>NC_136462.1:89338200-90588200 GCF_902686455.1 Sciurus vulgaris
CCACTAAAAGTTAAACTGCTTCAGTAGCCTGAATCAGGTTCTTCGGATTCTACAATGTTAGACATTCACTTTACAAAGACAAATAGATCCCAGTATTCTAAGAGAACTCAGGACACTGCTTAGAACTGTTCCACCCACACAGAACTCAAAGACCACCGATGGGATATATTTTAAAGGATTCCAGAAGTAGCCAAGCAAAACATCACCTGCCTCCACTCCCTGAAAGTTTCACCATTATCTAAGCAGGTTGAAGGATATATGACTATATCATATTTCCATTTGGAAAGAATATTCACAAATACACATATACACAAAGGAGGTAAGTAGAATATATGTGCAGACTAATCCTAGTCTGAAAAACTAGGATTATAAGAGAACAGGAAATAGGGTAAATCAGAAATAGATTTTTATGGAAGGGGTTACATAGGCCCAAGTGACACCTGGTGAGTGGATCTTAGACAGTTAGAGAACTGTCAGCATAAAATATTCTCTAGAGGAATCTAACAGGGACAGAAAGTATGGGCAAAGACATAGCGGCCTGTTTCCCAATTTTCCCATGCCCTGTTAAGATACAAACACTTAAAGACAGTGAAATATACCTAAGCTCAGAGTAATTTCATATCATATTTCCTCTAAAGAGGAGTCAAATACACAAAGAAAAGGGGAAATTTTGGATCAGGAATTTAACTTTAATCCAAATCATGTATGAGTCTGAGAAAAAAAACAAGGATGAATGCCATCTCCCTCTACTCACCAACAGTTTCTTCAGATGCAGCAGTCAGAGATAAGAATTTCTTCGTATTTTCCATCTCCTCATTACTTTGCAAAGCTTCACTATTTTTTGCAGACTAATGAAATAAAAATTAAAGTTTAAACACAAGGAAAGAAGGTAGCTATACTCATTGAATTTTTTTATTACAGCATAGTTCTCAGTCATATACATACAAACAAGAATCCTCATGCCATTATATATTCCTTTAAGTAGGAAATTTGGTAATATTTCCTATTTCCACAAAATTCTGTCAATAGATAGTTCCAGGTGGAGATGAAATACATGTCTATCAATATATGATAATCACTTTGCTTAAAATATCTTAAGATTCTGTTAGATATTTTTGTAACTAATGAGTAACCTAAAGGTATACATCAAATTGGAATTTCAGACATTTCAAGTATGCTAGTGTGTTTCTATTTATAATTCTTATTTCAAAGGAAATAAATACTTTGAGTTTCAACAGGAAAAAGTGATAAGCTAACTTTTTTATTAAGATTTATGGAAAACATTTCTCTAGTTTAAAACACTACATTTGGGGTTGCTTTCTTTCCATTTCAGTGGTCTTCCTGAGATCTCTGTAAAAATTTATTCACAATTATTTCCTTCTTAATTCATAATGCTGCCTAGGAAATCCTCTGAAGTCTTTAGATTATAAAGAATGATTTTATCAAAAACAACCAATCTATTATCACAAGGTTCCTTACCTTACAGTGACTCTACTTTAAGGGGCAAAATACAAATAAGAGTCAATGGTGCTACACCAAGTCAGTACCAACATCTGGTCAGCCTCAACCCCTTAATACTACAGAAATAAGAAGCCCAAGAAGGCCAAGGTTAATCAAGCACCAGAAATTTGTTGAGTCAAAAGCAAATTGAGCAGGGCACACTCCTCAAGTACTTTACAGCTTCCTGAAGAGATTTGACCAACACATGAAACACTGAACTCCCAACTTGTTTGTCAAAAAGTTTACTCAAGTAATAAAGCTAACCAGGGGATTCAATTTTTTTTAATTGCATGAATGCAAGATTGTTTTATTATTAAGCAATCAATTGATGCAAAACAACACATTAGTAAAAATGAAACTCACATGATCACCTCAAGACACAAAAATGTATTTGAAAAAATTCACTGTTTTTTAATCTACAAACACTAACAAAGGAAGAATAGCAGATGATTTTTGTCAGTGTTTAAAGCATTTACAAAATTTAAAACCTGCATAACATTTGATTGTGTTTATCCTATCAAAAAGGACAGTGAAAAACTGATTTGTTTGTCCTATAATCAGGAACAAAACAAATATGTATGCTTGTCGCTCTGTTCAAATAGTTTTAGAGTTTCTAGTCTGGAATATCAAGTTGTAAAAAATGAATAAAATCTGTAAATACTATAAAATCATCCCCATTTTCAGGTGAAACAATCTCATATATATAAAATCATAAAGAATGTTAAAATTAATGAACAAATTCACCAAGTTTTCAGGATACATGTTCAGTATAAATAATTATATATCTATTAACTTAAAATGAGCTGTCCATAAATAAATTCACACAAGCAATTCCACTTATGGTATAATGGAAAATAAAATATTTAGAAATAAACTTGAAAGATGTCTATAATGCAAATTGTAAGATATAGTTAAAGAAGACCTATATAATGAATGGCATCCCATGTTCATGGATTTTAAGATGATTATGCTTCACAAATTTATCTATAGATTCAATGAAATTCTTATCAAAATTTCAGCTTTGTTGTCACAAATTGCAAGGCTAAAATTAAAATGAATATGGAAATGCAAGGGACTTAAATATTTAAAAATCTTGACAAATAACAGTTGGAATATTCAAACTTTCCAGTTTCAAAACTTACTATAAAGCTACAGCAATAGAAATTTGTGTTATATTTATTTTTAAGTGTAAGTTTTTTTTATTGTAAACAAGTGGGATACATGTTGTTTCTCTGTACATGAAGTCAAGGCATACCATTTGTGTAATCACAAATTTACATAGGATAATGTTGTTTGATTCATTGGTTTTTTTTTCCTTCCCCCCACCCCTCCCACCCCTCTTTTCCCTCTATACAGTCCTTCCTTCCTCCATTCTTGCCACCCTCCTTATCCCTAACCCTAAACCTAACCTAACCCTAATGCTAACCCCTCCTACCCCCCATTATATGTCCTCATCCCCTTATCAGTGAGATCATTCGTCCTTTAGTTTTTTGAGATTGGCTTATCTCACTTAGCATGATATCCTCCAATTTCATCCATTTGCCTGCAAATGCCATAATTTTATCATTCTTCATGGCTGAGTAATATTCCATTGTATATATATGCCACAGTTTCTTTAACCATTCATCAACTGAAGGGCATCGAGGTTGGTTCCACAGTCTGGCTACGGTGAATTGAGCAGCTATGAACATTGATGTGGCTGTATCTCTGTAGTATGCTGATTTTAAGTCCTTTGGGTATAGGCCAAGGAGTGGGATAGCTGGGTCAAATGGTGATTCCATTCCAAGCTTTCTGAGGAATCTCCATACTGCTTTCCAGAGTGGCTGCACTAATTTGCAACCCCACCAGCAATGTATGAGTGTACCTTTTCCCCCACATCCTCTCCAACACCTAATTGGTGCTTGTGTTCTTGATAATCACCATTCTAATTGGGGTGAGATGGAATCTTAGGGTAGTTTTGATTTGCATTTCTCTTATTACTAAAGATGTTGAACATTTTTTCATATATCTGTTGATTGCTTGTACATCTTCTTCTGCGAAGTGTCTGTTCATTTCCTTAGCCCATTTGTTGATTGGATTATTTGTATTCTTGGTGTAGAGTTTTTTGAGTTCTTTATAGATTCTGGAAATTAGCGTTCTATCTGAAGTATGAGTGGCAAAGATATTCTCCCACTCTGTAGGCTCTCTCTTCACATTACTGATAGTTTCCTTTGCTGAGAGAAAGCTCATCTGGGATTCAATTTTTGTGTATATCCTATTTATCTACAAAATGTAAGCTCACTGAAGAAAAAGCAGGCATACTTTCTTGATGAAAGCAGTCACCATACACCTCCCTATTCCAGAGATGGAGGAGCCCTAACCTGACACTGGTAAGAGAGGTCACTGTGCCTGTCCATGGGTCAATGAGCATGCTAGCACAATGCCCAAAGTCTGGTTCCAGAAAAATGCCACCCCTGTAACCATCACACACACACACACATATACATGCTATGTCACCGCCTCCACAAAATAACAAAGGCAGAACACATTAACATCACCACACTCCATGCTTTTCTTACTTATCTTAGAGGAAATTGTTTCTTACAAATTCACATAAAGTTATACGATTCTTACCTTAAGTTCTTCCCACAGCTTTATTCTCATTTCTAGACCTTGCTTCTTAATTACTTTTTCTCTGTATTGTTTCTTTGCCAATATTTTATCAAGTCTGTTCATCTTGTGAATAGCATCTTGAAGTTGAGAGTCTATTTGTTTTAATTTGGTTTCATCTATATTATGTTGAAAGTGGGAACAGGTTTGAAGTTTAATAAATCCATAAAATTTTGTTGTTTTTAATCTTTGTTCTTTGATTCAACAAATATTTATAAATGATGGTAGTAACTACTGTATTGGTGTCATGAAACTAACTTGATTTACAAGGTGCCTTCATGTGTATTTTTTTTCTATATAATTATCTAATAACCCTGTGAAATAGTCATTTGTCTCTATTTACACTTGAGATGCCTGAACCTTTTCAAAGAGCTAATAATTTATGGCACTGAATTCATAAGTGGTTCTCTTATTGTTTTAAATCCACAATTTTTCTCCTTCCTTCTTCTGTACCTTCCCTATCCATGATTAACCAATAGTAAATGAGGAATAAGACATAGACCCTATCCTAAAACTGCTGCAGACTCCAAACTCTTTCTCCAGAAAGAGAAGACACATACACAAAGAGCTAGAATAAAAAGTAGTATATCATAAGCAACACAAAGTGGTTCCAATGTACAGAAGAAACAAACTCCAATAAATACTCAATGTAGGCAGACAATTTTCTCCACACTCCTCCCATTATTCTAATTTCTTAAAGCATTTAAAAATGCCCTTGACTGCCAAGTATAGTGGCACACACCTGTAATCCCAGCAGTTCAGGAGGCCAAGGCAGAAAGATCACAAGTTCGAGGCCAGCCTCAGCAATTTAGCGAGGCCCTAAGCAACTTAGCAAGATACTGTCTCAAAATAAAAAATAAAAAGGACTGAAGTTATTGCTCCCCCAGTTAAGCATCCCTGTGTTCCATCCCTGGTACCAAAAAAAGAAAAATTACTCTTGAACTTCCATCATTCAAGTTTTAACTTAGAATTACTGATAATGATGGCAGCTTATAGAGTGACCTGTGGCACATTGCTAAGTGCTTTATTTACGTGCATTACTCATTTAACCCTCACCTTTACCCTGTGAACTGACAATAGTCACTGCCTTCCTTTTAAAAAATTGGTAAACTGAGGTTAATCTGTATCCGAGTTATATACATGTCCAAGGTAATATAACTAGTAAATGACAGTCAATTCCACCCACATCTGTCTGACTCCAACTCTTAGTTACTAAGCAATATACCCTCCATGAAATCTGATGAAATGAGATTACTCATTATGGCAATGAGCATAAATGTTCAAATATTAAGTCTCAGTCATCCTAGGTCAACTCACTTTAAATGTCATATTATGCTAAATAAGGCCAAATTTAGCAACTTTTGAAAATCCAAAGAGACCAGTGACATGTCGCTATAACGTATACTACTTCCTCTTTAAGGGAAAAAGAGGAAGATATTTCTAGAGGAAGGAAGCTTAATTAAAAAGAATATTAACCTTATCAATAAAGAGGATCCTCAAATCTTATTGCTTTTGTTCTTCAAATGCAATACCCTCTAGTTCTAATCCCCAACTACCAATCCTAGCATTCTTAGGCTCTACCTAAATAGTCTATACATCAGGTATTTTAAAATAATTCACACAGTATTAAGAATATATTTTTTAAAATATCATGTAGACTGATCCAATAGCTAATCTCAACTACAGTATCTTATTTCCTGACAACTGTAATCCTGAGTCACCTGCCCTAACTTTAAGAGCTCATCTCAGCCCAAACATATTCTAAATCAGCAGTATTCAGACTTTTTTCTCACAGTCCTCTTTACCACCTCAATATTATTGAGAGCCCAAAGTAGTGTTCATGTATGTAGGTTGTATCTTTTCATAATTACCATCTTAGAAAGCAGAACCAAAAATTATTGTAAAGTATTTATTAATTCATTTTAAATAATAAACATAGTATTACTAATTACATGTTATATAACTATCATGTTATATCATAATTTTACATCATGATATAATTATAATTATAGTCTCCCAAAATATTAGAAGACTAGCATTATTTTCAACCTTTAATATCTGGATTAATAGAAAACAGCTGGATTCTCGCATCTGCTTCTACAATCTATTGTAATTTTATATTTTGATTGAAGTACATGATGAAAATCTGGCCTCACAAAGATACGTAGTTGGGAAAAGAGGAGAAATTTAGTAACCTTTCAGATAACTAGATTATTTTTCTTTTGTACTGTACCAAAACTTGTCAGGGGTAGTTTCTTAAAAGTTAATTGTGTGTGAAATTTTTAACCATATCAATGAGCTTTCTGAGTTTGTTTCGCTTAAAATCCATGGCTCTGTCTTTCATGTTGAATGAATCTTTAACCTGCATTGGTCATTTGGAAAACAGTGACTAACAGAATCTTGCACACATTCAAAATATGAACATATTTCATTATACAACATTCAAAAATCACATTTGTTAATATTACCACCCATTTTATTATTAAAGTCTAAGTATTGATAAGTTATTGAATGACATTCACAAGTTTTCCAAAATTCTAATTTTCACTTGAATGACTAAATTTTATCACTAGTAGCAAATACTATAGTAGTTTTCCTTGAAGTACAAGACTTGCTTCATCTTTAAAAGAAAAAACAAGTTTGTCAAATGCCCAAGTCTGGATGATAGCAGTTTGCCTGTTAGTTGTTCTTTCAAGTAAAAATGGTGTTCCATTAAAAAGTGGGCAAACTTAGCTCAGCTCAAGTTATCACAACTTCTTCAACACAACCTTCCCGCTTCAGAATACACAGAATTCTTTCATGTCTACTTCCCATTTTGCCACACAGGATATTAAGATGATGTACACTGAGTCAAGATATAATAATATTAATATTTTCTACTGCTTTATCAAGGGTATCCTTGCGTGACACTAGCTATTTATTTTTCTCGCCAGTGTTGGTTGTAAAGAACACAATGATTTCTAGTACAGTTTGGTGCTACTGTTTAAATTATGCTAAGGCACCAGAAGTTTTCCCACCATTGCTTTTCTACTATCAAAGCAAATATCAATACAATGAACAAAAAGGCAAACTCTCAGTACAATTATGAAAATTGTGTTTATTTTGCAGAGTCCCAAAAGGTCTGCCCAAGGCTCTGCAGATCACATTTCAGAATTGCTCTTCTAATTCAGTATGCCCAGAATTAATTCAATACCATGGAAAAAATGGTACATTTAAAATCAAAATGTACCATTTTTGACAAAATGTTACGAATTTTGAGTAGACATTTATGAATTATAGAATATATTTTATTGTGCAATTTTAGTAATCAAAATGATCCATAAATCATTCTGTAAGATGCAAATATAACCACTACATGGTTAACGTAAACTGAGCATAACAATTTTACTAAATGTCATATTTTATTTTATTTTTAAATATTTATTATAGTTTTAAAAACATATAAATATATTTTAAATATATATTATTGTAAGTAAAAACTGGTGATCGGTCTCTTACAAAAAGTATGTCTCCTTATCTTTTAGTTTATAGTTTCTACTTAGTTGATGAACACATATATAATTCTAATATATTAAATAAAACATCATGGTTATCATTAGCCAATCATTGTGATTATCCTACCTGAACGTTCAGGGATCATCTGATGTTGAACCAAGTCTAGACCTTCAACTGGTCCCTGTTTGGCCAGTTTTATTTTCTCAGAGTAGTTTGCCACTTTATCATCATTATTATATCTTCCTTCCTCTGTATTACTGCTTTCTGAGTGGTCCTCCTTACCAGAATTCAATTTGCTTACAGTATCAACCTAAAAATAATTTTTAAAAAAAACAGTTTCCAAAAATAATGTATTTCCTCCGTCTGGGCTAAAGGATATTGAAATAAGATAATTTATGTTCCTGAAATATGACATTGCCAAATATTTTAACACTAATGGAAGAATACATAAAGACATTTAAATATATGCACTGGCATTAAATTATCTAAAAATATAACAAATTTTAATTAAATGTAAATTAACTACACAAATTTAATAACATCTATACCAAATATGTACCACTCTCCAGCAATCTGGAGAATAATGGAGAAGAGTCAAAATCAGTCCTGAAGTGAACTATATCAGTCAGGTTCTGGAGATGATGCATGATGAGTCCTACCCTTTGAGCTCACATGAAAGTGGGCAGTCAAAGATCTGGAGCCTGTGCTCTCCAATACCACAGTAAGTTTCCACTATCAAATGGCTGAAAAGTGGCTAATCTGAATAGAGATGTGCTTCTAATGAGAATCTTATCAGCAGAATACTGTGCTTTGGTTATTTATTTTTATACCATTCATATTTTTTCCACTTCATCTTGGTTTCCCTTTACATTTTAGCAAAGTTCATTCTGCAAACACCAGTTTGGCACAGTTGTTTTCCTGAGAGAAAACAAGAAAAGACATCCATGAGGGGTCAGGAGAAAAGAGATCATAGTACTTTGAAGCAACAGCAGTGAACAGAGCCCAAGAAAGTTGAGGTCTCAGGGAGAGAGCGTCAGCCACTTCTCAAGGAAATACCTTTCCTTTCCCAATGAAAGATGGTCTCCCCTAGCCCTACTGGCCTCAACTATGGGAGGTTTTGTGTTCTCTCTGTACCCACATGCTCAGTGCTCCACTACTGCAATGCATATCTCCAGGACAGAAAATGGGTGGTACTGAGAACTAAAGTGCTAGGAAAGCATTTCACTGGGTAAGCATCTTTGCCTGACATGAGACATAAACCTAGCAGGACTGAGTTGTCAGTGTACAATAATCACTGCCAACATTTATCAAGGAATTGCTATCAACCATGTCCAGTGTTAAGTACTTTACATACACTGTGCCATTCACTACTCACAATGATCCTATGCTGTAGGTGCTAGTACCCCACTTAAACACAGGAGAAAACAGATCCAGTAGAGAATGAAACTAGTAAATACCCAATTCATAAATGAGTATTAAAGCAAAAGGAAGAATCAAAGGTCATGAGAAAAAGCCAGACACTGTCAAGAACAGATAGACTTAGAAAAAAAAAAAAAAAACTATAAAGAACTTCCAGAAATAAAAACACTTTATTAAATTTTTAAATTTAATAGGCAGATTGAAAAACAGACTTGATGTAGTTAAGAAATAATTTAAAAACCAAAAAGTATATATTAAAAATTAATCAGAATGAAGCACAGAAAGATAAATGATTAGAAAATAATAAAAAGAAAAGAGACCAAAAGGATAGAAGGGTAAGGCTCAATGGACATTTAATATGACTTCTAGAATGACAAAATATATAGGGAAAGTTTGAAATGTGAATATTTGAAAACATCAAAGTAATTTAACATTTGAAACATGGCTTAGAATCTTCCAAATCCTTAAAAAAAAGTTCTAGTCTCTGGAAGGAAAAACCATATATACCCATACCTAGGTGAGTAACAATGGACACCAACCCCAAGGAGAAAAATTTTAAAGCAACCAAATAAAATTAAGCTGGACAACCCCACAGCAGAGTGAATATATTAGGTTTACAAAAGGCTTCTCTGACCACAACAGAATCACAAGCCAAATGCATGATAGCTTCAAAGTACTTTGTGGAAAAAAATGGTTAATCTGGAAAATGAAGACATTTACAAAAGCAGATTTAGTGTTTGCCACACATGGATTCTCAAAGAAAGATTACTAAAGGATACATAGGTAGACAGTCTGACCAATAAAAAGAAGGACAGATATTACAAGATGAAAAAGATTAGAGATAGAGGAATTATTTTCAGAAAGCCAGGGTAAGTAAAAAAAAAAAAAAAACAGGAAACATATAAGTAAACTGAAACTAATGCATCCAAATAATAATGATGAAAATAATATCCATAGAGAATAACAATTACATGTAAACTGGAAAGAGTGACAAGGTTAACATCTAAAGTCATTGCATTTTTTAGGAGGAAAGGGATATTGGTACACTTTAGATTTTTTAGTTTAGTACACATGTTAAAATTTTAAGGAAAGAACAGAAATAAATATAATTTTCAAATCAGTAAATTTAAGCAGAGAAAAATAATCTAATAAAATGCAAGAAAAAAACAAGATGCTAGAAATGAATTCAAATATATTATTTAAACATTTATTTTATATATTAGTTAAGTTGAAAAAATGTACACTTTACCCACTAGTTTAAAAGAAGAGACGTTCACCAATTGAGTAAGATAAACAAAATCCAACTTAAAACATAAAGAACAGAAGGTTAAAAATGATTTGAAACTGCTATATCAATATCTAACAATTAAATATTCTATATAAAAAAGTAAATGACCTATACTTCACAACATTAAAATTAATTAAAAATGGATCATAGGCTTAAATGCAAACAAACTATAAAACTTTCAGAAAAAAAAAAAAAAGAGAGAAAAACCTTTCGAATTAGACAGAGTTCTGAGATACAACACCAAAATCACAATCTCAAAAGAAAAAACTTGGTAAAGTGTTCTTAAATTTTAAAATGTTTGTGCTCCAAAAGACACAGTTGAAAGAATGAAAAGTCAAATCACTGACTGAAATAAAATATTGTCACGTATCTGACAACAGACTCTATTTAGAACATACAAAGAGCTATCAAAAGTCAACAAAAAGGAAATACAGTTTGAACAATTCAGCAAAAAATGTGAATAGACACTTTCCAAAAGAGATGCATGGATTTCAAATAAGCAGATGAGACATTATGAATTCTATTCATCACTAGAGAAATTCAAGTTAAACTACAATGAGATGCTACTGTATGTCTATTAGAATAGTTTTAAAGAAAACTGATTATACCAACTTCTGACAAGGATGCAGAGCAACAGGTACTCACATACAGGGTTGGTAGGAACAGAAAACAGTTATAGTTATCATCCAGTCCAGCAATCTCACTCCTAGGTATTTACTCAAGAGAAATAAAAACTTATTTACCTGCAAAATGATATTATATACAAATATATATAACAAATTTATTCATAATCACTAAAAACTGGATTTAATCCAAATGTTCCTCAGCTAGGAAATGAATAAACAAACTGTGGTACACTCAGCAATGAAAAAAAAATTAACTTTGATACATGCAACCAAGTGGATGCATCTCAAAAGCAGTATGTATGGTAAGAGATAAAAATAAGACTATATAACTCTATTTATATGACCTTCTAGAAGAAAAACTACAGGAACAGAATAGATGAATAATTTTCAGAAATTAAGGCTGGGAGGTAATTATTTAACAAAGGAGTAGAATAAGGGTATTTTTTGAGGAGTTATAGAACTGTTCTATATCTTGATTGTGATGATGGTTATATCACTCTACTTGCCAAATCTCACAAAATTATATACCAAAAAGTGAATTCTACTGTATGTAAAATTTTTAATTAAAAATAGAAGTTAATAAGAGATAAAATGAGACACAACGTTAAAAGGATTTTTAAAAATCATAACTACAAATTGTCCCCCAAATTAATCTATACATTCAAAATAATTTCAATCAAAACCCCAACAGGATTTTTTCAGAACTTAAAAAGCTGATCTAATATATATCTAGAAGAACAAAAAGTCAAAGATAACTAAGAAATTCCTGAAAAAATTAGATGGGGCAAACCACTCTATCAGATGTTAGTAATTATCACAAAGCTACAAGAGTTAAAACATCATAGAGTAGTAATACAAGATTAGATAAAACAAAAACAGAGAGCTCAGGTAGAAATTGTATTTTACAAAATCACTTGAAGCAAAGGTTCTGGAAGCATGTTAGGATCATCTGCTTAGATGTACCCGCCCAAGTATAAAGCAAAAATGAAGTAGAAACCATCTAAGCTGCTGATAGGAAGTTGGTAAAATATATCAAATATATATCTTCTCTCCATGTCCAGACACCAGTTTTGTGGTTCTGAGGAGTTTATGGCAATGCTAGAAGCAGTAGCAGTAAGTTTTCTGATCTCTGGATTGCGGCCATAATGGTGTGACCTGGGAACCAATAATCCAGGGGAAGCCCTCTCCCTGGACTACCTTTCCTGCTGGCCTTCTGTTGGCCTTTGAGAAATTGAATTATTGCAGTCAAACCTTTTCTTCTAGAAATACTTAAGAGTGCTATTTCTTACACTAAATCATGATAGACCAAAAATTCTTAAGAGTGCCGTAACACAAAGTCTAGTCCATAAATCAATGACAACAAAAAAATATGGATTCATTAACTTGCAAAGATTTTTTTTCACCATAAATTTCAATTTTTTTCTCTACAACCTTAAAAGTAATAAATTATACCACATCAGACATGAGAAAACTGATTCTTTTTAAAAATAAAGTTTAGATATTTTTATTAAAAAGACAGCCTACAGGAAAAAGAAGAAAGAAAAGAAAGTTATGATCAGGTAATATACCTACCAAACACAGACTACATGGCCCAAAGCGATTTTTTTTAATACTGAATCATTTTCATAGTAAATGTTGATGGGTACATATTAGATATTGAAATACAAATTTTCCTTATTAAGGGAAAAAAGTCAACACTTTTTAAAATGTTAACAAACTTCAACAAAGTACAATGTGAATAACTAAACCACATTCCAAAATAAAGGAGGGAAGAAAGAAGAAAGGAGTCAGAGTAATTTCATATTAAACTATCTCAAGTAAAATCTATGAAATCTGTGAATGCTCCCTGAACATATCCACTAACAAGGAAATTTAAGGGAGAATGTTAACATTTCTATCAGTTGCTGATGTTGAAAGAAGGAATTCAGCAGCAAATCACCTTGAAGGAGCCTGGTTCTGGTGAGAGCACCTCCAGAGAAGCATTTGAACTTCTGCTCCCAGGACGTGTTCTTGAATTTGAGGCTGGTTTTGAAATTCCATCTAAGTTTCCCTTTATAATATCCATCCTAAAACAAAGAAAAAAATGAAAATCAAGTAACTTGGATAATCAAATGTTTTCATTTATTAATGTTTATATCTGATTATTCAGTCTCTAAGTATTCTGTTACTATCAAAGTCACACTTACAGGTTCCCCAATTTTATCAAAAGTCATCTGTGTACATGAATTTTTAAATCTGCCATTTAAGTACAAAACTGTCCCAGATGTTAGATGCTGAAAGTAGCTATAACAGATTGCACAAGTGAATGCCACCTCTCTGGCTCCTGTGGCCACAAGAAAACATCTATCATGACCTTGACCTTCCTTAAGGGAAAACTCAGAGCAATCACAGGACAAACTTCTCTCAACAAGATCCACTTCTTAATGTTATTTTCTGGGGGATGGTGTTACTGGGGAGTGAATCCTTGGCCTTGCAAATGCTTAGGCAAGGACTCTACAATGAATTGCTTTTCCAGTCCTTTTTACTTTTTATTTTGAGACAGGGTCTCTCTAATTGCCCAGATTGGTCTCCAACTTGTGGTCCTCCTGCCTCAGCCTTCTGAGTAGCAGGAATTACAGCCATGCCACCATGCCTCGCTCATATTTTTTTATTAAAATCTTTTTTATTTGTAAATAGACACGATACCTTTATTATATTTACTTATATTTAATGTGGTACTGAGGATTGAACCTAGTGCCTCACGCATGCTAGGCAAGCACTCTACCACTGAACCACAATCCCAGTTCCCCACACATCTTAGTGGTGTTCTAAGACTTCCCTACTATCTTCTGGTTTTGCCTTCTTTATTCTACACTTTCCCATTCCAGGTCAGCTTCAGCCTGGGCTTCCCTCTCACCTCCAACTTCTCTTCTCCTTGATGCCACATTTTCAAAGGGGACCAATCTCTAAGGCACTGCTCTCATTTGATCAGCCTTCCCCTTCTAAAACCCATGATTCTATTTCTGCCCTCTGACGCAACAGAACAAAACCTACTTTACTAAACCTACTTTACCACTTTACTAAAGGACAAACTTTCATACCTGGCTGCACTTTGCCAATCTCCTTAACTATTTTTCACATGACATCCATAGACCTCTCACCACCTGGGATGTTCTATTTCCAGTGCTGTTTTCTTTTAAAGCAGGGTGGCTTAAGCTAGAGGAAGAACATTGGCCAGCAGGCACATGATCCTTCTAGATTCACTCAGTGAGATTGGGGTAACATGGATGCATGGAAGAAACAGGAAGAATTTCAGTTTTTTTCTTCTCAATACCTAGCCTTAAATGCTTATAATTATGTATTAAACCATCACTCTTAACAGAACAAAGCAGTGTAACAATGTCCTTTCTTACCCTACAGAATGACTTGCCTTTCTGTTTGTGAACCATAGAAGCAGAAACCAGAGAAGCTTTAGACATAAGAGAAAAAGCACAAACATTACCCACCTAAAGCTCCTCTTAGGAACACAGAGGGATAATGTGGCTTGGCCGCCAACCATTCAATGTGCCAAAGCTGATATTTAAGAGACAAGTAGATCAACTCTTCCCATCTCAGCAAACGAAAAAGGCATTGATCTCAACATTATTCACACTCTGCAAAAGGGTTTGGGCTCACTCAGGAAGGCACTGACATTATTATTGTGGGATGATGGATCACCCTGGCCCATCACATCACACCAAAAAGCATAAGTCACCAAAAGGCCAAATGTCTTGAAAATGCCCTAAGCAGCCTGTCAAGGAAGACTTATTGCAGCTTACGGAGGAAGCAATGAGATGGAAGCATGTGCAGAGCTGATATAATACATGTCAATAAGGGCAGAGGCACAGGGAACCATCAATGATATGGAGCAGCTAACAGGCTCCAGAAACCTTTTGATTTGCTTTAGAAAGAAGTCTGTTTTATTATGTTTTCTCCTGAAAATAATAAATTAAATACAGTTCACAGGAAAGATGGGGGTATAACTGGCAGATTATCTTTCAAATTGGACCTGGAAAAAGTATAGACAAAGAGCAAGGAAATCGGATCTTACAGATATATTTAAGTGAGAGGCCTTGGGTTGTGGCTTAGTGGTAGAGCACTTGCCTAGAATGTATGAGACACTGGGTTCAATTCTCGGTACCACATAAAAATAATAAATGAATAAAATAAAGGTCCATTAACATCTAAAAATATGTATATAAATAAATAAATGTTTTAAAAATTAAAACGAAAAGTAAAGCACTGTACAAAAAAGTAATAAAATCATACGCAAATTGTTATTGATTAATCAAATAGTGTGTCTTAATTAACAAAGTATGTGTGAGGAGGTGTGTACAAAAGGAGGAGCTAGTATAAAAAAAAATCTACCCTATCCTAAGGGAAATCAAAGAGAATATTGAAAAATTGATAAAGCCAAACAATAATCAAATAAATGTAATATTTTAGAGTTCAAGATGGAGCCTCTGAGGAATGCACTTTTTACCTTCCCTTGTAAACATTGCAGAACAGTTTGATATGTTTTACTATATTACTTTAACAAAAGTATTGGTTTTAAAACAAATAAATAATATGAAATCTTCAAGGGATTAGAAAGAAACACAAAAATAATCTGCATAACTATGGAATTACCTACCAAGCATAAAACAAAAGCATAATTCAAAAAGAAAGAGACGAATGGATTTGATTACATAATATTTTATGCTTTAGAGTCTCAAAAATAAAATGAATTCTAAATGAAATTGAAAGGTACTTGAGAAACTAGGGAAAATCCAGGCAACACAGATGATATAAAAAAGATGAAGAAATTTAAAGAGCTCTTACCAAGAAATAAGAAAAAAGAAACATTCTAACAGAAAACAAAGGAAAGGAGGGAGGAAGGGAAAAAGAGATAAAATGTCAATCACCTTGCTTTAAAAAAAAATCTGACTTCTTTACAGGAATATACAGAAAGAGATGTAAGATGATCACACTTCAAAGAAATCAGTGATGGGTTCTGGCTCGGTGGATATTTTTGTATCTTTTTTTACCTGTACTCATTTGTATTTTCTGCTTTTCTATTAAGTATGTCTTGAGTTCATAATTAAAGAATTTATTTATTGTAGGAACATTTCTAGAATTTACTAAAAAATATTCAAAAATAAATAAAAATCACCCAACATCCCATGACCCTGAGCTAATCACTGTTGGTACATTACTTTTCTATATTTCCTGTCTTTTTCAACAAAATTGACTCATATATCTCACTTAACATTACATAAATATTTTCCTATGACATTAAAATATTTCAAAAATAGAATATTATTTGTTTCATGATATTCAATTAGATAGATGACCAGATTCTAAGTTCAAATCACTACTAACACCTGCCAACTTCTTATAACATTCATTTCAAACAAGATTAAACTTTTTTCATACAGGGTTGTGAGAAATGCAACTTCCAGGAATGATTTAAAACCATATGACACCTGTAATTTGATATTTTTGGATGAATGAAAGAACATGAGTCCTCATTTACTTAATAATTATGAATAGTAAGCCTATAAAAAGTGAAATTATTTTCCTTATTTTTATGTCTAAAAATTATCCATAGTCAATTATTTTTGCTTTTTATTTTTGCTTATTATATAAAAAATGCTAGCCCATGAAAGACAAATAATGCAGAAGAATGTAAACGTTTTCAAAGTCAAAATTCCCCTGACCCCAATGACCAACGTTAACAGACTTTTATGTGTTTTTTTAAATTTCAGACATATGCAAACTTTATATCCTTTATAGCAACCTCCTCCTCACCAACACAAACATACACACAAATGGTGTGGTTCATTGCAACTTGCTTTTTTACACTTAGCAATGCATTCTAGAGATTTTTCTACATTACCTTTATAGATATACTTCAGGCTTTCAAACAACAGCACAATACTCCATTGTATAGATGTAGCTGTAAATCAGCTAAAATATGTTGTATCTAGAATATCTACTATTGAAAGCAATTTTAAAACATACTTAAAAATGGATCATACACCAAAAGAAAAAACTAAAACTATAAAATGTCTAGAAAATATGCATGATTGTGGTTAGGTGAAGATTTCTTGGATACAACATCAAAAGCAAGAATCAAAGGGAAAATAATGATAAATTGGAATGCATCAAAATTTGAAAGTTGTGTTCTTCAAAAGATATTGTTAAGAAAAGGAAAACAAAACTCCAAGACTGGGAGAAAATATCTGCAAAACACATCTAATAAAGAACTTGGATCCAGAACATATAAAGAAGCATCAAGAAACAGTAAGAAAACAAAAGATTTGGACAGACATATCATCCAAGATGTACAAATGGCAAATTAGCACATGAAAGATGTTCAACATCATCAGTTCTCTGAAAATTTCTAATTAAAACCAAAATGAGATTCCATAACACACCTCTTTGAGTGGTAAAATTAATTTAAAAAAAAACTTACAATGCCAAGTTTTGACAAAGTTGGGGAGCAATCAGAACTCATACATTGCTAGAGACAATGTAAAATGGCAGAGTCACTTTGCAAAACTGTTTGTCAGTTTCTTAAAAACATACACTTCCCTACATATTTACCCAAGAAAGGACAATTTATATTCACATAAAACCTGTAAGTGAATATTCATAGTAGCTTCGTTAAAAATTGTCAAACAATTGAAAACAGTTCAAATACCCTTAAACTAGTGGTGAATAAACAAACTGCGGTACATCTACACAAGGGACTACTACTCAGCAATAAAAGGGAACAAGTAACTGATAGAACACAGATGAGTATCCACCGCTTTATGCTCATGTAAAAGAAGCCAGATTCAGAAGACAACACAGTGTTTGCTTACACCAGTAAGACCCTCTGGAATCAGCAAAATCTATGGACAGAAAATTGTTGACAGGTTAGAGGGGAATGGAGAAGGGGTTAACTACAAAGAGTACTAGGAGAAATCTAGAAGATTTGGGAAGGGATGATGAAATTGTTCTGTATCTGTATGTGTCAAAATTCCTAGAACTGTACATTAAAAAGGTGAATTCTATCGAAAGTAAATGACACCTCGATTTTAAGTTACTGTCCTTTTACCAATCTTTAGTTATGCTCATTCACAAGATAAATTACAATTGCTGCACCAGAGACCACCTGTGTTTCAATTTTGATAGTCTGCCAAATTGTGCTCCATTTAAAAAAAAAAATTGTGTCAAATTACACTACCACCAACGGAGTTATGTATGATAAGATGAATAAGTTTCTCCACATTGGCTTGGTGCCAATCTGATTTTCGTCAGTCTTTCTATCTTTGCCAATCCGATAGGTGTCCAAAGACATTTGTGAGTTTGATTTACATTCCTTCAATTATGAGAAAAGTTGAGTCTCTAGTCAAATGTTTACTGGCCTTTTTTTTTTTTTTTTTCATTTTTTCTATGAAATGTCTATTCGCATCCTTTGCCATTTACAATCTAGTTTAAACGACTGATTCGTTCCAGCTCTTTATTGGCTACATGGCGTGGGAGTCCTAACGCTCTGGACTTTGCAGTCGGGTCCCAGGAATACTCAACAAAACACTCAGCGGAACATCAGCCCTAGGTATTCACGCCCGCTGGTCCCCACCTCCTCCGGCTGGGCCCACCCCACAGCCCTCCCCGCTTTCTCATTGGTCCTGCCTGCTGTTCCTAACAACCAGCCTGGGTCACTCAGCCTGATACGACTCAGCCCCGCCCCACTCGTTTGCTCGTAGAGTGGCGAACAAGTCCCGCCAGTGGTCTGCGTCGTCCCTCACCTTCTTGGCGGGAACGCAGAGCTAACCGCCAGTCGTTAAAGCACCGACTCGCTCAAAAGCGCGCCGCTGACCCTCAGCATCACCCACTTCTCCCCAAAAGGGAGGGGTGTTTCCCGCCACCGTTGCCTCTGGAGGTGAAGATGTGACCTGTTCAAAACCCTCCTGCCTCTGGGGAAACTGTTCCCCTGGCAACCAAAAACACGACGCTCCCAGTCTCGCGATAGGAGAAAAGGGGCGTACCATCCGGAAATAGGTCGTAGGGGTCGGGCGGGGCAGCGAGGAAGCCTGCTACAAACCCGCACCGGTGAAGAGCTGGGTCAGCCCTGCTGTCTTCTGTCTTTGCAGCCGACATTGTGATTAGGGAATAGTTTGTTCATATTTAGGTTGGACTCAGAAGGAGATTTCCGGTGCTTGACGGGCTCTGGGTCCCTATTACTGGTTTCTTGCAGGCTAGCTACCCTTTCTGATCTAGTTTCCTCCTCCATGAAATGAGGATGATAATTTTTCCCGCCTCACAAGACTTGTGCAGCTGGAAGAGATCATAACGTGAAGCTCTTGTAAATTTGGGGTGCTGTGTAAATTTTTCATGATATAAGTTTTGCACAGAATTGGGCAATAGTCCAGAAAGGATAGTAATTGCTGTTTGCACCTTCTTTTATTTGTAATTTCTCTAATTTTCAGTTACCCAGTAGCATCAAATTTCTGCTGCATTCCACTCTCCAGCCTGGACAGTGCTTTACAATTTACAAACAATTCTCACATTCATGGCGCCTTTGTCATGATTTTAAGTAGGTAGAATGTGTCCTCCTACCCCGCCCCCGTCTTTCTTAGTGGAGCAAATACGCATACGTTAAGTGAGTTGCCCAAAGAACACAGCTATAAATCTAGTGCAGTGCTGGCTTTCTGATGTAAATGCAGTCCACACACTGCTGAACTTGTATTTGTATCTCCAGTCCAGACTTCTCCCCTGACCTCGAGATTCCTTTATCTGTGTATTTGACATTTCTGCTTGGATGTGTAAGAACCATCTCAAACTTAAAAAGTAAAAAATCAAACTACTTCCCCACTACAGCCCCTATCTATCTCAGTAAACAAGAATTCCATCCTGCCAGGTTCAGACCAAGAACTTTGGAGTCATCCTCAATTCCTTGTCCTTTGATACACTACAATTTGTTATAAATTCTTTCAGGTCTACATTTAACATATATCCAGAATTCAAGCACTTTTCATACCTTCAATGTTTCCATTCAGGTCCATACTCCCATCATCTCTCATTCAGATTTTTGCAGTAATCTAACTGGAGTGAGGTTTTTTTGGTGAGGGTGATGGTGGTGGCTTTTTGTTGTTGTTCAAGGGGACTCTGGGGCCCTTAGTCTACTTTCAATACAGCAGCCCGAATCATACTTTCAAAAACTGTCAAACCATGTTACTCCTCTGCTTTGATCTCTTTGTCATGGCTCCTCATTTCACTTAGAGTCCTTACAATGCCGAGGAGTCCTAAATGATCAGACTCTTACTCACTACCCTCAGTGCTTCTATTCAGGAATTTCACCCCAGCATTACTCAGGAAGTTTAAATTTTTCTAAATCCCAAATTTTAAAAAAGTTGAAAAATCAAGAAAATGGGAGGAAGTATTCTAATTCTCATGAGAATTAAACTTTAGCAGCCAACATACAGATGTCACTTAGGAGATTCACTGAAATCAAGTGGGAAGCAAGAGCCGAAATGCTTGGCACTCTGAATCAGAGGTGAGGTCAACATTTCCAGGAACCAGGACAGGAGCATGTGGGAGAAGCATGGTCACAATCTAATCTCAGTCTTACTTGTAGCTAATGCCATGTTATAAACTGGTCCTTTCTGCTGCTGGCAGTGAATCATTCTTGCAAATAAAATAAATATTAATAAATTGATATACTTACATTATACTTTATACAAATTCTTTTAGCAGTGTTGAAGAAATGACTTTGGGATTTAAAGCAAGCCCTTAAATTAGCAATTTCCAATCCATGATTCTAAGCAGGGTTGTTAACCTTGCTCATAGATTTGTATGTGAAAGAAAATGAAGGAGGGAGGATAGCTTAGTGGTAAAATGCTTGCCTAGCATGCATGAGGCCCTAGGTTGGATTTCTAGTACCCTCCCTTGCAAAAAAAAGAAAGAAAAGTGAAGCAACTAAAGTTAAGACATTCTAAAGGGGGATCTGGAGATTTTGAGAGGATTACACTCACATCTGCTAAAGGTCAAAGCACAGAATGTTCTAACAGACTTGGATAAACAACTAAGGCAGTATTCAGTGGCCTTCAACATCTCTCAGCTGGGAGTACCCTCCTTAACTTGCCAATCAGAATGGGTTTGCAATGTAGGATTTCTGCCCAGTCAACAACTGCCTCCAAAAACTACTCTTTGTGAAAATCTCCTGTGAAATCCTTCTCTTGTGCTTGCCTGAGGGCTATCCTTATTAGGTTTACCCAAACTGCAGTTCTTTGTTTCCCTCAACAATGCTATTTCCTTTCACCTCTGTATCAACATTCTTTAGTTAATAGTTATATTGTTCAAATACTATCCAATGATGTTCCCTGTTTTTTCCTACATTTGACTATTTACCACAGATAACAATTCTTATAAACACTTATAAATTTAGGAGTTCTTATTTCTAAAACAAATGCTTTAGATAGTCATAATAATGAGTAAAGAATATGAAGAAAGTTGGAAATAGTCTAATAATAATTTACAGGGCTGGAGGCATAGCTCAGTGCTGGAAACTGTGCTTAGCATGTGTAAGACCCTGAGTTCAATCCCCAGAATGAAGAAGAGGAAGGAGGAGAAGGAGAAGAGGAAAAGGAAGAAGGAGGAGAAGAAGATCCTGTTTCTACATCCCAAAGATTAATATCTGTCAGGAACTTGGAAATACACACACACACACACACACACACACACACACATACACACATACACACACACACACCAGCTTATTACTTCTACCTGTAATACAGTTTCCCAGCTATCCATGTGACTAGCTTCCTCTTTCCTCAATATCTGCTTCCTTAAGAGGGTTTTTCCTACCTACCCTATATAAAATAATAATCCCCATCACCACATTCCCTATCCTCTGTCCCCTCAATCCCATTTTGTTAGTCTGCTTTCCATTACTGTGATAAAATACCTGAGATAATCAACTTATAAGAAAGAAAAGTTTTATTTTGGCTCATGGTTTCTGTCCAATGATCATCAGTCCTGTTGCTTTGGGCTTGTGGTAGCACAGTACATCATGATAGCACATGACAAAGGAAGGTTGTCCATTTCATGTCAGCTTAGAAGAAAAGAAAGAGAATATCTCTTTGAAGGGCTTGTTCCCAATGACCTAACTTCTGTCTAGTAGGCCCCACTTTCTAAAGGCTCTGCCATCTCCCAATAGCACCATGGGTTGGCACCCAAGTCTTGAACACATGGATGGGCCTTTGGGGTACATTTGTCCAAACTACAGCAACTGCTTTATTGTATTTTGTTTTGTTTTTAAGGAGCGAGGTACATTTATTTGGATTCTGATACTAACTAGCTGTGTGATCGCAGGTAAATCTGTAAGTTTGTATGAACTAGTTTCCTCATTTGAAAAATGAGTTCAGTTCTTCACTCTACTGCACATGAGAATTGCCTGGAGAGATTTCATAAAATACTGATCCTGGGCCAGGCACAGTGGTACATGCCTATAGCCCGAGTGGCTTGGGAGACTGAGGCAGAAGTATTGTGAGTTAAACATCAGCCACAGCAACTGAGCAAGGCCCTGAGCAACTCAGCAAGACTCTGTCTCTAAACAAAATATTTCTAAAAGGTATGGGGACATGGCTCAGTGGTTAAGTGCCCCTGGGTTCAATCTCTGGTACCAAAAAAAAAAAAAAAAAAAAAAAAAAAAAAAAAAAAAAACTGAATACTGATCCCTGGGCTGTACCTGAGAACTTCTCAAACTTTAATATGCAGATATATCATCTGGGGATCTTGTTTAAAATGCTGATTCAATGTCAGGTAGGACCCAAGACTCTAAATAGGTTCCCAGGTGATGCCAGTGCTTCTGGTCTACCGGATACTGGTCTGAAACTATAACTACAAACTGGTAATCTCTGAGTGCCTGCATAATGTGTATTTTTCATTAACAAAGGTCATTCTTTCCAGTTTTTAATTTTTTGTGACTGACAGTGCCCATTAAGAAAACAATACATTTCATGTTTCTTGGCAATGAGGGTAAGGATGAGAAAACTAAGAAAAAGCAGAGTTATAATCAGTACACATGATATTACTGGGAGGTTCACTTTAAAATTCAGGATCAATGGAAACTTTGTATCTCTTCACTTTTTGTAACCTTCCCAAATTAAGTCCCCATTGGTTACATTTTGCATAAAACTCATCTCATTTTGAATTGTTTTCTGTTTCTGTCTGTTTTTCTCACCTTATTTATCTCCCACTGCTTCCATTTTGAGAAGTGCTGGGAGAGTGTGTGCCTTGAGAGCAAACTAATAAATTGTAGTCGCTGTGTATTTTTTCTGAAAATATTTCTGTGTCAAAATAATTAACATTCAAATATAAATTAACAAGCACCATACTTTTCTGGCTGCATTTTCTTCATTTCTGCAAACATAGTCTATGAATTGTTATGCCTTTCAAAGTAATTCATAAAAATTTCTTCTAGAGTCAAGATATTTTAAGCCAAACTTTCTCTGGTCTTACTCCAGGTTGATGACATATGGTAGTACTGGTTTTGAGTTAGCTTTAGTTTTTGTTTTCAATCTCTCCTTACTCTTGACACTCTCCTTCTGAGCAGAGTCAGATTTGAATGAATGAGGAAGAACCCACACTATATTCCATATGGCTTCCAACCAGTCTCATTTACCCAGTTTCCCTTTTCTCACCGTAAGTGCTTACCAAGTATAACAAGTTGTTAGGAGAAGAATCTCATTAAGCCTTGTATCATAGATTCCACCAACTGAATTAAATAGTCATTTCTTTTGAAGGGCAGTTAATAGTGTATGCCACTGGCCAGTTCCCACCTCTTAGGAGTCTATGCTTAGCATTATTAAATATTACATTTATTGTCTAGGATATGCCATAGATCCATCATTTCACTTCATTTCATAACATACCATGAGTTGGCACCATTATTATTCGGATTTATGTTTGAGAAGGAGAGGATTAAAAGTTTCCTTTTTTCCAAGACCTCCCAGAAACTGGCACTGGGATTCCAAACCAGGTTTCATAGTTTGCTCTCTGAACCTCCTCATGGGCCTCAGTTCCAGGAAAGAGGCTAATTATATCCACTAGATGGTGCTGACTGTCTTCTTTTAAAGGGAAAAAAACTGCAGCCACTTTTTCCAAAACCCTCCTTGGGTTTCAGATGTGATTCAAGAAGTTACTGCATTGAAATATACTGTATGTTCAAACTGTGCTTAGGTGCATCTTTAAATAACCATACAAATAGGAAGAGTGCAAATTAGATCTGAAAAAAATATATATATGGATTTTTAAAAATATCTTAGTACATGTTATACATATCCAAATAGAAAGTAACTTTGAGAACCGGAAAGTTCTCACAAATATTTACAAAAAATTAGCAGATGTGAAAAGAAGTCCATTTACCCCTCTTATACCATCTACTCTCTGTCCAGCACCTCCCAATCTAGCTTGGCCATAGTGTCATTACATAAGCAAGGGTCACGAACAGGAGAATAAATAAAGCTTTAAAAACAAAAAGCAGGCAGGGTGCAGTGACACACACCTGTAACCCCAGGGGCTGGGGAGGCTGAGACAGTAATGGTAAGGCTCTAAGCAACTCAGTGAGACACTGTATCTAAATAAAATACAAAATAGGGCCGGAGATATGGCTCAGTGGTTGAGTGCCCCTGAGTTCAATCCCCAGTAAAAAGAACAAAAAGCAGATTCTGGAACAAGTAATCTTATTTTTATTCAAGGTAAAATGCACTTTAAAATTAGCAAGTGTTTCATATCTTTTTTATACAGTACCTTCTTTTGCACTTAAAATCTGAAATAAATCACTTCTAAGATTTTATTGCTCATAAGGATCAGTTGAGGTGTCCCTATTTCTGATTCAACAGGTAGAAGCCCAGTCCAGAAACCTACATTTTAACAAGTATCTTGGTGATTCTGGTATGATGGAACCATGAACTTACTGTGAAAACCACTGGTTTAGAGTTTGTGTTTCAGAAGGTAGATAGTGATGAGGGCACTGCTTCTAGAGGCACCACGTTGCTCTCATGGAGTTATACAACAGGGAAGCTCCGAATAGTGACATCTGGTCTTCCTTTGTCAATAGTAAGCTAAAAAACTGAAACATTTCCTCCCTTTTTGCTGCCTTGATTCTGAATTTTTCTCCTTGTTTTTCCTGCCTTCTATGGATTTCTATGCAGAATCAGGTTCTGGTTTTTTTTTTTTTTTTTTTTTTTTTTTTTTTAATCAGGGGAAGAAAACAAAAACTTACCTTGATCCTGTTGGCTTGAAAATATGCCCATACTCTGAATCTTTTTAAAGTGAAGAGTATTACAGTTTGAGTATGTGGTGTCCCCCAAAAGCTCAAATGTAAGATAATGCAAGAATGTTTAGAGGTGCAATGATTAAATTATGAGGTCTGGCCTAATTGTTGGCTTAATCTACTGATAGGGATTAACTGATAGGGATTAATCTACTGATAGGGATTAATTGTAGGGAGGTAGGGCATGGCTGGAGGAGGTGGGCCACTAGGGGTATGGCTTTGTGGTATGCATTTTATCCCTGGTGTGTAAAGCTCTCTCTGCTTCCTAATTGCCCTGTCCTGAGCTGCTTTTCTCTGCCACACACTTCCACCATAACGTTCTGCCTTACCTCAGACTCAGAGCAAGAGTCAGCCATCTGTGGATTAAGACCTCTGAAACCCTGAGTCCCAAAAAAACTTTTCCTCCTCTAATTTGTTCTTGTTGGATCCTTTGGTCACAGGAGCAAAAAAGCTGACTGAAACAAGGAATTAGTTCATACATTGTCATGTGACATTATTTAATTTCTTCAAGGGATGTGAATTTCAGGAGAAGGGCTATGCGGGGGATAGTAGAGATGTGTAAAATCAGCATGCATGTAGACAGCAGTTAAGCTATCGCCTTCCGTTCCACAAGAATTGTTAAGGCCTGTCTCAAAGATAAAGTAAATTTTAAAAATGAAGATGTTCCTTGGGATTTGAGGTTGGGATAGCCATGACCTCAGTTCTGCTCTGAAGAAATCAGCTCTACCAAGAATCATTCTCACCAAAAAGGCAGGAATCTCTTTCTCTTTTTTTCTGAGGCAGTTCCCTCCATAACAGACTGCTTAACTTTCTCATTATTTTACTAGCTCCAAAGTTTGGTTGCCTTCTGCAATTCTTCCCCCCTCCCCATTGGTGCATTATAGTTGAATATAATGATGGGATTTGTTACATATTCAAACATGCACACAATATAACAATATAATTTGACCAATATCACCCTCAACACTCCCTCTACCTCCTGCAATTCTGTACCTGTAAGGAATTAAAGAGGGGCTGGGTTTGTGGCTCAGTGATAGAGCACTTGCCTAGCATGTGTGAGGCACTGAGTTCAATCCTCAGCACCACACATAAATAAATAAAATAAAGGTTCTTTGACAACTAAAAAAAAAGAATTAAAGAAGTTTCCCGAGGCTAGCTGTAGTTTCAGTTGCTGGATGCCAACTGAGATTACAATGCTCTATTCCTCGCTCTTCGCCCCACCAGCAGAGCAGATAAGGCATGGCTTGGGAAGAAGGGCTGAAGAGTTTAGTAATTTCACAGCAACAATCAATCCTGGCTGAAACCCATGGTTTCTGAACACTACCCCTGCATTTGGTGTCATGCTTCATGTTTCTGCCTGCTGGCAAGCTTGTTTTTCAGTCCAAAGCATAACTTCTGTATTGAGCTTGGTCTCTCAGATCCCATAGGAGTTTTGTTTACTTTTTTGAGACTGTTGATCTATATACTAAATATTCAGCATATAATTATAGTGCATCTTTATTATAATATAAACCTTTGTGTTTATTTTAGCATAAAGTAAAGGAAGTTAGAAACAATTAGTATAACAGGTTAGAAATGTATTCCAAACAGTAAGAGATTTAAGCAGCAATATGCAGAAAGGATAGCTAAAGAAACAAGTAAACAACCACAGTGCTTTGTTTGTCAATCATGAGTCATGCTGCCCCATCCTGGAATTCTTAGCACCTCACTTTATTTTTTACAGATCTTTTTTCTTAGTTGAAATTCAAAGTAATGTTTCTATTTGAACACACAATGTGTTTATTAGACTAGGGTCGAGTCGTTCTTTTGATGACTCTTGGCTTTCTTCTTTAAAATACTTCAGTATCTTATCATCCTAAATCCTTATTTAATGAAGGTATGAAGGAACTTTGTTCCCCCTCATTTTATCATAATAGTTAAAACAGAATCAATATTCCAATTTCATTAAAAATTTCATATTCCTCTCATTCATACAAAAAATTTTAAATCATGTACCCCTGGATGCCCAGCCTGTCTGTGCTAAGAGCTGCATGGGCTGGGGCAGTCTCTTAACCTCTCTCAGTCTCCAGTTCCTCTAATACAATGAGGGAGTAGATAAAGGTTCTATGACCAGTTTCAGCTCTGAGACTCTGTGATCCTCCTACTGGTTCCCAGTAACTAGTAAGAATAGAATGGAAGGTCATAGGGGAAGATTTATCTTCTCAACCTACTATTTTCTTAATTATTTAAATTTCATCATGAAAGACATTTGAAAGCATTGGTTCCCACTCCCTATGACTTGGCTTATGGATTAAACATTGTTTTGAAAATCCTGAGTTCTCATTCATGATCTTGAAAAAAAGTACTTAATCTCCTCAGTCTCAACTTCTTCTTAAATTACTGTGGTGGTACATGGCTAGACTAAGATGCTCTAAATTCTAAGTGCTCTGTATGAAGTAAATGTTCATTTTGTGAAGAAAGGAATGTGCTTTATTTAAAAAAAAAAAAAAACTTGTCATCATCTATCAAACAAAATCATTGAGGAGGATGCACTCCAGAAAATGTAATTTTCATTTTCCTTCTGCAATTTTTGCCTATAGTTGATCATTTACTGCACTCTCTCATGGTTGTTGTTGTTTTTTTTTTTTCTCACCAAAACTGTCTAGAGAGCAAGGACTATATCCTGAACACTTCATGCTCAACTGTAATACTAAGTATTAAATGTAAAGACATTGACTGTTATGAGTGAATGAATCATATAAACTTGCAGAGAAGATTATCAAGTGCCCCTCCAAAGCCTGGGCAATGGGTGAGGGTGATTTGATGGCAGTAACTCTGAAACTACACTGTTGGCAAACTCAAACCAGAATCAGCAAGGGGAAGATGAGGCACAAAATGACGCTTGTGAGCACTCTCAGCAACGCCATCTCAAGCCTGGCATTCCTTTAAGAGTTTCTTGACATTTCATGTAAACCCAATGCCTCTACCACAAAACAGGGGGAATGGTGAGGCAGAAGGAATTCTGGAAAATAACACTGAGAAAAACATCTGCCAAGCATTAAGGATTTTAATCTGGTCCCCAGTACAGTTTAATAATATGTGCCAAGTGGGTATTCAAAAAATAGTCATGATAACGATAGATGATGATCATCAGTACTTTGGAGGGTACAAGCGGAAGAATTGGGCTTTGATGCCTTCTGTACTGTTTTTAGCTGTGTCTAACTTGCTTCATCTCTCAGGGCTAATGATGCAGCCATCTGTGCCTCTAGTTTCCCCATCTGCAAAACAGAGATCATATCATTTCCTACAGAAAGTTTGTGGGCTGAGTTTTAATATCCTCCAGTGAAACATCATATATAAATAAAAAGCAGGCAATAAGAAACTAAATGCTACCAAAGGAGAAAACTTTAAGACACGGAGTATTATATGTTAAAATTAATTAGGAACTCCTAAATAATATTCTAATGACTTGAAGTGGTTGGTTGCTGCAAAGGTACTTATATTGCACTCACTTTAGATTTTAAGTAGTCGAGAACATAAATTATTAACAAATATACAAATTCCAGGTAAATTTGACTCATTAAACTCAATTTTTATACATATTTATCCAAGATATTATGTGGGTTCTAAATTAATTTCTGAAACAAACTAGCATTATTTAACTTACACTTATTCTAACAAAGTCATGCTGTCTTAGGAGCACTGTAATAAATACACAAAAGAAAAAAGAAGAAATCTTTCTTCTTGGTTATCCAGAGGATATGGGAGGGAAGAATAAAATTCAGACTAGCTCATAATTACCTAGTCTATACAGAAAAACCAAGGAATTATCTGAGTAAATGAGCATGATATAAGCATGTCTGCAAAAGCCATTGGTAACTCTGGCCTGACAGCCTGAGTTGCCTTGTTCCTCAATTCCTTACAAGGATGCACATGGTTTCTTCTCTTTTGTTTCATCTGATACTGCACTGCAAAATACAGAAGCTTTTAAAAGATAACTTGTATCTTTATCAAAATAATACATATATGTGGTTTTAAAATATAACCATAAAACTTAACAAACATAAAACAAAACAAAGCAAACAACAGAGAGCTCCAGAGAAAAGAGTCTGCTATAATTTCAGTTGTGTCTTCTGGCATTCACACATCTCCATATTTCTAAATATGTATATTCTACACTTTTTTGTGTCTCCCATTTTGGACATAATTTTATTGTCTCCTGTCATGGTAGATGAAGGTACTGCTCTCTTGCACAATTGTCTTTTCTACATCTTCACCCTCTCAATATCATTGTAATTTTCTGGTTAATCCACATCCGGTGTATATGTTAATATGTTCTCACAAATTTCATTCACCACTAAGAATTAGAGCCTAGTGCTGATTATATTCCTCCCTCAGCCTTATTGTTTACTTTGCTTATTTCTCCTTATATCCATTGCTGATTCTTCCTACACCTCCCAAACACTCCTTGGGCAACAGGTCAATAGCAACAACTAACCTATGAGTTACACTCTTTTCTTGGAGACATCCTCCTAGAGAATTCTATCCTTTTCCTCTCTGGTCTGGTTGTTCTCTAGGTTTGCCAGCAATGCATCATCCTGATATTTCCTCAAGCATTTCTTGTTGTTTTGTTCTTGGTTCTGGATATTGGACCCAGGTTTTCACACATGCTTAGCACATGCTCTACCACTGGGCTACATTCTTAGGCCTTTCTCCCACTCTTATCCTTAAAGTTCCCTTGGCTTATATCCTGAGTTAGTTTCCTGTTTCCTGGACTTTGCATCTTCTTCTTTCATGCTTTCACCTTCATTTTATTGAAGCCCAACATCTAGTAGTTTCATCAGATTATAAAGTCAATATATTGGCAGAAGAAATGATAGCTTTCGCTAGATGTATATCTCTATGGCTTAAATGTGTCCCCTACAAAATTCAAGAGTTGAAACTTAATGGCTAATGTGAAGGTAGTAAAAGATTGATCCTTTAAGAGGAAATGATGTCATGAGAGCCCCTCCCCTCCTGAATGGAATGAAAGATCCTTATAAAAGAGGCTTCACAAATTCCTTCACAAATTCAGACTAGCTCATAATTGCCTAGTCTATACAGAAAAACCAAGGAATTATCTGAGTAAATGAGCATGATATAAGCATGTCTGCAAAAGCCATTGGTAACTCTGGCCTGCTGTGGCGTGTCTTCTTCTCTGGCTACTGCCCGCCGCGTGTCTTCTGCTACTGCTTTTCTGCTAATGGCTGCTGTGCGTCCCTGTCTCGCTCCAGCTACGCTTATATCACCTCCAGGAGGCGGAGAGCAGGGCCACGCCTCTTACGTAAAGATTAGGCAAGACGCTCTGAGCAGGCAATTAGTGCTCGAGAACACATGCGCATATATCGTGTGTGGATGAGAAAAATCACCTGAGTGTGCTTACGTCAATTAACCTCCTCGCTGCAGATGTGATCAGGTGCCATCCCGGCGCCGCCAACATGGCACAGCCCCCAACAGTTTGCTTGTTTGTGCCATCAAGTTTGTAAATCCCAAGGCCTTAAAATGTCCCCTTTAAGGCACACAGTATCTTTATATGTCTTACTAAGGATATTAAGGACACTGATTTTTAAAACGTTTTCTTCCTGCATATCCTGTTTGTCCTCTAAGTTTCTTTTTTCCTGTGTTCTTATTGTAGCATCAGTTTTTTATGCTAAATACTTTCCTCAGACAAATTCTCATTTGTCCTTGGCTGTCTAAGTATGGTTAATTCCTGGGAATTGGAGAGGATATTTTGATTCCTAACTTTATAGTAGGATGATCTGGTTGGGCTGTTTTGAGGAAGTGTCTACTGTTAGCACTTTTAAGTCTTTCTTCTTAGTCTAGTCTGATTCCTCAGAAAAGGTACCTCCAGTTTCATCCTTGAAGGATAGTAGAATACGGGGTAAAGACTAGGAGATGCAGGGGTTGGGGACTCTGGATGGAGAAGTGGCAGCTGACCTAGCAGTGGGGACCAAGACAGCAGATCTGTCTAATTGCCCCACCTCTTATCCAGTTCCAAACCTGGAGCAGCTAATACCTTAGCTAAGCATTACCAGTTGTCAGAAACAAAACAAAACAAAAATAAACCTCTAGCATAAAAAGCAGACTCCGGGACAAACCCACAGAAAAAGTTATCCATAATATCAGAAAATATTCTTACTCTTATAAAGGAAAAAAAGTCTTGGGTATTTCTTGTTACTTTTGTGGGGTCAACTGGAACCAGTGAGTTTCTTTCCTATTCCTTGTGCCATTATGGATTTGTGACTTATTTTTAACCTCTTAAATGGAGTTTTACTGGGATTTTGGGAGAGAATAAAATTAGATATGTATAACCAATCAGCCTTCCTTTATAAAGAACTATAAATGATTCCTTTGTGACTATTTTTCATTAATTTAAAATAAAACAGATAAAGCAAAAAGAGGTAGATTCCAGACAGAAAAACAATGAATTAATCTGAGAAAGTTATTTTATTGAGGTTATATCCCTGAAGCTTTCAAACATGTTATTCTTTGTAAATAATTAGTAGCTCATGTATTCGAGAGTATTTTCAGCAGAAATATTATAAAATTCTGGCTCAAATTAATGCACACAATATGAAGTTTATTACTTCATTTAACTGGAAGTTCAGAGATATGGGCATATGATTTAGCAGCCCAGAAACTTCATTAAGAAGGACTACTCTGCTGTCCTCTTTGTCACCACCATTTCAGTGCTGGTTCCCCTCTTGGTCATCATGACTCACTGCAGTCTGATCTCAGAGTAGTTAATCCGTAGAAGCTTCCTTTCTTGTTCCTTTACTGTAACCCAGGCAGATCCTATCACTCTCCAATCACTTGCAGATATTAAAAGTCTAGTTCAGTTTAAAACTGCAGTACAACTTCTAGCTTAACACACTTCCCTCCCCTACCTTAGGGCTTGCAACCTGAGGACCCCACAGGATGATACATATCAAATCCACCTGTATCTACTGTGCCCTTTCTGGGTCTCCCTATTGCCTCCACAGAGTTAGAAGGAAGACTAGAGAGGGCAGATATCTTCTCCTTGAAAGGCACAGCCATGGTCCTCTCACTTGGGTACTGTGGGGTGATCTCTGGAGGATGGCTTGTGATCCTCTGTGTACCTGACAGGTGCAAATATGGCACTGGTCTGACTGCTTTCAAGTCCCCTCACCATTGTCACATAGCTTACCTTCCAGATTGGTCAGTAACCTCTTCTCAGGCCAAGCTTCTGTGGTTCCTACTTGACATTTGGGAAAATCACCCATCCTCATCATGTCACATGGTGGGTGTGAAAAAGCCTTTCTCTCTTTGCCCTCATATTTCTCTCCAATTCCTTTCCCATATCTCAAAATTCATGAAGAGCACATCAGCAAGTACACCCCCTAATCAGATTTCCAATTGGAAAGAAGGCCTGCCTTGCATTTTTCACTGAGCAGATGTCTTATGACCTAGATAATGCTATTTAAATTTCTTCTGTCTTCACTCTACATATAGCCTCAGTATGTGTGGGGACAGGGAGAAGGTTGGGCAGCAAAGCTCATTCTGCTGCTTCTTAATTAATCATATGAATATGAGAACTTTAACTCCTCTTGTCCTCAGTTTGGGGACTTCAGCTACAATCCCAAGACATTAGAGAAAGTCCTACTGAGCATTTTGTTTTACAATCTTAAGGTGGCCAGCAGAATTCTGGTTAAATGCCTCCTCATTCATATATAGAAGGAGAAGCTCACTGGTTGCTATGATTTGGACATGAGTTGTCCCCTGGAAAGTTCATGTGTTATGCAATGCAGATATGTTCAGAGGTGAAATGATCAAATATGAAAGCTGTAAACCTCATCAGTCAATTAATTCATTTAGTGTATTAATAATTTCAATGGATTACTGGGTAGTAATTATAGGTAGGTAGGGTATGTGTGGAGGAAGTAGGTCACTAGAGGTGAGGCCTGGACTATATCTGTCCATGGCCCCTTCCTCTCTTACTCTCTCGCTTCCCCTGCTGCCATGAGCTGAGCAGCTTTCCTTCACCACACCCTTTTGCCATGATGTTCTACCTCATATCAGGCTTTGAGCAATGGAGTCAGCCAACCATGAACTGAGAGCCTCTGAAACCATGAACCCAAAATAAACTTTTCCTCCTCTAAGTTTTTCTTATTGGGTATTTGAGTCACAGTAACAAAAAGCTGACTAACACACTGATGAACCCATTCACAGGATAGAATTTTTTATTTTAACTCTATCAGTAAACTCACAGTATATGCCCACTACCAGACCAACAGGAGTCTCTAGGAGTGTACCATGCAGATTCATTTACTCTAATAAGAATCTACCCAAAAAGCCAAGGACACAGTGGACTCTGTTAGGAAGAAGAAAGAAAGGTAGATGTTCAGGTCGGGAGTAATGGCATCAGTTCCACTTATGACATGTTCACATAAAAGCATTCTTGTGTATTCAGAATAGTCTTGAAGGTAACTGAATGTATTTACCTTTCTTTCCCACAATAGCTCCCAGTAAGCTAATGAAAACCCTAATCAAACTTTAAGTACCTTTCCCTTCACAATTTCAATTTTCTTAGTTTCTCTAGATCACCTATATTTAAAATTGGGTAGAGTCCTGGTATTCTCTTTTAAGGGCTGGGTCTGGGAAAAGAAGTGTATCTCTTATCATTTGCCTTTTAAATGATTGTGCATTATATTAAATTGTCCTCTGAGAGAATCAACCTAGAGGCAGAAGGCAAGAATCTAATTCTATATATACCTTAGGGTAGTATTATATAATATCATTTATACCAAATTTCCTCCATAAAATCTAACAAAGGAGAAAATGCAGAGGTACTGAGACTCTTAGTAAGAGCAAGATGAAACAAACAAATGAGGTTTCTATAAGCAGCATTAATGTAGATTAACAATAGTCTATAGTATCATTAAATTTCAGAGTTGAAATTTCAATCCCCCTTTTAAGGGTTGAATATGAATGAACCAATTGCTTCAGTCTACAAGCTTAGTGTGAAAATACATAATTTTATTTTTTTCACTATAGCTTAATTTTCATTTTGAGACCCTGGGATGATAGAAATAACCTCAGATAGTCAAGATTTCCTTCCCTTTCACATTTATACCATGGTATTATGGGGGATGATGATGGAAGGGACATCTGTCTTGAATATCATCACTCAGTAATCTAAACAGGTTGTCACTAAGACATTCAGTCTTCTTGTCCACTGGCACCTATAGGTTTGAAGCTTCATCTTTTTTTTTTTTTAATGACACTCATGAAACCATCTATGAGGTTCTGCCTGCACAGAGTCATTACCAGACCCTGTATACTGGGGATTCATAACCTGGAGAGCAGGATATATACAGGTTCCTTTGTAATTGCACAAATCTTTGTTTTGCTGAATCCCTGGGACTTTGCCCGAGAAGCAGTCTTTGAACCCATTTAGCCAAAAAGTACAGATTTCTGCAGTCTCATCACTTTCCTCTGGCCTCTCCCCTCTACTACTCAACCCAAGAGAAGCTTTTTCTATGGGCAGAGATGGCCTCACTCTCTTCATACCACCTCAAATCTCTGGCTATCCCAGAGCATCTCAACCTTAACATTACTGATTATTTTAGACCAGACATTACTTGTTGTAATGGGCTGTTTTGAACAATGAAAGATGTTTAGTAGCATCTCTGGCTTTTAGTCAATCGATGCAAGTAGCATCCCCCAATTCTTGACAATCATTACCAAAAAAATCACCCTTAGCTAACCTAAAGAATTCCCTCTGTTTTAAAATCTTGGCTTTGATATAAAAACAAAAAACAAAAACTAGGAAGAAACCCAAAAGCAATTCACTTTTCTGTGAGGCAATGAATGCCTGCCTGGTCCACTTGCATTAAGTCATGCATGTAAATGGAAAGGGAATGCAGTTAATATTTAAAAGCACTATCCCATTGGAGTTTTCTCATCTCTCGCTTTAGAATATACACTTAGAATGTTCATTCTAGCAGCTTCTTTGTGTGTATATTACATTTTATATATGGACTGTAATGAATAAGCATATAGCAATTGAGTGGGGAGGAGGAGGATTTAATCACTAAATTCTGATCAATGCAGCTGAAAAAAATAATTATTCTTCACATCTAACACACATGTCTGTAACCATGTTTTTTAGTATTGAACTTGCCTTTCAGGTTCATAACTTATCCTCCCTTTAGTAAATTAGAGCAAGGTTTGAGTGTTTGCATAGAGAGATGGATCAAAGACCTTGCATTTTATGCCTTTTACCTTTGCAGGAAATCAGTAACCTTTCCGAGGAAATCAGTAAGAACCAGCAATAACTCTTGGCAGCAAACCTTTCATTAGCTCATATGTGAAGGAGATTTCACCATTACCCCAGGGTCTGTTTCCTCTCATTTATTCACTCATCTATCGTTTATTCATTAAATTTAGCAATAAGAGGCTCCTGAGTTCCCAGAATATGAATATCTGTGGAGATCCAAATAAAATAGTGCTAGAGATCACAGTTTTCAGGCCTTTATTCTGCTAATGAACTAACATCCCCTTTGCACAAAAAATGGAAAAACACTGATTGGAACCTGAGGCTAAGAGAAGAGGAGATAGTTTAGCTTCTGAAACCTCACATATGGAGAATCTAAGATCATTTCAATATTTTAAAAACCTCACACAAAGAAGCTTTTGATGTTGCCCTGGGCATTAGTACTGATTTCAATTCTTGTTTTATTCATAGTCTCCTGCTATTTACCATGATTTATTTATGTTTTGGCTATAGAACACTAATATAACACATTAGTTGTGACATAAACCTGCTAAATTTTATCACTATTTGGGGGAAAGTTAATCACTTTGTATAGTGTTATTTACATTATATATACAATTGTAGACTTCAATATGAAAGCATTACCATTCCTCTCTACCAAAACTCAGTCTGAAATAATTTTTCTTCCCTGAGCATTAGATATGTAAGGTAGCAACTGTGTGCACACAGCCACTTCACCCCAGGTGCGGGTCTGCCAAGAACTCAGCATGACCTAGACAGCACAGGACAGTGGCTCTTTTCTCTAGTTCAATCAGACTTGTGCTTGAGCTCCAGATGTTAATTTAGTGCACCAAGTGATTAACTACAGTTCCTTTTCTAAGGACAGGTTTGTATGTCTGTCTGCCCTTACTCTATGTATACTCTGCTATACTTATGTATCATTTACAAAGTAAATTATGTGCATTCATATTCAGATATGGCTTATAGGTTTGTGGCAAAGTTGAACATCCTTTTAAAGTCCTTTTTAAACTAAGGATTGTCTAAAGAAATACTCAGGTTTACAGTTTCTTTCTTCAGGGATTCAAATAGTCCTTTGGCATTATGTACTGCCCCCAAATTATCATCGTGTTTTTAAAATTATCATTAGAATAAATGATGAAGCCATGAGTTAAAATAACTTTCTGAGTAACATTCCACATAAATTCCCTGATCACATTTTTAATATAGTGTGTCAGGGGCAGCATGGCTAGAGCTTCACTCTGTGCCAGACATTGCATTAAGCTGATCATCTCATTGAATTCTCACAACTGTTCATAAGCTGTATTATTGTCTCTCTTGGATTGCACCTGAAAAGAGAGCTCCAGAAAGGGCTTTGTACAGGTATATTTGGAAGGACATGAATGAGGCTAGAGAAATCAAGATAAGAAAGGAGGAAAAGTCAATATCAGAATGTGTTACTCAAGTACTGTGGTGGGCAACAGGGACTCGATTCTGCTTGGCCTCTTGACAGAGGTCTCCCATAATTATCTAGCAGAAGGGCAAGAAGCAGGGGTATTTAGTCACTGGTTCCCATGCCCCACACCTCACAGCACAGGAGGTAGGAAGCTCTCCCAGGGAGGAAAACAGAGAAGCTAGGCCTTGACTACTTCCAAGGGAGTGAGGGAACAGAGCCAGCAGAGAGGCCCACTGCAGACCCAGCCAAAATCAGATCAGAGGTGAAGTATGTGAGTCCATGCAACAGAAGCTTCTGACAAAATTATCATCTATCATATTATCATTGTCTCTTTTACAGAGAGACAATTGGGGTGTGTGGCAGTAAACTCATCTGCCTAAAGTTATAAAGCTAGTCGTGGTAGAGCCAGGATTTGAACATGAGTAATCTGACATCAGAGCCCAAAGCCCTCACCACTGTGCTACTGACCCTCTCCTATGCAGGATACAAATGGCTGTATGACAGTCTTCCCTTGTACAGCTCCACCTAGAGATTAGAACAGTCCATCTGCCAGCTCAAATTGAAATTCACCTTCATGACATTTATTCAAATGTTGAATTTTCTTCTTTGGGAATTCATTTTCTTCCAGTTGCAGACACACAGAAAAATGCTGCTGCAATGTGGCACTTGCATTTATGGGGAAAAAAAATGAATAACTTTCAATCGAGACCATGCAGGAAAAGAGAGGTTCAGATGGTATGACACTCAAGAGGGAAAAGAAGGGAGAAAAGCATAGCTCATACAACTTTTTATTATTGTTGTTCAGAAACTGCTGTTTAATTTCTAAAATATTATTCTTCAATGAGTATAAATACACCTGGCAATAACCTGTAGACGTCAACCATCTGCTTCAAATACACATAAGAAATACACCCAACCAAACTCTGCTTCATCAGAATTTATTAAGTTATACATATAGATTATCAGGACAACACCCAAATGGCTACATTTGACAGACCCTTGTAAAGTGGACAGAATTTTCTGACAGATTATTTCTCCCTTGATAAAAGTTGTAACAAGTATGAAGGCTTTGAAAGATAAGCTTGAAGGGCCACAACATGAACTACCAGGGCCAGGAACTATGGATGGCATGCACACAGGGTCCAGGAAGCAGGAGAGCCTCAAGAGAGGTGCTGTCCCCTGTTTCTGCTGTGAGCAAACAAGGCTGCAAGGTAAGAAGCACAGAGAGGAAGGTGCTTCCTCTGCAGGGAAGGTCCTTGGCTTCATATTCAGGAATCACAAGGCACCACACTCAAAGAACAAAGAAAAGGAAAATTCCTACACATGGTCTGAGCTTCCTCCAAGGGATAAGGGATCAGTGTGCTTAGAGGAGGGGATGTGAGGACCACTGCCTTTGGGATGTGGAAATTTGCCAGTGGGGACACACACCCACTTCCCTTCAAGCTTGCTCAAGGCACCAGATTGGCACTACCAAGTACCTACCATTAACAGGAACAAAACACTCCAGAGAGAAGAGTGAGGCTGGCTCTTGATTTGTCCTCATTAAAAGTGAAGCATTAGGTTTGAATTCAGCCTAAAGAGATGAGCGCCACCAGGGGACTAATCAGCTGAGAATGCTGCCCTCCTTCTTCCATCCACTCTGGCTCCTACTGAAACTTCACTGGGAAGGAGGAAATAAAGAGCTTGCCTGATCTAGGTGTTGCTTTGGCAATTTACTATGATTACTTCTCCCTGTTCTGTTCATAGCTCTGTCTATGAGAACCACAGTTGTACAACACACTAAAAATGAGACTGGCATGCTTGTCCATTTTCTCAGAATAGAGTCATTTTTGTCAGACTCTTGTCAGTCTTTTAGGCAGAATCATCTTTCCTAATCAAGTATTTTTTAGCTTGATGTTTCCAAAGAACCCAGATCATGCTAACTTTGCATTTCTCAGCCACCTTTTATGCCAAATGTTTCCATAACATGATTTTTTTCCAATATATTTTACTTGTACTGATTATTACACAGCACATTTCATATGAGATTACGTGGAAGAGAAAAGATATGGTGACATGGGCACCTCTCAATCTTTCTTCTCCACCTCGAAGTTTCTCTCTCATTTGTTGAGAAGACACAGCTTAAGAAAAAAAGACACCTTAGTGAAGAGCCTGTGATGTTTTCCAACTAACACTGGCCATGACAGAACAAGGCAAGTCCATTTTTCTGAGACCCTCATGATGCAAAAGAATGTCAGGATAATCAAGAACAAAAATCTCTCTTATCCCCTGGGCACATCTATTGCCATGCTTGTCAAACAGAGATGGAATAGTCATCCCTTACTTATATCCCAATGAGAGGGATGAAGGCTATCGGGAGAAATAGTGAGACACATGATTGGGACTTCCAGGGAATCATTGTCAGATTCCATGACCCTATCTTCTCAATATAAAATGTTTTTCTATTTGTTTTATTTTAAAGTTACCCCAATACACATCTTCTTTGTAACCACTCCACTCCAAAACTATCTTTGGCTTTCCTGCACCCTCTGAGCTTGTGGACATTCCTCTATGTATGTTCTCTTCTGAGCCCAGGGAAATGAGGACTTGCCCCAAGATGCACATGGAACACTCACCCCAAGACATGTTCCAATCTGCCCAACTTCCATTCCATAGAGAAGAATGTGGACTTTACACATGGATCACTGAGACAAATGCATCTACTCCCTCAATAAAGAGGACATTTGATTGTATACAGATTTCCCTTTCATTCAAAAGCATTCAGCCCATACAGGAGGAATCATCCTACAGTGGGTTGCAATGAGATCTCACAATTCATATGGTCACAGTGAAGAAAGGACAGAAATGTAGAAGCTCTCTGTTGCTTCCAGGGATTTACAATCCTTGCTAGGAATCCACCTTTGGGAAAATGCTCACTTTATTGTTTCTGCTCATCTTCCGCTCCACTCTGCCTGCCTTGGGCATCTTTGTCTGGATCAGCTCTTCTGGGGTATTGCCCAAGGGGGGAAGCAGCCTCTTCTTGCTGTTTCGGGTCTCTGACAGCCACTGAGGGGGCAATTCAAAAGGCCCAAAGCCAAACTGCAGAGAATATTTGTCAGGGAATGTCTCAGGCTCCACATGGGCTGCTGGTGCTACCTGGGATACAGAGTCCACTGTGCCTGGGGGTGGTGCAAACTGTGGTCCCTGTTCTCCCTCCAGGGAGGTGACTTCTTTGGCCTGGAAGTCAGCAGAACCGAGGTACTTGGCATCGCTCTCTTCCTCATCCTCCGTGGGCTTAAAGATCTGCTGTTGCCCAATGTGGAACATCTCCAGGAGCTGGCTGCCTGAGCGCACACTGGGTTCCAGGCTGGTATCAGTCACCCCACTCCCAGAACTAACCACATTCCGGCGGCTGTACCTGTGATGCAGCTGCACCAGGGTCCCTATCAAGCACTTGCGGACCGATTTGTTCACAGTTAGGAAGAGCACAGGGTTTGCCAGCAGAGACACCTTGGGCAGCCAAATGGCAGTGAGCAGCAAGAAGACAGAAGTGTCAGGGATGTTGAGCACAGTCTGGTAGACAACCAGCGTGGCATAGGGCACACTGCACAGGATGAAGACCATCACCATGGAGAGCAGGGTGGCATGTAGCTCAGCCTCCCGCTGGGAGGCATAAGGGATAGAGACAGTGTTCTGTGGGGTCCGAAGCGCTGCTATGATGACCTTCTTCTTCTGGCTGGCACTCAGGGCCCGTCGGATCAGAATCAGGAAGAGAAAGACCACAGCCACAGGCACAATGATGGTGGTGATGTTATAGATCAGAACATACACAAGGTGGCCCAAGGAGTTGCTCCAGACTTCTGTGCAGGTGGACATGGCATAGATATCAGCCACATTGGTCACTGCAAACACAGGGACACTGGCCACCACTGCATGGGCCCAGATGTACATCACCAGTTCCCGGGATTTGGCATCAGATATTTTTCTCTCCAGTGGATAGAGGACAGAGTAGTACCTGCACAATACACAATCAAAATTAATTTCACAGAAGATACTCTGCCAATCAAGGGAATCTAAATTACCAAAAATAGGCAAGAGGGGGGAAAGGATCAGGTTCTTCTCTTTGGCTTAAGCCAGGTAACTGCTAGAGGAATCCAGGAAGCCAGACTTTAAGTTTTGAGAACTCTACCGTACACTAAGAAGCATCATAGCATCAGTACACCAAAATAAATAAATGAGCTGTAAAGATATTTGTTTTTCACTTTAAGGGTAAAAGTAACTTGTTACATTTTTACATGGGCTAGAGAAGCTTCAGGGAAATTTTCAAAGCCACTAGCAAAGAGAAATTTGCATACATATTCAAAGCCAACCATGCATTGGATGTCATTAGCATTCAAAGCTGTTAAGGGCAGAAGAACCTGGATGAAGGCTGGATTCCAACAAGTTCCAGCTAACAAAAATTATGCCTGCTCAATTGCCATTGTTCTCATGATAACCCTAAGAGCAAATGATAGTATTAAAATGCTGGCACAATTAAATTTTTGTTAAAATCAGATGAGTTTTTTTCCTTCTGAGCTTTAACTGGATGATTCTATAGCTACCCAAACACATGTACATTGTTTTATATCACCAGTGATTTGGGGAAACTGAGTAATTCATTCTGAAGCTCTTCCTGTCATGAAGGGGCTGTCACCTGCTGTCAGAGATACGGTGAGTGTCTTCATATGAGCTCACCCCACACTTCTGCTGTCAGCTAATACTGAGTTGACCTCCCAACAACAGTGATGTTCACTCACTCATGGGGCCATGTAAGCACACATGACAAGTACCACCTCTGTACCTGTCCTGTGGTAGTTCCTAAGTTATAAACATGAAAAGGCACACATGTCTGTAAACTCCATGGGAAGAAAGACTTGCACGTGAACAGTTATAAACAAGGAGGCAATGACCTTACTGGAGGCAGGTGCAGGACAGGGATCACCTAGAGCTACCTGGGAAAATATCAAAGAGAAAGCAGCATTGTGATGGAGTCTGGCAGGGGGGCAGCAGGGAGGAGCATCCCAGACTGAGACGTGATGAGAGCACAACAGTGACCATGGATGATCAGGAAAGGATGGAACATGGTGAAATATGTTCTAGATTTCTTTCTGGGAAGGAAAGAAAGAGAAAGACATGCATAAGTGAGCCATGCTCTCAAAAATCTTTTTGTAAATACAGATCAATTTTTCTAATCACAAGTCTATAAACATGTGATAACTCCACCCCCACACATGAATGCATGCTCACAAGTCCACTGGCTCTGCTTACATTTGCCCTCTCACTCACATGAACAAACCCAGGCCCCCACCAATTCTTATTCCATTATGTACTGGAAATGGACTATAGCACAAGCACCTCATTATAAATAACTTTCTTAGTGTGTACATCTCTAGAAGATGATGCAGGAAGTGTGGGTGGCTTTCTGATTAATTTGCTGACTTGGTGCCATGTAACCAAAAGTTGCAGAAGAAATGAAAGGATGTCTTCCCTTTCCCTTCATGTGCACCATGCTGATGCCTAAAAAATAACTTCTGAGTAATAAAACAGGAATTTACCCATCTTATTTTCCTACTAAAAGAACTTGTTTATCTTTTTGTGTTAATGAAGGTAAAAACTGCAATAGTTTTTCTCCTGTAAAGATAATAGGGATTTCTTTTTTGTTTTCATATTTCTGTGTCTAAGATCAGGGCCTGAATAAGGTTCAGGAATTACTGCTTTGTTTCCAGGGTTAGTAACAAACTATTCAGTATAAGACATCCCCACTCTTATTGAAACCTATGCTTAAAATTTTTCCAAATTCATATTTGCATTATTCACAATAGCCAAAAAGTGGAAACAAACCAATGTCCATCAACTGATAAATGGAAATACAAAATGTGGTCTACCTACAATGGAATGTTATTCAACCATAAAAATGAATATTGATCATGCTACAACATGGGCGAACCTTGAAAACATGCCAAGTAAAAGAAGCTAGACATGAAAGAACACATACTATATGATTCCACTTATATGAAATGTTCAAACAAAGGCAAATATATAGAGACAGAAAATAGATTAGTGGTTGCCTAGGTCTAGGATGGGAATGGGAAATGACTTAAATGGGCACAAGTTTTCTTGGGAGAGTGCTGACAATTCTATAAATATACTAAAATGCATTTACTTGTACCTTTAAAATGGGTAAATTTTATAATATGAAAATTATATCCCAAAACCACTTAAAAAAGAAAGCTTCCAGGAAAGAAGACTCAGGATACAAAGCTGAAAACTTAATACTCCACCAGGTGCAATGGCACACACCCGCAGGCCCAGCTACTGGGAAGGTTGAAACAGGAAGATAGCTTGAACCCAGGAGTTGGAAGCGAGTTTGAGCAACACAACAAGACCCCATCTCAAAAGGAAAAATTTAAAAAAAATTGCCAGAACGGATAGTACAAGGAGCAGTGGAAAAGACATCTGTCACAGACACAAGTAGTTCAACACCACATGCATTAGATCAGCCACTAGAGTGTGAACTTGAGCCAAGGACTCTGGTTTCCAAATTATAAATGATGGCAATATCTAAGACATAAGATTCATTTCCAAATGAATAACCTTTTAAAGATGATCAGAAGAGAAAACAACCACTATGACAGTATGAAGCCTTGGATCTAAATTGTCCAGAGGAATTCTAGTGTTATATGGCTAGGTCCAAATAGGCCATCTAATCATTTGTTAAGTAACCACTGAATCATTCTCTTGTTCTTCCAGAAATGTTTTCATCCTGCATCAAAGATCCCTAATTGCAACATTATCAATCAGATGAGCAATTTAATTCAAATTGCAGTGCAAATACTAACTCCACCCAAGGCGAAGTGGCACCATGATCTAGAGTTGTGCTCTAGCATCCTCACCATATAACCCCACCCCATGTCTTTTTGTGAGGCTCTTATTTTCCATGGCTGCTGCAAATCAATCCACCCTTTATGAGGTTACATTTTGGATATTCATTCTCTTTCTGTTGACCACAGCAGACTAAAAAGCAGCATATGGAACAGTGACTATTCATCATTTGTTTCATGATGCTCAGTTTTCAATACACTTTTTAAATAAAGGCTGAAGTCCCGGCTTACCTGTCCAAAGCAATGGCAGGGAAGCTGAGGATAGTCACCGAGCAGAACACTTTGTGCAAAAACTTGACGACCTTGCAGAAGAGCATGGTGTAGATCCACCAGCAACAGTGAGGACTGGTGCTGAGAACGATGTCAAAGGGCACACAGACCAGGCTGGCACAGATCCCGGAGCAGGCCAGGTTTTTAATGAACCTGTTGGTGACAGATTTGAACACGGTTGTGCGGCAAGTTGACCATAACACCATGAAGTTTCCTGGCCAGATATGCAAAAATAAAAATAAAATGAAAACAAATTAAGAATTTAAATAAAGAGAAAAAAAAAACAAGAAAAGGAAAGAAAGAAAATACAAGTTAAAAAGAATTTTTAAAACACATTTGAGATTTGATTTCAAAGGATTTCATTTAAATGCTCACATATTATATTGTCAATTTACGTGAAATTAGATTGCACACACATAAAGACTAGGTGAAATTTTAGTGACAAGTTTTGTTGTTTAATTTTAGGCAAAATGGTATTATAATGATGATGATTTAGTATCAGTGGCATATAAACAATTAGCTGGGTGTTACTTAGTCTCAGGTAGTCTATTGTTACCATGTTTGCCAATGACTTTCAACGTGCCAAACTGCAATACAAATACACTGCAGGTCATGCATGTAATTTAAAAATTTCTCATAGATACATTTTTATAAAGTAAAAAGAAGCAAGTGAAATTTTAATTCTCATTCTACATATAATCATTACTAATGATCTATTTTCCATTCTTGTTTTTGTACTGTTTTCAAAATCCTGTGTGCATTTTATTTTATACCAACAATACATCTCAATTTGAACTAGTCACATATGCTGAATGGCCACATGCAGTTAGTGGTTACCATACTAAACAGTGAATTCTAGACCTTTCAGCTCTAGTGACACAATCAGCCCTCTCTCTGAGCATTCTCCTCTATGGCTTCCAGAGACCTACTATCTCCTTGCTTTCGTCCTATTTTCTCACCTCTGCCAACCCCTGACTGATCTAAGTCTTCTTTTACTAGGCCCTCCTCTATTCTTTCTACAGCCCCTCCCTAGGTATACCCTATTCCTGTGGTTTTCCATTAAAATGCTGATGACTCCCAAATTCATGTTCCAAAGAAGGCCCCTCTCCCAACTCCAGACTGCTATTTCCAACTAATCTTCTGATTCTGTAACCCCCTTCAATCTATTATGCCACCAACCTAGTATCTGCCTGCCTCATCTCATACCTTTTACCCCTGACTTTCTGGGCACCAGCTATTCTGCCCTTTGTCTGCTCTCAAAACTCATCAAGGCTTTTTCTGCCTCAGTGCCTTTGCCCAAGTTTTTTATACTGCCTAGCATGCACCTCATATGTCTGGATCCTTTCAATCCAGGTCTTAGTTTAAATGCTGCTCCCTACAATAGAATTCTCTAACCCTCTTTTTATTTTTATTTAAAATACTGCTCCTCCTTTCATTATATTCTAATATAGTACCCTATTTTATCCTTTGCAGTTCTTATAATTATTAACTTGTTTATTTGTTTTCTCTTCATTTCATGAGAACAAAAAACATGTCAATCTTGTTTGCTCTTACAACCCCAAACCTGGCTCAGTGTCTGGCAGAGTAGGCATCTGATAAATATTTGTTGAATAAATGAATTTGTAAAAATAAGTGGACAAACAGTAACCAAATGTCCCTGTAGAAGGACAACCCCTTTTGTAGTATGTGTGTCAGTCAGTAGGGAGTCAGAACGACTAGACCAGAACCACAACAGGCATGGGAATGGGAACCCAAGTTGTGAAAGCACCCCAGCATAACTGACCCAGGCCAAAAATTTCACAAATGCCACTTCCAGACACAGAGCCTACAGCTCACCCTGAATCTCCAAGGGCCCCAGTCTCCAGGTATGCAGTGTGGCCTATTCTACTTTTGCCTGGGGAGAGAGCAGGACCATAAGGTCAATCAGTCACGCCCCAAGGACACCACTACCTCCTGTGCCCATGCTCAGAGAATGACTTCTAATGAACTGAGCCGACAGCTGCACCATGCTTTGAAGGAGAGTGATGGTGCCAGGCAGGGGACAGTAGAGTTCAGGCCTGCAGACAAGGTCACGGCAAGGAGCGGCCTCATCGCCTCAGATGTAGACAGAACTTACTGTCAACTGTTTCTCTTCAAACACAATATCCTACAGCTACCCATTATCCCACAAGCAAAGTAGGGAAACCAGCCTCTGAATGTAGGTATGTAGGCCAGCTGCCTCTAGGAAAATCTCTACTAAACTTTATATTACTATGGTGACTATATATTAGTATAGTGAGATTAAATCAGCCATGTGTATATATACGCACTTTTATTCAGTTGATTTTACTAGTACCATCTGTCACCAAGGTGATAAAATGAATAACAATGATGTATTTGAAACTCCGTTGATTAAGGGTTTTTTTCTTTCCCCTGTCATTCCTCCACAAAAGCACAGATTAGGATCTGACTGAAGCATCTTTTCTCACTTCAGTTTTACGGACAAGACTTAAAATCGAGTAATTATCTATTAATAAAATAGTCCACTTGAAGAAATCTGTGGTGAAGGGAGTATGCATGCAGGTTCTTCAGCTTCCGCAATTGGGGGTATCTCCGGTACACTGTTTAAGTGAACTATTTCCTTGTTAAAGTCAAAACCCTTGGGGTTTTCTTTTTCTCTCGTAACTGTTAATAGGTTATGTTGAATAAAACATCTAAATAACAGAACAAGCAGGAAAATCCATTGCAAAGGACAGGTTGTGGGTCATGGGTCTCTTATCTTTTGAAATCTAACTGAAATTAATTTCCATCATTATCCTCATATTCCACTTTCCCATTTACCCCTTTCCTTCCCTATCGTGTCAGGCAAGCTACTTTTTTAAAAATCATACTTTAACGGTGCATCTATTATAATAATAATTGGAGGTCAAAATATTCTGGCTGTGGGATAGGATGTCTGATATACATCCTATCTTAGGAATCACACAGACAATATAATGAATATTCTATTAATATGTCCACACTTGTGAATGAGGAAATTTGTTTTCTCTCTCTTTTTTTTTTTTTTTTCTTCTTTTTAAAGAAAAGCAGACAGTCACGTGCAAGCACCACATTTGGTTGTGTCTGGAGTCTTGGAGGCATGACTACCCTATGTTCTCCTGCAAATGGACCTCGAGGGCTTGTTTGGAGGTTCCAGCAGGGGAGCACAGCTACTCATAAGCCCTTGACTAAAGAACAGTCCTCCTCTATGCGGGAAGGTCATCCTCTTCCACTAAGCCCTCATCTTCTGGAGAGATGCACATGGAGCAAGTTAGGAAGGGGACACCCTCCTAGTCCCCAGATCAGTCAAATCAACTCTGGCGATCAGGGCAGTGACAGGTCAAAGTCAGATAATCCTCACACCCAGAAAACCTGTTTTCAACGGAAAAGCCTGAGAGTGCTATCGTTACATTTAATCTCCATCTATGTAGACTCTAGACAGCACCTAGACCTAACCTCTTTTGTTATTAAGAATCTCACACTGGAGAGTGAATCTGGGCAGAGAGTCACTCAAGGTGCCAAAAAATGTGCAGAAAACCTAAAGAAGGATAACGACACAGTGTGTACCAAGAAAATAAGAAGCAGAAGTCATCAGGACAGTGAAGATACTTAGCAAAAAATTTAAGAGGGAAAAAATATAATACAGTTAGTTTAGTGATAAATTCTTAGTATAATTTTTGATAGCAGTATAAAAGTGAATTCTGTAGATAGTGATATGGGTGTGTTTATGGGAAGAAAGCTCAAAATTTTCAGGCTCTGGTTTGTTTTTAGAACCCTGCATGGGGTCCACAAGGGGCATTGCTGGCCAGTACCTGAGTGGTAACAATTTATGTCTGGGGCAGCTGGGCAAAGCATGTTTCCTCCCTGTTGCAGAATAAATCCCTGCTCCCTGATGTCAAAAAAAAAAAAAAAAAAGAATTAAAAAAAAAAATCTGACACTAAAGAACGCTATGTTCTTTCCATCTTCTAAACCACCATTCTCTTGCATTTAAAACTGACTCGTTTTGCTTTAAGAACCTGAATTGGATCAAAATACCAGGAGAGAAGTGCCCAAAACCAATTTCTGATTGGCCATACACATGACTGACTACAACTGACTGATAATGAAGAACTACCAAGTCAATTTTTTTTCCCAGCTAAATTTTGCCAAAATTTGGGCTGTAGCTGTCCATTTTAACTGGTCTATTGGTATTACATCTTTGAGAGCAAAAATCTTTGTGTGTTATAGACTAAAAAGAAAATGAAAGAAATATTTCAAAAGAGCCTTAGGAAATAGCGTGTCTTTGAAAATCCTCCTGGGAAAATAGGTACATTACCCTTTTTTAACTACTATCTTCCCCAGAGACTTAAAGCAGTAAAAAAAGATACATGGTCATGCTTCTATAGATACATAGCAGATCACCCAGAACATTCTGAAAACTAAAACTTGTGAAAAAAAGCAAACGCTCAGAGGAATCAATATTTTATTATAAAGAAAAGTCAAAAATAGCCTGTAAGTGATAATAGTACAAAACACTGGAAAATAAGAAAGAAAAGGAAACAGATTGTGCCAAGAAAGAGGTACAAGGGAACAAAGGTTAGAACTTCAAAGGAATTTTCACCCTCAGCAAGCTCCATGTGATGCAAGAGGAGCATTTAAGCAAGTTAAGTAATACTAACTCTGTAACAGGAGAAACACCAGACAACCACTTTGAGCCGAATGGATTTCTAAACGTCTTCTTGGCTTCTATGTTCAGTCACAAAGGTGGCCAAAAGCAGTGTCTAGGGTTAAAAGAACTATGTGACGGGGGAATAAGAAAATCCTTTTAATCAATCTGCCAAGTAACAGGAGTGATTCCAGCCTGTCTACATTTTCATGTTTTAAGCACCTTTCTTTACAGACGGTCCCTGCTTTTTTAACTGATCTGACAGTCTGTTTTAAGGAGTATACACTTAATGTAAATTGTTATGGTTGGATTAACATCTACCATCTTGTTAGTTGTCTCCTATTTGTCTCATCTGTTCTTTATTCCTATTTTCTTCTTTACCTTCCTGATTTTGAATTTTTTTCATAACTCCATCTTATCTGCATTATTACTTTTGTTCCTCTGTGTATAACACACCCTTTTATCTCACTATATTCAAGATTATCTCTTTATCTTTCATTTCTGGAAGTTTGAATATGATCTGTGTGTGTACATTCTGTCCAGGATATTATGATTTTCTTGAATTATGATTTACGTCTTTATTATTTTTGAAAAATTCCTGGCCAACCAATATCTCTTCAAGTGTTTCTTCTGCCCCTGTTTTTTCTCTCTTCTGATTACATGTGATATGCATGATATGTAGAACAATGCCTCTCACCAACAGTCATATCCATGTCTAACCCCTGGAAGCTGTGGATGAATATGTCAGGCTACATGACAGAGAGGACTTTAGATGCCTAATCAAGGATTTCAGCTGACTGTAAGATGGAGAAATTATCCTGGATTATCATAATTATTTTAAATTCTCTGTCTGATAGTTTCAATATCTGTGTCAGATAAGAGACTGGGGGAAGCTTTGTCTTTTGACAGAGTGTGTGTATATGTGTGTATGTGTGAGAAATAATTTTAGGTTAAAAGTCAGATATATGTGTACACACACACACACACACACACGTATATTTTTCTGTCCTGGGCTAGGGATCAAACCCAAACTTCATACATGCTAGATTGAACTATACCCCCCAATCCAAAAGCCAGATATCATCTTCAGGAAAGTAGAGACTGGTAAAAAATATTTACAATGCACATGGTCACACACACATGCAAACATACACACATACTCACACAGCACTACTTAGGTTAGAATCCAGACTCCAGAACCCTAGCCACATGTGGTAACTCTCATTTACTTGTCCTAGTAAATATACAGATGACTTCACATTAGGTGAGGAAAAGAACACCAATGATAATTTTTTAATGTGGGAGGAGCAGAGGGTAAAGGGAAAAAGAAGTACAGGACACTGAGAAATACAAATACCTCTTTATACTATGCCACAGAGCTATGGCTCTGTGACCATTCAGATCACTGGAAACTTTTAAAATGCAGATCCCAGACCTTGGTTCTGCTGACTCGGAAGCCTGGAGGGCCCAGGCATCTTTATTTTCATGTGCTCAGCAGGAACTTCTGACAGTCACTAGAGCGAACTAGCACACTCAGGGCAGCCTGCGCTGAGCATCTCACGTGGACCACACTCACTCATTTTCTCAGACATAAAGAGGATCTCCTTCTGATATTAAAGGCAAAGAATCACACACATCACAGTGAGCTCTAATTATGAGTCTTCACAGAGTCCCCAGGAAGTCATCTGGTCAAGGATGAATGTGAAGCTACTCAGTTCCATGTGGCCAGCAGTCAGACCGAGCGCCAGTCACAGAGGAGACTTTTCCCTCCGGAGGAGAAACACAAGAAGGATCACATCCTCTGACCAAATTTTTAATTATCAAGTCTCATTGATTCTTAGCAATCTCCCCCAGCTGATCACTCTCAATGGCCAAACAAAAGGAATGGAAAGATTTTAACTAGCTTTAATCCAGTTATTTCTATTTTTCAAAATGAGCTGATGCAGTTGTCACATAGTTTGTTTCAGAAAGAAGAAGGAAGACTGACAATATAGTTGTTTACTACAAGCTGCACAGGGAATGAGAAAGTAGGATGGAACAAAAAAGAATGCGACCTAAGAGTCTTCCTCTCCAGGCTGTCTTTTCCATCACAGTGTAAGGTGGACTGAACTGTGGTCATCAACTGCTCTAATATGTGGAGTTTAAAAAGAACTTCTCAGCACCACTTTTGTTTTAGGTTTCTTTTTGTGCTTCCCAAGTGAAATATCTTATTTTTTATGATTATTAAGCTAGCATGTAGTTAACTTTAATAGTTCAGGCAATAGATAAAAATCCAAAAGAAAAAGTGAGAATTATCCAGTAATGACAAACTATAAACTTTAAGTATTTATCCCTCCAGACTTCTTTTTATATATACAGATTTTTGTATGTGCCAGTGAGACCAAACGATGGACACTGCTTTATTCTTATTTTTATTTTTATTTTTTTGGTACTGGGGATTGAACCCAGAGGTGCTTTACCACTGAGCCACATCTCCAGCCCTTTTCACTTCTTTTTTTTTTTTTTTTCCAACAGGATCTTTCTAAATTGCTTAGGGCCTTGCTAAATTGCTGAGGCTGGCCTTGAAGTTGCGATCCTCCTGTTTCAGCCTCCAGAGCCAGATGCACAGTGCTTTTTAAACTAGATCTTTTCACCGTATCAACTATATTTATGTGTCAATAAATAAAAGCAGACCCATAGCACCACTGTAACAGTTACATAAAAGCAGTAGTGCTTTTATGGTCATATACTAATTACTTTGATCTACTGAATTATTGGTGGGTTTGTTTAAGCTGTTTCCAATATTCCATTATTATACAATGCAGAACTGAACTGAATATTTACTAAGGAGAAATTCCCAGTGGACATTTCTGTGTTCAATGTCTTGCATATGATTAAATATATATTACCAAATGACCCTCCACAAAGAGTATATGAAAAGTTGTTTTCCCTGTTTGCTTACTAAGTGTTCTCCAGTCTCACCAAAAGTTTAGCAGTTTTGCACACTTCTTGATTCTAGGATTTATAGTTTTCTTTGTGTCTAAAATTTCCATCCATTGCCTCTTTTAATTTTGCCCTACTTGTTTTCTCTTTATTCTCTTCTCTGATCTCTTAGAGACATTAGAAAGCTCATCCTACTAGTTATATTGCATTCGTGTTTCCCATCAGTTTATCCTTTTCTGCAAACTGGGTGATATTTCTCAGCTCTACAAACTATGAGTTCATAATTGAACATTAAAGACCCTTTGAGGAAAAACCATAAGGGAGAGCCAGCAGACCCCCAAAATAGCAAAATTAATATTTCTAGAACTAGATATAATAGAATAATCTGAAAGAAACCAGATATTTTAAAATTACTGAATTATAGAAAGAATAAAAACCATACTAAGATAACTGGACATAAAGAATAAAGAATGGGCAGTTCAAAGTAGATCGAATCCAATTCTTTTAAAAGTATGGTTTTAAAACCATACTTTTGATGAATTGATCAATGTAAAGGAAAGTAGAATGAGAGACACAGTAGGACTTACTGCCCTCGGGTTCCAAATGGAGCATTTGGGTCTGCCAAGGAAGAACCACCCAGGATTGCTTCATGGAGGTCCCTTAGGTGATGCTGTTCTAGCAGAAGCACAGCAGATTGTTTCATGGAGTTAGAAGGGGTGCCTGGGACCGTAACATTTGGACAGTTGTAGAAATCTCAGAGCTCTCTCCTCAGGCCTGTGAGACACACAACTTGTCTCCCTCTTCCTTTCTGACATATAGATTCAGTGACTTCACTAGAGCCTTTTATCCCCAACAGGGAGGGCCTGAACCACCACAGGGTCTGTTCATTCCATAGTACTTTCAGCCTTGACTTGAAGCATATGCTAGAGATCTCAGAACAAGGTTGCTATTTCTCCAGATGGAGTACTGCTACTAAAATCCATCAAGTTGCTATAAGACATTCAAAAAGACCCACAGAAATTTTGTAGCAACATACAAACACGATAGATCTTAATATAGAGGAGAGCAAATTAAAAACCACAAAGAGTTAAGAAAATTGAAAAAGAAATCAATGACTTTGCCATTGATTCATAAGAAAAAGCAAAAATCTCAAAGTAATGATGATTGCCTGATAGTACTTTAAATTCAATTAGCTAAACAGCTTGAAACCACCAAGAGATTATTTATATCATTATTTAAAATATTTTAATGCTATCTGGCCAAGGATGTGTTTCAAATAATAAAACAATGGTTATAATTATACTTATTTTTTAAAGGCAAATCTTTAAAAACATTAATCATACCCCAACCATCTTCCCAAAGGTAGCCACTAAGCTCCTTGCGTGTTTAAGTTCACAAGATAAGCAATTAAGAAATCTTATCAAGATGGAAAAAAGAAACACTATTCAATGTTTTTACCACCATCATGAGAAAGCTAAAGCATCCCCAAGGACATTGCTCCATTTTATGCAGGTATGATATGGATGTGGTTTCATTGTGAAACTAATTTTCAATAAGAATTATTTTTTTGTTTGTAAATAAGTACATAAACAGGGCTGGGGAGATATCCCAGTTGGTAGAGTGCTTGCCTTGCAAGCACAAGGCCCTGGGTTCCATCCCCAGCACCACAAAAAAAAAAAAAAAAAAAAAAAAAAGTACATAAACAAATGAATAAATAGTTTCAGAAAATGTAAAAGTGTGATATTAGTGAGTTAAATTCATTTTGAACAAGCGTAGAGTTTGAAGAAGATTAGAGGTATAAAAGTAACTTGATTGATTTCACCAAAAATATTAAGAAAAAAATAAAACCAAACTTCTCAACATCATGTAATACCTTTTATTAATATATGACCCCACATACTTACTACGCAGAGTTGCAGCATTACAAGGGAAAATAATGATCCTGAAAATCTGTCTTGGTCTTTTTGGGCACTATACTGGAATACCACAGACTGGGTAATTTATGAAGGAGAAATAATTTATAAAAACCAAACATTTATTTCTCAGTGCTAGAGTATAAAGTTCAAGATAAAAGTGCTGGTTGGTTCAGTTGTCTGGTGAGAGCTGATCCCTACTTCCAGGATGGCAGCTTGCTATGCATCTTCCACAGGAGAGGAACTCTGGGTCCTCACATACTGGAAAGTGGAAGGACGAGTGAACCAAATACTTAATCCTCTTTCCTAAGGGCCTAATATCATTCACAAGGGAGGATCCCTAGTTGTCTAATCATCTCTTAAAGGCCCCACTTCCTAATACCATCACATGAGTCATTAAGTTTTAACACCTGAATTTTGGAGAGGACACACTCAAACCATAGCAAAATCTGAGTCAATTTCATATTTTTCTTTGAACTCTTAAGTTCACACCCAAGTAAAGCTCTCAAAGGGTGCTCCCTTTCATAAGAAAGAGTGATGGGACCACACTGAACAAAGGGGAGGGTGAGGAAAGACAAGACAGAAATAAAGAACTCCTCAGTGTAGAGAAGGGTAGAGGGCTCAGAAAAGGGCACTGTTCAGCTGCATGTACCTGGGAGCAGAGGTGGCCCAACATTGAAAAACTGAGTTTCAAAATTCATACTTCCAAAGGAAAGCTTAAAGAGTTCCAAAATGAACTGTCTTATTCTGAATTTTAAAAAACATTTCTCTCTTTAACATATGCAGATAAATTTCGCAGCTACTCACAGAGCCAGCACTGGCCAGGTGGTAAGTAATTTATTTATTTATATATTTATTTTTTTTGTTCGTAGCAGAAGAATCACAGAATCATGGCCATCAACAAAAATATGAAGAAAAATCAGCCTGTAGCCAGAGGACTGTGCCTGGTGGTTTTCAGTACAATTTTCTCTTCTTCTCTGTCTAAAAATCTGGACCTTTTCCTCACTAATGAAGTGTCAATTTGCTGTAACTTGTGTTTAAACTATCTTGTATTTGCCCAACTCTGTTTAAGCCCATCACTATTATCATAAGAACATTATGTTATTTTAGCTACAATTAATTTGATTCCGAAGTCTTTCCTTAAATGATACAGGAAGCTCAAATTAAGTAGGAATTGAATTAACAGGAGATAGCTAGGTTGTAAGTTTATTAAAATTCATGGTGAATTTTAAATAACTGCTTTGAGTGAAAAGCATCTTATGAGATATGTATCTCTAATCTAACCTTGGATAGTTTCTCCTCAGAATATTAGTTCCCAATAAATAATTCAAAAAAAAAATATTAACAGGATTCATTTCTATAAAACATAAGAACATGTAAAGAGACTCCAAAAGCAGTGTTGTCTGCTCAGTTCCTACGAATCCATAAGAAATGTACAACAAAAGCACATGTTTTAGCCACAGCAGAATCAAAAAGGTAAGTAAGGCAAACTGTATGGTGTGATCAAGACAAAAAGATCCAAGTGACCATAGTCAAGCCAATCCCATCTCTAAAGCTCTCCCGTGGAAGTCACAAAGCCTGTGAAATCAGTCCCTCAAGATACAAAAGATGCACAAGGCAAGAAGAAAGACATAGTGGAGACTGAAGCTGATTACTCTTCTCCATTCTTCAATGGCCTAAATTCTTTCCATAAAAATCAATTAGAAAATTTTCATTGCTTTACAAAATACCTTCCTCTCTGATTTCTCATACTAAGACTTAACTTCCTGAAAGGCATATCATTCCGAGGTAGCAAGAACCTTGGGATCATTGGCCCCACCTACTGTGACAACATTGACAACCTCTAATAACCACAGGTTCCATTTCCCCCTCATTAAGTGCTGTGGCATGAATATGGTTTGTCCCCACAAGAAACCATGTTGAGGTAAGGATTGATCCCCCATGTAATAGTGTTGAGAGGTGCTGGGTCATTAAGGGGGATTAATGCTTTTCTTCTGGGAGAGTTCTTGCTCAGGAGACTGGATTGGTTTCTTTAGCTGTGTTGTTATGAAGTGAGGCTGGCCCCACTCCACTCTCTTGCACGCCTGCTTCTCTTCCAACACACCTACTTCCCCTTGCACTTCCTGCCGAGTTGAAGCCTTGCAAGTCCCTCACCAGAAACCAAGCTGATGCCCTTGAATCTCCAGCCCCTACACCTGTGAGTTAAATAAATCTTAAAGTAACAGAAAACCGACTAAGACACTAGGTGTATGGAGAAAGCTTCCAGAGATAAGAAATCTAACTTTCACCATCATTAAGAGAAATCCAAACAAGTCATGCTTGATTGAGTGGAGATGAAATAGCTCATTATCCTAAATATCTACTACACAGGTCATCTCACTGAGAGGTCCTTTCTGATGTTACTCCTGCAATCTCTGAAGGCAGGTCCATATTTCTGCACCATTCATATCACATTAGCCTAGCGAGGTTATTTCTTCCCTGACATATTGTAAGACTAAGATTATGAAGGCTGAAAAGAAATGTATCTGAAAATTCTGTCAACCCTCATTAGCATCATGCAGTTTTTTAATCTAGGATTTGCTTCATAAAGATGTAAATTAATTAATTAAAACTTGAAATTTAATATGACTTTATCAGAATTATTTTCTGTGTACTCAGTTTGGTAGGTACACCTATCGATGGCAACTGCCTTCAATCAACAAGCAGAATGTTTACTATCTCACCATTGCCAACGCAGTGTCAGAATAGCTTGAGAGACAAATTCAACAATGATACATCAAGCTATACTATAATTAGCATAGTGAATGTACATGGAATACTTATACACCCCATTCTCCTACACCCTCTGTTCTAGTAACTATAATTATGCAGTCTGAAAGGGAAATTATGCTGGAGATATTTGCAAGGACCTCAAGGGTAAGATAATTAAAGGACTAAGAAAGGAAAGTGAGCCCAATCATGTTTCAATCCACTGGGACCCAGCAAGGCTGATGTGTGCTAGAGGAATAAGATTTTGGAAATGGGCACGTCTTGCTCCTTACGTTCTAGCAATGACATTAATTAAAAGTTGAAAATTCCTTCCCTTTTTCTATGAGTTTGGGAAGGAGGCAGGAGGAACGGGAAAGGCTGGAGGGCGAGGAGCTAGGAATGGCATTGCAATTCTAACAGTTCCAGTCACACTTCACTCATTGCTGGGAAGGTTACATTTCCCTTAAAGCAGACCTTTCCTGTGTCCTTTGCCAGGTTCTCCTGTCCCCCTAAGGAAGGAGAAGGTCAGAAGCAGAGGGCTGTTTGTAGAATGAGGAGCTGGGAGAGCCAGAACAGCAGATGGAGCAAAAGCTGGAGGTAGTGAGATCCAGGACAGGGATAGAGACAGATGGCCAAGGCAGGGAAAACTCCAGAAGGAAGTGATGGATCTGAAGGTCAGAGCAAGGTCAAGGGCACTAAAAATATGCACTATAAAACTCAGCCCAGGAAGGCTCACCAACAGAATAAGAGAATGGAAAAAGTGCTCATGCAGAATACTAAGAGTCAAGAACTATGTAGAAAAAACAGAGGGGGCAAGGTAACCAAAAGAATGTGCTGGCACATTGGTAACATGGAAGAAACTTGATCATTAAGACACTTAAGTTTATACCCAGAACTGGGATTTGGCGCCTCTTGATGCAAGAACTAAACTAACATGATGTATTTAAAAGCCTTGCAAACATACGTGGTCTTGGAAGCTCTTGTCCATAATGAAGTGCAGGTGGATGGGCAGAAACAAGACCTGATGAAAAGCAAATCCTAACACTTCTTTCTCCCTTTTCCTTTCCTGCCTTCATTCAAGAAATAATGGAATGGAAAGAGAGAAAGAAAAAAGGGCAAAAACTGAGAGCAAAACAATAGAATTTTGTCAGTTCCATTTATCTCCCAGGGTAAGCATTTCTCAGTGACTATTTAAGGCAACTGAGATTTCCTGTGTCTGACTCTTCATTACTCACATTGTTGAGAACTGGACAAAAGATTTCCTGCTTTGTATGATTTTCCAAGAATCCAGGACTCATGATGATGGTGACACAGATAAACAGAATTCACCTGTTTTAGTACTTCATGAATAATTGGCTTCCAACTCCTGCATTTTCTCTATAATATTAGTTGATTTGAATAATGCTGAGTTATTTATCATGTAATTTTCCTGCTGGTCCAAAATAAAATCAGCATGAAATTCTATCAGCCTGTTTAAAGCATTGAGATAAATGATGAGATATGACCTCTTATTTTCCCATTATAAAACAAAAGACAGAATTTTTTTCTATCCTGTGAGATATTGATTTCCACTTTGTGGGTTTGTAAAATACTGGCTTTCATAGTATAATCAATGTCACCATTTTAATGTGGATGAAGCAAATAAAATAAAATATAAAATCTCTTCACTTTCATTAAACCACAGTTCCTGTTACTCTGTCCTTGAAATTATTCTTATAAAGATTTAAGTATGCAAATACCATGGATGAAGATAGGTCATTGGATAATTATTATTAGCCAACAAATTTTGTTATTAGTCCAAGTAAGGAAATAAAAGTGAGCACATATTCAAAGATCATGACATGCTACAACTTTTTAAATTTTTTTTCAATACAGAACTCTCTAAAATTCCTTCATAGAAATAATAAGGATAATTATGACACCAGAAAGATTTTATAGATTCATATGGATGGAAGAAATCTGGAAGAGTCATCTATACTTCCCTTGATAAGACTAGGCAAGTCTTGTGCAGAGAAAAAGATAGTTTTACTAATTGTTAAGACTTCTGGAAAAAATATACTAAGTATAAAAATATACTAATATACTTCACAGTAATCTGCCTCTAAGATGGTCAATGATCCCCACTTCTTGGCTTTCATGTCCCTGTGGGGAACTCTCCCACAATGAATAGGGCCAATTTGTGTATTTAGGACATGACAGAAATGACACTGAGATTTCCAAGGCCAATTCACAGAAAGCACACCACTTCTGTTTTAATCTCTTTGAATCACTTGCTCTGGGAAAAGTCAGTTGTTACATTTTGAGGAAACCCAAGAAGGCCTATGAAGAGGCCTGTGCAGTGAGGAACTGAGGCCTCCCGCCAATGGCCAGGTGAGTGAGCCAACCCGGAAGTGAATCCTCTAGCTCCACTCAAGTCTTCTTCATGTGCCTGCATCTCTGGCCAACACCTTGACTGCAACTTGTGAAAGACCTTAAGCCAGAGACACTCAGCCATGCCGTTCCCAAATTCCTGATCCATAGAAACTTTGAGAGAATAAAATGTTTGCTGCTTTAAGTTGCTATGTGGTAAGATCTGCCTCTTAGATGAATTGCATAGATTATCTTACTTCTCTCAGAATTAGAATAAGAAATTCATCTTGCATTAACTGAAATGATGTATAAAATTCCAAACACTCTGCCCCATGGTAAGGGTTAGATAACTGGAACATTACATAAGTATCATTATTCGTGAATTTTCTTTTATTGATGTTTGTGCAAATACACATAAGTGAGACTTGTTTCTTGAAGTCATGAAAAGCATCACAGTACTCACTGAGCAACCACAAGAGAATGCTTCTTCAGAGGGTTAAGATTTTACTTACCCTTCCTTTAAGAAAGATAAAAACAAAAGTTCTTTAAACTTTTCTCCTGCATGCAGTTCCATTAACTTTTGAAAGTAAATCTCCTTTTTGCTCTTTCTTAGGTATATAATAAACACCAAAAACTCAAACAACTAATAGTCCTTAAGGTAAGTTTATCAGCTTGACTCCTTTCCATCAGCAATAAAATTAATGAAATCAGAAAATACAGCTATTCAACTGGAAAAATGTGATTTGCCCTGATAAATGGTGGTTTGGAAAAGTACAAAAACCATAGTCTAGGCATATCGATCACCTGCACCAGGGATTGGACTTAGTGGGTGGCAGTGAGGGTCTGATGGTAGCAGCATCTACCTTTACTTTATGGGATGACCTGAACCAGATCAGTAAAGGCCTTGGCTCTGTTCTCAACTAAACATTGGGAACACACGGAGAGTGTAATCTTTTGATTTTCTCATACTACTTCGGTCACTTCTCAGTATCTTCTGCTGATTTCTCTCCCTTTATCAGGGCTTGGTCTTGGCCATTATGCTATCCTCTCTCCCACACAATTTCAGGTGAAATTTTAATGGCTCCCATGTATATTGCCCACTCATCTCTTATCTGAGCCATAGACAGATATCCACACAGCAACAAGACAGCTCACCTGACAACTCCACTTTGGACCCTCTCAAGCATCTCAAACTCATGATGTCCTAAACTAAACCTCTGATCTCCCCAAATCTCCACCTCCAGTATTGTCCATCTCAGAAAGTGGCACCTCCAACCCCTGATTGTTCATGTTACAAATTCAGTAATCATCCTTGACGCCTTCTTATCTTTCAAGTCTACATTCAATCCAATATTTAATCCTGTCAACTGGACCCACAAAATACACTTATAATGTATCTGCTTCTCTTGGTCACCAATACTAACACTCCAGCCTGTTCTCCTTCACCTCAACTGCTGCAAAGGCCTCCTGGCTTGTCTCCATAATCATCACTTCCCTCCTACCCAACAGTCTCCACACAGTCAACTGACCTTTTGAAAAGCAACCAGGAACAACACTCCCCTGCTCAAAAATTCCATTGCTGTCCTATTATGTATAATAATAAAATCCATAAGTCTAGCTTTCTAGACCACTGGACTTCGAGAGACTTAGAAAAGCGGCCCTTTCACGGCCATCTCTTAACTGAAATAGACCAAAAGTTTATGACTTTATGTGAATGGTACCCCGTGGAGTAATGCCATGGACAAGAGGGTGTGGGAGCCCCTCTGGGCCTTCTCTTGAGTCCCCAAAACTTCAAAGCTCTGCTCTGCATTCTTTCCCAGAGGTAGCTCTGCTTTTTCACAATAAAAACAATTCTAGTTTCTTTCCGAAGGTTTTTTTTTTTTTTTTTTTTTTTTTTTTAGAACTAAGACATGTTCACGGTTATAAATTCAAATAGTATAGGAAGAAAGAAAAAAAAATTCTAACTCCTAAATTCCCACCCCTTAAGATAAGCATGATAAATATTCTGGTGGTGTCTTTTCACACTTCTCGTTATACATGAAGATGAATATAAAAAATAATTTTATATAAATGACATTTTTTGCATGTACTATTCTTTTTTTTGATTGTAAACAAATGGGATACATGTTCTTTCTCTGTTTGTACATGGTGTAAAGGCATACCATTTGTGTAATCATAAATTTACATAGAACAATGTTGTTTGATTCATTCTGTTATTTTTTCCCTTCCCCCCACCCCCTCACCCCTCTTTTCCCTCTATACAGTACTTCCTTCCTCCATACTTGCCCCCCTCCCTAACCCTAACTCTAACCCTAATACTAACCCTTCCCTCCCCCCCATTATGTGTCATCCTCTACTTATTAGCGATATCATTCGTCCTTTGGCTTTTTGAGATTGGCTTATCTCACTTAGCATGATATTCTCCAATTTCATCCATTTGCCTGCAAATGCCATAATTTTATCATTCTTTATGGCTGAGTAATATTCCATTGTATATATATATACCACAGTTTCTTTATCCACTCATCAATTGAAGGGCATCTAGGTTGGTTCCACAGTCTGGCTATTGTGAATTAAGCAGCTATAAACATTGATGTGGCTGTATCTCTGTAGTATGCTGATTTTAAGTCCTTTGGGTATAGGCCAAGGAGTGGGATAGCTGGGTCAAATGGAGGGTCCATTCCAAGTTTTCTAAGGAATCTCCACACTGCTTTCCAGAGTGGCTGCACTAATTTGCAGCCCCACCAGCAATGTATGAGTGTACCTTTCTCCCCACATCCTCGCCAACACCTGTTGTTGCTCGTATTCTTGATAATTGCCATTCTAATTGGGGTGAGATGGAATCTTAGGGTGGTTTTGATTTGCATTTCTCTTATTACTAGAGATGTTGAACATTTTTCCATATGTTTGTTGATTGCTTGTAGATCTTCTTCTGTGAAGTGTCTATTCATTTCCTTAGCCCATTTGTTGACTGGACTATTTGAATTCTTGGAGTAGAGTTTTTTGAGTTCTTTATAGATTCTGGAGATTAGTGCTCTATCTGAAGTATGATTGGAAAAGATATTCTCCCACTCTGTAGGCTCTCTCTTCGCATTGCTGATAGTTTCCTTTGCTGAGAGAAAGCTTTTTAGTTTGAATCTATCCCAGTGGTTGATTCTAGCTTTTATTTCTTGTGCTATGGGAGTCCTGTTAAGGAAGTCTGGTCCTAGACCAACAAGGTGAAGATTTGGACCTACTTTTTCTTCTATAATCTGCAGGGTCTCTGGTCTGATTCCGAGGTCCTTAATCCATTTTGAGTTTAGTTTCGTGCATGGTGAGAGATATGGGTTTAGTTTCATTCTGTTGCATATGGATTTCCAATTCTCCCAGCACCATTTGTTGAAGAGGCTATCTTTTCTCCATTGCATATTTTTGGCACCTTTACCTAGTATGAGAAAATTGTATTTATTTGGGTTTGTGTCTGTGTCCTCTATTCTGTACCATTGATCTACCTTTCTATTTTGGTACCAATACCATGCCGTTTTTGTTACTATTGCTTTGTAGTAGAGTTGAAGATCTGGTATTGCAATACCCCCTGTTTCACTCTTCCTGCTAAGGATTGCTTTAGCTATTCTGGGTTTCTTATTCTTCCAGATGAATTTCATAATTGCTTGCTCTATTTCTGTAAGGTACGTCATTGGGATTTTAATTGGAATTGCATTGAATTTGTATAGCACTTTAGGTAGTATGGCCATTTTGACAATATTAATTCTTCCTATCCAAGAACATGGAGATCTTTCCATCTTCTAAGGTGTTCTTTAATTTCTTTCTTTAGTGTTGTATAGTTCTCATTGTAGAGGTCTTTCACCTCTTTTGTGAGATTGATTCCCAAGTATTTTATTTTTTTCGAGGCTATTGTGAATGGGGTAGTTTTACTAATTTCTCTTTCTGAAGGTTCATCACATATATAAAAATGCGTTGGATTTATGGGCATTGATCTTGTAACCTGCTACTTTACTGAATTCACTTATGAGTTCTAAGAGTTTTCTGGTGGAATTTCCAGGTTCCTCTAAATATATAATCATGTCATCAGCGAACAGGGATAGTTTGAGTTCTTCTTTTCCAATTCGTATCCCTTTAATTTCTTTGGTTTGTCTAATTGCTCTGGCCAGAGTCTCAAGAACGATGTTGATAGAAGTGGTGAAAGAGGGCATCCCTGCCTTGTTCCAGTTTTTAGGGGGAATGCTTTCAGTTTTTCACCATTTAGAATGATATTAGCCATGGGCTTAGCATAAATGGCCTTTACAATGTTAAGGAATGTTCCCACTATCCCTATTTTTTCTAGTGTTTTGAGCATGAAGGGGTGCTGTATTTTATCAAATGCTTTTTCTGCATCTATTGAAATAATCATGTGATTCTTGACTTTAAGTCTATTAATATGGTGAATTACGTTTATTGATTTCCTGATGTTGAACCAAGCTTGCATCCCTGGGATGAAACCCACTTGATCATGGTGCACTATCTTTTTAATATGTTTTTGTATGTGATTTGCTAAAATTTTGTTGAGAATTTTTGCGTCGATGTTCATTAAGGATATTGGTCTGAAATTTTCTTTCCTTGATGAGTCTCTGTCTGGTTTAGGTATCAGTGTGATATTGGCTTCATAGAATGAGTTTGGGAGGGTTCCCTCCTCTTCTATTTTATGGAATACTTTGAGAAGTATTGGAATGAGCTCTTTTTTAAAGGTTTTGTAGAACTCGGCTGAGAACCCATCTGGTCCCGGACTTTTCTTTGTTGGTAGGCTTTTGATGACTTCTTCTATTTCAGTACTTGAAATTGGTCTATTTAAATTGTTTATGTCCTCCTCGTTCAGTTTAGGCAATTCAAATGTCTCTACAAACCTGTTGATGTCTTCGAAATTTTCTATTTTGTTGGAGTATAGATTTTCAAAATAGCTTCTAATTATGTTTTGTATTTCAATCCTGTCTGTTGTGATATTTCCTTGTTCATTCCAAATTTTAGTGATTTGGGTTTTCTCTCGTCTTCTCTTTGTTAGTGTGGCTAAAGGTTTATCAATTTTGTTTATTTTTTCGAAGAACCAACTATTTATTTTGTCAATTTTTTGTATTGTTTCTTTTGTTTCAATTTCATTGATTTCAGCTCTGAGTTTAACTATTTCCTGTCTTCTACTACTTTTGGTGCTCTTCTGTTCTTCTTTTTCTAGGGCTTTGAGCTGTAGTGTTAGGTCGTTTATTTGTTGAGTTTTACTTCTTTTATTAAATGCGCTCCATGAAATGAATTTCCCTCTAAGTACTGCTTTCATAGTGTCCCAGAGATTTTGATATGATGTTTCTTTGTTCTCATTTACCTCTCAGAATTTTTTAATTTCCTTCCTAATATCTTCTGTTATCCATTCATCATATAATAGCATATTGTTTAATCTCCAGATGTTGGAATAGTTTCTGTGTTTTACTCTTTCATTGATTTCTAACTTCAATCCATTATGATCTGATAGAATACATGGTAGTGTCTCTATCTTCTTGTATTTGCTAACATTAGCTTTGTGGCATAATATATGGTCTATTTTAAAGAAGGATCCATGTGCTGCTGAGAAGAAAGTGTATTCGCTCTTGGTTGGATGGTATATTCTATAAATGTCCGTTAAGTCTAAATTATTGATTGTGTTATTGAGATCTATGGTTTCTTTGTTCAATTTTTGTCTGGAAGATCTGTCCAGTGGTGAGAGAGGCGTGTTAAAATCACCTAGTATTATTGTGTTATGGTCTATTTGGTTTCTGAAATTGAGAAGGATTTGTTTGACATGCATGGATGAGCCACTGTTTGGGGCATAGATGTTTATGATTGCTATATCTTGCTGATTTATGCTTCCCTTAAGCAGTATGAAATGACCTTCTTTATCCCTTCTGACTAACTTTGGCTTGAAGTCCACATTATCGGAAATGAGGATCGATACTCCAGCTTTTTTGCTGAGTCCATGTGCGTGGTATGTTTTTCCCCATCCTTTCACCTTTAGTCTATGGGTATCTTTTTCTATGAGGTGAGTCTCTTGCAGGCAACATATTGTTGGATCTTTCTTTTTAATCCAATCTGCCAGTCTATGTCTTTTGATTGATGAATTCAGGCCATTAACATTCAGGGTTATTATAAAGATATGATTTGGTTTCCCGGTCATTTGGTTCATTTTTTAAATTTTATTTATTGATTTGTTTGACACAACTTGTTTCCTCCTTTATTTGACAATTCCTTTAGGATAATTCCTCCCTTTGCTGATTTGCTTCTTTGTTTTTCATCTCTTCCTCATGGAATATTTTGCTGAGAATGTTCTGTAATGCTGGCTTTCTTTTTGTAAATTCTTTTAGCTTTTGTTTATCATGGAAAGATTTTTTTTCATCGTCAAATTTGAAGGTAAGTTTTGCTGGGTATAAGATTCTTGGTTGGCATCCATTTTCTTTCAGGGCTTGAAAAATGTTCTTCCAGGCCCTTGTAGCTTTTAGGGTCTGGATTGAAAAATCTGCTGAAATCCGTATTGGTTTCCCTGAATGTAATTTGGTTCTTTTCCCTCGCGGCCTTTAAAATTCTGTCTTTATTTTGTATGTTAGGTATTTTCATTATAATGTGCCTTGGTGTGGGTCTGTTGTAATTTTGTGTATTTGGAGTCCTATAAGCCTCTTGAACTTGATTTTCCATTTCATTCTTCAGATTTGGGAAATTTTCTGATATTATTTCATTGAATAAATTGTTCATTCCTTTGGCTTGTTTCTCTAGGCCTTCCTCAATCCCAATAATTCTTAAATTTGGCCTTTTCATGATATCCCATAGTTCTTGTAGATTCTGTTCATGATTTCTTACCATCTTCTCTGTTTGTTCAACTTTGTTTTCAAGGTTAAATATTTTGTCTTCAATGTCTGAGGTTCTGTCTTCCAGGTGTTCTATCCTACTGGATATGCTTTCTATGGAGTTCTTAATTTGGTTTATTGTTTCCTTCATGTCAAGGATTTCTGTTTGGTTTTTTTTCAATATCTCTAACTCTTTATTGAAATGATCTTTTGCTTCCTGTATTTGCTCTTTTAATTGTCGATTGGTGCGATCATTCAATGCCTGCATTTGCTCTTTCATCTCATCATTCAGTGCGTGCATTTGCTCTTTCATCTCATTGTTTGCTTCTCTGATCATTTTAATTATGAACATTCTGAACTCCTTTTCTGTCATTTCTTCTGCCATGCTGTCATTGGGTTTTATTGATGTAACATCTAGATTTGTTTGCAGCATTTTCTTTCCTTGTTTTCTCATATTGTTCAGGTATCAGTGGACCGCTGAGATATTGCAGATTTCCTCTATTGACTTACAATGTCCCTGAAGATTTCTATATATTTCCCCCCTTAGCCTTCAGTAGGCTGAAGTCTTGGAGGAAGTTGATAATGCGGTGCTCCACAAGGAAGCTGCCTCTCTAGGAGTGGTGGCCTTCAGGTGGGGTATAATCCCTGCTAGTGGGCAGAGGTGCCTCCACTTGTTGACCAATGGTCATCCAAAGGGGACCTAGGCTGCGGGCTGAGGCAAGGCCTGTTTGGGCCTGAGTCTCTGGTTTTACCGTCCTTGTGGGAAAACCTCACCTGGCAGGGAAGACTCATCCAGTGGGGAGGTATCGCTGGTCAATTCCCTCCTGGAGGTTCCCCTCAATTTACAGCTACCTCCTGGGCTGGGCTGCCTTCCTCTGCAAAGTTCCCAGGGGCCCGGCCCTACCTCCTGGGCCTGGGAGCCTCACCCTTCGCAGATGAATCTCCTTAGGCTGCCCCTCCTCAGAGAATCTGCCCGCAGTCCTGGAACCTTCGCTCCGCCCCTAAGCCAGTCTCTGTGCGGCTCTTCCACCAAGAAGCCTCCTATATCCTGGGACCCTGCTCTGCACCTAATCACCTGGCTATGCGGCCCCTCCTCTGAGCAGCCACCTGGGGCCCCGTACAATTGCTCTGAGTCCCAGAGACCCGCCACACGCCTCTTCCTCCAGACAGCCGCCCAGTATTCCGGTGCAGTCACTAGGAGTCCAAGCAACTCACCTCGTGCCTCCTCCTCCCACCAACCACCCGTAGCCCTGGGCAATCAATCACTCCGAGTTGAAGTGACCCTCCCCGTTCCTCCTCCTTCTCCAGATAACCCCCCCCCGGGTGTTCAGGAGCAGTCGCTCTGAGTGGCTGTGAATCCACGTGACCCGCTGCACGGGTCCTCTGGGCAACCGCCCGGAGCTCTGGTGCGGCCACTCGAGACCAAGCGTCCCACCACGCTTCTCCTCCAGGCAGCCCCCCTGTGTTCAGGAGCTGTCACTTTAAGTCCAAACAACTCACCACTCGCCTTCTCCTCTGAGCAGCCGCCTGGAGCGCTAATGCAGTCACTGTGAGTCCAAACGACCCGCCGCGCTCCTCCTCCTCCTCCTCCTACTCCTCCGGGCAGGCCCCGGTGTTCAGAAGTGGTCTGAGTCCAAACAGCTCGCCACGCAGCCCCTCCTCTGGCAACCGCCTGTAGCTCTGGTGTAGTCACTCTGAATCCAAGCGGCCGTGCTCCTCTTCCTCCTCCTCGTCCTCAGGGCAGGCCCCGGTGTTCAGAAGCGGTCGCTTAGAGTCCAAACAGCTCGCCGCGCGGCTTCTCCTCTGGCAACCGCCTTTAGCTCTGGTGCAGTCACTCCGAATCCAAGCGGCCATGCTCCTCCTCCTCCTCCTCAGGGCAGGCCCCGGTGTTCTGAGTCCACACAGCTCTCCTCGCCGCTCCTCCCCTGGGCAGCCGCCGGAGCCCCAGTGGTTGCTCCCAGTCCCAGCGCTGTGCCGAGCGGCCTCCTTTACAGCGCTCCCAGTTGTCCGAGTTCACTGCTCCAGCGGGGGGAGGGGTGTCTCACCGGCAGCTCTACTTCACAACGTTTCCTGCGTTCCGGGACCACCGTCCCATCCGGGCCGCCTTCCCAACGGGTGAGAGTCACCCGGCTGCTTTGAGTTGGTCCCAAGTGTCTCAATATCTCCTTTTTTGAATCCTGTGCAACATGAAATGCAGCCACCCTCTAGGCCGCCATCTTGAAACTCCTGTACTATTCTTTATAGACATCATACTCTCAAATAACTAATATGAACACACCTTTCTGTAGTCTCTTTTTAAATAATCATATAAACATATAATGTATTTATACATATACATATATAGGGCAATTATCATTGTTTATTTTATAAAAATAGAATTTCATTTTACATATTTGCAATACATCAGGGGGAAATCTCCCTATTCTGTGTTGTAAATAGAGAACAATTTATCCTAAAAATGGACATTTGCTTTGTTCACTATTTTTTTACTGTTTAAACATATCACATATATACATAATTTTCATTCTCATCAAAAATCCTTATAGAGTTTTTCCTAAAAAAAAAATTCTGCCTACAACAGATGCTATCATTTCTAATCAGTGTTTGCAGATGGATGAGAAGTTATACCAAGAGGAGGAGTAGTCTCTGTGCCGAGTACCCCATACTACATAGACAAGTCACCATTCATAGGGCATATACTTTTCCTAATGAATTACTGTAATTTTTGGTTACTCATGGAAAGTAATTTATCTAGTTTGTGGTTGGACTGTTCATCAAAAGTTCAGCAACAACATCAATAAGACATAACAATGGAAAATATGTGTGTTCCAAAACAATGGAGCATCTATGTACAACAAACAAATCCTTCTCAATTTTAAGAATCAAATATACCACAACATATTAATACTGGGTGACTTTCACACACCTCTCTCACCACTGGATAGGTTTTCCAAACAAAAACTAAACAAAGAAACTATAGAACTAAATAATACAATCAATGATTTAGACTTAACAGACATATGTAGTGTATTTCATCCATCATTGAGTAAATATACTTTCTTATCAACAACACACAGACCCTTCTCTAAAATAGAACATATGTTATGCCACAAAGCAACTCTCAACAAATAAAAAATAAATAGAAATACTACCCTGTGTTCTATCAGCTCATTAACAGAATGAAACTAGAAATCAATGATAAAATAAAAAATAGAAGCTACTCCAACACCTGGAGACGAAATAGCAGCTATTGAATGATGAATGGATAGCAGAAGATATCAGGGAGGAAATAAAAAAAAATACCTAGAGGTAAATGAGAACACTGATACAACACATCAAAATCTCTGGGACACTATGAAGGCAATGGTAAGAGGAAAGTTCATTGCATTGAGCTCATACATTAAAAGAATAAAAAGTCAACAAATAAATGACCTAACATTACATCTCAAAGTCCTAGAAAAAGAAGAGCAAATCAACACCAAAAGCAGCAGAAGACAGGAAATAATTAAAATCAGAGCTGAAATCAATGCAATTGAATCAAAAGAAACAATTCAAAAAATTGACAAAACAAAAAGTTGGTTCTTTGAAAAAATAAATAAAATTGATAAACCCTTAGCTACACTAATGAAAAGAGAGAGAAAACTCAAATTACTAAACTTTGTGATGTAAAAGGAAATATAATGACAGACACTACTGAAATACAGAAGATAATTAGAAAATATTTTGAAAATTTACACTCAAATAAAATAGAAAATCTCAAAGACATACACAAATTTCTAGAGACATATGATGTACCCAAAGTGAACCAGGAAGACATACACAATTTAAGTAGATCAATTTCAAGTCATGAAATAGAAGATAAAAGCCTACCAACCAAGAAAAGCCCAGGACCCGATGGAATCTCAGCCAAGTTCTACAGGACCTTCAAAGAAGAATTAACACCAATACTCCTCAAATCACTCCATGAAATAGAAAAAGAGGGAACCCTTCCAAACTCATTCTATGAGGCTAGTATCACTCTGATACCAAAATCAGACAAAGACACATCAAGGAAAGAAAACTTCAGACCAAAATCCCTGACGAACATAGATGCAAAAATTCTTAACAAAATTCTGGCAAATCGCATACAAAAACATATTAAAAAGATAGGGCAAATGATCAAGTGGGATTCATCCCAGGGATGCAAGGTTGGTGCAACATACAGAAATCAATAAAAGTAATTCATCATATCAATAGACTTAAAGACAAGACTCATGATTACCTCAATAGGTGCAGAAAAAGCATTTGACAAAATGTAGTACTTCTTCATGTTCAAAATCCTAGAAAAACCAAGGATAGTAGGAACATACCTCAACACTGTAAAAGCTATCTATGCTAAGTCCACGGCCAACATCATTCTAAATGGAGAAAAACCTAAAGCATTCCCTCTAAAAACTGGAACAAGACAAAGATGCCCTCTTTCACCACTCCTTTTTAACATAGACCTATGAGAAAGATAAATTAAAGGGAAAAGAAGAATTCAAACTATCACTATTAGCTGACAACATGATTCTATATTTAGAAAAGCCAAAAAATTCCACCAGAAAACTTCTAGAACTCATAAATGCAGTGTTACACAGATTCAATGCAATTCCTATTAAAATCTCAGTGACATTCTTCATAGAACTAGAAAAAGCAATCATGAAATTCATTTGGAAAAATAAAAGAACCAGAATAGACATAGCAATCCTTAACAAGAAGAGTGAAGCAGTAGTATCACAATACCAGACCTTAAACTATACTACAGAGCAATAGTAATAAAAACAGAATGGTATTGGCACCAAAATAGACATGTAGACCAATGGTACAAAATAGAAAACACAGAGACAAACCCACATAAGTACACTTATCTCATACTAGACAAAGGCACCAAAAACATACATTGGAGAAAAGATAGCCTCTTCAACAAGTGGCGCTGGGAAAACTGGAAATCCATATGTAACAAAATGAAAGTAAACCTCTATTTCTCACCCTGAACAAAAATCAAATCTAAGTGGATCAAAGTCTTAGGCACTAGAACAGAGACCCTGTGCCTAATAGAAGAAAAAGTAGGCCCAAATTTTCGTAATGTCAGTTTAGGACCTGACTTCATTAAGACTCCTAAAGCACAAGAAGTAAAATTAAGAATCAAGAAACGGGATAGATTCAAACTAAAAAATTTCTTAGCAAAGGAAACAATCAATAATGTGAAAAGAGAGCCTACAGAATTGAGAAAAGCTTTACCACCCACACCTCAGATAGAGCACTAATCTCCAGGACATATAAAGAACTCAAAAAACTTAACACCAGATATACAAATAACCCAATCAATAAACGGGCTAAGGAACTGAATAGGCACTTCACAGAAGAAGAAATACAATCGATTAACAAACATATGAAAAAATGTTCATTGTCTCTAGCAATTAGAGAAATGCAAATCAAAACTACTCTAAGATTTCATCTCACTCTAGTCAGAATGACAATTATCAAGAATACAAGCAATAAGTGTTGGCGAGGATGTGAGGAAAAAGGTACACTCATACATTGCTAGTATGATAGCAAATTAGTACAGCCACTCTGAAAGCAGTATGGAGATTCCTCAGAAAACTTGGAATGGAACCACCATTTGACCTAGCTATCACACTCCTCAGTTTATACTTAAAGGACTTAAAATCAGCATACTACAGTGATGCATCTATGTCAATGTTTATAGCAGCTCAATTTGCAATAGCTAAACTATGGAACCAACCTAGATGCCCTTTAACAGATGAATGGATAAAAAAAATGTGGTACATATACACGATGGAATATTACTCAGCCTTAAAGAAGAATGAAATTATGGCATTGGCAGGTAAATAGATGGAACTAGAGAGTATCATGCTGAATGAAATAAGTCAATCCCAAAGAACCAAAGGTCAAATGTTTTCTCTGATAAGCAGATGCTAATCCATAGTGGGGATGGGGTGGTGGACAGGGAAGAATGAAAGAACTTTGGATTGTGCAGAGGAGAGTGAGAGAAGGGGGGGGGGGATGGGAAGGATGGTAGAATGAGACAGACATTATTACCCTATACACATGTTATGATTACACTACTGGTGTGACTCAGTACCATGTACAGACACAGAAATGAGAAGTTATGCTTCATTTGTGTACAATGTGTCAAAAGGCATTCTATTGTCATGTATAACTAATTAGAACAAACATGAAAAAAAAAAAAAAAACAAAGCTCAGTAACAGGTATAAATGGGTTAGCATGCTACCTTGGTGCTCAGTCTCCCAAATCACATTCCCTGTCTTTCTGGGGAAAAGAACCACCAAGAGAGTGTTAGCATGCACAGACTAGAGTGCCTACTTCACGGCACCCTCAATGCAGAGAAGAGAATGATCAAAGAAAGAAAAAGAGAAAAGTTACAATCCACAACAAACAAGTTCTCAAGATTGAGGTCACACCATGATCCAAGGACATGCAACCTGGGCAAGCTGGAGCAGGAGAGCTGATGATGCAATTGAGGGTGCAGGCTAAAGCAGAGATGGACAGGGATTTCTAAAAACACTCTCACTATTCAGTCAAGGACATTGAGAGGGTGTGTGCTTCTAGAAAAGGGATGAGAGATTTCCAGCGGGAGTAAAGACAAGATCCCAGAGCTGTTTAAAGGCTATAAAACCCTTAGAAAAGGAGACCACACAGAAATATGTACCTTGTTTCAGCAGAGATTGTGGGGAGGGAGAAAGATTGCAAAGCTGCTCAATTCTGGGAGTCCTTCTGTCTCCACATGTACTTCTCTCTAAATCTAACATGCTAGCCAAGTGGAAGGTCCTCCCATCCCATAGGGAGATTCTATGGGTTCTTCAGAGCACAGGGCACATACAGGGGGGCCACTGCAGAGACGTAAGCACAACCAGAAGCCCCCGTAGCAACTGTGCACATACATAAGCTATTCTTTCCTCTTTGTTCCTGTAACCTTTCCAAATGGCATTTGCTTGAAATCCATCTCTTTGATGGTTCTAAATCCATACAACACACAACAGCTATGATTATTAAAATCCATCATGCTCATTGAAGCTGCCTGGAGAAACTAGAAGCCAAGGGGGACTGAAAGAAGTCCCAAAGTTGCCATCAGGATCAGCCTCCAAAAAGGAACTCTGACCACTGACAGAGTGGTAAAATGCAAATTAAAATAAAAAGGAGAAGCCATTTTCCATCATTGTTTGGCAAAAATAAAATGAAAAGATGAAAAGATCCAGGGTGAGCAAGCAGATTGCGATAGATATCTGAAAGTTAATCTGGTTCTATTTATTAAATATCTATATATCTTGAACAGCCCTTCTTTTGTGATACTATCCTACAGTTTAAAAAAATCAATATATATAAGGCTGTATGCTCAAAGTGCTTGTTAAAGGATTGTTGACAGTGACCATCAACCGTTGTCCATCTTTAGAATGACTGCAGGTTTGTCCCCATGGGAACAGAGCACTGTGGGGAAGGTTATACCCCAGGCTGTCAATATTGATCACCTCAACTAAAGTGTAATCAGGAAAGGGCATAAAAATAAGCATGTGACTTAATCTGTTTCTAAACTAAAAACATGAAAGCAAAAATATGTCAGTTCACTCTCTCTCTCTCTCTCTCTCTCTCTCACACACACACACACACACACACACACACACACACACACACACACATATACCTCCACTTCTAGCCAATCTAGTATCAGACTAAAATGTCATCTGTAGAGGTTAATTTTTCTTCAAAGTCTGTTGATAAATACAAATACGCCTGTTTTTTGGCGCTCAACAGCTGGCAGTAGAGGGAGATGATGTTTTGATTGCTTTCCAGCTGTAACAGCAAGCTGACAGAAATATCCTTAACTAAATAGGTGTTTGTGGGATGATGGGAGGAAAGGCCAGCTCATGGCCTGACTGACAAGTGTCTTGCTGACACTAACACCTCATCTGAGGACCAAATGAGAGGACAGATTCTGGTGGAGAGAATGATGGGAGCAGACACTTCCTGCTACCGTCTGCCTGAGGCCAGAGCTCCACAGGACACTGCTCGGGTTCCCCTTCTGGTCCTTGGGCTCAGCACAAGCATTGACTTGGCCCTCTGCCAGCAGGAAGGGCAGCCAACAGGGACCAATGAAGGGGTGGAAGACTTAGCTTTGGCTGAGAGTGTAGCCTTCCCAGCAGGATCGAAGGTGCCAGACGTGGTTTCTTGCAATTCACCCAGGGAGCAAGATAAGTAATCAGTAAAGTGTGATTTTCCTTTGCTTCAATAAAATAAAAAAGCCTGACCTTGTTATAAAGTGCCAGGAGAATCAATAAGGAAGACGTTTAGGAGACATTGGCCTGCCCCACGGGCAAAGCAATGGAAACAAACTACCATTGCCTCCTCCACGATTAAACCTGAGGGCAAAGGCTCTTCTGCCTGGGTAGTATACAATGCAACTCCCCTCCCCCGACACTATATGTGGAGCTGTTTGTCCGGGTGGGGGGTAACTGGAATATAAGCAGATTTAGCATGCTAATGCTCATGGTAATGAAACTACCAGCCAGCATTTAGTGAGCACTTACCAAATGTCTAAATCTTACATGAGTCATATGATCTTTGCAAGAACTCCATGAAATATGTATTATTAACCCCCATTTTAAGGCCAGGGATATAGCTCAGTGGTATAGTGCTTGCCTAGCACTCATGTGGACCTACATTCAATTCCCAGCATTTAAAAAAAAAATGCAGATCTAAGAAAAAAGCCATTTTACAGATGAGAAAACTGAGGCACTGAGATATTAAGTCATTTGTCCACAGAGATAGAAATAAGAAGCAGTCTAGCTCGCTCCAGAGCAGGGGCGGATGTAACATGGCACCACATGGCCTCCTCAGGAAGAGACAACACCTGATAGTGCCACCCCTGATGCTGAGCTCAAGGACCAAATGCTGTGTTGCAGGTAATCCTTGAGACTGTGGTGGGACGCATCTGTGCAAATACTAGATGTGAGTAAAGAAGCCATGAGAGCAGAAAGAATGCCAGAGTATGCCAGAGTTCCTGGGGAAGATGTATACGAAGGACTTGGGAGCTTACAGAGGTCTGGGGTCAGATCTAGGAAAGCTCTGGAGAATGATGCAAGTACCTACAAGGAAAAGTGAGCCATCCTAGAAATGAATGGTGGACTTGAGATATACCCAGAAAGGACCAGAGATCATAAGTTGCTTCATAGACTGTCAAAAATAAAAATGAAAATAGCTACTTAAGGAGATCTGTATGATCTAATTTGTTTTGACTACTTTCTCTGTTATAAAACATATATGCTTATTATCTTGACTTTATTAGCACTGTCCCCACACGACCTGAAAACCTGGTTACCTGACTTTACAGTTCTAACATGAAGACTTTAAAGAAGCCCCTCAGCCAAAGTTAACCCCTCCTTCAGTCCCTGTCTCCTTTCTGGGCAGGGAGCAGGTGGAAACCTGCCCTGACAGGACAGCCTTGCCCCTGCACTGGAAGCATATTAGAGGTTTTGGTGACCTTTTCCCTAACTTGTTATACTACCTAAGGCTTCAACTGTCACACAAGGATGGGCAATAAATACTAATCGGGCAGTAGATTTTATCTTCTCTGTCTAGAACAACCCAACTTTGTACTTTTTTTTTTTTTTTTCAGTACAGGGATTGAACCCTTGCACATGCCAGGCAAGCATTCTCCCACTAAGTTACATCCCCAGCCCTATTTTAATGTTTTCTTTTAAGGCAAGATTTCATTAAATTGTCCAGACTGACCTTAACTTCTGATCCTCCGATCTAAGCCACCTGAGTATCTGGGATTAAGGCCAAACTTTGTATATATTCTTCAGAAATACCAGCATATTATAATTATAAAATTATATATGTAAATATATGCAAATCTATTTCTATACACTCCCAACTAGTTCAGATAAATAAATCTTTTTTATTGCTTCTGGTGTGAATAATTCACAGAATTCAAATCACCAGGGTATCATAAGACTACTGGTATGAAGAAAACGCTAGGGTATTGCTGAAAACATATTATGATCATTTGGTCATTTTTCTGAATTTTAACTAAGAGTTATAAACTATCACCAATTGATATTAAACAGCTAATGAACTACATACAAGATCATAGCAAAGAAAAAACAACATATTCAGCAAACATTTATTGAGTTATTAAAAACCAGACTCTGAGCAGGATTATCAAATAAACAAGAAAAAAACCTCAAGGAGTTGACAAATGAATGGGCATACAAGCAGATAAGTAGTTACCAAGCATCTGTTGGGGCACTTGGGGAGCAGAGCAGAAAGAGGACCAAACTGCCTGGGAGGGGACACATCAGCACCGGAAGAGGATATTCTTGGCCTGCATCTTGGGTAAAGGCTCAGGCAGACCCAGGGAGGGGCAGGACTAGAAGAGGAAGCACCCACGCATGCAGGCAGGTTGAACAGCGTGGCTACAGCAATGGCAAGGTATTTAGGAAAGCCATAGGACAGGATGACTTTGGGAAAACAAAATTAGAGTCAGCAGATGAGGTGCCAATTAAAAAGTGATTCTGCTCTGTGTGCTAAGTGTCATATCTGATGCTCCGTAAAACAGAAAAGGCAAAGGTGTCCATAAATGACATTGAATTCAAATTCTAATGCGCTTTCTCAATTCTAAGATACTCCACTGACTTAAATAATACCTTGATTGTAAAATATAACTCAGTTTAAGGAATGTTAGAATGTAAAAGGTATGCTAGCAACAGCTAGAATACCTTATCTAGGAGCATATAAACACAGACCAAATATAAGTGAGACTGCCTTGCTGCCCAATCCACATCAATATAAGTAAAAGGCTCTACTATATCCCACAGTTCTGGACATTGATTAAGCTAATTTAGAGTCATTTAAAATAGAAATAGCTCTCTTCAGCTTAGGGTTGGAACACAGGACCATTTGAGGGAAAATTGAAGCCTGTGTTAATTAGGCAGATAGGGGAAATTGGGAGCCACCTGGATTTTCTACTGCTGCTCAACCATGGCAGATAAAGAGTCTTCTACCCACACCTCTGCATCTCCAACGATAAAGGTGAAAAGACGGACCATAAAATAGGAGACAATATTTGCAAGGCATATATGAAAAGGACTTGTATCCACAACACAGAAAGAACTTTTAATAATAAAAAGACAAACAGCCCAATTTCAAAAATGGACAAAGGATCTGAATACACATATCTCCAAAAAAGATATATGAATGGCCAATTAGCACATGGAAATACGCCTAACTACATTAGCCATGAGAAGAATGCAAATCTATAACTACAAAGAGATATCACTTCACACCCACTGGGATGTCTATACTCAGAAAGACAGATAATAACAAGTGTTGCTGAGCACATGGTAAAACCATTACACTGAATGACTTTCTGCTTCCTTCCTCTATCCTAAAAAGACTTTTGGACCACACTGGGCACCCCTGGATGGTTCAGAACTATCTGCTTATTTTAAGGTGAACTGATTAGCAACCTTAATTCCAAAACCTGCACCCTTCATTCCATGTTCAATTGTCTTGTGACATAAAATATTCACTGGTTCCAAGAACTGGGGCATCTTTAGAGAGCATAAGGCAGGGAGTATTTTCTGTGATAACATCCAGCAATTCCACTCCTGGTATGTACCTGTGAGAAATGAAGATGTGTCCATACAGAAACGTGTACAAGTATGTTCATAGCAGTGTTATTCATAATAGCCAAAGTGGAAACAACCCAGCTATTCATCAATTGATGAACAAAGAAAATGTAGTATAGCCATTCAACAGATTGTTATTTAGGTATAAAAGAAAATGAAGTACTGATGACATAGGGGAACCTCAGAAACATTATGGTATGTGAAGAGTCATTAACAAAAGACCATATGCTATGCAATTCCATTTGTATATGTCCAGGATAAGCAAATCCTTAGAGACGGAAAATAGATTGGTGGTTGCCTGGGACTGTGGGGTAAAGAGACTGGGAGAAATGAAGATGCTAATGAGCATAGGGTTTTTCCCTAGAGAAATAAAATTGTTAAAATTGATTGTGGTAATGTGTTCACAACCCTGTGAATATGATAAATACCCCTAAATTGTGCACTCTGGATGGTGAATCATATCTCAAGCAAATTATATTTCAACAAAGTTGTTATTTTTAAAAAGGTGAATCAGTCGGTATATTTTCAAAAATGTAGGGCACAAAAATGAGGGAAGTCCTCATACTTATTCAATTACATTTCCCTTAAAGGTTGCTTTTAACAGACTGTTTTGCAAGGAATATAGTCTCCAAATAAGTCAGAGTGTAAAGACAGCTGGCACAAAAATGTGTCTGGCCTCTCAGACACCAGCCCTAATTTCATGCACCAAAGGAATCTGACATCATTCCCCTACTGGGAGATGCTGACTGCTCCCCAGGAAGCCACAAAACAGGGCAGCAATTAAACATATGCAGTGTTTGGGACTGAAGATATTCTCTCTCTCTCTCTCTCTCTCTCTCTCTCTACCTCCCTCTCTCTCTGCCTCCCTCCCTCCCTCCCTCCCTCCTCCCTCTCTCTCTCATACACACACACACACACACACACACACACACACACAATGTTGATGAATCTCAAAAACATTAAGCTATGTAAAGAAGTCACTAACAAAAGATCTCATATTGTACAATTCCATTTGTATATGTCCAGGAAAATGCAAATCATTAGAAAAAGATAGTAGATTAGTGGTTGGAGAGAGAGAGAGAGAGAGAGGACATCTTCTAGTAATTCTCCCCAAATGTAATATAAATACATTCTCTCTCTGTTTCCTCCGTTCACAGTTCAACAAACAGCTTATTCATTTTGCTTAGAGCAAGCTTACTGTAATCCACTGAAAACAACTCACAGGCATAAATAGAACCCTAAGTCTAGCATAGCCAGCTCTCTTAAGAAAGATCCTAGCTATGAGTATTTTTTTTCATAAAATAATTGCTTAAAGTTCTAGATCCACTGATTAACCAAAAGCAATAAAATTGAAGCAAGACAAAATTTTATAATCCACAAAGATTTATTAATCAAAAATACTTTCTTAAAAATAAAAATGATTATTTTGTACTTAAGAATGAGCAAGCCCTATAATATGCTTCTAGTAGAGGTTATAAAAGTTCCCCTTTCTAAAAAGTTTTATCACTTAAGATGAGATATGGCTAAATACAAAACAATGGTTTAAGCAAGATTAACATTTCTTTCTGTCTCATATAAAAATCCAAGAGTCAGACTGGCTATGAGAACTGACCCAAAATCTTCAGCGTTTTTCTAACTTACTATTTTAACTTCCCAAATACTAATCTCCCTAATAGTTCCAGGTAGGAACTAGGGATCTAGAAAACACATGTGTATTTCAAGCTGCAGGGTGGAAAAAAAGATCAAGAAGTTAGGGGACAGTCAGTGTCAACTGTCTTTAAGGAAAAAATCCAAGAAGCTATCATGTGATAATTTGTATCAGTCACATGACCACAACGCTTGCCATAAAATATATCTTTGTTCTGTGTCCATTTTAAAACTCAAGGTTTCTTTTGTTCCTAGAAAAAGAAAAACAAGAATTTCTGACTTTTTAAATTCCTAAATGACTTCTTGATTCTTAAGTCCAAAGAAAGGAAATATTCTTTCTTCAACTATAGAAACAGTTATTGGAATTCACAGCAATAATCCAAAAGGAATTTGGTAAGGTAATTAACAGCATTTTAACATTTTTCAAGAATTTCATATGCATCCTGTCATTTACTCTGTGGCAATACTGTTGTTCTGAACGTGAGGCAGATACTCCCCCCACCACCTCGATAAAACAGGAAAAGAAAAGTCACATGAATTGTGCACTGTGAGTCATGGAACCTGGACTTGAACCTGGATCCTCTGGCTTAAAAGACCCCATTGTTTCTTCCAATTCTCTGCATCCCTGCTACCTGATCCACTCTGTAAAACCTCATTCGTACCTAACTACCTCTTAGCCCTGAAAGGAATTGCAGTTGAAACTTTAACACTTATACCCAGACTGTCAATGTGGTTGCATCTGAATTATTCAAGAGTGAATTCAGGGTGCCTACCTGCTAGGTATCTGTTCCTCACCCATGAAAGTTTGACAATGGTAATAACAACACAAAAACATACTGATAATTTCTAGGTGTGAGGCACTGACCTAAGCATTTCATAGGCCATAACCTTATGTTATGGGTTGAATAGTGTCCCCACAAAAAGAAGCCCTGAGTATCTCAGCCTGATAGATGAAATGGAAGGGGACAGGAATCTGACTGTCACACAGGCATCCAGTCTTCTGAAAGCATGTATGAAATGCCCCATTCAAATCCAAGAAAAATGAGGGCTGGGGGAATTTGAAGAGTGCTGGTGTCCCATTAGTACAGCACAAAATGCAACACAAAATGTCTCAGTTGTATGTGTTTCAAAGGTGATTTACAATTAAGAAGAAAAACAGGGTTCTAAATCATCTTTCCATTATCCTTAGTTTGGGCCATTGTTAGACTAACCTAGGGACCCAATGAAATTCTGAATATTAAAAGCCAGAACTACTATCCAACCCACCTATAACCCATATACCACCAGCCCATGAAAGTTGCTATCAACTGAAACAGAACCTTCAAAAGAGTCCCAGATAATCCCCTGCTATAAACTGGATCTTGAATGTCACTCAATGGCCCATGTGTTAAAGGCCTTGTCCCTGGAGATGCTATTGGATGGTGGCAGAATCTTTAAGAAGTGGAGCCTAATGGAAGGTTCTTGGGTTACTGGAGACATGCCTTTGAAGGGGATTGTGGCCCTGTCCCTTCCTCTTTCTCTTGCACTCCCTGGCTCATGATGAGGTAAACAGTTTTTCTCTGCTAAGTGCTCTCACCATGATGTGCTACCTTGCCATAGACCCAAAGCAATGGGCCAACTAATCATGAACTAGAACCTCCAAAAATGTGTGCCAGAATAAACTATTCCTCTTTATACATTGATTACCTCAGGTTATAGTGATGAGAGGCTAACAGAAGACTTGGTTTCAGTAACCCAAACACCACTCCTAGAAGCACATTTTGCAAATTATCCCACATTTGAAGTTTGAACACACTAGTTGATTGACAGATCAACAGTACTCTCTGCTAGTGCAAAACACTATCACATAAGCATAACTTTACCTGGAGTAGGAAAGAAAGCCAAAAGCCTAGGTAAGATGTCATTTGGACTTATAATGTAATAAATATCTCTGTAGAATAGATACTATTTTTAAAACATATAGTATAGTTATTGGGGGGGGTTGACTTCAACAAGAAATATCTTAAATATTTCCTGGAACTTAAAGCACAGTTTCAGAACACAAGGCAGTCAGTGCCATCCTCTATGTGACTTTGACTCATGTTCCTTATCTAATTTTCCCTTCAGTCCTAGGGGAGATTTTTAAAGCTGAAAGGAAAAGTTGATAACTGCTATGAAGATATTATCCTGTCACCACCGAAGTTCTCTCTTTCCATTGTTAAAGATAGAAAGAAAAGCATCCATACAGTGTAGGGAGGTTTGCTACTACTGTTCTAAATACCCAATCTTAATTCTACATAATTAGCAGAAATGATAATAAAGAATAAATTCCAAATAATTTTTTCATGGCTCTTCCAACAAAAATCAAAATCAGATGCTGATCTCCCCTGATATATCCTAGATGTCACCACCAGAACAGTGGTCCTCAAATGTCAGGACTCATGAATGTTACATAAGCACTTGTAAAAATGTAGTTTCTCTCTTTCTTCCCCAAACCTGCTGATTCAAAATCTATATTTAATAAGCCCCCAGGTGATCTTGAAAAAGGTAGTTGTCAGACTACACAGTGGGAAACACTGCTATAAAGTGTGCATTTAATCTCAACCCACATTATCCAACTGTCAGGTTAGCTATTCACCTACCCAGGAGTAAAACACGGCAAAATCATGTTCCACCCATGGTTATCACCATAGTCACAGGACCAGACAAGAGGACCGATGAAAAGAGATTTAAAACATCTTTCAAACTGCTCATGGTTATGCAATGGGAGACCTCTACGCCACCCACCCCCAATCCCCAACCCCCACTGGAAGAAAAGAAAAAAAGATCAGGTGAAACTGAGGCAAGAATCTATAGGATACATAGATCCAGACCCAGTAAGTACCATACTTTTCCTTGGTTTACTGTCTTAAAAAAAAAAAAAAAAAAAAAAAAAATATATATATATATATATATATATATATATATACTCTAACAGGGCCTTAATAGCAGGCTTTGAAGGTTCAAAACTTTGAAAGTCAAGCAATGATCTTGAACCACGTCAATGACCTTTCAACCTCTTCCTTCCAAAAATTCGACCAGGAAAAATGTTGAGTCAACTCTCAGACTCTCCTGGGGTCTGGGTTGGGGGGCAACCATCCTGGTTTGCCTAGGACTGAGGGAGTGTGTGAAATGCAGAACTTTCAGGGCTGAAACTGAGAAAAGTCTGGGCAAACTAAGATAAAATGTGCTCCTACTCTCTCCCAACACTAATCTGTGTCAGTCAACTTTTATCACTGTGACAAAATACCTGAAAAAAATCCTTTATAAGGAGGCAATCTCATGGTTTCAGAAGTTTCAGTCCACACTTGGTTGTCTTCATTGTTTTCGGGCCTGTAGTAAGGCAAAACAACATGGTGGGAGGGCACAGTGGAGAAACTGCTTGCCTGTGCAGTTGAAGGCAAAGTGAGTGAGGAAGGGGACAGGGTTCCGAGGACTAACTTCCAAGTGACCTAACTTCCCCTCACTAGCCCCCCCCCCACACTTAAAGGTTCCACCCACTCCCAATAGTGCAGTAGGCTGGTGACCAAGCCTAACACATTGACTTGGTGGCGAGGAGGATGTGTATCTAAACCATAGGTAACTATACCCCAAGGGCCAGTTCCTCAGAAAATGGGTGTTGCCAGCACCAGAGAGCAACACCATGAGGACCTCAGTAGAGGGAGGCAGGCTTGGCCAGGCAAAAGGCTCTCAAAAGAGAAACTGGCCAGGACTCCACTCACTGAGGGGCCATTTCCAAGCCTGACCCAGGCCCACAAGTTCTGGTTTAAAAGTAGAAACTCAGAACTTCTGAGGTCTAAGAGCTCACAGAGATGAATTCCCTGGAGTCCTTACTCTCATGTAAGTCTCAGACTCCAGAATTTGAGCAGAACTATTATTGCAGTAAGAAATTGAGTTTCCCATTCAAGGACTTTACACTCACTTTATCTACTAGATAAGATCTAGAAGACAGAGAAAATGAGCACATTAACAAGAGAAGAAGATAATTTCAGATAGTGATATGCAGTGCTAAGGAGAAGGAGGAGCTACTCTTAAATGGCGACTCTTGAGCTTGTCTGTGTGCTGGAATCTCCTTGAAAGCTTTAAAAATGTCAACGCCTGGGCCATTTCAGAGGTTTCCATTCAAATAATCTGGGTGAAGTTGAGCTTTGGCATCTTTTAACACTGCTCTGGTGATTCCAATAGGCAGCCAAGTGGATCCCTCCCACTTCAGGTAGAAAGGGAAGGTCTCTCTAGAAAGGAGACACTTGAGCTGGGACTTGGAAGACTGGGAGGGAAAGTGTGTATCCCTGAGGCAGGAACCAAAGCAATGTAAGTCAGCATCAGAAGTCAGAGATTTTGTGCCTGTACTATACAGCACAGGGACTAGACCAGTGTCTGGGATAAATATAGCATTATATGTTTGTTGGGAAATTAATTTTTTAAAAATTTAATATATCCTTTGCTGTGAAGCAAAGGATGAAAGAGCCAGCAGTACATGCTCATGGCCTTTGGCCATGAAGCCTCCACCTCAAGGAAGGGACAGTATCACAGGGCTTCAAACAGAAGCATGACATGACTTAGGTTACATTTTAAAAGATCACTCTGGACTTCAGCTTCTGAGAAGATGGAGATGTACTTGTCCCTATTCCTCCCGTTAAGTAAAGTTTAAAACTCTGGACATTAAAAACAAAACAAACATGAGACTTAAAAGTAGAGAGAAGGAGGTAGCCTAGCTAGGTACCTTGGGACCCAGGAAAAAACATAATGGCGAATCCTCTGAGTTTTCATTTGGCCTCAAGTATCCCAGACTTGTATCTGAAAAAGGACCAGGAAAGGAGCAGCCTAATTAAGACAGAAAATTCTTAAGCAATTACTCCCACCAAACAGCACAGAAAACAATGGAGCCACCCATGCCCATGCCAAAAGAAGCCAAGTGGGGTACCCAGACTTCCAGCTGCACTGGAAGTAAGGCTGTAGTGAGTACCCCATCTCTCCCATCAGAGTGGTATGAGAGAAGACAGAGAATCAGGACTTTAACCACTGCCCTGTGGTAACAAGGCCAACACCCCCCTGTGGCAGTGGAGGTCACATAAGGAGCAATAATGTGGTATTTCTACCCCCAAACTCAGGGAAGGACCAGAAAAGGCCTAGTGGAGAGCTGGAATTGCCACCACTACCGAGCTTCCCTTCTGGGTATCAACAGAGGCTATGGGGGGGGGGCTTAGAAGTCTAGCCTACCCCACAGGAACAAAGCAGATGCACCACTCCTCTGTCATCATGGCATCAGAAAACACAAGCAGAAACAGAGGGTTTAAATAAGATCCACAGTAGCATACCACAATTCCCAAAAATGTCCATATTTCAGCCAAAAATCTACTCATCATACCAAGAACTACAAAAATCTGAAACTGAATTTAAAAAATTGATAGATGCCAATGTCAAGATGACAGATGTTAGAATTTGACAAGTGTTTTAAATAAACTATCATAAAAATGCTCCAATAAACAATTATGGACACTTTTGTGGTACTAGGGATTAAACTCAGGGCTTCACATGTGTTAAGCAAGTGTTCTACCACTGAGTTACATCCTCGGCTCCAATTTCAACATTTAAAAAAAATTTTTTAGATGTTGATGGACATTTATTTTATTCATTTATTTTTATGTGGTGCTGAGAATTGAACCCAGTGCTTCACTCATGCTAAGGCAAGCACTCTACCACTGAGCCACAACTCCAGCCCTCAACATTCTTGAAACAAATAATTCTATAGAAAAATCTCAGCAAAGAAATAAAAATAAAGAAGAATAAAATGGAAATTTTGAACCAAAAAGTAAAATAATAAAAATAGAAACTCAATAATAGGTTCAATAGTATGATAGGACAGAGAAAAGAAACAGTGAATAGAAATATAGAATGGAAATTGCCCAATCTGAACATAGGAAAAAAACAAATTGAAGAGTTAACCAAGACTTGGGATCCTAGGGAACTATAATGAAAGATCCAACACTCATGTCACTGAAATTGTGGAAGTAGGGAAGAAAGATGGTGAGGCTGAAAAAGTATTCAAAAACACAAAGGCTGAAAATTTCCCAGAGTTGGCAAGACTTAATTAAATATACATATTCAAGAAGCAGAGTGAACACAAAACAGTATAAACTTAAAGAAATTCACACCAAGACATAGTATAATTGAACTTCCACAAACCAAAGAAAAAAAATTATTGAAAATATTAAGCAAGAGAGAAATGACTTATTACCAAAAAGAGAGAAACAATAAGAATGATAAGTGTTTTTCACACCAAAAAGAAGTGGCATACATTTTTTGCATGTGTTGATAGTAAAGAGCTGTCAAATCAGAATTGTACATCAGGCGAAAATATTACAGAATGAAAGGGAAGCAAACTTACCCTTAAAAATGACTGCAAAGAAGGTCTTAAACAAAAAGGAAGTGATAAAAGGAAGAATCTTGGAATAGCAGAATAAAAGAAAAACAACAGAAATAGGAAAATACATTTTTCTTCTCTTGAGTTTCCAAGTTAGGTTTGATGATTGAAGATGATGAAGAAAAAATTATAACACTGTCTGAGAGGGTTCTAAATGTGTTTGCTCAAGGAGGCGTTTACAAAAACTACCCTATAAATGGGAATGAGTCAAAGCACATAAAGGTAGATACAGTTTCCCACTGGTAAATGATGGCACTAGTAGGTGGTGATAAATTATTATAGCATGTAACAGAGCAACACCATCAAAAAAGCATGGTTATATTAATATTAGATAAAGTGGACTTTAGGAAGAAATAAAACTACCAGAGGCAGATTAGGACTTTATATAATGATAAAAGGCTCAATCCAGCAAGAGGACACAGCAGTCCTCAATGTTATACAATGAAATACATAAATCAAAAACTGACTGACTTGAAAAAAAAATAGACAAGTCCACAGTTAGTTGGAGACTTCAACACCTCTCTTTCAGCAACTGACAGAACAGCTAGGTAGAAAATCTGCAAAGGAATAGAAGGATTCAATACCATCAACCAAAAGGATGTGACACGAACTCCACCAAGCAACAGCACACTTTTTTCAAGTGCCCACAAAATGGATCAATATAAACTACACCATGACCACAAAACAGCACTAATAAATTTTTAAAAACTGATATCATACAGAGTGTAGTCTTTGACCACAATGAAATCAAACCACAAATCAGAAGAAAGATCACCAAATACTTTTAATCTCCAAATAGCACGTTTCTAAATAAATAATCCATGGGCTAAAGAGATAAATCAAAAGAATATACTGAACTGAATGAAAATGAAGATATGACGTACCAAAATTTATTGGACACAACTGGAGAAGTGCTGACAGAGAAAAATGCACAACACTCAATGCTTACATTAGGAAAGAGGAAAAGTCTAATATCAATAAACCAAGATCCCAACTCGAAAATCCAGGGAAACAAGAGAAAAATAAACCCAAAACAGGCAGAAAAAGGAACTAGTAAAGATAAGAGTAGAAATTAATGAAATTTAAGTCAGAAACACACTAGGGAAAATCAATGAAGTGAAAGTTGGTCTTTGGAAGAGATCAATAACATTAATAAACCTCTAGCAATATTGACAAAGACACAGTTACCAATATCACAAATGAAGTGGGATATAAATACAGAGCCTGCAGATATCAAAACATAATAAGAAAATAATGCTAGACACATAAACTCGACAACTCAGATGAAGCAGACCAACTAAACACAAGCCTGAAGCTCACTTAAAACAATTTGAACAACCTTATTACTATTTAGTAAATTTAATTTATACTTTAAACACTTCCCCAAAAGGAAATCTCCAGGTTCAGATAGTGTCATAAGAGAATTCTACCAAATATTTAAAGAATTAATACCAATTGCACACAAACTAGATCAGAAAATAGAAGAGGAAGGAAAATTTCCCAATTCATTTAATTAAGCCAGTGTTACCCTGAAATCAAAATCAAAGAAAGGATAAAAAGAAAACTAAAGACCAATACACAAAACCTTTAACAAAATATTTGCAAATAATACAATATGTAAAAAATAATTATACACCATTCCCAAGTCTGGTTTAACACTTGAAATTCAATCAATGAGGTACTATATTAACACACTAAAGAGAAAAATCATGATTATATCAACCAGTGCCCCCCAAAAATCATGTGACAATTACCACTCTCAGAAAATTAGGAATAGAGGGGAATTTCCTCTACTTAATAAAGAGCATGTATAAAAAGTCTACTGCTAACTTTACACACAATGGTGAAAGGCTAAATGCTTTTCCTCAGGACTGGGGATAATTCTAGAATGCCCACTGTGATGGTTAATCTTGGTTGTTAACCTCACTGGGTTGAGAGACACCTACATAATATGCACACACACGCGCGCGCGCGCACACACACACACACACACACACACACACACACATACACTTCTGGGTGTGTGTCTGTAAGAATGTTTCCCAAGAAGATTGGCATGTGTGTTAGATTGGCAGTGAGGAAGATCCACCTGGTATGTGGGTGGCATCATCCATTAGGCTGGGGCCAAGATGGAACAGAAAAAGTGGAAGAAGGGAGAAGCTCATGTGCATACACACTCTACTCTATAGAGCAAGAGTGTTGCTGCCCTTGCCCATAAACAGTAGACTCCAGATTCTTCGTCCCTTGAATGTGGATTTGTGATGGCAACTCTCCAGGGAGCTTCCAGGCCTTCAGCTTCTGCGGTTGTATCATTAATCCCTATTTTGCTAAGACTTCCATCTTCTTGGTCTGTGCAGCTACTGGTCTTTCCAGCTCTCTAGCTTTCAGATAGCACTGGGGGACAATGCAGTCTCTGATGGTGTAAGCCAATCCCCTCTGATAATCACATACATTCTATTGACATTGTTCCTCTGGAGAACTCTGACTAATACATCTATTATCACCACTCCTTTTCAAACCAACACTAGAAGTTCTAGACATACATATTATATGAGTACATCTATATAATATCCTTGAGAAGACAAAAATCACAAAAATAAAGAACATATTAGTGAAAAGAGCCCTTTCTTCTTATCTGTTTCTGTGAACATGCTTTACATTAGAGACCCTGTACTGAGCTTTCAGCCATGTAGATTAGGAATTTTTTTAGAAGAGGAAAAAGTTGCAATGATAGAATGTGTCTAAGATGATGCCACATAATCTATAAGTGTAGTGAGAAACTGTGAAAAAAAAAAAAAAGGACATATTAGTGGCTGCTAGGAGTAAAGGAGAGGGTGGTGTGGAAGAGAAGTAGGTGTATTTATAAAAGGGCAAAAGAGAGATCTTTTAGTGAGGGAAATGTTGTTTCTAGATGTATCAATATCAGTCTCCTGATTGTAACACTGTACTACAATCCTATAAGATGTTACCATTGGGGAAAACTGGGTTAAGAGTACATGGGACCTCTGTTTTTTTTTTTTTTGTTTGTTTGTTTTCTGTTTTGTTTTGTTTTATTTTGTTTTTTGAGACAGATTCTCACTAAGTTGCCTAGGCTGACCATGAACATGGGATCCTCCTGCCTTAGCCTCCCAAATTGCTGAGATTACAGGGGTATGCTACAATGCCAGCAAGACCTCTGAATTACTTCTTACAATTGCTTGTCAATCTACTGTTACTCAAAATAAAATGTCTAATTTAGAAAGAATGATTATCCACTTGTAGGGGGAATGAATGGCTTAAAAAAAACGTGAAGAAAAGAGACCAGTTAGGGAACACCCAGTCATCCAGGCAGAGATATCTGTTAGAACTAATAGGGTTGGATTCAAAATAGGGAGAACTAAATCGATTTGGGGCATATAGTGAAAGCAGAATCAAGAGTGTTTGTTGTCAATTAGCTGTGGGTAATGAAGATAAAAATGTCTCAGGTTTCTTACTTAACAACTAAACAGATAATGGCTCCACTTACCTAGAGAAACTTGAAATTTGAGGTCATTGTTCAATTAGTCTATCCTCTTCTTTAAAAACATTCAGGGGCTGGGGAGATAGCTCAGTTGGTAGAGTGCTCGCCTCGCAAGCACAAGGCCCTGGGTTCAATCCCCAGCACCAAATAAATAAATAAAAATAAAAATCGGAATTAAATAACTGCCACCACACATGAAGAGCTTCCAACGTCTAACATAGGGTATGTTGCTTTGAATAAAATCATTGAAGAAAACATAAGCCTAAAAAGACCCAAAACAAGGAAGAACTGCTAAGTCAGAAACCCTTGATTCCATCATTTCCAAGAATTAAATACCAGAGCAATATAGGGTTCATTATCCTGAAGTTGTACCCAAATTATCTATTGAAAATATTTTTTCACTTAAACTGATGTTCTTGTTTTGGTGTTTCCTTCTTGATGTCCATCAAGGACGCTTCACCTAGTTAAAGGTAATTGAATGACATACCCCAAAAGGAAGATGAACATGGGGTATTAGAGAACCTCTTTCCTCTGAGACATAAGATGAGGGCTTGGTACTTAAATGAATGCATCCTAGTCTCAGTCTTTTTTTTAAGGCAACTCTTGGTTCTCATCCAACATTAAGTCTTATTTTCCTTATGAGCACGACGAGTCAGTGGGCTGCAGCCCCTGGTTGTCATAGCAACTGCAATTTCACACACCAAAATGATTTTCTCAGAACACAGACTTAGAGTAGCACTTCTTTTTTTTTTTTTTTTTTTTTTCTTTTGCATGTATTTTAGCACATAAAAGATTCAGTGCCACTTCCAGTCATCTCTTTTGTCTCAGATATGTTTTGGTTCTAAAATGTCACAGTGACTGAAGATCAAGACCCAAAAAAGATTTCTAGCTTTGTCCTTTAATTAAAGTTTTGATTATAATTGTACCCTTGACTGCTTCTCTCTGCCCCTGAACTGTCTCTTTTTGGTGTTGTGGTCCAAGGGTATCATAAGGCCATGTAATCAGATTCAGCCCTCTAGGCAATAATAATCCTCTGATGTATCTGGAAAGAAAGGACATACATATTTCTTTATTTTATGCTGTTCTCATTCCTCCGGTCTGGTGTTTCCTGATGGTCAAGAAAAGAAAAAGAATAATGAGGTTGCTCAACATTATATTGTAAGAAACTGGAAAAAGAGTCATGAAGGAAATGGTTTCTTGTTTGAGAAGTCCCCGGATGACACAGGAAGCACATAAAGCACATCTACTACAACTCACCCTCTCTCACTCACAGCAAATACTGAATGTCTACCACAGTCAGTTTTCCTTCTGAGCCCAATACAAGACCTCAGAATCATTCTCAACACCACATTCCAGGCAAAAGCACTGAGTTCTATTTTCCATCTGAGACCTGAGTCTTAGCCAAAGCCCAAAGTCAAGTCTAGCACACTGATTGTAGGAATCTAGAAGTCATCCTAATACAAGAGCTAAAATTTTGCCAAACAATCTGAAAACTCATTGAGTAATACACTTGCAAAGCACTAGTCCACACCTATCAATTCAGACAGTTAAAACATCTTGCTAACACAAAGTCATAGGGGAATCTCAGGTGGGCCTGTTGGCTTTTCCCTGTAGCCCAAACACAGACTCTACTCTTAACCCTAACAAGCTGTGCTATATTACACCATATCATATTTTTAAAATATTATCAGTACCAAAATTTAAAGCATCAGCTTAAAATTATCAAGACCACCGGAAAAGTATTTAAATAAGCACCTTTAAAGAATATAATTTGCACATCTTCTCTACCACTTGACACTTGACATGTGATAGGAACTAAAAAAATACCTGTTACACTAACATTCATTAGAATAACTACTATAAAAATAATAAGGGTTCCAAATAGATATGAAAATATTTGAGGAGCTAAAATTCTAATTATCCTGATTTTATCATTATATGTTACATACATGTATCAAACTATAATACTGTACCCCATAAATAAGTACAAATAGTATTTGTCAATTTAATGAGAAAAAAATAACAAAATGAGGATATGGAAAAATTGGAATCCTAGTACACTGTTGGCAGGAATGTAAAATGGTTCAAGCCGCTATGGAAAACAACATGGGGATTCCTCAAATGATTAAAAATAGAACTACAATATAATCCAGCAGTTCTACTTCTGGGAATATGCCCAAAAAAAAGGAAAAAAAGAATCTCAAAGAGACATGTTCAATGCACCTTTATTCACAGTAGCCAAAAGTGCAAGCCACCTAACTATTCATTGGAATATTAATGGATAAAGAATATGTAATGTATATGTAATGTATATGTAATATGTAAAGAATATGTAATGTATATGTACAATGGATTATGCATCTGCTTTTAAAAGAATGAAATTCTTCTCACATACTACCATATGGATAAAGCTTGAGGACACTATGCCAAGTGAAACAAGACAGTCGAAAAAACAAATTCTGTATGATTCCATTTATATGAAGCATTTAAAGTAGTCAAATTCATTGACACAAGTAGATAGGTGGTTGCCTGGGGCTGGGGAAAGGGAGGAAAGAGGAGTTGCCAGTTAATGGGTACAGTTTCAGTATTGCAAGATGAAAAAGTACTGGAGATTGGCTGCACAACAACGTGAATACAATTAACACTAATGAACTATATGCTTTGGGGGATTTACCACCTGTCAGTGCCTAGGAAGCCTTATTGTTTCTGGGGATGGGACAAGGACTTGAAAGAATGTGCTGTCATGGGTAAAGAGAAGGGAAACTTGCCACTTCCCCCATCTCCAATCTTCAGGTGGCGATCAAAGCAGAGCGACCTCAATTGTGATGCAAAGGAATCCACTTGCACAGTAGGCACACAGACTATCCTGTGTATATTTCCCGATTGAAGGTGCAGTGCAGCCTCCACATTGTCCCTGCCTGCCACTGCTGAGGAAAATGTGAGCAAGAAAATGTCCAAACTTTCTCCAGAGTCTCCAAGTTCTTTCTTTGGGATCAATAAACACTTTCCTGGGGATTTCACAGCCCTGGTATTGAACAACACTTAAAAATGATTTTGATGGAAAATACATAATATATGTTTTTTGCCATAATAAAAAGCCTTAAATTCCTCCAAAAGAGCTGTTGTTATTTTGCTAATTTCAGAAATGACCACTTTTATTAATCCCTTAAATCTTAGATTTCAAGTGGCACTTTTATGGATTTCTTGGCTCTTAGACTTCAAGTGATACTCCACTGAAAATGACACTAGAGTTAAAAAAAAAAAAAAAAAAAAAAAAGGAAAAGGAAAAAAGTCAACCCAAAAAGCACAAAGAAAGGATAGAGTAAGGAATGAACAATAGGACAAATACATGTTTTCATCGGGGAATGAGAAGATATACAATGCAAGGGACAGAGATAGGATTTTAAATAAAATCCTCAAGTGCTGGTCCAGGCAGGGTCTAGGCTGATGAGGTTCAGGCCAAGAAACTGCTTCTCCACCACTGGCACCACTGGACAAAACAGGCAAGCTCCTCCTCTGCCCTGAGTGCATTCTCCATGTCTCCTGCAAAGGAGAACAGAAGCAAGGACGGCTGCTTCCAGGGTCCAGGGAAGAAACTAAAAAGAGTTAATGGTCTGTTTGTATCACACACAGGGACAAGGCAAGCATTCCCAATTTTGCACTTTCTCCTCCAGATTATCCTTCCTCTGTTAGCCATAATTTTAGAATGTTTGTTGAAAAAAATGACTTAGTTTATAAGCATTTTTCAGTCATTGACTATATCTCCTCTTGTCAGCTAAGAAAGGGCAATTTAAAAAGAAAGAGACCAGGGCTGGAGGTGTGGCCCAGTGGTAGAGAATTTTCCTAGCAATATCAAGGCCCTGGGTTTGATCCCAGCACACACACACACACACACACACACACACACACACACACACACACACAGAGTTTATAACACAAGCCTACTCTAGTATGAATAAGAAGCTGACTTAATAATTGATGCACCAATGGGGATTACAGAATGATATCACTGTGAGTCATGAAGACCCTGACTGACTCTGCTCTTTCATATTTACATTCTAGTTTTTACAACTTTCCAATACTAATGCTACATCTGAAAATGGAGCACAATTTCCATTCTTGATTATTATTATGCTGGGCATCTTGGAATACCTTGTAACTGGCTCCATTTGGAAAGCAAGTTATCATGTGAATTAGTTAAAGAAATGAGCACCAGGTAACCCTAAAGAAGCTATTTCCCTTCAAAGGAGGTTTTGAGATAGTTCTGATTGCAAGCATTCTGTTCATCATGGCCCCAATAGCTCCCTGAAATGTCCTAAGAATCCAATGTCTCTGCAAGTTGTGACTGAATAAAGTCAATCAACTCTAGCCAGAACACCTCCAGACAACCTCCACATTAGTGCAGCTAGCAAAGTTCATCAGCCACAATATAATGCGGCCATGCCAGTAAATATTTTCAGAAGCTAAACAGAATAGAGTTACTTTTCCTATAATGTCAAGAATGTTTGAAGTAATTTCATTATAAAATTTTATTTTAGTGTTCATGTGACTAATGTGACTAAGAAAATGTATCTTAAACAAGACTTTGTAAAAGAAATCTCTCATTTTTAAAGATTTGTGACATACTCATTTAACATCATATACCCATTACAAGTCAGATAAATGGTACACTTAGCACGAAATCTGACATCAGCTCACATCAAAGACACATCATCCGGCTCTCAACCAGAGTACTTCTAGAATTTCACTTAGGAAATTTCTCATTAAAAAAAAAAAGTTAAAGATGGGCTGGGGATATAGCTCAGTTTGTAGAGTGCTTGCCTGTCAAGCACAAGGCCCTAGGTTCAAGTCCCAGCATGTAAAAAAAAAAAAAAGTTAAAGATATGTTTTACAAAGGAAACAGTACTCGAATATTAGACCTTTAACAAGATTGGTATCAGAGCTTGAGAACCAATGTTGAACAATCATCCCAAAACTTGTACCTTTTAAAAATATGATGTACTCAAAGACTATAATACCCGCTGTTCCAGGTCATTGTTTAAGGTTCTTTTTTCCCTGGGGGTTCTTGGGGAACTACCACTCCAGAAGCTACCTGCTTGGGACCATCAACCCTGTTGGTTTAGTCTCCATTTCTGACCTTGCCTTTGTTCTGGGAGTGAGAATCTGCTCTGCTGATTCTATTCACAGTGCTTGGATTGTCCTTGTCTGCTGTGTATAGCACATATGCTCCTAGCTCTTTGGGTAACCCAAACCAAAGATCTAACAAATTTACATATGCATTTATCCTTGACCTAGAAATCCTACTTCTTTTGTTGTTGTTGTTCTAATTAGTTATACATGACAATAGAATGCATTTTGATACACCATACATAAATGGAGTATCATTTCTCATTCTGGTTGTACATGATGTAGAATTACACCATTTATGTAATCATATATGCACATAGGGTTATAATGTCCAATTCATTCTACTATCCTTCCTACCTCCTTACCCCCTCTTCCTAATCCAAAGTACTTCTATTCTTCCCTAGCCCCCACCTTATTGTGAATTAGCATCCACATATCAGAGAAAACATTTGGTCTTTGGTTCTCTGGGATTGGCTTATTTCTCTTAGCATGATATTCTCTAGCTCCATGCATTTACCAGCAAATACCATAATTTCATTCTTCTTTAAAGCTGAGTAATATTACATTATAAACATATACATATACACATATATATACACATATATTTGTACTTAGTTTCAAAGTTCACACACACACACACACACACACACACACACATATATATGTGCCATATTTTCTTTATCCATTCATCTGATGAAGGGTGCCTAGGTTGGTTCCATAGTTCAGCTATTGTTGAGTTGAGCTGCTATATTGATATAGCTGTGTCACTGAAGTATGCTGATTTTAAGTCCTTTGAGAATAAGCTGAGGAGTGCGATAGGTCAAATGGTAGGAATCCCACATCTATGCATCCATCCAGAAGATACACTTCCACAAATATGAAACAACACATGAAACAGTTATTCATTGTAGCATTATCTATAAAGTTTGGAAAAAAGTGAATGCCCACCATTAGGGGAACAGCTGAATAACCATGTCCAACAGTGGAGTGCTGAGAATCACAAAAAGGAAAGACAGAAATTTCTCTGAGAAGATATGGAAAGGTTTTTTTCCCCTGTGTATATTGTTAATGGAAAAGGCCAAGTGCAGAAGAGTATATGGAGTGTGCTACTTTTTGTATAAGAAAGAATAGGAAATAAGAATGGATACACATTATTTGATTATGTTTGCAAAAGGGACACCACAAGTATAGCCAAAAACTTATGAAAATGGATCCCTTTGAGGAGTGGAGGGAACGTTGTGACAAGAACAGGTCTGGGCTTTTCCAATTATCCCTCTTCATATTTTACTCATTTGAACAAGGTTAATGTTTAATATATTTAACAAATAACATTTGTTACAAATAAAAGTGTGAAAGTAGGCCTATAATTGAACAAAATAGAAAAAGTGAATACAATTGTGTCTCAAATAAATATCATAACCACACAGAGAAACTAATAATTTCAAGTAAATTTTGCACATGGTACTTATACATCTTCTTCAAGGACAAAATAACTGCAGGAAATCTCAACCTTCACTAGTTGAATGTTAGTAGGAACTTCGAAATTAAGTGCATCACAGAATTTTTTATGAGTGAGTATATTGATGTAATTAGGAACCAAAATTAGATTCTGAAAAAGAGAAAAAATATACAGTAAAACAAAATTAACAAATCAGAATTTTGTGAGTTTTATTCAGTGATGCCATGCGTATATCAAGAAATAAAGCATTGAGATTTTGAGGAAGGTGGATGTCAGGAGCAGTGATTTGAATCATGGTCTCTGATTGTCCTACAGCAGGAGCCGTGCCTGTGCTGGGAACTTCCTGTGGAAAGGTGCAGGTCAAGACTACCCAGTTGCTATCATGATACAATGGAGGTTCTGTGCTAGGCACAGAACTCTGACCCTGAGTTCAGACGCCAGCTTCCAGGGGTAGAGAATTATGAGCGAAAGTTGATAATTATAATTGGCTGCTAGTCTTTGACCTACAATATTGCATGCTTTGAAAAAACTTTCTGTTTTTAATTTTTTTTTAATTTATTCTAATTAGTTATACATGAAAGTAGAATGCATACAGAAAATCCTTTTGATGATAAAAACCTATATAATAAAGGTGCTGAGCTAGCTTTGGGTCATTTTTCCTCCATCAGAGACTAATGTCCCACCTGGTCCCAGTTTTTTCTCCATGTCTTTGTCTTTTCTAATCCCCCATCTCCTTCACTGGTTTTCTGAAGTAATGGCTGTAGCATAGAGGCTGTGGCAGTTGGCACCTGAACAGGGACCAGATACAGGGGAACTTCAATGATTAGATCAGAGAACACTCCTGGGGATGTGTCAGACAATGGTAAGGAGGGTAGTATAGCTGGGTGTAAAATATGGGACATACAGGATCCAAAGCAAGGAATCTCTATGTTGCTGTGCTTAAGATTATGCTTAAATCAAGGAAGGCACAGTTGGCACAGTTTTTAGAATTTGTTATTGAAATCTACATCATGCACAACCATAGAAATGAAAAGATGTACCCCAATTGTGTACAATGAATCAAAATGCAGTTTGTAAAAAAAAAAAAAAAAAAAAAAAAAAAAAAAAAAAAATGCAGTTTGTAAAAATAAAAAAATTTAAAAAAAAAGAAATTTGCCATGGTTCCCTAAAGAGGGAGTGGTAAATGTAGAGACAAGGGCAATTGGCGCCCTACTTAAAGTAATGCTTAAATCAAAGAATAAAAAAGAAAAAAGGGATTACCAGGGAAAACAGGCTACAGCATCACACTTTAAGAGAATAATTTTACATAAGAAAAAATGGTTAAAATGTTCCATGCATGAGGTTTTGCCTCTCAAACTCAAAATGGCAGCTTTCCTTACTTCTCAGTTCCTGCTACATTTCTCTCTCTCTCCTAGGCTTGCATTAAAAATGTAAATTGTAAAGGCCTACAGAGCCTGAAAGATTTAGAAGACTTATAGAGAATCAGTTAAGACAAAAGGAAAAAAAGTGTCACTTTCAAGCTGCTTATGGCTTGGAAGGCTATCTTTTCTGCTGTCAGTCTACCACACTGTTTTCTTAACAACTTCCTCCCTAATGCTACCACACAGGGAGGGAAAATGGAAAGATCCCAAATGTACAAGTTTTCTGTTTCTTAAAAACCTTTTTCTAAGGACTTCACAGCCTCACACATTCTTTAAATATCTGAACTGACTCAAGACTAAGCTAAAAGTGCATTCTGATCTGATAAAGATGGTCTACAAGCCCTTTTACTAAAAGTATTACAGCCATGTAATTTTTTTCCCTAGAACTCTTATTTAAAAAAATATATATTTTTGAGCTCATGGTTTTATGTAAATTCACATTTCATCTTGTGTGCCTAAATTAATATATTTTTCTGATCAGTTTCATTTTATTGATCACTGAACAGGTATCCCCAAGGTCAAGTCATTGTAGAGTGGACTCACTTGTTTCTTAAGTTACAATTACTAAAACAAAAAAAGGGGGAGATAGAATCCCACAAAGTTGTATGAATAATGCTCTTTTTGTTTTAAATTTGTTTTGAATTATACTGCTGAAGGTTACACTGCTGCTGAGCAACACATCGCTTCCGCTGCAGTAGGACAATAGAATGGACCAGATCTGGTGATAATGTAGGGTAGAGGCCATGCATATATCTTTCCAGAAGGTGCAGCTCATCCTATCAGGGTACCTGAGCATGTTGCTCATCATCACCATGGAGGATCTCAAGCCACAGTTCAGACAATTGAAGAACCTGACACATCAGGCTGAGCAGATGGTCAAACAGCAGGGAGGTACTAAATCTCCAGCCACCATGTTTGTGACTATACTGGCTTTATTGAGCTGTCAGGTAAGTAGAGTTCATGGGGAAACTTATTGGAGTTATTTCCCAGATTCACCTTTAGTCAACCCAGCTGTGTGGACTGGAGAATTCATTCCAGTATTTATTAATAATACACACATGATGGGAGGTTTTTCAGATAAACATATTACTCCTATTCGTACAATTTGATTTAATCATACTGGATATAGTGGGAATCTACCTATATGTTGGTCCCACATTGAAAATACAGGCTGTTTAAAAGTGGCCCAAGAGAAAAAGACAGTATATGGGGGGAGGGGGGCAGCCAGAGGAGACAATATCACTGGCCTCTGGGATTTAAAAATGTATGTCCAGACAGTTACAAAAATGGGACTCCCCAGGGACATAACTGTGTTTCTCACAGTGCAGGGCACCATCCATAGCCAGCAAATAAAACCAGGCTTGGTCAAACTATCAGACATGGAAATTTGGCTCTCAGGAACTGACACTCAAGACAGATTGTTCCAGATTGCCTGGACTATGTGGTTTCTGTGCAGTGGTTCACTACCAGAATTTGCAGGCCCTGCTGGGATGACCTGCTAGAGCAAAATGGCTTGCTTAAATCCACCCCATACTGTTTCTCATGGAAGAATCTCCTCCTGGTCCCCCTTTGATCTCTACTGCTATAGATAAACCAAGTGCAGCCTCCTCCAGTTTTGTTAGAGCCAGACCCTTATGAATAACTCAACCCATCACGCCCCCTTATTCAAAAGATAACTATTTCCTGTTTTTTTTTTTCTATTAAATAAATTTGTTAGAGATTAGTTCACAGCCAGCCCATACCTCCAACAGGAACCCTTTCCCTTACCCATGAAGGATGTGTGGTAAGACCACAGAACATCCACCAATACCTTACTACCCTAATCACACTATAATATAATTGGGTGCCTTTCCTAATTGGGTGGAGTGTGCTGATATCATGCCAGTGTGACATAACGTCTCTGGCAGTAGGGGATATATTCTGGACTGGTCTCATAGATTTGGTAAAAGGTACTCACATCAAAAATTTATAACTCCTGAAGGATTTCTTGGTAATATTCTGACCTTCAGTGATGGTGGCATACAGAGAGATCTGTGGAGTTTAATAGCTGCCTTAGGTTTCATCAATTATACTGGCAGCTCCCTAACTGATCTTGTGGACAAGAGCTGTAAAGTGGCTCCTTGCTGTGGCCTGCAGGTCTGTGCTCAATCTCCTTGTGTTTTAATCTCTGGGAATATAAAAGTAAATAGAACTGGAGAAAAGTACAATGTAACTTGTCAAAGTTGCAATGTGACTAATTGCATTACTAGGTATAATAGAGGACAAGAAGTACTTATGTTACTCCACCACTCCTTTTTTTTAATCCCAGCTAACATTTTAGAGCCCTGGTATTCTTCTGATGGAGTTCAAGTCTTACAAAAAAATCATATCCAACTGAAGAGACACTGGTGTGCTCTTCTTGGCCTCATCACATTTGGAATAGTTACTTTGATATCTGTTTTTGTCTTTACCTTGTCATCTGCCATAGCCTTATCCAAAAACATTAAAAATGTTCATTTTCTTAATGATTTGGCTCAGAATACTTCCAAAGCCCTATAGAATCAGGTATATATTGATGACAAGATAGAAACTAAATTAAATGCCCTGGAACATAAACATAGGAACTGAGCTTGCTGCTCTTAAATTCAGACAGCAACTTTGCTGCCATGCTAGCTACAAATTTGTTCTGTGTTACAGCAGCAAGATATAACACTTCTCAATGGGACTAGGAAAAAGTTAAAAATCACTTAATGGGCATTTGGCACAGAAATAATGACAGTCTAGACCTTATGGAGTTAACATCATTGCACCCAGTATATTCAGGAGAGCAGAAATGATCTTGTGGAACCTGCATAACTTGTTAAACAAATACGTAATGATTTAAGTGTTCTTAATCATTGGACTATGTTAAAACATACAATATGGTACATTTTTTGAATTATGCATTTGCTACTAATACTCTTTTGTGTTATAACAATAGGATGCCACATCTTCCAAGAAGAAATCTGACAACTTCAAATAGCCCATCACTTGCACTTAAAAATTAAAAGGGGAAGATGTCAGGAGCAGTGATTTGAATCAGGGTCTCTGTCCTATAGCAGGAGCTGCGCCTGTGCTGGGAACTTCCTGTGCAAAGGTGCAGGTCAAGACTGCCCAGTTGCTATGGTGATGCAACTGAAGTTCTGTGCTAAGCACGGAACTATAAGTCTTGACCCTGAGTTCAGACACCAGCTGCCAGAGGTAGAGAATTAAGAGTGCAAGTTGATAATCATAATTGGCCACTAGTGTTTGACTTTCAATCCTGCATGTTTTTGAAGAAACTTTCTCACAGAAAATCTTTTTGATGATAAACCTATATAATAAATGTGCTGAGCTTGCTCGGGGTCATTATTCCTCCATCAGAAAATAATGTCCCACCTGGTCCCAGTTTTCTCTCTATGTGTGTCTGTTTGTCTTTTCTTATCCCCCAACTCCCTTCACTGGTTTTCTGAATTAATGGCCACAGCACAGAGGCCACGGCAAGTGGGAGAGACAGAAATCAGAATGTAAATCTGTAAGATGTGGGGCAACAGGTAGAAGTACCCAATTTCTAAAACTAAGAGAATAAGAAGGGACACCAGCATCAGGCAAAGGACACTGAAAGAAAAATATGAAAATCAGAGTGGGAAAAGGGAAAGAGAAGAGAATGAATGTGAGCATAAGCAAGATGTGGAACAGTCATAAGAATCCAGAATCCAGGTAAAGGATTAATTTTAGCAAGATGATTCACAATGAGGTGAAGATATGAAGTACAGAACTTACTTGCATGTGTTCCTGCCATTGATTCCAATCATTCCCATAATAGATGGGCCAGATGTCTAATGAGGGCCAAAGCCAAGTGTACCTACTACCAGCATGCTGTGCGTTGTTTTACAGCTCTGCTAGAAGATGCAACAGGGCCACAGGAAAAGGGCACTGAACTCAAGGGGCTCAGGTTCCAACTGTGGAATATGAGAAAGAGTGAGACAGAAGGATGCAGAGCATAAATAACACATACACAGACAGAGAAAGGCAAGGGTGGGAGTCCTAAAATGCATGACCAGTCAGGAAACTGACCAGAGGCATAGGCTGGTCTGAGCAAAGGCTGAGGTGGCCCAGCTGTGAAAAGCCTCATAGGTCTTGGAGTCTGAAATTTATCCTGGAACCTACACAAGGCCACTGGAGGATGTTAAGCAGCAAAGCAAAAATCACCAGATCTAGATTTTGGAACATTTGGAGGAGATACAGAAGCCTTGTTAGCATCCTACCATGAAGCAAGACTAAGCAGTGGAGAGAGAAAAGACCCTAAGGGTATATTTATTAGGTCAAATTAATGGAGGAAAGTCATAGGAGGAGTGGAAACAGGGCCAAGGCACAGAATGAAGCATGGACTGTCCCAAACACCATCTAGACTGCTCAGGACCATCTATGATAAGTGATGAGAATGGAAGCACCTTTTTTAGATATTTCTGGAATAAAAGACAATTTAATACCACATGGTGGGGCAGGAGGGACAGGGGATGGATGACAAGATTTTTCATAAGCTTTGCAGTCTCTACCAATCTTAACATTAACTGGATTCTAGCTATTTACTCAGGTTTACCCAACCAAAATCTAGGTCATGATGCCACCCTCTGAGTCAATGAATGATATCTCACTAGAGAAGTAGATTGGGGTTGTGGGAACCTCTATCAGTATCAGATCACTAGTGAAAAGGGTCCTGGAACTTAAGGAAGTGAGGTTTACACGGGCCCAAGGAGAAGGCCGTAGTGGGAAGATATCACCAACCAATTGATGTTTTTCACACTCATATAGTCTTTGTCACTTGTTTGACAAATTTGACTACTGGTTAAGACCAAAGTGATTGGTGAAGCAGTCAGAAGACAAGCTTTCAAGTGGTTTTCTAAGCAGAGACAACCCATAAAATAGCCTAAGATCAAGCAGGACCCCAGTGCATCCCAATGAAAACAGTATGGAAGGCTGGGGCAGGAGGTTTTAGTAGGCCATACAAATGAAAGAGAAAGCAGGAGTTAACAACTTGGACACTTCTTTGCTGGAACTGGCACATTGCTAAGCATTTTATCTAGGGCAGTCAAGGAGGTCACTCAGAGCAATGCTTTATGCACATGATTGTTTTTAAATGAGAGGTTTGCTCTGATTTTTTAATTGGATTTTTATGAACTCTTAAAGCTTTATTTAAGACATTCTTAATTAATGTTAACATCAGCCTATTAACCCAACAGTTACAATTAAATGTGGGGATAGACCAAAATTTCACTAACCCTTCAGCTTGCTAGGCCTCCAGGTGGCCCATTAAATGCAGGGACTGCCTGAGCAGTGTGCCCACAGGAAGGAGCGGAAGGAGACAGGCCAGAATCTCTCCCTCTTCAACCACTTGGACTTCACCTGGGTGTCCTATCTTCAGCAAATAGGTTCAGCTTCAAAAAAGTGCCTGAGGTCACTGGAAATGGGGAGTGGGTTTGCTACTGAAGTGTTCCATAAAGTAGCACCTGAGTTCCTATGGAACTTTTCTGAGATGGCTAAGGTTCCACACACACTGCACATACCCTCCCTCTGCATTCTGTCCAAGGGGCAACGTTGCCCTTCACACTGCACTTGTTCATTTTTGTAAAAAAATAAAAATAAAAAACAAAAAATAAAAATAATCCATTGGTGAGCTTTTTATATTGCAGTTTCAAGGTTCATAGTTTTACTTTAGAAAGGACTCTATCATGGGTATTTTGTAAAACATGTAGGTTTGGTGAAATTAAAATATGCACTATATCGTTTCCTCCATAAAACTGTTTTAAAGAGAAGGTGGAGATTCTTGGATCTGAAGTCCCAGACACAGCAGTTGAAGCCATGAGAGGCTGCGGCAAGCTGCTCATGTGACATCTTTGCCAGGCTGTAGAGGAGAAACAGCTCTGTCATGGTGTCAACCTCTGGCCAAGTCTCTGGCTCCAAGAGGTCCAGCCGGGAGTCATCAATCCTCCCAAACAGAAGCCACTTGTCACAAGTTGTTTACATAGCAAGTCTGCACAGCTGAATTGTATCTCTGGTTTCCTTCATTTTTTTTTTTTTTTTCCTTTTTGCTTTCCTTCATTTGATTTCTTCCACCATTTCCCCCCTTTTTAATCCCTTCCTTCTTTATTATTTCTTTTGGCTCTTGTTTTCATTGTTTACTTTGAACGCTTATTCAAATACCTCCCTATAATAGTACGATATTAATCTTTTACCCTAATCACAATGGATTCTCAGAGATGTTCTTCATCTAGTTCTACCTTTTCCACCTTTATCCCCAAAGTCTCAAGGCATTATTTTTAAAAGTTTACACATCACAGATATGGAATAAGGATGTTTCAATGGTATGTCCAGAATTATGTGCAGTTATTATTACGAGATGTACTAAATTTGTAGGACTATTATAACAAACTAATACCAATTTAGAGCCTTAGAACAACACGAATTTATTTTCTTACAGTTTTGGAAGCCAAAATCAGTTTCATTGTACTAAAGCAAAAGGGTCAGCAGTCTGTTTCCTTCCAAGGCCGTGGGGGAGAACCGCTTCCTCATCTTTCTAGCTCGGTGGGGTTGCCTGCATTCTTTTGCTCCTGTCCTGGTGCTTCCATTGTCACATCGCCCCCTTCTGTAGTCAAACTTCTCTTTGCCTCTTTCTTGTAAGAGCACTGGTGATTACATTTAATCACCCAAATAATCCAGGAAAATACCTCCCTCTCAAGATTCCTACACATCTGCAAAATCCCTTTTGCCAAATAAGGTAATACCTACAGGTTCCAAGAAAGGACAAGGATTTCTTGAGGACCATTATGCAGCCACAAAAACCAAAGTAACTCCATCCATGAGATCCAATGAAGGGGAGTTAAGCATTTCAGGGATAACTAAGCATCTTCTTTTATTAGAAGAAAACAGTAAATTCCAGAACTTTGTTGATAGCATATCATTTGTGACATCTCACAACTTACCTCAACTTATCAATGTGTCATAATACCTAAACTAGAAAACTAACAAAATGGACATTTGATGCATAGGCAGAATTCTAAGATGGCCCCAAGATCCCCAACACCTGTCTACATACCCTCTATGATTCTCTCCCCTTGTGTGTGAATGGGACCTGGAAATATGATGGGATGTCACTCTGTTGAGTTGCATAATATATGACACTCTGTCCCAGCAGATGGACTAATTGTCCTGTTGTGCCATGTTGTGAAAGGGCCATGTCACTATGACCTAAGGACAGGTTCTTACTGACTGAGAGTAACTCCCAGGTAATAGCCAGCAAAGAAATAAGGATCCCTTTCCTAGAGCTGCAAGGAAATGAATTCTGCCAACAACCTGAAGGAGCTTGGAAGAGGACTTCAGATAAGATCATAGCTCCAGCTAACACCTTGATTTCCAGCTGGTGAGACCGTGAGCACGAGACCAGCTAACCCATGCCCATGGACACTGAGATAATACCTTTATGTTGTTTAAGCTACTGAGTATATGGTGATTTGCTAAGCAATAAGGAAAAACTTACAGTTGGCAGGCATGAAATGCAAACAGTTACATCATTAAAACTTTGGGAGGGTCAATAAAAATTACACGAAAATTTTAGAATATCCATAAATATGCATATAATTAAGGCATGGTCCATAACTTGTATCAGATACCCAACAGGTCAGTGGCCCATATAAGAAGAACACTAAATTAGGAGTCTAATGGAGCAGTCAAAAAATAACCTCTTGAGATGTTTCTTTTGAGGTCCCCATCCTGCAAGATGTCAGCGTATGGAAATCTATAAAGAAAAAGTGGGGATGCATAAGCCATTCTTTGTGAGTATCCTTCCATCTCTTGACACAGCATGGAGATGTACAGCATATTTCACTGCAAAGTATTTCAACAGAGAGCAATACAGTATGGCTTCCCTCCCTTACAGCAGGTCTCAATGCTCAGAGAACTAGACACAACAGGCAGTGCCCACCTTCCTCAGTTGCATCTTTACCCCATGACCCATTCCCTAATACCGTACTGTGCTTCCTCAGTACTGGATGCATAAATGCTTCAAAACTCTTTCCCAAGCTTTCCTGAATGAACTCAAAGTCCTCTCCCTTCATCTGAAAAGTATCTGCACAAATGCTTTTCCACACATGCAGATGACCAACGCCTGAAGGAGAGACATCTCTTTATTATGTGATTTCCTAGCAACCACAAGAGTCAACCTAAGAATCGAACAATTCAGATGTCGAATTCAAAGCATTCATCTAATGCCAACACTATGCTATGTACTGATCCTTGCTGAGTGACCCAAAAGCTAAAATGGGAAGACATTTAGAAATAAGCCCTGGACTAATAAATGAGACTGCAGTTAAATGGGCAGGGGCTAATAAAACTAATTATTTTATCCAATTCAGCATTTATTCCCTGAGCACTTGCAAATTTGCAACCTACTGAGGCGCTACAGAAAACACAGAGATTGCTAAAATAAGCTTAGAATATGATAGTGGCAGAGGCAAGAAAACAACTCAGTAAACTTTTTTTAAGGCAGGAAGCATTAAGTTGAGTCGCAGAGATACCAATGACACTGTGGGAGAAAGGAGAAGGATGAAGTCTGATTTGGTGAGCCTTAAAGAATATGTCAATCGCGACAGATTCAGAATGTTCCTCCCAAATTTAAGGAGAATGTAGTCAAAGACAGACAGAAAGCTGAAAGTTCATGATATGTACAGAAGGGTAAGAAATAGAAAATGGGGAGGCATAGGCAGATAATGGGGCACAATAGAACATGAAGTTAAGGCAGGATGGAACCCAATTATAAAAGGTCCTAATAGACCAATAGAGCAACGCTATCCTATGAGTAATTAGATGCCAGGAAAGGGCTTTTGTTGTGTTGTGTTGCTGTTGGTAGTGCATGTGTGTGTGTGTGCAAATGCACATGTGTATGTGTTCATATGTGTGTCAATCATGAGAGTAATAGATTTTAAACAGTGCTTCAGAAAATAACTCTAATAACAGTAGGGAAAATGGTTTATAGAAGCAAAAGACTAAAGAAATGAAAACCTGTTAGAGGTTCACTATAATAACTCAGGGTTCTGATAGTTAACACTTACTAAACACTAAGCAATATACCTCTATAATCTCATTTCATCTTCAAGACAACCTCACAAAGTAGATACTATTACTAACCTCATTTTCTGAGTAGAATAAGTCTTAGAGAAGTTAAGAGCTAGTTCAAGGTCATATAGCTAGTGGATAGCTTACCAGGTTCACAAATCAAGTCAGACTCTTGAGCTCAGGTTTGTACTATACCCTAACTCGAGCGACATGGAATGGACAATGTCAAGAAGCTATGGGAGACATTTCAGGGATAGATTCAATTGATTCTAGTACAATCTGGACTGGTGCCAACTTAGATTTGGAAATGGGGAAGAAAGGAAAAATCAGTGACTGAAAGATTTCTGACCCAGGTGTCTGCTAGTGAGGATTCACAAGCCAAGATGACAGAACAGGACTGAAAACTCCAACACTAGTGGCAGCAAAAAATGCAGAACTACTGAGTCTGTGAATTTCATGGCAGACCTCGGTCCATAAGTCAGCTCATCAAGAGTTGAACAAGCCCTGAGGAGTTTATGTCAGGCATTTACCAGTGACTCCTCACATAGATGATTTGATGATGGAAACAGTCCATCCATTTCAACCAGACCAGCCCTGTCCTCATCTTCTAAATTAATAGTAGGTGAATTAGCATCTTTGTTTATATTGACTTGTATTTCCAGAGTAACAAATTCCAATGTTTTTCCATTTTCTCTATCATTTTTTCTTTCCTTTTTGCTGTATATTGTTAACTGCATTAGGACAATAATTTGTACATGCTACATGATTTGCAGCTTGTCCTTCAGAAACACTTGGTGTCAAATGATTCATCTCTTGCCTAATTGCAGAATTTATCATTGTTCTGTCCTCCTTTTACACCTTTATATTCTTAAAGACAAAATGAACTAGAGTGTTTCTTGTCATCATTTTCCATGAACAATACAAGAAGTTAAAATGTTTATAAAACTCCTCAAAATTAAGCAGCTCAATTCACAATAGCTAAACTATGGAACCAACCTAGATGCCCTTCAATAGATGAATGGTTAAAGAAAATGTGGTACATATACACAATGGAATATTACTGAGCCTTAAAGAAGAATGAAATTATAGTATCTGCAGGTAAATGGATGGAACTAGAGAACAGTATGCTAAGTGAAATAAATCAATCCCAAAAAAACCAAAGGCCAAATGTTTTCTCTGATAAGTGGATGCTGATCCACAGTGGGGTGGCATGGTTAGGGAAGAATGAAGTAAGTTTGGATTGTGCAGAGGGGAGTGAGGGGAGGGGTGCAGCAGTGGGAGTGGGAAGGATGGTGGAACGAGACAGACATCATTACTCTACATACATGTATGATCACACTACTGATGTGACTCAGCACCACGTACAGCCAGAAGAATGAGAGTGATGCTCCATTTGTGTACAGTGTGTCAGAATGCATTCTACTGTCATGTATAACCAATCAGAACAAGTGAAAAAAAATGAACATCCCATTTAACAAAATAATTTCTCTTGGAAAGGAAACAAAAAGAACAGGGCGCTGAGGATGTGGCTCAGTGGTGGAGCACTTGCTTAGCATGCTCGAGGCCCTGGGTTCAATTCCCAACACTGCTGGAAAAAAAAAAAAAAAAACAAGGAAAGAAAAAAGAAAATTAAGAACAAGGACTCTGCCATGGTCTACAGAAACAGCCACCATTACTCAACCGATACTGCCATCTGTTGGCGACAGGCAGAGTTAACTCATTTTGGTTTCCTAGTGTGGCATCAAAGTGAGTGGTTTTTAAATTTCTGTGTGGGAGTCAGTGCTCCATTTTTTTGAGCCTAAGAGTAAAAACAACCATTTCTGAAAACACCTTAAATTTGCATGACAATATTGTTTCTTTAACTGCAAGGGTAGTCATAATTTGGTAACATTTGTTTGCAGAGAAATATTTATCTTTGCAGAATTCATGCTAGATGGACAAATATTTTCATATCACTCTTAGAGATGACCTTTTAAGTCATTCCTGGATAAATGTATCTGTTCTCATACACAAGCAAATTGATTCATTCATAAATAGAACTTTAAAAGCAAAATATTTATAGACAATAGAAAGTGTTAGGACGACCACTAGATGGAGAGTCAGCAACCAGATTCTCACCCAATTTGCCACTCAGTAGTTCTATGAACGTGATCAAAATCTGATTCAATTTCTTCATATGCAAAAATGGGATTATGATGCCAATTCTCTTTACCTATGGATTTGTTGCAAACAAGATAAGGTGAAAATGTTTGAAAACCATAAAATAAGAAATTTAAGAGACTTACTGTCTTGCTTAACTCAAAGAAGTTTCTCATAAATACACATGCACGTATCATCAGCTAGTTTATATGGCGTGCATATATTTATTTTTGTAGATACTGGAATCTATTCTATATTCCTCTCAAAATTTTGACTTTTTTTCTTTTTTTTTTTTTTTCTTTTTCTTATTTCCTAATGGGTTCTTGCAATGTTGCCCAGGCTGACCTCAAATCCATGGGCTCAAGGGATTTTCCCTGCATTGGCCTCCTGAACAGTTGGGACTTCAGGTATGTGCCACTACACCCAGCTCGACTTTTTAAAAAGCGTATTTTAAAACATAATGATAAAAATAAAGAGTATTAATGGAATAAAAAATAAGTTCTTCTGCTTTCATACACCTATGATCTTTCATGGTCCTACTACCATGCATTTAAAAATTGATATTACACACCCAAAATGACAAACTTCATTAAGAGGAAATTTCAGAAATCTCTTTTCCTGAAGTTAAGTTCCTTTTGAGGCTGGGGATATAGCTTAATTAGTAGAGTGCTTACCTCGCAAGCATAAGGCCCTGGGTTTGATACCCAGCACCACCAAAAAATAAATAAATAAATAAATAAATAAATAAAATTAAAAGAAGTTCCTTTTGGAATTAAGAAATCCCATTGCTGTCACCCTCTTGTGCACAGGGAATTCAGGCATAATAAAATTGGATTTATGGGTACCTTCACTCTCATCTTCTTAAATGCTAGGTCAGTTCTCAAAATGGTATTCTACCAATTGTTCCAATAAGAGAGGTATAATGTTGATGCTTATGTTTATGTTAAATGTTTATTCTTTAATTTCTATTGCTTTTACTATGGAATGGCTGGCTTATCCAGTATCTTATGAAAATCAGCGTTTTTCTTAGCCTATTTTCTGGGTGGGAAATTTTTGCAGCAGTCAGTAGATACTCTACGGATAGGTAGTATACAATATCTTTTGTTCCCTTGACATAATCTTAGAAATCAGGGAGTGGGGCAAAAAGTTACTTCTTCAACTTACAGAGACATCATTTTTAGTTCTATAATTTTGCTGCCTTATCTGTTTAATTTTACTTCATCCTGTTTTCTTAATAATGCAATTAAGAGTCTCATAAGAAAATCCAATTGCTGAGCCTAGCAGCTCTAAGGACACCTAATGGAAACACATGTTGGTCCCTGATGTTATTTATATTCTCTATTCTTTCATTCTTTCATTTGTTGTCTCATTAATCTTAGAGAGATCCGTTTTATCACAATTACTGTTGCCAGGAAACATAAGAACAAGATGGAGAACAAAAGCTAAGAGCAAAACAGGTTTATTTTCTCCCCTCCTCCCCATCACACAGCTATTTCAAGTGGACACATTCATTTACAGTCATACTCACCCAGACTCACCCAAATCAAAATGCAGGCAAATAACAGATGCTCCATTAAATATAAGCATGGAGTTCTCTAAATATTTTATTGTCCTTTATCAAACTAAACACAAGTGCACTAAGCCCAGATCCCAAGTCCATGCTCTTTCCATTACACATGCAGAATATCCTGGTAGGGATGATCTAAACAATGAGACAGTCACATTTTCCTACAATATAAGCACTTTTCCAGCTTTGTTGAAGTATAATTGAAGATAAAAGTTGTATATAAGGTGTACGACATGATGTTTTCATATATGTGTACATTATTAAATGATTATCATGACTAAGATAATATATCTATTGCCTCACATGGTTACATTTGTGTGTGTGTGTGCGCGCGCGCATGAGAGAGCGAGCGAGAAAGAGAGGACATTTAAGATATATTCTCCTAGGAAACTGCAAGTATACACTAAAGTATTATTAACTATAGTCACTATGCTTTATATTAGATCTCCAGAATTTGTTTATGCTACCTAATTGAGACTTTGTATCCTTTGACCATTATCTCTCCATCTCTCTCACCCACCCCACCCCTGCCAGCCCCTGGAAACCACTCTGATACTCCCTGCTTCTATGAGTTTAATTTCTTTAGATTACATGTAACTGATATCATAGAGATGTTGTCCTTCTGAAACTGTCTTATTTCACATAGCATAACGTCCTCCAGGTTCATCTATGTTGTCCCAAATGGCAGGATTCCCTTTATTAAGGATAAACAATATTCAAGATTATACACATGTGTGTACATATATGCGCATATATATATATCATATATCACATTTTCTTTATCCATTCATCTGTCAGTAGACATCTAGGTTGATTTCATATCTTGGCTACTGCAAATAATGCTGCAATGAATGTGGGCACGCAGATAGCTGTTCAAAAGATAACTGGTATCATTTCCTTTGGGTATATACACCAAAGTGGGATTGCTGGATCACACACTATTTCTCTTTATAATTTTTTAAGAACTTCATGCTATTTTCCATGATGGCCATACCAATTAATTGATTTTCATACTAGTGTATAAGGATTCCGGCCTTTAACTATGAAATCACTTTAAAGCTCTTTGGATAATAAATCTCACTATTGTACAAAAAGAGAATGAAACACAAACTAAATGACTGGAATGATGATCAGGGAGAATTGGCTGGCCAAAGGGCCATCTTTTGAAGACACTTGTATGTCTGTAGGCACAGAGAACATGATCCTTCCTGAATGTCATGGACAGGGTAAGATGAGAGCAGGCATTGCTGGCTGTATATGTGTGTGACTGGGCCTAGGTGGCCCATCTTGGGGGAGATTACAGTGACAGGCTACTGAGTACTATAATGGTACCACAGTGGTATCAAAAACATCACATCTAAGGGAAGAAAGCTAAAGAACAAACAGGATCAACCTACCATTTCAGATACTAGCTAGTCTACTCCTTCCCTGTAAAAATTAAGAAACTGAAAACTTAAAACATTAAGTGATTTGTCCAAGTCCACAAAGCATGTTAAAGGCAAAGCTAAGACTAAAACCCAGTCTGAACTCTGTCCAGTGCTGAAGCATTGCTTTATGGAAAAGCCCACCTAACCTCATTCTGCAATGTTGGTCATAGGAACTAAACATCCTTGACAGGAATGGTTCAGTAGTCAACAGTTGATTTTTGATGACTGTGAAACATCTAAAATAACTTTATCCTGAAGATCAAATTCTTGAGGCCAGTTCATCTCACTGCATTCCATCTCCTCATCATATAACCACAGTCACGCCCTCTTCTACACTCATCCACACACGGCTCAGACCTTTCTCTTCCTATCCTGCTCCCCTTTACTTTCTTCCTTCTCGAGTCCTCCTTCTCGAGTCTCTGGAGCTCCTGCCCCATGATTAGCACTAACACTTGACCCTATCCTGCCTACCTCACAGAATATTCCCTGCATCTCTGGACCTTAATTAAAACCCAAGGTCCATCTTCACAATGATGCTGCTCATTCTCCTAGGCACTCCACCATGAAGTTGAGAATGGGGTCATCAGGTACCCCATCCGACACCAGGCAAACGCCCTTCTATATTTATACAAAACCCTGGCTTCTTTAAAGCTCATGTCATCTGGCTACATCTCCTCTACTCCTTCTGTGTTTCTATAATCTGCTAGCCTCCAGATAATTCCTTCTCATTTACTCAAAATTATAGTAACTGTCTCAGCCTTTGTCCTTCCTAGGACTTGCTAAGACCTCAGATAATTTCAGAGTCCCATGTGGGTGACCAGACCCCCAATTTCTGTACTAATCAACTCCAATGAACCTGACATTTTCTTCACTTTGCTCACCCACACAATGGACACCCTCAACCTTTTCAGCACTCCGAACTTCTCAGGTTAGGAAACCATAAATCCTCACACAATGACTTAAAAAGGAGAGACTCGCTAACTCTCTACTCATCCACCTTCCACTCACTTCCAAAACCACAGCAATCTACCCCGCCATTCTTTTGAAACAGTCCTCTCCCTGCACTTATGCATTCCTCTTTGTATCCAGTGGACGCTGTCTAGTCTTCCTTCTGAGTTTGATGACTGGAATGCTCCTCAATGGACTCTCTCTGTTCCCTTTGCAGAAAAAGCACTCCACTACCACAGCTCTCCTGCCACCTCTTTGTCCGGTCCTTCACTGTCTCCGTGGGACTCGTCCGCTTCTGCCTGCAGTTTAAAATGCCCACTGAGGATTCTCTTAAGTGAACTAATCTTCTCTCATGGGTTGAGCTGCTACCTGTTCTGATGACTTCCATATTTATATCCTCAAGCTTTAGATTCTTATATCAGTCTGAATGTCCTGCTCGTACCCAAAATTCAACTCCTACCAAACTTAATACCTAATCTCCTTTATACTGTGCTTTACCCCACCTGCTTCTTTTGAACTCAATCTTTGTATTGGAAGCACATCCATGAACCCACTCTACAGAACTAAGCATCATCCTTGACTCCACCTTAACCAATCCTCCACCAACATATCAGGTCAGTCACAAAGTATTGACAAGTTTGTCTTCTATACTTCTTAAATTTGTCACCAACTCTTCACCTTTGTGGCCATGCACTTTTCTAAGCCCTCATGAGATCTGACCTAGAATTTACAACAGCCTCCTACTTGGTCTCCGTGTTTCTAAACTTTCCATCCAGTCCACCCTTCACACATCTAACAGAATGATCTTACTAAAATATAAACCTGCCTGTGATTCTGTCCTGTTTAAAACTACTTCATGGCTCCCTAAGACCCAGAGGACAAATCCAAGCTTCCTAATCAGCCATGTTCAGCTTTGTGGGATCTGGCTTCTGCTCACCCCTCCATCTCCTCTGTCATTACTCTTACCCTTGTAATTGACGGTCCAGCCATTTGTAACTGCTTGTGATTTCCAGGTACCTGCTGTGCTCTCTCACAGGCATATCTCCAGCCTGATGAATTAGAACTACTTGTTCATGTTTCTGTCTTCCCCAGTAGATCATGAGCTGGCTCAGTAGGGGTATCTTATTGATCTTTATATATCCATCCTCCAAATAAAATGGTTGTCATATAGTTAGCACTCAATGTTGATAATTGAGTAAATTTGAAATTTTCTTATTAAAAAGCATGACTTTATAACCTACTGTGTTGTTTTTTAAAGAACCTAACAGTATAAGGTTCTCAGGCAATCAGTCAGTCAAATGTTCCCAGGGGGAGTTGGTAGTTTGGAAGAAATAATTTTATTCCTATATACTTTACACTTGAGAGACAAAACTGATTAGGATTTTTCGCAACAATCCTACTATGTTCTTAATAATTGCCATACTCACCACACTCATAAAGGTGTGCTTGGTACAGATGGTCCCTGATAATATATTCCAACATTTGTATATATTACTTTGTTCATAAAAGTTACATTTTCACAGTTACTGATGTGTTGTGTTTTATCCTTACTTCACACAAATGAATGGATGATTCAAAGTGTTCGTTATGATACAAACATACCACATTAATGAAAACAGAATAAAAATATTAGACCTTACAATAATATTTTAAGCAGGAATCTCAGTCAAGTACAAGTATAGAGTGTGAATGTACAACTGAGATGATTTCACAGTAGTGAAGGAAGTCCACTTGACTGTCAAAGAACATATTGGACAAATCTGGAAAATTTATTTCATTTGTCAGTGTATTTCTGAAATAAACTTTTATCAAAAAGCAGCTTGAAGCAGTCAAAGCTTTCACATCATTTTAAAACTGCATTTCAAGAGTTGCACAGCAACCTCCCTATTCAACCTTCTGAGTTTTTCCAAAACAAGTACAAAATATTACTTACCAGGACAAAATAGACTCATTTTTCAATTAGGGGGAGAAAAGGGACCAAAACTACAGAATCATTATTCAAAGTTAACATTCCTCCAACAAAACACATAAAGATTACTTCCAGGAAATTAAAAAGCACTTGCCTCAAGGCCAATAGCAATATGCTCAGAAAAAAAGAAAAATCATACTACACAAGTACACTGGCAAACTGGCAAAATTATCAATAGCTCTGTTGAACAGCACATATTGATAACATGCAGTGTGGGAGAAAAAAATTAAAATCACATGTGTATACAAGCCTGTCAATGATATACAGAGTAGGCATACCAGCATATCTGTACATATCTGAACAGATCTGTAAGAGAATAACTTTAAAACTCTCAGTTCTATTGCCAAAAACCCAAGCTACAGAAGAAATTTTTCAATAGTTAACATTTATTTTGTAAGAAATAATATAAATTGGAAATGGTGCACTAAGATTAGTTCTGATAGAATAACCAACCCAGTTTTGTTTGCAGTGAGGAAGAAGGATACTACACACACAAAAAAAGAAGTTTTACCTTTATTCCAGTTCTTTATTTCAAAACAAATGACAGGACTGGGGTTATGGGTCAGTGGTGGAGTGCTTGCCTAGCATGTGTGAGGCAATGGGTTCAATTCTCAGCATCACATAAAAAATAAAGAAAGATATCATGTCCATCTACAACTAAAAATATTTGTAAAAAATGACACAAAACAATAAAGATTTCTTTATAGATTCTGGAGATTAGTGCTCTATCTACACCAAGAATGCAAATAATCCAGTCGACAAATGGGCTAAGGAAATGAATAGACACTTCACAGAAGAAGATCTACAAGCAATCAACAAACATATGGAAAAATGTTCAACATCTCTAGTAATAAGAGAAATGCAAATCAAAACCACCCTAAGATTCCATCTCACCCCAATTAGAATGGCGATTATCAAGAATACAAACAACAACAGGTGTTGGCAAGGATGTGGGGAGAAAGGTACACTCATACATTGCTGGTGGTAATTTGCAGCCACTCTGGAAAGCAGTGTGGAGATTCCTCAGAAAACTTGGAATGGAACCACTATTTGACCCAGCTATCCCACTCCTTGGCCTCTACCCAAAGGACTTAAAATCAACATACTACAGAGATACAGCCACATCAATGTTCATAGCTGCTCAATTCACAATAGCCAGATTGTGGAACCAACCTAGATGTCCTTCAATTGATGAATGGATAAAGAAATTGTGGTACATATATACAATGGAATATTACTCAGCCATAAAGAATGATAAAATTATGGCATTTGCAGGCAAATGGATGAAATTGGAGAATATCATGCTAAGTGAGATAAGCCAATCTCAAAAAACCAAAGGTCGAATGATATCGCTAATAAGTAGATGAGGACACATAAAGGGGGGAGGGAGGGGTTAGTGTTAGGGTTAGAGTTAGGGTTAGGGAGGGGGGCAAGAATGGAGGAAGGAAGTACTGTATAGAGGGAAAAGAGGGGTGGGAGGGGTGGGGGGAAGGGAAAAATAACAGAATGAATCAAACAACATTACCCTATGTAAATTTATGATTACACAAATGGTATGCCTTTACGTCATGTACAGAGAAACAACATGTATCCCATTTGTTTACCATTAAAAAAAGCCAATAAATACATGAAGAAAGTTCAAAAAAAAAAAACAATAAAGATCCTACTGTCCATTCGAGGTTGTAGAAAATATTTTTAAGTGTGAATATAATCAAATCACAGTCAGTCTTCTCAGCATATTTGACAAAGAAATGGGCAGAGCATGTTAGATTAATTGTTCCCCCGAAGGACTCTGGCTGTCAAGGGTGCTCATGCAAAATTTTAGATGAGGAATGAGACTATCATTCCTATCAGTCCTATTCCATATAAATCTTGTCAGGAAGGAGAAGTTCCAGAGTTTCAAGAGGCAAATGTCAACAAGATAGTTAGCATCTTGTTTTTCCTGATCCTCTCATCCAAAACCAAAACATGTCTATGTTTAATATTGAGAATAAATGTAGAGAATCGTTGAGAACACTGAACAGCAAGTTAGAGGAAGATATGCTTATACACTTGTAGACTTAGTAGCTGGAAAAGCATAGACTCATCTTCAGGTGGAAATCCTGCCATCATTTCTAGATATAAGATCAATCTGAAGTATCCAAACTTCCCAAACTGATAGAGTCATCACACATTTACTGCCAATCCTGACAGATTCTAATCATGAAGTATTTTTTATTTCAATGAAATGATGAGGAAGGGGAAAAAAAAACACTAGATGTAGAACAAATTATTTAGCTAACTATTAAGATATTTTATTTAGAATTTATAATTAACATTTTTCACTCATATAAGAAACATTTACTATTTTTTATTTTTTTATCTTTTAAAAAGAGACCATGGGGACAGTTTGCTTGCACAGGGGACCTAGGAAGTTATTTTCACCATGATCAGCCACCCAGGCACTCAAAGGCTGCCACAGCCATGGTACCAGGAGGCTTGGCTACTGCTCAAGATGGCAGCAGACCTTGGCATCAACCACATGGTGCTGGTTCTTCAGGAATGTAGAATGTTGGGGTTAGGAGGTCATGGAGGATTCCACCAAGATTTTGAAGGAAGGCCTGGGAGACCAGGGAAAGGGTAGCAGAGTTGGAATGTTAGATGTCCCTCCAGACATCCCCTGAAAGGGTGATTCATGAAGGTGTGAGAAGGAAGCTGAAGCTGTAGTGGAGACCTCTGAGATCAAGAGAAGTCAGTAACATGGAACATGTGCCAAGGAAAGTTGCAGGAATTGAGCAGAGACAAACCAAGAGAGAGGACGTGCGGGCTTCAACTAGAAAGCCATAGGGGCAAAGCTGTACAAGCCCTTTGGAGAGAATATCATGATTCCATGATATTCCAAATGCTGAATATGGAGCTATAGGACTTGTTTGCCCAGTTGGATTTAGGTCTTACTTTGGTCCTATCCCTTCTTTCTATGCCCCTATTTTTCCCTTTTGGAATGGAAACGTTTACTCTGTGACAATATATATGTATATATGTATATTGGATATATTTATGTATGCATATATACATATATACTATATATGTATACACACAAACACTCTTATTGGAGATATATATATGTACATATATATGTAATGAAAATGTTTACTCTATGCCATTATGTGTGTGTGTGTATATATATATGTACATATATATCCAATATATATGTGTATATATAATACATATGTGTGTGTATATACATATACAGCTGGCTTTTGATCTTGACCAAGCTAAGAGTTTACCTTCAGTCACAGATGAGATTTTGAACTTAGACTTTAGGCAATGTTTTAACTATTAAGACTATGGGGCACATCTCCCACGCCAAGACCCAGCCCAGCCACCGACCCAGCACCCGTGTGCCTCTCCTTTGCTGGCCCAGCACCTGCCATCTCCAGAGCTACACCCCAACCCACAGTCTAGTGCCTGCACCATGGCTGACCATCTGTCAACATGTAGGATTGCCTCTGCCCACTAGCATGGATTATTCCCAACCTGAAGGCCACCATCCCTAGTGGGGCAGCACCATTCTTGGGACAACGCATTATCAAGTTCCTCTCAGGCATCAGGCTATTAAAGACTAGGAGGTTTGAACAGTACAGTATGGTTTTATTGTAGAATTTTTTTTAGTAGTAGTAGTATTATGATTATTCCTATTATACCTACTATTATTCCTACTATTCTTTTATTAATATTTTTCTCATAGTAGGTGATTTTAACACACCTCTTTCACCATTGGACAGATATTCCAAACAAAAATTGAACAAAGAAATCATAGAACTCAATAACACAATCATTAATTTAGACTTAACAGACATATAGAATATTCTATCCATCAATGAGCAAATACACTTTCTTCTCAGCAGCACATGGATCCTTCTCTAAAATAGAACATATGTTATGCCACAAAACCACTCTTAGCAAATGCAAAAAATAGAGATACTGCCTTGTGTTCTATCAGATCATAATGGAATGAAATTAGAAATCAATGATAAAATTAAAAACAGAAACTACTCCAACACCTGGAAACTAATAATACACTGCTGAATGATGCATGGGTAACAGAAGACATCAGGGGGGAGATAAAAAGAATTCTTAGAGGTAACGTATCAAAATCTCTGGGACACTATGAAAGCAGTACTAAGAGGAAAATCCATTGCATGGAGTGCATTCAATAAAAGAATAAAAAATCAACAACTAAATGACCTAACATTACAGCTCAAAGCCCTAAAAAAGAAGAACAGATCAACACCAAAAGTAGAAGACAGGAAATAACTAAAATCAGAGCTGAAATCAATGAAATTGAAACAAAAGAAACAATTCAAAAAATTGACCAAACAAAAAGTTGGTTTGTGAAAAAATAAACAATATTGATAAACCCTTAGTTACACTAATGAAGAGAAGAAGAGAGAAAACTCAAATTACTAAAATTCATGATGAAAAAGGAAATATCATGACAGACACTATTGAAATACAAAACATAATTAGAAGCTATTTTGAAAATCTATACTCCAACAAAATAGAAAATCTCAAAGACATCTACAGGTTTCTAGAGACATATGATCTACCCAAACTGAATCTAGAAGACATATGCAATTTAAGTAGATCAATTTCAAGCAATGAAACAGAAGAAGTCATCAAAAGCCTACCAATCAAGAAAAGTTTACAACCACATGGATTCTCAGCTGAGTTCTATAAGACCTTCAAAGAAAAACTCATTCCAATACTCCTCAAAGTATTCCAGGAAACAGAAAAGGAGGGAACCCTTCTAAACTCCTTCAAGCTAATATCACCCTAATACCAAAACCAGACAAAGACATTGAGGAAAGAAAACTTCAGACCAATATCCCTAATGAACATAGAGGCAAAAATTCTTAACAAAATTTTAGCAAATCGCATACAAAAACATATTAAAAAGATAGTGCACCATGATCAAGTGGGTTTTATCCCAGGGATGCAAGTTTGGTTCAACATCCAGAAATCAATAATTACATTCACCATATCAACAGACTTAAAATTAAGAATCATATGATTATTTCAATAGATGCAAAAAAAGCACTTCATAAAATATAGCACCCTTCATGCTCAAAACACTAGAAAAAATAGGAATAGTAGGAACATACCTCAACACTGTAAAGGCTATCTATGCTAAGCCCACAGTCAACATCATTCTAAATGGAGAAAAACTGAAAGCATTCCCCCCAAAAACTGGAACAAGGCAGAGATTCTCTCTTTCACCATTTCTATTCAACATTGTCCTTGAAACTCTAGCCAGAGCAATTAGACAGACCAAAGAAACTAAAGGGATATGAATAGTAAAAGAAGAATTCAAACTATCACTATTTTCTTAATGACATGATTCTATACTTAGGGAAGCCAAAAAATTTCACCAGAAAACTTCTAGAACTAATAAATTAATTCAGAGAGAGAACTCTGCCAAAATATAAATCCCAAAGGTACACCAGTCCAACCCTACCTGCCTACAGTTACCACCCAGTCAATCCATATAAGTGGATTAATCCATTAATTAGGTTACAATTATCAAATCTCATAATTTCACCTTTGAACAGTCTTACACTGTCTCATGCATGAGCTTTTGGGTGACCCTTAATACTCAAAGCATAACATTCTGCCCTGGCCTCCAAAAGCTCATTCACATTTCATAATGTGAAACACATTAGTTTATTTCTAAAAGTCCACATAGTCTATGGGGGTCTTGTTAAGGAAGTCTGGCACTAAACCAATTGATGGAGATTCAGGCCTACTTTTTCTTCTATTTGGTGAAGAGTCTCAGGTCTAATTCCTAGATCTGTGATCCATTTTGAGTTGAGTTTTGTACAGGTGGAAGATAGGGGTTTAATTTCATTTTATTGCATATGGATTTCCAGTTTTGCTAGCACCATTTGTTGAAGAGGCTATCTTTTCCCCATTGTATGTTTTTGGCACCTTTGTCTAGTATGAGATAACTGTATTTATGTGGCTTGTCTCTGTGTCATCTATTCTGTACCATTGGTCTACCTGTCTATTTTGGTGCCAATACCATGCCGTTTTTGTTACTTTTGTTCTGTAGTATAGTTGAAGATCTGGAATTGTGATACCTCCTGCTTCACTCTTCCTCTCTCTAACTTCTGTTTGCTATGTCCTGAGCTACTTTCCTCTGCCACATCCTTCCACCATGATGTTCTGCCTCGCTTTGGATGCAGAGTTATGGAATCAGTTGAACATGGACTGAACCTCTGAAACTGTGAGCCAAAATTAACAAATTCTCTTCTTGTCAGGTCTTTTGTTCACAGCAACGCAAAGATGACAAAAACAACTATACTCGCATACACTTTGTATGTGTTCATATGTATATATATATATGTGTGTGTATGTAATATACCACCTATCTAGTGGTCTCTGAATGTTACATTTGACTTCACGTATCCAGAATGACTTAAACCAATGAAGATTTTCTTAGATAAACCAAATTGCAGAAGAGGACTGGAACAGCTGCTCGAAGAAGTCATCAAGTCAAGTATCCAGATTTTTAACTTCCTACTACCATTCTCAGCACATGACTTGCATGCTCATGGCTGCAAGATGGTTATTCCATCCCTAGACATTACATCCATGTGCAAAGAAGCAAAGAAGAAGAAGGACCAACATCAAGGACAAAAGGCATCCCAGAGCACTACCCAATAAACTTCCACTCACAACTCATGGGTCAAAACCTGGGCAACCCAGTCACCCTACCTACAAAGGATCCTGGAAGGCATTTTTATCTGTTGCATGGTTTCCCTAAACAAAATCAGGGTCCTTTAAGTAACAAATACTAAGAAGATGGATCCTGAGTGGTCAATAATCAGTGGGTGCCACAAAATCAAGGACATTTTAACTTTATGCTTAAGTTCCACAAGTCAAAAGTCATCAACTATCTCCTTATTTCAGTGTTTTTTTTTTTTTCTTCCAAGAAGCAGTCTCTCATCCTTTACCTCAAACTTACTCTTTACCAATGATTTTTGTTACCTCTGCTCCCCTAAAAGGATCAACTAGGAAACATCACTTTAGCAACAATCACAAAGAACATCTGAAAGAAGACACAAAAACTCTCCAGCCCATCAGCATCCTCCAAGGGGATCAATCGAACACTGCAGCATTGCTCTGTTTCATAGAATGGTGTTTCCTGCTAACTCTATAGCAAGAATCTGCACTTTTTAAAAGCCAGAATGGTCTCCAACACATATCACGTAAAAACGGGGAAAGAAGGAAGGAAGGTAATGCAAAATAAATATGAACCAGTCCCCGACTTCTTTGTGCCTAAGCAGCTGGTCCAGTCCATTAATTGAATTACCTGCAGTATCCAAAGTAAATTAGAGACAAATCTTCCAATTAATTAACTGTGGCACAGTTAGCACATGGCTTGATAATTACAGCACACCTGCCCTCAGAGGCGCTGAGAGCAGTCCCCTGGTCTCGATTATGTCAGCAATGCAGTGCCCCTCCTCTGAAGCAAGAGGCTCACTGATGTAGAACAGGACACAGAGAGAATATGCAGTTTCTCCAAACCTCAGGCTGAATAGAAAATCCTTTGAGACTTCCCTACTTTCACAGGAGAACATTAAACAATATGTGTCTTCAGAAATGGGAATACTGGATTTTGTCTGCCAAGAACCATGAGACCCAGCAAAGGATTTGCACATCCCTCTTGTGGGGAGGCAGCCCAAGGAAGAAAAGACACTTACCTAGAAGTGGAAAGACTTCTTCCGGCCATGACATGCTTACAGAAAGAAGGCATCTGCCTCCCCTATCTTCACATCCATAAAATGGCAGCATCGGACTAAGCTAAAGATATTTGCGTTGTTTCTGTGGAGTTGAAAGAATCCACATTTTGCACACAAATGCTAGTGTGACAAAGCATGAGTCCGTGGCACAAAGTGTTACTCACACTGATATTTTTGTCAATTCTTATGCAAATGAATGAGTTTCATAATATAAGGTTAGTAGACTTAAACTAACAGCTGAAAACAAAATAATTTTGTTCACCTTCAGCTGGAATGACTAATCGATTGAGTCTGAAAGCAGCAAAGTGCCACATCATGGTGATCCTTGGGAAAAGACTTTGTCCTTATGCCTGAAGATTCTGTGGGTATCCTAATTTAAATGGGAAAATGGGGCTACAAACCCTTCCTAGGCTTAAGTCTAGGGTCATGAAGCTGCATTTATTAGAATGGGGCACAGGTTAGACCCCTGGAACACTGAGATTATTTTCTAGTACGCTATGAATATAAACCAGTGCTCCTCAAATGTAAGTGAGCCTATGAATTACCTGTGAAACTTCTTCAAGATGTGAATTCCTAAGCCCCACTCCAGAGGCTCTGAGGTTTGGAGTGCTTCATAGGTGATTCTGATGCAGGTAATCCAAAACCCATATTCAGACACACACCAGTAATTTTAAAGCAGCTGGGAAAGATCCTCACACTGGAAAAGGGCCTGAGTTTTCTTCATTTGGTTAAATGCAGCACAGTTCACTATTAAATTCCAAACCAGCATGATGAATTTGTATGTCCAAGCAAGGTGTGGTGGTGCACACCTCTAATCCCAGTAACTCCGGAGGCTGAAAGAGGAGGATCACAAATTCAAAGCTAGTCTCAGCAACTTGGTGAGACCCTGTCTCAAAATAAAAAATAAAAAGGATATGGCTCAGTGGTAAAGCACCCCTGGGTTCAATCCCCAGTACCAAAAAAAGTTTGTCCTTGCTTTTAAAGAAGATCAAGAAGGCCTTGGCATGAATGGAGCAATGCATATTCCAGACAAATGCAAAGAGGTAAACAAATGCTGCGTGATCCAGCTTTGCAGGAGTGATCACGCAAAGTAAGGCAACAGCAGCATTCAGTACTGTGTGAAATGAGTCATTCATTCAACAAATAAAAGCAGTAGGGCAAAGGCTCAGGAGCCCTGCAATCCTGACCAAGATGTATGCAGCATCCAACAGTTAATAGCAAAAACAATTTGTCTCCTTTCTTTCTGCTTTTGTTCATCAAAAGATTTGGATTTCCTGAGATCCTAACTTTATAGGGAAAAAACTCACTCCTCAGATCATATCACCTATCAACACACCTGGCCCAGTGATTTTCAACAGGAAGGATCTGATATTCTTCCCTGAGAAGCCTAAATTCTCGCCCTAAGCAGTATGCTGAAGGGCAACAGAATATGTGCCTTAAAATAGGCCACTTTTATATAAGAATTATGTTGAGTTGAAGGCAGTTGAGAAGAATAAAACAAGAAAAGCCCTCTGCCCATCCTAAAAACAGGACATAAATTTACAATGGTGCTCCTCGCTCAAGTGCACACACCCATACACACACACCAGAAAGCACAAAGGCTGATTGCCATAGATGACTTTAGACCCTTGTCAGCCTGGAGAGGGCACCAGAGGAATTTACCTAACAAACTTTATTAACAAGTTTTAATCAACAGTGAGTTTCCCATATATAGCCATGCACTGCTTGACTTTGGTCAACAATGGACTTCACATAGGACAGTGGTCTCATAAAATTAAAATGAAGCTGAAAAGTTCCTATTGCCCAGTTTTGTTGTTGGTTTGGTACTGAGGATTGAACTCAGGGGCACTTTACCACTGAGCTACAGTCCCTTTCTTTTTATTTTTTTACTTTGAGACAGGATCTCACTAAATTGCTGAGGGTTTCGCTAAGTTACTGAGGCTAGTTGGAACTTGTGATCCTTCTGCCTCAGTTTCCCAAGCCACTGGGATTACAGGCATTTGCCACAGTGCCTGGCTTGCCCAGTATCTTTAGTATATTTTTTCTAGGTCTAGATTTGTTCAGATACACAAATGCATTGTGTTACAACTACCTGCAGTGTTCAGTATAATAATATGCTGTACAAGTTTGTAGCTCAGAAGCTATAACATGTATATTCATATATATACCATATAGTCTAAGTGTGTGGAAGGCTCCACCTCCTAGGTTGATAGACGTACACTCTATGGTGTTCACACCATAATGAAATGGCCATCAATGTATTTCTCAAAATACAACTCCATTGTTAAGTGACACATTACTAGAGTTTTCTTCCCACAACTTGCTGCACCTAGAGACTCAGGGTCCTCTTCCTTTGTCTTGTCATTTCTCTAAAAATGTATTGTTCTTTGTTAAAGATGCTATAAAAGCCACAGTACCAAATTGCTTTGAGGTTTACCCTTTTCTCTGGGCATCTCCCATGTTTCACAGCTTGAATGTCTCTTTCAAAATTCATGTTGGTTAATTGTTATTGTGCCAATATTGGGAAATGGGACTTTTAAGAGGGAATGAAGTCATGAGGGCTCTACTCTAATAAATGGATTAATGCCATTATCACAGGAGTTGGCTAGCTACTGAAACTGGACTTTCTTTGCTGGCCAGTGGGATCTATGTAAGCTGCAGACCTCTTCAGTCAAGAAAGCCTGTTTCTTTTCCACTATAATTGAGTGACATGTTGCTGCTCTTAATAGCAGACCGTGCCCTCCAGTGTTGCAGCAGACCCCAGCAGCTCACCACTAATTTTTTTCTTTCTGGGTTCTTGTCTCACAAATTCAAAAAATGAAATCCACAGATGAGAATAAGTGAAAGAGTAAGATTTGAATTAAAGAAAGAAGAGTAAGATTTATTCAAGTGTGAATAGACACAGATGTGCTGCAGGATGAGAGGGACCCAGGAATTGCCCTTGGCTGTGCTAGTCTAGAGATTTATATAGCACTTGGGTCAACTATGCCAATTAGGATTTGGAAAAGTACTAAGGCTATCAGTTAACCCTTGAGTCTGAACTTCCATTCAGGTCTGCCCTTCTTTCATTTTCTCACTGCTCACTTGCAGTCCCAGTTTTCTAGGAGATTGAGGTCAGGAGACAGTGGATTCATGAAGGTAGATGTGGTGTTGTGTGGAGCAGGCATCTGCATCTGGCCCAGGCCAGGTCACTGCAGTGTGAAAGGTCAGTGCACCCTTGCTTGCCTCTGCCCTGGCCCAGTGCATCCCAGGCCCACTGCTGGCACAGCAGACTCAGCTGCAGCCATGTGTGCTCACCGCCTATACTCCAGCCTACCCCAGCTGCTGCTCCACAGCTCCAGGACAAGGACTAGGCTCCACAATCATGGGGGTGACTGGTAAAAAAAAATTGAGCTCTCTCTCAATATTTTTTCTTGCTCAATCCCTTCTTGCCATGTGATGCCTCCACCATGTTATAATGCAGCAAGAATGGCCCTCAATCAGATGCAGACATCTTGATAGTGGACTTCTTATTCTCCTGAACTTTGAGAAATAAATTTCTTTCATTATAATTACCAGTCTGTGGCACTGTTAAAACAGCAGAAAATGGACTGAGACATACGTATCTATGACACATACCTGTTAATAAACTTCTGTTTGTTCTTGTTTATCTGTCTTTTGTGACAGATGAGTCTCAGTAGAGAACTCAGAAGGATAAAGGGAAAAGCATCTTTCTCCCCTTCAAGGTATGTCACCCTTCTTTCTAGAATTCTGCGATCTCCAACCCCCATCCTATCCCTATTGAAGATGTAGACCTTCCCATGACTTAGACATGATTTCAACTTCCACAAGTTTATCTACTCTAAGCTTCCAGCTGCCATAACTTTTAATGAAACAGGTAATGGTCTACAACCTACAGTCACCTCCTCTGAACTAGGAAACTAGAATTACAAGAAGATCCTTCTATGCTTTTTAATTCCCATTCCCAGAGGCATAGTGTCAATACTCCTAGCACTTCAGGGCTTAGGTCTCTGCAACTCCAACATAGAGTTCAGAAAGCAATTCTACCTCCTCCTCCATAATCCCATCTTCACATCCAGGAAAACTAAAATAAGGTCCTGCTCTTTTCTTCATTGAATGAATTCAAATGTTACAGGAACTTAAGTTTCTTCATTTAATAAAGTGTCTTGACTCAGATTGTTCCCAAATATGACAATGATAGGATCCCAAGAAGCTGAAATAGGAAATTTATGAATACCTTTCACTGGGATCCCTGCCATGAAGGAAGGGATTTCTTTTGATCTCCAACTATTCCTCATACCTAAATAAGGGCTCTAGAAGTGCTCAATAAATATTTGTAGAATAAATGAATGAACAAATGACAACACTTAAAACAGCTATTCTGAACACTTCCAAAGACTCCACAAGCTGGGTCTAAGGCCTGTCCCTCACCTCCCTCTACCTTTGGAAACCAGGCTTCATGCAGAAGTGTGTGGGATGGAGCCTGTTCCTACCTCTAGCCAACTCCACTTCAGTAAAACCACACTAGTAGCTTGAAATTGACCATGAAGGGAGTAATCTGCATTGTGAAAATCACAAATACTACAAATCAGGGTTTTTTTTTTTTTTTTTAGAGTCGATGGTTAAACATTTACCAACACACCACTGCCCTTAAGACTCATAATGCCTCTTTTCTGCTAATACAGAAGCAAGAAAGGATTAAGCTCAGCTTTCAGCAGTTCCAATCCAGGAAATAAAATCATATTTGTCAACTCATTTTGTAAAAAATAATATAAATTCACACCAATTTTCTGGTCCAGATTTCTGTCAAGTCTCTATAAAAGAGACATCTCTGAACAGTGAAGAGGCTCCTTTCCCATTTGCAGAAAGTTACATTTAATTGTCATTAGTTAAATGAAAAAAAAGATTGAAATCTAAATACAGGATGACTGGAAGACTGAGGAAAAGATGTGTGGTTCAGTCACAGAGCCTGCCAAGATACTGCCAGGGGCTCTTCTGAGCCTATTTCAACTATAAGTTACCATATTTCACCACACAGTTGGTGCCACTTCATTCACAAGTATTCTAGGCATCCTAATCTTGCACCAAAGACAACTTAGTAAAATTTTAAAATGATTTTAAAGTAATTTTGGCACAATTTTTTAAACCTCTTAGGGACTAGGAAGAGCATGTGCTTATTAGCCCAGGGCTCAATCCCCAACACCAATAAAAGTAAAAAAAAAAAAAAAAAAACAAGCTGGTTTCATTTATGTTTTAGAAATTACATCACTGATAAGAAACTGTTTTCCAGACACTGAACTCAGTACTGACAATAAATAACAAACATTTCTTCATAGTGACTGATACTCCAGGAACATGTGCTTATGTTAGTTAAAGCCCAAATAAACTAGCTTCAGACTGAGACTAAAAGATAATACTGATAATACTGATATTCCAGGTAAAAATTTTAAAACGAAGAGAAAGCAATCATTTATTTGAATAATTTAAGCTATCAAGACAGATAATTATCTAGAATCTCGGGATTCAAGCACATTAAACCATTATTAAACTTCTATTTCAATCTATGGTCTACATCTTTCTATTTTATCAGACAATCAAAATATTTAGTGAGCACATGCTATGTATTAGCAATGGGCTAGCTGCTAGAGGGAAAAAAGAAAAAAAGAAGGCAGCATAATCCCTGCCCTTAGGAAATAGGTTTACTAGGATGAAGAAAGAGAAGGCCTTCCTGCAGGGGTAACAGCACAAAGAGAGAAAAACATGCTCTAAGGTCAGGGAGAGCAATATTTTACAGTCAGAAATCTCAGTTACCCTGATTTGATTATACCAATGTATATATGTCAACACACCAAGTTACCCCACAATATGTACAATTTTTATGTGTCAAAAATAATTTAATTAATTTTTAAAAATCAATGTGGATAGATAGGGTATAGCAAAGCAGAAAAACACACTAAACACAGTAGGCAATGGGAAGCCAGTGATTAAGTAACACAACTTAATAAGTTGAAGTTAAAGATGACAGACAGCAGTGGATGCAGCAGGAAGGAGATCATGAGGTTCTACATGAAATTAGTGAATTTGCCATTGTGGTGGGTTGAACTGTGCCCCTCCCAAAAAAATCATGTTCAAGTCCTAACTTCTTTCCCATCCCACCCTCTCTCCACAGTTGTTAATATGACCCTACTTAGAAATAGGATATTTATATATGCAATCAAGATGAGGTAACAGTGGATTAGGATGGGCCCTAAATCCTATGACTGGTCTCCTTGTAAGAGAGAACACAGAGGCAGAAGAGGAACAGGGAAGAAGGTCACATCACCACAGAGACAGAAACTGAAGTGATATAGCTACAAGCCAAGAAATGCTGGTGACCACAAACAACCAACAAAGAGGCAAGGAGAGACAGCATCCCCTCAGAGCCTCCAGGAGGAACCAACCCTGCCTACATCTCTATTTCAGATTACTGGCTTCCTGAACTGCAAGAGAATAAGTTTCTGATGTTTTAAACCATTCAGTTTTGGGTGATTTGTCACTGCAGTCCTAGAAAACTAATGCAGTCACGAAATATGCAATAGAATACGTGAAAATAGAAAAAAAAATCAGGTATAACATTTCCTTATTGCCTAATTTATTTACTAAAATTACTTTTTTTTTTTTTTTTTTTTTGGTACTGAGGATTGAACCCAGGGACACTAAACTACTGATTTACATCCCAGCCCTTTTTATTTTTTATTTTGAGACAGGGTCTTACTAAGTCACTTTGGGCCTCACTAAGTTGCTGAGGCTGGCCTCAAGCTTGCAATCCTCCTGCCTTAGCCTCCCAAGTTGCCGGGATTACAGACGTGCACCACCATGCCCAGTCTAAAATTACCAGTTTATACCTTCTTTTGAGGTGGCTCACGGCTCTCACGTTTTATAAATTAACACTGATAATTTGAGATATCAAGAATATTGACCCCCTCTCTGCCTTTCTTGCTTCTCCCATCAGCACCCATATATAACTGAAACATGTTAGAGTCAAGTAGTTGTAAGATACAAGCTCTGATATCATATTAATGAACAGTTGGGCCAAATCTTACAGATTGCAATAATTCCCAGTCTGGTTTTTTGCTGTTGTTGTTATTTGTTTGCTTCTTTTCCTTTTCATTCAAAAGAAACATTTTTTAAATTTTAATGTTATTAATTTATTTTTGGTACTAGGGACTGAACCCAGAGATGATCTATTACTGAGCTATATCCCCAGTCCTTTTTATTTTTTTATTTTTGAGACAGGGTCTCACTAAATTGCTGAAGCTGGCCTTGAACTTGTGATTCTCTGACCTCAGCCTCCCTAGTAGCTGGGATTACAGGTTTGCACCACTGTACCCTGCTCAAAATAAAAACTTTTAATAAATACTGTCTTTGTCCTTTTCCTTTCACCTTCATAAGCATATTTTAACTCATCTCTCAAAACAATAACATTAGGTTAGATGTTCTCACAAATAAATTCTGAAGCACAAGCACAATTCTGATTTATAACAAAAGTTTGTTTTTCTCTTTTCTCTTAGAGGATGGGTGGCAGAGCACTTAATGATATGGTATGGACAACGGATACAACAAAGCAGTCACTAAAAACATTAATCGTATTTGCTAGGTCATTGTTCCAGGTGCTTTAGTTAGTCCAAATCCTCCCAATATTTTCTACAGATAGTCAAAAAAGGTGAAGCTCTGTTAAATTACTTACTAGTTTGTTCTCATTCAATTTGTGATAAAAAATGTAAACTATCAAAGACTTTCCAAAAGTGTTCGGGTATCAAGAGTTTCAAATGCAAGTATTAAGAATGAACAAACAGGCAGAGATCCAAGATGGCAGACTAGAGGGAGGCTGCGTTCCTTGTCGCTCCATAACTCAGGTTTCAAGCAGAGGATATCTGTTTCTTGGTGAGGGAGTTTTGCTGTTTATCAATCCCCTGCTGTTTACCCCATTTGTACACTGCAATCATCTGCAGTCTGCCAGCATATCCACTACTTTTTGAGTGCAGATTGCTCACTGACTGGAGCCTATCATCCACCATTTGACCATTTGCCTGCCTCTTACCTGCCCATCACCTACCTTTTACCTACTCATCACCCACCACCCGAAGTTCACCTACAGATCGTCCACTGGTAGCCTGCAGACCAACTGCAGACTGCCAGCAGACTGCCAGCTGCCTGCTGTTGTCTGGAAGTCCACTGTCACAGTACCTGCAGGTTTGGTTACACACGGCTGCCACCATTTTGAGACAACAGCCAGGACCAGCAGGACACCCAGCCATACTGACTGAGCCTCATCTCCAGGACCCCTCAGCCTGACCAACCACACCCTGCCTCCAGGACCCCCAGACCAACTGACTACGCCCCACCACCAGGACCCCTGAACTGACTCTACCCTGCCTCCAGGACCCTAAACCAGACTGACCACACTCTGTCTCCGGGACCCCTAACTGACCACACCCACACCCTGAGCTGCAGCTCCCCATTTGCCAACATATTTAGAAGCCAGTGTGGCCATCTTGGATTATCCTGGAATCAAAAGCTCCCATCTTTAGGTGGGGCAAATCCCATCCTGAGATGCCTGCCTGGAAGCTCACTGTCATGTACCTCTCATGCATCAGGCTACTGAAGATTGGGAGGTTTGAATGCTATAAGACTACTATAGTGTAGTGGGTTTTTAAAATTTTTTTTTTTTTTCATTTTTTCTCTGTTTTGAAAATATTAAGTTTTTATTTCTTTACTTTCTTGCTCCATTTTCCTTTTGTTTACCTGTTTCCTCAGAGTCTTTCTCCCTTTTCTCATGCTAATGACCAACTGCTTTTGATTACTCTTTCACTCTTTCTACCATCTAAAACTTCTATATACTCTTTTCTTATCCCATTAACAGTTATATCCTATGCCCCTCCCCATCCTCTTTGTCCTCCATTAGAAACTTCAGACCCTCTATTTGTTATACTGTAGATAGTAATTGAACTCATACTCTCTTTTATTATGACAATGACTTCTTCAAAGGGGCCATTTGGCTTAGGGCTGCATATTGTCTGTAATGGATGCTGGTAATATTGATCTCCCCCTTAAAGAAAAGGTTTTGGAAACCTATAGGGTCACTGTCTGCCTATAGGGGGGAAACTGCAATACCCTAGATCTACACTGCTAGAGGGGAAGATACATGAGCAACATTAAAAAAAAGGGGGGGGGGGAATGATCCAAACAAACCTAGGTTCTACATTAATAGAATCCAGTGACAGCATGATAGAAGAAATGCCAGAAAAGGTGTTCAGAATATAAATAATTAAAATGATTAATAAAGCAAAGGATGAGATAGGAGAGCAAATGCAGGCAATGAATGATCACTCCAATAAGCAGTTGAAAGAGCAACTTCAGGAAGCAAAAGATCATTTCAATAAAGAGAGATTCTGGAAAAACAAACAGAAATCCTTGAAATGAAGGAAACAATGAACCAAATAAAAAACTCAATGGAAAGCATCACCAACAGACTAAATCACTTGGAAGACAGAATCTCAGACAATGAAGACAAAATATTTAATCTTGAAAATAAGGTTGAACACACAGAGAAGATGGTAAGAAATCATGAATGAAATTTCCAAGAACTATGGGACATCATGAAAAGACCAAATTTAAGAATTATCAGGATTGAGGAAGGCACAGAGATACAAACCAAAGGAATGAACAACCTGTTCAATGAAATATCAGAAAATTTCCCAAACCTGAAGAATGAAATGGAAAATCAAATACAAGAGACTTACAGAACACCGAATGTACAATATCACAACAGATCCACAGCAAGGCACATTATAATGAAAACGCCTAACATATAAAATAAAGATAGGATTTTGAAGGCTGCGATGAGAGAAAAGCATCAGATTACATATAGGAAGAAACAAATATGGATATCAGTAGATTTCTCAGCCCAGACCCTAAAAGCTAGAAGGGCCTGGAACGACATATTTCAAGCTCTGAAAGAACATGGTTACCAACCAAGAATGTTATACCCAGCAAAACTAATCTTCAGATTTGAAGATGAAATAAAATTCTTCCATGTTAAACAAAAGTTAAAAGAATTTACAAATAGAAAGCCTGCACTACAGAACATTCTAAGCAAGATATTCCATGAAGAGGAAATGAAAAACAAAAATGCAGGTCAGCAAAGGGAGGAACTACCTTAAAGGAAAAACCAATCAAAGGAGAAACCAAGTCAAGTTAAAAACCAAAAATAAGCCCAAATAACTGGAAATATGAATCATATCTCAATAATAACCCTGAATGTTAATGGCCTAAATTCATCAATCAAAAGACACAGTCAGGCAGATGTATTAAAAAGAAAGACCCAACAATATGCTGCCTTCAAGAGACTCATCATAGAAAAAGACATCCACAGACTAAAAGGTGAAAGGATGGAAAAAACATATCAAGCACATGGACTCAGTAAAAAAGCAGGGGATTCCATACTTAAAGTGGAATTCAAGCCAAGTAGGCAGAAGGGATAAAGAAGGACATTTCATACTGCTTAAGGGAACCATAAACAGGAAGACATAATGATCACAAATATTTATGCCCCAAACAATGGGATATCCATGTATGTCAAACAAATCCTTCTCAATTCCAAGAATCAAGTAGACTACAACACAATAATTCTGGGTGACTTTAACACATCACGGTCACCACTGGATAGATCTTCCAAACAAAAACTACACAAAGAAACCACAGAACTCAATAACACAATCAATTACTTAGACTTAATAGACATATAGATTATTCCATCCATCAACAAGCAAATATACTTTCTTCTCAGCAGCACATAGATCCTTCTTTAAAATAGACCATATGTTATGCCACAAAGCAGCCCTTAGGAAATGCAAAAAAAAAAAAAAAAAAAATAGAGATAACACCTTGTGTTCTATCAATCATAATGGAATGAAATTAGAATAAGTGACAAAATAAAAAACAGAAATTGCTCTCGATGCAGAGCCAGCCACAAGTCCCCAAGCCAGCGGAGAGCGCTTGACACAGAGCCAGCCACAAGTCCGCAAGCCGGCGGAGACCTCCGACACGCAAGCAGCTTCTGGGACCAGGGCTGGGCAGCCAGAGACCTCTCCAGGCAGCCTTGTTCGCCTCCAGCTGCAGGCTTTTTCCACGGGGCGATCCAAGATGGCGGACTAGAGGATGACTGCATCTCCAGTCGCTCCTGAACCCAGGATTCAAGAAGGGGAGGCATTGAGAGACTCGGACTAAAATAGAACCATGGGGTGAGTCTCCCCCACCCAGTGAAGCTCAGCTGGGCGGCAGGCCTGGATTCGAGTGGCTTATTAGAGTAGGACAGGGCAGATAGATTCTCCCCCAGGCAGCTCTGTGCACTCTGGCGGTGAGCTACTCCCACAGGGACAGAATCTCCAGCCTCGCAGAGCAGGCCCCCCAGTGAGAGTCTTTCTGCACAGAAGCAGCGTGGCCAGCTCCGGCTCGCCCCGGCCAGCTCCAGCCCGCCCCGCTGCCAACTCCGGCCCGCCCGCAGGTTGCTTCAGTGACCAGCACAGGACGCCAGGGACTTCCCCAAGCAGCCCAGCCCCCTCCGGCGGGAAGCGCCTCTCTAGGCTAGCTTCTTGGGGCAAACCTCCCAGTGAGAGCCTGTCTACACAGAGCCAACCACAAGTCCCCAAGCCAGTGGAGACCTCCGACCTGCAACCAGCCTCTGGGACCAGGGCTGGGCAGCAAGAGACCTCTCCAGGTCTCTCTCCCTGGAACCAGTAGCAGGCTAGGGGCAGCATTCTTCGGAAGCACTACATTATCAAGTTAATCCAAGATTTCTGGCTACTGAAGGCTGGTAGGTGATACGCTGGAAATCTACAGGGACACTATAAGCCAATAGAGGAAATCTACAATATCACAGAGTCCCACTGACATCTGACCAATATGAGAAAACAAGGGAAGAAAATGTCCGAAACAAACCTAGATACTATATCAATAAAACCCAATGACAGCACAGCAGAAGAAATGTCCGAAAGGGAGTTCAGAATGTACATAATTAAAACAATCAGGGAAGCAAACGAGGAGATGAAAGAACAAATGCAGGCATTAAATGAACGCACCAATCAACAGTTAAAAGAGCAAATAAGGGAAGCAAAAGAACATTTCAATAAAGAGTTAGAGATACTGAAAAAAAAAAAAAAAAACAGAAATCCTTGAAATGAAGGAAACAATAAACCAAGTTAAAAACTCCATAGAAAGTATAACCAATAGGATAGATCACCTGGAAGACAGAACCTCAGATATTGAAGACAAAATATTTAATCTTGAAAACAAGGTTGACCAAACAGAAAAGATGGTAAGAAATCATGAACAGAATCTACAAGAATTATGGGATATCATGAAGAGGCCAAATTTAAGAAATATTGGGATTGAAGAAGGCTTAGAGAAACAAACCAAAGGAATGAACAATCTATTCAATGAAATAATATCAGAAAATTTTCCAAATCTGAAGAATGAAATGGAAAACCAAGTACAAGAGGCTTATAGGACTCTAGATATGCAAAATTACAACAGACCTACACCAAGGCACATTATTATGAAAACACCTAACATTCAAAATAAAGACAGAATTTTAAAGGCTGCGAGAGAAAAGAATCAGATTACATTCAGGGGGAAATCAATAAGAATATCACCAGATTTTTCAATCCAGACCCTAAAAGCAAGAAGGGCCTGGAACAACATTTACCAAGCCCTGAAAGAAAATGGATGCCAACCAAGAATTTTATACCCAGCAAAACTTACTTTCAGATTTGACGATGAGATAAGATCCTTCCATGATAAATAAAAGCTAAAGGAATTTACAAAAAGAAAGCCAGCATTGCAGAACATTCTCAGCAAAATATTCCATGAGGAAGAGATGAAAAACAATGATGTAAATCAGCAACAGGAGGAAATAGCCTAAAGGAATAGCCAAATAAAGGAGAAACCAAATCATGTCAAAAAACAAAAATGAGTCCAATGACTAGGAATACAAATCATATCACAATAATAACCGTGAATGTTAATGGCCTGAACTCATCAATCAAAAGATATAGACTGGCAGATTGGATTAAAAAGAAAAATCCAACAATATGCTGCCTGCAAGAGACCCATCTCATAGAAAGAGATACCCATAGACTAAAGATGAAAGGATGGGAAAAAACATACCATGCACACAGACACAGCAAAAAAGCTGGAGTATCCATCCATTTCAGATAATGTGGACTTCAAGCCAAAACTAGTCAGAAGAGATAAAGAAGGACATTACATACTGCTTAAGGGAAGCATAAATCAGCAAGACATAACAATCATAAATATCTATGCCCCGAACAGTGGCTCATCCATGTACGTCAAACAAATCCTTCTCAATTCCAGAAATCAAATAGACCACAACACAATAATACTAGGTGATTTTAACACACCTCTCTAACCACTGGATAGATCGTCCAAACAAAAATTGAATAAAGAAACCATAGATCTCAATAACACAATCAACAATTTAGACTTAACCGACTTATATAGAATATACCATCCAACAAAGAACGAATACACTTTCTTCTCAGCAGCACATGGATCCTTCTCTAAAATAGACCATGTTTTATGCCACAAAGCTACTGTTAGCAAATACAAGAAGATAGAGATACTACCTTGTACTCTATCAGATCATAATGGGCTGAAATTAGAAATAAATGACAGAATAAAAAACAGAAACTTCTCCAATACTTGGAGATTAAATAATACACTATTATATGATGAATGGATAACAGAAGACATCAGGAGGGAAATTAAAAAATTCTTAGAAGTAAATGAGAACAAAGACACATCATATCAAAATCTCTGGGACACTATGAAAGCAGTACTTAGAGGAAGATTTATTTCATGGGGCGCATTTAACAAAAGAAGTAGAAATCAACAAATACACGACTTAACATTACAGCTCAAAGCCCTAGAAAAAGAAGAGCAGACCAACACCAAAAGTAGTAGAAGACAGGAAATAGTTAAACTCAGAGCTGAAATCAACGAAATTGAAACAAAAGAAACAATCAGAAAAATTAACAAAATAAATAGTTGGTTCTTTGAAAAAATAAACAAAATTGATAAACCCTTAGCCACGCTAACAAAGAGAAAGAGGGAGAAAACTCAAATTACTAAAATTCGGAATGAACAAGGAAATATCACAACAGACATGAGTGAAATACAAAACATAATTAGAAGCTATTTTGAAAATCTATACTCCAACAAAACAGAAAACCTCGAAGACATCAACAAGTTTCTAGAGACATATGAATTACCTAAACTAAACGAGGAGGATATACACAACTTAAATAAATCAATTTCAAGCAATGAAATAGAAGAGGTCATCAAAAGCCTACCAACAAAGAAAAGTCCAGGACCAGATGGGTTCTCAGCTGAGTTCTACAAAACCTTTAAAGAAGAGCTCATTCCAATACTTCTCAAAGTATTCCAAAAAATAGAAGAGGAGGGAACCCTCCCAAACTCATTCTATGAAGCCAATATCACCCTGATACCTAAACCAGACAGAGATATATCGAGGAAAGAAAATTTCAGACCAATATACTTAATGAACATCAACGCAAAAATTCTCAACAAAATTGTAGCAAATCGCATACAAAAATATATTAAAAAGGTAGTGCACCACGATCAAGTGGGTTTTATCCCAGGGATGCAAGGTTGGTTCAACATCCGGAAATCAATAAATGTCATTCACCATATCAACAGACTAAAAGTTAAGAATCACATGATTATTTCAATAGATGCAGAAAAAGCATTCGATAAAATACATCATCCCTTCATGTTCAAAACACTAGAAAAAATTGGGGTAGTGGGATCATTCCTTAACATTGTGAAGGCCATCTATGCTAAGCCCATGGCCAATATCATTGGTGAAAAACTAAAAGCATTCCCCCTAAAAACTGGAACAAGGCAGGGATGCCCTCTTTCACCACTTCTATTCAACATTGTTCTTGAGACTCTAGCCAGAGCAATTAGACAAACCAAAGAAATTAAAGGGATACAAATTGGAAAAGAGGAACTCAAACTATCCCTGTTCGCTGATGACATGATTATATATTTAGAGGAACCTGGAAATTCCACCAGAAAACTCTTAGAACTCATAAGTGAATTCAGTAAAGTAGCAGGTTACAAGATCAATGCTCATAAATCCAATGCATTTTTATACGTAAGTGATGAATCTTCAGAAAGAGAAATTAGGAAAACTACCCCATTCACAATAGCATTGAAAAAAATAAAATACTTGGGAATCAATCTCACAAAAGAGGTGAAAGACCTCTACAATGAGAACTACAGAACACTAAAGAAAGAAATTAAAGAAAACCTTAGAAGATGGAAAGATCTCCCATGTTCATGGATAGGAAGAATTAATATTGTCAAAATGGCCATACTACCTAAAGTGCTATACAGATTCAATGCAATTCCAATTAAAATCCCAATGATGTACCTTACAGAAATAGAGCAAGCAATTATGAAATTCATCTGGAAGAATAAGAAACCCAGAATAGCTAAAGCAATCCTCAGTAGAAAGAGCGAAGCAGGGGGTATCGCAATACCAGATCTTCAACTCTATTACAAAGCAATAGTAACAAAAACGGCATGGTATTGGTACCAAAATAGACAGGTAGATCAATGGTACAGAATAGAGGACACGGACACAAACCCAAATAAATACAATTTTCTCATACTAGACAAAGGGGCCAAAAATATGCAATGGAGAAAAGATAGCCTCTTCAACAAATGGTGCTGGGAAAACTGGAAAACCATATGCAACAGAATGAAATTAAACCCCTATCTCTCACCCTGCACAAAACTCAACTCACAATGGATCAAGGACCTCGGAATCAGACCAGAGACCATGCATCTTATAGAAGAAAAAGTAGGTCCAAATCCTCAACATGTCGGCCCAGGATCAGACTTCCTTAACAGGACTCCCACAGCACAAGAAATAAAGCAAGAATCAACAACTGGGATAGATTCAAACTAAGAAGCTTTCTCTCAGCAAAGGAAACTATCAGTAATGTGAAGAGAGAGCCTACAGAGTGGGAGAATATCTTTGCCACTCATACTTCAGATAGAGCGCTAATATCCCGAATCTGTAAAGAACTCATAAAACTCTACACCAAGAATACAAATAATCCAATCAACAAATGGGCTAAGGAAATGAACAGACACTTCACAGAAGAAGATGTACAAGCAATCAACAGATATATGAAAAAATGTTCAACATCTCTAGTAATAAGAGAAATGCAAATCAAAACTACCCTAAGATTTCATCTCACCCCAATTAGAATGGCGATTATCAAGAACATAAGCAACAACAGGTGTTGGCGAGGATGTGGGGAAAAAGGTACACTCATACATTGCTGGTGGGGTTGCAAATTAGTGCAGCCACTCTGGAAAACAGTATGGAGATTCCTTAGAAAGCTTGGAATGGAACCACCATTTGACCCAGCTATCCCACTCCTTGGCCTAAACCCAAAGGACTTAAAATCAGCATACTACAGAGATACAGCCACATCAATGTTCATAGCTGCTCAATTCACTATCGCCAGATTGTGGAACCAACCTAGATGCCCTTCAGTTGATGAATGGACAAAGAAACTGTGGCATATATATACAATGGAATATTACTCCGCCATGAAGAATGACAAAATTATGGCATTTGCAGGCAAATGGATGAAATTGGAGAATATCATGCTAAGTGAGATAAGCCAATCTCAAAAAACCAAAGGACGAATGATCTCGCTGATAAGCAGATGAGGACATATAAGGGGGGGGGGGTGTAGGAGTGGTTAGTGTTAGGGTTAGGGTTAGGTTTAGGGTTAGGGATAAGGAGGGTGGTAAGAATGGAGGAAGAAAGGACTGTATAGAGGGAAAAGAGGGGTGGGAGGGGAGGGGGAAGGGAAAAAAATAATAATGAATCAAACAACATTGCCCTATGTAAATTTATGATTTTTAATTTTAAAAAAAATGTCATTGAGTATTTTGAAAGGTATGGCATTGAATCTGCAGATTTCCTTTGGGTAGCACTGATATCTTAACATTAAATCTTCTAATATGTAAACGTGGGATTTATTTCAACCTATTTATGTAATTTTAGATTTCTTTCAGTAATATCTTATAATTTTTTAATGCAAGACTTTCATCTCCTTGGTTAATTCTTTAGTATTTTGTTTTGTTGATGCTATTGTAAATGGATCTGGTTGTTCACTGATAGTAAATGCAAATGATTTAAAAATTTAAAAAAAACAGAAATTACTTCAACATCTGGAGACTAAATAATATGCTATTGAACAATGCATGGATAAAAGAAAACATCAGCGAGGAGATAAAAAAAATTCCTAGAGGTAAATGAGAATGATGATACAACATATCAATCAATGAAATTGAAACAAAAGAAACAATTCAAAAATTGACAAAACAAAAAGTTGACTCTTTGAAAAAGTAAACCAAATACATAAACCTTAGCCACACTAACAAAGACAAGGAGAGAGAAAACTCAAATTGCTAAAATTTGTGATGTAAAAGGAAATATCACTGACAGACACCACTGAAATACATAGCATAATGAGAAGCTATTTTGAACATCTATACTCCAACAAAATAGAAAATATCAAAGACATCCACAAATTTCTAGAGACATATGATCCTCCCCAACTGAACCAGGAGGACATACACAATTTAAACAGATCAATTTCAAGCAATGAAATAGAAAATGCCATCAAAAATCTAACAACCAAGAAAAGCCCAGGACCAGGTGAATTCTCAGCGGAGTCCTACAAGACTATCAAAGAAAAACTCGTTCCAATACTCCTCAAAGTATTCCAGGAAATAGAAAAGGAGTGAACCCTTCCAAACTCATTCTATGAAGCTAGTATCACTCTGATACCAAAACCAGACAAAGATACATCGAGGAAAGGAAATTTTAGACCGATATCTCTGATGAATATAGATGCAAAAATCCTTAACAAAATTCTGGCAAATTGCATACAAAAACATATTAAGAAGATAGTGCACCATGATCAAGTGAGGTTCATCCCGGGGATGCAAGTTTGGTTTAACATCCAGAAATCAATAAATGTAATTCACCACATCAACAGACTTAAAGTTAAGAATCATATGATTATTTCAATAGATGGCGAGAAAGTGTTTGACAAAATACAACACTCCTTCATGCACAAAACACTAGAAAAAATAGGGATAGTGGGAATATACCTCAACATTGTAAAGGCTATCTATGCTAAGCCCACAGCCAACATCATTCTTAATGGAGCCCTCTTTACCACTTCTATTCAACATCATCTGTGAAATACTAGCCAGAGCAATTAGACCAAAGAAATTAAAGAGATATGAATAGAAAAAGAAGAACTCAAGCTGTCACTATTTGCTGATGACATGATTCTCTATTTAGAGGACCCAGAAAACTTCTAGACCTAATAAATGAATTCAGCAAAGTACCAGGATATAAAATCAACGCACATAAATCTAAATTATTTTTATTCATAAGTGATGAAACAGCTACAGGGGAAATGAGGAAAACAACTCCATTCACAATAGCCTCAAAAAATTAAATAAAATACTTGAGAATCAATTTAACCAAAGAGGTGAAAGATCTCTACAATGAAAACTACAGAATGTTAAAGAAAAAAATTGAAGAAGACCTTAGAAGATGGAAAGATTTCCCATATTCTTGGATAGGCAGAATTAATATTATCAAAATGCTCATACTTCTAAAGGTGCTACACAGATTTAACACAATTCCAATTAAAATCCCTATGACATTTCTCATAGAAACAGAGAAAGCAATCATGAAATTCATCTGGATGAACAAAAGACCCAGAATAGCCAAAGTAATCCTGGGCAGAAGGAGTGATGCAGGAGGTATCACTATGCCAGGCCTTAAACTATACTATAGAGCAATAGTAACAAAAACGGCATGGTACTGGCACCAAAATAGACAGGCAGACCAATGGTACAGGACAGAAGACACAGAGACATACCCACATAAGTACAGTTATCTCGTACTAGACAAAGGTGCCAAAAACTTACAATGGAGAAAGGATAACCTCTTCAACAAATGGTGCTGGCAAAACTGGAAATCCACATGCAGTAAAATGAAATTAAACCCCTATCTCTCGCCCTGTACAAAACTCAACTCAAAATGGACCAAGGTTCTGGGAATTAGACCTGAGACCCTTCACCAAATAGAAGAAAAAGTAGGCCCGAATCTGCATCACGTTGGCTTAGGACCAGACTTCCTTAACAAGACCCCCATAGTGCAAAAAATAAAAGCAAGAATCAATAAATGGAACAGATTCAAACTAAAAAGCTTTTTCTCAGAAAAGGAAACAATCAATAATGTGAAAAAAGAGCCCACAGAGTGGGAGAAAATCTTTTCCACATACACTTCAGACAGAGCACTCATCTCCGAAGTTTATACAGAACTTAAAAAACTTCACACCAAAAACACAAAGAACCCAAGCAATAAATGGGTTAAGGAGCTGGGCAGACACTTCACAGAAGAAGATATACAGGTGATCAACAAATATATGGAAAAGGGCTCATCATCCCTAGTAATTAGAGAAATACAAATTAAAACCACCCTAAGATTTCATCTAACTCCAATCAGAATGGCTATTATCAAGAACACAAGCAATAATAAGTGTTGGCATGGATGTGAGGAAAAAGGCACTTTCATACTTTGCTGGTGGAGTTGCAAATTGGTGCGGCCACTCTGGAAAACAGTATGGAGATTCCTCAGAAAACTTGGAATGAACCCACCATTTGACCCAGGTATCCCACTCCTCAGTTTATACCCAAGGGACTTAAAATCGGCATGCTACAGTGATGCAGCCACATCAGTGTTCACAGAAGCTCAATTCACAATAGCTAGATTGTGGGACCAACCTAGATACCCTTCAATTGACGAATGGATAAAGAAACTGTGGAATATTTACACAATGAAGCATTACTCAGCCATAAAGAAGAATAAAATTATGGCATTTGCTGGTAAATGGATGAAGTTGGAAAATATCATGCTAAGTGAAATAGGCCAAGCCCAAAAAAACCAAAGGCCAAATGATTTCTCTGATAAGTGCATGACAATATATAACAAGGGGGAAGGAGAGGGAGTGGGGAGAGAAGAATGAAGGAACTTTGAATGGTGTAGAGTAAAATGGGGCGAGAAGGGGTGGGGGAAGGAAAGATAGTCAAATGAGACAGACAGTATTACCCTATATATATGTATGATTACATGAATGGTGTGAATCTACATTGTGTACAACCATAGAAATGGGAAGTTGTACCCCATATGTGTACAATGAATCAAAATCCAGTCTGTAAAAATTTTTAAAAATTTAAATTAAAAAAAAAGAATGAACAAACACCACCACAGTGAATTCTACCTTCATGTATATCTATAAATTGCCAATTAAAAATAAATAAATGAGTGTAAAAACAAAGAATGAACCGACAAAACTATATAACATTTTTTGTTATGGTTTGGATGCGAGGTGTCTCCCAAAAGCTCACCTGTGAGACAAAGCAAGAAGGTTCAGCGGAGAAATGATTGGGTTGTGAGAGTCCTAACCCAATCAGTGAATTAATCCCCTGATAGGAATTAACTGGTAATTGAAGTGGTAGGGTGTGCCTGGAGGAGGTGGGAATTGGGGGCGTGGCTTTGGGGTATTTGTTTGTGTCTGGCAGGTGGAGCTCTCTCTCTCTCTTTGCTTTGTGATCATCATGTGAGTTGTTTCCCTCTGCCACACTCTTCCCCCATGATGTCCTGCCTCACCTCAAGCCTCAAGAAATGGAGCCTGTTGTCTATGAATTGAAACCTCTGAAACTGTGAGCCCCTAAATAAACTTTTTGTCCTCTCCAGTTGTTCTGGTTGGGTCCTTTTACTCAAAGCAGCAAAAAAAAAAAGCTGACTAAAACAACTTTCCTAGGAAAGAAGCCCACTGAAAACAGAAACTGGAACACAGTTTTGTTTTTTTTTTTTAATTAAAAGATGTTCATCATAATAGTGTGAAAATTAAATAAAAGTCTTAAATTTTCTTAAAAAAGAGATATTCATCATAACACTATTATTGTGTAACCTAGAGAAATGTTTAATATCCAAAAAATTTAATGGTGAAATGACTGAATAATCAAATGCTATATAAAGTTTTGAAATGACACTGTCAAAGAATGCTTAGTGGTAAGAGGGAAAATGTTCATATGTTTAAATGAACATTTATTTTTTTCTTCTTTGCAATTTTTTGTGTTTTCTAAATTCTTTACTATTTTATAATGAGTGAAACATTATTTTAAAATTATAAAAACTGGTCCAAGGACAGAATATTAATTAGCAAGTGGCAGAACTCAGCACTATTTTAACTCAAGAACCCTATGGCCCACTACCCTACAAGGGTCTTATGTAAAGTCCTATTTTTGTCCCAGGAACATTATTCTCAAAAGAAAAATAGTTTTGGCTACTCCTTTGACTATACTTTGGTGAAGTTCTTTTTCACAGAACAGAATATTACAACTATGAACTTTCACAATTTGAAATATTGCCTCTAGCTCTGGTTGTGGTCCCTTGGTTTTCTAGTACAATCTACCAGGGGCTGAGTTCAGCCCAAATAGATGCATTATGTTGAAAGGCAACATAAACCAAGGGAGTCATTACCCAGAGATAGACTGGCCAGAAAAATCAGTCAAAAGAAAAGAGGCCAGAGCTCCCACTCCAGGCATTTAGGCTAGAAAATAATTCATCAAGAGTTCTATGTCCCAGGGAAAAAGAGATTATATCAATACATGTGATATCCTAATGAAGCTGACAATTCTTATTCTCTTCTCATGTCTTTCTCTACAGTCACAGAAATCTAGGTCACTATGAGATGCAGCAGGCAAACCTCTCCCCCAACATTACACAGAATAGTCCTTTAATAAAACAAAAGTATTTCTTTCACTTAATTTTAAACATTTCATATAATTTATATTTATTCTATGCACATTTACAAAATACCTATTGTGTTCCAGGGATGGAGACATAACTCTGAAATGCACACATTAAGGCCACCTTGTAAATTAAGTTTTAAGTCTAGCAGCCCTTCAACCTCCACTTTCCCCAGCCCTTCTCTTCTCAGCAAGTGCCATAGCAATAATACATCCCATGGTGAATTGTATCATTGCCTGAGAGGTCATGAACACATCTATGGGAAATATTTTCAAATTTTATTAAATTTTTATTTTGCCATAGCCTACATTCTTTTGGACTTATTTCAGGTCCTGAGTCTCTACAGCTTGAATTATCAGCTAATAATTCATCATCTGCACTTTTCAGTACCTCTTTGTCTCTATTCTCTATTCCTGCTGAGAAAACCCCATTAGTTCAGTGATTTGCATGAAGCTGTTCTATAAGTCAGCAAGTTACCCTGCCCATTACTGCCCACAGAGGTGGCAATGCAAGAGGTAACCAAAGCTTTGAGTTATCATCTGAAAATACTACCATTCATTCCTATCTCTGTGAACATCAGTGAAAATGTTCTCATCTGATAAAATTGTTATCTTTTTTATTACTTCATTCCCACAAAACTATAATGTTGATGAAACTTCACAGGTAAGCTAGAGTAATTCACACAATGATAAATTAATTTTAAAATATTCTTCCTCTTCATTGACAGAGTGTGGTTAAGTCTTCCTTTTTTAAAAACATGTTTTATGGTGACTTTACTAAGTGATCTGGTATCCTCAAAACCTTAAGTAACACTTATCATTACCATGTGAGATAACATGCTCTTATGTAATTCTACTGTTATAGCTGTACCCAGAAAGGGAAAGCACTCTAACCTCTACTTTTATTTGAAGAACAATGCAAGCCAAGGCAAGGAGAATAGAAAGAATAGTGTTCCCTAGGAACCAAATGTAGTACCAAGGTCCTGAAGTGTAAAGAGGAGCTGGAAAATGAAAGAGAAGCCCAATAAGGAATGGTACCACAAAGAGCTTGAAAGAATAGGGAGCCTGGGAAGGCTTTCAAAGAGAGTGATGTAATTTGATTTGTTGATTAAGTAATAATCAGATAGCAATAAAATGGAAGTATGAAATGCAATTCTGTTCCTCCAAGAAGAATGACTGTGAATGGAAGAAGAAAGAAAGGGATGAAGGAGGTAGGGGTGGAGGAGCCAGTGTGAGCCAAAGACCCTAAAGATAAAAAAAAAAGAGAGAGATAACTGTGAGAAGGTAAGTGTGCTAGTGAGTTTTAAGTGTGGAAATAAAAACTTAAGAGCATAGCCCACCAGAGACCTCCTTCCTATTCTAGAGGAGCACTCAAATCTAAATCTCCTATCTAGAAAATGATCAAGTGGGGCTTGTCCCCGGAATGCAAGGTTGGTTTAACATCCATAAATCAATAAATGTAATCCATCATGTCAATAGACGTAAGGATAAGAATCATATGGTTATTTCAATTGACGCAGAAAAAGCGTTCGACAAAATACAACACCCCATCATGCTCAAAACACTAGAAGAAATAGGGACAGTAGAAACATACCTGAACATTGTAAAGGCTATTTATGCTAAGCCCATGGCCAACATCATTCTTAATGGAGAAAAACTGAAACCGTTCCCTTTAAAACCCGGAACAAGACAGTGATGCCCTCTTTCACCATTTCTATTCAACATCATACTTGAAACATTAGCCAGATAAATTAGAAAGACTAAAGAAATTAAAGGGATATGAATAGGAAAAGAAGAACTCAAGCTGTCACCATTAGCTGATGACATGATTCTCTATTTAGAGGATCCAAAAAACTCCTTCAGAAAACTTCTAGACCTAATAAATAAACTCAGCAAAATAGCAGGATATAAAATCAACACACATAAGTCTTAAGCATTTTTATTCATAAGTGATGAAACAGCTACAGGGGAAATGAGGAAAACAACTCCATTCACAATAGCCTCAAAAAATTAAATAAAATACTTGAGAATCAATTTAACCAAAGAGGTGAAAGATCTCTACAATGAAAACTACAGAATGTTAAAGAAAAAAATTGAAGAAGACCTTAGAAGATGGAAAGATTTCCCATATTCTTGGATAGGCAGAATTAATATTATCAAAATGCTCATACTTCTAAAGGTGATACACAGATTTAACACAATTCCAATTAAAATCCCTATGACATTTCTCATAGAAACAGAGAAAGCAATCATGAAATTCATCTGGATGAACAGAAGACCCAGAATAGCCAAAGTAATCCTGGGCAGAAGGAGTGATGCAGGAAGTATCACTATGCCAGGCCTTAAACTATACTATAGAGCAATAGTAACAAAAACGGCATGGTACTGGCACCAAAATAGACAGGCAGACCAATGGTACAGGACAGAAGACATAGAGACATACCCACATAAGTACAGTTATCTCATACTAGACAAAGGTGCCAAAAACTTACAATGGAGAAAGGATAACCTCTTCAACAAATGGTGCTGGCAAAACTGGAAATCCACATGCAGTAAAATGAAATTAAACCCCTATCTCTCACCCTGTACAAAACTCAACTCAAAATGGACCAAGGTTCTGGGAATTAGACCTGAGACCCTTCACCAAATAGAAGAAAAAGTAGGCCCGAATCTGCATCACGTTGGCTTAGGACCAGACTTCCTTAACAAGACCCCCATAGTGCAAGAAATAAAAGCAAGAATCAATAAATGGAACAGATTCAAACTAAAAAGCTTTTTCTCAGAAAAGGAAACAATCAATAATGTGAAAAAAGAGCCCACAGAGTGGGAGAAAATCTTTTCCACATACACTTCAGACAGAGCACTCATCTCCGAAGTTTATACAGAACTTAAAAAACTTCACACCAAAAACACAAAGAACCCAAGCAATAAATGGGTTAAGGAGCTGGGCAGACACTTCACAGAAGAAGATATACAGGTGATCAACAAATATATGGAAAAGGGCTCATCATCCCTAGTAATTAGAGAAATACAAATTAAAACCACCCTAAGATTTCATCTAACTCCAATCAGAATGGCTATTATCAAGAACACAAGCAATAATAAGTGTTGGCATGGATGTGGGGAAAAAGGCACTTTCATACTTTGCTGGTGGAGTTGCAAATTGGTGCGGCCACTCTGGAAAACAGTATGGAGATTCCTCAGAAAACTTGGAATGAACCCACCATTTGACCCAGGTATCCCACTCCTCAGTTTATACCCAAGGGACTTAAAATCGGCATGCTACAGTGATGCAGCCACATCAGTGTTCACAGAAGCTCAATTCACAATAGCTAGATTGTGGGACCAACCTAGATACCCTTCAATTGACGAATGGATAAAGAAACTGTGGAATATTTACACAATGAAGCATTACTCAGCCATAAAGAAGAATAAAATTATGGCATTTGCTGGTAAATGGATGAAGTTGGAAAATATCATGCTAAGTGAAATAGGCCAAGCCCAAAAAACCAAAGGCCAAATGATTTCTCTGATAAGTGCATGACAATATAAAACGAGGAGGGGTGATGGGGGGAGGAGATGAATGAAGGAACTTTGGATGGTGTAGAGGAAAAAGGATTGGGAGGGGGTGAGGATGGAAAAACAGCAGAATAAAAAAAAAAAAAAATAGAACACCAAGTCTCTAGTCTTTGGCTACTCAAAGTACAGTCTGTGGACCAACAGTGTCAACATCACCTAGAAGTTTACTGGAAATGTAGAATCTCTCCCACCAGATCTCCTGAATCAGAACCTGAATTGTAACAAGACTGCTGGCAGATTCATTTAAACACTGAAAAGGTTTTTTAAATTTTTATTTGTTCTTTTTAGTTATACATGACAGTAGAGTGTATTTTGGCAAATTATACATACATACAGTATAACTTACACACTGAAATTTGAGGAGCGCTATTCCAGATCAACTCTGGAGAGCTTTAAGGAATTACAAAAAATAGGAACAAAAAGGCTAGAAACAGGGAAAAAAGTAAGAATAAAAATACAGCACAATTCATACTGGTCAACCTGACACTACAATGAATTATTGACAGAAAGGCAAAAGTAGCCATTAGGAGTCAACATGGATACATTAAGAATAAATCATATCCAATTCTTTTTATTTTCTTTCATCAGTAAGCCTAAGAGATATGGTATAATAGTGTATCTGTCTTTAAGTAAAGTCTCTGATAAGACATCTCAAAATATTTTCATAAACAAGATAAAGAATTTGGAGTGGATGATAGTTCTACTTAGTACATTCATCATTGGAATTTATAATGCATTGTGAATTGGAATAATTCAGAATTACTCCAAAAAGGTTTTGACTAATGAATTAAAATCAACCTACAGTAACAGGCCTCTAGTGGCAAAATCTCTCCCTGACCATTAAACTATTGCTTTAAAATTAACTGTTTAAATGAAAATCTAAAAGATACACAGAAATTATCACTGAGAGCAATAGTTTATATAGCATGATCCAGTCGCCCTTGTCCCCACCTTCAAATTCACGTTAATACAAAGAAAACATTTTAGTTAAATTTAGAAAAATTAAAATGATAAAATTTTGAGGAACTGAAATGATAAAATTAAAGTGCTAATCTGGACTTCCAATTAAATAAAGATAAGGACAGTGAAAAAGAAGCCTAACAAGAGCAGGTGAAATAAAGACTAAGGAGTTTTAATAAATGTTCAACTCAATATGAGTCAATATATTGATGCTAACACAAAGTCAACAGGATAATATGTGAATTCAGTTAAACCTACATTCTTCACACCCTAAAAACACAGGACTCCTGTTGGGATTAAAAGTGGGCACTGGAGATTAGCTTCTGCATTCCAGTCTTGAGATAGTACACAAAGATCTCATAATCAAAATTAAAGATGCCTGATATGAACAATAAGAAATCCTAATGAGTCAACCAAATTGAAGTGGAGTGTGTTTTTAAAGCTGCCCACATGCCCCCTGGTTGTCCTATTACCAACAAAATTACATGCTAAATCCATTACAATTCACTCCAAAGTCCAATAGCCCTTAATTGGTCCTTCTACTCACCTTTCTGCCCCCTCTGTTCTCTTTCGTGCCCAAATGGAAACTACCTTTGTCTACAGTTCCAAAAGATGAAACACAGAGTAATTAAATGGCTAAAGCAGAGGGGAGTCAAAATACTAACAGCAGTATTATATATATATGACTAGTTCCCATGAGATGGTACACACTGTCTGAATTTCAAATTTCTGTATCAAAGAAAATTTTGTGGATTCTGCCAAGTAGAAAATTATTTTTATGTAGCCTAAGCTAGTTCTACCATGTCTCTCATAGCTAAGAGCTCTGATTGTCCATGCTGCGATATTAGGTTGTGAGGAAGAGGAGGAACCCCCAAAGATAACGGAGGAGTAGTCCCAGAGCTTCAAAAGGCAAATGTCAGAACTCTCCTCCTGGCTTTCTGAATAAGTAACTGAGTTATTACTTACAGGACATGGATTGACTTGGAAGCAGAGGTAGGAAATTTGATCTCATTTTTAAAATTTCAAGTGTCCTTAAGTCAGATTTCAGAAGGGGCCTTGCCTAGTCATATTGGAATCTCTATTTTTTCCATATTGTCCTCAACCCATAAGCAATACTAATTACTAAAAGATGAGGGGCTGTGAAAAATCATCCTTTATTTAGCAGAATCAGACTAGGTTGAGCCATGTGACGCAGAGGCCTGGCTTCTAGGAACTGCCAGGAAGCATGTGGGGCTGCGTGGGAGTGGTTCCTTGTCCCTTCTGGAATTCTCCCCCTAAGAGGATGGCTCCCCTAACTCCACCCTATCCTGTCCATCACAGAAGAAGCTCCTCCTGGTCCTGGCCCCCTTTACCCATATATTATAAATAAAGGAGAGTTGGGCGACTCCATGCTGTTGTTGTAAGAGGCCAGAGCTGGTATGGCCAGACCCATCACATAAAAGAGTATTGGCTCTTGTGTGTTGATTGAGTAGATAAGTTTTTTGGGTATTAGAAAAACCTCCAACACCCTCCTCTGGCAGTTAACCCTTTCCTCCTCCATGCAGAAAATGGCAGATAGGACCCCCAGAGGGGGCTGTAGATATAGCTCAGTTAGTAGAGTGCTTGCCTCACAAGCACAAGGCCCAGGGTTCAATCTCCAGCAATGTAAAAAAAAAAAAAAAAAATGGGTAAAACTAGTACCAACACTCCCAAAATTAAATCCCTACTTCCTCTCCATTCTAACCTTAACTATGCAATAAGGTGACGGCAGACAATGCTATTACTACCCTAGGAAAGAAAAAAAAAAGTCTTTTAATAACCTCAGCACTTACCTTAAAATAACCAGCCTTCTCTTCCCATCCTCCTGACATTTGCTTACATCATTTGACTCCCAGGTTTGTAACCTGGGAGTGACCCTGATGCACACCTGTCATCTCCATAGACACTGAGAAGTTGGTCAGGCATCCTTAGATTAATGTTAAAGTGTGAACTACCTGCATCAAAATCACCTAGCATGTTCATTAAAAATATAGATGCTAGGATGCCACATCAAATCCACTAAAATAAAATTCCTGGTGGTAGAACTTGGGAACCTGCATTTTTGACTGGTGATTTTTATGCACACTAAGTTTAAGATTCTCTGCCTTATCATTACAATCACAAAGAGAGGCCAAGAAATTGACCAGTAGTTGACCCACTGCTCCATAGCAGCAGAGCCAGACTTCATCCTTCCCTAGCACCTGTTGTGATCCTTGCCAGCTACAGTCCACTGATTTGTTACTAACAAGAAAAATGATTTGGTGCACTTCAGAGAAAAGTCCCATCCAATCTTAACAAGGACAGAATCCCGCAGAGTAAAAGGCAGTTAACCCTGTAGTCCCTAACCCTGCCTTTCATGTGGCAGAGACAAAAAGCTTCATTGTAGGGCTTCGGATCATCTGCAGATTCATTGCTGCTAACGATTTGCAACCTTGGGAGCAGGACACAGAAACAACAGGACAAATACAAAAGGTGCTATTCTCATCAATCAATGGGAGGGTTTGGAAACCGAAATTTGATTATTTCATCTCTGCTTGAGTCTCTCTTGAACTCTGTGTTCCTGGAAATTAAATTCACACTCATGTTGACTTCAGAGAGTTATTCTTTCCTTTCCACTTAGTAGCCTCTGAAAGTGGTTCTTGTCCTAAGAAACCCAACAAAAAGTAGCTGTAATTAAAGGTGCAAATGAGTACACATAGGGATGCCCACAGAACCAGAGAATAAATACACATGCCTTCTAATACAAGGCAGAGATGTCCTTATACATGCTTGCTCAGAAAACACAGTCATTCTTAACACAGGCACTCTCTCAATTACTTTATTTGGAACAAGTAATACATTATTTGGAACTTTGGAGAAGGAACACCATGACCTGAAATTCCCTCAGTCAGTACTACTTGGGTTTCCTGTAGAGGTCATCTGATGGAATAAGTAAAAAAGGAGGCAAAATTATTCATCATTCCCAGGCAAGTAAGTTCACAATTGCAAGTTTTTTATAAGCTCTCTTTAAAAAGCCATTTGTGATTATGTCATGTAGTTTGTGAACGAAAACCAAACCAATCAGCAAAAGGAGAAAAAATTCCTGTTAAAAAAATCAGAATAGTTACTACTGGTTTAATATAAAATTACCAGTGGCCACATCATATATGAGTTTTAAAAAAAAGGGGGGTGGTGTCCTACTCACAAGCTTGAAGCAATAATGATGGACCCTGAAAAACTGCATGAGATGGCTCCAAAATACTCCTGACAAGAACAGATGCTGATGTCAAAGAGGTACATGAAACATTTTAACAAAATTGCTTCATAAACTTTTAAGTAGTAAAGAAAGCATTTCTCAATTAATATAGTATGTCATCACTAGAAACAGAAACGTCGGGAACCAAGGTGCATTAGAGACAGCACCCCAAAGTAAGGTGTCAGACCAACATGTAAACTGCTCTAACTTATAGACAAGGGGTTATAAGACTCAAACTTCACAAGCCTGGAGTGTATACAAGAGCAGATGGACAATCATGGGCACACTGCAAGTTCTTTCCAGGAAGGAAAGGAAGGTGTTCCTGTCTCTCCCCTCAAGTCTAAGAAGGGGCTTTCAACAACCCATTCAGACAGCTTGATTTGTAGACCTTGCAACTGGGGTTCACAGTGTTTCTGTCTGAGAAACCTAAAGGACAAGAGAAGGGTTGATGAGCTACTCAAAGAAGAGGCTACAGTCGGCAGCTGAATTTCCAAAACTCATCAGGGGCAAAGGATGCATGTGTGTTTCCACATAATAGGCAAGGGCCAAGGTGTGTGAGAGAGAGAGAGATGTAGGGTCACGTCTGTACTTAAGGCAAACAGGCCTCAGCAGAAAGAAGCTGGAGGTGTAACAGCACCTACAGGGGCTGAAGACAGAATCAGAAAGGGCATCACCACCATCAAGAAACAGGTGATAGTCAAAGGAGTATGAAGCCACTTATCAGAGTATCAGTTGTGTAAGCCCTTTTCTGTATTTCCCTCCTCCACCCCCTATACCACCAACCCCAGCCCAGCTCCAGTCCTGGAGGGCTGAGTAAACTTGGCCAGGAGCTTGAAGTAGGAAAGGAACAGACTAGACTCCTTTGCCCAACTTTAGCCTTCTTCCAGGCAACAGCCTAGATTAGGAATTTCAGCAAGGGTAGAACATATCATTTTAAATCAAGTTTGGTGCTTGGACTCTTTCAACTGACAACACATACTATGTTCTAAATTGAGAGTGCTTTGTGACTTAAGAAAAATTAGGGAAGTTGTGGGGTTTCCATTCTTTCATTCAAGATAGTCATATAAATGGAATTAAAATTTAAAAGGGTGCAAAGTATTGATACATGCAACAAATTTGATTAATCTCCAGAGAGTTAAACTGAGTGAAAAAAACACAAAAGGTTACATACCATAGTATTCCATTTATACAACATTATTGAAATGACAAAATTATAGACATTGGGAACCAATTGGTAGTTGTCAAGGATAAGAAGGAGTTAGAGCAGGAGAGAAGAATCCTTGTGGTGACAGAAATATCAGCAGCAATATCCTGGATGTGATACTGCACGCGCCTTACACACAAACCACACACATGTGTACCATGTATTGAAGATGTCATTATTGGGGAAACCTTCCCAGAGAGGTGAAGGGGATGCTCCCATGACAGCTGACAGAAACTCAAGAGTCCCACTCTGATCCCACACATGTAGGGGCCACGTGTGTCAACATAGACAGTCAAATGTCACCTGCAGTTCCCTGATGACAACAGTGCCTCTCAACCACTCTCCCAAAGTAAGGCTCATGTTCCACAGACTATGACTGGCATTACTTCTAACCTTGTCTAGAATCCAAAAGGCTCCAAAATCTGTAGTGACATCCCCACATACATTATGCTACCTTGTTCAAAATGCTGCCATTCTTATTTCCTTATTAAACAGCTCTAATTTAAATCTGATTATAATTTTCTGTCCTTATGATTTCCTAACAAGAGACCAGCCTTTGTAAGCACTGCTGCAATCCACTGGACATGGCTATGTGTGTTTGAATCCCCACTGTGGACAAAATTCATATTCATTTCCACAGGCCCTTAAGTCTCATGTAAATCAGGATCGTAGTTATCTAATTAGCTGTCTTCTTTGTCTCTAAGCTTTACATTTAATCAATCACTATTGGGCACCAATTTTGTGCTAGGCACATATTCTAGATGTTCAGGACACAGCAGTGCTTGAAACAAAGTCCCTGTCCTCACATGGAGAGGAAGAGATTGCTATGCCAACAAGATAATTTCCAGAGTTATAAAAGCAATAACCAGAGTGATATGTTGAAAGAGGTGGTTGGCAGGGGGGATACATTAGATAAATGGTCAGGGAAACTTGAACTACAATTCAAAGATGGACACAAGCCAGCCACGGAAAGCAAATAGGGAAGAACATTCCAGGGCAGAAAGAACAGCTGAGAAAGATCAGTGGCCATTTGTGGTACTGGGCTTGATGTGTTAAAGAAACTGAAAGATGGATGGGAGGTTGTGCAGGGTCTCTCTGCTTTGCCCCTCTCCACCTTTCACCACTTGGTCTATGCCTTCTGCCTTTGTTCTGTCTCTTTGGTTTGACAATGCCTTTGTGATTCTGGCACTTGATTCCCGGACTTTTCTGCACTTGAGGCCTGGACCTTATGGGAGCAAAGTTCTCAATCTCCCCTGCCAGCCTTAAGCTCTGATCAGCTAAGGACACTCATCTCAGCCTCACAGAAGCACTCTGCATTGACCATCCTGAGAGTTGGACTCTGGCCATTTGAAGCAGAAAACAGAGCCAGCCACTCATTCCCCCAACCACCTACCAGACATCCAGGGCTTCCTCCACACACCACGAACTGACTGACACCAGGGTTGTTTCTGAGGACTCACCCACAGTCTTACCCACTGATCAGAAGCACATGTAAGCACTCAGGAAAGCGGAAAGCAGCTGACAATCCAAGGACTGACTGTTGAGCTTGTCATCTTCTGGGCAGCAACACCTAATGATAAACATTCTCCTTTTCTAACAGATTTTTTTCCCCTTGTTATTATTTTATACTAATTTGCTACCAACAACTACTTATGTGGTAAATGCTCTTTGCTAAAATGAGATGTTTAACTGAGAGATAAAAAGAACTAGAAGCTGAATGCTGATTTAGAACACTTGCCAAAATATTCCCTGGCCCGTTAGAATCTCCTCTGGACTTGTGCTGCTGCACAGCCACAGGCTTCTGACAACCCCACAGCTTCCAGCACCTTTACATTCCCGTGCTCCTGACTCTTTGAGCCTGAGCACCACCTTCCACACCTGGACCTTAACTGTCCTCCTCCATTCCTGTGAACTGGAACCAACTGCCGCGCCGTTTCTAGCTCCTGCTCAATTCTCATGGCCTGGGTTTCAGCCATGGTTCTTCCTGGGCATCCAATTTCCATTGCATCAGGCCTTGCTGGCTATGAAAAATATGCTATTAAACAAGTTCCTAATCCTCTGAATTCTTTCATCCAAACGCAGAATATGTGTTTATTACTAAAAACACTGTGTGTATCATACAGGATATTTCTGTTGTGTGTGACAGACATCCAACTCAAACAAGTTTAAGTTAAAAGGGAGATTTGGGTTTGGGGTTTATGTAATTATAACACATGGGGATAGAACTGGGCTCCGGATCACTGAGGAATCAAACAGCAGGATTCATTTACTCTGCCTCTCCTCTCTGCTGTCCCCATGTCTGTCTTTCATTTTCCCTTTTTCACTGTCTTACTCTTACCTCTGGTTCTCTCCATCCTCATTCTCTCCTAAGCAGACAACTCCGAGTTTCTACTGTCCCTGCTTAGCAAACCCTTTGGAAGAAGACTTCTCTACCAGCATTGCTACATCAAGGACTTTGACTTGATGGATCAAGCTGGGATCCCATGACCAGCCCTGGCTTACTCACCATGGACAGGGAAACAGGATACTAGGATCAGCAAGGTCTAGCTCATGAGCGCACCCCTACATCCAAAAATGGGAATGGGGCTAAACAAAGTACTATGAGGAGCAGTTATGAAAGAATGATGTAAAATAGAAAGTGGCAGACACTCCAATTTGGTCCATTCAACATTCCCTCTGTAATCCTTTCAACTCTCTACTAACCTCTGCTACACTGTTTGGAAAGCCAAAACTACCACTTTGCAGACAGCCTTGCAGTGAGGGTACAGGTTTATGATCCAAGTCCTATCCAAAAGATGTTCCCAAGGAAAGTGGGCAAGATGAACATGAGTGGGTGGGTGCACACTGTGTCCATAATCAGAAAAAAAAGACACCTTTACCTGATCCCTCAACCCTACCAAAATGAAATGCTTTAGAAAAAAAAAAAAAAAAAAAACTATTCTATCTCATCCTGTCCCCTAAAACAATGAAACCTTAAGCCTTTCATAACAACATTATTATTTTATAACTTTATTTGGCTTATGTTGGTATCTAAAGATATGGTACAATTTTTGAGGTTATAACACTCATAGAGGGTAACTGCCCTTTTTTCACAATGAATATAGTAACTGTAAACTGGGTGATACTAAAGCTTTTTTTTTTTTTTTTTTTGCAGTACTGGGGATCGAACTCAGGGCCTTTGTGCTTGCAAGGCAAGCACTCTACCAGCTGAGCTATCTCCCCAGCCCCAAAGAATTTTTCTTTTAAATACCTATTCTATATTTGGCAAGTCCGAACTCCCTTCTAAAGCCTGAACTCCCTTGTAATTCATCTTGCAAGTGAAGTTTTTCTTTACTAAATACTTTTGTAGCTCTATCTCTTTTGACAGTAAGATCTTACTATAGTTTTGATCTACATTGTCCCCCAAAGGCCCAAGTGTTGAAGACTTAGTCCCCAGCCTGTGGTGCCTTTAGGAGGTGGGCCTACTAGAAGGAAGTGAGGTCATGGGAGCATGCCCTTGAAGGGGATATTGAGATCCAGCCTCTTCCCCTCAACCTCTTTCCTGGCTGCCTGAAGTGAGTAGCTTTGCTCCACCAAATGCTCCCCACCATGAATGTCCTACCTCTCTGCAGGCCAAAAAACAATGGAACTAACTGGTCATTTACTGAAACCTCTAAAACCATGAGCCAAATTAAATCTTTCCAACTTATAAACTGATAATTTTAGTTTTTGTCAGAGTAGCAGAAAGCTGACTAACACAGATCTGTTGTCTGCAACTAAGAACCCTGATGAATACTGCAGAGAAGAGTCACCAGTGGATATTGGGAGAGAGCAGTGCTATTAGGGGGAAAGAGCTTGGAAATAGAAAATGTCCCCTGCATCATTTTACAATGTTACTGTGAATGGGATGGATGGTGATGGAATGAAATAATGTGGTATAAACTGAAAAGCATAATTAAAAGTAAGGCTGTCACAGTCTTCTTGTTTGCTATATTACGTTGGCAGATAAGTTGAAGGTCAAATGCACCTAAATTACCAGAAAACACTCCTCTCTCATTAGCAAAATGCTCCTTGACTGTCCTTATTAGAGACCCTCTAGAAATTTCTTAAACTCCACACATATATTGTTTCTAGACAACACGACATCATTTGGATATTAACATTGTATATAGAATCAGTTATCCCTATTCTAGTCATTGACTAAGTTTTGACTGGTAAACTTCATCACAGGCAAGCAACAGGCAGAACCAACAAGACAAAAACATGAAGGAAGTTTTTACTGCACAACAGATCCAGCATGGCGACTGGCTCTAAAAGAGAAGGGATAGAACACATTGAGGAGAGGTGCAGGGATCAATCAATTATACCTGTAATTTTTTATAACTATAAAAACAAATATTTGTTACAAAGATATTTTAAACAAATATATAAAATCTGTTATTTATGAGGGGTGGGTTTATGACGATTTGTTAATTTTTTTCTGCATTTTTTTATTGTAAACAAATGGGATACATGTTGTTTCTCTGTTTGTACATGGCGTAAAGGCATACCAATTGTGTAATCATAAATTTACATAGGGTATTGTTGTTTGATTCATTCTGTTATTTTTCCCTTCCCCCCACCACTCCCACCCCTCTTTTCCCTCTATACAGACCTTCCTTCCTCCATTCTTGCCCCCATCCCTAACCCTAACTCTAACCCTAACACTAACCCCTCCCTCCTCCCATTATGTGTCCTCATCCACTTATTAGCGATATCATTCGACCTTTGGTTTTTTGAGATTGGCTTATCTCACTTGGCATGATATTCTCCAATTTCATCCATTTGCCTGCAAATGCCATAATTTTATCATTCTTCATGGAGGAGTAATATTCCATTGTATATATATGCCACAGTTTCTTTCTCCATTCATCAACTGAAGGGCATCTAGGTTGGTTCCACAGTCTGGCTATGGTGAATTGAGCAGCTATGAACATTGATGTGGCTGTATCTCTGTAGTATGCTGATTTTAAGTCCTTTGGATATAGGCCAAGGAGTGGGAGAGCTGGGTCAAATGGTGGTTCCATTCCAAGTTTTCTGAGGAATCTCCACACTGCTTTCCAGAGTGGCTGCACTAATTTGCAGCCCCACCAGCAATGTATGAGTGTACCTTTCTCCCTACATCCTCGCCAACACCTGTTGTTGCTTGTATTCTTGATAATCGCCATTCTATTTGGGGTGAGATGGAATCTCAGGGTGGTTTTGATTTGCATTTCTCTTATTACTAGAGATGTTGAACATTTTTCCATATGTTTGTTGATTGCTTGTAGATCTTCTTCTGTGAAGTGTCTATTCATTTCCTTAGCCCATTTGTCGATTGGATTATTTGCATTCTTGGTGTAGAGTTTTTTGAGTTCTTTATAGATTCGGGATATTAGCGCTCTATCTGAAGTATGATTGGTGCAAAGATTTTCTCCCACTCTGTAGGCTCTTTCTTCATATTGCTGATAGTTTCCTTTGCTGAGAGAAAGCTTTTTAGTTTGAATCTATCCCAGTTATTGATTCTTGCTTTTATTTCTTGTGCTATGGGAGTCCTGTTGAGGAAGTCTGGTCCTAAGCCAACATGTTGAAGATCTGGACCTACTTTTTCTTCTATTAGATGCAGGGTCTCTGGTCTGATTCCGAGGTCCTTAATCCTTTTGAGTTTAGTTTCGTGCATGGTGAGAGATATGGGTTTAGTTTCATTCTGTTGCATATGGATTTCCAATTCTCCCAGCACCATTTGTTGAAGAGGCTATCTTTTCTCCATTGCATATTTTTGGCAACTTTGTCTAGTATAAGAACATTGTATTTATTTGGGTTTGTGTCCATGTCCTCTATTCTGTACCATTGATCTACCTTTCTATTTTGGTACCAATACCATGCCGTTTTTGTTACTATTGCTTTGTAGAAGAGTTGAAGATCTGGTATTGCGATACCCCCTGTTTCACTCTTCCTGCTAAGGATTGCTTTAGCTATTCTGGGTTTCTTATTTTTCCACATGAATTTCATAATTGCTAGCTCTATTTCTGTAAGGTACGTAATTGGGATTTTAATTGGAATTGCATTGAATCTGTATAGCACTTTAGGTAGTATGGCCATTTTGACAATATTAATTCTTCCTATCCAAGAACATGGAGATCTTTCCATCTTCTAAGGTTTTCTTTAATTTCTTTCTTTAGTGTTCTGTAGTTCTCATTGTAGAGGTCTTTCACCTCTTTTGTGAGATTGATTCCCAAGTATTTTATTTTTTTCAATGCTATTGTGAATGGGGTAGTTTTCCTAATTTCTCTTCCTGAAGATTCATCACTTATGTATAAAATGCATTGGATTTATGAGCATTGACCTTGTAACCTGCTACTTTATTGAATTCACTTATGAGTTAATTTTTTTCTGCATTTTTGAAACCAATTAAAAGGAAAAAGTGAGGGATCCAGGAAAGAAAGACCGTTTGTTTCATGCTTTGCTGCTAATTCTTCTATTTTACTCACAGGAAGGAAAAACAAAACATAGCAAACACCAAATACCAAGCCATAAGTTCCAAAATGGATAATAAATCATTGTTAGAAATTGATCTGAAGTGTCAAGGTGCCTGGCATTTGTGGCTTAGACTGAAAGTTTTTCAGTGTCTTAGATCTGGTGAAGCAAATTAATTTTTGGTACAGGTCAAAAGAACTGTTTCCCAGGATGCCTCAGAATCAAGTGTGGCCACCAATCAAAATATTGTTTGAGTAAGTATGAAGACATTTCTCCATAAATTGCTTGGACTGCAACAGCAAAAGAAAAAAGCACTTCCTAAGCAGGAGCATTTGAGTTTCCAGTACATAGCCATCAAAAGAAATCTTTGTGTGAGTTTGAGAGAGGGGTGTGGTTTCATTTTTTTTATTGATACAGTAATAATTGGGAGGATTCAAGGTTATATTTGGCTTACAGAGTTTGAGCCATAACTTACAGTTTGAGAAGAGAGTACTTATTTATCATTTCCTTTTGTCAGTAATCCTTTATAATTCCCTAGCTTCATGATGAAATTTTAGTAGAATCAAACTTACACAAATCAAAGCTATATCATTAAGTTCTACAATTACTGATTGATCTAAGTTTAGGAACGGAAGTCCTAGAATCAGCTATACAACAGGTATAGCACTAGTTCAAATATGAAGGCTAAAAGATCAGGTTTAAAACTATTTTGCTAAAAATCTCAAGTTTGTCCCCCTCCCAATTCTCAGGTTTGCCCTACTCCTCACTTGCAAAGTGAGTTTGCCTCACTCCAATAGGGGGCTCTGCACTGAACCTATGGGGCACATTTTCAGATATCCAGAAACTATGTGATTAAAAGGAAAGATAAATAATTTTAATGTTCTATGAGTGTAAAATAATAAGGAAATTTTTCTTACTCATCCATCAGTAAAATTTTTGAAGTCCCACATTATATATCAAAAACAAGTATTTAGATACAAATGGTTATTTTTTCCATATTTTATTGATGCATTTTAGTTGTACACAATGAAGGGATTTGTTACATATTCATACATGCACATGATATAACAATATAATTTGGTCAATAACATTCCCCAATATTTTCCCTTTCTCTCTCTTCCTCCCTCCCCTTACTCCCTTTCCTCTACTCTACTGATCTTCCTTTGATTTTCATGAAATCCAACCACCCCATCACCTTTCTTTCTCTTTTTCCTTAGCTCTAGCTTACACATAAGAAAGAACACATGACCCTTGACTTACTGAGTTTGGCTTATTTTGCTTAACATAATATCCTCAAGTTTCATCCATTTTCCTGCAAATTATATAATTTCCTTCTTCTTTATGGTTGAATAAAATTCCATTGTGTATATACACCACATTTTCTTTATCCATTCATCTGTTAATGGGCACCTTGGCTGGTCCCATAGTTTGACTACTGTGAACTGTGCTCTATGAACAGGGGTATGACACATATCACTGAAGTACGATGACTTTAATTCCTTAAGATAAATACAAAGGAACAGTATAGCTGGGTTTTATGATAATTCCATTCCTAGTCTTTTGAGAAGCCTCTATACTGATTTCCATAGTGGTTATACTAATTTACAATTCCACCAACAGTGTAAGAGTGTTCCTTTTACTCCCCATACTCTCCAACATTTATTATTGTTTGTTTTCTTGATGGCTACCATTGTAATTGGAGTGAGACAAAATCTCAAGTGTAGTTTTGATTTGCATTTCCCTAACTGCTAATCATGTTGAACATTTTTTCACATAGTTGTTATCCATTTGTACTTCTTCTTTTGAGAAGTGTTTGCCCATTTATTAATTGGGTTCTTTGGGGTTTTTTTTGGTGTAAAGTTTTTCAAGTTCTTTCTATATTCTGGATACTAATCCTCTGCCAGAAGAGTAGCTAGCAAAGATTTTCTCCCCTTTTGTAGATGCTCTCTTCACATTCTTAATTGTTTCCTTTGCTATTCAGAAGCTTCTGAATTTGATGCCATCCCATTTATTAACTCTTGGCATTATGTCCTAAACTTTAGGGATCCTATTGAGAAAGTCGTTGCCTGTGCTTATATATGTTGGCATGTTGGCCTACATTTTCTTCCAAGTGTTGCATAGTTTCCGATATCATTTCTAGGTCTTTGATCCATGTTGAGTTGACTTTTGTTCAGAGTGAAACAAATGGGTTTGAATGTTTTCTTCTCAAAACTCTCGCTGTACCTGAGATCACTTTAACTCCTTCCAGGTAAAAGTTCATTTCTTCACATCCAAACTCAAATTCGAATAGCACAAATATTCCAATATCCACCTTGAATTTTAAAATTCAGGTAATTCTCTCACAATTTTTAATAAGCCTCTATTAACCCTTATTTATTCCAGCACAAATGTCTGGTTTTTTAAAGCTAATATTAGTTTGAACCATATAAAATTACAATTTTATTTGGTTAAATGTCTTCTGGAATCCAGTCTAACAATCATTCCACTTTCTGCTTTTAATATTTGTTTTGCTTATTCTTCAACTTCTGATTGTGGCAACACAGCAGACTAATTTTTATGACTTTAGAACGCAGCTACAAAGAGGTAAAATAGGTTGGGTGAAACAGAAGACATCTTTAAATTCACAGCTGAGCTTAACAAATATAAAAGGAAATTCCCCATTGCATGAAACAAAGAAAGGAATGTTTGTTTGGGGGTTTTATTATTCAGCCCTTGAAAGAGGCCCTCACAGCTAACTTCAGGTTTCAACAACCATATAGGGACTGGATACTAGACCCTGAATACTAGATGTAGAGTTGTAGTAGAAATTCTTGCATAAACAAAATATTCAAGGGATATGAAAAATATTCAATGAAAAAGAGGTTAAAAACTGTCCTCCACCTCAGAGAAGACAGGAAATGTACCTTTTCCTATGGCTGAGGTCTTTGCCTGGCAATTACCCTGAGATACCTGGCAAGAGCAAAAGTCAAACTATTCTGAAGACCACTTCTATGACCAAGATCTCAAAGAATGATTCAGAAAAAGATGAGCTCACAATCAAAAACTCAGAAAACACACAAAAATGATCCACCGTAGGTGAGAGCTGGTGGATGTAATAAGGGTCCCAAGGTAACAATCTGAAATGGTATATTTAAAATTATCAAAGAGACTGCTTTAAAATGTACCTGGGTTTAATTTAATTTATAGGTAAGACTGAGTGCCACTGAAGAGGCATGTTGTCAGTCCCCCAAAACAAGAGACATAATATGCCATATGCAGTGCCAGGTGAATTTACAACACACAGAGAACATGGGAAGGGGGTGGGTGGGACGGAGACTGGGACAAAGCCTTCATTACCATAGAGTCAGGGGGCACCTACATGGCCCTGTTCCCAAATGGGTAAGGAGCAAAACACAAAGGTTGGGGCAATGTGGTTAGAAGATTTGGAATATGGTTTTCACATACCAATGAAAGCTGGTGCACACAGAAGATGTAAACAATTTTGGGCATTGATTTAGTCCTGTGATTAACGGATGCCAAATTATCAATCAGAAAATCTATGAAAGTTGATTAGAACTGAGATAAAAGAGGGAATTAAAACCATAAAGAACAAGATACTAGTATCAATCTGATACCTTCCTGCTTCTGTATAGATGTGTCTGAAACCCTCAATTTTCTAAATGGCTTACATGCCATAGGTTTGCCCATAGGATGTGACTGGAGGTTTCTAAAAGATACGTGCCACTCACTTCTCTATTGTTATCAAATAGATGAAATACTAAAGTTATTCACCCTTTCTGCTTAAGATAGTGAACTTCTTTATTTAAAAAGCAACTTTAAAAGTCAATACATTAACAGCTGTTAATGTCATAATTTAACATGGTTTCTTTCTATAGCATGCCACCATAAAAGTATGGAATACAGACACTGGAAGAGAGGATACTCATATACATAAGCAACTCAGAATAACATCACTTAGCATCCAAAAGGTTGAAAAAAAAGCCAGAGGTACTTAAGAAGTAAATTAAAAACTCTGAAAGTGAGGGTTGATATTTCTGAAGATATCAAAGGTGAAATTATTTTAAATATTTCTGGGGTTAGCTAATTTATATGACAGTGGTTCCTGTTAGAAACATTCTGAAGATACTAAAAAGCTATTATTGCTTTTTAGTGTTGCCTAGGGTAAATCCTTCCAAATTTTGCCCACAGTCGCTCCCACCTTCCAGTCTAGGCAAAAACTCCTCTAAGTTTTTATGCTATATGTCAACTAACAATTTTCTGGCCAGCTAACATGGAAGTTCCTTTACAATATAACAGTTTTCCCGGTAGCTTCCAGTCACTCCTCAACTTAAATGGCTTATTCAGAAAAATGGTATGTGAGGAAAATCGTTGACAAATTATGGAAGAAATACTTTCAGAGATTTAGACATCCCAGAGGAAAATACAGTCATATCTGTTTCTTCTTATTTTAAGACAAATTTCCTCTCATTCTATAAAATCCAATAATAAAGAAAAAGCATACTTTACTCACAGTAGGAATATTTGGAGATGATACTTTGGGCCAAAAATAAAAATGGCTAAATTGGAAAAGCCAGACAGTAAATTAATTACTTTTATCTATCAATATCTCCTACGATAGATATAATAGTTACTTTTGTTTACCAATGTCTACCACTATACCTTAGTCATCAACATATAAAGGGATATTTTAACACCATATAAACACTGCTCTGATGGGGTCCTTGCAAAGGTTAAATTTCTAATCCTAACGCAAAGAATGTGTGTATTTCAATAGTATAGAATCACACATAGAGTAAGGTCCGGAACAAAATAGAACCAGTAAAGAAAAATAAGACAATTGGCCACATTTTAAATAGATATGTCCTCCTGCTCCAATGAGCTTATTGCCACTGGAACATTTGTAAAGGTGACATTATTTTAAATATTTCTGGAGTTAGCTAATTTATATGACAGTGGTTCCTGTTAGAACATTAATGTAGCAGTTATGATACAGCCAGATAATTTATCCAGATCCCATCAGTTACAAAAGACTGAGCTCTAACACAGACAAGACTTATTAGCACACATTAAATGAACCTCATTGCTCACTTAGGTTGAAGAAAAGAAAAACAGAGGAAGTTATTACCTGATTCTATTACAAATAAGTCTCTATGAATATGCTATAGAATGTGATTAGTCTCCTCCATGACTCTGGGAAATTCTGTTTCTAGATCATGTTTCTAAAGAACACAAATTACCTAAGGGAAAAGAGATTTATTTTCCTCTTATTTATTCCTTGTCAAAGATTTACAATAATCCTTCAATAGGATGATGGCATAAAAATTTTTCACAAGATCTAGTAGAAAGCATCAAAACAATCGCCTGGGAAAAGAATTGTCTTTTCAACAAATGATGCTTAGACAACTGGATATCCACATGCAAAGGAATGAATTTGGATTCCTGGCTCACACATATGCAAAAATAAACGCATATATCAAAGGCCTAAATTAGATGAATCAAAGAGCTAAACTATAAATCTCTTACAAAAAGTTTAAAAGTACATCTTCATAACCTTAGATCAGGCAATGGTGTCTTAGATATGACATCAAGAGCACAAGCAACAACAACAAAAAATTAGGTAAGTTCAAAAAATTAGGTAAAATTATTCTTTCAGAAGACATAACAAGACAATTAAAAAAACAACCCAATAAGTGGGAGAAATTAATTGCAAATCATATATCAGATAAGGTCTAGTATCCTGAATATATGAGGAACTCTGACAATCAACAATAAAAAGACAAATAACCCTGTTTACTTACTTATTTATATTTTTGTGGTACTAGGAATCAAACCCAAGGTCTCATTCAAGTACTCTGTCATTGAGCTAAATCTCCAGTCCTTTTTGTTTGTGTTTTGTCTTATATTGTTTTGTTTTGAGACAGGATCTCACTAAGTTCCCCAAGCTGGTCTGAACCTTGCAATCCTCCTGCCTCAGTCTCCCACTAGCTGGGATTATGGTTACATGCCACCACACCAGGTTTAAATGCCTCAATTTAAAATGGGCAAAAGATCTGAAGAGATATTACTTCAAAGACACACAAGTGAATAATAAGCACATGAAAAGGTACTGAACAACATTAGTCATTAGGGAAATATAAATCAAAACCACAATGATATATTACTTCGCATCCACTAGAATAGCTATACTCAGAAAGAAAAATAACAACAAATAGTGACAGGATTGTGAAAAAATCAGAAACCTCGTGTACTGTCAGTGGAAATATAAAATTATGCCACCACTTTGGAAAACAGTCTGGCAGTTCCTAGAAAGGATAAACATAGAGTTACCATATGATCCAATAATTCTACTCCAATGTATATATACCCAAGAAAACTGAAAACATGTCTACATCAAAACATACATGTGAATATTCATAGCAACATTATTCATAATAGCCAAAAAGTGAAAATAACTCAAATGTCATCATATGATGGATGGACGCACAAAACGTAGTATATCCATACAATGAAGTATTATTCAACAATAAAAAATGACGTTCTGATACATGCTACAATATGGATGAAACCTAAAAATATGCTAAGTGAAAGAGGCCAGTCACAAAGATCACATATTGTATAACTCTAGCCATTTCCATATGAAATATGGAAATCCTTAGAGACAGAAAGTAGATTCAGCAGTTGCTTATGGTTCAGGGTATTGAGGGAAATGAAGGAGCAACTGCTAATGGCTATATGGTTTCTTCAGGGAATGATAAAAATGTTCTGGAATTGAATAATGGTGATGGTTTCAGAACTCTGTGAATATACTAAAAACTGCTGAGTAGTAGCCTTCGTGTGAATTCTAAAGTAAACAAATTTTATCAATAAACTTACATTTTTTAAAAGGTTTTTCAAACTCCTAAAGTTTTTTAAAAATTTAAATTCCAAGAAGAATTGGAAAGTAAAAAGATATGCATATAAAGGTCAAGAAAGGAGAAGCATATGGTCAGCAACCAGAATTTCATTCAGATGGAGGTCAAATTGATTTTCTCTGCCTTATATATTATAAAAGAATAGGTTGGGGGCTGAGGGTGTAGCTCAGTTGGTAGAGTGCTTGCCTCGCAAACACAGGGCCCTGGGTTCAATCCCCAGCACCACCAAAAAAAAAAAAAAAAAAGAATAGGTTGGGAATACCTCCAGCATATGGAAATCTAAGACAAAGTGAGGCAATTATATTAGGTTCATCTACCAGACTATCACCCTACCATTTCCTGACTCCTTAAGTTAATTTAGGATCCTTTATTCTTGATGTTGTCTACTAGGTTTGTAGGTGTGCCAAAAGAAACAGCATGTAGAAGTAAGGCTATTGGTATTACATTACTATTGGCTATAATTATGGCTAACTAAAAATCATTCTGTGTAATTCTGAATTACAAGTACAGGCGAGTATTAACACATTTTCTGTTAAACATTAAGTGAAGAATTCCAAGAATTATTCAGCTAGTATCTGGTTAGTATCAACTAGTATCAAAGGCACATGTATATTTATCAATCAAGTATCATGAACATTACTGGTACCCCATAGGAATTTGCTGGAATACTAGTAAGTATAAGCAAAAATGGTGTTCATTTACTCAGTCATAAAGAAGAATGAAATTATGGCATTTGCCCATAAATGGATAGAACCAGAGACTATCAAGCTAAGTGAAATGTCAATCCCAAAAAACCAAAGGCCAAATGTTCTCTCTGATATGAGGATGCTGACACACAATAAGGAGGAAGAGGGGGAGAATAGAATTTGTTGGATTAGACAAAGGGGAATGAAGGGAAGGGAGTGGGGATGGAAGTAGGAAAAACAGTAGAATAAATCAGACATATCTTTCCTTCAGACATAAATGAATAAATCAGACATATATGAATTCAGACATAAATGAATAAATCAGACATATATGAATTCATAACCAGTGTAATTCCACATCATGTTTAACCATGGATTTTAATTACAATAAGTTATACTCTATGTATGTATGATAACTCAAAATATACTCTACTGTCATGTGTATCTAAAAAGAATAAAAAATAACACCAAGATAAAAACATTACCCTTACAAAATTAAATTCTGTATCACAAGCTCTAAGTAAATTTCAGGAAAGAAGTTATTAATAAAATTTATTCTTCATAAAAAATGGTGTTTATTCATATCATCTATTGAACATATTCATCAAGTGAGTCCCCAATCTTTCCTTTAGTTTGTTTTTTTACAGTGCTGGGGAACAAACCCAAGGTCTCTCACATGTTAGAAAAGTGCTCTACCATAGAGTTACATCCCCAGCACCCCCATCTTCCCTTTGAAATGAATACTTTAATAACCACCACATGGAATCAAGTCCCAAATGAATTAGACCATTACTTGGGGTCATCAATCCTCATGCTGGCTCACTCTACATCTCTAAGTGTATTAGTGTGCTCAGGCTGATATAACAAAATACCATAATAGAAATGGCTTAAACAACATTTATTTCTAACAGTTCTGGAAGCTAAGAAGTACCCGATCAGGTACCGGCAGGGACAAGTTGTGGAGAGGACCTTCTTCATGGCTTGTAGACAGCAATCTTCTTGCTATATTCTCTCAGGATAGGAAGAGAACCAAGCAACTCTCTGGCACCAATCCTCATGAGGACCCCACCCTCGTGATCTCATCTAAACTTGAACTACCAAAGGCCTCACCTCTTAATGCCATCCATCGCACTGGATTCAGAGCTTCAACATATGAATTGGGGGGGGGGGGGGAGGGGTGTGTGCAAATATTCAGTTTACAAAAGTAAGGAAAGTAGATACAGCTTGAAAACAAGACCCATACATATAGTGGTTTGGCAGGAAGAAGGAAAGCTTATTTCTCTATTTTTAAATATTCTAAAATAAAATTTGGTGCAGGATACAGAAATGCTGGCTATTGTCCACAGGGATAATCTTCTTTAATTAACAGAAAATTCATTTATTTAAATATATACCCTATGCCTACAATGAAGATAGGCACAGATGACAAGCAATCTGTGCAGGAGTAGTTTAGAGGTAATAAGCTAGGTCATAACTGCTGACCTTTTTAAAGGCAAAGCACCAAAGAGGAGCCCAGCTCTATAAGCACTTGAACTGAGAATCCATGGAGAGTGAGGGAAAAAAAGATCAATCCTATGGAGTTCAATGTAAAGTATTTATTAGAAATGGTGACTCCAAATCTTGTTGAGTCTTTGATTTCATACTGTTGATAACTAAAAATGGTGTGGGCCATCTATTTGCTAAAGAGGATCTAAATTATTTGATGCTCTTTCAAGATCCTCTTCATATCTGAAGATATCCCAAGATGTTTCATAAAGAAATCTGATAAACACTAGTTTACACAAACTCCCAAAAGGTATATTATTTGAGTAATAACATATGTAACTTGTGAGTTCATTTTCAACACAGCAAATAATGTTCCCAATGGTTGGAATATTACAGTTATTCCAAATTTTTAGGGATTTTTCCTATTGCAGGGCACTAAAACAGTTTCCAAAAAGAGCTGCAAGACATCAATAGTACAAAGGAATTATTTTCACATAATAATGGGCCTCTGAAAAGCCTAACAAAAAAGAAATCTATTTTGAGAATATGGGAAATATATTTGAATTCATTTAAAGGGAAAATTTTAAGAAGAAACTCATTTGATTAAGTTTGGGGACAGAAGAAATAGGTAGACTAAACCAATTATTTATTCTAGATACTATTCCATCCTCCCACAATTTAACCTTTCTCCTACTCCTAATCTATTATTTTTCTCTATTTGAGGGCTTTCAAACTAAGCTCCCAAGTTTCCTTGCCCTGCAGCTGACTGAATATGGCTCAGGAAGTAAGCTGTGGGCCTTAAATGGCATTACCAGAAGAATATGAATGTACATAGATATATTTAAAGGGATCAGCTCTTTAGAGAACAATGAATCAAGAATACCAATAAATAACAAATACACAGGGCAATATTACAATCCAGTTAAGCTTTAAGGAAACCAAAAATACTATCTATATTTATATTTTCTGAAAATAGAAAGGAGCAAATGGAATCCTTCTTAGGAGGGCCCAAGTAATGTGAAAGGGGGCAAATATGTCCTCCTAGGTCAAGGCAGTCATATTCAGAGAAAATTAGTCTCTTTTTTTGAGAGATCCATGAAAGAAGTTTTTGCATGTCACTCAGAACTGCTATGTGGAAAAGAGCTGAAATAAGAGCATATTTATCTAGAAATTCCTAAATCCAATGCAAGCTAAAAAATGGAAAGGACATGGGAAGTACAAGTAACTTATTAAATGTCCACTATTTGCTGTCTCTTACACATGCTGTCTTCTACTTCAATAGTACTCAATTTTTTTTTAGTTGAATCATAACAAAACTCCCAAACACCATCTTTCTTCAAAGTTACCAATGGGGAAAATTACACACACTCACACAAACACACACACACACACACACACACACACACACACGGACACAAATTTTATTTCTGCAGGGAAAAACCTGCAAAAACAAAATTTATAAACCTTTATTCTGCCTCCCCAGTAACCTACCCTGTTAGTGTAACAATACTGAAATTTAACTCCAAGTAGCATGCCCAGTATCTATTAGAGGTTCAGTAAGTATTTGGTAAATGAATGTTGAAATTTTTCAGAACACAAGCTTTTGTTAATGTGCACTTAATATTCACTCATAAAAATGCATCTTAAAACACACACCATCTAGACATAGTCACAGTAACGTCTACTCCTAACAATGCACTCATGACAAAAAATGGAAGACAAATATTACAAAAGAATGGACTGGAATGGAATGATGACAATTAGAGAAAATATGAAGGGAAATTCCAAACACTTAAAATTCTTCCAAATATGGTCTTTTTTTTATGTCAGTTACTTGTTTTCCATGGAAATTCACAAGTACTGGGAAAAGTAACCTATCTGGACGTTGGAACTTTAACATTACTCTTGCATATATCACATATAATCATAAAGGATCTCTTTGCACCCTTCTAATTCACATTAGAGAATTTACACATATTTACAAATAGTGTGCACTATGTTGAACAAACCTCAACTGAAATGAATATTAATTGTATTATCTGTCATTTAAAGAACTCTAAAGAGTAGTCTCGTTTAAGACTAGTGAAAAGTACAGGCAATTCTTACTAGTGGACATAAGTTTTTACATAAATTCTTACTAGTGGACATCAGTTTTTCCTGAACAAGGGAAGAAATCTGTTGCACTTGGTTTGGGGTTTTTTGTTTTGTTCTGTTTTATGCTATCTTTGTTTTGTACTTCAAACAAAATATAAGTAGAGAAATAAGATGGGTTTTGTTTTATTTGGGGATTTTCAAAATAGCTGAAGGCAACATGAAAAGTTTAAATTCACAGGGTTGTTTACTAGAAGGTCAGTGTTCTGAAGAGGCAAGCCATAAAATACGCACAAATTAAGACTTACAAAAAATATTTTATATAGAGAATAGATAGTAGCGTGAAATACATATTTAACAGAAAGTAACATCCTTCATCAGCAACAAAATCCCACAGAATCTTCTTATTTGTAAACAAGAGCTGGAGCCCACCGCTGCTCCCTGGTATCCAGGAGGTAGGGAATGGGGTGCACAGCGCTTCGCCCACCCCAAAGCGTTCTGCAAGGAGGATGACCTCTGCCCAGATCTGGCACCAACCTTGGGCCAAGAAAAAGACCTGTCGGAACTGTTCCGCTTTCAGCTTATGGGTTGGGTTCGACCACTCCTGCTTAACTTCACTGCAGTTACCCCGGGATTCTTAAACCTCCTTCAACTATCGCACTTGGCCAAGCACCTGCAACCCACGAGGCTCGGGTTACCGCGGATGGCAGCTCCCGGAGCCTGTGCCCTCGGGGAAGCCCGGCCCGAAGGCAGCCCCGCAGGTGGCTTACCGAGCAGCGAGCCTATGAAGATGACGATCTGGACTGTGGTGGTGAACTGGCGGTACAGCTCCGCCTCGCCGAACTCCCCGAGCGCGCTGCGGTTAGTGCCCGCCGCCTCGGCGCCCGACGTGTTGCGCGGCTCGCTGGCGTTTCGGGAGATCCAGCTCGCGTTATGCCCCATGGTGAGGCTGGGGCTCGGGTTCCGCTCACTGCCCGCGCGCCTCGGAGCCCCGCGTGGGTGCCTGACGGAGTCCTGGAGAGCCGGGGCAGCCGGCGGGTCCCCTCACGTCTCCACATCGTCAACCCCGCCGCCTGGGAGGCGGGGTGGTAGTGAAGCGAGGCCGCGCCCCATGCCTGTTCCCCCCTGGGTCCCTGTCAGCAGCCACATGAAAGCAGCAGGGTCAGAGCCCGCCAAACGTCGTCTGTCCCTCCTCCAGCGGGGTCAGCGCGGCCAAGCCCACTCAGCAGAGATGGAAACAGACAAGGGGGCATCTGATGGTCAAGGAGGGCTCTCTCCAACCCCGCCGCCCCCTTCAACCTCTGATCCCTCCGCCCTCTGAGAGCCAGGGTATCCCACTCTAGTCCCCTTGGACTGACGGGCTCTGCCTCTCTCCTTAGAGGGAAGAGAACATTTGGCTAAAGCAATTTTTCAATTCTGCGGGCTCTGAGGCTGGATGGTGACGATGTGAAACCCACGAAATGCCCAAGCCGTGCCGGAGCTGACCCGATCGGCTCAGACCCCCAACACCCAGTGGGCGCCCCAGGCCTGTTTGGAATGCCCTGAGTCTCCTAAACAGCCTGGCCCTGCGCGGTTGGCTGTCCGCCAGGACGTCCCCGGCAGTCTCCTCCTCCCCTTGCTGGGGGCTCCGACCTCCCGCCTCGGCACGGCGGCAGGGACCCCGATCCGCAACCCCTCTTTGCCTCTGCACCGCCTGGCATCCTCTTTCCTAGACCCACTCGGGCCGGACGCCGCTGGGACAGACAGAGCTTGGAAAACCGGAGGGAACGCGGGTGGACGCCCGGTAAGGGGCAGTGGCACCGCCCCCTCGGCCGCCGGGCTCCCGGCGCGCGCCTAGGGTAACCGGGGGCGCGCGGCCGGTGGGGACGGTCACGTGACGCTCGGTCCCGCCCCTCACGCAGCCGAGGGAGGCGACGCCATCTTGGCCCTGCGGAGCGTGACTTCCTTACGGGAAGCGTGGGAGGTGCGGAATTTTGTGTCTGGCTTCTGTGGACACGCTTCCTACTCCTCCCGGACTTCGCTTCGTTTACGGCTGCCGTTGCTGCCCCACGCTTGTCAGCCTAGACTGCCTGCAAGCCCTTAATTACACGTCGCTGCCACCTGGGCAGGGAGCCCAGTCTTCTGGCCTCTTGGTCAAACCTTAAGTGTAGCTGAAGCATTAAAATATGGAACATAGGAATTCAGTGCGTGGTTTCCTAGACTCTCTTATTGGATCTCTTTTCTAAAACGTACACGGTATAATCCAAGCATAGTGGATTCTGACAATGAAGAGTTGGAAGGAAGTAGCTTCCTGTGGACTGATGCAAAGGTTGGGAAGCTGGGATAATCAAGTGAATAAGGAATGTAAAAGAGAAGCCAAATGGGAGAAAGGAACCTGGGCGGCCTCCAGAGAAAGGATCTAGGGGAATAAAAGTAGAAATGAGAAAAGATTTTTCATAGTTTCACTTCATGTTAACTGGTTTCTTTTGTAGTACATGAAGTACGTGGTAGAGGGCTCTGACATAGTGAATGACAGTTTTAACTCGAAGGACAATAACCCTTAAGAAGTGATTTAAATTATTTTTTGGTTGCCCTACGAATGATCCTGCTATAGTATGGCTATTTCACTCTTACTGGTCACCCTTCTTATTTATTGTTCTTTAGAGGGTAGAAATCTATGTTAGATACATCTTTGGATTTTCACAATACCTGCATATTGTAATCCTCTTATGTAAACAGTTACATTAAACTTTTTGAAGATCAAAAAGTAGAAGTTAATAATTACACTAATTATACCCCCAAAGTTGCCATTTCCAGTAATTAAAATTAGTTCTGAGAAGCTAAACATGTTTTTCAAGATGCAACCCCTGTCCATTTGAATTACTGTCCTTTTCAATTACAGGTATAGTCTTGGTTTATTGAGGCTGCTATAACAAAATGCCTTATTCTGAGCAGCTTATAAACAACAAAAATTTGTTTTTCATAGTTCTATAGACTGGATGTCCAAAATCAAGTCACCCACAGATTCAGTGTCTGCATTCTGGCTCACAATTTATGCCTCCTAGCTGTGTTCTCATATGGTTAGCAGAGTACCCTTTTATAAAGGCACTAATTACATTCATGAGGGTGAGCTCTTATCACATAATCACCTGCTACAGACCTCATCTCTTCATAACATAACACTGGTAATGAGGTTTCAACACAGAACTTATGAGGGGAAGAAACAACATTTATATTATAGCAGGTGTTATGTTGATATGAGTTGGCCAGGAAATAACACTTGGCAGCAATTAAGTACATGGCCAGAGCTAAGGACAGATGATTAGAACCACCAGCCCACACAATTTGTGCTTGATAATTTTAGCCAAACCCTCCGAAGCTACAGTGAAGGCAGATCATGAACAATGGAGTATTTTTTTAAGGCAACATCTGATTTTAGCTCTAGATAATGCTATTACAAGAAATTTTTCTTTACATTCATCTCCCATAATGAACATTCTAAGATGGCATCCTCCCAACTTAAAACCATTTTATGTTCCCACAGTTTTGTGGTTAGTTGTTGTGATGGCTAATTTTATATGTTGACTTGACTGGGTTAAGAGATGCCCAGATAACTGGTAGAACATTATTTATGAATGTGTCTGTGAAGGTGTTTCTGAGGGAGATTGATGTTTGAATCAGTAGCCTGAATAAAGAAAATCCAACCTCACCAATGTGGGTAAACATCATCCAATTTGTTGAGGGCCTGAACAGAACAACAACAACAACAAAAGAACAAAAAGGCAGAGGAAGAGTGAATTTATTCTCTCTTTCTAAGCTGGGACATCCTCCTTCTTCTGTCTTCAGACCTTAGTACACACTGAATTATACTATCAGCTTTCCTTGGTCTCCATCTTGCAGATGGCAGATTGTGGAATTTCTCAGCCTCTGTAATTGCATCAGTCAATTCTCAATATCCTCTTTTATTTATCATTGGTCCTATTTCTCTGGAGAACCCTAAAATCCTGATTAATATTCTCATTTCATGATTAATATACTTGATTAGCACCGAGGATCCATTTTTCCATAGAAATAATAAACATGGTGATAGAGTTTTCAGGAAAAGAGGAATACAAAAGAGGGAGTGAGAGGTTCTGAGGATTAAGTACCCCAAGGAAAGTTCTAGTCATTCTGTAGGTCTCCCTCCCTCTCCAAAGTTCTGCCTCCTTCAGTCTCCACAGCATTTAATGGAGTTACTCTTCTGCATGTGCCTGTAGTTCACTCATTTAGTGCATGTTAAGGGTCTGTGTTAGGAATGCAGTATGTAGAAAACAACAGATTTTTACCAATTTCCCCTATCATCTGTTCTGAAATTAATCTTATACATATTGAGACTTGCTTGTGGATTTTCCTTCTTGTACCATTGGAAAATAGGTGTGATGGTCAATTTTATATGTCATGGGGTGCCTATACATTTAGTCAAGCATTATTCCAAGTGTCTATGGGGGTGTTTCTGGATGGGATTGATATGAATGAGTAGACTGAATAAAGCAGATTGTCCTCCACTGGGTGAGTGGATCTTGTCCAATCAATTGGAGGCTTGAAGAGAAAAATAAAGGAAAAAAGTTACTTAGGTAACATTTCTTTTTGTTGAACTGCCTTTGAACTGAGACATTGGACTTTTCCTGCCTGGACTCCAGCTGAAACATTGGCTCTTAAAAAAAAAAAAAAAAAAAAAAAAAAAAAAAAAAAAAAAATTGGCCCTTAAGCCTGATGGCTTTTGAACTGAAACTCTCACTGGTGTTCCTGTTCTCAGGTCTTTGGACTTGGGTGGGAACTACACCACCAGCACTCCTGAGTTTCTGTCTTGCTGACTGCAAATCTTGGAACTTGTTAGGCTCCATAATTGTGCCAGTCAATTCTTCATAATTAATCTCTTTCTATATGTATATTTATCCTGTTTGTTATGTCTCTTTAGAGAATCCTAGTGCAATAAATAATTTTTAAAAAATAACTCCTTTTTTACTTTTTCCCTTATTCTTAGGATTTAGAATAATTGCAAAGATCAATGTGGAGATGTGAGGTGGATCCAATGGGTTTTATTTTCCCTTACTTCTTCCCTCCTATCTTTCATATGCCCCTCTGTGGTCTTTTACTAATGGCAGAAGAAAAAAACCAAAGAAATGTTAAGTATTTTTGTGTGGTAAGCCCAAACAGCAGAATACTGAGAGAAGTCTTTATGCACTTGGCACCCATTTAGAATAAGCAGTTCTATTTTCAAATGACTATTTCTATACCTGCATGAAAGAATAGATATTGCAGGTTATTATGTAGACATCACAAATGTTCAACAATATCTTATTGTCCTCTTCTTGCAGGCACACAGAAGACTATATTTCTCAGCTGCACTTGCAAGTGGGCAGGTTCATGTGACTATTACGACTAATGAAATATGAGCAGTTGTGAAGAGTCATTTGTAGGCTGAGACAGTGAAACGCTATTTGTGATTCTCAGTTCTCTCTTGTGCCATTGTGATTGTGGAAGGGGCCTTGTGTTGAAATGGAAGAATCAACAGATGGAAGCAGCCTATGTCTCTGAATCACCATATAGGAAGGCACATGCCCTGGAGGGCCAACCAAATCCTTGATAAATTTTGTATGATCATAAATGAATATTTACTGTACCAAGCAACCAAGATTTTTACAGTTGCTCACTATTACAGCATAACCCAGCCTATCCTGGCAGATATAGTTATGAAAATTGGGGACTAAATATTTAAAATCACAGTTTATTTTATTTCTAAGGAATGGAAGATATTGAGTCAGCATTTTAAAAATCTCTGTGAATATTGGTAGTGGCATTAGGATCTCCTAGGTCCTTATAAAATGAAAGTGGTTGCTGATAATAGAGCCTCTGGGCATCTTCAATTGAACTATTGAGATTTTTCACATCCCAAAACATACTGGTCTCTAATAAACTTGTGTTGTTTTAAATGGATTTTTGGAGATCACTTAATCTTAATATAGGAGACAACCTATTTCTCTCTTTCTGGAAATCTAGGTTATAGTTTTACACAGGCAAAGCTACCCATTTTCTCAAGATTAAAGAGTTCAGTGTAGTGTGCACAGTGTTGGGGTGACAGGAGCATGAATCTTGGTGTCTGTTGGCCCTGGGTTTGAATGCCTACTTCACTATTTCCAGTTGTGTTCAAATAACATTGGGTAGTTACTTCACCTCTCTAAATTCAGCTTCCTCCTCTATTGAACAGAGATAATAATGCCTATTTTGTAAAGTTGTTTTGAGGGCAATAAAGCATTTAATTAATGAAAACCCTGACAATGTCTGGCACAACTGTAGAATATTAATAAAAGGTAATTATGCAATTCCTGTTTATTGATGTTTAAAGAAAAAATATCAAAAGGGGAAAAAAGCATCGCCTTCCAAACCTTTAAAAAATTATGTCACTTGAATGTAGCTCAGTGGTATTAGTGGTAGAGTGCTTGCTGAGCATGTGCAAAGCCCTGAGTTAGAACCCCAGCACCAAAAACAATTTAAAACCTTTATTTTGAAGATTTCAAGAAAATATTACATAATATCCCCTATATTTCAAAAAATGAAAAAATCACTTATTATGCAATAAGCAAAGGACAGAGTAACTTTTCAGGAAATTTTGCTTGAAGATTTATTTAGAAGTTTGGAATTTTGCCTTTACACCATTGGGCTAAATATGTTTACATAGGTAGGGTATGACTGCAGGAAGTAGGTCAATAGGGGCATGTTTTTGGGGTATATATTTTGTCCTACTCTACCTGCCTTCAGTTCCCACTCAACTAATCCCTACCAGGGACTTAATTCATTGATTGGTTAAGGCTCTCTTAACCCAGTCATTCCATCTCTATACCTTCTTGCATTGTCTCACACACGAGCTTTGAGGGGATACCTAATCTAAATCATAGCATCACGTATTCCAAATTACCCCAATATATAGAACAGGAAATGGTTTCCTATGGATATGAGTTTCTAAGTCCTTGTACCTACGGATTTGCTATTAAATTCATCAAGTGCCAGGGAAGTGAAAGGTTGAACTCCCTTCCCTTCCCTTCCCTTCCCTTCCCTTCCCTTCCCTTTCCTTCCCTTCCCTTCCCTTCCCTTCCCTTCCCACACAGACATATGCATGTGCACACAACATGTGCACAAACACTGTGATCATAAAGCAAATCAGACTTAAGTTTTTAATAGCAAATATGTCAACTAAAATATCCATCCATGAGTATTGTCACCCTCAAAGGAGTCACCTTGAGAAGCTATTTGGCTGTAAAAGAGTATCTTGATTTCTAAACCCCTTTAGGGTTAACTCCTCTTTTATAGTTAATTTCAGAAACTAGCATAACCCTTCCTATATTCCTGGTTATAACCAATATGTCTGTCCTTTAAGAATAAATTTTATTTCTTTTTAATAAGAGTCAAAAGTTATCTAGGATCAATTCCGGGAGTCTAAGCCACTTCTGTTAGAGACTTGTTTCGTGAAAACTATCCAGTTTGGTGCTATCATTCCAACCTGCGTAATTTGTGCGCCCACGTTCATGCAGTTCTTTTGATTGCTTTCCTCCTGCAGGTTGTAAGCAAGGTTTTCTCGCAACGTGGTTTGGCCTGGGTTTCTCCAGCCCAGAGTGTCCGGTGGAGCCCCGCCCCAATCCCGCCCCTGACGCGCAGTCCCGCCTTCGGGCCCGCCCCTGCTCGGGCCCGGCCCACAGGCCGGTCTCCGGCACGGGGCCCCGCCCCCGAGCCCGCCCAGGGCCCTCCGCAGCCGCGGCAAGGCCGCCCTGCCTTGGCTGCCGCGTAGCTATGACTGGGGGCCGCGGGGCCCACGGCCGCGGCCGAGATGAACCTCAGGAAAGCTACCCACAGCGGCAGGACCACGAGCTGCAGGCCCTGGAAGCCATATACGGAGCCGACTTCCAAGACCTGCGGCTGAACGCGTGCGGACCGGTAGGAACGTGGCGGGTCTGGCCTGAGCCGACCTGCCCTAGCCCTGGCCCGGAGCCCTGACGCTTACAGATTGGGCGGACCCTTTAGGATTCTGCAGTTTTTTTCATTTCTCCAATTCCACCCGCGCTCACACTGTGACCTCGAACCTTAACTGGTCTCCAAAACCCCTGCCTGGGCCGAATTCTCTTAGAGCGTTTTCCCCAAGCCCGCTCCCATTCTTACTTGGTACCGTTTCTTATTCCTGCTGACACCCCCGAACATCCCTGTCTTCTTCCAACTTTGCCTTCTCCCCTCCGTCCCCCGGGGCCTTCAAGGAGGATATAGCAGCACATTCATAGTCACCCACTGCTACTTTGGCCTGGGAAAGCTTTGAGGGCTCTGGCACAGGCCTTAGGCTCTCAATCAATTCCCAGGTCTCACCCATGTATTCAGAACTTTACATGTCGTAATTCTCACCTCACTCCTAGGCATCCTTATCGTGTTTTTTTGTATGGCATATCTTTCTGTGCCTTCCTGTGAGGCATTTAGCTGAGAATACTGTAGAATGCATTCTGTTTACCCGTAGTGAAAAGTAGATTACTGAGTCAAGACCTTTTAAAGTGGCATTTGGTTTAAAATATCGTTTTCCTTTTTTTCTGGAAGTTAAGATACACCAAAAGCTGCTGATACTGTATTCCCCATCCTTGAAGTGTTGATCTGCCAAATTAATACGTTTCTAAATATTGTCATTTTTGAAATACTACTTCCTTCATCTGCCTTTAATTCTAGCGTTTTATAGCCTCTGCCTCATCTACACACCTGCCTTCTGTAAGGGCAGAAGATTCTCCTCCTAACCCAACGTGCTTCTAACTTCGTTTATTAAATACTGTTTTAGATAATGGGAATGCAGCTGGAGCAAAACAGACAAAAACCCTGCCCTCAGGGAGCTTACTTCTCCAATGTTTAATTTCCAGAGTTATTTTTAACTGTGTATACTGCTTATACATGATTATAGTAAAATAATAAAAGATAATTTAGTGGTCATCTGGCAACTTCTCTATTCCCAAACATTGAGAACCAGGAAGTAGGTCCATTAAGCAGTAAAAATTATGTCACACGCGTGCTGCCAACTCAATTCGAAATCCCTGAGACTTCATTCAGAGCCCGTTTACTTTATACAGAGGTTATTATCTACTCCTAATGCTCTAGAAAAATGGGCAGAAAGAAGCAGCTGCTTTGTGGGTAGAGACACTAATAATCCCATGATTATTAGTGGGATGTCAGCCCAAGAATTTATAGCTAGTGACTTTTATAACAACATATAAAAATGCACACAAGAAAACCCAAAACTATAAAAGGCAGTCAGACGTATTCAATAGCATCAGTGACCTGGAGCATAAGGAATATCCTCTCCTGTATAGGCCTCAAAAGTAGTAATTGATAGTCATAAGAATGAATCAGAGTTTACTCATTCAACAAGAACTTATTAGCACCTGCTGTTTGCCAGTCTTCAGAGAAGGGTTATGCAGGTCCACAATCCTTTATCCCGAATGACTGAGTCCTGATGGACTCAATTCAGAATTGTTCCTGTTCACATTCATGGATGCATGCTCCACACTGCCTAATACCTTCCTCTATGTTTGAGTAGCATCTGAAAATCAGGCATGAATATTCAGCTTTCACACTAAACAAGAAAAAGATTATTAATAACCCAGTGTCCATTCAGGCCAGATTTGCTGCCAATAGCTTCAAATCAGATTTTTTAAAACTTTTGGAGGAGTGTTATAATAGAAATTCTGTTTAGTGTGTGTAAACTATAAAGAAATATTTTGGGTCACATGCTAAAAATCATAAACAAAAAAGTTGGGAGACCACTAGTTTAAACTATAGCTTACAGTTTAAAGACTGTTATAAATTATTATTGTTACTTATCTTGGCTAGCTTTCTATATCAGCAAAAGGACTGCTCCTTTATAATTTGATAGCCATTGCATCATGCCTCCATAAAGCTTGCTTCTACCTCTCGGCCCACCAGAGTATATGAGGTTGCTTGTTTTCCTTCCCCTTCACTAACATTGTATATATCAGACTTTTCATCTTTGCCAGTAGGTCAATGAAACATTTTTTAATTTTTATTTCTTTGGTTATAAATTATGTAGCTCACCTGTGTTTGTAAGCCATTGATCTTTTCTTTTCTATGAATTGTTCATGTTCTTTTATTTTTCTACTCTGCTGTGTATTTCCTTATTTGTAAGAGGTAGATATATGTAAGGAAAATTATCATTTTGAGTCATCATATATTAAAAATATGTACCCCTGATTAACCATGTGTATTTTGTATTTATGTAATTTATGCAATTAAACATATTTAATGGAATCAAGATGAACTGTTTTTGTATTGTCCATTTGGATTTTTTTTCCCCTAAAAAACTCGTCTGCTCCAATGTTACCAAAACAATGAATTCTTTGAGGTTTCATTTTATTTTTCATGATTTAATTTTTAAATTTCCATCAAATAAATATAGAAATAACTGGGTGTAGCTAGGACTGCGCTACATGTCTGTAATCTCAGCTCCTCAGGAGACTGAGGCAGGAGGATCGCAAGTTCAAGGCCAGCCTAGGCAACTTAGACCATATCTCAAAATTAAAAATTGTTAAAATCATTGGAGATGGAGCTCAGTGGTACAGCTGTGTCTTGGGTTTAATCCCAAATACCACAAAAATAAATAAATATAGAAATAGCATTTAAAAAAAATATTCTACCTTAGCTCCATACAGGACTAGGTCACCCTCTTTGTGTACTCTTCCACACCCCCAGTTAATCAGACAGTTGAGATTTTTGGTCTTTTTCACTACTAATTTGAAATGCCACCTTCATGAGGACAGGGTATATTTGTTCACTTCTACATTCCCAGTGCTTGGTAAAAAGCTCTCAAAAATTGTTACTGAGTGAAATAATTCCCAAATGTATTTGCATCTATTTCTTGACACTCTATTCTTTCTCATCAATCGACTTCAGCACAACTATCACATTGCTTTATTGTACATTCATAGTAGTCTTAGTATTTAATGTGGTTGTATTTACTTTAGAGATTTTTTTTTTTTTTTTTTTTTTTCCTTTTGTGATACTAGAGATCAAGGGATTTGAACCCAGGGCCTAATGTAGGCTAGGCAAGTGCTCTACCACTGAGCTATATCCCCAGCTATTAGGGGAAAAGACCTAGGGTCTCACCAAGTTGCCCAGACTGACTTCAAACTTGTGATCCTCTTGCTTCAGTTTCCCAAGAAGCTAGGATTACAGGCATGCCCTGCTACTTTACAGAATTTTGCTGACTAGTTTTATTTTAATTTTTCCATATGAATGTTAAAATCAGTTTGCCTGGTGTCTTGGTCCATTTTCTGTTGCTATAGTATAAGGCCACAGACTGGGAAATTTATAAAGAACAGAGATTTATTTCTTACAGTTCTGGATCCTGGAATGTCCAAGATCAAGGGCATCTGATAAGGGCCTTCTTGCATCATAACATGGTAGAAGGTATCACATGGCATGGTAGAACAGTTCTATAAGCTTAGGTCTCTCCTCCTTATTTTATAAAACCATTAATACCATCAGGGTGCCCTGCGTCCAAATACCATTGAAATATAAATTTGGAGATTAAGTTTCCAACACAATTTTGGGGAACACATTTAAACTATAACAACTGATCCTAAAAATTCTGTTGGCATTTTTATTGGAATAACATTACTTAAGTTTGTGGAAAATTGAGATTCTGAATATTTTAATGTTTATTTAAAATGGAGCTATAGGTCATTATTAAACTTTTAACCTTTTAAAATTTTTTACCAGTTTGATAAATAGGCAGATATTTGAGAACAGAACGTGAATGAATTTAGGGATTTTTAAGGTCAATTATAGATAGTATTCATTTTTAGAAAAGGAAGTATGGGGAAATCAGTAATTAAGATATTTAATATAAAATCTGGAGGAATATTATCTAATTTCCATTTTCTGAGCTTTTATCCATCATTTTTATTTTTGGCTTCTGCCAAAGACTTGGGCAAGCTATCTAGCCTTCCAGTGTTACAGACTGGGAAGAGAGAGATGAGAAGCCATGCTAAATAGAGTCTTGCCATCAAATTCAAAGAGAACATGATAAACAGAAACCTAGGTAACAACTCCAGATCAGATACATGAAAATGATTTGAATGTATACCTTTTTTCTTTAATACTTGAAATTTAAAAAAAAAACTGTAAAAGTTACCATCTTAACATATTTTAAGCATGCAGTTCAGTAGTGTTAAGTATATTCACACTTTTGTATGATAGATGATCATTTAACAGTTTTAATTAATTTCTCAAATGCCATCCTCAAACCAGATGTGGTGGTCCATGCCTGTAATCCCAGTGACTTGCAACTTAGCAAGGCCCTGTCTCAAAATAAAATTTTTTAAAGAACTGGGATGTAGCTCAGTGGCAAAGTGTCCCTGGGTTCAATTTCCATTACCCCACTCACTCCAAAGAAAAAGCAAAATCTCATCATCACTTTGCAACTTATTTTGTAAACCAGTGAAGATTAATCACAGGGCTGTCATTGACCCTCATGCTTTATACTTTGAATCTTGAAACCAGAAGATTTTTAGTTGTGTGAAATGACTTATAAAATTCTCAGGCTTTAATAGTCTTACCCTTCCCTCTAGTACTTCTTAGTTTTTCTTTTCTTTTTTGCAGTGTTGGGAATTTTTCTTTATTTTCCAGTATCAAGAATCAAACCCAGGGCCTCATCCCCAGGGCCTTGCACATGCTAAGCAAGTGCCTTTCCTCTGAGTTTTTAAATTTTATTATGAAACAGGAGCTCATTAAGTTGCTCAAGCTTGCCTCAAATTTGGTGATCCTCCCGCCTCAGCCTAGGATTACAGGCATATGCCACTGTGCAAGCTCTACTGGTACTTTTAACAGGAATAGACTTGTTCCTAACCAGTTGCTTTTGTTGAGCCTGAGTGTTAGGCAGCTTTCTATTTCTATAACAAAATATCTGAAATGATCAATTTAAAAGGAAGGAAAAAGGAGAAAAAGCTTATATTGGCTAACAGTTTTGAAGATTTCCGTACATGGTCAGTTGGTTGTTGTTTTGAGACCTGTATGGAGGCAGTGCATCAAGAAGAACGTGACAGAGGGAGCCTGTTCACCTCAGGTTGACTGGAAGAGAATGAAAGGAAGAGGAAGGAGCTAGGATTCCATTATCCCCTTCAGGGGCATGCCCCCAATGAACTAAGGCCCTTCAAGGTCCTACCTCTTAAAGGTTCCACCACCTTTCAATAGCTCCAAGCTGGGGACTGAGCCTTTTACACATAGGCCTTTGGGGGACATTTAATATCCAGACTATACCAGAAGCACATTTGAACCGAGCATCAGGGATTTCTATGGTTTTGGTTGGGGGCTGTTCCCAGGAGAAGAGCATTGTGCTGAGAATTGGGTCCCTAAAGTTTTTGTTATAATCCTTGGGATATTTTAGGTTCTTTGACTGTTTTTGTTTCTTGAAGAGTTTTGCCTCTTTAGGACTGAATTTGCATCTCTTCTACTTTGCTTGAGGATTCGTTTAACTGTTTTGTAACAGATGAGGAGGGTATCAAATTTTATGATCCTTATGAGGAAGCAAATTTAATTCATATAGCAATGTATGATCTCTAAATGACTCTGTTTTCATGTCACCTGCATTTTTGGTGTTCAATTTTTTTCTCATTTATGATGTTATATATTTTACAAATGATACACCTGTGTTGTTTTTCCTCTCCTTTAATGCTCTCAAAAGGTTTTGGTTACCCATTACTCTGTATTTGTTTGTCTGTAAATATTCCAGGAATGCATTATTTCTTGGTGCAAGTTAAGTCAACAATTTTTTCAGCATTCTAATGACCATTTGTCTTCTATAGGCTCAAAGGAGGCCCCACCCTAGCCTAGTCCTAATACATCTGCATTGTTAAGTATTTAGTCAAATTCTCTTCAACTAGAGTCCTTTAGTGCCCTAATATGAGCTGATTCTAGGTATCCTAAACACATCTTGCAAAATATCTCTTCACATGCTGAGAAATTTTTCTGTTTGCTTGAGAAAAGCCTAGCAAATGTTCTGCTCTTATCTCCGAAAGCACTGTTCCCTGAGTGATTTGGGGGTTTTGTTTTGGGATTTTGTTTTTTGTTTTTCTTTCAGTGAGCCTGTAACAGGTAGGATTAAGTTTAGCCACATATGACAGTAAACTTACAAATTTTATATGTTTGCATGTACCAGTCTGGAGTCTAAGACCTCTTCTATTTTGCTGTTGTCCCATCATTGTTAATGTGCCCCTCCTGGTCTCAAATAACTGTCCAGATTCTAGCTTTCACACCAATATTCCAGCTGGCTGAAAGGAGAATGGGATGGAAAAGGTGCATCCCTTTCTTTTAAGGTCACTTCCTATAAATTGCATATGACAGTTCTTTCATTTGACTGTCCAGAAATGGCCACGCGTATCTGCAAAGGTGCCTGGGAAATGTATCCAGCTGAAAAGTCAGAGGTTCTGTTGTTATGGAGTAAAAGGGAGAATGGGTATTGAGGATAATAGTCTTTGCTGAGGAAAACCCAAAGTCTGTGACTTTTGGAGAGAAATGCCACTCTGGTCATTAAACCCTCTTGACCAAAATAAAGACTTTAAAAGTAGCCTGTCAGCCCAAAATCTTCAATGTCTTGCTCTTCTCACTTTGAGGTGGCCTTCGTACTCAGTCCTGACAAGTTATTAGGTTTTTCTATGCCATTCTTCACTGACCATGGTCTGTTCCTTCTTCCACTGGATTCATGTGCCTTTTAAAGCTGACACCTTTATGCCTCATGAGTCCTTCACTTTTTATCAAAATTCTTTCCTCTTTTCTAAAAGTTTGTTTTGGTGTTATCTAGGCTTATTGCCATTTCCACTGTTGACCTGCTCATGTTGCTATGCCATGGAAGTACCTGGGACACTAGACCTGCCTAATGTTCTATGACTGATCCAACCCAAGAGTGTTTACAGGATTCTGACTCTGCTTTTATAGACCCCAGGGTCCTGCATACAATCCCCTCATTCCTACTTAGTGGTCTTAGGGCTGGCTGAGAAAGACCTCTTTCCCTGAGGCTTTTCAACAATCCTTAACTCTATTTGTCGAATAGAGTATATTTAGTAAACATTCCATTTAGTAAAGAATATCTTAGAAATGTGTAGTCCTCCTTGTTTCCTGTTCCAGTACTTCAGCATAAAGTCATGACTTCCCCATGCTTTCTCCCAAGATTTTACATTCAGGGATATTCTTTACTGTTTATATAAAGAAAAAGGGGAGGGTTGGGCCGGGCTGGGCTGACTTGGACTGACTTGACCTGACCTAGGCACCTAGAGCCAGGTTTAGATCAGGAAACCCTGAAAGCTGTTTTTTCTGATAATACTCTGAATATGTGATGCTTTTCTCCCTCTCTCTGGTCATGACCTGCTTCATCATGACCGCTTGCCTGGTACTAGGATGGTTTAGTTGTGATGGTCCAGTAATTCTGAGAAATTCAGTAGAGACCCAGTTCATTACAACAGTTTTGACAAACCAGATAAGACAAGTCAATAATCCTTTTGGCTTTGAGATCACAAACCAGTACTCTAGTTTGGGTGCCTGTGTGATGGTTAAGTATTTTTAGCAATACCCAGGGTATAGGCAGTCATGCAGTATAAAAGGAATCTTTTATACTTTGCAGTCAAAAAGAACAAGATAAAGACAAACTGAAAACTCTTTAAAGATGATACAACTGAAAAGTACACTTTCTAAGACAGATATTTGTGTTCTTAGAATTTATCATAACATAGTATCTACAGTATTGACTATGAAAGAAAATTCTATTTTGACTTTATACAATACATGGATGCTGAAAATTGTTCTTTTCTACTCAGTATGGTAAACAATGGAATACCACCTGTGTTAACACATAAAAATTCATTCAATTCCTGGGGGAAAAAAGACAAAAAGGAAATGTTAAACCAGATTTGTTACTTTACATCTGTGGCGATAACTCAACTCAAATGCTATCCATTTCTTGCAAGTTCTTTTTATCCTGGGCCCAAGAACCTGGTTTGCATTTGTAATTTCTGCTTATACATCTTGTTGATACTTAAGGTTCTTCCTTCTTCCAATTATAAGGGACTACTTCAGTTTTCTTCCTTCAAAAGCAGAAGATAGACTTTTGCTCCTACGTGGAAAGCCTAAGTTGTAACGTCTTTACTTAACTCCTTCTCATTGGGCCTGCCAGTTCTCAACTCTTGCACTCTACAAAGACCATCTGTATGGCATCTTCCCTTACTTTCCTAACTTATGAATTCATTTGCCTATTTTAAGCTTTATCAGTCAATATGAATTTAGAAAACTGTTCTCATTTACTTTTCTGAAATATTGTTTTCATTGATCAATAGCAAAATGAGAAAATGAAAGGCAGAATGTATGTAAGTGAATGTAGATTGGTAAAAGATAAATTGACCCTTCTTAGGACCCCACTCTATTCTTAGATTTTTGTACTTCTTTATAGATTTGGTATTAAAACTGTATTCTATACTTTCTAAAGTGATATATACAGGAAAAGATAGGAAAAAAGTATTTTCTTATCAAAATATGAATTGGTGATCATGTTTTCTGAAATTTGTGGCCAGTGAAATAAAAAAACCTATAAAGGTTTGACCTGCTAGAGAAAGCCACTGGAAAAATTCTGTCTAGCCTTCCTCTGTTTTTGCTTTTAACAAATGAGGCGATTTGTTAACCTATTTGTTCTAATACTTCTTGTTGGCAGCTGCCACCAGACTGGTGATTCTATACGGATCTCTCTGCCCTTAAGTTGTCAGTTTACAGCCCCCAACTTGATCCTTTTCCACCATTATCAGCCCCTCCAGAGTTTGGAGGACTCTGTGAACCACACTCTTTGGAGCCTTAGCTGAAGTGACTGGGCATGATCTCTTCTCTTTGAGGTCCCCCATAGATCTTGGTCATGGAGCCAACTACAGCACCACCCTGGAGGTACAGGTACTATGCTGTGAAAGCTGCTTGTGTGTAGAACCAGTTCTACTCTTAGGGAGCAAGCTCTTTATTTTGACCAGCTTGACTGCATCTACCCTTTGGAGACTTTCAACTTGTTGAGGACAGCTACCAGACAGAGAGATTCCTGCTGGTTTCCATCTTTCATAGTAACTCCAGGCATCCTGTGGCCTCCTGCTACCAGCAAGTAGAAAAGGGTCTCTGTATTGTTTTTGTTTTTCCCAAATGAACATATTTATAACCTCCCCTCTTCACTAGATTGTTAATATAAAATGAATAACAGTAATTCAGGAAAAGACTCATTCATAGGATTTACTTCAGAATAACTTAAGACAATGTTGTGGAGAGAAACAACCTATGATAAGTACTGGCTCAAAGATGGTAATTGTCAAAGCTGGATAGTGGGCATAGGGGGACCATTATACCATTATTTCTGCTTTCTGTTTGAAAAATTCCTTAATAAAAAAATTGGGTTTTTTTTTAAGTGAGGCTATTTAAGGAGCTGGTGAAGGCATAATTTTTTATGTCTTTTTAAGCACCTTTAGCAGCTAAAATGATTCCTATATTGAATTCTTCCTAAAATATAAAGCAGTAGAAGCTGGGCTGCTGTGGTTTAAGAGGGAACAGGAGGCCTGGAACCTATTTGGTCTCACCACTCATCCTTTGAGGCTCCTCTGAGGAAACCCGCCAGCCTTTACTGTTTCCCTCCTGTTTCTCTAGAAATGGAGCCCCTCCTCCCGTCAAAGTTCAACTGTCTTGGCATGCCCAGGATCCTTTGGCTTCTGCCCTGTGAAGGGTTTTGCTAATTTAGGTCCTAATTTTGTATCTTTTCTGTTCTTCAAAAATATTGCCATCAGTGTCCTCACATGCTGTTGTATTTCCCACCTTTACAAAAACAGAACAAAATTCCTCCATTAATTTCATATTCCCTCCATGCCCACCCAGTCTCTGGCCCCATTCACAATGCCCCTTAATACTCAAACCTTGACAGAATTATCTGCACTTGCAGTTTCAACTTCCTTACCTAGCACTTCTCAACACTGTAGGATATGTGTTCAGTTCCCATGAGACCTGCCCTTGGCAAGGTGGTCCCCCTACTCCCCCAGCAGTGAATGCCTAGGCCTATACCACCTCTGCATGGATCTGGGACAAGACTCTTTCCATTTGCTTCTCTCACAGCCTGATCTTTTTATCAGTTTTATCTCAAATTTACTTTTCTCTCACCTTTGCTACCAACCACAAGCTGCATTGTTACAATTGTGGGTTTTTTGGTTTTTTACATGTGTGGTGCTTAGAATCAAAACCAGGGCTTCCTGCATGCTAGGCAAATGCTTTTCCACTGAGCCACACTCTCAGGCCTGTTGAAATAGTTGTTTACTGCTGCTTTTATCATCCCTATTCATTCAGAAGCTAAAGCCATCTTTTTAAATATATGAGAGAGCATATCATTCCTTCCTTAAAAATCCCTCCAAATAATTTGTTTGACTGATGAGGCCCTGTGTGATCCAGCCATTTTCTACCTCACCTGCTTTACCTGGTTTTCCCTTTCCTGGTGTGTTCCAAATATATCAGCCTTGTTTTCATTTTTGGCTTGCACCGATCTCATACTGACTTTTTTAAAAAATAACTTTATTTTATTTAGTTTGGGTATGTGGTGATGAGGATTGAACCCAGGGCCTCACAAGTACTAGGCAAGTACTCCACCACGAGCCACAATCCCAGCCCTCATACTCACTTCTGAGCCTCTTTTTTGTGGTGCGGGAATCGAACCCATGGCCTTGTGCTTGCAAGGCAAGCACTTTACCAACTAAGCTATCTCCCCAGCCCACTTCTGAACCTCTTTACATGTTCTTCCCTAGTCTGGAGGGCATGATCTTTGGGTAGTCTCATAGTTTAAATGCTACATCCTCAGGTGTTCCCAGTTGACCACATCTAAGCATGTTCCCTCACACCCACCTGTTCTGTACATAGTGTACTAGCTTGCCTCTTCAACAGCACTTTATAAACCTGTATTTTGTTTCCCCCATCAGATAGAAAGTTCCATGACAGATGAAACCACAACTGTGTTCTTAACCTCTGTGAACTGATTCAGCACAGTGCCTGACATAGAGTTGGTGCTGAGTAAGTGTGGGCAACTGATGCATGGAGGGGCATGAGTGAATGAAAGGCCTCTTGAGCCTTGGAATGCTGACCCCTCTTCAGAACCATATTCACACTTGGGCTGTCCTGGAGGACCCACAGCTTTTTTCAAGGATTATTTTAAAACCATATAAAAATTGATTTTACAGATTTTGTACACATAGTTGATGAGAACATTGTTATATGATTCAGGGTACATACGTAAGATTCACATTATAAATTTCTGTACCAGTTAGTGTTGCTAAGTACTTTGTTGCACCTGAAAGAATTTTTTCATCTTTCTCCTTTCTGATATGACCACATTTCTCTTTGCCATTGCTGCCTGGATGTTCAAAGAAAAAGTCAAGGCTCAATTACATCAACTCAGGATTGGCATTAAGGAAAGAGTGACTTGCTGGACTTGGTGGTGCATGCCTGTAATCCCAGCAGCTCGGAGGCCGAGACAGGAAAATCTTGAATTCAAAGCCAGCCTCAGCATTGGCGAGGCACTAAGCAACTCAGTGAGACCATGTCTCTAAATAAAATGCAGAATAGGCTGGGGATGTGGCTCAGCGATCAAGTGCCCCTGAGTTCAATCCCCATACCCCCCCCCCAAAAAAAAGAGTGGCTTATGAGAGATCCACAGGTTATGGGGTCAAAGCAGGTTTTTAGCTCTGTCACTGTATAGAAATTTAAACCCTGAGCTGCTGCGTCTGTACAATAGGGATGGCACCTGCCTTGCAATTGCTAAAGTGCCTGGACGATAGGTGTGCTTAGTAGATATATTTTTCCTCAGTCTCCCCTTTTTCATTATATAAGTAAAACAAGTTGCCTCATCTTCTTTGGAAAATGTATGTCAGTAAATCAGAGTAGACTTTTTGGTAATTGGGTGAAAAGTAGTTGATGGAAAAAGCACATGCAATTTTAGAAGAGCTATCAGAAATCTTCAAGCCAGGTTTTTCCTGTGTTGATATCTCAGTATTCAAATCTCAATTCAAATACAGGTGGAGCATCCTTAATTTGAAAATCTGAATTTCAAAATGTTCCGAAGTCCACACTTTTTTTTAAGTTTGTGCAAATATTCCAAAATCCAAAAGACTGAAATTTGAAGCACTTCTGGTCCCACGCATTTTGGAAAATGATTATCCAACTTGTATATCCCTTTCTCACGAGAACTTCCCTGACCACCTGTTCAGATGCCTTCTCTTCTCCTACCACTATGTCCCCTTACTCTGTCTTATTTTCTTTACAACTCTCATCACTTTTAAAATCATTCACATGCCCTCTAATTTGTATCAGTTACTTAGGACTGTGTCTACCTAAATTTACTCCTGTACTTCTAGCCTTTAGGACAATACCTTGCTTATAATCAGCATTCAGTGACATTTGAATGAACAGAAACTAAGGAGAATATTTCGGTTTAATCCTTTAATAAATTCAAAAAGGAAAATGCATTTTATCTGGCAAATATTTTATTTTTTAAACCATGGTTTTGGAAAATATGGCCCAACATGTATGTAAAATATAATTGCATATAATATTTTGGAAGTAGAACTTTTGAGCTAAGGTGATCATTATCTTAATGGTTAAGATTGACTCTCTCAGGAGAAAAAAAATGTTTTTTCTCTTTTAGATCAAAGAGCCCCCTGAAATCAATTTAGTTCTGTACCCTCAGGGCCTAACTGGTGAAGAAGTTTATGTGAAAGTGGATTTGAGGGTTAAATGCCCACCAAACTACCCAGATGTGTAAGTACCCTTATAAATAACTTTGATGTTCTGATTTAAAGTCAATAGTATTTTTTCCCCTGCCATTGCACATAAAATTTCATTTCCTATCACCTATATTTTAACAGAAGTATATTGGCTATAGATATTGTCAGAAAATCTTTCATTTTAGTCTGTTTATAGTTGTAGAATACACACTACAGATACTAATACTCGGTGACTTGTTTGTTTCTTCTGACCCATTAACATTATTTAATTCTTCATAAACTAGGAAAAGAACAAATCTTGAAGAAAAGGATAAAAGCTTAGCAACTACTTAAATCATTCATGTACTTAGTTTTCAAATGTGATTGGCATTAGGAATTAGGTAGCCTTCTGTGCCTGACCTGAATTTTTACTGCCCTAAGAGTGTTTAGAGTTGTACTTCTCAGTGTGACTGGTGAGTCATCATTGTGCAAGGCCATCCCCTGCACTGCAGGACCTTTAGCATCCCTGGTCCCTACCCACTAATGCCAGGAGTATTCACCAATCATTGAGACAACCACAAACCCCACATATTTTCACACTTCCCCTGAAAGCTGTATCACCTCTGGTTGAGAATCACTGGTTAGGGCAAAAGTATTAGCCATCAGGATTCAAGTGGTCTCATGTATCTGTCCCCAGACCTTCCACATAGAAAGACATTGACCTGGATGATAGTAAGGGGTTTGAATTTACCATACAGAGAACCAGCTAAAGGTTTCTGAGAAGGCAAGTGGCAAATAAAAGATGGCAGTGCTTTCTACAGTGGGTAAAGAGGTGATGAAGTGATAAAGGATATTAAGAGACAGGTCAAAACTGAGCTCCTTCAAATCAATAACTTCTTTTACCCACAACATCGTATTGAGTGTATACATACTAGGTATATGAAAAGATTAATTAATGAAGGAAAAGGAATTAAATTTATGAAAGAAAATTAGGACATTGCCTCTCTGGTTTTTGTTTTGTTTTCAGGAAGGCTGTTTCCTAACACCAAATACATGGTGTCTTATCTGACATCATCTGGGAGTCCAACTATTCAATTCTGACATTAGCTCTCCATGTTAGCAGAGATCCATGGGTTAAGGGATCAGTCCTATAAAAATGCTCCCATTTCACATGCCCATTGCAAATTGCAGTACTTCTTTGACTTACAAATTTTGGCTATAAATTCATAGATTCCTACACCTTCCTCTTCATGTTTGATAATTTACTAGAATGACTTACAGAACTCAGGAAAATACATTTACCAGTTTATTGTAAAAGATTTGACTCTGAAATAACCAAATGAGAAAGACGCTCAGGCGAGACATGAGGGAGGGGCACTGAGCTGCCATGCCCTCCCCAGACCAGGCTTCCTCCTAGCCCCTTCATGTGTTCACCAACCCACTTGAACCCTGTCATTTAGGGATTTTTATGGAGGTTTCATGCTATAAGCATGATCACTTACTTATATCATTGGCCATTGGTGGTTGAACTCTATCTCCAGCCCTGCTTTCCTCACCCTGGTCTGGATTAGGGTTGAAATTTCTCACTTATAGTCCAGATTTGGTTTTTCTGATAATCAGCCCCTATTTTGACACTGTGTAGGCACCCAACCAGAGTGAACCTCATCCACATAAACTCCAGTGTAGTTGAAAAGGTTTTTTATGAATAGCTCAAGATGCCCTTCTTACATCTATCACTCAGGAGATTCTAAGGGTGATAGGGACTCTGTTCCAGGAACTGGGGTCAAAGACTATATATATATATATATATATTTTTTTTTTTTTAACTATACCATGGACTCTCTCTCTCTCTCTCTCTCTCTCTTTTTTTTTTTTAATTATACCATAGACTTGAGAATTCAAGATGTTTACTCTTGAAAAATCAAAGAAAAACTTGGTTACTTAAGTGCTAAAATGTTAATTGTAGCATTATGTGTGAAAGTAAAGAAATTGGAATAGTCTAAGTTTTAAACACTAGACCAGGCTTTCTCAGCCTTGGCACTGTTGATATGTCAGCAGGATAATTCTTTATTATGAGCACTGACCTATATATTGTAGGAGTTTAGTACATCCCTGACTTCTATCTGCTAGATACAGGGAGTACCTTCTTTTGATTGTGACAATCAAAAAAGTCTCCAGATGTTGACAGATGTCCACTTAGAGACAAAACTGCCCCTGGTTGAGAGTCACTATACTAGAGAACTAGTCAGATAAATCTTGATGTATCTATCCACTTGATAAAAATATTATGGGATAATATTTTAAAAACAAGGATGTGTTTATTAAAAATTAAGTATAGCACCAACTACATAAAATTATTAATCATGCAGCAAGGACTTAAAACATTAGAAAATTTCAGAGTTTAACTAGTATTAAAGATGACTTTTCTACCATTTTATTAATGTTGTTATACAAGGATTGCTTAATTTAAAAAAATAATTATGTAAGGTTTGATTTGTGGGAATATTGTCATCTTTTTGAAATGATATGGTAAAAGAAAACTTTCCTTTATGCAAAATAGTCCTTGAAGCCACTGTGAAAGAGAGAAATCCTGGGTGGAATGGACTATACATGGACCCAAGACTGTATGACATTTCTATGCTTTTTCTCAGACTACTTTTCCCAGATTTCCATCTCTCCAGGCAGATAATGATTATAGCAACCTATCATACTGAAAGGAAGATAAGTATTGAGAGAATGCATAGAAAGGTGAATAGACAAGGCTTCAGTAAGCTAAAATGCCAGAATTACTCAGACATACTTAATAGGAAGTGATGAATCATCTCATCAGTAAAATTAAATAAATCCTATTTAATCCTAGAGCATTATTGTTGGATGTTTATTTGTTGGGAATAAAAGGAAGCCCAAGTGCTGGTTTTTTATATCCTTGAGTAGAAAATGTTGACTTAGATGAGCTCTGGGAAATGAAGAGGAGTATGAATTAGGTGTCCTTAGAATAGGCAGAGTTTGCAGAATGTACATGACTACATTTATTCATGAGCCAGTGAGCATGTCCTTGTTTACAACCAGAATGAGTGATTGGGGCACAGCCTGGTGTGGGAGTGCTACGCCATGTCTCCATTTCACCTAGCATTCTTGTTCTGCTTTATTCCAGAGCATGCAAAAGAGTGCACAGCACTTGAACTCTGAACACTGAGCTATCATTTGGTTAAGACTAATTGACATTGTATGCAACCAACGGTACAAGATTACCATACAGGAGAGTGCATGAGGAAATTCCTAGGCTGGAGTCAGTGAGAGCAGAAATGATTAGGTTTTTTAGACCGAAGAAACTCAGAGTTGGGGATCAAGGACAAATCAGAGGCAATCAGTAGTGACTGATTTGGGGACATTTTAATGTGAGTGGAAAATGGATAGCAGAGACAGTAGATAAGTCAAGCTCAGTAAATCTGAGTCTCCTCAAGAAGTAGATAGAGCACCTAACAACCCAGATTGAAGACTTTGGACAGCTTATTTCTCCACCAGGTTCAGCCAGTCCTTACTAAGCACTGGGTCAACTGGAGTTACTGAGATATGGTTGAAATCCTTTTAAGATTAAAGGAAATGTTGGTGGTTACATGGAGAGGTTCAAATACACAGTCTGTGTAGAACCCTCAGGCCCTCAAGTGTGCTGGGAACTCAGCAAATGAGAATGTGAACAGGCTATCCTTTCTGATATAACTCCTTTTTCCCCTTTCCAGAGTTCCTGAAATAGAATTAAAGAATGCCAAAGGTCTGTCAAATGAAAGTGTTAATTTGTTAAAATCTCGCCTAGAGGAACTGGCCAAAAAGCATTGCGGGGAGGTAAGACTTGTTAAACTGGTATTATAAGATGATAGCAACAGTCCCCATTGTGCTCACCAGCATTTGCCTCGGTGTTCAGACTTAGCCATGGCAGCTCAAATCCAGTTTTGACTGAAATGTTTTGTGTCAGCCTCGTATCCATACAGGGAGACTTGATTATTTGTATTTGTTTAATTTACAGGATTTATGAATTACAAGTTATAGAGTGAATACAGATGCTTCAGGATTTTTCTGAAAACAGCTGATGCAAACCTAGCCATACTTTATTACATACTTTGGACCTGGCATCATGACCAGGTCTTGACTTGAACTTTTCTGTTATAAAATACAGAAAAGTGATTTCTGACCACACTCTGCCACCTCTCCCTTTACCATATCGGAAATATTCTTCTTAATAATTAGTGACATACTCTATTCCTTCAGTATCTCTTCTGGACCTGAGCATTTACAGTGAGCTTGGTATTAATTTTTTATTTTTATTTTTAGTATTAATTTTTTAATCCTTTGAACATCATCTGGTTGATGCCTAGGGGAGAGTATTGCTGTGTTTTCCTCAGGCCAGGCCAATTCCATTTTGTTTTTGGTACTAGGAATTGAACCAGGGAACTTTACAACTGAGCCATATCCCCAGTCCTTTTTATTTTATATTTTGTTTTTATTTTTTTATTTTATTTTTTAATTTTTTTATTTTTTTATTTTTTTTATTTTATATTTTTATTTTATATTTTAAGACAGAGTCTCACTAAGTTGCTTACGGCCTCACTAAATTGCCCAGATTGGCCTCGAATTTGTGATCTTCCTGTCTCAACTTCCTGAGTCACTGGAATTACAGGTGTTTGCCACCATGCCCAACCACAGCTAGTTCCCTTTAAATGTAATGTATCTTTTCCTGACATTCATATAAAATCACTGTTTTTGCAAGGTGTTTTGTCAACTGTATTTCACTATAACAAATACCTGACATAAATCAATTTATAAAGAAAAAAGGTTTATTTGGGTTCACAGTTCTAGAGTTTTAGTCCATGATAGATTGACCCTGTTGCTTTGAGTCTTGGCCAGGGTGCACATCATGGTAGACATGCATAGCAGAGCAAAACACTACTTATCTTATGGTAAGTCAAAGAGAGGAAGAGGAAGGGGCTGGGATCCCACTCTCCCCTTCCAGGGCACATCCCTGATAACCTGAAGACTCCCACTAATCCCCACCTCTTAAAGGTTCTACCACCTCCCAATAAAGCCAAATACATGGGTATGTGGGGAACACTCCAGATTCATACTGTAGCACTTAAGGCAGGTCATGCTTAATTATCCCCATCATATAAAAACTGACAGGAGTTAATCAAGGACTAGTCCTAGGGCTCCAACTCTGTTCTAGGCCTCTGTTAAAGATAACCATAGGTAACATTCATCCCGTAGAAAGTGACTGGACAGATTTTCACTTGCATTCCATAATGCAGTGAGTCATAATGCAGTCTATGAGGTACCGTTTGGCTATAAAAATTTTATCTACTTAAGTTGCTATTTTCAAGAACTTCAGTGATTGATAAGGTATAGAAAGTGATTACAGAATACCCTGGATCAAAAACTAGGCCTTGGGAATTATTCCAAAGTTCTTTCAAGTGTAAGGGAACTCTAATATCTAATGGAAAAATGGTATAGAGTTATATTGAAAGTTCAGCTACAGATAATCCTCTGACTTCTTGGTTTTGTGACTTGTAATTTTTAAAAAATTGCCTAAAAATGCCTAAGTTAGGTCGGCTCGGGTAGCTGAGCTCCCTGCTGCTGCCCTTGATCTTAGGGTCGTTTGTTGGCACTTGGGCCGCAGCAGTCATGGTGAACTTACTTCAGATTGTGCGTGACCACTGGGTTCATGTCCTTGTCCCTATGGGATTTGTCATTGGATGTTACCTAGACAGAAAGAATGATGAAAAACTAACTGCTTTCCGCAACAAGAGTATGTTGTATAGAAGGGAATTGAGGCCCAATGAAGAAGTTACCTGGAAATAAAGACTGGCTGAATCACAGAATAGTCACATTTTAAAAGTTATGGGAGAAATAAAACCATGTTATTATTTAATTAAAATAATTTAAAGTATAAAAAAAAATGCCTAAGTTAACCTTTTAATATTGAGATAATTACAGATTTACATGCAGTTACAAGAAGTAATCTAGAAAGATCCTATGTATCCTCTACCTGCTTTGCCCCTGTGGTTACATTTTGTGACACTCTAGTACAGTATCATACCCAGGATCATACCCAGGATACTGACATTGATACAGTCTGGAGGTAGAATAAGTCCATCTCCCCAAAGATCTTTCATGTTGCCAATTTGTACTTCCCCTATATCCCCCTCACCCTCTCCTTCACTCCTGACCAGCCAATTTGATCTTTATTTCTATACTTTTGACATTTTAAGAATGTTACATATAATGTGTAACCTTTTGAGATTGGCTTTTTTCTCCTAGTACAATTCTCTGATGATCCATCCAGTTTGTTACATGTATCAGAAGCTGTTACTTTTTATTGCTGAGTAGTATTCCATGGTAAGGATGTAACACTTTCTTTAACCATTCACCAGATGAAAAACATCTGGATTCTTAACAGTTTTGAGCTACTGCAAAAGAAGTTGCTATAAATATTCATATATAGATGCTCCTCAACATATGATGGAGTCCATCCTAATAAACTTGTTAAATCAAAATTTCATTTAGTATACCTAATCTACTATACATCATAGCGTAGCAACACAGTATACTGTAGAGTATCCGTAGTTTTCCCTTCTCCCCCATCACGTAGCTTGGGAGCTACAACTGACCATCACTGCCCAACATTACAAGAGAGTATCATACCACATATAGCCAAGGAGAAAAAAGATCAAAATGCTTCAGAGTGTTCTTCAGCTTAAAGAGGAAGAAAACTCTGACATTTGCTGTAGCACAAAGTGAAGTAAGCTAGTCACAAGAAGACAAACACTGCATGATCCTACTTATATGAGATTCCTAGATTTATAGAGACAGAAAGTGGTTGCTAGGGGTGGAAGGGAGGAGGAATTGGACGGTTGTTTAATGGGTACAGAGTTTCAGTTTGGAAAGATGAAGTTTTGGAGATGGTTGTTGAAGATGGTAATACAACATTGTAAATGCACTTAACATTACTGAATGTACACAATGTTGCAGATGGTAAATATTATGTATATTTTGCCACAACTTAAAAAAAATCAGTACTCATCTGCAACATCCTCATGTAATAAGATTGGAAAGGGTGCTAAACATAGGAATGTATCCTGCAAATTGCTATTCTTGTTTGTCTAATGTTTGTTTCCATTGAATCTGAAGAACTGGGAAATCTAAAATGCACATAATTCTAAAGAAGTTTTTATTTTCAAGTAAAATAAAGTATAATTAGGTATTAAAGTATGGCTTAGGGATTCATTGTGGTATGGCACTTGCTGATAACTAGCTGTTAAAATAATGAGTCATTTAATTATGTGAATGGGAGGAATAGGCATTCCAAAACGTGTTTTTCAGCACCTCCAGTTTGCCTCTCAATCATTTTTAATCTATATAGCAGCTCTTTATTCATCCATCTTATAAAAGTAAATTTAAGTGTACCTTATTCTCTATTTTTTTAAATAAGCAAAGTCAAATTCATTTTTTAAATTACTTCATGCAACAAATATTTATTACCTGTCTACCATGTGCCAGGCACCATCTCAGCTCTGAGAAAACACTTGGACACTCTGTGAGGGCAGCAGACAGAAAGCAATCTAATGACAGTGTAGTAAATCAAGTGACACTAAGTGCTACGGGGAAAAATTATGGTGAAGGGTCTGGAGCAGGATGGTGGAGTAGATAAAGTTTACAAAGGAGCAGTCCTTCAGGAGAGGCCTCTGGGTTCCGGGCAGAGACCTGAGGCAAACCATGAACCATGTAGTGTGGAGGGAGTCAGAGTTTGAATAGTTATTTTCTTCCTCTTTTATAAACTTTATCAGAGCTATTTGTATAGGAAAAAAATGCTAGCAAATTAAATCAGTAAAAGGAAGACCCTCCAGGGTGTGGCTCCTACTCCTTTCTAGTTTGAAAATGGTTTCTCTTTAATATAATAGACCTTCCTGGTTTTTCCAGCTTTCCTTGGAAGAACTTTCCTTAGAAGTACTTATCTCTTAGACCTTGGATGAGTTTTTCAACTCTATATCAATATATATCCAGTAAATACCACAACTTTTGATATAATAATACTAATAAAAATGTGTTAACTTTACCCCACAGGAGCTATAGCTTCTTGGCATTCACTCCCTGAAAGAAAGGTAGAGTACTAAATGAACCCACTTTCTATTCTCATATACAGTGACTTCTGCTATTATTTACCACCATGTTAGGTTCCTTTAGAAACTTTTTTATTATATGTTTTCAGCATATAATAAAACTTTAAAAATTATAAATTATTTCATTGTAATTGAGAAATAAAAAATTCCATTGATGTGTTCCTCACCTGCAGAAGTTTGAAATTCTTTGCTCTGGGGCTGAAGAATCAGTGTAAGTTCTCAGAGCCCCAGAGTCTATCCATTTACCAACCTACGTATGATTATGACTTAGCCTAGAGGTGGGAGAGAAAGGCTTCCTGAGAATGTCCAGTGGAGAAGGATGGCTTTTTCTTCTTGGCTGTATCTGTGAATGATTCCCTAAGTGGGGATGAAATACTTTTTTTTTTTTTTTTAGTTGTATATGTACACAATGTCTTTATTTATTTTTATGTGGTGCTGTGGATCCAACCCAGTGCCTTGCACATGCGAGGCAAGTGCTCTACCACTGAGGTACAGCCCCAGCCTAGATGAAACACTGTTTAAGTATTGATCTGACCCATTACAAGCAGGAAGATAGTAAAGGTTTTAAATATTTGCCTCTGAGTGCAGCCACTCTGGAAAGCAGTGTGGAGATTCCTCAGAAAACTTGGAATGGAACCACCATTTGACCCAGCTATCCCACTCCTTGGCCTATACCCAAAGGACTTAAAATCAGCATACTACAGAGATACAGCCACATCAATGTTCATAGCTGCTCAATTCACAATAGCCAGACTGTGGAACCAACCTAGATGCCCTTCAGTTGATGAATGGATAAAGAAACTGTGGTGTATACATATATATTTTATATATATATATATATACACACACACACACACACAATGGAATACTACTCAGCCATAAAGAATGATAAAATTATGGCATTTGCAGGCAAATGGATGAAACTGGAGAATATCATGCTAAGTGAGATAAGCCAATCTCAAAAAACCAAAGGACGAATGATCTTACTAATAAGTGGATGATGACACATAATGGGGGGGGGGAGGGGTTAGTGTTAGGGTTAGAGTTAGGGTAGGGAGGGGGGCAAGAATGGAGGAAGGAAGGACTGTATAGAGGGAAAAGAGGGGTGGGAGGGGTGGGGGGAAGGGAAAAAATAACAGAATGAATCAAACAATATTATCCTATGTAAATTTATGATTACACAAATGGTATGCCTTTACTCCATGTACAGAGAAACAACATGTATCCCATTTGTTTACAATAAAAAAAAAAAATTTGCCTCTGTATACCCAATAGAATATTTTCAGTATGCTCTATGGACAGATGTTAACCATGTGTATTCTCTGCTCCATTGTCATTATGTAAACAGGTTTTTCTAGTTAGCAAGGTAGCTTTTACTTTCATGTAGTTCTAAATATTTTATCTGATTTATTTGTACTGAAAAATATTTCATTGAATTTCTTATACAGAAAATGTCAATAAATTTCAGTAGGCCTACAAAAGAGAAAAGTTTTTTATCTAGTTGGTGATTGTCTTGATCACAACTCAATTCATTGAGCCCTTTTGAAGCTTTTTCTGCTGTGATCACATCAGACACCTAATTCAGAATGTGTGGTAGTGAACTGAATAACCACATCATTAGTGTGTCTCTGATTGCCAGCTTGGCTTGCTGCTTGGTAGCCTGTCGTTTTGGGGGACATTTTCCCCATGATTTGATTATTTGTGGATGCTTTTTGTTGACATGTTTAGGTGATGATATTTGAACTGGCTTACCATGTGCAGTCCTTTCTCAGCGAGCATAACAAGCCCCCTCCTAAGTCTTTCCATGAAGAAATGCTGGAAAGGCGGGCTCAGGAGGAGCAGCAGAGGCTTTTGGAGGCCAAGCGGAAAGAGGAGCAAGAGGTAAGACCCTGTCCCCAGCACTTTTGAGCACTGATCCCAGCCTGGAGGCCAGAAGCTTCCTAGGTCTTTAGTCTCTCTACCTAAAAATGAATCTGTAAGTTTTGCTCACTCTTTGACTCAAAAAACGTGGATTCCTGTGAGAGGAGGTCCTAAAAGTAACTGAGAAATACTCTGCATAAATTCTGCCCTCAGAAACCTTAGTTCAGATCTAAAAAAGAAAAGACTGAAAGAGGAAGGAGGCTGTTTAACTGGGTTTCTTCCTGTGGTTTCCTGAGCTTGCCAAGATGTACAGAAATCCACCGAATTTGAGGCTGTTTTCCTCTTTCTTGTGAGAGACAGTCTCTCATGCCCTGAGGAGTAGAAAAAGCCAGAAATGAAACTGTTTTTTGTGTTCATTAGCCATTTTTTATTTTCTTAAATCTATTTCCATGAGGTTATTAACTCATTGCTTACCTTAAAAAGTTTTTCAAGTCTAAGATGATATATGCCTCTAAATTTCCTTTTTGGATTGTGTAGAGGGAAATGAGGGGAGGGGAAGAGAAGGGCAGGGGAAAGGAAAGATGGTGGAATGAGATAAACATTACCCTATATACATATATGATTTACACGAATGGTGTGACTCCTTGGTGTACAACTAGAGAAATGAAAAGTTGTACTCCATTTGTGTACAATGAGTCAAAATGCATTCTACTGTCATGTAGAACTAAATGAACAAACAAAAAAAAAAAAGAAAGAAGTGTTGAACCTCTACAACACTATTTCCTTTTTGATTTTAACTCAATTTTTTTTCCTATTTAACCCTTTGAACAATTTATCCAGAACTTATTTTGGTGCAGATTATAAAAAGGAGAGCCTGTTTATTTTTTTTTCCCCAGATATTTTCTTAACACATTTATTGAATAATCATTCTTTATTGAGTCATAATAGTTCCTTGGTAGTTTAACTATTTATCTATACTAGATTATGTTGGTAAATTATCTATTTTGTTCAATCCATCTGTTTTGTTTTTTTCTTGAGTCTTTACACACTCTGAATTACTATATCTGTAGAATGCTAGAATATCTTGACAAACCTGCCTATCCCTATCCTTTCATCTTCCATTATTCTTTTTTCTCAAACATTCTAACCCATTTATTTATTTATTTATTTATTTAACAGTACTGGGGATTGAACTTAGAGGTACTGTGTCACTGAACAACATCCTTGACCCTTTACATTTTGTGACAAGGTCTTGCTAAGTTGCTAAAGCTGGCCTTGAATTTGGAATTCTCCTGCTTCATCCTCCCAAGTCTCTGGAATTACAGGCATGTGCTACCATGCTGTTATTTCACCCATTTATTCTTTCAGATGAACTATAGAATTGCTTTCTCAAAGTCAAAACAAAAGAAACCCTCTGGGATTTTGATTGAAATTGTACTAAACTTACATATTTATCTAGGAAGAATTAACATCTTGACTATTTAGACTTCCCATCCAGAATTCCCATCTACATTTATTTTTATCTCTTGGTGAAGTGTTCTTGTTTTGTTCCTGTGGCTAGTACTACTTTTTACAGTTGCTTCTGTTGATTCTTGTATATAGCTGTTTTTTTGTTGTTTTTTCTGCTTCATTCTGTGCTTATGTTATCACTGTCTCTTTGTGGGTTCCTCTATTTTGTTATTGATGATCTCCTATTAAATTGTGTAGTCTGGTCATCACTTAGAGTGTACAGTTTCATATTATTAGAGGATAATGGATATTTAGCTAACACGCTTGTTTGGTATGCTACTGTAACTACCTATTAGTTTGAGGTATGTTCTTACATCTTATTGCTATTTTAGTTTCTGGTATCTTGGTACTTTTGATACTTTGGAATTTTAGGAAACTAATAAAAATGAGTGGATATCAAAGTACCACTTTTTACTGAAAGACTTATGGAAAATGCAGGTGTGATACCTGGGCCATCATCACCCAGACCCAGGTGTTGAGCCCCAGACCCTAGGCAAAGACGCCATAGTTCTTGTACCCTGCAGATAGGTAGATATCAGAAGAGGGGAGTTGGAAGAATTCAGCAGTGTTGCCATAGTAAAAGTTCCTCCACATGAAGATGAAAAGAATGGAAAATAATGTTTTCCTCATGGTCTTAAAACCTTAGCTGGGAAGCTAACTGCTTAAGACCTCAGACAAAACTGATGGACCTGCATTTTGTACTAAGGCTCTCTATATTCAGATCTCTTAGAAGAAAAGGGCTTAAGTTACATTGAAATTCAAGCCAGAAATCTATAGTTTTAGAATTGACATATATTATGAATTTATTTGAAAGATTGACGTCTGATGGTGGTTTGATTTGTTTCAGAAGCGTGAAATCCTTCATGAGATTCAGAGAAGGAAAGAAGAGATCAAAGAAGAGAAAAAAAGGAAAGAAATGGCTAAGCAGGTACTCTATCAATTCTGCTATACTAAGATAATTTACATTTTGTTAAACATAAAATGTTTTTATTTCCATTGATGTTATTTTTTCCTTCCATATTTCTATAAGTAGTAAAGCTTAGAAAAAAAATCCCCAAAGTTAAATTTATTGTATATTTTAGATTCTCCAAATAGGTGGCAAAATTTAAAGTTATATCAGCTGTATATGATTTAAGCTTTTAGAATTACAGTAAAGGAAAAGGAGATTGAAGCTTTCATAATTAATCCGAACTGTGTTGTTCCCTGTCGGGCAACAAGGCCCGCCTGAGGAAAATATGGGGCCGAGCAGGATGATGAGTGTCGTCGGCAAAGGAAACACACCAGAGCCGGGAGGTCTGTCAACCCACTAGGCACAGCAGGAATCTCATTTATTGAGGAACTCACAGAGCTTTTTTGTAGGGTGGAGGCTAGGTGGGAACCAATCAGCTAAAAGGTCAGCAAGGCATGGGAGGTTCGGCAGGTGAGAGTCCCATAGGACTATAAGGCAAGCACGAGCTGATCACGTTAGCGGAACCAATCCCTGAGGGTGGTCCAATTTATCGTCATTAACTATTGAAACCACCTTTGAGGCCTTGATCTTGTTTGCTTGCCAGGGAGTAAGGAGTCAGCCTGAGTTAGTTAATGTGTCATTAGTCCCAACAGACTGGAATTCTTAATACCTAGAAAATATTTGTTCATACTGAAGAGTGAATGGAAACAATATGCATGTATTAGAGATTTCATTCAGTGGTGGAAAAGAATGATTGGCAGAACAGGTTTAAAAGTCAGTGGTAGAAAAGGATAAAGTGCTTTTTCTTTATTTTCCCTGATTCCAGCTCAGACCCAAAAAACAAAATATACATGTTTAGAGAAATTCAGAGAAAATTTTGCTCATTTTTTCCTTTTTTTTTTTTTTTTTTTTAAGTACCAGAAAAATTGAACCCAGGGATGTTTAATAAACCCACTGAGCCACAACATCCCCAGCTCTTTTTTATACTGAGACAGGGCCTGGCTAAGTTGGTGAGGCTGACCTGGAAGTTGGAATACTCTTGCTTCAGCCTCCTGAGCTGCACCATCACGCCCAGCTGCTCATTGTCTTTCTTAGGAGTATGGCATTTAACTTAAGGGACACTGGGAAGAGGTACTAATATACCAATAAGCAACACCTGGTTCCAAGCTTTCACTGTCTTACAGCCTCCCTGCGACTTTCCTCATCTCTCACTCACTTTCCTTATCTCTTAAAAACAGAATTAGTAATGCCTTCCTTTCTGTCTCATGTGATTCTTCCCATAAACAGATGTACTGTCCTATGTGAAAGTAGAAAGCTGAGTACAAGTCTAAGATGATTTCTGTTTTCCACCAACTCTCCCATCCGGTGTCTGATCTGCCTTCCTGCCAGCCACTCTTTGCATTATCTTTTAATCCCCTCCTCTTCTGTTCATCTCCTCTTGTTCCTCTTCCTAATTTTTTATGCTTATTCTAAAATTCTAAACATTTTCATTTATAAAATTCTCTTAAAACCATAACATGAACTTTAGTTCTTTACTCAGCGCATGTTTGGCCATTAAATTTTTAAAAGTTGAGTTCAGCTTTATTATACTTGTAAGCACTCAACTTAAATAAAATTTGCATTCCATACTGAATTGATAATGTCACACCATGCTCGTCTTTCATATATGATTTACATTTAAAATAAGTTATGCTTTTCTTTTTTCTAGGAACGTTTGGAAATTGCTAATTTGTCAAACCAAGAGCATACCTCTAAGAAAGACCCTGGAGGACACAGAACGGTTGCTGTGCTACATGGAGGCTCTCCCGATTTTGTAGGAAATGGTAAACACCGGACAAACTCTTCAGGAAGATCTAGGTAAATCCCTGAGATTTCTGATCTGGGAGGATAAAAGCTATAGGATTAAAACAACTTGCAGGGGCTGGGATTATGGCTCAGTGGTAGGTGCTTGCCTAGCGTATGTGAGGCACTGGGTTCAATCCTCAGCACCATATTAAAAAAATAAAATAAAGGTATTGTGTCCATTTACAACTAAAAATTTTTAAAAAATAGGCCTGTATTAAAGAAAAACTGATGGCCATTTTAGAATGTTTGGAGGAAAACAATACAAAGTTTGGATCCAAAGTGGCTTTGGATTGGGGGATTCTAGTTCTGGAAAGTGAGAGGGAGCCAGCCACACCAAGATCAGAGGGAAAACAACTGATGTGACTTATCTGAGGTTGGCACAGGTCTGTCGTGCTCAAAGCTCATTAAGCAGGACAATAAGGTTAGAATTAGTAGGCATGGAGAGAGTAGTTCAGGAAGGGTCAGGCAGGCAGTTCACAGAGGGCTTTGTTGACCAGGTTGGGTCAAAAAAGATGTAATGAGCAGCTTTGGAGATTTTACTAAGGACTAAATACAGAGAAAATGGTTGTTATGGTTTGGATGTGAGTGTCCCCAGAAGCTCATGTGTGGGACAATACAAGAAGGTTTAGAGGAGAAATTATTGGGTTATGAGAGTCTTAACCCAGTCAGTGAATTAATCCCCTGATGGGATTAACTGTGTGGTAACTAAAGGCGGGTAGGGTATAGCTGGAGGAAGTGGGCATGGAGGCATGTCTGTGGGGTGTATATTTTTTATCTGGCAAGTGGAGTCTCTTTCTCTCTATGCTTCCTGATCATCATGTGAGCTGCTTCCCTCTGCCCTTCTCTTCTGCCATGATGTTCTGCCTCACCTTGAGCCCCAAGGAATGGAGCTGGCTGCCTATGGACTGAGACCACTGAAACTGTGAACTCTCAAATAAACTGTTCCTTCTCTAAAATTGTTCTGGTCAGATCTTTTAGTTATGTCAGCAAAAAAAAGCTGACTAAAACATTAGTGTACTGTTCTTCCTGGCCACAAGTGGAGAATGGACAGTGGGGAAACTGCAGTAAAGAAGTGAGTGGTTTTAGCATCTGGTTTTCCACCAATCTTCCCTCCCTCGCCTCCCAGCATCTCTCCCTTGAGCACACCCAGCACCTTCCCATCTCAGGGCCTCTGCCTGTCACTCTGCCTAGGACATTTTGCTCTGTCACTTTGCATGGCTGCTCCTTCTAATTCACTTCTTTCCTAAAGTGTGACCTCCTCAGAGAAGCCTCCCCTGAGCTGCCCTCCCTACTTGGCACCTATCGTCTGCTTCTCTGTTTAATTTAATTTTTCTTTCTTTCTTTTTTTTTTTTTTTTTGTTTGTTTGTTTTTCTGTTGTTGTTGGTTTTGGATTTGGTTTTGTGTTGCTAGGGATGGAACCCAGGGCCTTGTGCATGTTAAGCAAGCTCTCTACCACTGAGTCACACACCCAACCCCTGTTTAATTTTTCTGCATACCACTTACACTAGACGAAATTCTCACTCATTTGTTCGCTTTTTGTATTGAAGAATATAAAGTTTATGAGAGCAAAGACCTCATCTGTGTCTTCCTCAGTGCCTGGTAGATACATAGTAGGTGTTCAATAAACAACCTGATAAAGGAAAGGAGGGCACATAAGAGAAGAACAACAGAAATAAAGGGAGAGACTGTGGTTTTTGTACCCTTAGTTTCTACAACTTCTTAACCAGAGCAAGTTGGCTTTTTTTTATCTGTGGGATATATCAAGAATCAGTTTTGCCAGGAATGGTGGCACATACCTGCAATCCCAGCAACTCAGGGGGCTTAGGCAGGAGAATCAAAAATTCGAGGTCAGTCTCAGAAATTTAGCAAGGCCCAATCAATTTACCAAGACTTGTCTCAAAATAAAAAGGGTAAAGCACCCCTCGTTCAATCCCCAATACCAGTTGTTGAACACAGGTTTCTACTTCTTAAAGCAAGAGAGAGTTTAAAAAAAAAAAAAAAAGTGCATTACTCTGGTTACAAGAACTTAAAGGCCTGATGCTCAGGGCCCTGGCTCCTTGACCCAGCTTTTCATTGCTGAATCTTTGTCCTTGTTGAAGAATTTTATTTTCTGTGTCCTTCAAGTTGTGAAGGATTGCCAGATTTTCTTTTTTAAAAAAATTTAGGTAAAGGTTAAATAACATAAGATTAAGCATTTTGAAGTGGACAGTACAGTGTCATTGTCTTTTATAAAGTATAGACATAGTCCTCCTCAGGTCCTGCCCCTATTTCCACCATCAAACAAGATTAGGTTATCTCCTACTTTGTTTACCCTGTTCTCAAATCAATTATGGTAACTGCTAGTTATTCATTCATTCTGAGAGGAGACAACTAAGGGTATAAGACATGAGATTTCCTCCACTCTCCCCCAAAGGTTGGAAAACCACTAACATATAGGGAATGTAGATATGGCTGAGGGAATCCTTGTTACATCTCTCCAATCCTGTGTTCCTCCAGTGCTTACTGTTTCTCAAGTTGGTTCCCTGCAGACATAGACTGACTGACTTCAAACAATATCAGGAATTCTTTGTTTCCTCAAAACTGCCCCGAATAATAACTAGAGTTTTCTCTAGTATCTTAGTGAATTTGGCAGGAAGTTTAGACTACCGCAGTCCTACATGTCTGAGAGTTGATTCTCCATCCCATCCCAGCCTCTCATGTTTTTGGCTCAGTTTTGGAGGTTTTGGTCTACATTGGTTGGGGCCTATGGAAAGGCAATACATCATGGCAAGGAGCATGTGGTAGAGCAGCTCATGGCTGGGACATAAAAGGAAAAGGAAGGGGCCAACTCCCCACTGTCCCCTTCAGTGACCTGAAGACCTCCTACTGGGCCCCACCTTAAAGATTCTACCACCTCCCAAAAGCATCTAACTGGGGACCAAGCCACAGGGACTTTTGGGGGACATCTCAGATCCAAACTATAGCACCTCCACATTTAAATTTTGTTGGTGGAGCAATCTCTTGGATGGCGGCCAGATTCTGAATGACTGGCACTCGACAAATTGCAGCTTCTCTTTTGGCTGCTTTTTTTCTTTTTAGTTTTTTGGTTTTTTTTTTTGTTGTTGTTGTTGTTGTCTTTTGTTTTTGTTATCAGGGTCCTTTATATTTAGTTTAGCCTTCTAAAATTTAATTATGTCAACTTCTCTATCCTTTATAAGACATGTTTAGTATTATTTGGCAATTTTGTTTTAAACATTTTTTCCTTAGTACATTGGGTACTGCTGGTTGGTAAAGCTGATAACATAGATGATATTTCTAGTAATATTGCAAATCCCATGACCATTCCACATCCAGAATAGACCACTGATGAGGACATCAGTGTCCTTACTTCTAAACACAATTTGTTTGCATTAGGGCAGTGATTTCTTCTGGAACTGAGAAGCCATTTTACTTGTGGATGCATTGGGTTCCAAAAAGTTGTTTTAAACCACATTCTTGATGAGTCTTAAGTAAACAGTAGAAGCATCCAACACATACAGAACTTTTTGAGTGAAAGCCTTCTTTCCAAACTCTGTGGATGTACTTTTTAACCTCCAGAATTATTCTTGTTGTCCCTCTGTCTGATGTAGCATGTGCCACATTTGTCATTTTATTGACACTTCCGCTTTTTGAATTTTCCCTTAATCCTGATTATCTTTTTCAATAACACTGCTATCACTGTGTTTGTGTGAATCAGTTATAATGGAATGGTTAGTATTCTAAAGCACCTTAAAATCAAGTATTTACACACTGTCAACTAAAGGGCATTGAGATGACCTGGACTAAAATGGATCTTGTCACCATGTGTTGGAGGGGACAGAGCTGATGCAGAGGGGCTTCTGGGTAATTTATGTAGTTTAGTATATCATTCTGAACGTTTGCATTTATCCTTTTCTCTATAATGTCAGTGTGCTCCTGTTTGCACAAATAATTTCAAAAGCAGAAATTTAAACAGAATTACAATGTGTTCTTATTCCCTGATACTTAGAATATAGGGCATAAAAGTCTTATATCACAATACATAATCTTATCACTAATGTGGGGGGTGGCCGGGGAAAAGATGTATAGAAGCAGAGAGATGGGTAATACTGGAATATTGCTTGTGTCCAGGAGAAAGATTGAAATGACCTGAATAGAGCAGGGGAAATGGAGAGGAGAGGATGGTACTTGGGATCTGTTAGATTCAAGAAATCTAGGAGACTAAGGAGGCTTACCCATTTCTGACCATGGAGACAGAATGGATGACTATGCCACCAACATAATCAAAGAACCAAGGGGAAAATAAAATCAGGTTGAGAGTGGGTGGGAAAGAGGTAGTAGTTTTATTGACATTGCAAGTGGCATGAGGAGTAAATAGAAGGTGCAAAAAGTGAAGATAGCAAGTGTAGAAGTTTGAATATGAAGAACAGGAGTGGGTGGACGGCAAGGATTGAGGGAAGGGAGCCTGAGAATGGGAGGGGCAGTTCAGACACAGGAGAGAAGGGCTAACCGATGGACCAAGATTTCAGAGGAGACTGTGTTGTATGAAACTGAAGACATTCCCTACAGCCGTCAGCCCAAAAAAAAAGAATGGTGTTGATACCAGGTTACTTTGTAGTAACAGGAACAACAGGAATTCTGGATTTCACTCCTCATTGCATCAGGTTCTTAGTGAAATAAAAGTCAAGATCATGTGAGAGTGATCTTTCTAGAGCTGCCTCCTTGTACTTTATCAAAGCATTGCTTATGTATCCAGTTGTGACTATCAAGAACTCTCTCCCTTACTTCTTCAATGAAACCCTCTCCCTCTTTTTTTTTTTTTTTTTTTTTTTTTTTTTTTTTCATTATAATGTAACTTCCCAGCTATTGCTCCTCATCTAGGGGGAAAAAAAAAAAAAAAAAAGTAGGAAAATAAGAACTAAAGAGGAGAGATTGAATTTTGAGTATTTTGGAGAAGTCATGGAAGGAAACGACAAGGAATATCTACCAAAGACAAATGAGAGAATGAATAAGCATTCAATGGTTGGGACCTAAAAGGAAACCAGGAATATGTAAGGGCTCTAAAACCCGTTTTGGAGCTTTCTCCAGATGTATAAGTACATGGGAATGAAGAGATGTGGGATTAATCTAAATCACTAGAAATACTATTTTTGTATACCATCTGATATTCTTACCACTAGCCACATGTCATGATTGAGTACTTATATGCAGTTGCTACACTGAATTGAATTTTTATTTAATTTAAATTTAAATAGCCACATATTGGTCAGCACAAACAAAACAGAGCTGGGCTCTGTAGAGTTCATGGGGAGAAGGCAATAGTGGGAAGTGGGCGAGTTGAACAGCTTTCCCATTAGCCTCTTCACCTCCATTCCCAAGACACAGATGTTGGACTGTGAATGTGCTAAAGCAGGAGAAAACAGAGGGTTAAGAGTTTCCTGTGTTAATCTTAATTTGAAGGAAAAAATCATTGTCTAAATTTATTTTTAAGGCGAGAACGTCAGTATTCCATATGTAGTAGTGAAGATTCTCCTGGCTCTTGTGAAATCCTATACTTTTGCGTGGGTAGTCCTGATCAGCTCATGGTACACAAAGGGAGATGTATTGGTAAGTAAACTAGCTAAATTAATTTAAATTATTGTTATGACAAAAGTTAATTGTGAGGAGACAGGATAGACTAGATACTGTTGTCTATACCAGCACAGTTCAAAGAAGGCTGTCAAGCAGGCAGTTGGTCATTCCAGCTTCTATTTCTTATAACTGAAATGAGAACATATTCAGGTTTCCCCTAACATAAGACGGAAGTAAAACTGTGCTATTGAAAATACTATTAGAATAAATAGAATTCTAAATTTGTCATAAATGGCTGGAGTTGTGGCTCAGTGGTAGAGTGCTTGCCTAGCATGTGTGAGGCCCTGGGTTTGATCTTCCATACCACATAAAAATAAATAAATAAAATAAAGGTATTATGTCTATAACTAAATTTTTTTTTAAAAAATTGGTCATACAGATAAATTTGTCACCATAATTATCTAAACTTTTTGAAAAAAAAAGTTTGAAATATTATCAATCAGAATTTTAAATCATGTGCATCCAATGCTAATAAAATATGTGTAACAAAATGGTTCTAATGCCTCTGATATTTAATGACAAAATCTCATTTTCTTAAGTTGCTATTCATCTACTTGGCATTTTCCTGCTTGGCATGTTGTACCTGGCCAGGAAAGCCACTTTATTTTTTATGTCTTATTTAGCATTTTTGTCTATGAATAACTTTTTGGAGTAAAGCTGGCTCTTCAATCCAGAATTTGAACTGCTTATATTAAAATCAAGTTTTGGGGATCTACTTCCTTTGCCCTAAATGTACATTGTCTTTTCTTAGCCATATAGATATAACTGCTAATTGGCGTAGGACTAGCTTGTGAATTTGACAGTTAACTTTGGTTTTTAATCCCAGGAATACTCTTGCCAGAATTAAAAGGTAGCCATATTATCTAAATGGAATTTTCTTTCCTTCAGAGTCTTTATGCAATTTCCCTTTAAGGAGATACAAATAAGCAAGAGAATTGCCAGGGCACAAGCAGCAAGTAGAAGGAAAAGAAACCAAATATCTGAGTAATCTATGAACTGGATACTTAACCTTCACTGACTGAAAGCAGCCTGGAGAGTATAGGGTTCTGCATACATGTTACTCACACAGAGCAACTATTTGGGCAAATTAACACCGTGGTAGAGATGAGACTGTCCTCAATTCAGAGACTTTTCAGATTCATGAACTGACAACACAAGCTCCCTACCTTTAATAACCGGGGGAAATCAGGAAGGCAAATTAACTTGGTCTCTTATTCTCGCTGGTATTCATTAGACAGATTCACCTCAGTTAATCCCTTCATTAGGAAGCATATTTACAAGTAGAGAATTTTTTATTAAATCATCAAGTAGTGAATAATTTATTTTGTTTTCTCATAATGAGTCTAGTTTTTAAAATATGCCTAAATTTCCTATAAAGTGTCTTTATGAAAGATAAACTAATTCATTTTCAATTTTCAATGAAATATTTTTATTTAAAAAAACTAATTAGTATTTGTTTTTCAATTTAAAGTTGTTGGAACTAGAGAAAACTTCCTTACATATGTGAATGTAGCACTATAGAACTATTTGTATAAATGATCATTGCCAGCATATAACAGTTTTCAGTCAGAGTTCTTTTGTTTAACATTTTCCTTTAGCTCCAGAGCAGTGTGTTCTTCTGTTCCTTTTATTATCTCCATCATGGAAAAAGTGACAAGACAGTGGCAATAATAAAATTGTAATTTTTTAAAAATTACACAATTTCAAAATGCCTACTTAGTCTCAATTGGGGAAATAAATATTACAAGACAGTGCACTATACAATATACACAAATTTGATTAGGCTTGCTATAGACTACATCATCCTCCATCTCATAAATGTTTAATGTTTTGTCTCCAGTAAACTGCATGGACCCATATTTCTCAGATTGCTTCCTTTGGCTAACAATTTTTCAAACATCAGTTTTTCTCTCTTAGGCTGAGACTTTCAGAAGTTCTTATAACTAGTACCGTAGATCATTTTAATTAAAATCTCTTAATTATTAGCATTTTTCTAAAGTAAGAACTACGTCTAAGATTAAGAAATCTAGGTGAAGTAGTTTAGCCATATTTCTCCAAACTACTTTTGCTAAGATTACTTTATCTTGTACATACAGATTTCTTCACTTTTCATCTTTAATGACAAACATAAATATTAAGTATTCTTAAAATTTTTTTCTTCATTATGAAGAAAGAGTAGCATTATGGAAAAGTAGTATTTCTATGCTAAGAGAAAAAGAATACTACATATCAGTGGTTCTCAACTGGGGACAGTTTATTAGCCAAGGGGACATTTGGTGATATCTGCAGTTTCTTTTGTTGTTGTGTGTTTGTTTTGTTGTTGCAGTGCTGGGGATGAAACCCAGGGCCTCACACATGTGAAAGGCAAATGTTCTACCATTGAGCCATATCCCAAGCCTTGCAGATAATTTTTGATGATTAAGTCTGTGGGGACAGATGGGTGCTTCTGGCATCTAGTGGGTGAAGACCAGGCACAAGACAGCCTCCTACAACAAAGTATTGTCTGGTCCAGAATCAGTAATGACAAGGGTGCTATATATGCTATGATTTGGTAAATTAGGAAACAAAACAGAATAACCAGGCACCATGGCACATGCCTGTAATCCTAGCTATCTGAGAGGCTGAGGCAGGATGATCACAAGTTTGAGGCCAGCCTCAGCAACATGGTAAGACCCTGTTAAAAAATAAATAAATAAAAATAAAGTTAAAGAATGTTTTTCCTTTTCTCCAATATTGTGATTGGCTATTGACCAGTTTTTATTTACAGAGCATATTCAAACTTTGTTTTTAGAAAGTTATTAGTGTATTCATATTTCCAAGTTACTAAAAGCTGGTTTTACTGTGCACATTAATCTCTACACTGATGGAATAATCTTTCTCTTCCCCCACCCCCAAACCCCCCACCAGCATGTTTGATTCCCACAACCATGTTGGGAATCAAACAGCTTCAAACATGCTAGGCAAGCACTTTGCCACTGAGCTAATCCCTAGCCCACTGATGAGATAATCTTTTTTTTTTTTCGTATGACGGATTGAACCCAGGGATGTTAATCCCTGAGCCACATCCCCAGCCCTTATTAATTTTTTGAGATAAGATCTTGCAAAGTTTTTCAGGGCCTCACTAAATTACTGCTAAAGCTGGTCTTGAACTTGAGATTCTCCTGCCTTAACCTCCTGAGCCACTGAGATGATTGCCATGTACCACTACGTCTGGTTTGATGAAATAATCTTGATGGAGGTTCTCTAATTTCAAATTCTTTCTGTCATCTGAGTTGGTGTTTACCTGTATGAGGTAGGCCAGTAGCATAGCCAACAAAGGTGAGCCGGTTAGGAAAGTAAGTAGTAAATAATATCTAGCAGAATAAAACATTATTCTCTTTATTTGATCTGGTACTAGCATCTCATTGTTAATTCTTTTTCCTTTATAAAAATTAATATTTTAGGACTCTCAGTACATTGTTAAATATAAAAAGTAGTTTACAAAGCACATTACATGAAATCCTATTTTTCATACTTAGCACATGGCATCTATTATTGAATAAATATACAGCCCCTCCCTTGTTTCCCTGCATAGAAAACATTCAGTAAGATTTAATTACCTTGTCTATTTCATGTGCAGGCAGTGATGAACAGCTTGGAAAATTAGTTTACAATGCTTTGGAAACAGCCACTGGCAGCTTTGTCCTATTGTATGAGTGGGTCCTTCAATGGCAGAAAAAAATGGGTCCTTTTCTTACCAGTCAAGAAAGGGAGAAGATTGACAAGTGCAAAAAGCAGGTAAGTATCTACCGTGGCTGACTGCGCAAAAGGCCCAATCTGAAGCAATTGGAGATGATAGAACAAAATAGCTCTGTGTTTTGGCTCACAGAGTTGGTCCAGAGTGGGTGAGTTCTGTTTAACCAAGAGAGGACTAGAGGGGACCAGCATCTTCTTTAGAGTTTTCTTAGCCCCTTTTTCCCTCTTTGAGAACTTCACAGTATGGGCAAAACTGCAACTGCCTTGTTCTCCTTTCTCAGCCCTGTGACATTAACAACCATCTTTCCCAACTATTTCAAAATTGTGCTTTTTGAAATTACATCTGTCTTCCCTACTCTTTAAAAATATTGCTTCAAAACTGAATTTGGGGGAACTGCAGATTTTTTCTTTCTTTTTTTTTTTATTTTTGCAATATTGGGGATTGAAAGAGAATTTTAATATTAATCTAGAAACAAGTAGATAAAGCTTGGTGTTTAGAAATGTGAGTCTAATGTGTAGAAAGAAACACTGGAAACAAACACAAAATCACATTATTTTTGAATGGTGATAATATAGGTAATTTGTGGATTTTTCTTACCTTTGTATTAATTAAAAATTTTTTTTTCAGTGCTAGGAATTGAACTTCAGGTCTTATGCATGGTTAGGTAAGCACTTTATCACCAAGCTAAATACCAGTTCCTAATTTTAAAAATTTTGACAGAGATTTTATTAAAATCTAAAAAAGCTATTTTAAAAATAATGGGCTTCTCTTTTTATTTTTTTATGGCAGCTGTATCCCAAAAGAAGTTAATTTTGAAAACCATTCACTAATATTCGTAGTATTTATACACTAAGTTTTGAAATTAAAAGAGTTGTGAATTGAATTTTTTGCATCTTTAGTCCATTCAGGGAATGTTTGTTCTCTGCTCATGAAAGTGTATATTCTTTCAAATACTTCACTTTGGAAGTGAAACACCTATTTATGCTGACTTACCCAATGTTATCTTTTTTTTTTTAACCTTGTTAGATTCAAGGGGCAGAAACAGAATTCAGCTCACTGGTGAAATTGAGCCATCCAAATGTAGTACGCTACTTTGCAATGAATTTCAAAGAACAAGACAACTCTATCACCGTGGACATTTTAGTGGAGCATATCAGTGGGGTCTCTCTCGCTACACACCTGAGCCACTCAGGCCCCATCCCTATGCATCAGCTTCGCAAGTATGCAACTCAGCTCTTGTCTGGCCTTGATTATCTTCACAGCAATTCTGTGGTGCACAAGGTCTTGAGTGCATCAACTGTCTTGGTAGATGCAGAGGGTACCATCAAGATTACAGACTACAGCATTTCTAAACGCCTTGCAGACATTTGTAAGGAGGATGTGTTTGAGCAAACTCGAGTGCGTTTTAGTGACAATGCCCTGCCTTATAAAATGGGGAAGAAAGGAGATGTTTGGCGTCTTGGCCTTTTGCTGCTGTCCCTCAGCCAAGGACAGGATTGTGAAGAGTACCCCGTGATCATCCCCAGTGATTTACCAGCTGACTTTCAAGACTTCCTCAAGAAGTGAGTGTCTTTGAAATTTTCTGACTGCACTTTACTCCTGCTCTTTTGATTGTGCAGGTCAAAGGCAAGACCTCCTATTTACAAAACAGCTTCAGGGGTGATACTGCCTCTTGTTCTCATTCTTTTTTGTCTCATTTAGCCAAGCCTTAAGATGCAAATGACTTCCTGACTCTAACCAGACTTTTCTCAGCACCTGTGAATTACAGGTGCACATTTATTTATAAAACCAAGTTTTATCTAGTTTAAGAGAATCCTTGACTGGGAGAGGCTTTCCTTGGACCTGAAGTCTTTGTCCAGGTCCTTCAATTCAGCATTTTCTACTTTAGCTGTATCTGTTCTCAATCCAAGCCAGAGCTTAAGTTTCCTTCAGTTTCTGTTGGAAATAAGATCCTTTCTGTCTGGATTTTTTCAGATATTCCCCTGATCTAGCTTTTTTGCAGAATTGACCTAGACTGGTTTCTTCCCTCTGACCTTTCCCTTTCTGATACTGTCTTGATTTTTACTTTCTTTTTCCCAGTCATTTGTTTTAATTCACTTCATCTACTCTCTACATTTCTTTTCTTTTACCTTTCACATTTCGTTCCCTATTCCCATCTTTATAAATTGCCATGTGACCTGATGTATGGTGTTATTCCCTGTCACTATCTTACCTGTTACAAATAGTACTTGTTCTTGTATAGTCATGTGCCACCTAACAGGTTCTTTCAACGACATACTGCACCTATGGTAATCCCATAAGATTGTGTCATCCAAAGACATGGTTTAGCTCATGTTCATCTCTGTAAACACACTCCTGTGATATTCACACAATGATAAAAATCATCTGATGACATGTTTCCAGAATGTATCCCTGCTGTTAAGCAACATATGACCATATTTAAGTAAGATAGTTTTTATGTACCACAAAATAGAAGTTGACACAATATACATACAGTTGTAGAAAGAAACCAACTTTGATTCTATTAACCAGAAGCAGACTTTATGGATCAGCATAGCCTTTATTCAGTGTTGAAACCAGGTATCTGGTGGACTTACTTTCCTCGTGAAAAATAAGCCACTGGCCAAAGTGGGAGTCCGTGCTTATATAGGTTACGCTGAGAGGTGACAATTATTGACAGTGTGTCAGTTTGGGCACTCAAGAAACAGGTTTGTGAGAATTTGAAATTTGTTTTTACTGGGCAATATTTTTACTTGGGGAAGAATGGAGAGTCTGGGGTCAATGTTCAGTGCTTATCTCTTCCCCTTCAGGGTCCCATTGTACAGTCACTGGGGAAGGATCAATGCTTTGGCTTCCTCCCAGAGACTGCCATTCTAGGCTTGATAGATAGCTCCTTCTCGGGATTGTCCTGTCATTAGGAAAGGTTGTACTGGGAAAGGATCAATGTTATCAGTGTGTTGCCTTCTTTCTCACTCCCTCTTCCCAGGCCACACTATTTTGGGGTTTGTCATTTTCCATATTTTACAGATTCTGTATTCTGTATTCTTTCCATGAAGTATATAAAAATCTTAAGATTTTAAAGAAATCATTTGTGATTCTTTTAAATGTGATAGAACTTTAAAAAAAAAAAACTTATTTTAATGCACCCTAACTATAAGGTTGGTTGAAATGACAAATAGGGCAATGGAGTAGCTGATGAAAAAATTGGTTTTAGTCTTCAAAATGTCACTTTGAACTTTCTGTCCTTCTTGATTGGTCAAGAGTAATTAAGTAGAAGTTGACAATAGCATTGTGTATTTTTTTTTTTTTTAACAGCACAGGAGGGTTTAAGTAGAAGGTACTTTTTCACATTTAGTAGCAGAACGATAGTCTCAGGAATAAAATTTTCCTCATTCTTATCTTACAGAAATGGCCCACAAAGATTAGTTTGAGCTGGGGAGGTAGCCTAGCATGTGTAAGGCTCTTGGTTCAATCCCCACTACCACAAAAAAGAAAAAAAAAGAGAAAAAAATCGCTCTGTACTCCATCGGTTTTTAACTTGAGAGCAGCACTGTTTCTTATTCTCTTAACTTGGTTGTCCTTCAGAATATTGTGTCTGTTCCTCTCTCTTCCAAAAGTGCTTCAATAGACTGTTTGTTTAGGAAGGAGTTGCAGGGTACTATTTTACTACCCTTGCTGTCCCACCCCAGTTAACCAAAGAAAAAAAATCATCCGCAAAGAAAAGCATGGACACATTCCATCTGTAGCTACAGTTTTACTTATTGGTTCTGGGTAGGCGCTCAGACTCTGGAGCCAGGCAACTGGGTCAGGTCTCCTACCCCTTCCTGGCTGAGGTATGAGACACCCTTGCCCTGAGTCTGATTGAGAGTTAACACCTGTAAAGAGCTTCAAACCCTGCCTGGCACTTGGCTGTGCTGAGTCAGTGCTAGTTCTCAACGTCCTCCTGGAGAGTGAGAACTGTAGAGAAATGTGGAACTTTCCATATTTCATCCTTTTTGTTCAAAGCTGGACCTAGCATTTGCCTTTTCTGCCTATGGCTACTGTGTTGCCAATTTCATCATTTTAAGTGAGATCCTGATGGTTACAAAAATCTCATTTATTTATAAGAATATAACTTATTCTGGGCAGGCTTTAAATTTTTTCTGATCCAGTTCTGCTGTCATGTCACATTAATGTCACAGTTGAGTTGGAGTTGACATACTTCAGAAACCCAACAGGGCAAGTATAGGGGTGTTCATTGCAGCTTTTATGTTTGTGTGTGTGTTTGTGTGTGTGCATGCATGCACACATATACAAACATATATATGAAATAATTGGAAATAATCTCAATAGTAGGTGAATGTATAAATTAATTCTAATAGGTCCATGCATCTACAGAAATTAAAAACAAGATCTTTAAGTACTGGCTTAGAAAGATCTCTAAAACACATGGTTTAAAGAGAAAAACAAGTTAGAGAATAATATGTATAGGATCATCTTGCCCAAAAATATCAATACATTAACTGGGCACGACCTGTAATCCCAGCTCCTTGGGAGGCCAAGGAAAAAGGATCACCAGATGGAGTCTAGCCTGGGCAGTTTAGTGAGACCCTGTCTCAAAGTAAAATTGAAAGGGCTCTGATGTATCCCAGTGTAGAGTGACCCTGGCTTCAATCCCCAATACCACCCCCAAAATAAAAATAATTAATTAAATATAAATATGAAAAAAAGCCAATATTATTTTGGGTGGTCGTGTGTTTATATATATAAATGCATAGAAGATGTACACCAAGAGAAGGGAAGATATGGGGAGAAGAAGGAATTTGTCAAAGACTATCATTATAAATCATGTTTTAATATTTGCAAGGGGAAAGTTTTTATGTTTTACTAATAAAATTAATTTTAAATTTAGGGGAACATAAAGACTCTTACACAAACTGTTTTACTGTAATCTTGTCTTTTCCAGGTGTTTTCCTACCTTGAGTGTTTTGTTTTTTAGTGTGGTGACATAAAAAATAAAATGTCACCTTTCATGATAGTTGTTACTACTTTATCAGTCTTAATTCAAGTTCTGGGCTTAAGTATATTGTTTATAATTAGGGTCAAGTGCTACCAAGTGGTACCACTAGGGTCATTGTTATGAATACCAAACAGTTTAGCTTAGCAAGAACAGGGGTTCTTAGGTTTTAACTTACATTAAAACATCCTGGCTGGCTTGTGAAAGCATTGATTATTGTCCAGATCTCCAGAGTAGCTAACTAATTCAGTCTGGGTTGAAGGAGAATTTGTATTTGTAACAAATTCCAAGGTAGTACTAAAGCTGCTGGTCAGGGACCCTACTTTGAGGACCCCTGGACAATAAGCCATGAAAGCATGGCTTGTTTCCTCATTTAAAAATTTAAAAATTATTTTTGTTTATTAGAACATTAAATGATATGCTAGTAGATTCAAAGATTGAGGATTAAGAGAAAGTATATGGTAAGCCTGGATGGTGACACAGGCCTTTAATTGAGGTACATGGGAGGCTGAGGCAGGAAGGTCATGAGTTTATGGCCAGCCTGTGCTGGGGATGTGGCTCAGTGATAGAGTGCCCCTGAGTTCAATCCCCAGCACTGGGAAGGAAGGAAGGTGGTCAGGAGAGAGAGAGAGGAAGGAAAAGAAGGAAGGAAGGAAGGAAGGAAGGAAGGAAGGAAGGAAGGAAGGAAGGAAGGAAGGAAAGGAAGGAAGGAAGGAAGGAAGGAAGGAAGGAAGGAAGGAAGGAAGGAAGGAAGGAAGGAAGGAAGGAAGGGGGGAGGGAGGGAAGGAGGGAGGGAGGGAGGGAGGAAGGGAGAGATTTATAGGACTTTAAAAACATATTCCTAATTGTTACCAACTCCATATGTATAGGCTTCATCTGAAGTTTATCAAACGGTCCCCAACCCCATATTAGCTGATTTGCTTTACCTTTAGGCAGCTTTATTTATGACTAAACTTTAGAAAGAATTAAGCATGGCACATTATTAAATGGTTAATGAGACTGAAAATTCATAGCCTACTTATACTACTATCTGACAGTTTAAAAAACTGTTCCATGCCTTTAAAGAAACTGCACTTTTTTTTTTTTTCCTCAAATTCTCCACTCGCACCCAGCCTAGTGCTCGATTGTAAATTCTACAGGGATATTTGTTAATTTGTATTCACTTATATATGCATGTTGGTCCATAAGTAACATGAATTCTCTAATGTGTGTTTTTTAGAATAAACTCATAACTAAGTTGGTGTTTATTTTGTGTGTTGCTGAGATTTTCCCTTCCCTCTCACTGAGGTGCGTTTGCTTGGATGACAAGGAAAGATGGAGCCCTCAGCAGCTGTTGAAACATGGCTTTATAAACCCTCAGCCAAAAATGCCTTTAGTGGAACAAAGTCCTGAAGGTGAGTCTCTTCCCATCCTTTTTTTTTTTTTTTTTTTTTTTTTAAGTAGTATATGGACACAATGGCTTTTTTATGTGGGCTGAGGAGCAAACCCAGTGCCCCACATGTGCTAGGCAAGCGCTGTACCACTGAGCTACAACTCCAACCCCATTACCATCCTTCTTTGATACCCTGTTTAACATTAAATTATTTTGAAAGTATTCATAAACCTAAAACCAGAAGGGGCTGCATGGATTATCTGTTATATTTGGAACTACACATACATCTGTTCATTGATAAGCAGTCCCTATGTGCATGGGATTGTTGTCCCAGCCTTATTTTTCCAGTCCCTACTGATAGAGTGTCTATTGGAGTAGCCTCTTTGAGTGCTTAGTAATCCTTCTTGTTTTGTTACCCTCATTACTGTGTAACTAGATTTTCTTGCTGACACTTAGGTAGCAGATTAAAGAACTTCAATAGACTGAGATGGAGCAGGAGACATGGGTTGTGCTCTGGCTCTCTAGTTCCATCACTTACTCTCTGCCCCAATTATCCCTGCCCATAAAACGGGCTCATTATATTTTTCTACCTAACTTAAGGAAGACAAGGTAAGGGAAAGTGTACAAGGTTCACTCAGGCAAGAGGTAGTTTTTCACGCCCCTGGTTGGGGCCCCTTCTGCCGGTGCTCGCATCCTCGTTGGATTCTCTAGCTCTTCCTGTATTTCTAATGCCTTTATTTTTTTCTCAGATTCTGGAGGACAAGATTATGTTGAGACTGTTATTCCTAGCAGCCAACTACCCAGTGCTGCATTCTTCAGTGAGACACAGAGACAGTTTTCCCGGTATTTCATTGAGTTTGAAGAATTACAGCTTCTCGGTAAAGGAGCTTTTGGAGCAGTCATCAAGGTGTGATACATAGTTGTCCTCAATCCCTTTTAGAATTTTTTCTCTTCCACTTCTACAGACTTATAGGCTTGACTTCTATTTTGAGGGTGGGGAGGGAAGCAAATGGGACTATTTGAAACTGTGATCACCTTTACCTTCCTGAAACTAAAGTTGCCCTAGGCACATTAAGAGCATCTTTCTCCTGTCCTTGCTTGGTCAGAGCATTAACGTGAAAAACACAGTGCTTCAAGTGGAGCCAAGATCTCTATGTAAAGAACATTTTTGTGTGCTTTGGTTCAGGAAGAAAATTGTTCTCTTTTTCTCCCATTTGCTGTTAGAGTTGCAGTAGAGAAAAGGATTCCAAAGTTAGAACAGAGATGGGACTCATACTGGGATATGGCCCCAGATGGCCTTGATGGCTTTTATTTCCCAGCTGTTACTGAGATGGAAAATTAGCAACATGTTATTAAGGTATGCTGGTGTTAGGTCTTCCTTTCTTCATTTCAGTCTCTTTGGGTGACTTTTTATTTCCTGCCCCTGGTAGAAAGAGGTTTCAGTTATTTTTATATAATGTAAGGGTTTGTTTGTTTTTAACTTTGGAAAACACAGATTAATATTGTATTATAAAGTACATGTCATCTTTCTCATATGAAAATTATTCACCATTAGTGGATCATGTGTCTATTTAGGGTTCTCAGAATATTATGAGGAAGCATTACTCTTATTGTAAAAGGCCTCTTACACTGAAAAATATAATTTTTCTACAGTAAAGTAATTTTCCTACAGAAAAAGAAACCATCTTATTTAAACAAGTGTCCTGATCAGAAAGATCATGGTTTTTAGAGGATTTTAACTCACACTGTCATTTTGATCAAGTACTTCAATTTCTTTATATTTTAGATTATTGAATTAAAATATTAACAAAGTTCATTTCCTTTTAAGTACTTAAAAAAGATAGTAACCTCATACAATAGGGCATCTTCATATTTTTAGCCCCACCTTTCTCCCGCAGTTTCTCCCTCAGAGAGCTCACACACCTCTGTATTTCCATCTCTCAGTAGGGCAGTCTGCTCAGTCAGCTAGCATTTTGTTTGCAGTTGGACCCTTTACTGTTTCCACACCTTTTCAATTTAAATAAATGAATTCCTCCCAGTTTCCAGCAAGCCCCACACCTGAGTCAGTGACTCAGCATGTACCTTGTGTATACAAAGACATGAGATTGAAGACTTCCCGTCCTTTTCAGGGCTATTGTTTTTTTCAGAGCACATTCCACATTTCAGGTTGCGCGCCAGGTGGCTTTACAAACCTCATCTTTTGATCACAAGACATTCTTATGGGATAGACGTAATCCCCATTTTTCCATTTGAGGGAACTGAGGCTCAGAGAATTTACATATTTTGCCTGAGTTCATACACATCTACTAAGAGATGAAACCAGGCAGGAAGCAGAGAGAGACAGACAGAGAGAAGCCAGGGGACAAGATATATCATCCCCAAGGGCACACCCTCAGTGACCTACTTCCACTAGCCACACCCTACCTGCCTATAGTTGTTACTCAGTACAGCGGTCCTTTGGAATCATTAATCTGTCAAATAGATTAATCCACTAATTAGGTTATAACTCATAATCTGATCCTTTCACCTCTGTTCATTCCTGCATTGTCACATAAGCCTTTTGGAGGGACACCTCAAATCAAAATTGTTAACACCTAACCTCTTTTTCCTAGGCAGTACTGGTACTTCCTGATAACCAAAATACTATTTTGTAAGTAAGATAATTGAGTCTTAAGGAAATTAAATAATTTTCCCAAATTGACACAGCTTTCTAAAGCTAAGAATTAGCCATTTGCTTTTCAGTCTGTTAAAATTTCTGGAGTTTACTTGGTATTTAGTGACTCTTAAGTGTAAAAAGTGCAGAAACTAAAATCATCATCTGAACTTATACTGGCTTTAGAAAATAATTTTTATTTTAAAACCAAAAATTCTTTAGAAATTTAGATAGTAGATAAGACATTGGAAAAATAGGGAACTAATTTTCAGTAAAATTAATGATTCAAATGGAGGTTTTGTTTTCCCCAGGGTCTTTTAGCATACTTGGCACTTTCTGATCTCTTTAAGATGTTACTAAATTCTGGTGTAAAAACTTTCTGCAGTGTAAGAGTTTCAACCTTATGGTTCTTGATTGTAGCTACTGGTTCTCAGAACTCCATTTTTTCCTCAGGAGGGAATGGGGCCGTGCCAGGTAAATGCCCGATTGTGCAAGGTTATGGGCTGACCTTACCGGGGTCTCTTCCCCTTGCACATGGTAGGTCCAGAACAAACTGGATGGCTGCTGCTATGCAGTGAAGCGCATCCCCATCAACCCAGCCAGCAGGCACTTCCGCAGGATCAAGGGTGAGGTGACACTGCTGTCACGCCTGCACCATGAGAACATTGTGCGCTACTACAATGCCTGGATTGAGCGACATGAGCGACCAGTGGGCCCAGGGACACCACCTCCAGATTCGAGACCTCTGGCCCAGGATGGACAAGCTGCACGTGGGCAGCCAGCAAGTGACACTGATGAGCTGGACAGCGTGGAGGCTGCCGCACCACCGCCCATTCTCAGCAGCTCAGTGGAGTGGAGCACATCAGCCGAGCGCTCATCCAACGCCCGCTTCCCAGTAGCTGGCCCGGGCTCCAGCAGTGATGAAGATGACGATGAGGACGAACATGATGGTGTCTTCTCACAGTCCTTTCTGTAAGGGTCACAGGGCTTCCACTGCACAGGTGTGGGTACCAGCCAGGCAGCAGTGGATGTTCCCCCAGTCATTAATCCCCACCAAGCCCATGCCAGGGGAAAGGGCAATAATTTAGAAATCTGGAGTATTGACAATGTTAAGAAACAAACCCAGTAAGCCAAATGCATTCCAAAGGGATTTTTCCCACTATATTAAAAAGATCTCCAAAATCCAAGCCCTAGAGAAAGGAAAACAGAAATTACTTGGAACACTTAAAACGTTTAAGAGAATTTCTTATAGGGCATTCCTTTAAACAGACTTCCAACTCTATGGAACATTTAAGAACTAATTTGGAAAAAAAAGAATTTGGAATGGGCATAGTGGTGCAGGCCTGTAATCCCAGCTATTCAGGTAGATGAGACAGGAGGATCACAAATTCCAGGCCAGCCTGAGCAATTTAGCCAGACCTTTTCTCACAAATAAAAATAAAAAGGGCTGAGGATGAAGCTCAGTGGTAAAGAACCTGCCTGGTATAGGGAGGTCCTGGGTTCAATCTACAGTAACACATACAAAGAACTAATTTGAAGTCTTGATATAGTACAAATTGAAGTTCCCCAAAATGTACCAAATGAATAATTACAATCCTAAACTAAACTTTATGCATCTCAGAATACTAGTCATTGACCTTCATGGGTTTTTTTTTTTGTTTTGTTTTTTTTAACCTTCATGGTTTTATTTCATTGTATCCACTTAGATACAATTTATCATAACTCTTAGCTATGGCATTTGTTTTAGGAAACTTAATTTAGCTAATTTTAGGGAGTTATATGTTTCACATAATAGGGAAGTGCAAATCAGCATGGTGGTATGTACAGAATAACGGCATGGAGTCATAGTATAGTGTCTCTATTCTCTTTTGCTTTCTGTTAATTAGCAAGAAGTCAATTTTTAGAATCATTACAGGGATTTTTATTTCTTTAGCATTTCTCTGTTTCTCTTTTTAAGACCTGCTTCAGATTCTGAAAGTGATATCATCTTTGACCATGAAGATGAGAACAGTAAAAGTCAGAATCAGGTAAATATATAAATAGTGTACCATTTTATTCATCAGAGTGGGTGTGTAAGGAAACTACCATCTGATGTTATAAACCTCAGATAAAATATTAAAGCCTTGATCTGCTATGTAAATACCAAATTTAAAACTTTTTCATACAAATATATTTTACTTGTGGGTTTTTTGGGGGTTTTTGTTTGTTTGTTTTATTTTTTGTACTAGGATTGAACTCAGGGGCACTCAACCCACTGAGCTACATCTCCAGCCCTATTTTGTATTTTATTTAAAGACAGGGTCTCACTGAGTTGCTTAGTGCCTCACCATTGCTGAGGCTGGTTTTGAACTCTCAATCCTCCTGCCTCAGCCTCCAAAGCTGCTGGATTACAGGCATGCACCACTGCACCCAGCTTACTTGTGTTTTTTATGGGTCTATATTTATATAATAAAGCATACTGACTTTTGGTAATGAGAAGTAAATCGAGACACTAATTTTTTGTGTGATTATAAGTTCCCTATGTATGTGAGCTTGTCAGGATGAACACAACTACTGTGTATAACCATAAAGCTCTAATTTAAAAAAAAAATTTTTTTTTAAAGTTTCCTAGAGGATGTGAGAAAATTTTATATGGTTGGGGCTGAGGATTGAATATAAATTAATTAAACAGTCTCATCATGGAGTTACCTTGATCTCTTCCACATCAATTACTCTTAATTTCTTATTTTCATATAATGTTTTCTAGTTATAAGTCTGTAATGACCCTATAATGAGTTATACTATCAATTTATAATGTTATAACCAGACTTTTTTTTTTTTTTAGTTGTAGAGGGATGCAATACCTTTATTGTATTTATTTTTATGTGGTGCTGAGGCTTGAACTGGTGCCTCCCACATACTAGGCAAGCACTCTACCACTGAGCCACAACCCCAGCCCTCAACTTATTTTTAATGCTGCATAGAAGTAGAGAATACCAAGCTGTGCGCTTCAAGTAAAAGTAAACTTCATTCCTGAAACTTGTCTCTCATAAGTATGTGTACTGGGTGTGATGTAAAATATATTTCTTGATGTGGCTTATGGTTTTAAAAAATTTGAGAAACATTGCTGTGGGCCTTGGACCCCACCCAATTCTGTATCTTCCTCTGCCCTGGCCAGCAGAGCCCTCCATGCTGTTGCCCGAGACACAGGGTCAAGCTTTCCAACTGCTAGGGCTATCAGCTTGTTGCTGTAGAGAAACATTCTGCACCTAGGTGTTGAATGTGATACTTTATTACCAGGAATAAAAACATAATTGCCAGCAGTTATAAGAGTGCATTCACAGCGGATAAAGAAAAGTATACATGTGAACTGTTAGATAAGCAGTTAAATTGACTTGGAGGTTGTTTGAATGCATTAGCTAGTGTTTTTTTTGTAAGTACTTCCCTTATCAAGTAAAATCACCTTAAGTTCCTCTCAGTTTAAATTTATTAACTATATATTTAACCAGGATAATAGCATAAACAGTCTAAACTACTGTAAAGCAAAGTTGTTTGGGTTTAGTGGTATACATTTAATTATTATGGGGACACCAAATTTCTGCATACATTTATTATTACAATTTTATTATAAAAGACACAAATCAGAATCAGACATATAGAGCAAAGTCTAGAAGCATCTCAAATGCAAAGCTTCCCTGCCATGTCCTCATGTAATCGGGGCCCCTCATCCTCTCAGCCCAGCCATGTGCTCAACCTGGAAGCCCCACTGAGCCTCCATGTCTTAAGATATCTTATTGGAACTTCATTATGTAGGTAGAATTGACTAAATCATTGGCCACATGATTGAACTTGATCCCCAGGACTCCTGCCCTGACCTCCCCTCCTTCCCTTCCCAGAAGTCAGCTGGCTCAAGGCCCCTCTCATCACATCCTGAGTCATCTCATCTCTTAGCACAAACTCAGGGGGACACCAAATTTATGATCCTGATTTTTCTTGATTAAGGGCAATACCCCTTGAGCAATCTAATTTATGGGTAAGAGCTGCCAAGAGATTAATAATCTTCTATAACTAATCCCCAGAGTATAGTAATGATTCAAGAGTGGAACGTGATTATTTCCAAAGCAAGCAGAGCTCTTTTTTAATTCCCTTAAAAAATGAAAAATATATTGAAAAGTCCTTCCTTATAAAAAATATAATCAAATGGTCAGATCGTAACTAATGCCTTTTTCATACTTAGGGTTAAAAGTATTTAAAATAATACATCTGTGAGAAGAAAAATATTTTTTTTAAAAAAGGTATCATGTATTAGAAAGAAAATTAGCTGTAGGTTGGCCCTGTGGAGACAAAACAAGATCATTTGTTATAAGCAGCAGCTGAGTACTTGTCTTTGAGGGCATAGGCCAGAGGGCAGTATGCTCTTTAATAGTCTGCTCACATTTAAATTGCTTTAGCTAATTCCCACCAAAGGAGGGCATTCCATTAGCACTGAAACCCTAAAATAAAAGCATATATACATTCTGCCCTTCTTATCCATAGGGCATCAATAATAAAGAATTAAAAAATTGATTTGACGAGGAATCTTTCTGTGGATTGCGCAACTTTAAAACCTACTGGTTTCCATTTTCCCCATTGTCATTCTGTGTAGCAACAGACCTGGTTATAGCAAACTTTCCTTAAAATTACAGTAAGCTTCTACAGGGCATTGGTTGAGTTCTGCTCTCTGATGTCCACCTAGGGCAGCAGGATGGCTTGGCGGGAGGGAAGAGGTATTTGATGATGGTGACTGTCCTGTTTAATTTCAGCCCCCAGTTTAAGTTCTCATGTGTTTCTCGTGATTTAGGATGAGGACCAAAATGAAAATAACAGTTGCCATGAAAGTGAGCGATCGGTGACGACTGAGGCTGTGCACTACCTGTATATCCAGGTGAAGTCCCTATGACCCACAAGTCAAATCCAACTTATGCCTGTTTTTGTTTGGCCTGTAAGCTGAGAATGGCTTTTACATTTCTGAGTGGTTGTTTTAAAAAATCAAAAGGAGAATAATATTCTGTGACATTTATAATGTTTTGCTCTTTACTTGAAGGTTATAATGTACAAATAAAAACTAATGACATTATTAGGTTAATTAGCCTGTCTTGGAAATTTGAGTCTGCAGTCTTATAACACAATAAATAAAATTTTACTGCAGAATCAACTTTCATATTATTTGTGATAAGAATTTAAGCAAGTAATTTTTTTTTAAAATAACCAATTATATAACAAATAAATATGGGAACTAGGAGTGTAAGCTTAGTAGTAGAGCACTCGCCTAGCACATGCATTAGTTTTAGTGGTAAGCATTTAATTACTTCTGTGTTTACTCCTCAGCACAGCAAAAATAAATAAATAAATAAAATTTGGGGGGTGCTAAGATTATGCATATTTGCTCCCAATGTTGTTTTTTGTTCATTTGCTTGCTTTTTGTGTGTATGCCGGAGATGGAACCCAGGACCTAGTGTCTACTAAAAATACACTCTACGACTGAGCTACATCTCTACTCCTCCAAAGTATTTTTAAAAAATACTTTTGGTTTCTTTTTTCAGTGTAAAAAAATCAAGTCTTTCCCATCACTGTTTAGAATCCATATTATAAATTTTTAAGTGAATGATTATATTAATTGCAATTAACCTCCTTAATTTATACTTTGTAACCAAGTTCTTCCCGGTTTGTTCTTTTCTATAGATGGAATACTGTGAAAAGAGTACTTTACGTGACACCATTGACCAGGGGTTGTACAGAGACACCATCAGACTCTGGAGACTTTTTCGAGAGATTCTGGATGGATTGGCTTACATCCATGAGAAAGTAAACTTTACAACATTCTGAATCCAAAACTTAGGTTTACATAAATTTATGACTAAATAAAAAAATTCAAATGTGAAAATGGAGAAAAATATAAAAAAACTGTGAGTATATTGAAATCTGTTTTGTAGGTAATAGGACAAAGATAAGAAAACAGTACCAGATATCGAAGTTCGAAGAAAACATTGAAGGTTAGGATAGGGATCAGCAAACTATGATTCACTTAACACCTGTTTTTCATTGTCCTATAACCTAAAACTGGCTTTTATATCTTTGAGTGGTTATTAAAAATCAAAAGGAGAATAATATTTCATAACATAAAATTCAAATTTTGTTGTCCGTCAGTGAAGTTTCATTGGAACAAAGCCAGGCTCATTTGTTTACATATTGCCTGTGACTGTTTTGCTATAACAGCAGATTTGAGTAATTACAACAAAGATTGTATAGTTTGAAATACCTAAAATTGACTATCTGGTCCTTTTCAGAAAGTTTGCCAACTCCTGGATGAGGAAAAAATATTTGATCACGTATGGAATATTGAAGATGTTTTCTTGAGTGGTTTAGAATAAAATATGAGTGTGGTTAATATGTACCAAGATTTGATTCTAACAATTAGTCTTGCCTTCCCTGGGAATAAAGGAAAACTAGAAAGTCATCCAGCAAGGAGAGGAATAAGACTCTCTTAGTTGCTTAGCTTGCTATGTGTATGACATTTTTGTCATTCTAAAGCTAGAAATTGCTATTATGATGTAAATGCTAAGGAGCCTTGCTTCAGACTGAAAAACTGCTTACATTTTTTAAAATGAGATTGTCTAATGCATTAGGTAGTGTAAATATTAATTTTTTCCTTTGCCTCAATTTTCATGAACCTCAAAATGTTTATACTATGCTGTATTTATACCAAGAAGCCAGGGCTATAATTTATACATCTGACTTATAAATAATTTGTTGGAAGCAGAAATTTGTAAGGTTGGGAATAAAAATGAGTTCTAATGAAGGCCATTAGAACTCTATTCCTGTGGTACCACCTGGGGGATGCTAGAACTATGCCCATGTGCTTACTTCCTCTCCCTCTGATTGCTCAGTGTTTATTGACCATTTGCTGGGCATCTAACACTGTGCCACACCTAGACATACAGAGGCACTAGTATGTGACAAACCCCATGATTGAGAGGGACTTCTTGTTTTTGGAAAAAGTCAGAATTCATCTTCATGTAGTAGTAAAAGAGCTCATACAATAAAGTATTTTATTTAATTATTTTTTGTATTATAAAACATGAAACAATAAGTATTATGATAAACCATTAGGAACAACAGAAAGCAGGATTCATTTAACATAATCACCGAGTATCTACTGTGTGTACTGGGGATGCAAAGTGAATTGTTAGAATTTCTGAATTACCAGGGAAGGTTCATGAATGAATTGGCACTTGTAAGTGTTGGTAAAATTCAAAATTATGGTATTTTCCAGGAAGTGGATAGAGCTGGAGAATATCATGCTAAGTGAAATAAACCAATCCCAAAAAACCAAAGGCTGAATATTTTCTCTGATATGCAGATGCTAATTTACAATAAGGAGGAGGGTGGCTAGGGAAGAACAGAGTTTCTTTAGGTAGAGGGGAGTGAAGGAAGTGGGTATGGGATTAGAAAGGATAGAATCAGACATTACTCTGCATGCATATATAACTAAAACCAGTGGGATTCTACATCATGTACAACCAGAAGAATGAAAAATTATTCTATGTATGATGTATCAAAGTGCATTCTGTCATGTATAACTACTTGGAACAAATTGAAAAAATTTGAATGAGTGGAGAAAAGCAATAATGTTCTAGGCAGGGGAAGTAGTACAAAGAAAGGAATTGGAAAGAAATGAAAGTGCTGTGTCTTCCTGACCAGAATCAGGGTTTTGGGATGCAGCAGAGGGAAAGATAATTTGATGAACCCAGTGGAAGGAACCTTGGGTGCCACAGGGAGCCATTTTAATTTCACCACAGGTGAAAGAGAGATTGTAGAGAGGTTACCAGACAATTGAGAGACATTCCAGAGACCAGATTCCTGGACCAGAGTGGTTTGGGAGAAGACCTCACCCAGTTTGCAAACTAGGCTGGCCTTTCAGATTAGGAAACAGGTATAACTATAAACTGTGCATGGGAAGCAACCATTAGATTCTTCACTTTCTTCCAACAGGGAATGATTCACCGGGATTTGAAGCCTGTCAACATATTTTTGGATTCTGATGACCATGTAAAAATAGGTGATTTTGGCTTGGCAACAGATCATCTAGCCTTTGCTGTGAGTATTTTAAAAATTAGACTGTACCTGAAAGTAGACCCAAGTGCCTTGATAATCCTGAAAAATATAAGAGGATAACAAGTTGCCTGAACCCTGCATGCAACCCTCAGGAATTTGGCAAGTCGGAAGGGATAATTGTGAATATGTTTTAATAAGTGCCTTTTACTTGAAGGACACAAAATTATTGGCTTGTGAATTATATTTAGGTTAAAGGCATACAGTACTTTATGAAATAATTTGGTATTTTGGTCTGCCATGTCAGGCACCCAGCAGGATGTTTTATACTTTAGTTTGGGAAAATGAGGCTCAAAAACATTAAACACTGGGATAACCCAGTCCTAAACAACATGTAACTCAAAAGGTATCTGTTCTTCATTACATCGTAGTGACTTAAAATACAAAACTAATTAATGTGAGATGAGAGAAGTAGAGATATGAGTCAAAGATAGGAGAAAATTAACAGAATTGTGAGAATCAGGAAAGACTGTCAGCCGGGTGTGGTGGCGCTCACCTGTAATCCCAGTGGCTTGGGAGGCTGAGTTCAAAGCCAGCCTCAGAAAAAGCAAGGCACTAAGCAACTCAGTGAGACTCTCCCTTTAAATAAAATACAAAATAGGACTGGGGATGTGGCTCAGTGGAAAAGAAAGTCTGTTTAGGTAGCATGCAATAGTGTGTGCCTGTAGTCCCAACTGCTTGGGTGGCTAAGGTGAGAGGATTGCTTGAGCTCAGGAGTACAAGACTAGCCTGGGCAACCTAGTAAGACCCTGTAACCACCTCCCCCCAAGACTGTATAACAACAAGGTGACATTTCAGATGGGCCCGGAGTATATGTGGGAGTCCATGTTGAAGGCAGGCCCTAGTGACACCAGGGTAGGGTATTTTATCATAAGCCAAAGCTATGGGTGAGCAGATGTGATTGTTTGAAGACCACATGTTCTGATTGGCTCAAACTGTAAGGTGCCGTACAGAGTAGAAGAGAATGCTTAAAGGTTCTCTGGCCTTCAGTGCCAGAGGTTTACTTAACATTAGCCAGAGGTATTGGGCTATCTTACCCCAAAAGATTAGTTACCTTTTCATCACTGTGACCAAAATAACTGACAAAAACTACTTACAGGAGGAAAAGTTTTTTTGCACTATGGTTTCAGAGGTTCAGTTCATGGTTGACTGGATTCAATTGCTCTGGACCTGAAGTTAGACAGAAGAACCTGGCAGAAGGACATAGTGGAGGAATGCTGCTCAGCCCATGACAAATAGGGAGTGGAAAGAGCAAGCAAGACACCAGGGACAAATTATAACCCAAAGTCATATCCCCCAGTTACCTACTTCCTCCAGCCACACCCTACCTGCCCACAATTAGTCCATTCAAATTATTAATCCATGAAATGGATTAATCCACTGACTGAGTTACGGTTCTTATAATTAATCATTTTGCCTCCTGCATTAATATAGGAGCTTTTGGGGGCTACATCATAGCCAAACATTAGAAGAACCAAGATCTTTAAAAATGCAGTTCATTCCAATGGTAGTCAGAGAAAAAAATAGAATTTGGATTGATGGTAAAAACAGTCATAGGGGCTAAATAAGAAAGTAAGGTTAGAAGAAATGGAGAGGGCCAGGTGCAGTGGCACATACCTATAATCCCAGTGACTCAGGATGTTGAGGCAGAAAGATTGAAAGTTCCAGGCCAGCATGAACAACTCAGGGAGACCTTGTCCCAAAATAAAAAATAGGAAGGACTAGGATATATCTCAGTGATAGAACATGTGCCTAGCATGCAGAAAGCCTGAGTTCAATCCCCTGTACTGCAAAAAGAAGAAGAGGGAAGGGAAAGGAGAAAGAAGGACAGTAGAACAGGGAAGGGCAGGTGTTGAAAAATGCTAAGGCCAAGGAGGGGCAAACGATGGGATCTTGATCCTAAACTAGAGAATATACCTCTGTGTCTGGAGGTGTAGGGAGGTAGATGAGCAGAGGCTCTGCAGTCTCACTGGCCTGGACTAGAACCATATTATTGCCACTGCTTTGTGGTACAACCTTGGGCAAATTAGAAAGTCTCTCAGAACCTCTTCTGTATAGTGCACCTAACACTAGTTCCTGCCTCAAAGTATTTTCAGCAAAATAAAATCAGAAGGTAGGTAAAGCACCTGGAACAGGGTCTGGCACTACAAATGGTGAAGGGGCTGTTATTGATGGTGGTCCTTGTTATAGGAATCAGTGGAGTGATGTTGTAACAGTAGTGATTGCATGACACAGCCCTTCAGAAAGATGTAGAAGAAGGTGAGGCCACTTAGGACATGTCAGCAGTGAGTGACAGTGAAACAGATTTAGTGACCTGCCTCAACTGATCCTGAAAAAGTAGTAGCAGAGTAGCAGTGAGAAAATTAAAAAGTAGGTGTTTTGTTTTGTAGTACTGGGCATTGAGCCCAGGGGCTCTGCCACGGAGCTATATCCCAGGCCCTTTTTGTCTTTTGTTTTGAGATAGGGTCTCATTAAGTTGCTGAGGCTGGCCTGGAACTTTCCATCTCCTGCATCAGCATCCTGAGTAGCTGGGATTACAGGCATGCACCTCCTCACCCAACTTGTTGTTTTTAATACACTCTTACTCTTCCTAGTAAATAACTAAAACAAAAAGCATTATTGTAATTATTCTGATTTTCATGTAATATTTTTCAGTGTATCTTCATTTAGAAATGGACAAGCCATTCCTATTGCTATAGCATTTGAATTTGCTAATCGGCTTACTTCTATTTTTAGGCTGATGGGAAACAAGATGATCAGGCAGGAGATCAATTGATAAAATCAGACCCTTCAGGTAAATCCAGAAGACTATTTTTATTTGTGTATTTGAAAGCAGATCACAAAATTTCTTAACCAGAAACATGTTTTTACTTGTAGAGACTTTATTCTAAAGCAAATTTTAATTACTCACTAAATTAACAAAATTATGAAAATGCCTTAATTTTTTTTTTTCCTTTTCGCTGTGTTAATTGTTCTTCAGAGCCCTAAGGGCTTCAGCTAATAGAATAATTGGCTCCCACATGCAAACAGCTCTTCTCTGTCCAACACTAGTGGTCATGTGAAGTTCTCCAAGGCCTGGTTGGTCTGGGGTCTTCTCTGTGGCCCTGTCTCCCCTTGGCAACAGACTGCTTTGTGCGGGACAGGGTGTTTGACCATATGTGACTATGGTTATTGTATGATGCAGTTCCACTGCTTTTTCCTTAAGTACTGCAGACAGTTATCAGATCAGGCCCCATTCATAAGAAATATTCTTTTCTTTTTTCTTTCTTTCCTTTTTTTTTTTTTTTTTTTAATAATTTGTTTCATCTTTAAGTTCTAATACTGGAAAGCTTTCCCTCTGGTTTCCTCCACACAGGCCATTTGACTGGGATGGTTGGCACTGCTCTATACGTAAGCCCAGAGGTCCAAGGAAGCACCAAGTCTGCATACAACCAGGTACAGAACTTTTAGGAAAGGGAAAAGTCTCAGGAGTGAAATAATAGTAAGAACATCAGAATCACAGCATTAGTTACCAGCTGAAATAGGAGCAAATTCATGCTCTAGGCAAGACACATGGTGCCTGAGGGCAGAAACCAGAACAATCACTGTTGATGCCGGGAGCTTGTAGTCCATCCATCCATCCAAAGAAAATGTGAACTAACTCCTGTCCTGGGCAAGGTCCTAAGAACATAGGGGTCAAGGCAGTCAAGTGAATAAGACAGCTATGGCCCCAGCCCTCAGGGTGGGGCCATATCCAGTGGTGACTGAAACAGACAATAAACATGTAAAAAAAAAAGAGAGAGAGAAAGAAAGAAAGAATCACGAATTGTAATAAGGGCTAAGAGAAAAAATGGAGTCAAGTTACAAGACAATATCTTGTCTTTAGGGAGAGCATTTTCTCTAAATAAACTGACCAGGGAAGACCTCCCTAAGAGAATGACATTTAGGATCATTTAGTTTATTTGAAGTGCACAGGAAGCCATTGAAGAATCTTGAGCAGAGAGTTCACTCCAGCTGTACTCCAAGGGGAGGGCTGGTGACTGGCATTGAAGTGAGAGCAGAAGAAATGAGAGATTTTGAGAGATTTTGATGATGGATTAGATGTTAGAAGAGGGAAAGAAAGGGGGAAAAGTTGAGGTTCAGATTTCTGCCTGGAGAACCTGGATGGAAGGGTAGTTGACTAACATGAGGAAACATGGGGAAAGAGGTAGGGAAGGGGAAGAAGGTGGCAGAAAAATTCAGTATGAGGTGTGTAAGTTAGAAATGCCTGATGAGGAATCCAATTAAGATGGCCAGAGGTTGTTAGACACCCAAGACTTAAGTTCAGAGAGAAGATCAAAACCAGAGGTATAAATCTGAAAGTTGTCAGTACATAGATGGGATTTAAAGCCATGAGACTAAAGGAGATCACCCAGGGCTAGAGTGTAAAGCTACATTCCAAAAATACATCAGGCAGGCAGTGTACATCAAAGTGGATTATCAGCCTTGCATTGGAAATTCAATCCTGGGTTTTATGCTGACAGCAATGTTGTTTCATATAGTAAAAAATAACAGTGTCTGAAAATGGGGATCTATTTCATTAACTGTAAGACTTCATGTAATTGAATACTACCTGTCATTAGCAACATGTTTCAGAAACCAATTTTAGAAAAATGATAATAGTATTAAAAAATATTCTTACTCTATTAAATGAATTTAAAAAAAAAACAGAATGTTCTTCGTTCCATAGAGTGTACATATATGTATATTTAAAAACAAAAAGTGGGATTAAGGGAGATTGCTGTATACCCTTGGCATTCTATAGCCAGACATGTAGGAAATAACAAATGGATATTTGTTTTTAAGACTTTGAAGGTGACTAGGGATAAGTCAAGAGGTCCTCCTACTCTTTTTCTTTTCTTCCCCTCTTTTGGTACTGGCGATTGATCCCAGAGGTTCTTAACCACTGAGCCCACGTCTCCAGCTCTTGTTATTCTTTTATTTGAGACAGGGTCTCAGTAAGGAGTTAAGGCTAACCTCAAACTAGAAATCCTCAGCCTCCTAAGTCGCTGAGATTAGAAGTGAGTGCCATCCTGCTTGGCCTTCTACTCCTCTTTGAATCCACATTCATTTAAGAGTATTCCTTGAGAGTGGGCTCTGTCCTCCTGGCACTTCACAAGGAGCAGTCTTTGCAGGCCGATTGAAGCCGGCTTCCTTGGGCACATGCCATCCCACTCGGGTGCCCCTTGAGGCCCTGTATGGATTTTCAATACACTGACTTGCCCTTTCCTTTTTTTTTTTTTTTTTTTTCCTTTTTATTATTGCCATTTGTTTTTTGTCTTTACTTATTCGTTATTTAACAATTATCTGGAATTTATTCTTTTAGTTTCTTTGGGTTTATTCTGTTTTCTTTCTCAGGCCTTTTGTTGTTTATGTTGTTGTTGTTTCCCAATTTTTTAAGGTATGAGTGACAAATAAAAATTATATATATTTGAAGTATGCAGTGTGATCTTTCAATATTCACATACTTTGTGAAATTATTACAATCAAGCTAAACATCCATCTCCTCACCTAGTTACCATTTTTTCGTGGGGCAGTGTCACAAACACTTGAGATCTACTCTCTTAGCAAATTTCAAAAATACAATACATTGTAGTCACCATGCTGTATGTTAGAGCCCATTATAAGAACTTATTCATCTTATAACTGAAAACTTGTACCCTTTAATCAACATCTCCTTTTTCCCCCTCAATCCACAACCAGTGGTAAACCACCATTGTACCTTGTTACTGTGAGTTGGATTTTTGTATGCATTGTCCTTATATAAATGAGATCTTTCCGTATTTATCTTTCTGTTTTTTTGGCTTATTTTACAGGTTCATCCTGTTATCACAAATGACAGGATTGCCTTCTTTTTCAATGCTATATAATATTCCATTATTTCTCTGTGTGTGGAGAGAGCACATTTTCTTTTTCCATTCATCTGCTCACTGGCACAATGATACTAACTTGACTATAATGAATAATGTTGCAGTGAACATAAGCATGCAGATATCTCTTAGATAGTGAGATTCTTTCCTTTGGATATATACCAGAAGTGGGGTTGCTGTATCACATGGAATCTCTCTTTTTAATGTTTTGAAGAGCCTCCATCCTGTTTTCCATATCAACTGTGTCTATTTACATTCCCAGCAACAGTGCACAAGGGCTCCCTTTTCTCCACATCCTCATGTTTGTTATCTTTCAACTTTTGTTTTGCTGTAGACTGACACAATACCTTTATTTTACTTATTTATATGTGTGCTGAGGATCAAACCCAGTGCCTCACACATGCCAGTCAGGCACTCTACCACTGAACCACAATCCTAGCCCTCAACTTTTTTATAATAGCCATCCTAACAAGTGTGAGGTGATACCTCATTATGTTTCATTTTTATTTCCCTGGTGATGATTGGTGATATGTGTCTTTTCATATATCTGTTGGCCATTTGTACATCTTTTTGGAAAGTTTTCTACTCAGAAAAAACATGTTTTGCTGAGTTGTATGAGTTCCTTATATATTTTGCTTATTAGCCTCTTATGAGGTGTATGGTTTGCAAATATTTTTCCCATTATACAGGTTGCCTTTTAATTTATTTTTCCTCTTTAATTGCACTTTCATATTTTTCTGGGATTAATCACATGATCTTTTGGTTGTATCATTCTTCTGTCCTCACTGGTATGGCTTTGTAGTCAATAACTGACCTTTACTATCAGCAGCAGATTTTGGTCTATATTTCACTTTTGAAATGATTAGTGAAGATACTAAATGAAGCAGATTCTTTTTTATGTGACAGTGCTGGGGATTGAGTCCAGAGCGAGGGGCATGTTGGGCAAATGTTCTGAGCTATATCCCCAGCCCAAAGCACATTCTTGTACAAAAGGCTTGGTTGTCTTTACCCTTTAGCCATTATTTTCAGTCTTTAGCCAGGAGTTTTATCTATGTGTGTAGATAAACTGGTCACAGTTATTTTTCAAGGAAAATATTGAGCAAAATTATGCCAAATGTTTTACTGTAAATCAAATAGTCTTTATACCTACAATTGTCTAGAAAAATAGTCAAATTTCTCCAGTGTGACTTGTTTTACACTTAGGCAAACTTTATTTCACCTAACAGTCTGATCCTGTAATTCCCTGGTAAATTATACTTTCATGTAAAGGATCTCTAAATACAATTCTTTTTTCCCCTCAGAAAGTGGATCTCTTCAGCCTGGGAATTATCTTCTTTGAGATGTCCTATCACCCCATGGTGACAGCCTCAGAAAGGATCTTTGTTCTCAACCAACTCAGAGATGTATGTATCGGGTGCTTGGTGCATACATTTCTAGTAACCTCAGTCTTAGCATGGAGATTAGAATTTGAGGCAGGATATTTTCCTTGTATTTATAATATAGAAGAGGTCGTCCTGCTATAATTGTAATGATTTACTTGCTGAGACATGCCAAACTAACCTGTTCTCCCTTTGCAGTGAAATGTTTTCTAAACAAGGGAAATTGCCAGTTTAAGTTGCTAAAATAGCAGTTTGTATAGCCAAAGACTGTCAGCACTTAGGAGGGTCTGTTGATCTGTCTTCTGTACTTCTAATAAGTAGAATCCGCTCTGCTTACATGTCTCCAATAATGAGAAATTTCCCCTCGTGTTACTTGTTTTTGGAAATCTTGGAGAAATTGCTAGATTATTGTTATTTTTAAAAACTTAGTCTGAGAGATTTAATATTAAAACAAAAGAAGAATCCAAAAGTTTTTGTATGATATCAGTGCAGTTATAGCATGGGAATGGGTTATAAGAATAAGGAACGTTTAGTTATAGATTAGAAAGATTCATGCTGAGTGGACTTGGTACAGTGAGACCTAAAGAAAACCATCATAATCAGAAGTTAAAATGGTCTGTGAAAAATATCAGCCACTGAATTGTTTTCCCCAGTGAAATTCCCATTTGTCTTCTTGAGATTAATCCTTGCCTCTTTTACCAACTGAGCTAAAAAGGATTAACATTACAGTGTGTGAGGTCAAAGGTACCCTTTAGAAAATGGCATTAAAGTGAAAGTGCAAAGTAAGGTTTGGGCAATGGTAATTTAGATCCACATATCCATGAGCAAGAGATCCCCGGAGAGCCTTCCCCCTCGTCAAGCAAAGCAAAGCAGAATATTCACTAAATTAAATGCCATATACTGTAACTGAGAATACTCTTCTAGATATCTTGGAAAGTCGTTGCACTATCGCATTGTCAATGCAGTATGGACAGCTGTGATGAAGAAGTAGATAAAGTGCTTACTCTTACCTTGCCTTGATCAGAATGCTCTTAGCTAATTATGTCCTTGATGAAGTACCTTTCTTCAGTTTAAAATTCATGTTTGTTCCTTCATTTCAAGAATATCTAAACCATCAAATTAATACTATAATTGAGGTCCTACATACCAGAAAGGTATGTCCTTTTGGGGACACAATGGTTTTAGTATTGTTTTTTTCTTACCTTGTGTTGGCCATTTGATAGGGGCTGTTTGCCTTTGTTTCAGCTACTTGCTTAATAACTGCTCCTTCTTTCTCTGAAACCATTAGATCTTTAAATACTTTGTCCTTAGAGGAGGTGCTTTCTGTAACTTAGGCTGTCACTTAGGTGAAGTTTGTATAAAGATAATGTGTATGTACATGAAAAAGTAAGCATCAGCTTTAAGAAGGTGTCTCTTCAGTCTTTCCTTGTTAGCAGATTTTAATTTCTCTATTTGGTTTTCTTCTGGTGAATAAATGCTTTCACTGTGGCAGTTTGCCAAGCACTTGCTGATTTGAATATAATATTCTCGTAGCCCACTTCACCCAAGTTTCCAGAAGACTTCAGTGATGGAGAACATACAAAGCAGGTAATTTTCTGATGCTTTAATTGCTGTCTTCAGACTTGGGTTTTAATTACTGTTTTTCTTCTTTTTCAATTAGTAATCTTCTGCCACTCATTCTCTTGTGTCCTGGGAACAACGTGGGGGAAAGTATCAAAAGATGAAGGCACTCACAGTGTTATTGGGTTTGAAATACACTGTAAAAATGCCAAGGGCTGGCAGAGAAAATTAACAAACTACAGGGTTCTTTTGTGTGATTCATTGTGGTTTTGAAGTGCTTATTTGGACCCTTAGCTTAGCTATTGGGGAGTGGTGGAGAAAATGCTTTTACAGCTCATTGTTTTTGATAAAACTTGGGACTTCAAGACAGAAATACAATTTAAAACTGTAATTTTATTCTGTTGGTGAAGTAACAGATTGTGAGGGAAGGGTTGAATTTTCTTTCTTTTTTTATTTAAAAAATTTTTTTTCTATACATGTATATAGGATAATAACGTCTGTCTCATTCTATAGTCCTTCCCATCACCACCGCCCCACCCCTCCCTTCACTCCCCTCTGCACAATCCAAAGTAAGAGTTGCATTTTCTAGGCAATCTGATTTACAGAATTTTAAAGCAAAACATAAATATCTCCCACAAAGCGTAAATATCTGAGTGTGTGGTGTTTTGTATTTCATGTCATAGAATAATATTGGCATCCAGCTAATATGAAAGAGTAGTAGTAAATTTATATATTATACTTCTGATATGCCTTTCTTCTTAGGGCCAGTTGGTTGTCCTGGTGGAAACTTCAGTGATTAATTCTGTCATATGGAAATTTGTCTCTTAAACCGACTTTTATTGACAATTATAGTCAAGACAAAATCCTTTAAATGATGAATATTGAGAACAAAAACATAAAATACTGCAATAATTTGCTACTTCTTGCTTATTGATTATGTGTCTGGATAGACTTGCTTCTTCTCTAGACTTTAATTTTTCTCATCTATAAAATATAGAGATTCAGTATGCTTTACTTTTATTAACACTAACATTTTATAATTTGGTAATGTTTAACATGACATTTATTTATGGCTTTAGGAACCCATTCTATCACCTCTATTTAGTTAGTGAGGAACCATTAGAAAACACATTGAGTCACTTTTCCTATTTCTTTCATTAACTGTTAGTAATTATGTGAGTTGAGTTACTTCCTTGTTTTCTGGGTATCATAATTAAATGTTTATTTCATAGTCTTTCCCTACGACATGATATTTTAGTCAACTATGTCTAAAGGACTCAACCAGAACAATTGTAGAGAAGAAAAAGTTTATTCAAGGGCTCACAGTTTCACAGGTCTCCATCCATAGATAGCAGGCTTCACTTTGGGGGGTTGAAGGTGAGGCTGAAAAGCATGGCAGAGTGTGTAGCAGAGGGAAACAGCTCAGATGGTGATCAGGAAGCAGAGAGAAGAGAGAGAGTTCACTCTCCTGACACAAAATATATACCGCACAGCCATGGCCCAGTGAACCACTTCCTCCAGCCACACCCCACCTGCCACCAGTTACCAGTTAATCCCATCACAGATTAATTCATCGATTAGGGTAAGGCTATAACCTAATCATGTCTCCTCTAAACTGTCTTGCATTGTCTCACACATAATCTTTTGGGGGATACCTCACATCAAAACCATAACACATGATCAGTCTTATTCTGGACTTTTTAAATTTTTTATTCTTTGGTACAGGAATTGAACCCAGGGACACTTTACCACTGAGCCATATCCCTAGCCCCTTTGTGTGTGTGTGTTTGTGTGTGTGGTGCTGAGGATTGAACCCAGGGCCACGTGCATAAAAGGCAATACCTCTACCAGCTGAGCTATATTCCCAGCCCCCCAGCCCTTTTTTATATTTTATTTTGAGACAGAGTCTCACTGGGTTACTTAGGGCCTCGCTAAGTTGCTGAGGCTGGCTTTGAACTTGCAATCCTCCTGCCTCAGCCTCCTGAGCTGCTGTAATTACAGGCTTGTGCCACTGAATCCAGCTCCTTCAGTACTTTAACATGACATCAGCTATCATGGCCCAGGAACTTTATTAAACTACCAACATGAGAGCAGCCATGTAAACCATTTCTCATAATAAGGATTGTTGTCCTGTAATCAGCTCTGTATTAGGTTACCTTGTGCCTTTGAGTTAGGCATGTATAAAAGTGGTACTAAAACAATGACAAAACCACCTTCCATGTCATGGTCAGTGCATTTTATCTGAAAGGAGGGAACACAGGAAATGCTGATAGACTAAGCATTACATAATTTTTGCCACACACTTAGTAGTAAAATAGGGTCTATTGTGCTGAATGAGGTATTATTGTCTTTACCAGTTTAATTTAACATAACTTTCATAAAAGTTGAATCGTGTCAGTTCCTTTCTTTATATTATAAAACTCCTACATCACATGAAAAGTAGCTATCTGTGTTTTTATTCAAACTAAAACAGGAGTGGGGGGAATTTATAAAAGATATATAATAAGAAAATGCTTAATAAAATACACCTAAAAATTGAGACTTTTTTTTTTTTTTTTAAAGTACCAGGGATTGAACTCAGGGGCACTTAACCTCTGAACCACATCCCCAGCCCTTTTTTAATTTTATTTAGAGATAGGATCTCACTAAATTACTTAGGGCCTTGCTGTGTTGCTGAGGCTAACTCTAAACTCGAAATCCACCTGCCTCAGCCTCCCAAGCCACTGGGATTACAAGCCTGTAGCACTACACCCAGCTAAAAATTGATACTTTTTGATCTCAAATATTCCTCTAACATTTTTTAATAAATCCTTGTTATGAACAAGAGGATTAAGAATCATTAAGGAAACTTTCCAAGTTTTAGATTTCCTTCAAGTGGCTGCCTACTATGGGAGTATAAGTAGCATTAATTGAGAGAATTCAAGGAAATGGTATCAGTACAAATAATACAAATGGAGAAGAAACAATAAAAACAGGATGTTTCATTTGCTTTAAGGATTCTAGCAACTAGTTTCTTTGTAATATCACTAACATTGGGCATCTAGAGCTATTTGGTTTCTATGTTTATATCTTCTTTGCAATATTTTGTGTGTAAGACATAAATTATACTTCTTTTTAAAAAATTTTTTAGTTGTAGGTGGACACAATATCTTTATTTTTATTTATATATTTTTAGTCAGTGCTGAGGATCAAACCCAGTGCCTCACATAAGCTAGGCAAGCACTCTAACCACTGAGCCACAACTCCAACACTTAAGTTCTATTTCTGTTTGCTGAGTTGAGTTTTTTTTTTATTGTTTGTGACAAGAAATATTAAAAGACTTCTACCTTTCAAGAAATACTACTATTAAATTGTTACACAACTCTGTGGCCATAACAAAGTGTAGGAGGGAAATGATATATTTAGAGATTTCAAAAAACCAATTAAAATGCACTAACTAAAAAAAAAAAAAAAAAAAAAAAAAAAAAAAAAAAAAAAAAGAAAATGCACTAACTCAGTGAAAGAAGTGTGGTATCTTTTCTTTGACCTGAATTGATGATTAGCTTGTTAGGATTCCTGAGCATCATCCACTGCATCCTCTCAGCTGCATTCCTGGATTTCATTATAGAAATCTGTTATCTCCTGGCTGTTAAACCACGATCCAGCAAAACGGCCCACAGCCATGGAACTGCTCAAGAGTGAGCTGCTTCCCCCACCCCAGATGGAGGAATCCGAGCTGCATGAAGTACTGCATCACACGCTGGCAAATGTGGATGGGAAAGCCTACCGCACCATGATGGCTCAGATCTTCTCCCAGCGCATCTCCCCTGCCATTGATTACACCTACGACAGTGACATACTGAAGGTGAGCTAAGCCACACAGCATAGAGTTTAACCTGGTCCATCAGAGGATCAAGTCAGATTCTTATTTCTAATGCCTCCAAAACATGTTCTTTGCTGAGGTCCAAAAAACCCCAAATTGTACATGCAAAAAGTGTGAACATGCATTATTCTGGAAAGAAGAGCCACACTGTTAATCACTTACTTTAAAGAATTCTTGGTCCATCCCCTTCCATACTGTTCCCTGGCCCTGCTGCTTTGGGCCAAAAACATCCAAGCAGTCAGATCCAGATAAAGTAGTAGAGTGACTTCCAGTGGAGCTGCCTATCCAGATCACTTAGGAGGTTTTCTGTCAGCAAAGATGACAGGCTCCCCAGCACCTCTAGCTTGGTAACTCCAGGTATGAGGCACTTTAAGAGTCTCTTTAAGGATCTGGGTACAGTGGTGCACACCCATAGTCCCAGCTACTAGGGATACTGAGGCAGGAGGGTTGCTTAAGTTCAAAACCAACCTGGGTAACATAGCAGGATGCCATCTTCAAAAAAGAAAGAAGTATGGGTCAGGTGTGGGGGAAGGAAGGAAGAAAGGAAAGAAAGGAAAAAGAATCCCTTTAAGGGACTAGGTGTAGCTCAGTGGTAGAATGTATGTTTGTTATATGCTAGGCCCTAAGTTCAATCCCTAGCACCAAAAAAAAAACAAAAACGAAAACAAAAAAAACATTTCTTTTAAAACTGCCAAGGTGACTGCTGAAGTGTAGCTGAGTTGCTAGTTTGGGGTGTCTTTAACGCTTTATGCTTTAAAATGTCTGAAGTGAAATAAGCTAATCCCAAAAAATCTAAGGTTGAATGTTTTCTCTGATACACAGATGCTAATACATAATAAGGCGGGGGAATAGAAGTTCATTGGATTAGACAAAGGGGAATGAAGGTAAGGGAGGTGGATGGGAATAGGAAAGACGGAATTAATAGGACACAACTTTCTTATGTTCATATATGAATACAGGACCAGTGTAACTCCACATCATGTTCAACCACAAGAATGGGATCCTAATTAGAATAAGTTATACTCCATGTATGTATACTATGTCATAATATACTCTACTGTCATGGATATCTAAAAAGAACAAAATTTTTAAAATTTTTAAAAAGGAAAAAAGTCAATATAGCAAAATGTTAAAATTTGATAAGGTTAGCCGAGTAGATAACAGGTATTGGTTATATTCTGTATAATTAACATGATGTAATTTTAAAAGATCAATAAAGGAAGTACTGGTAAAATTTGTGGACAATCAGTATAGATTTTAAGAATCAGTTTTTGCTGGTTGGCAGTATTATAAACTTATTTGCAGGGATATTGGTGACTTTTTTATTTGTGTCTTTATGCTTATCTATTGTTTCTCAGTATTCTTTTTGGTACCAGGGATTAAACCCAGGGGCACTTTAACCACTGAGCCACATCCCAAGCCTGTTTTTTTTTTTTTTTTTTTTTTTGAGACAGGGTTTCTAGGGCATCTCTTTAAATTAGGCTTTGGTGATGACATTTTAATTGTTCCCATTTTAGGGCAACTTCTCAGTCCGTACAGCCAAGATACAGCAACATGTGTGTGAAACCATCATCCGCATCTTTAAAAGACATGGTATGTCCTTTTTAAAAAATCTTTTTTTTTTCTTATAAGACTTTGTCATTAATAAGTGCTATTAGAGGATTTTGGTACAACCATGTATTAAAATTCAGTTACAAGCAATTAACATCAATAAATTTAGGCTTATTTTTATAGCTTAGCTTGTCAAGGAGAAACTAATTTGAATATTGTAAACTTGCTCCTAAAACACAGTTACCTTGTGCAGTCAGAACTATGACAGAATTAACAAATTTAACCCTAGATGAGTTCTTCGATTGTAAATTTAGAGAACTGAAGAAAAGCTAACTGAGTTCAATGGTCCCAGTAGCAAGTTAATTAGTTGTCAGATTTTTGTTTATTTTAAGTTGCCTCCAAGGGAGAATAAGAACCCAATAATTAGTGATTTTTTTCTAATTTGGTTAGGAGCTGTTCAGCTGTGTACCCCACTACTGCTTCCCCGAAATAAACAAATATATGAGCACAATGAAGCTGCTGTGTTCATGGACCACAGTGGGATGTTGGTGATGCTTCCTTTTGACTTGCGGGTAAGGCTTGGAACACTCTACTGACAGTCTGGGTTCTGTGTCTGCTTACAGTAGTGGCTTATCTGTTAATTGTCCCTACCCGACCTTTTCCCTCCAGATTTATATTCTAAATGTCACTTTAAGGAAATATATTCTTACAAGAGTTATCAAGGTTAAAAGTATTACTGGAGGGGCTGGGGAGATAGCTCAGCTGGTAGAGTGCTTGCCTCATAAGCACAAGGCCCTGGGTTCAATCCCCAGTACCAAAAAAAAAAAAAAAGTATTACTGGAGTTTAGTAAATGTTTGACCCTGAGTGCCATCCACCTTGCTAATAGCTCAAGTGTTTATGGCTCTAGGAACCAGAACCCTACATTGCAGGTGCCACATGTGCACCTCAGTGTTGAGCTCTGCTGAGTGACCATAGCAGGTTAACCTGGTCAACTCAAACAAATAAACAGCAGGTTAACCTGGTCAACTCAAACAAATAAACAACTCAAACAAATAAAATGTATATGCACTTTCCATCTAGATCTTCAGTAAAATTTTAATATGTTAACATTCCAAACCAATTAAATTCTTGTAACTAGTGTTTCTGCTAGTTGAATGTGCTGATTTTTTTGCCCATACTTGCTCTCTTCTGACCCCCAGGTCTCCCTCTGACAGTAGCAGTCTTACCAGTCATTCACTTATATGGTGCTAGTTACTATCAAGCCCATCTGTGGCACCATGAGATAGTGCCACAACAGCTCAGAGGAAAACATGAATGCATATGACAGGCAAGGATTTAATCCCTAATGTAAAGAAGGCATTTATAAATAGAGACAAGAGTGGCAAATTGGATGCTTAGAATAAGCAAGTCCCTGGGCAAGCACTCTACCATTCCACCACATTACATCCTCAGCCTGTCCTTCCATGTTCTCAGCCTCTGTTTTCCTTTTCTACACATAAACTTATGTACACACAGGTTTGTTTATTTTTTTTTTTTACTTTGTTTTCTTTATAGCAAAAATGGAATATTCAAATTCTGTTGAAACCTACATTTTCTTTTAATCTAAAAATGCACCATAGACATTCCTATAGATCAAATATAGATAATGGATGTATCTCAATGTATATGCATTTTCATCTTATACACATATACATATTTGATCTATAGAAAAATATAAATCTAAACTTTCTTTTTAATAGCTCCTTAATATTCCATAATATTGATGGCAAATTATTCAACTATTTTACTGTTTATGGACAGGCAGACAGGTTTCAGTTTGTTTGTTTGTTTTTTGCAGTGCTGGGGATTGAACCCAGGGCCTTCTCCTTGATAGACAAGCACTCTACAAACTGAACTATATTCCCTACCCCAGGTTTCAGTTTTGAGCAACCACAATAATATGGCAGTGAACATCCTTTTACATTCATACACAAAAGCATTTTTTAAAATAAATTCTTCAAAATGGGATTGCTAGTTCAAGTATAATATATGCATTATATTGTTTAAAATTTTATTGTACAGTTTCAGGTTACATTTCTGAAGGTTTAGCAATTCACACTTTCATCAGCTGTGTATGAAAATGCCTCTTTTCCTATACCATGCATAATATTAATTATCTGGTTTAATATTAATTTAGATACCCAGTCTGATGAGGGAAATTGAGATAGCTCTGCATTTCCAGTGATATTGAACATCTTTTTGGGAAGTTTATTTGCCATGTGCATCTTCTTTTTTGAGAACTGCCTGATTATATCCAATATGTGTGTATTGTAAGGAAAATAGTTGGGGATTGTTTGGGGTAGAGACAAATCTCATAGTAGACATTTGGGCTCTGTTAAAGAGAAGTACAGTTACATAGTTATACTTAAAACTGACTTCTTATTCTCTAAATACTGATACTTGAGTGAGATTTTTAAGCATATGTTCCCTGTGAGTTGATATTCAACTGCAAAAAATAAAAAGTGATTGCTTTTTGCTGGGTATGGTGGTGCACACCTATAATCCCAGTGACTTGGGAAACTGAGGCAGGAGAATCACAAGTTCAAGGCCAGCCTCAGGGACTTAGCAAGACCATGTCTCAAAATAATAAATAACAAGAGCTAGAGATGTAACTCAGGTAGAGAGCCCCTGGTTTCAATTCCCAGTACTGGGTGGGGGAAAGCTATTGTTCTTTGAGAATTTGATCCACTAATGATACTTTGTTAGAATTCTTGGGGCAATCAGTGGTTTTGTTATTTGTGGGTGGTTATTAAGAGTATCTTGGACTGGGGGCATAGGCCAGCAGTAGAGCATTTGCCTGGCATGTGTAAGGCCCTTGGTTCAATCCCAGCACTTAAAAAAAAAAAAAAAAAAAAAAAAAAAAATTCTCCTAAAAGAGTGGTAGAAAAATCAGGAAATTCACCATGAGATAATATCCATTTTGATTACATCAATATTTTTTGAAATTCACAGATAACCAAAAACTTCACAGATTTTAATTTGGCCTAATAAAAATTTGTAGGGTTGTGCACACCTATAATCCCAGCAACTCTGCAGGCTGAGGCAGGAGGATCACAAGTTAGAGGATCAACAATTTAGTGTGGCAGCGTCTCAAAACAACAAAAAAGGACTTGGGATGTAGTTCAGTGGCAAAGTGCCCCAATTAAAAAAATAAATAAAAATAAATAAATCAATATGTGTGTGTGTGTGTGTACGTATGTGTATGTGTGTGTGCATATATATATATACATACATACATATATATATGTCAGAATATATTCAACTAAAAGTGAATTTTTCTCAAGCTTAATAACCTAGGAAATGCCTCACTGACAGAGATTGGTTGTGTCTAGCAGTGGAGTATACTGCTGACTGAAGTACTAAACATTTCAGGGAGTATGAGAGGTGCACAGTTCTGACTACCTTCATGTGTCACTTAATGAGGGGGATAAATTTTGAAAAATGCATTATTAGGCGAGTTTGTCATTGTACAGACATCTTAAAGTATACTTTTTACATAAACTAAGGTGGCTACAGCATCATTGTGTGATAAAATGTTATGGGGCCACTGTCATATTTACTTCCCATCATTAACCTAATCATGATTTATGTTGCTTGGCTATAATAAAACCACTGAATCCTACACTTTAAAAGGATAAACTCAATGGTATGTAGGTTATATTTCAATAAAGTTGGTATTTTTAAAACTGAAAAAAAACATAGTTCTTAGCACAGAATAACATTGATCTTTCAAATTTTGTTTACTTCTCAGGTCCCTTTTGCAAGATATGTGGCAAGAAATAATATATTAAATTTAAAACGGTAAGAAACAGTAGAGGCTTCCTTCATTTGGTTGCTGTGGGAAGGAAACCAGGAAGAATATTTTATATTCCATGATTCCTATACAGTGAAGAATTCTGAGTTCAAAGTATTGAGCTTGAAATGTGATTAGAAAGCCCAACCCCAGAGCTCCTTTCTCTCAGGGAACTCAGAGTTCAGCCCCCTCTGTAGAAGGAATGTAGCATTTAAGTGACCTGGCATCTATTCTGTGCCTTTTTCATGTCTCCAGGCAATGTAGCTTATTATTTCCACAAATGGTTGCTTGAAAAGAAAAAAAAAATCTGACTATTCTTGATCACAGATGGCCCCATTTAAAATTTAATTGGAGGGACAAATGGCCAGTGGTCTCTGTGTGAAAACTGCCTACGTAGGTAACTGAACAAAAGCTGCTTATAGAGAAATGGAGTCAACTCAGCAGGAATGCTGAGCATTGAGCAGCTCCTGGCACTTAGCATTTGAGGACAGGTTCTCTGTACATTCAGATACCACAGGGGTCAAACACCAAGATCTTCATAAATTGGAGTGGTATTGTTGTCAATGAGGCACCCTACCTTCCAGCTCCTTTCTTCAAATGAAAGCTCTCCATGTACTTTTATTCTAGCTTCAAGTGAGCAATTAGAGTCAGTCCTAAGGTGTGGGTGTCTGTGTAGAAAGCCAACACTTAAGGTAAAATTGGTTTTGTGTGTAATTTCATCTCTATTTCTATTTTATTTAAAAAAAAAAAAAAAAAAAAAAAAAAAACCTAAGTGCCATAGTTTGATAGTGCAAAACTGGAAATTGGAACCCAGATCACAGAGCAAGACTATTCTAAGGCAAATCTGTCTCTAAACCCTCTTAATCCCTCTGATAGATTTTTTTTCATCTTTATTTCTTTTATCTTGTTCATGCATATTTATTTCTAATAAGCAATAACCTTGGAAATCTGGGTTTCTCTTCAGATACTGCATTGAACGTGTCTTCAGACCCCGCAAGTTAGATCGATTTCATCCCAAAGAACTTCTAGAATGTGCATTTGACATCATCACGTCTACTACCAACAGCTCTCTGCCCACTGCTGAAACCATCTATACCATCTATGAAATTATCCAAGAGTTTCCAGCACTTCAGGTTCTTTCCAAATCTTAACATTTTGAGATTACCCCTGCTAGTGTCATTCACTAAGCGTCAGCAGTCACAGACTTCATCTCAGTTTCTGCAGGCAATGAATGACACCTTTCCCAATGTAGCTTCAAAGGTTTTATAATGTTGCTTTTGAAGTTCATCTTGGGCTCTCACTTCCACCTTGACAGAAACTGGTTTTGTTTAGGAGGACAGTGTTGTTTCTCTGCACATTCTTGCAAAATGCAAGAAATCAGAACCCTTAGTGGCTCCTCCCTTATCTGCTCTCTTAACTCCCCATACCTTTTCACCATGTCCACACACTACCTTGTCATGGGTACTGCTGCCAGCTGTCCTCTGGCCTCCCTCCCTGCCCCTCACACATGCCTTGTATTACCACCACTGCCAGTCACAGGTGTTCCCTTGTCCAAAAAGCTTTTCTTCATCCAGCCATGGTTTGGGCCCTTTTCTCCCCAGGAAACCCAACTGCTACCTTTTCTTAACGTTCATGACTCTTGACATGAGGCATCTACATATTCCCTTGAGTTGTGGTGTTTGTTCCAAATAGATTGCATACTCTGTCAGGACAGAGCCCATGATTCTACTTTTCCTTATGCCGCACTGCCCCAACTCAGCACCCAGCTGAGCATTCTGAACACTCACTAATTGACTGATGTAGACAAAAGTAACAGTAATTATTCCACCAGCCTGTACTTATGAGTCAGCTATTATTGAACCATATCTTTCTTTGAAATTTGTGTGATTTGGGCTTTTTAACATAGCTAAAGACCAGCGAGAGTATTATGATGCATATAATAAAAATGTTAAATTATATCATATTCTTCAACTATAGCAAAGTAAAAAGAATTCATATGAAAGAATAAACTAGAAGGAAAGATGCTGAAATTCAGTATTTCTGTGGTTTTAGGATAATAAATTCATGGTGAGATTCTGCATTTGACCATGTACCTGTATTGTTTGTATAAGGAAAATAATAGTAACTTTTCTCTGTATCCCAGGAAAGAAATTACAGTATTTACTTGAACCATACAATGTTATTGAAAGCAATACTCTTACACTGTGGGATCCCAGAAGACAAACTCAGTCAAGTATATGTTATTCTATATGATGCTGTGGTAAGCATATAATTACTTTGACTTGATGTTGAAGGATAATAATAATAGTCTATGATTATTTTCTTATTAATGCAACCATAAAACTAAATTGGGAGTTGTATCTCCTTTCTTTATTGCTCTAAGGTGAAGGAACCAATGGACTTTAATTATATCAACAGTTAACAAGGATTGGTTGAGGTTTTGTCCTATGCTAAGCCCTGTACTACTTGTAACCTCCAGGGTGTTTGTTTTTTTAAAGAGTAAGTTCTAACTTTAAAAGTTGAAAAAAAAATTTTTTCAGTTGTAAATGGATACAATGCCTTTATTTTATTTATTTATTTTTATGTGGTGCTGAGGATCAAACCCAGTGCCTCACACATGCTAGGCAAGTGCTCTACCACTGAGCCACAACCCCAGCCCCTAAAAGGTGAAATTTTTAAGAGAATAAAGTTCTTCAAGTTAGGTTGGTTCAGTGGCACATGCCTGTAATCCCAGTGGCTCACAAGGTTGAGGCAGGAGAATTGTTAGTTTAAGGCCAGCCTCAGCAACTTAGGGAGACCCTAAGCAACTCAGCATGACCCTGTCTCTAAGGAAAAGGAAGGAAGGAAGGAAGGGAGGGAGGGAGGGAGGGAGGGAGGGAGAGAGAGGGAGAGGGGGAAAGAGAGAAAGAAAGAGAAAGAAAGGAAGGAAGGACGGAAGGAAGGAAGGAAGGAAGGACGGACGGAAGGAAGGAAGGGAGGGAGGGAGGGAGGGAGGGAGGGAGGGGGGAGGGAGGGAAGGAAAAAAGAAGAAAGTAACTTAACTTCTTGAGGTAAGAAATCACCAACTAACTGGTTTAGGTACTTGTCAGTATTCATTTTTAAAATAGTTAACCTTTACTGAGCACCTATCTGGATGCCAAAATTGTTCGAAGTTCTTTATGTGCATTAACCTACTTCATTTTTTTAATGGTGCTACTACTATCCTTGCTTTATGGATGCCAAGAGAGGGAGTGTTGGTGTTGGGAATAAAAGACCTATGCCTTGCCCTTTGTTCTTTTAGCCTGCTTGTGCTTATCAGTTAAGTCATTTATAGATTCACATTGATTTGAATTAGGGGTCAGTGGCCTAGGCATCTGATAGGGCCTCATTTACCTGCTCTTTTCCTATGGAACAAGGGCTGTGGCACCTCCAGTTGCTCTTCCTTGATTTAGCCATATCATAGTACTCCTTACTTTATACTATGGATATTCCTGCAGAGCCTGGAATGAAAACATTGAAAAAATAAGTTAGTGTTATATTATGGTGTTGGGAGGGAGGTGAATATTTATATTTTCTAATTTCTTTTCATGAGTTTTTTCATAGTAAATTAGAGACATCCAGGATACTGATGCCAGTCTATGATTAATGCAGAATTAATAGTGGAAGTGGCTTATTGGTTTTTTTTATATACCAAAAGACTTGACAAACTTTTCTTTCATCTGTCTGGTCTTTACTGCTTGCTTTTTTTTTTTGGTACTGGGGTTTGAACCCAGGGGCCCTTTACCACTGAGCTATATTTTCAACCCTTTTTTTTTTTTTTTTTTTTTTTTTTTTTTGAGACAGGGTCTCACTAAGTTGTTTAGGATCTTACCAAATTATTGAGGCTGGCCTCAAACTGGAGATCCTCCTGCCTCAGCCTTCTCAGTCACTGAGATTACAGGAATGCACCACACACCTAGGTACTGTTTGTTTCTTAATGGTTCTCTCCTCCCTCAAAGTGCCACCACTGTTTGGCAGTGACAGATTCAATATTATGTCAGCTGGGCACTAGCGGAAGCCTTAGGGATTGTACAAAAGGACTGCAGTTCATTCTTGCTCATATCCCATGGCCACAGCTGGCATGGGATGAAATGCTTAGACCTGAGCTTTTATTAGGGGAACACAGATCAAAATGACTCCTTCCCCACCTAAACAGAAATGCCTGGGTAAAGCTGGTCAAGAGCTAGGTCCCCACCCCATTCTGTAAGTACAAGTTTCCTTTTAAAAATAATTTTTAAGTAGTGTGGGCTACGGTTTATGTAAATTGAGGGGGGAGTTCTTTATTCACAGAATTAAATGCATCCTTTACTTTTAGGAATAGTTTGTCCAAAATGAAGGATATGATTGTCAGAATTCACCTGGAAATGCTGTCTTGTTCAGTGAGGTGACTCTTATTGTTCCCTTTCTTTTCTGCATTAGACAGAAAAGCTGACAAGAAGAGAAGTGGAAGCTAAGTTTTGTAATCTGTCTTTGTCTTCTAATAGTGTAAGTACTTTCTGATGGTGTTCTTATAAGCTCTCTCTGTAATTTTATGATGCCAGAAAATGTCACCAAATTCTTGTAGCAGTGAGATAGCAGTACTTCCTGCTGCCTCGCAGACAGAGTTTTCTCCTGAGTGTTAGGTGCCATGGCAACCTCTGGAATTAGAAGAGAGAAACTAATGCTGTGATCAAAAAATGTCTCTCCATGCATCTTCTTGATGTGCTGTAATCATCCTGCTCCTTCTGGATCACCGTATCCTTTTGATCCCCCCTCACACAGCCGGTGCTTACCAGAGTCTCCTGCTGAGCAGATGTAGTGCCAGTTGTCCTCTTCTGAAATGGACCATATGGGATCAGAAAGAGGCACAGAGCTCTGCAAATACAACTGGGGCCCTCCACCCCATCCCAGTCTTGTAACTCCTTAGAGATGAATTACAGCTTTTGCTTTCATGGAAATTTTTCTACTTCTAAAATATTATATTTAATTCTAACCAATAAGAAAATCTTATGGGGTAAACAGATTGGTCATGTTCTCTCTACAGGCATCAGATTAATCCCAGATCTTTAGCATAGTAACCTAATCAAGTGGCTGCATGGCAGAAGACAGCAGACTTTTGTACATTTTCCTGAATATTTACATAAGAAGAGTTTTAACCTTCCTCAAAGCCTTCTAGCCTATGGTTTGACACTTTATTACATGATCCTGTGGTTTAATCTTTCACATGTGGGATAGATTAAAATGATTGTATACAGGCTGGGCAAAGCCCCTCAATCTTTTAGATACCTATGGTGGAACAGACATAGTGCTGCAGCATAAGAAGAAAGGTCCACAGTCTCAGTTCAACTTCTTAATTCACACCAGCCTTTAAGAGCCACAAGGGATGTGTGCAGCATTAATCTGCTCTCGAATCTTTAAAATGACTTTCACAGGGGACACATAAACCCAATTTCAGGTAGAGAAGGTAAATGAGATGCATAGCACTAGGAGTTCTGAAAATTGAGCCAGTTTAAACCTTAAATATTTAATATTAGAGGAGATATATATGCAAATTGACACAACAGCTTGCTGTTCAGGTGTGAAGAATAGTATCTACGTGTACTCTACACATGCAGAAATAGTCCATGTATAAGTGTACCAAGAATCTGGTCAAGAGATTGTTCACTTAAGTGATTCCATACACAAAAGTTTCTTTGAATCAATGCTGTACTTCAAAAAGATGCACAAATAACACACACTTGCACATGATAGCTGCATTGATTGCTAAATGTTGGCATCTTTCTTTTTGCTAAATCTGTACCCACTGGTCATTTGATGATGCTAAGCATTAGAAGTTATATATTTGTGTACAATGAATCAAAATGCAGTCTGTAAAAAATTAAAAGCTAAATAAAAATAATTTTTAAAAATCATAGGAAGTTATATATTTGAGTAGTTTTAAAATGAAAAAATTTTATCAATAAGGGCATCAGGTATTTTATTTTAAAATGGAACTCTTAAGGATGTTAGTTAGAAAGGGAAGTAGAGCCAGGCATGGTGACACACACCTGTAGTCCTAGCAGCTTGGGAGTCTAAGGTAGGAACATCTTGCACAAGTTCAAAGCCAGCCTCAGTAATTTAGTGAGACCCTAAGTAACTTAGTGAGACCCTATCTCAAATTTAAAAGGTCTAGGGATGTGTTTCAGTGGTTAAGCACCCTGGGTTCATGCCCCATTTCCAAAAAAAAAAAAAAAGGGGGGGGGGGGACAGAAATATTGCAAAAGAGTTTTGAGTATCTGGCCCAGTCTTATTTTACATATAAGGTACCTGAAGCCCAAAAAGATGTGATTTGTCCAAAGTCACATGGAGTTAGTTAATGATGGGATGAAGACCAAAATCTGGAGGTATTGACTTCTAGTAGTTCATTAATGGGGTAATTTAACATTAAAATGTATTGAAAAGACATTGTTTTTTTATTAAGAAGAAAAAATTTTTTTTCTTTTTTCTTTTTTGGCCCCCTGCAGTACTAAGGATCAAATTTAAATAGCTCTTCCACTGAACTATTTTCCCAGCCCTAGAAAACAAATATAAATCAGACTTATGATTTTATATTTAAAACTTTAGCAAACAGATCATAAAAGATTTTAACACTTTTATTTTTAAAAAATTTAAACAATTTATGATAAATTTGGTTATGTTAAGCTGAATGTACATTCAACTGCTAGCTTTTGTGTGCCAATTTATAGATGAACCAGATTCTATCTACAGTCTGAAAAATAGCTATAATTTTGTTCCTTAGTAATTTCCAGTTTAGCTTCTGGGATTTTTCTCTCTGGCTGTATGTCCACAACTCCTTCCTCTTCCTTCTACTGTGTGCCAGGAACTGTGCTTGACCCACAGCTAAATAATTTCTAGCACTGCCCTCTGGTGAGGCAGGTAGAATAACAACCAGCTGGGCAAAGCCCAGATCTGGAATCCTGGTCTGACACAGGGGAATGAAGGATCCAGGGGCTGCCTGCAGGAAGAGACTTCCCAAGGCACCAAATAGGAATTATTCAAGCAAAGGAAGGCAAGCAGTTTTCTCACTAATTCTGAGTATTAGACCAAGTCAGACTCCGCCTTCTTGTCTCTCCATTTGTGTGCCTATGGTGATGGGAATTCATGAGAATGAGAAAGGTTAAGAGCAGCAATATTGGCTAAAGATATACAATAGAGGCTCTGCTAGTGCCAGGCTCTGCTTTGCTGGAGTCATTTTCAGCTGTAAGGCCTTGTGAATAAAAGTGGGATATATGTGTGTCAGAAGCACTTCTGTGAGGTGCTTTAGCATTTGGTAGTAAGGATGATCCTTCGGATTACAGCAGTCTTAAATTACCATTGATCCCAAAGTCCGCCTTCCTGGAAGTGTACAAACTCCCTGTGTATGAAGCACATGAACAAAGAGTCTTCCCCTGCCGTGGACTGACGGCTAACTGTTCCTATTGCTTTCCAGCTCTGTCGACTCTACAAGTTTATCGAGCAGAAGGGGGAACTGCAAGACTTAACACCAACAATAAATTCATTAATAAAACAGAAAACAGGTGTTGCCCAGTTGGTGAAGTATGGCTTAAAAGATCTAGAGGAGGTTGTTGGACTGTTGAAGAAACTTGGCATAAAGTTACAGGTTTGGCAATTGATAGTAGCAGTACAAATTTGTAGCATTAATAACAGCTCAAAGGGGAATGGATTTTATTTCCTTAATGCTAGTGTTTTATTTTAATAGAAAGAGCTCTGCTTTCTATGTTTTGGAGCATTTGATACTTACTAATAATTTTGGCTTAAATTAGAATTTCTTTGCAAGCATCTCAGTTCCTAACATGCAGCAGTTTCTCTTTCTTTCTTTTTTTTTTTTTTTTTTTTTTTTTTTTTTGTTTTGTTTTGTTTTTTTAGTGCTGGGAATCAAATTTAGGGCCTCATGTCATCTAACCCTGAGCTACATCCCCAGCCCTCCTACTACAATTCTGACTGTGTTAGCCTCAGAGAGGTATTTATTCTTAAAGAGAATACGTTTTCTCTTGCTTGGCAGGCTACAGTTAAACAGACTTCATGCCAGATCTTGCTCAATATTTTGTTTATGCTAAATGGATTGTTCTGATACTGTTGATCTAAAACAGCATTTTCAGTGTTGTATTCTGTATTCTTAATCTCAAGCCCTTGACACATTTGTATGGCATTTTACTCTACAGGTGTTGATCAACTTGGGCTTGGTTTATAAGGTGCAGCAGCACAACGGAATCATCTTCCAGTTTGTGGCATTTATCAGACGGAGGCAGAGAGCTGTACCTGAAATCCTTGCAGCTGGTGGCAGATATGACCTACTGGTGAGGCCTTACCCTGTGTTTATTAGTTCTGGCTTAATTTTATTTCTTCCTGAGCTTATTATTTTGAAAATTTCCAAGCATACACAAAAAGTTAAACCAGTAATATAATTGATACCTCTGTTTCATTCTAGAAATGCAAATATAATATGAACCACATTTGTAATTTTTTAAACTTAAAAAAATAATTAGAGGTTCATAAGAAGTTGCAAAGATAGTACAGAGAGGTCTGAAGTATGCTTTACCCAGTTTCCTTCAGTGATTACACCTACTATAAAATATCAGAAGCAGGAGGTTGACATTGGTACAAGTATCTGTACAGTTCTATGCCATTTTATCAAATGTGTGGATTCCTGTAATGACTGCCACAATCCAGACAGCTGTTCCATCACCACAGATCTCCTGGCATCAGCACTTATCAGTGCAGCCCAAAACCTCCCTTTCAAAAAAACCTCCCTCCCTTTGCATCCCTTTACCTGTGGCCCGTTTATGATTTAATTACCCTCAGTATTCGCTCTACACCATTGAGATCCACATCAAACAATGTTAAACTTTTGCTCTATCAAACACAATTTAGAAAATTCAAGAGGAGGAAAAAAGCTGTTAAATTTGCCTCAAATTTGTAGTTTCTTGATTAAAAATCCTCTGTAATTTGAATTACTTTTCCCCCTTTGGGAAATATGTGTCTCTCTTGATATTTTCAGGATTTTTTTTGTCTTGAGTTTGAAATTATAATATGTTTTAGCATGAATTTCTTCAGATTTATCCTGCTGTATTTTCTTAGCTTCTTTCTTAAATCCCCAAGTTTGTCTTTTGCCAACCCTGGGAATTTTTCAGGCATTCTTTGGAGAGAGAGAGATTCTGTCTGGTTTGTGTCTCTCTGTCCTTGGGTTTCTGGCACATTTTACTTCACAGTCTCTGTTCTCTCTCTTCAGATTGAGTGATGTCAGCTGTTTTAATTTAATGTCACTCTTTCTTTCCTCTTGTCTGTTATTCAGCCTATTCAGTGAGATTTTTGTTTTTTTTTTTTTTTTTTTTTTTTTTAATCTTCTCATTTGCTGAGATGCATTCCAATTTTTTGTTTCTTTGTTTGTAAGCCTGTTCAGGACATGTGTTGTGGCATTTTTATGCTGGTTGCTTTAAAATTCTTACCAGGTAATTCCAACAGGTGTGTGGCTTGGTGTTAGTGAGTGTTGACTGTTTCCCTGTCAGCGTGGGATCTCAGTTCTTGGTAGGATGTGTGTGTCTTGGACATCTGCAATCCCATGGTATGAGACTATGGAGCTTATCTGGGTCTTCTACTTTAGCAGGCCACCTCTGATGCCACATGGTATGGACATGGAGTGTCACCTTGTGCTGTCAGTTGGGGGGTGAAGATCCAGGTTCCTCACTCAGCCTTCATCTGCATCCCTAGGTGGAAGGGCACCATGTATCTGCTTCTCACAAGCCTCCACCTGTCCATGGTAGGGGTAGAAAACTGGCAGGAGGCCAGTGAAAATTACATCTTCCCTCTCGGCTTCCTCTGGTCCCACCCAGGTAGGGAGTGATACTTTCTTGCTGCCTGGTGTGAAGGTAGAATCCAAGATCCTGGGGATCTTGGCCTCCACTGGCACTGTGTGGGGAGGTGGTAGGCATTACCCCCAGATATGAAAGTCTTAGCTCCCCACTTGCTCTCCACTGAGGGCACCTTACCAGGGCAAGAATGTCTCTGCACTCTGCACTCAGCCTTCACTGGTGGGAGTGGGCCTGGGCTTTATTTCATGATGTTTGGCTGGAGCAGGGAAATTACTGTACAAATGTTGTCTGCCTTTCTGGGTTTCCCCTTTCTTGTTCCTCGTGGCATTTCTGGGTTCCCTTTTTTTCTATGACCTAATTTGTGATGTATGAAGCAAAGAGCAGACCTGGGAATTCACCATGGGTCATTTTTCACATCCTGCAGTCCCTAGACAGTCTGGGTTCTCTCCACATGCAGAGTCATCTTGTTTGTTTTATATGTAACATCCAGGATTTTTAGCTATACTTAGGAAGAGCAGGGAGAAATGTACCTATTCTGTCTTGATTTGGAACATACATATATAATTTTAGATTATCTAATAACAATAAGTAAGTAAAAAGTAAAATTTTAGTGCTATGTTTTATTTAACCTAGTTATATCCAAAATATTATTTCAACATTTACTTAAACTTCCAAAAATTATTAATGAGCTATTTTACATTCTTTTTTCACTTTGAGTCTTTGCAGCTGGTGTGCACTTTACATGCATAGCACATGTTAGTTCAGATTGAACTGTGCAGATCTAGATTTAATATTTGTTGATATTTTCCTAAATTTGTACACAAACTTGCTTCTCTCTCTCTCAAAACACACACTCATGCACACATCCACACTTCGTTGAACCCTTTGCTGGAGATCTTGCTCTTTAGTCGCTGCTTTCCTGATAATCAGTTTGTTCTGTATTTCATAACCAGAACTGTTTGTCTGTCCACAGATTCCCCAGTTTAGAGGTCCACAGGCTCTGGGGCCAGTCCCCACTGCCATTGGTGTCAGTATAGCAATAGACAAGATATTTGCTGCTGTCCTCAACATGGAAGAACCTGTAAGTCCCAGCTTGACTTTCTAGCATCCTTTGTAATATCTTTCATTCCTAAAAGTATTATTTGAGTTTTGTAATTGAGAGGGAAAAAATAAATTTCTTTTCTCCTATTGTACTGTCACACATCAAGGAAGCAGTGCTGGAAGCAGCAGACTCCAGCTGAGTGATCTCCCAAGTCCAGTTTGTCCACTCTTCCTCCTAACTGCAGATAGTGTCATATCCACAGGCTGAGGGCTCTGTCCCCAAGACTGCCCACTCCCCCACTTCCAATGTCACTTGCAAACCCAGGTTGTTTTATCTGTGCTTCTGACTGACCAGTAATAAATTCCCCTCATCTCCTCAGATTTGATTAATTTGTCAAAGCAGTTCACAGTATGCAGGTAAACATTCACTCACATTTACTGGTGTTTTAGAAAAGGCTTTATTCAGAATAAAGACGAAGAAATGCACTGAGCTTCCACACCTCCTTAGGACATGCCACCCTCTAGAAACTGCCACAGGTTCAGCTATTCAGAAGCTCTCTGCACCTGCCGTTTGTTTTTTTGTGGAGCTGCAGTATATAGACTTGACTGATTACATCCTAGGCCATTGGGAGTCAACTTAACCTTCAGCTCCTTTCCCCTTCCCAGGAGTTGTAGGATATGACTGAAAGTCCCAACTCTTATCCTGTGTTAGTCTTTTCAGTGACCAGTCCCCATGTCAGTCACTTCATTGGCATTGAAAAAATCACCACTTCAAAGATTACAGGGATTTTAGGAAATGTATGCTAAGAAATGGGAACAAAGATCACATACCTATCTCACCAATGTAGCAGCTATATACTGGGGATTTGGGGAATGATCTTTCACATGATAGACAAGCCTAAAGATAGTCAATCCTTGCAATTTAGTCCTTGTCTTCTGCTCTAGCAAGGTGACCTTAGATGGTTCATTTGTCCTCATCTTCTCTAACCTCACATTCCTCATCTGTCATGCTCTATGTAAATGTGACATCTGCATTGTCACCCTTTAAGTGTAACCACTGTTTCTGCTCCAGGTTACAGTAAGTTCCTGTGACCTCCTGGTTGTAAGTGTCGGCCAAATGTCCATGTCCAGGGCTATCAACCTAACCCAAAAACTCTGGACAGCAGGAATCACGGCAGAAATCCTGTATGACTGGTCACAGGTAATGGGACAGATATCACCTACGAGTGAAGTACAAAGAGTTATAGCTTGGATAACAAATCATCCTCTACTTCTTAGATTCTGTCCAACTCTGCTTATCCCTGTGGTTGGAGTTGCTTCGAATGTTAGTCTGGTTACTGCAGTAACAAACTTAGTGGCTTAAAACAACACATATTTGCTATCGTACATTTCAGAAGTCTGAAGTCTGAAATCAGTTTCACTGGGTTAAAATCCAGGTGTTGGCAGACCTTATTCCTTCTGGAGTCTCCAGGGAGAATCTTGTCTTGCCAATTCCAGCTCTGAAGAGGCCTCCTGCAGTCCTTCCTCATGACCCTTTCCTTTACCTTTAAACTCAGCAGTGTACAATCTTCTTCCCTCTTTAATCCAGGCTTCTGTCCATACATCTTCTCTAACTCTGCTATGCCTGCTACCTCTTTTGAGGACCTTTGTGATTACCTTGGGCCCACCCAGATAAACCAGGGTAGTCACTCACAGGTTCTAGGGCTTAGGATATAGACACCTTTGCATGACCACAATCTAGCCTACACCTTTTTTTTGGGGGGGGGGGGGGGGGGGGGGGGGGGTGGCAGTGCTGTGAATTGAACCAGGGATGCTCTACCCTTGAGCTACATCCTCCCAGCCCTTTTTATTTTTTATTTTGAGATAATCTTGTTAAATTGCCTGGACTAGCCTCCAAGTGGCAATCCTCCTGTATTAGCCTCCCCAGAAGCTGAGATTATAGGCATGCACCACCACCCCTGGCTAACCTACCATACTTCTGAAAGTACGCTGGGTTTAATGTATTCATGACTTTGTATCCTCAACGTCACTGCCAGCATAAGATCTGACACCTGTGCTGGGTGCAAAGGTGACAAAAGTGGCACACTTGGATACCTTCTAATCCTTCAGAATTGGTGATAGTGGGGCCATAGATAAATTGCATCTGTGCTGTCACAAACAGATCACAGAAGGGGTGTGCTCCCAGGGATCATCCAGGATCTTCAGTGCACACTCACCCACATTGAAGGTGCCCCAGGGCTTAGTGATGACCAGGGACACCAACCTGTCACCATCCTGCTCCATTCACATCAGCTACCAAGAGGCTTCTATAACTGCTGTGTTCTACTTCAAAATTCATATCTGAAGAGTGCTGACCATCAGTTTTTAATCATTTGACAGCAGTATCCTCTTCACCTGAGATTGTTAGAGAAATGAATCTTACAGTGAAATATAAATCCACGACCAGTGATGTCAGTCCTGCACAGTGGCATCCCCCACAGGCTTCTCTGACCTGGTGCTTATTTGCTTTGTGCTTCAGTTCTGCTTTTCACCTTCCAGTATTCGTTTTGGTTCCTTTGCTTTCCCCAAAGACTTTTTCATTATATGTGCTTGTGTGCACATACATTGTATATTCTTGGCACCGTCCATTAAGACTTGAAGTTCTTGAAAGGCTAAGGGTGTAGCTCAGTGGTAGAGCACTTGCCTAGCATGTGCAAGGCCCCAAGTTCAATCTCCAGCTCCACACACACACAAAAAGACTTGAAGCTTTTGAAAACCTCTTACTATGCCTTGCCACACTGATTGTTCAGGGCCCCTTAGAATAATCAGGAAAATAAGGAAGGCAAAAAATTCTTGTTCCTGTTCTCTTCTTGCTTAATATTTATATTCCCCAAAGTCAGCATATTTAGTATTTCACTTTGGTAATACAAAGACAGTTATTTTCATTCTCTTTAATTACTTGAAGTGGTTCCAGGTGCTCTGTATTTATTGAGTGCACTGTGTTTATTTGTTTCAGTCCCAAGAGGAATTACAAGAGTACTGCAGACACCATGAAATCACCTACGTGGCCCTTGTCTCGGATAAAGAAGGAAGCCATGTCAAGGTAAAGACTGCAGGAAAATTTCCCAAGCTACGTGTTCCTTGTGGAGCAGTGGCCTCGCCACTGTGGCCCGCCTTGTATGGAGTGGAAATCCATTACTGCAGCTCTCCCTTTGAGTTGCAGGGCTTCTTCTTGAAAAAATGTATCAATTAAGGAAGAGGGAATCATTCTGAGCATATTTCTACTCCCCACCGCCCCATTTATTCTCTTTCTCCATCTTAAAAAAGGAATAATAGTAATAATAAATAGAGCCAATACCGGCTAACTGGGTATATCTTCTGACTGCTTCCTAATCAATTTAACTTTTTTATTTAACTAAAAATATTCATAAATATGACACCACACACAATAAAAATTCTTTCTCATTCTTAAAGGAAAAAAAATCAACTTTTTTCACCATTTTCCCTCTTTTTGTGGTGTTGTCTGGTTTGGAGAGCAGGATAATGTTGGCCTGATAAAATGAATTGGACCTTGTTCTCTTTTGTTGCTTATAAGGTTTTGTGTGCAGTCAGTCTTAGACTTGCCCCCTCAAATATTTGGTAGAATTCTCCTGTAAAGCCACATGGACCTAAATGTAGAACTATTAAGGTGCCTCTTTGTTTTTAGATGAACTTTGATAGTTTGCATCTTTCCCAGAATTTTTCCTTTTCACCTAATCTTTCAGGTGTTTTCTTATTATTTTTTTACCATCTCTAGGATCTGTGATGTTGTCCCCTCTTTTATTCCTGATGTCTGTAACTTGTGTCTTCCTTCTTTTCTTTCTGATAAATGTGGCTAGAGGTAATTAATTTTGTCTTTTCAGAGAACCAGCTTTTGGAATTGTTTGCCTATTCTTTATTATTTGTTTTCTATTTTACTGATCTTCACTCATTATCATTTTTTTCCTTCTGCTTATTTTGGATTTATTCTCTTTGTAGTTTCTTCATGTAGAACTTTAGATCAGGACTTCACAAATAACAGCTTGGCCCAAATCCAGCTCACATCTTTTTTTTTTTTAATTATTTATTCATTTATTCATTAATATGTTGTCAGATTTCACATCCTATTTTTATATGACCCACGAACTAGAAGTCCTTTATTTATTTGTTTATAAAAGAAAAAAAAGTATCTAAAGAGACTGTGTATAACCTGCAAGACTTGAAATATTTATTATTTGGTCCTTTAAAGAAAAAAAAAAAATGTTTACCAGCAACTGGCTTAAGTCACTGCTTTTAGAACTTTTTCTTTTCTAAGTGTAAGCATTTAGTGCTATAAATTTCACTCTAAATACCACATTAGTTAGATTCCCACACATTTTTTTTAATATTCACACTAACTAGTTCTGGTTCTGCCCTCTAGCATAGTCAAAATAACAAGTCAAATTCTTCCTCTTTCTCTGAAATAAATTTTAGGGGACAGCTGCCATGTCACATGTAGGATCCTCTTTTCTGATTTAGATATTCCAGTTACTTAAGCTATTCCTTATGGCATAGTTTCCAAATCCTTGACCCTCCTAGCTAACCTCCTCTAGACTCATATTATTTTTGTCAGTATCTGTCTTTAAATGTGACACTGGAATTCTAGAGTGCTCTAAGCATGTTCCTACTAAATGGGAAGGGTCTCTAACCTCCCATGATCCAGCTACCATACTTGTCCTAACAGCCTGTGAGTAAACTAATGCTTAGCAACCTTTTGCTGCTTTTGGTTCATACTGAAATTGTCATCAATAAAACCCATTGACCTTCCCACAGTTATCACCATATCTGCCTGGCCTTTCATAACAAGAGTACTAATTACAGGACTTTGTTTATCTTTGTTAAATGTGATCTATTTCAGTACACCATCCCAGCCTGTCAAGCTCTTTTGAATCTTGCTCCTATCAGTAGCATCTTCTTCTTATTTGAGAAACAAGACATCACTTTGTTTGTCCATTCAGCAAATGTATTTTAAGCATTCACAATGTGGATGGGATTAAACTTAGGACCAGGCAGGGTACAGAGACATTGAAGACACAGGTCTTGCTGTCAAGGATTTTATTTTCCAGTAAGGAACATAAGACATTTGTGCATGATTAAGAGCTAGAAAATGCTGAATGCCATCAAAGTTCTGTGGATTAAGTTCCTTGAGACCTGGGAGACCACATCAGAGGCAGCAGGGAAGTCTTCAGGGTGGCGGTGGTGGTATGATGCCAGACCCTGGGGAATAGACAGGATATAGATAGGTGCAGAAAGAGCCTTTTAAGTAGAGGGAATAGCAAAGGTCATGGTAGTCTTTTTCAATTGGTTGTCTCAAAGATAAGAACAGGCAGGAGAGAATAATTCTGGTGCTAACCTGAGTAATATATTTTGGGTGAAGTGGAAACATTGTAAAAAATGATACTTCAGCAGAATAATGGTTATAGCTAGATCATGGGCAACCCAATGCCCAACCAAGGAGATGGGATTTTATTTAGCAACCAGTAGGGAACCAGTGAATGTTTTGGACAAAAGAGAACATCAGAGTTGTATTTGAGAAAAATTAATCTGCAGGGATGTGTAGCATGGAATGGAGTAACTGTGGGAATACTCTTAAGATCAAGAAGGCAGTGAAAAGAGTGTCAGGCTAACCCAGGCCACGGCTGGATGCTGGCCATGAGAGTGAAGGTTAAAAGGCAAGTACCATAAATGGGATGGCAGAGTTTGGGTTTGTACAGGGGAGGGAGGAATTGTAGAATTTGCTAAGGTATGAGAAACCTTGGTGACTCATCAAGGGTGTTTAAAGGGGAAGAAAATATAAATGAACTTAATTAAATTAGAGCTGGTTCATCATGGCTGTTATTTTTATTTTTTTAATTCTGTCATATATGATGAACCAGTTCAGACCATCTAGACCAGGGTTCTCAGCAGCAGCACTTTTAATGTTTTGGGACAGATAATTATTTGTTGTAGAAGTCTGCCCTAATGCCAGAAGCACCCCCCGCCCCCATAGGGACATTCAAAAATGTCTCCAACTGCCAAATGTCCCCTAAGAAGCAAAATCACTGCTGGTTAAGAACCACTGACCTAAACTGTTTATTTAATAGTCTTTCTATGAGCCACCCTTTTGGCTTCAAAACCTCCAAATGATGGATCCATCTCATTCTTTTTAGGTTAAGTCTTTTGAGAAGGAAAGGCAAACAGAGAAGCGTGTGCTGGAGTTCGATCTTATAGATCATGTTGTGCAGAAACTGAGGACTAAAGTCAATGATGAAAAGAATATCAGGTAACTTAGTAAACAAAAGCCCAGAAGCCTGTCTGCAATTACCTACATAGAACCTAGGTAAATTTATTTTAAAAGTTAGTTTGATCCTTTAGGGAAATATAGATAGGCCAGGATTACTTTAAATGAACCATTCTGTTGCTTCTAAACAATTCAATTAGCAATTTAATTACAACCCTTGTTTATAGTCATATCTTGCTTTCAGCATTTGATTATCATAACTGTTTTAGTCTGTTTTGTTTTATAAAGCACCTGAGGCTGGGTACTTTTTAAAGAAAGAAGGTTTGTTTAGCTCATGGTTTGGGAAGCTGAAAATCCCAAGATTGAGCAATCTATTCATTGAGTCTCTGATTAGGGCCCCCTTGTCCGTGTCACAACATAGGAGAGATGTGGAAAAGGGAAATAGTCACAAGCAGAAGACAAGCATGTGGGGTGGCCTTACTTTATCACATCCCACTCTGTGAGAACCAGCTTACTCTGTAAGACCAATATTAGTCTCTTTGGAGACTGTGCCTCAATGACCTAATTATTTTCCACTAGTCACCACTTCTTAAAGCTTCCATCACCTCTCAGTGTTGCCACATTGGGGACCAAGCTTCCAGCACATGAACCTCTAGGAGACAAACTATATTCAAACCATAGCAATGATATTTCCAAGAATTATTTTTCTTATCATTTTAAAAGGCCTAAGAAGCCAAAATCTGTCTGCCATTTTCTTATTTAGTCTTTTAAAAATCAGTGAATTTCAGTAATATTTTATCCATGTTATTTGAAAGATATAATATGTTCTGGGAAAAAAATGTCATATCCTCATGACGAGAAAGAAATTGGCTCAGCCATCTGGATACAAAATCGGCAAAGTAAGATTAAAAACATTAAAACTACAATTTTTTTAAAAATTGACTAGGAAATTCAGAAATTTATAGTAAAATTTTTTCCATCAGGGCATGAATAAAGATGTCTATTGACATTTTGGAAAGGTAGAATTCTAGGGATAAAAGTCAGTGGTTGCCAGAGAGCAAGAGAGGTGGAGGGCCACATAAGGAAATATTTAGGATGATGGAACTGTTCATAAAGCACTGTGATGGTTGCATTTTTTGTGAACTCATCAAATCATACACCACCAAAAAAATAAAATAGGAAAAAAAAGTTATCTATCAAGACATCCTTTATAATAGCAGTTCAAACTTCTTGATCTCAGAACCTCTTTATATGCTTAAAAATTATTTGAGAACCACAAAGAACTTTTGTTTATGTGGATTTTATCTGTCAACATTAAAATTTAAACATTTAAAAATATTTATTCAGTTTTAAATAACAATAGTAACCCCATTATGTGCTAACCTAAGTAACATTTTTAATGAAAAATAGCTATTTTTAAAAACAAATTTAGTACAAAAAAGTGGCATTATTTCTCTTTAGACAAATTTCTTTAAGACCTTTTTGTACATTTCTGTCATCTTTTTAAAGCTTTCTTGGAAGAGACCATTCTCAGATCTGCTTCTGCAGTCTGCTGTGTTACCACACATTATGTAGTCTGGAGAGCTCCACTTCATTTGTGGGAGGATGGGAACAAAAAGACAACTAACATCTTGGGATTATTGTGAAAATTGTTTTGACCTTGCAGATCCCCTGAAAACACCTCAGGGACCTCCAAGGATCCCTGGACCCTACTTTGAGAGTTTATCATTTATTATATCAAAATATGGGGTCTGGGGATATGGCACTTGCCTGGCATGGGCAAGGCTCTGGGTTTGATCCCCAGCCCAATAATAATAATATCAAAATATGCATTGGTAGAAGATTGTTTGAATTATGAAAATGCAACAAAATACTGTACAGCCTTTTTAAATCATGATTTTTAAAGAATTTAATCTTTATTTTATTTGTTTTTATATGGTACCGAGGATTGAACCCAGTGCCTTGCATGTGGTGCTAAGGATTGAACCCAGTGCCTTGCATATGCTAGGCAAATGCTCTATACTACTGAACAATAACCAGCCCAAAGTGGTGATTCTAATAAATCTGAGTTTATCGATTTAGAAAGATATACACCCACAGGATGACTAGTATAATCCAATTTTTGTTTTAACCAAAATATGCAACCTATACATAAAAAAATGTCTCGGGGAATGTACCAGATATTTAACTGTAGTTCCTTTGGGTTAGTGGGATTACAGCAAATCTTAAATTTCTTTGTTAAGTTTCCCTAAATATTTATAACTCACATATATGCTGATAATCAGAAAATACAACACTCTAATTTTTTTTTTTTCTTTTTCTTTACATCATTGATTCTCAGTCAGTAGCAATCTTGTCCCAGGGAACATCTGGTAATGTTTGGAGACGTTTTTGGTTGTCACAATGGTGGTGGAATATAGCTGGTATCTAATAGAAGCCAGGGATGCTGTTAAAACATCCTACAGTACACAAGACTGGCCTCCCACCTCCAACAAAAATTTATCTGGCCCAAAATGTCAATAGTGCCAAGACTGAGAAATCCTGGCTTATAGAAAGAAACTTCCTTGCTCTGTTCTTTCTCCTGTAGCCCCACCTCTTCCCATATGCACCAAGCTTTGATAAATTCACTGGCTTTTCTGAGGCAATGTAATACTCTTGAAGTCACCAGGTATTAGAATTATGATCCAAACCAAAGACAGACTTTTAAAAGCAAAGCAAAAGCAGAAAGTAACTAACTAGTGGGGGTGTAGCTTGGTGGTAGAGAATGTACTTAGCATGCTCAAGGCCCTGGATTCAATCCCCAATACAAAAAAAAAAGGAGCCAACTTCATAATAGTAATGACAGGTGAACACTATTAAGACATTTAAAAAATTGGAACGTTTCAAAACCTTTTTTCCCTGCAAACAATTATTTCCGTTTTCCCAAGATAAAGTGCTATTGTGTCTCACAAAGGCTATAAGTTAATTCACAGCATTTGAAAAAACGTCCATTTACAGGTTTTGAAAGAATATCCTTATTTACCAAATGTTCTCCTGTGGGTGGTCACCAAGGCTTCTGTCATATGAAGACAGGGCATGCTGTTGCTAATGTTCCCTTGTACTATGAGGGGAGCAGAAAGGACACCCATTATGTTTCATTGAAATGAGCTGCTTATATGGAACCAGGATTTCCAGCTGAATAAGTCAGAATGTTTTCTTTAGACATTTGTTAACTTGAAATGACATCCTTTATATTTTTTTTTTACTTACTCTTGACCAAAAGCATAACTAAGTGCAATTTTTTGTTGTTTTTATTTTTCTTCCCACTAATAACCAATAGGAATGTGTTTTTATATTCAGTAGAAAGAGTGGCTCACTCTAAGTGTAGCTCACTGTGAGTTATCTGTGTTGCCTCTGTCTTATTGACTGTTTTCCTAATTGTTTTTGTTTGCTTGTTTTTAGAGAAGCTTCCGATAATCTTGCAGTGCAAAATCTGAAGGGGTCATTTTCTAATGCTTCAGGTATAATTACTAATTACAGTTGAACATAATATTGCTTATATGTATGTTTGCTCAAAGCACTTATGATTGTGGCTAACTCTCTGACACTGGAAATGTCTTTTTAAAGTAACATGTATACAACAAATTGTACCACATGGAATTCATACCTATGCTTTGGCCATATTCTAGAAAAAGATAAAAATGGTATTTAGGTGATTCTTCTGATCTGCTGTATCTTTGTCTCACTGCCTTATTTTTACAAGTTGTTTAATCTTCCTTAGACTGAGTTTATTGTATAGATTAAATGTGGATGATTTTCCTGAAAATTTTCCTTATCAGAGGATTGGAGAAAGGTATTTTGAAATTCCTTGGAGATAAGTCACTTATGTACATTTTTGGTTTCCATGAAATCAAAGAGAGTTATGGCTTTAGTCTCATCACCTCCAACAACCTTTCTGGTTAAGCCCACAAGAAGGCATATTGGCTTTTAATAGAATTGGGTCTTTCCTTTTATTTCTGTTAGGAGTGACTTTGTGTCACCACCACATTGCAATACTTTGAGGAAATTTTTTTTTTTTTTTTTTTTTTTTTTTGCCGTGCTAGGGATTGAACCCAGGGCCTTGTGTTTGCAAGGCAAACACTCTACCAACTGAGCTATATCCCCAGCCCTACTTTGATGAATTTAAAGAGGTATTGGGCTGGGTGTGTTGGTGCACATCTATAATCCCAGCTACTCGGGAGACAGGACAGGAGGATTGCAAGTTTGAGGCCGGCCTCAGCAACTTAGCAAGACCCTGTCTCAAAATAAAAATAGCTGGAGATGTAGCTTGGTGGCAGAGTGCTTGCCTAGCATGTGTGAGGCCCTGGGTTCAATTCCCAGCACCACAAAAAATAAAAGTAAAAAAGAAGTAATAGTAGTACAAGAGTTTTATTTTTTGAGGTTCATGAAGTTTGTTGTCTCCCTGTGCCTTGGCATCTCTCTACCCAAGAAGAGAGGCATCAAACTGGGGTGCTGTGATTCCGGGCTCCTCCCAAATCAAGTGTAGCTAGTTGCACAGATAGAAAGCAAATCCCAGACAGGCTCTAGCCCTTAGAATCACAAGAGAGCTGCTAATAAATGCTCATAATTTCTGTGGTATTTTAGCAACTGGGTAGATTGTGCCATAAATTCTGAAACTCTCTGTCTCAGGTTTGTTCGAAATTCATGGAGCAACAGTTGTTCCCATTGTGAGTGTGATAGCCCCTGAGAAGCTGTCAGCCAGCACAAGGAGGCGGTATGAAACTCAGGTACACCTGGTCAAAGTTTCTTTGGCTTTCTAATGTGAGCAGCAGAGAAGAAAGCAAGCAGGAAAGGAAAATAAGAAACATGGAATTTCTTGAAAGTATCTTTCTACCCACTTCTCTGATCTGATAGCTTCTGAAGATTTCACCAACACAAAGCATCTCTGGTGCCAGAATTCAACCCCATCTGTCCTCGAGAGAGGTGTCAATGTACACTGAGAGGAGCAGCTATTGTCAGAATGATCACATCTAAACAGAACTTTCTAATCTGCCTCTCGTGGCAGCTAGTTTTTATTCTAAGTAACAAAGCAGTAGAGGTCAATCATAAGACTTAAAGCAGGTTTCTCATTCCTTACATGGTTTTGGTGTGTGCTGCATGTTTGATGCTCTGCTGATGGCTATATAAAATATAAGACACTACCAGGCCCCAGTCATCAAAGAGCTTATAACCTTGGAAGCAAACATATGCACAATATAGTTAGCGAACAATAGAAGAAAATAACTAATAAAATGCCAAGCTAAATATTTGGAATATGAGTGTTAGAATGTGCCATGGACATATGGAAAATGGTGGTAGGAGAGCATGCATTATATAGAAATGAAATTAAGGACTAAATGTGTAGCCCAGTGGGAGAGCGTTTGCCTAGCATGCATGAAGCCCTAGGTTTGATCACCAGCACCACAAAAAAAAAAAAAAAAAAAAGAAAGAAATTAAATTAGCCTGAAATAGAAAAAATCAGATGCCTCATTTTTGAGAGTTTTTTTGCTTATGTATGGGTGGACACCCATTTTTCCCTGTGTTCCATGTTTTTATTGCTGTTACCCTTCCCTCTCCCCTTTGGCTTAATCCTAAAATCTCTCCGCCTCCACGTGTACTATTTCATTATACTGAGTCTTTATTTGGCATCATTTCTTAATTAAAAAGAAATAAGCTACAGGGACTATTAAAGCAATCAAGGGAAGTTATAAAATTTATTTTCCATTTTTTGTCTGAGGTAAAAGCAAATCTTTACACACTGGAAACTTTCATGGGCCTTGGTTTGTCACCTTGTGATGTTTTTCTGGAATAGGCATTAAGATGGCTTTGTTTAACACATTCTGAATTCCATTTTTTTCTTACTAGGTACAAACCCGACTTCAGACTACTCTTGCCAATTTACATCAGAAAAGCAGTGAAATTGAAATTTTGGCTGTAAGTCACTTTCTTGAATATTTTGAAGATGGTTTCTGTCTGTAACGTCAGAGTGTGACATCAGAGTTCAGGGCTTTTTGGCTCAGTGTTGCAAGTATCTGGATGTAGACCTTGTTGTTACTGATGTGAACACATCTAAACCTGTAAAGCACTGGAGAGAAAACCGAAGATTTGTTTTTGTCTCTCCTGTCTTCCTCTGAAAGATGGAGGAAGAGAGGGAATGAAAACCAGAATCAGTTTTCTATGTTTCAGGGCTTTGCTTTACTAAGCCTACATCAAACAGTGTCACCAAAGCACCTATGCACCAAACCTATGCACCAAAGTGTGGTGCACTACTTGCTACTTGACCGCTATTGAGATCTTATCACTGCACAGATCATCAAGTCTGCTGTATAAAGTACAGTGGCATTTCACACTCTGCCCGCCCTGTTCATCTTATCCATACAGAGTGACACTAAAGTCCCAAGTCAATATGTGCTGCCTAGAGTTCTCATAGATGTTCATTTCTGTGAATTAACAGGTGGATCTACCCAAAGAAACAATCTTACAGTTTTTATCATTAGAGGTAAGCAATATGAACCATTCTGTACTGTGTTACTTTACCAAAAGAAAATTAAAATCAGCATTACATTTTCTTAGTATCAGAAAATACTAGCAACACCAGGAATTTAGTAACATTGGCCTTTTTTTTTTGGAGGGGGGCATGGTGTTGGGAATTGAACTAGAGCACTCAACTACTGAGCATGTGGCCTATTTTTGTATTTTATTTAGACAGGGTCTCACACTAAGTTGCTTAGTGCCTCGCTTTTGCTGAGGCTGGCTTTGAACTCAAGATCCTCGTATCTCAGCCTCCCAAACTGCTGTGATTACAGGTGTGAGCCATTGTGCCCAGCTAACATTGGCCCTTTTATGTGTTTTATGTATTCCTAAATCAAGGTCACCCACCTAATATGTAGCTCAGTCAGGACTTAGATGTAGGCAAACTAGCAGAATCATGTTCTTTTGTGGTACCAGGGATTGAACCCAGGGGTACTTAACAACTGAACCACATCCCCAGCCCATTTTTGTATTATATTTAGAGATAGAGTCTCACTAAGTTGCTAAGGCTAGCTTTGAACTTGCTATCCTCCAGCTTCAACCTCCCAAGCCACTGGGATTACAGGCATGCACCACCACACCTGGCAGAATCTATGTTGATTCTTAACCATTGTACTACTGTGCTGTCTCTGAAATCCCATTTAGGGAAGGTCATTTGCAGACTAGAACTATTCAGAAGATTCTTTTGTAAAAATTAAAATCAATTTAGATCCTTTTTTGTTTTTTTATAGGTACATACCTTTATTATCAAATAGCCTAAATAAGAACTTTAAAATTTTTGAATAGTTACTAGTGAGAATACTTAATGAAAGCTACAAGTGATTTTTGCAACATATCAAAGAATACTTTGTCTACCCAGTGTTTAGTCACAGATTAAATTAAAAATGAATTTTTCAGGGGGGCTGGGGAGATAGCTCAGTTGGTAGAGTGCTTACCTTGCAAGCACAAGGCCCTGGGTTCGATCCCCAGCACCCAAAAAAAAAAAATGAATTTTTCCCCAAAACTATTATTTATTACATTTTCTGTTGCTCTTACAAATAAAATATATACTATACATACACCTATGGCAATTTACTGATTTATGATCCAGTCAAATGGAGACACATCAAAGAAAATATCTCCATTTTACACAAAGTAAACAGTAGGCAGAATTAATTGATCTAAGTCATAGCACACTGGGACAGGACATTAGCACATCACAGCTGTGGCATCTAGAGTCTACTTAGATACATATAGTTTTAAAGAAGATTGATGCTTGAAAGGAAGAACCCCAGCAGTCTCCCAGCTGGCTCTATACTACATTCTTAGAATGGATTCTTCTGGTGTACTTGAAGAGAACAGTGGCATTTCAGTACTGACCCAGAAGCCAAGTAATAAACCCTCTGCCCTGTTATGTCTTATCTATTTTTTCCCCAGTGGGATGCTGATGAACAGGCATTTAACACAACTGTGAAGCAGCTGCTGTCACGCCTGCCAAAGCAAAGATACCTCAAATTAGTCTGTGATGAAATTTATAACATCAAAGTTGAAAAAAAGTAAGTTATCATTTTGGCCTAGCAGGTTTTATTCACATGGTTAAAATTCAGGGAGAACTTTTAGAGTGACATATTTTATTCTTGTTGAGCTTTGAGGGCTGAAGACAAGCTATTAGGACTGCCCATGGCAACCAATGAATCTTATCCAGACTCTAAATTATAGTCATGATCTTGTCAATAATAAAACACAGCAGAGCTGGGAGCAGGTATCCCAGTTATCATTTTGTTCATCCAGATAACTTCTTTAATGAAGTTTAAATGAAAGAAAATATGACTGCTTTATATCCGTATGTCAGAATGTCACTTATTCATGTTATCATTCCATTTAAAGGGAAACAAGGAAGGCTGTGAGGTAAACGGTGATCTCCTTATGTAGGGCCTTTTACTACTGTCACAGCTTCTATAAAACTTACATAATTTTTTAGTGACTAGGCTTCCATCTTGTTTTTAATTAAAGCTAACTTTAAATTTCCTAAAAGTATTTAATCATTATTCTTCACCCCCTAAACTGTCATTATAATCTGCTTTTCCCTTCTTTTGCAGGGTATCTGTGCTGTTTCTATATAGCTACAGAGATGACTACTATAGAATCTTATTTTAACCCTGAAGAACTCATTGCATTGTTCAAACAGGGGCTTATACTGGATTAATAGAATGTTATACATTGTCATTTTAAATTCTAAGAAGCTGTCCTACTGAACTTTGTCAGTTTTTCATGTGTAATATATTCTAAATTTATCTTTTTGGATATAATAAATGTTTTCTCATACGTGCAGCTTTTTAGTTGCAAATCTATTAACACTTAAGGTTTTATAGAAGTAGAACGTAAGAAAGCAGCCTTGTTCTTCCCTTAATCCTAATGACTAAGTACATGAAAATGTCCTAACTAAAAGGTATAAAGACACCAAAAGTCATTACCTTTTTTTATTCTTGATGATTTTGTAATGTTTATCCTAATGTGGTTAAGCAAATTTTCATTTGGCTATGAGAACTCTTCCAAACTTGCTTAAGAAATTATGATGATAAAAGTATACAACCTGGTAGAATGTTTGAGATAACACAACTTTTATAAAATTGTCAGTTTTCAATTAGAATAATCTAGAAAGTAGGGCTAAAACATTCAGTAATCACATCATTCCAGAATTAGTTACTCCCAAACTATCAAACTATTAAAATAAGGGGATGAAGCTCAGTAGTAGAGTACTTGCATAGCATGTGTGAGGCCCTGGATTCGATCCCCAGCAACCACCAAAAAAAAAGCAGAGGGATAAGAAAAGGAATACATAAGCGACAGTGCTGATAAACAGGTGTTTAATGATATGTTGCTCTTCACAGAGATGACTACAGAAACTTTTTTAAACTATAATTTAGGACTATATAACCATGCACCACAGATATGAAATAAACTAGTTTCTTACCACAACTACCTTACAAACACTGCAGCCTTTCTTCTCTCCAAAATAATGCTAATATCACATGAAACCAGTTATCAATGGGGGAACCAGAAACCTAGATTTATGGAAAAAACTATAAACAAAAGGAAAAATAGTAGTTCAGTGGTTTGGTAAAAGCAGGGAATTCAGTGCCCTTCACTGTGCTGCTTTGCTCTTCTTACTCTTGCTCTTTTTGTCTCTCTTCTTCAGCCCATCCATGTTAGCTCTCAATAGGTTTGAATAAGCCTGAAAGACACACAGCATGACCTTTTTATTAGGAGGTACAAACTGGTGGAGAGTTGCCCTACTTCACAACAGACTCAGGGTAGCCAAAATCAGAAAGCATTCCTAATAAAGACTATAGCACCATGGGACACTTATACTGGGAAATGGTATGTGTGTAAAACAGTCTCACATTGTAGCAGCTTTTGCACAGGGAGTTGCATCTTTTTTACTTTCTTTTTAAGCAAAAAGAAGAAAAGGCAGGCAACTTCTTGTTCAACTGTACTATACACAGAGCATATCTGAAGTCTAAGACAACAAAATCTAGCTCAAAAACCAGAAAGGAAAATAATATTGGTGTTGAAATTCCCAGCCTGACATCTTGTATTTGAAAAATACTAGTAAAACATCACAGGACAGCAATGAACCCAATATCAACCTTCCCCTGGCCCCCGCCCAGTACTAAGGATGGAACCTAGGGCCTTGCACTTCTGAGGTAAGTGCTCTACCACTGAGGTACATCCCTGGCACTTTTTTTTCACTTTATTTTGAGGCAGGGTCTAACTAAGTTGGTGTCAAACTTGAGATCCTCCTGCCTCAGCCTCCCAAGTAGTTGGGATTACAGGTATGTAACACCATGCCCAGCTCCCCAAATATCAATCATAACCCAGTGTTCACCATTATGCTGTCTTGTCCTGAGAAGGGGAACATGGGTAACACTAAGAACTCACCATCTGAAACTTATTCACTTCTTTGGAGCTCACCTGGAAAAATAGGAAAAAAGATGTCACCCCTATTTATCCAAACAGGTATCATCTGATCCACTCCAGATAGTAGTATCTCAAAAGACTAATGAAGACAACATCCCAAGTTCTTCCCAACTTCTGAAGTCACACTAAAGGCTATTTTTCTACCCCACTTCCCTCTGCCTCAGGAACAAGCAAAGTACCCCTGCCTTTTTCCACGTCAGAACGGCACCAAGATGTGACGGGCAGAAGTGAGCTCCTATGGAAGATCTATTCCATCTCTTTTGAAATCCCTTATACACATGGCCCTAAGTTTTCTCCCTGGTTTCTGAGGGATGTCAAATGACATCTCAGGATTAATTTCTAGTGCAACACACACAAAAACTACTCATCCTCATTTATTCAGGCCAATATTAAGCACAATGCAAGCTACTGCAAGAGAAATGCTATCTCTAAAGAAGAGTCTCGGGTTTTCCTATTTCATGATATTCAATTTTATTTTTAAAGATCACATAAGCTTGCTTTACTATAAAGGTCTACTCAAGATAACTTGTAAAGGAAGAATCATCAACTAATTCTTGTCTATGTTCTCATGAATACTCTATATTACTGTGATTAGAAGGTAGTCTGGATCTGCCCCAAGAGACTACTCACTCAGAATCCAGAGGGTCTTTTGCTTTGCCATACTTAACCTCCACCATGAAAAGAAAGACTACAGCTCTTAACTAAATGTACACTCTCTTACACACCAAGTCTAACATATATGTTTGCTATGTTGACCACAAAGACAAAGGAATAATCCAGCTTAAAAAATAAAACAATCAGAGCTTAGGTTGTAGCTCAATGGAGTGCTTGCCTCATACACATGAGGCACTGGGTTCAATCCTCAGCACTACACAAAAAATAAAGTAAGGTATCCATCTACAACTAAAAATATTTTTTAAAGTAAAACAATCATGACACCAAGAAATTACTTACTGAAGGCCCAGCACAGTAAAAAGATAAGGAAATAAGTATGCCAAGCACTCCTTCCAGCATTAACTATATGCTGTTTCCACAAAGAAGTTTACTATAACAAGTGTTTGACCTCTACCGTCTTCATTTTAATTTTATTGAGATTTCTACTACTTAAGTGGTAAAGTCCCCATCCGAAAATAGCTTGGGAGGTACATATTTGCTACCCTTTATCTAAAAAAAAAGTAAAATAAAAAGCCTAGTTCAGATGTGAATCATCCTCAGTTAAGTTCTAGACTTTATTATAAACTCCAAAATGTACCATCAAGAATCCAGCTCACCACTGTGCTGATCTTCTTTTTCCCATCCGTTGCTCTCAAAAGACATTTGTTGTCTGAGGGCTCAACGCCCTCCACAGAACCCTTCCTCGGTGCGGGTTTAGTTCGACCATCATCTGCACGAAAAATACATCCTAGTGAACACAGCCACATACGTTACTGACAGGTAGATCGAAGTTAAAATAGGATAGAGGGGATCTAAACAGGTGACCTAATCCATTGTCACTGCTCCAGTTCTGTTTAACTACATATCCGCTATGGAAGTTTGGCCAAACCTTGGAGAAACTACCACTTCCACAACATAAGGTAAAGGAATATTAAACCTCACTAATCGTGGTTGGGTTTGGTAGCCCTGACAAAACATGCTTGGGGCCCACGGCAGACAAGACTGACCTCCGCGACAAAACGCTGGGGGGAGGAGGGGGCACCAACCGCAATTCCCAATATCCGGGGCCCAAGTCCCTGAATGTGCCTAGTGCAGGGTGAAGTTAGGGAGGGGACTCTGGTGGCTCCCAGACACTGGGAACCCAGGCCTGGCATCGCTCGGCTTCCAGGGTTCCCTCTCCCCGCTTCCTTCGTCCCTGCCGCGGCGGCTGCTTACACTTCTTCAAGGTGATGTACACGCTGCCCGACAACCGACACTTCTGGAAGAGCCTGGTCAGCTCCGTCAGGAACTGGAACATAAGAAGCCCGACCCCGTTAGGCAGCCTCAAGTCCTCGCACCGCCGCGTCAAGTAAGTCCCCGTCCCTCCCGCAGAGGTCTCGAGCTAAACCCCGAACCTGCATCCGCCCCTGGGCCGGCCAGGCCTGGCTGTACCTGCTCGCTCTCCAGCAGCACCATCACAGCGCTGCGGGACCCTCCCAGTCAGTATAAGCCCAGAGCAGTTGGAGCCGGAAGTCTCCCTGCGAGGGGCGGGACTTCCGCAGTTAGGCTTCGAGTCTCTCCCACCAATCCCTGCCCGCGCCCCGCCTTCCCCGCGCCTGCGTCTCCCCTCCCGGGGAGATTGGACCCCGGGAGGGTGGGGTGTTCCGGCATTTCCTATCAGAAATCTTCCCACCTTTATCAGTATGAAGGAGTGAGAACCACAGAAAGATTTAGTAGAAACATGTAGTTGCGTATATTCAGCTGTATGTCGGGCAAGTTGCCTGACAGCTCATTGTCTCAGTTTCCTAGTCTTTAATGTGAGGATTGACAGTGTCTACTTCACAGTGGTTGTGAAGAGTAAATACAATTGTCTTAACACATAGAATTAAGTGTTAATTGTGGTACTTAGAAACTGCTCGATAACGCACTAACCATTGTTGTAATAATCAATTCCCATGGAGGTCCTTTTAACTCCTCTTACCAGGGTGGTCCTGAAGAACCACCCAGAACCCTAGAAAGAGGTTCAAGCCCTAGAACTAGAGCCCAGTCATAGTTCTACTTCTGGATTTGGTCAAGCGATATGGGTTCTAGGCCCTACTGGGCTAGTAGCCAACTTGAACCCTGAGCCCTCTGTAAAGTCAAACATTCCATCCTGCAACAGGTTTTTGCTGAGCGCTGCTGAGCCTGTGCCAGGCACTATTTTAGGTGTTGGACATACAGCGAACACAAGACAAGCTAAGTTCCTGGTTTCCTGGAACTTGGGTCAAAAGTGTAGGGAGGAAATAATCAACAAGCAAAACAAGTGAGTAGTATAGCTTCAGATAATGATGAATGCTGTGAAGACAACAAGGTGATAAGATGCTAGTGACAAGTAGCTGCTTTAGGATGGGCAAGGAGAGTTTTCCTTGAAGAGAATTTTAAACTAAAAGCTAAAAGCACCAGTCATCCAAAGTTTGGGGAACACAGTGTTTCAGACAAAGGGATTGGCTAGAGCTAAGACCCCAAAGAGAAAAGCAGCTGCCCTGAGTCAGCAAGGCTGGCAGGTGGGGGTGGGTGGAGAGGGCCTGAGGAAGGAGTAAAGGAGTATGGAGAGGTAGCTGGTGACCAGATTGTGTAGGGCCTATGGCCATCATTTGGATTTTGTTCCAGGTACAAAGAGAAGATTCTTGCTAAGGAAGTTTTTAAACAGCACAGTGACAATCTGATTTCCCCGTTGTCCTCCCCAATTTTAAAATAGCCAATCCCATAGATCATAAAACCCTGAACTCCTCTAATCAGAGCAAAGGACAGCGCTATGTTAGGTTAGAGATATAAGCAGGTGGACTGCCTGCCCAGGGGAGCTTGCTAGCCAGGTTCCTGTAGCATGCCTTTCTGACAGGAGTAAAAGTTTGCTTTGCCCACCCACTTTCAAGCACATGTCTGATTCCCCCCCACTTCCATATTTCTAACATACATTCCATCTGGATGTTTCCAGGAAGAATTTGTTTCCTAATCTTCTGGAAAGTACCTGCATTCCTTGGCTTTCAAACCACTACAAGCTCTTTCTTCTATTGTACTACCACCACCACTACCACCACCATTACCACTACTACTGGCCCTGATGTTCCTGCCTTCCTTGGATGAGGATCTTTCCAGTTATCCTTGGGTCTACCAGATAATCTAGGACAATCTATCACAAGATCCTTAATTTGATTACATCTGCAAAGTTCTTCAATCACGTAGGATAACATATTCACAAGTTCCAGATATGAGGGCAGAGACATCGTGGGGGCATCCAGCCTACCACTGAGCTTATGCAGGTGCTAGCCTGTTTGCAGCGAGAACAATTCACATGGAATTGAATGTGAACATCAACAGGAAAAGAGGAATGGAAATGACTCATGAATCATGCTACTGTATGTATTTTAAAAGCAAGACTTTTGTTGGGCATGGTGGCTCATGCTATAATCCCAGTGACTTGGGAGGCTCAGGCAGGAGGGTCAGAAGTTGCAGGCAAGCCTCAGCAGCTTAGCAAGAATTTGTCTCCAAATTTAAAAGTGGTTTGGGGATATAGCTCACTGACAGAACCCCTGGGGTCTAATCCTCCATACCAAAAAAAAAAAAAAAAACAAAGAGAGTAAGACCTTTAGGTTTGCTCTTATATGGGTGATACGAATATTTAAATGAATTCAAATTAAATGTCTTGAATTCCTCAGTCACATTAGCCACATTTTGAAGATTTTGTAGCCACAAGTGGGTTGGACAGTATAGAGATTTCATTGGACAATCAATAGCAATGAGCCTGGCATGTAATAAATGCTCAATAAACAGCATCAGATAGTGTTAGCATTTATAGACTACACAACTTCCATCATTTGGATATCACTAACCTGATTTCTACCAATATCCTAATACCACCTGTACTGTTAGTGAATATTTTTTTAAGTTGACTCATTTTATACTTACATATGTTTAATATCATTATCATAAATGGAAAATCAGTATCATTTTTCCATAAATAAAAGAAATCAGAAACATAAGTACCAAGAAATGATGTTGCTAAATTTAAAAATGTTTAGATTTAAATGTTTAGGGCTGGGGTTGTGGCTCAGTGGTAGAGTGCTTGCCTAGCATGTGTGAGGCTCTGGGTTTGATCCTCAGCACCACATAAAAATAAATAAAATAAATAAAGGTATTGTGACCGTCTAAAACTAAAAAATTTGTTTAAATTCTTAAAGCAATGAATAAAATGGAGCTAATTGATTTATCAGTTTATATCTAAGAATAAATTTCCCAGTCAGAAATGGTATTTTTAAAAAATTTTTTAGTTGTAGATGGACACAATGCCTTTATTTTATTTTATTTTTTTATGTGGTGCTGAGAATCAAACCCAGTGCCTCATACATGCTAGGCAAGCTTTCTACAACTGAGCCAAAACCCCAGCCCAGAAAATGTTGTTTTTTATGGTCATAAAAAAAGGTAGTTTAGGGTACAAAGAAATTAAGTTTATATCAACAAGTCATGGTTACATTTTTATGTTATCTAAACACCCAAATTCTAACTTGCAATTATGTGTGGTTATAGTAATATATTATTAATCAAGTTATAATTTAAATATGTAATAAAGGTTATGACTTTTAGCCCTTTGAACAAAGAAGAATGCATGTGAGGCAGAGAGCTGAGTCACCTTCTCCCTCTCCCTCACTCCAGGAGAACCTGAGATGGAAATGACCCCCAAATCCCCTTCTGCCTCATGGGGACTTCAGCTCAGTCTGGGCAGCACCAAGGGTAGAATGGAACCCCTTAGCACACAACTCTGGCACCTGCTTTGCCTGACATTGGCTCCCTCCCTACTACAGGTAGACCAGGGAGAGAAAAATACCTCCTGCTCCCTGGTGGCCTAAGGGACCCAAGGGACCTGGATGAATATGCCTGCTTGTACCACCAAAAGTCATCTCTCCAAAAATGTTGGTGGTCACGTGTCTTTTCCGCAAACGGAACACAATATAATTTATTAGGTCTTAGTGTTATATTTTCATTAGGATCAAGAATTAGGTTAGGGCTTGACTATGGTTAAGGGTCTTGTTAAGGTTAGAGCTGATGAATTTACTGTTACAGTTACTTTAATGCAACTATACTTTGCAGTGCTTGAAAAGTGTGATGGTCAAAAACAGGCACTAGTTCCTTCCTGCCTGAGTTTGAATTCCAGTTCTACTTCTTTTTGTCTAAGTGACCAGAGGCAAATTACAGGATTCCTATTAAAAGATAATTTTTAATAGGCAGAATTATGACTCATAGACATATGAAGTATAAATGTTTAAATGATTGCTATAAGGGAACTAGGTAGATGTTACAACTCATCATTCTTCAAAGCAGAACACAAAGAACATATGCATTTAAAGATCAGGAATTCTGAAATGAATTTGTAAATACAAGAAAAACTGAATCTCCCACAGAAGGGGCCCAGGGTTGTCCCTCTACTGAACAGAGGTGGAACCATTATGTTGAGGACTTAGATTACTAAGGTCACCTCCATTCCAACATTCTGCAAACTACTGCTTTTCTCCCCCCTAGCTCTTCTAGGGGCCCCAAGGAAATTTCGAGAGCCTATAGATGTCAGTGATTTGGACTGGCTGCTTGCTCATGGCTTCCCTTGGCCTCTCTAGGCAATATCCCCCAGCAGCAGCGCCCCCCAGGGCTCAACTGCGGCGCTCCTCGCAGCCGGCAGGGGACGCCCTAGCCTCACTGGACAAGAGCAGCAGCATGCAGCTCCAGCATTGCCCCATCGTTTACCTAAGACTATCCAGAAGAATTTGTGGTCATTATCCTTCAATATTATTTGGGGGGAGACAAGCTTTCTTTGTAACAGGGATATATCATACATTCATTGAGCAAGGACTAAACGAGCATCCACTCCTGCCAAGCACTGTTCTAGGTCCTGGAAACCAACTGAATTCCTTATCAGAGAGACTATTCACTCACCTATATTTATTGAGAAGTTACTCAATGTCAGGCTCATTTCTAGATGCTTTACATATATTTTCTCTTAAATCCTCACAACAAGCCTGAGAGGTGAGTGTGGTCTTATGTTCATTTTCTGACTGGAGACACTGAGGCACTGAAGGGAAATGTCTGGTCTCAAGTCACAGCTGGTAAGAAAAAGGTGGAATGGAGCTTTGAACCTGGAGGACTGACTTGGGGGCCACTCACCATGCTGTGCTGTGTTTCAGGAAGGAACATGCCAACAAGCACAGTCTAAGGACAAGCATGGCAGGGGACAGGGCCTTTCAGATGTCCAAAGCAGTTGTGGCAAGTGAGGAGAGGTGATTGAAGGGAGGGAAGGCAGATAAAGAAAGAAAGGTCTGACCTAAGTAGAAAAAATCCGGTGTTCTACTCTTTACCCCTCAACTTTCTTCCTCCCTTAGTGTGGATGTCTATCTCAAGCCTCTATCCTTCCCCCTTCAGAGTCAGAGTCCTCAATCTGTGCATTCTAGGCACAAATGACACTTTCCGACTATGTTTTTGAGGGAAATTCACTTTCATTTCAATGAGTCTCCACCTCCTTAACTATAAAACAGGAATTTTTTTCTCACACTGCTCAGATGAGTTAAGTGTGATAATATAGACAGAAACACTTTATAGATGAAACCTGATGCCACAAAAATTAGGTTTCAGTGTTCTTTTCCTCTTCTACTCAAGCAGTACTTTGGGGCACAAAGAATTGGTACACCTGCTCACCCCTGCCCCAACCTTAGGCCCTCACTAACCTTAATGAGCTGAGTAGAGGAAACACATCATCTAGTGACTACACCACCCTAACATGTTCATCACAAATATCTCACACATTCCATATTAGGAGAAAATCGAGGAAGTATTGAACTAAAGAAAAACTCTAATGGAGGGATTTCAGGTGCTAGGGCTTTGGGGAAATGCATAGGAATTCCCAGAATCCCACATACTATGCCTCATGAACAGCCTCTGGCCCCATGTGCCTAGGTCAGCCCTATACAGAATCAGGTGGTGTCATGAAATGCCTGTGAGCTTTTACCATGTGGTCCTCATGCCATCCATGTTTGTCTTCCTTGCTGAACCTCAAGAAGTGGGGTCAGCACATTCCCTGTTATATGAGAGGAAACTGAGGCCAAGCCAGTCAGGACTGGTTATTGCTCAAACAGTTCCAGTCAGGTGGGAAGACATCGTCTTCGTCCTGCCATCCCCTTCCTTCCACATTCATAGCTTTAGGGTAGAAAGAGGGGCCCCTTTGTTCATGATAATCAGGGGGGTCTCAAATTTAAAATTTTGCTACCTAGAAATAAAGGACTGCAAATTACATAACCAGAGTTTCTACACAAATTACCCAGGTGTCCTAACTCCCAAAAGCAACAGATGCTATTCATTTCTCCATGTCATCATTTATTCTTGATTGTCCAGGGAAGGCCTCTCCGCCTCTGACAGACCAACAGGGATAGATTTATTTGGGGAAACTCAGACATAATGGACAGACTCCCCATCTGATCAAGCCAAGTTCTGACTAATGAGTCACAGCATTGAGCTGGAAGAGGCCTCCCAAGATATTTCTACCCAATTTTTTACCTTAGACTTATTCACAAGAAAACTGGGATGCAGAAAGGAAAAGCAACTTAACCAAGATCGCAAAACTTGGTAATGGCCAGGTGCAGTGGCACACACCTGTAATCCCCAGCAACTCAGGAGGCTGAGGCAGGAAGATCTCAAGTTCCAGGCCAGCTTCAGCAACTTAGCGAGGCCCCCAACAACTTAGCAAGACCCTGTCTCAAAAAATAAAAACTGTCTGGGGATGTGGCTCAGTGGTCAAGCACTCCTGGGTTCAATCCCTGGTACAAAAAATTTTACAAAATAATTAAAAAAAAAAAAAAAAAAAATTTGGTAATGACAAAGTAGAGGCAGGCAGCCCTGAGCCCCAGGCCCTTGCACTTTCCACTGCCCTCACAGGCCTCTAAATGTCCCCACCTGGCCGAGACACAGAGCAGGAGGGAGCACAGAGACCGCCCCCCTTGATTAGCCAAGAGCAACTCAAGCTGTCTTCCAGCAGGTGAACTCCATGTATTGGTTAGGGTTAGGGTTAGGCCATCCCTGGGGAAGAAAAGAGCCTGAGGCGTCCTCACACCCCAGGCGCCAGGCCTCGGATTAGAGGCGACTTCCTCCTTGGCCCTCATCCAAGGCCATTTCACAATGGGGGGAAGAGTGCTGGGTTGAGAAAAGCTGGTTACTGCTCTTTCCACCCCTACTCCAGCCCCTCTCAGACCCTCTGGGGAGAACAAGCCAGACCCTGCCTGAGTTTTGGGGTGAAGAGAGCTGCAAGAAAGGAGACAAAGGCTGGATGCCCCCTACCAGGGATATTCTCGGAGAGGTGTTCCTGGAGTTGGACAAGGGGGCAGCCTGGTATGTGCCCACAACCCACCTCCTTCCCCAACTGTCACCTGCAAGTGCTTACACTGGAGGGATCCTTCTGAGAGTTGAGGTGCTCAATTCAGGTTAGCCCAGGACACTCTTGTTATTAGTCAAAGGGGAGCCTGGGAGTTGAGAGGTCCACAGGCTTGAAGAGGAGCAGGGCCTTGGTCAGCTCCCATGCACAGATGTGATTGCCAGGCAGAACATCCTAGGGAGGGAAGCCCAAGTCACCCTTCCCTTTCTCTTCCCAACAAGCCACAGTGTCTGGGGCAAACTATGGCTTAGCAGACAGAAATTCAGGCAGGAACCAAAAGAGAGACACTGGGACATTTGCTGAGTATTGATTTTGCCCTTGTAATGGGTCAACACTGAGCTAGCTCTGAAAGGGATCTTGTTTGAAGTAGGAGGTAAAGGTTAAAGACTGTCTGAAAGTCTTGAAGAGGAGACAGAACAAACCTAGGTGAAATGTCAAACCGCAAGACAAATCAGTGGGAGATGAGGGCCTACATTCTCATGCCTGATGGTCTGGTATGCTAGGGTTGGGGAGGGGACACTGTGGACAAATCCTAAGGGAAGAGAAGGAACAGAGGGGCCCAGAGAATGGGATAAATTTGGCTCTGCAGAGAAAAGGAAAAGCTCTTCAACACAGGAAGAGGAAAATGAAATGGGAATGAGAAGACACACTGAGGGACAGGACCCCTTTGCCTAGGGAATGGTGAGCCTGGAGGCTGAAAATGTGCCTGACCAGGAGACACCTCCTCACTGAGCTGCTGCTCTTGCACACCATTCTCTGTCTGTATCCATGGGAAGTTTCTGGACTACTGAGGCAGAATACCATATGGAGGGCTAGGCAGGGAGTGGCAGTGCCATGGAGCTCACCCCTCTATCGTGGAGGGGCCCTCTAACAACAGGAAGCAGCTGCAAGAGGCTCCAGGGCTGTACTGGTGTCTGTCACTCTCCTACCCTGGTTACACCCCTGCAGAACAAATTGTTCTTCAAGAAGCTCTGGGACAGAGGGCCCACACCTGCTCCCAGGTCGGTTTGGATGAGCCCCCATCAGCTCAGGCTGGGAGCCCAGCAGGGCCAGGGTGAGGTTCTACAGCCTTCCTCCCCCATCACCCCTCCTCCCTACCCCCTCCGGCAGTTTACTAGAGCAATAGAAACACAAAATGAGAGCACTGGGGGAAATGGGAACTGACTCTTCATAAATACCTCATTCTGAACTTCCAACAATGTCCCCCAAAATAAGACCTAAGCTCCAGGTCCCAAACTCTGCATTGTTCATTAGTAAACCTACAGAAACTAGATTGGAAGTCAGAGCACTAACTGACCAGCTATAAGGCCTTGGACAAATCACTTCCTTTAGTTGAAATTCAGTTTCTTCCTCTATAACATGAGGGGTTGGAACTGATGAGCTGTAGGGTCCCTTCCAGTTTTGTGAGACTGGTGTTCTGAGGTAACTTTAAGGTTACCATAGTAGCTAAGTGGTAAAAGCAGTTGTCTAGCATACAAGAGACCTTCGGTTCAATTCCCGGACTGAAAAATAAAAAAAATAAAAAAATTAAAAAAAAAAAAGGTCACCATAGTGACTATGATCGCTAAGGGAGAAATTAGGATGAGAATCCAGCTAAGATCAAATAAAGTGGAATTGGATTCAGTTCAGGACCTGAGATTTCCAGAATGGGCTTTTGTTTCTTCCTGATCATCATGATAAAGAGATTTGGGTCTTTCGGACTGAGAATATCTCAAGAAGAGCTAATTTCGCAGAAGATTCCCCATCACTTGGTGGGGGAAAATATAGAATCTAGAATCCTTCCAGATAACTTGAGGTCATTCCTTAGTCACATACCCCCCCATTTGGAGTGGGCTGGGGAGGGAGACACACTGGAAAGCAGGTAGTGGGGTACAGTAATAACTGGGAAAGACAAATCCCATCCATCCTAACTCTATGTTCCACTTAAGCTGCTCCTTAAAATTCCTGGGGACTAAATTTTCATTCCAGCATAGGAAAGGAAAAATTTTCCCTCTACCCTGCAAGGGTTTGATCACTGAGTCTGTAAAATAAACTGACAGCAGACAGATTAATAGAGAAAAGGCATAGAAATTTATTACATGTATGGGAGCATCACAGGAGAAAAAAGTGAATGCCCAATAACCCAGAAAGATCTAGAAGCTTATACATCCTCTTCATGACAAGGGGTCAAGGGATGCAGGCAACTTAGGAGAGAGAAGTGATTTGGAGGGATGATGAATGGACCCTCAGAATAAGTGATATAGCCTGTGACAGAGATTGTCTGGGCATAGTGTCATCTCCAATTGGATTCCTCCTAGAAGATCTATCTTTAGACAAATAAGTGAAGTTCAAACAAAGTCCTTGAATTTGCTCTTCCCCGGGGGTGCCGTTGGTTTAAAGTAATCAGCACATCAAAGTGGCAATTAGGGGTTCCATCCCCTGAGCTTCTTCACCAGTTACAGTTAAATTTTGACACAACCATTCAAATTCCCATGAAGGTATAAATGACTAATATTATATCCTTCTAGGACCCAAGGTGTGCTGAGAGGTCTTAAGGGGGGGGGGGGGGGTAGGAACTGAAAAAAGGAAAGAAGGAAAACACCCAAAAATCACAGGAATCATGCTTTTTCTGAAGCCAGATCTAGGGCTAGCAGTTCAGAGTAGTCCCCTATCAGAGTAATGTGGAAGAAGGTCCAGGACCCCTTAAATGCCTCTGGTTGACTTCTGAAATCCTCCACAATTACCTCTGAGGCCCCGGCAGACCCTGGGAAGCCCAGCCTAGCTCCCACCTGTCTACTGCCTACTCTTTTTCCAGTGTTTTAGAGGGACAAAGTCACACTGCTCTCTGACCTCCCACCAGACTACCCAGGTGTCTTAAGTCAAAAGGACTCATCTGAGCTATTTCAAAAGGGGCCACAATCCTAGAATCTTGGAGGTGGCTTCAGGGCAGGGTGGTTGTGTGAGGTGGAAGGATGGGCAAGAGGGTGTAGAAGAAGGGAACGTGCTGTTCCCTACTGGCCTTTGGTCTGCAGGGCTGCACTCTGCCAAGTCCAATGTTGGCAAAAAACAAAGGGAGAGAAGAAGAACGAGGCCAGACTAGGCCCACGTGTGGTGATTCTCAACTGCTGTCTAAAACAAGGCCAACCTGGGGTTTGGCATGGTCCTGCCTCTGCATGTGTATGTGCGCGTGCGTGTGTGCATGTGCACACAAGAGGGTGTGGGTTGCTTGGCCTGGGTGAGTGCTGGCAATCACAGTAGAGAAGATGCCAAAACTCTATTTACTGTCAAGGCCATTGGTGCTGGGATCTACAGAGCCAGGGCCCTCCCGCCCCTGTGCCTGCCCCTGCCCACCCAAGGCACTGCCTCTTACAACAAACAAAGGAAGCAGAGAGGTGAAGAGGCCGGAAGGAGAGGCTTCGCCTTCAAGGGGTGCTCAGCCAGGCCAGCAGCATTCCTCCCTGCAATGCAGACTTCCCCTTCAATCTGCAAGGAGGCTTCCCTTTGTGAGCAACTTCTTTGCCTTCGTGCACTCCATAAGTCCCCAACTCCCTCTTCTCCAAAAATACACACTGTCTGGCAGTAGGTGCAGAATAAGGAAGGGCTTCAGGACAAGACCACTGGACTGGGGCTGTAGCTCAGCGGTAGAGCATTTGCTTAGCATGTGTGAACTCCCAGGTTCAATTCCCACTACCACACACACAGAGAAAGAGAGAGAGAGAGAGAGAGAGAGAGAGAGAGAGAAGTACAGAATCACTGGTACCAAGCTGTAAAGAGAGGAAAGAGAGGAAGAGACTTGGAAAAACTGAAACTAGTGGATATGGGAGATGAGAGAGATGTAAACCGGAAAAGGATTAGGAATGACTTATGACTTAGAGGGAAGGTTATAAAGAGGTCTCTTTGGTCATATATTTTGACATCAGTTCTCTGACACCAACTGGGCATCCTGCAATTCAATTCAGGGTCATTTCTGACACTAACCAGAGATAGCATCAGATCCCACAAGCTAAAGGACAAAGTCCCCAAGAAGATTGCTCTTCCTTCAGTAGTCAGAACTTTCTTTTCAACTTGGCTACACATCTGGGGACACTTGTCAACCCCCTAAGATTTAATAATTCACTAGAATGACTCACAGAATTCACTAAAAGCACAATATTTATAGTTTTCTTATAAAATATGACTCAAGTACTACCAAAGGAAGCCAGAAGCAGGGGTGCACACCTGTAATCCCAGCAACTTGGGAGACCGAGGCAGGAGGATCACAGGTTCAAGGTCAGCCCCAGCAACTCAGTGAGACCCAGTCTCAAAATAAAAAAATAAAAAGGGTTGGGAATGTGGTTCAGTGGTAGAGCGCCCTTGGGTTCTATCCCAGTGCCAAAAAAAAAAAAAAAAAAAAAAAAAAAAAGAGCTTAAAAGGAGAGGGTCAAGGAAGGAGGGTTACAGAGCTGATGTCCTCTGCTGTGGAATCTAGAACCCAGAACATCACCTTACCAGCAAGCACACATTGTGTTTACTAACAAGAAACTTGTCCCAGTTTCCAGGTCCAGAGTTTCTGTATGGGGTTTCATTCCATGGGCATAACTGAGTAAACCATTGACCTTGTGAAGAACATAATCTATAGTCCTCTTCCCTCTCCAGAGGATGGGGTGCAGTGAAGTGGGGTGTGGTGATAACATTTCACACTCTCTGATCACATGCTTTGTCTTTCTGGCATGGCCAGTTCTTCCCTTAAAACAGCCTAGGGGCCTACCAAGAGTCACCACATTAGCATAAACTCAGGAATGGTGGAAATGGGCTCAGTATAAATAAGAGTTACTCTATCACTTAGGAAATGCCAAGGGACTTTGGAAGTTATATGCCAGGAAAGGAGGATAAAAACTGAGTGCATTTTAAAAATTATACCACAGATCAAAATGGACAGTTCTTATTGGGAAAAGAATGGGAGCTGATGATGGAAACGAAGGATACTACTGACTTATAAGGTCAGAAATTGATGATATTGGTGCTCAGAAAATGACACCCCCAAATATGACCCTTGACATGCTAACAAACTCAAGCTGCAGCCTCCTGGTCTGTCTGACCTTCCCTGCCCCCAGCTCCATCTTTTCTCTCAGTCCTGCCTCTTTCAAAGCACAGGGAGGGACTTTCTCTGAAGTTGCTTTATCTACCTGAAGACCCTATCCACTAAAGAACAATTGCTTTCAATCTTTTTGCTGAAATTCCATTAACCAAGGAAAATTAAACTCATAGCACAGGGGAAGAGACTGAAAATCAGATACTGCTCCTAGGCCCCAGAGGAAATTGGTCCCAGATCACTGTCTATTCTTCAGCCTGTCTATCTCCTCTAAAAACTTTTACTCCCCTAAATTGCCTACAGTGCTCCGCTCTCCCACAACCCTCTCCCCTGCAGAGGATGGCTAAGCCTCAACCATTTGGCCCTTCTTTGAGTTATATATTTTGTGTGGTTCCTATGTGTATGTGCGCATTAAAAATCTGTATGCTTTTTCTCCTGCCAATCTGCCCATTGTCAGTTTATTTTAGAATTATAGAAACTTCAGAGGGAGAGTTTTAACTTCCCAAGCATGGGTAAGAGAAAAAGTTGCTCCCCTCCTGAGGAAGTGGAAGCAGAGGAAAAGCAATAGAGACAACTCCCTCAAGTCACCATCTTAATAGAATCTTCGGCTCCTTTTATAGGTTTCACGCCCCCACACACACACTTGCCCAGAAGGAAGGAGGTTTGCCCTAGTCTCTGCTTCAACCTAGAGTTCCCCACCAAAACTGTCTTTCTTCAACTCTGCCTAGTGACATTCCTCCCAATTCCAATGCCTTCTCCTCATCTAGAAGCCTCACTTGGTTACCCCAGTGTGAAGTGACCCTGCCTTGAATTCTGAAAGCCTTTTGAATCAGCCCCCTACTGCCCTTAGGAACAATGAGACAGCCATATTGTGATTCACATTCTTATCTCCCCAATTTGATCCTAAACACCTTGGCTGGGTGCCCCTTTGTGCTTCATTCCAAACATCCAGCACTGTGTGTTTTGGGTAACATTTCCAGGCCTGTGCGAACATCCTTTGGCATCTTCAGCCCTTCCTCTGCCCCTGAAGAACTCGGTGCCTTCCCTCACTGAGTCCGAATCTCTCTGGAGACAGTGTGAATGTCTGCCCTACCACTGTGAGCTCCTCCAGGGCAAGGACATGTGTCTACTTTCCAAGCCTGACAAGTAGTGCATACCCAACATGTGTGCAGAACGAACATAGCTCCTCCCAGACAGTGTCACCTTTCTCACATTTAGGAAAAATAAAGAGAGTGGGGAATGAATTATACTGGGAAAAATGAAAAGGAAGTGGCAGGAGGGCAGGGGAGGACTAAACAAGGGCAAGACTGGCTTTTTCCATAGGACCCTGGGTCTCCTGGCCCTCTTGCCAAAAGACTCTACTCTTGGTAGTGCAGTTCTGGTAGGCAGGTGAACTGGCAGGATGAGAAGTCAGACCAGCATGAACAGGCAGGCAGGCAGCTGGGCAGCATTAAACATCACACAAGCCTCTGGGGACAGCATAGCTGAAAAGAGCTGTTCTGGAGATTGTGTGAAAGCTTTCCCCTTGAATGGCTTCCAGCCCTTTTGACAACCCCAGAGCATGTCCAAGCCCTAGTGAGCTGAGGTTTACTCACTCACACTAATGGTTACTACCCGGAGGCCCCAGGCTGAGTGGGAACATCCTGCTCAGCCACCAGCTGCTCCCGTGAGGCTGGGCCCATTGCCCCTGCAGGAGCCACTGCAGGTCTTCAATGGCCAACCCGGGGTTGCAGGGGGCTTCTTTAGGCCTCCCCCAAGGCACAGTGCCATGACTTAGAAGGAATCAATTGCTTAGGAGAACAGTAGCCAGACATGAACAGGGACTCCATGCCAAGGTTTTTTGGTAGCCCAAAAACTGCCCAGTTCGTGACAGTGCTTTGACCTCTCCAGGTTTTAGGGCATCTGAGGCAGGGGTTTGACTCTTACCTCTGATTCTCAAGTCCTCTGACTTTTCTGTGGCCTGCTACCCTCCCCACACTTGGGTTAAGCATGCTACCCAGCATCCTGGGGAAGTCACAGTTTGGGAATAGAAGGACCGGAGAAGGCTTGCTCCCAAGAAATAGTTAATCCTCTCCCCTTCCCCCAGGCCCCTTGCACCTGCAGGCTGTGGTGTGTGGTTTCCCACAGCTGCAGCTGGCTCCTCAGCAGCCCTCTCCCTCAGAGGGAACCTGAGAGGCCCCGGGCCTGAGGCGCCTGGGAGGGGCTCCTCACCCTGCAGCCAGTTGCTGGGGGTGGCATGGAAGGGTCTTGTAGTCCTCTAGCCTAGCCTAGACCTGCCGCAAGGAGTCCTTTGGTGGAGTGACCAATCTGGAGTTCTAGTTTTGATGCCAAAGGCAGAGATTCTAGTGGGAAAGTTGGGAGAGGTTTACTGAGAAGGGAAACTAGCCACAGGCCCTTACCACAGGGCCCCTCACTTGCCCCCACTCTACTGACTTCTGGAAGAAGCTAACTGGCCTCTTTAGCTTGGTGTCCCTTAAGGTGGGACATAGAACTCCAGAAGGAGAGGGTGAAATGAGCACTTGAGCTGAGTGGGAAGGACAGGAAGAAAGAGAAGGAAGTGAGATTCAGGGGCCAGGTCTCTGCTGGTCAAGACAGCCTTGTGTACACGATGCTATGACCCAGGCAGGGCCTGTTCTTTGATCTGTCCTACAAAAGGCAGCTTGCCACAAAGCCCTAGGCAGATACTCAGCTGCATTTTGGGTGAGTCACACGTGCTCCAGGGACACCTCTAGAAACTGCTCATGCTAAGGCAATGAGGCCAGTGCTAGGAGCTGCCTGGCTAGGACATTTCCCCAAGACAGCATTAGCAGGGTTCAGAGGCTCATTCTGCTCTGACAGCCTGCCCATCCTCCACCCCTGGGCCACCAGACACATGCTCAAATCCCAGGGGGACATCTGGTTCATGATGTCCAGGGTGCTCCTCCCAGGTCACAGTCAAAGGGTGCTTACAGTCAAGAGGTCCAGAGCCAAGGCCTAGGGTTATGGAGGTATAGGAAGTTAGGATTCTGACATGCACAGGCTTGACAGATTCCAGGACTCTGGCTTATCTCACATTCAGCTTCAGGCAAACTACTTCTGTCCCTGCCTCAGGCTTGGGCTTCCGTGGCCTCTAGTCTGCAGAAAAGCCCCATCACCTCCTCAGAGATAATTCCAGACTCAGTGTAGGAAGAGGGAGGGCCACTTGGCAAAGGAGGCTTGAGAGGAAATGGAATGACCCATCTACAGGGACCCCTGGATCAGATGTGGAAAAGAAAAAGAAGGGGCCCAGAAGAAGCTACAGTTGGGTCTGCACTTTTTGGCTTCAGGAAGAGGCTGGCTGCAAGGTGGTAGCCAGGCCCCAGAGGAGGTAAGGGTACATGCTGGGCTGGCACTGGGCAAGCTTCAGTCTTGGCCCCCACAGAACCTGACTCTCCTGTCAGGGTATAACTGATGCCAAACACTAGGGCCAGAGCCAGGACTCTACTGTGTGTTCCAGACGGTGCTTGGCCCATTCACAGCAGTGCCACACGACAAGCCTATAGTGCAGAGTTCTGGCTGGGAGCCGGAGGCTGATTTACAGTTTGCCTGAGTGTGTATAAAAGCAAAACCCTGTGAGGGTTTTTGAGTTCCTAAGAAATTGGGGTTAGATAAAAAAGGCCCATGATAAGGTGATTCTGCCCACGCTGAGTTTTTTGCTGCCTCATTTTTATGACACTATACTCACATTTACTCATTATGGCTGTCTAGAACCCATGTGTCAAGAAAAATCACAGGAAATCTGTTGTTCGAAGGAGATGGCCTACATCTGCAGGGCACCTTCTGACTTCACAAACGGCATTGTCAGTTTCTTTCTTGTTCACCCATATTTGATTTTTTTTTTTTTTATTAGTATGGGCCCTTTGCCAGTGCTGACATAATACTGAGTTAAGAATCTTTCCACCCATTACTGAGTTAAGAATCTTTCCATTATAGGCGTACGCCTATAATCCCAGTGACTCGGAAGGCTGAAGCTGGAGGAGTACAGGTTCAAAACCAACCTCAGCAACTTGGTGAGGCCCTAAGTAACTTAGCGAGACCCTGTCTCAAAATAAAAAAGGTTAGGGATTTGGCTCGGTGTTTAAGTGCCCCTGGATTCAATCTTGGTAAACCCCTCCCATTCCACCCCCCAAAAATCTTTTTGCTCTTACTTTTATCTTGTATTTCATTCAACTGACATTAAGGGAGTACCTACTATGTGTTATCTATTGTGATGGTGATAGAGACTCATTGATCAATAAAACTAAGCCCCTATCCTTGGTGAGCTAACAGGTCACACCCCAAACATCACAGCCGGCATCATAAGGGGGGTTATTCTCTGCACCCACCCATGACTATTGAACACTTTAAGTTTCTGGAGAGAAAGATTTTAAAGTCCACAAAAGTTGAGAATCCTCTAAAAAGAATGGTGAATTTTTCATTTTGTTTTTAAATATTTACAGCAGTAACATAGTCCAAACATAAAATGGAATAAAAAGTTAAATGAGAAAATTTCTCCTAATTTTTTTTAACATTCCCAACACCTCATTGTTTTTTGTTTATTTGTTTTGCAATGCTGAGGATTAAACTCAGGGCCTCACAAATGCTAGGCAAGTCCTCTACCACTGAGCAACATGTCCAACCCGGTTCTCAACTTCTGAGATAAAAAGTTTTTATATTCTTCTAGGATTTCTTTATGTAAATATATTTAATTTCCCTCTTTATTGTTCAAAAAGATCGTTTACTATAATCATGGTTTTTCTTACTGATATGTCCTGGAGATTGTTCCATATTTGGACATAGAATGTTCCCTATTACAGCAGCAAAGTGTTCCTTGTTCTAAACCACACAGTCCTATGTATGTGGTAGTAGGTAGGGGCTCTCCAGTCCTCTTCTACTAGATATATGTGTCCCTTCAGATGTGTGCAGGCCCCTGTAGGATGAATTCAGGGTCTGAGCATTTATAACTTAAACAGATGGATTAGGGGTGTAGCTCAGTAGAGAACACTTGACCAGCATGTGAAGGGCCCTGGGTTCAATCTCCAGTACCACTAAAAATATTTCCTTATTTTTTATATACATATATAATATTAACATTATATTAATTTAGACATTGCAAACTGTCTTCATAAAGGTTGTGCCGCTTTCATTCTCACAAGCAATGTATGAAAAAGTCTATTGTCCCACCAGGATGATATTTTTGTTGTTCGGGATCTTTTATTTGTTTTGAAATGGGGGTTTCACTATGTTGCCCAGGGTGTTCTTGAACTCCTGGGCTCAAGTGATCCTCCTCCTTTCGCCTCCCAAGTAGCTGGGACTATAGGCGTGTGCCACCATGAACAGCCAGGCTGATGTTTTTAAAGAGAAAGGAAGGAGGCAATATCAGGGCCCTACAGAAGAGGTAGGAAGAAGGCAAATCCTAGAACAGAAGTCCAGAGCTCTCAGGACCACTGCTGACCATGCCCCTGGTTGCCTGAAGCCCCGCTCACAATGATACAGGCAGTTGAGGACTGGGAATCTTCAGGCCATGGTGCATTATCTGTATTTGGAGTAGTAATCCTCCCAACTGATAAATGAATTATTTCCTTGAGGGAGTAAGAGACTCAAGAAAGAGAAACTTTGAAGGAAGCCTAAAGAAAGAGCTTAGCTGGTATAAGGGGATGTAAGGCAGTGTCTCAGTCTATCTGGGCTGCTATAACAGCATAACATAGCCTGGGTGGCTTATAAACAGCAGAATTTTATTTCTCACAGTTTGAGAGGTTGAAAAGTCCAGGATCAAGGCACCGGCAGATTTGGTGTCTGGTGGGGGCCAGTTCCTGGATCTTGCTGCATCCTTACCTGGTGGAAGGGTGCCTCCTTTTTTACTCTTTGACCAGGACACTAATCCCATCCATGAGGGCTTTACCCCCACTTGACCTAATCACCTCCTAAATGTTCTACATCCAAGGAGGAGCACCTGAGGGTGAGGATTTCAAAAGGTGACTTTGGGAGTGGGACTGGAGACACAAACATGGCAGGGTGGTATAAAAGACTCCAGATCACAATGGCTCTGGCAAAATAAGTAAATAAATAAATAAAGTAAATATAAGCTATGCGGCATGGCGGGTTTTCATCAGACCTAGGGAAGAAAATGTGAAAGATATCTTGTTCTGTTTTAGGGGTGAAAGGAAGTGTGGGAACTCCTCAACCGGATGTCCAAAAGTATTACCCCATAATTCTTGCAGCAGATGCCAAATATCAGCTAGGTGCCAGGCACCAGTGTGAGTGCTAGGGACACAAAAGTGGGCAGAACAAAAGCCCTGCTCTGGTAGAGGTTTTAAGGGGGAAACAGTAAAGTAAGTGCACCAATAAATAAATATTTCTGATGGTAAAGAGAAGGGATAGGATTTTATTTTAGGAATAATGGGAAAAAGAGACCACATATTACATGATTCCATTTATATGAAATGTCCAAAATAGGCAAATCCATAGAGACAGAAAGTAGATTAGTGGTTGTCAAGAGCGGGGGGGGGGGGGGGGGGGGGGGGTTGGAAAGAAGTGGGGGAAAGTTGCTAATGGATAGTGAGTTTCTTTGAAGGAATGATGAAAATGTCCTAAAATTGATTGTGGTGATGTTTGCACAACCCTTTGACTACACTAAAAAGGCATTGAATTGTATACTTTAAATGGGTGAATTATATGGTTCATGAATTGTATCTCAATAAAGCTGTTATTTTTAAAAAAGGATAATAGGAAGCTGTTAGATGGTTGCTTTAATCACTCCGACTGTTGTGGGAGGCAAAGGGGAAGCAGGAGACAGTTGGAAGGCTACAGCAAAGGCCAGGCAAGGGGTGATGGGGACTTGGCCTGGACTGCTCACTTTGCAGTAGAAATGAGTGAGAAGCCCAGGCTGGGTTATATTTTGAAGTCAAAGTTTGATAATGAACTGGATTCAAGGGATGGAAGAGAGATAAATCCAGGTCATTTAACCACAATGGAAAAGACTGGAGTAAGAGTTGGGTGAGGGAAGGGATGGGGAATTAGAGTTCTGCTTTGAACATGAGTGTGGCAAGCACTATAGTTATCCCCATCTCTCCTGGCACACTTTATGTACCACTTCAAATGCCTTTGGTCTCACCTCTTGCTCCAGCCCCTGCTGCAGTGACAAGTTTTGCACAGGTCTTGACAAGTGTCATGTAAATGTAACTTGATGGTGCCTCTACAAATGCCTCTTACCTCCTGGCCCTGTGATGGTGGGGGACACTCATGGAACTTGACAGGAACTTGGCATTGAGTCACTGAGAAGTGTGGGAAAGTTAATATTCATTGACTTGATGGGAGCCAAGGGGAAAGCACTCCCACTTCTTCAGGCAGGTTCTGAAATACATTCCATACTGCTTCTGAGAAGGATCCAGCAATAGTCACCCAGAGGTGGCCAGCTTCTTAGCACACCTTTGTTTTGGTTCCCTTCTGTCAGTTTCACAATCCCTCTCCCTAACTCCTGCCCTCTGGGATCATTAAATTACTCATATTTAGACCTTTGTCTCAAACTCTGCTCTGGGGAGACCCCATGTACACCACCATCTTACCAAGGCAGGAAGGATTATTAATAACAATGCCACACAGCTCCTCGGGAGCCGAGCAAGGGTTGCCACCCAGGTAGGCATTCCAAAATCCTTTGCTTCATTCTCTACTCTCTTCCAAGTCGCTTCTCAGAGTCCAACCTCTAAATGGCATTTAAAGGCACAGGCCTAGATGGAATCTAACCAGGGAGAGACATTAAATAAGGAAAATTCCCCATACCATGCTCACATTTAGAGATCAAAAAGAGAAGACAGTGAAGGAACCAAAGAGGTAGGTAGGAGGTAGGAAGAAACCAGACCTGTGTGGGGTTCTGGACTCCAGGAGAAGACCACGCTCTAGGGAGGAGCTAGTACTTTTCTGGGCAAGTGCTGTAGAGCTGTTGGTGTGATGAAGAAAGGAAACTGGAACTTATGTGCCAACAAGGAGGTCACCGATGACTTGAACAAGTGCATTTTCAATGTTGCAGAAGAGACAAAAGTTTTGTTGAAGCAGGCTAAGAGGGAACAGGGGTGAGGAGGTAGAGAGGCAGCCATTGGGGCCACCAATGTAAGGAGTTATGCTGAAAGTGGAGGAAGTGGGGTGGGAGCTCAAGTGGGGGTCAAGGCAGAGTTGCTCTTTGGGATGAGAGAGATTGCAGGACATTCACGTGTTGGAGGGAATGATCTGATAAAGAGAATAAGAGTGCAGGGGAAGAAGGATGATTTCACGTAAAATCCTTGAGTAAGAAAAGGGCTTGGGATGTGGCACAGAGGTGCAAGGTTGGCTTGGAATTAAGAGGAGGCCATGCAGGCATGCATCCACCCAGCATGAGAAAGGAGAACAGCAGCTAGGGCAGAGAGGCAAGCACCTTGGAAGATCTGGTGCTGAGAAAGCAGGTACTTTGCATCTATTTTCTCAGCTATATAATAAAGCAAAGTCATTGCTTTATTCCTAATCACAAAGAACAAAGGGGAGATGCAGGGATGGAGATGTGAAACAATCATCAGGAAGGTGGAATGGTGAATTCAGCAGAAGAATAGCAGAATTACTGGGCAAGCTGAGTGCCTTTGCGGTCAGAAATGTAAAGTGCGGCTAGTCAAAACGCCTGTGAATTTCCCCCAGCAATGTTCAGCTTCTCCGAGCAGGTGCAGAGTAGGAGGGCGCTGAGTGGAGATTGTGTCAGGGGAGGCCAGCTGAAGGGAAAGGAGAAAGAGAGAAGAGGGCTTGGGCAAAAGGCGATGACTGTCATGGACCACATAATCCAGCTGGAGGAAGAGGTTAAAAGGGCTCCTGGAGCTGGGCACAGTGGAGCACACCTGTAATGCCAGTGGCTCAGGGAAGCTGAGGCAGGATGATGGTGAATTCAGTCAGCTTCGGCAACTTAGTGAGGCCCTAAGCAACTTAGTGGGACCCTGTCTCTAGATAAAATACAAAAAAAGTACCAGGGATGTGGTTGATGGTTAAGTGCCCCTACGTTCAATTCCTGGTACCAAAAAAAGCAGGGAGGGCAGTGCTCATTAGAGTGAAAGGGGGCAAGTTCAGTGGCATAGAGGGATGAAAGAGGACCAAGAATAGAGTGGAGGTAGTCCCTCTCCTGTCTGAGAGGATCCACTCTCTCCCTTGAGAGTGTCCTCTCTTCTCCTTTTCCACTCCTTCTAATGAACTCATCATGCCTGTTACCCCAGGGGCGGGGAAAGAATAGAGTGGAGGTGACAGAGTAAATAAGCTAAAAATACAGAAAGTGGCGGTTACAGAAGTGGGGGTTGGAAATGCCAAGTTATAAGCTATGGCCATGAGAGTGGGTGGCAGCAGTGGGAGAAGAGTGGTGGTCAATGCCCACGAGTAGCAGGTGCTGGGCGGGTCGCCCATGTAGATTACCTTCCCTATCCACCATCTCCAAAACAGCTCTCCCAACCCCTCTACCACCCCCTCATCTGCCTTTCCTCTTTGATAGAATCTCTGCCTACCATTATCCATGAAGGACTCATTTCTTTATTCATTTCTCTCATTAGAACAAAAGCCCCTGAGGGATGAGGAATTTTCTCTCTAATTTTTTCCTTAAGCTTCAATTCTAAGAATGGTATCTGGCACACAATAAGTGCTCAAAAATATTTGTTGGTTGGGTGTGGTGGCACAGGATTGCATTCCCAGAGACTAGGGAGGCTGAGAGAGGAGGATCACAAGTTGGAGGCCAGCCTGGACAATTTAGTGAGCTCTGTCTCAGAATGAAAAATAAAGAGCTGGGGCTATAGCTCAGTGGTAGACCACTTGCCTAGCACATATGAAGCACTGAGTTTGATCTTCAGCACCATATAAAAAAAACAAAAACAAAACAACAACAACAACAAAAACCACAGAATATTAAATAAACAAAATAAAGGTATTTTTAAGTACATTTAATAAATATATAAATAAATAAAAAGACTGGGGATGCAGCACAATGGGTTGGGGTCAATCTCCAGTACTGCAAAAAAATTAAAAATAAAAATAAATGGGATGAAAGAATTAATGAACGTTAAGCCCCCCCCCCCAAAAAAAAAAAAAAAAATGAAGCAATGGTGGAGAGGAGGACCATAAGTCAGATCTAAAGTCTGTGAATAAGAGGAAGGGATGATGACTGGTTTGGTCTGATGGCAGAGCTGAGTGTAGCTCAGTGGTAGAGTTACTTGCCTAGAGTGTGCCAGGTCCTGTGTTCAACCTCCCACACCACAAAAAGAGAAAAAAGAAAAAGAATTCAGTTTTAGGGTGAAAAAGAAAGAGGGAAAAACCTGGAAATAGTCCTAAGAGCAAGGAGACAGCTCCCCACCTCCAGGCACACTGATATGAGGAGTTGCTATATAGGCTCCCAACACAGAGCCAACCCTTCTCACTTCAGGGGCACCAAAGTGAGAACTGGAAAGGTACTGGAGTAGGTGTGTCGGGGGGCGGGGGTCTAATGACTGGGGAGCAAATCTTTTTGCAAGTCAAGTGGCTTCCGGGTCTCTGCTTTTAACAAAATTGAAGTAGACACTAATTTAATTGTCAGAAGGTCATTAAAAAAATCATAGTGTTATGAGGCATGAAACTTAGAAGAAATTTAAAGAATTGAATGACATTCCTAAAAAAATTTGTTGACTTCCATCATTTATTTATTTATTTATTTAGACAATGTTCTTCAATATTTATAAAGACAAAATATAAGAATGAAATTGATGTTGGGGTTGGGATATGGCTCAGTTATAGAGCACTTTCCTAGCATGCATGAGGCCCTGGGTTTAATGTCCAGCAGAATAGAAGGAAAGAAGGAATGAACTCAGGACTTACAAGGAGAATGATATTGATGTTGAGCCTGTGTCAGCCTAGCAATAAGTCACAGTCACCCACATATATATGCACTAAGTAGAAAGAAAATTGCCCCAATCATCTCATTAAGGAGACCTATTTATGAAAAAAATTCACACCCACCCCTAAGTCTGTACTGGGGACTGAACCCAGGGGTGCTACATCCCCAGTCTTTTTTTTTTTATTATGAGACCATCTTGCTTAATTGCCCGGGCTGACCTCCAACTTGCCATTCTCCCACCTCAGTGTCCAAAGTACCTGGGATTATAGACATGCACAGTGCACATGGCAAAAATCTTATTATTTTATGTTTAATAGTTGCTTATAAAATTTTATAAATTATTAATGTTATTATGATCAATTGAATATTAACTATCCTAACAACTGAAAATGCAATAAAAATTTCTAACACTCAGAATTTTATGAACAAAGGAAGTTTTCAGTGCAAGCATAAAATCACATTACATTAGCACCTGTAATCCCAGGAACTCAGGAGCCTAAGGCAGAAGGATCATAAGTTCCAGGTCAGTATGGCCAACTTAGTGAAAGCTTGCCTCAAAATAAAAAAAAAAATTTAAAAGGGCAGAGGATGTAGCTTAGTGGTAAAGTGCCCTTGACTTCAATCCCCAATACAAAAAAAAAAAAAAGAAAGAAAAATTACATTAGTATAAAATCTATGACAGAAGTGAAATGGAAAGTTCATGGAGGGAAAGGAACAACATAAACTTTCCCACTGTTAAATAATTAGTTTGTATACCTATTCTTTTTTAAATGGATAGTGAAGGATGTAGAATTGCTATGGTATTTAGATTCCATTGGCTATTTAAAATAAATCTGCCAATATTTTATTTTTAAATGTCACTATTAATTTTTCTTCAAATTTTGATAATGACTGCCATAGATAGAAAAGGGATGTATTCATAAGGATATTCTTTGGAACTATGTAAACTTGTGTTGAAAATTTTAAATGCCAACTTAAAAAATACAATAGAGTATTTAATGGAAAAAATCTTTAAGGGAATTTGAAGGTGTCTGGCTGGGGAGAACCTGGAGTCTCCAGTGCCTGATCCCACCCCTAAGGCCTCTGGAGGGGCATCTGCTTGTACAGGGAATCTTTGATGTGGCTAAAACAAAAAACAAAAAAACAACCCTCAGCAGTGTGTCCTGCCCTCAGGCTCTGAAAGCCACAGTCCTGCCCGCCCCAGTCCTAGCCTGGTCGGCTCTCCACCCCCTCCCCAGGCCTCAGCCTCCCTCTCCATCCTCTCTAACCACCCCCTTCTCTCCCCTACCCCCAACCCCTCCCACTTGCCTGAGTCCTGATGGCCCGCCACCTCCCAGCCCCAGCCTGTCCAGCCCTGGAGTAAATAAACCACCGGGCAGGGACCCAGACAATGGGCCTTGGCAAGGAGTTAATGGGCTGGGCCTCTCGTGTTAGCCAAGTGTGACCGGAGCTGGCAGGGGGCCTGGCCTGGCGCCAGCATCGATTACGACTAGACGGAGCCAGGACAGACTTGGCAAGGACAGGCCCCACAGCTGGCATATTCAATCACCCTGGCCTAGAGGGCATGAGGCCTACCCTGGGCACCCACTGCCACCCACTGGCTGTGTTCCTGCTGCCACCATTACTGCCAGTGAGGAGGGGCTCCCTACTGGGTCCCCAGGCCCTGGGCCCTGACTTTGGGCCAGTCCCGGGAACTGTCCCCGATCAGGCCTCTTCCTGTCCCAAGCTGTTTGGAGGCCACTCTGTGGCCCCATAGGCAGAGAGTGGGGGATGGGCAGTGGCCTGCAGTGAGGATGGAGGGAGTCTGCAGGGCTTGGCTGGTGTCTGTCAGCAGGAAGAACAGGTGAAGCACCCTGCACTTCTGGTCTCCAGATTGAGGATGAGGTGGGGAAGGGGGCTTTATGTTTCAGTCCCTCAAAAGTTCTTCTGGGCCTTTAGGTTATACTCCACTCAGCAACTTCACTCTGAAGAGGAATTGGGAGGGGTGGCCTGGTGCCAAGGAGGCTCTTCTAAACTGTGCTTCAGAGAAGCTGTTCAGGTGGCAGTTTACTGTGGGACTTGCCAGGGGCAAGGGCTCCTTGACTTTGGAGTTTACTACTAGCTCCCAGCATCTCCATGGCCTCCCAGTCTTGCAAAGCAAAGATCTTGCTTCTTTGGCTTGACATCAGGAAGACAGATCATTCCACTGGGCAATCTCTCTATATCATGGGAGATGGTTCTAAGAGGTTCAGAAACCACCACTGAAGGGAGAAAACAGTAGCAGATAGCTTTTGCTTTCTGAGGTCACAGGTGGAGAGGGTACTCAGGCCCAGAGTGGCTGCTAGACTTGATCCTCTGGGCCTGATTATCCTACCTCTTCAGAGCTGCAGGAGAGATGCACCCACTCCCAGCAAGTTATTCCCCTCTCCCACTTTCTTTACCTTGAGAGGGGAATGAGACAGTGGAGGAATGGCAGCTACCTCTCCTACAAGCCGCAGGCCCCCTCTCACCCTTGATCCCCCTTCTTCCATCCTCCACCTTTTACTTCTTTTGTGAGCTCTGTTCTTAGAAGGAGTATTGACTAACTGGCTGAGGGAGGGTTGGGCTTAGGGTGGGTAGGGAAAATGTGTAGCCCAAATGACACCAACTCTAATAACCAGAGTCATGGCCTCCAGAGTGTGAAAACCAAACCAGTGGCAAGTAAGACTGGGAATGCGAACTGTGCAGGCATTTTGAACAGGTAGGAAGGACGAAGCTTCTACAAAATAAATATTGACATTTGATGGAGAAGTAGAAATACAAGCAATTCTTTCTTTTCTCACAATACTTACTTTTTTAGTGTCCTTGAAGGACCTACAAAAATCACTTCGGTCGTTTAGAAACATAAAACGTGCTATGCATAACTTGACTCATAAAATTGTCACCTTTGTTATATAGTTTCAGAGATGTGAAGTCCTGTCTGAAAATTAAAAACGTGTTTTTTACAGACGGTCTTTATTTTTCTCCAATACCTTTAAAAGACCCTTCAGGGAGTCTGATTGCCCCTCTCCTCGACCTTCACATCTAGTCTGGACTCATCCTTTAGATGTCTTTTTACACAGGACTCTCCTCACTAGATCAGCTCACACCCTAACCTGTGTGGTCACTCACACAGGGCCCTTGTGAACACTGGGTTTGTTTTAATACTCGGTTGTTGTCATCTTAAAGCTCCTCATACTTTTTTTTTTTTTTTTTTTTAAACAAGGGTCCACATTTTCAATTTGCATTGAATCCCACGAGTCAGGTAGCTGGTTCTGCTCACAGCCCTGCCTGAGGCCAACGTTGTCCTTCCCCAGTCCTTTGGGACAGGGTTAGGCCTCACCAGTGCCATCTCTCCAGTATCCAGGATGCCCTTGCCCTTGGGTAACTCCTGCTTCTCCCTGCAGGGCTGGTGGGGAAGGGCGGGGGGGGGGGGGGGGGGGGGGGGGGAGGCTGCCCATGACAGCTCATCTGGTCTGCTTCTTACTTTCCCCTCCCCTGCCTGTGTTGACTGCTGAGAGCAAGACAGCAAACAGTGCGGCTGTGGGTGTGAGAGGAAGGCTTGCTTCTCACCCCAGCTGCAGCTCCCTGCAGAATCCTGCATACCGCATGAAGGGCAGAGCGGGAAGCCTTCAAAGGAGCCAGTCCTTCCTGGCTGCTCCCTTCGCATCCTGACCCAGTCTAATGGTGTTTTTGCAATTTTCCTGTCAGCTTGGTGGGAGAAGTTCAAAGAGCCTGTCTTCCTTTCTGACTTCCTCTCCAGACATGCAGCTTTCTCTGCTGCTCCCTTGCCCCAGGTCTCTCAAGGAAACTGATCTCTTTCCTCCCCTTCCCACTCCCCAGAAAGGTCTGTTCTTGGGTGTATGTATCCTGAAAGCCAGTGAAGTGGGGGTGTCATCTGAAACACATGGTAGGTGGGGAGGCTACCAAAGCCTCTGTGGGGTTGGACCCTCAGAGGTTTTGGGAAGGAAAGAGAACTTCTGGAGTGGGAATGATCACTAATCCTGAAAGAAGCTGATGGATCATTCATGATTTACTCTCTGGGACATGCTTCCTAGTGGCCAGTGACAAAAGAGAATTTGTCCCCAAGGCTGCCTCCCTGATGAGGAAGCTTAGTTGCTGAGACTGTTCACTGGGAAGAGTCTTGGATCCCAGGGCTTTCTAAACAGACCTCAGAAACAAGAATGTGTGGCAATCACTTTTGTCAAGGCCATCGTTCTCTCAGATTGGAGTTTTCTAGTTTTCCCAAGGCATGAAGTGTCACTCAGTACCATGCTCCCTCAATCCTAAGTACCCCAGGAACTCCAGCAGAGTGTTCAGGGAACTATACTCCTTCAGTAAAGAGCTCTCCTCCATCCTGCTCTCTTTCCTCTATTAAACAGGCCCACAGGACCTGGAGGTAGAGGGGCCTTTCCTGCTGCCCCCATGCCAGGCCTCTATACCCACTGGATGGAGTTTGCCAGGCCCAGGAAGAAGCAGGGCTCCAAGTCCACCCTTCCAGAGATGGAACTAACTAGGTAGAGATAGGACTAACTGTAAGCAGGCCAGGAGACCAGGTGCATAGTGGCCCCCAGAGCTAGCCTGAATATGATCTGGAAACCTAAATCCCTCAAGAGTAGAGGGGCTGGTTTCCAGAGAAGCCCCAACTATAAGCCTTGTGGACAAGACTCAGAAGGCAGAATAATAATCTGTTTGGGCTGCAGAGAAAGGGGGCTCAGGACTGCCAGGCAGAAAAAGGGCAGAGGACAAATGAATCAGCAAAATTACTTCTCATCCCCCTCCCCAAAGGAAAGAGGAAGGAGAATGGAAATTTCCATCAAGAAAGACTGGCAGGATGCTGGGTAAAAGTTGAAAGGCCAAGAGATACACAGGGCAGGAAAATAACATCATCCAATCTAAGTGATTCACCTTGAGACTAGTGATACAAGAAGGAAGGGAAGTGAGTAAGTGCTGGAATTTTAGTCATTTTAGTCAACCATGTGACCCACCAGTGCCGGGGACTTCCTTCACAGAATTAGTACAAATGGACTCAGAGGTATATGTTATTTTAGAGGGAGCACTAAGTGAGAAATAGAAAAGACCAGGGAAATGGTTAATGACCTCATGTTCATTTGACCAAAAGGCTACTGAAGGAGATCTAACTCCTGGCTTGGTTAACATCCATATTTCGGATATTTTAGACCACAAAGCAGGATAGTGATTGTTATGTGGAACTGGCTACCTTTTGTGTGGGGTGGATTTAAAGTAGTTCCTTACCTCAAATACATAACAGAATGAGTGCCAGTTAGACTAAATAATTATTTTTGAAGGGAAGCAATTCAAAAATAAGAAAAACAAGAAGACTATATAGAAGGATATTTGATTTTGTGTGTGTGTGTGTGTGTGTGTGTGTGTGTGTGTGTGTTGCTAAGGACTGAACCCAGGGCCTCAGTTTCCTGAGTCACTGGGATTATAGGTATGAACTACCATTCTGGGCATGTGAAAAGTTTCATAAGCATAAAAGCAATAGGAGTTGCTTGATTAACTTGACTATATTTTAAAAAAAAATTTGTGCCAGGCATGGTGGCACACACCTGTAATCCCAGCAGCTCAGGAAACTGAGGCAGAAGGACTATAAGTTCAAAGTCAGCCTCAGTAATTTAGTGAGGCTCTAAGCAACTTAGTGAGACCCTGTCTCAAAATAATATAAAAAGGAATGGAAATGTGACTCAGAGGTTATTCATCCCTGGATTCAATTCCTAATAAAAACTTTTAAAAATATACTGGGCACAGTGGCACATACCCATAATCCCAGCTATTCAGGAGGCTGAGGCAGAAGAATCAGAAGTTCAAGGTCAGCCTGGGTAACAATAAGACCCTGTTTCAAAATAAAAAATTTTAAAAGGGCAGGAACGTAGTTCAGTGGTAGAGCACCCCTGGGTTCAATTCCTAGTACCACACACACACACACACACAAATTACAACTCATATAAATGAAATTATAAGACAACAGAAAAATTATACAAAACCCACAAGTTAAAAAGAACCAAGTATAAGAAAGAGGCAATTGACAGAAGAAACTATGGTGATCAAGTTTTTAACAATTTCTCATTCTTTTGAAAAATAAGAAAATGTGAACTAAGCAATAAAATGTCCCCTTTCATTCAAAATAAGCAAAATAAAAATGTTTCAAATAATAAAATTACATTCTCCAGGTAAGACACTGTAAATGAAAGCATATACTGGGACAGACTTTCTAAAAGACAATTTGGGGACAGGCATCAAAGACCTTTGAGAAATTCATTCTGTTTTTGACCAGTGACAGTAGCTGTCCACTGATTATGTTTCCTTACACAGTGTACAGGCAGTTCTAGGAAGTGGCTACCCAGCCAAGAGCTATATTCCCCAGGTCCGCTTGAGGTAAGCACCACACCATGTAACTAGCCCTCACTGATGGAAGATGAGTGGTGTGCGTCACTTATAAGACAAATGGTTAGGAAGCAGATGTACTTGGTCAAGCATGGTGGCTCACACCTGTAATCCCAGCAACTCAGGAGGTTGAAGCAGAAAGATTGCAAGTTTGAGGCCAGCCTCAGCAATTTAGCAAGACATTGTCTCAAAAAAAAATAATAAATAAATAATGAATGAATGAATGAATGAATAATGAATAATGAATAATGAATAAAAAGGGCTGGGGAAATAGGAAACAGCTTGGTGGTATAGTGCCCCTGGATTTAATGTCCAGTACCATAAAAAAGAAGGAGAAGGAGGAGAAAGGAAGAAGCAGCTTTTCCATCCTTTGTTTTCCTGTTTATAGTGGTACATGCTGATGACGGCAAAGTAATAAGCTAGATGGAACCTGGGTTCCTGAATGACCATGTTGAAGTCAACCCACCACACTCTTGTTAGACAACTGAATGAGAAACAAAGTTTTATAGAGTTAAGTCTGTGTGATTTGGGGCTTTATCTATTACAGCAGTTAATATTCTTTACATCTACTACCCAGAAATTGCCCTTATAGGAATATTTCCTAAAGAAATAATCAGAGATGCAAAGAAGATAAGGCCCAAGAACAATGAATGAAGCCTAAATGTTTATAATCACAGGGCATGCTGCAGAGAGCTCTGGAACATGGGAATGAGAAGTGGCCAACTGAGGACAGATAATAAATGGGGCAACTTCTCAGTAGTACACATACTAATAATTGTGATGGGAATAAGGAAGAAGGGCAAATGAGAAGAAAAGGGGAAAAGAACTGGTCAGCAAGCCCTGAGTTCAATGTGCATAAACTGAACCATTTGTACAAACATTTTAGAACAGGATGGTGAAGGATACTGGCATGGAAATATTTTGTTAATTGTAATAAGCATTTTTTCCTAAGAAATATTTTGACATACAACTAAATTTCCAAGGTCTCTCTTACCTTTTAAATCTCCAGCCCAAGTCCCCTAACACTTTTATTTTCATAATTATAAAGTTTTTCTTCTCCTCTTTGTTACTGATTCTTCTCACCATTTTCTCCAAGGCGGTGACAGGCGGTGATGGTCATACTAGTAGGGTAAGTACCACTTTAGAGGTATGTTAAATGTGTTGCTGGACACAGTAGTGCACATCTGTAATGCTAGCAACTCAGGAGGCCTCAGCAACTTAGCAAGACCTTGTCTCAAAATAAAAAATAAAAAGTACTAAGGATATAGCTCAGTGGTAGAGTACCCTGAATTTAATCCCCAGTACCACAAATATATATATATATATATATATATATATATATATATATACTGCCTATACTTTCAAATATATTTCCACTTACCTACATAAAATAATCCTTACTTCAAGCACCTTTGTCTGAACTGTCAAGTCTTCTATATACATATATGTATGTCTTGACATACATATATGTCAAGTCTTCATTTTTTGAAATAGCAATCTCAAATTAACTATATTAGTCAGGACAGTCTAGGGTATGCTTCTGTAATAAATAACTCTCAAATTTCAGGGGACACACAAAAGATTTCTTTCTCTCATGTGCTACATCATGTTCATGCCAGGTTGGCTAGGGGCTCTCCTCTACATAATCCTTCAAAGACCCAGGGTGACAGAGTTACATCTTTTTTCCCCTCTCTGGTGCTGGGGATCAAATCCAGGCCTCAGGCCTGATAGACATGCACTTTACCCCTGAGTTACATCTCCAGCCCTGGTTACACCCTTTTGTAAATGTACTATTAAAAGAAGAGGTCTCTTAATCACTGAAACAAGAAAAGAGAGCTTAAAAAAAGGGAATCCAGGTATTTTCTGCCTTAGGCAGAAATGACAACATAATTTCTGCTTAAATTCATTGCTTAGAACTTGTCACATGGTTTACCTAATAGGCAGGACTACAATTTTTAGTGAGCACCACTGTCTCTGCCTTAATTACCACTGCTTCTATCATCCTGACTATCATTTCCCCTCTGGCACTGCCTGTTTTCTACTTATCTTTGCACAAACGAGAATCTGTCTTTCTGAGATTGTGCTAGGATAAATATTGCTGTTCTGCCCTCCTCCTGTGCCCACTGGAACTTGCTTGTTGACCATGGTACTCTTTTCTGCTTAACCTGGAAGCAGCAACAGAATCCTTTTCAACACAGGTAGCTGCAGTTTGTCAATGCCATCACTGGAGGTGAAACTCGTTTGTCTTTCTCCACCTGAGGATTTTCTCTGGACGTGGAACTGGAACTGGTTTCCTTGGTTCTATCTTCACTATTCCAATACTGTGTTCAAGATGGATGTGAGACCTGTAGGCACTTGCTCATTTTTGTTGTCTGTATTGTTCATGAATTGTACATAATCTGGGAACTCCAATGCTATCAACATTTTTGGGTTCTGGTATTTTCCCTTCAACTTCTACCGCTTTGATCAGGGTAAGAACAATCAAAGGAAACTTGACTTCCTTCATAGCTAACATGGTCTACTACCCATAAACTGAAAGAAAAGGAACCTTTTAGGTACAAACAGAAACACAAATGCCTCTCAAACAGAACTTTGAAACAACAACCCAGCTTCTCTAGAAGTCTCCATGGTTTCAAGAGCACTCCTCTATGCCAACGAAGGAAAGGAAACCATTCTTTCCTACCCCTGTGTGACATAGAACAAAGAGAATATCCCTCATTAAAAAAAAAAAAAAAAAAAAAAAAAAAAAAAAAAAAAAGAGGTTTCTGCTGTGCAAGGTGGTTCACACCTGTAATCCTAGCAGCTAGGGAGGTTGATACAGGAGGATTACAAATTTAAGGCCAGTCTTAGCAACTTAATAAGGCTCTATGCAACTTAGTGAGACGCTGTTTCAAACTTTTAAAAAATAATAAAAAGGGCTGGGGATGTGGCTCAGTGGGTTCAATCCTCAATACCAAAAAGACGACAAAGAAAGAGAGAGAGAGAGAGAGACAGAGAGAGAGAGAGAGACAGAGAGAGAGAGAGACAGAGAGAGAGAGAGAGACAGAGAGAGAAACCAAGGGATTCCTCTTTTCTTTAAAAAGAAAGAATCACTTTCTTTATGGGTTAAAGAAAGTAGAATCTCCTAAGGAAAATCCAGAATGTTCTGCCTCTCAGCTGTTAAAACTCTGTTCACCATTTTGTTTCTCACAAGTTTTTTACTGAGCCCCTGGGGTCTCTGGTAAAAGATACTTCAGAAAATAGAGAAGTCGGGACAGGCTGCTGGCTTCCTTGTATTTTTTTTCCTCTAAACCATTTCCCCAAACTCCTCAAAGTCCTCACATTATACAAAGTGAAGATTTGTTCTCTCTACACCAATGGTCAAGAAGTCTCTCCTGACAGAAGTTTTCACTACTGTTGCTGTTTGGAATTGGCTCCACAGACGTAAACAGGGTCATCTGGGGCCAAAGAGGGTGGGTGTTTAGTTTTAAAGCTCTGGGGTTAAGAGTGAAAGCATGTGACTTCAGCTCCGCCAGAAACAGAGAAGCCTTTGTGTGCAGAGAGCAAGCAGCAGTCCTGAGGCTAAACACAGGGGGAGCGGGAAAGAGAACGCTGACACAGGTTCCAGGGGCTGGTAGGACACCAGAGAGGGAGGTTAACTCTTTGTTTCAGGCTCCCAGGCTTCCATGGGGAGAGCTTCTGTTTGTGGTTCATGGTAGAGCAAAGCCCTGAAAAAAAAAAAAAGAGCTCGCGAAGGGACATACGTATTCCTGCAGCAAACCTTGAAATGAGAGTCACACCAAAGCACTGGAAGCAAGAGCAATGTCCAGGGCTCCCTTGTGTAAGATTTTCCACAGTACTTCCTTAGGGTCCCCACATCAAAACACTGCAGGCTGGTCCTGTTCCCAGTGCTCCCCCGACTCATCCCCCTCCCCTCCTGTGTGGCTGGGTGAACTGGAGAGCAGAGCAGTCAGAACCACACACCCCGCTTGTCCCTCCCTCTCAGGAGCGGGAGGGAGGTGGTTGGCAAGCGTTGCCAGAGGGAAGTCGGTAGGCTGCTGACACAGCCTGCCTAGGTGCTTGGCCACAGGGACACTTGGTGAGCTTGGGCTCTGTTCACTGCCCACACAAAGCAAGGCAGGGGGCCCACCATCCAGCACATCGCAAAGCTTATCTACCCCAGTGCCAGCATGCTCTTTCCCCAATCCCACCCCAACCCAGAAATTCCTACATGAAGACTTACTGAAGTGAGCAAGTCAAATTTCCTAAAAGTTTGCAGAATCTGACCTTTAGACTTTGGAGGCAGGAGGAAAGAAAACAAGGCTCATTTCGCCACTCAAAGCCTGGGCACACCTTGCTGGACATTATGCCATCAGCAGTCTTCCCTCATGACTCCTTACTTCTTTCCAAAGACTTCTGAGTCCCTCGGCAGAGTCAATTTCTTTGCTGGATAGTTTTTCTCTGTGGTGGTGAACCTGACAGACCAGTCACTGCCCACCATGGACTTCAGTCTGTCCAAACCGAAAGCAGAGAGCTGCTCACACGACTATGTTCACTGGTGGTCAAGAAAATGGTGACCATTTGTTGTGAAAAAGAAAAGTAATATATGCTGGTCCTTAATGGTACAAAATCTAGTCATACAGGTGGCTTTCAGTTTCCCCAGTTGACGAGCTCTTCTCTACATTTCAGGAAGGGATCATCAAAATTATGCATCTGCAGTGGCTATATGCTGCAAATATTGGGTTAGTACTGAGAGTCTCACAACTTTGAGCCTACCAGATTCAGGGTCTAATGGGTTTTTCTGGGGCTGCTATTTAGAACAGTACCCAGCCCACTTGAGAGAGAGAGAGAGAGAGAGAGAGAGAGAGAGATTCCAGTAACTTTGCAATTAGTGCCTGGGGCTTGAGGGCATTTGGCAAATGTAATGGTGTGTTAGCAATGAGGTTGCCACTAGGCACTGAACCCTCTCCGCTTCAAAGATAGAATCATGGGTCAGAGCCTTGGGTTCACTCAGGTGAAAAACAAGAAGTTTTTATCAGGATTGTGCAGATCTCCTGGGCCTCTGCTCTGGGTCTCCCATGGCGACTGACCACGTTCTCCTACACCTCCAAGGTCTAATTGCTTCCACCAGCTCATTCAGCACAAACCTCAAGAATCTTTGATCAGAGAAATCCCCTGCAGAGTTTGTGGAAAGGCACCCAGTTTCACTGCTCTCTTTAAGCTAAGATAGAAGGGCTATAAAGAAAACAGTGGACACAAATACCCTGTTTGCATTGGGGCTGTGGCCTCCAAAAGAACCAGACCACTGTCACAGCTTTCATCTCTGAGTGTGCTGATGAGAAGCATGGATCTCTGAAATCAGGAATACAGTATGATAAACACAAGTCTCCAGAGATTATACCATTCTCCCTCAAGGGACACAGAGGCAGCTCCTTACAATATGAAAGAAAGGTTGCTTAGATTTCTAAGTTTATTTCAGTGCTTATTCTTTCTCTTGTTGCTTTGCATAAAACCAATAGTCATTAAATTTTATGACCATGTGACAGATTCAGATATTCAATTAATTGCCTAAAATCTTACACACAAATTCTTAAATCTGTGCATATTCTGTACCTTTTCCCAAGGAAAGGATTGACATATTATTTCAGAAGAAGCAAAAGAGTTCAAGACTGAAAAAAGAAACTGCTGGGTAAAATGGTGGACAGATATGCAGTCTGGTCCTACCCCACTGACAGATGAGGACATCCAGGACCAGAGAGGTAAAGTCACTTCTTTGCCCCAAGTCATTCAACCAGTCAGTCGTAGAGTCAGGGTAAGTACTTAGTCTCTTTCGTCCTGGTGAGGCAGGTTTTCCAGACCGTGTGGCCTGTTTCTTTTGAATCTTTGCACTGGGTTTAGGGTGGCTTGCCCCACAGCCAGTGCTATTGACTCATTCAGTGGACCTCATCTTCTCAGGCAAAGTTTGGCATTCATTCAACTGCAGGGTGGCATGAAGCCAGGGGGCCTTTGAATGGCACCAGACAGGCCATCGCTAACATCACTTACTCTCACCCTTCCTCTAGGGCAATTCCAATTCTAATTCCACACGGAGCCTTCGCAGTTGGGAGGGCAAACATATCTCCTAGGAAGCAGGGGATTAAGGGCAGAGTGGTTGGGGTTAGTGGTCCAAAGGAGTCTCATTTTACACAGGGATTGGTTCCAAGACCTCCTATGAGGCAGAAATCACACAAAGTGAAAATTGTCCTTGAAAATCCTTTACAGCACCCATGAAGTTCAACAAGCAGACACGATCACTTCTCAGGACATCCCAGCCCAGCCACTTTTCCTTCTGTTGCCTCAGTTGAGCAGCAGAGGAAAACACAGGCTGGCATTTAAACTTTACTGGAGTAGAGAAACCTATCTTTGAGTGTGATCAGATGCTGGTGTGCTGTGAGGCCAGGAAAGGGCTGTCATGCGTGTTCCCATATCACACTCCCTCTAGGCACCAGCTGCTTATGGAATAAAGGACGGGAGTGCTATATTGCATCACTATGTATCAATCTCTCTTCCTCCTCTCTCTCAGCTGAAGTGTACAGTTGACTTCATGCAAAGTAAATGGGTGCTTCAGGAACTACTTATTCATTCATTCATTCATTCATTCATTCATTCATTCATTCATTTTCCTAGGGATTGAACCCATGCATCCTAGGCAAGCATTCTGCCACTGAGCTACTCTCCAGCCCAGAATCTCCACCCTCAACAATAGCATCTCATCATGCTGCAGCCTTGCTTGAATTCCTGACCCACAGAAACTATGAGACAATAGATGTCTGCTATTTTTTTATACCTTTATTTTATTTACTTATTTTTATGTGATGCTGTGTGGATCAAACCCAGTGCCTCACATGTGCTAGGCAAATGCTCCACTGCTGAGCTACAACCCCAGCCCAGATGTCTATTATTTTAAGGTGCTAAATTGGGGGTAATTTGTTGTGTAGAACACACATACAGAATTCTAATATGATGGGTAGGTGCCTAGAGCAGCAGGCTAAGGAATAATCTGGTAAATCAAGTTTTCCAGTGGGTCTGATGGAATTAGAGTTGCCTTTAGAACCTCCTGCTGCCCCCAGAGCAGAGAAGTGGCAGGTGAGCAAGTGGCACAGTAGAAGGGGCAAGGCTGACAAGAGATCAGTTAGGAGGCTTTGCAGGTGTCCAGGCAAGAGGATTTACATTAAGACAATACAACTGGATGTGGTGGTGCACACCTATAATCCCAGTGACTCAGGAGGCTGAGGCAGGAGGATCACAAATTGAAGAGCAGCTTGGACAATTTAGCAAGACCCTGTCTTGAAATAAAAATAAATATAGCATGTAGTTCAGTGTTAGAGCACTAGTGTTCCATCCCCAGTACAAAAAAAAAAAAATGTCAATGCAGTAGAGAAGAGGGAAGATAGGTGATAGAGACATTTCCAAGTAAGAGCAGTCACAACCTATTGATTCATTGCTTATTGCTTACAAACAATAATAAAAGTAATATTATTAATAACCAACATTTATTGAAAACTTAGTTCACACATTTAACCCTCATAATGACCCTATGTCTAGGTCCTCTTACATCACAGTGGAAGAAAGCAAGGCACAGGAAAATTATATGACCTGTCCAATGCCACACAACTGGGGAGCAGCACAGTCTGGTTCAAACTTGGGCCACTATGCCCTCACTTCCACACTGTGCTTCCTCTGGAGGGGTCAGAGAAAGGAAGGGAGAAAGGGTGGGACAAGGGTGAGTTCTCAGGTTGCTACTCAAAGTAGGAACAGATGTATTAAAGACCTGACCATCACCCAGTCACCTACTGATGTCCTGTGTACCTAGGAGGAGCTGCTCAATGGACCCAACTACAACCCAGCATGTGAAACACAGAATAACATCCGGATGTGGCACCAGGCCCCACTTCTGCCACACTCCGGTGAAAACAAACCTCACTATCCAAATATAGAGTGACTAGATGTGCCATGTTTTACAGGAGAAGAGGCAGTTATTTGGCATTAAAAATAGACAAGTTTGGCTTCCTCAAAGAGCTGAGCAAGAGCAGTGCAATTTCCAAATTGCACAGATGGATGGGCTGAGAACCCTCAGCCTGAGTTAACTATTGATTGATTGGGGTACTGGGGATTGATCCCAGGGGCTCTCTACCACTGAGCTATATCCCCAACCTTTTTATTTTTTATTTTGAGATAGGGTCTCACTAGGTTTCCCGAGCTGGCCTGGAATTTGTGATCCTCCTGCCTCAGTTTCCAGAAAAGCTAATATTACAGGCATGTGCCACAGCCCCCTGACTGACTCAGCTATTTAGAGTCCAGGGCTGGGGGTATAGCTCAGCAGTAGAGCATTTGCCTATCATACATGAGGTCATGGGATCAATCCTAAACACTGCCAAAAAATAAAATAAATGGAGATCAAATATGACTGGGTAGATAGCTCAGTGGTAGAGTGCATGCCTAACATACCCGAGGCCTTGGGTTCTATCCCCAGTACCAATAAATAAATAGCACAGACAAAAAATTACAATGCTTTCCTGGGCCTCAGTTTACTCATCTGTAAAACAAGAGGTTAGACAATATGATCCAGGCTGCAACCATCTGTGGAGGTAGGAGCTGGAGTCCTAGAATGGCCCTCTTGCTCACAGCTTACTGCTGATAGGACCAGGAATACTTTTTCCCAAGGATTTATAGAACTCTGTCAAGAGCTTTAAATTGTCCTTTCGAGCACACACTTTGTTAATCCACAGAGAAATGCAAGCCAGGAAGTCCCCTACATCTGAGATGCTACATGGAGAAAGGGAAACCAAAGCTCAGTTTGAAGGAGGGTAGGTGGGCATGGAAAGGGTGCTGGAGGTCCTTTCCACCATTGAGGCTGCCGTTGTTGAGTGCCAGCAGTGGGCAGATCCTTTGACACATCCCCTTTAATCCTGCAAGGCAGGCACAGCTGGATTTTACACATGGAAGAACTGAAGGCCCAGAGGTTACAATTTGCCCAAGATCATTCAGCTGGTGGAGGCTGGAACCTAACCGGGATCCAAATACAGGTTTGATGAAAGCTCCCTCTTTCCATCTTATGGGGCCTCTGTAGTGCTGCTTTCTGTGCAGTCAGACTTTGCTCTTCTCAATTCCAAAAGGGAAAAGGAAGTCATGACAAAAACCCAGAGTCTTTGGGTAACTCAAGATGCAGTTGAGAAATCAGTCAGTAGTCTTTAATTCTCCAATGATCCCCTTGCATTTTGCGGGGGAGAGTACCAGGGATTGAACCCAGAGGTGCTTAACCACTGAGTCATATACCCAGCACCCCCTCCTTTTTTTGAGACAGGGCATCACTAAGTTGCTAAGGCTGTCTTTGAATTTGTGATCCTTCTGCCTCAGTCTCCTGAGTCTCTGGGATTACAGGCGTGCGCCACCACACCCGGCATCCCCTTGCATCTTATCACATCTCAAAAAAGAAAGACCAGCCTTGCTTTAAATGTTTTTATTAAAAATTGTACCAATTGATGGGGGAAAAAGATATACACACATACACATATATGCATATGAAGAATAGAAAGTCAGATGCTCTGTACAGGTTAAAAAATAACAGGTCGCCCTTTCTTTTCCCCTCCCCAGGGTAGAATGCCCAGATCCCAGGGCAACTACCTGGGCATGAATAAAATGCTACATCTCACTGGGTCTCCCCAACAGTCCCTGTGGATCCAGGGATGGGGTGGACCCCTAGGCAATGCTCTTAGATCGGGGAAAGGCACTGTCATCTGCACACTGAGAGGGTGCCAGCCAGGGCCCAACATATGCACAGCACCTTTGGAGGAGGCTGGCCCAGGTATTGCGGAACTCAGCTTTCTCCGCTGTTCCCTCAAGGCTCAGTCCCCATGGTAATTCCAGGGAGCTTGGAAGGCTAATGGGTTAACCCCTTCCTGCCAGCGTGTCTGATCAGAATGGCCTGCCTCTAAGGGTCCTCATCTTCACACAGAGAGACCCTGCAGCTTTCTCCAGCCAAGGCTGGCTGCAGTAGCACTAATCTGCAGAAGCCCAGCAGAGCTGCGGTGACTGAGGTCTTCTGATACTCTGTAGTCTCCCTTCCCCACCTCCCCACAAGCCCCCATAAAAGCTCTCATTGGGGTAGTATGCTCCTTGCTGGCCGGACAGTGACAGTGGCTTCGTTTTCTTGAAAGCTTTGGGCTGACAGGGTCCCTGGCTGGATCATCCTAAATAACCCGCTCCCTGTCATGCCCAGGCACCAGCTGAAATGCCAGGGGCAACAAGACAAGTCAGCCCTCCAAATAAGCCTGTTGCATAGCTCTGGGCACCAACCCACTCCCCTGGGGGGCGAAGGAGGTCACTGACAGGTGATCTTTCCACCTCAGATTGAGCAAGAAAAAGCCACAAGGGGCAGCTCTGCAGCAGCCCAGTCTTTGAAGCAGGCAAGGCAATCCAGGCTGAGTCCTGCAACCTCACCCAGGGAGTTAGTATCTAGCCTCCCCCAACCCCATCTGTATACTGCCTTCTAGAAACTCCTATGGGGTTCTGAATTAGAGGGGCTGTTTGGATCCTGAATATCAGACTTCCCTTCCTCCAGGGCATTTCCAGTCCCTCTCCCACCCCCACCTTCAGCACTCCACAAAAGCCCCACTGGCCTTCAGCTGGTTACAGGTCAGGACCCAGGTCAGACTCTCCCTCCCTCTAAATTTGAATCTCCACCCCCTCACTAGAGAAAGCCAGGCTCCTGGGGTGGGGGATGGAGTTGGAGGGGCCCAGGCAAGGGGCATCTCCTGAGGCTGGATTTGGGGAATATAAAGTCAATTCACTAGGAGAGGGAAAGAGGCCAGTCTGGATTACTAGGTCCATTAAACCAGTCAGCCAGGAGGAACCTCTCCCTCCTGGGGCTGCATTGCTGGGTCCCTTCTGGAGGTATGTGTGTGTTTGTGCATGTGCGTGTGTGCGTGCATGCGTGTGTGTAGATATATTTTATTTATTTATTTATTTATTTATTTATTTATTTATTTTCTTCTTCGGTGCTGGGGACCTAACTCAGGGCCTCCTTCATCTCACTGAGCCACATCCCCATTCTGGTTTGGGATTTTTTTGAGAGGCAGGGGAAATAAAAGGGGGTTTAAATTTTGCCCTGCCTGGCCTAAGATAGTGAGGGTGTTCCTGGCTTGGCTTAAGATGGAGATGGTACAGTGAGACCAACTGCCACCTGGCTTAATCAGTTTAAGTGGACTTGTCAAACTGCGCTCAGATCTCAGGACAGGGCACCAGGCATCCAGCCTGGGCCTGGCCAGGTCTGAAGCTGATGGTCTAGCCTCAACACCAAGGTCAGGCCCACTGTTTCTCTCAGCTCAGGTGGAAAGTCTGCCAAGAGGGGTTAAAAGTGGCTGGTGTAAATAATCCTGTGTGTGTGTGTACCACTCAAGCATACACCAGCAGCCTGACTGTCACAGCCTTGATCCAGGAGGGGAAAACAATGTATGTCCTATACATGTCACAAAACAGTATGGAGACATGCAGTGAAGGCTAGATTTCACAATGGCCAGCCTGTCCCAGAGCCAGTCTTCTTACCCATTCCCTGGGCTTCTGTAAGCAGGAACCCATCTTCTTAGCAGACACACCATGATACAGACCCTGAGAAAATGATTCTGGCCAAGAAGAGGTAATATCTCCAAATGTCTGAGCAGAACAGAACAGAGGCTTACACACACAGTCAGGAGGTCCCTCTCAGGACCACTGTGAGTGCATCCGGTACCTTTGTGCAAATAGGAAAGGCACCCCTAACTCTGAGCAGATGCAGCCCCACATCAGAGCACACAGGTTAGAGAGCAGAGTAACGTCTGGATTTCAGCCTCCATTAGCTCCCTCTGCAGGTGCCCTTGCACAGTGAACAACTTGCCCAACTGTACATCCAAAAGATCAGTTGTCCTTCAACAGTACTGAAGATCTCTTCTCTGCAGAACTAGAGGAGCTTGGGCTTGTTCAGATTCAAGAGTCTACTTTGGACTCCTCCAGTATCCTTGAGTTGTCCCAGGATCTTCTATGCCCGGGGGAAGTCATCCTTTCTTTGGGCCTTGCTTTATCTTTAGCACCAATGTTGTCTTTTCTTACATATGCAAAAATTATAATTTAATTTCTAAGTGTCTGGTTAACAGATTCCCTGTGTCTGATATCAAAGCTGCCAGACCAGCTGCTTTAAATTCCCTCCATTAGTGCCACAGCAGGGAGAGAAGGGAAGAAGTTCAGAGGCAGCTGTGATCCTGCTGAGTTCCAGAGCTTGCCCTCCTGGCTTGGCTGGAAGCTGAAGGAAGACAGGAAATGTGTACCCAGCTTTGATGGTTCCACACTCTGATCACTGTCTATGACTCTAAAAGTCACTTTTCAGGTGACAAAGCCACTTGTTCTGGCTTTTTCCTCTATCCCACTAGGTGTGAAAAAGGAATGGGGGTGAGGGGGAGGAGGTATGTCGTTTCCAAGGAAACCAAGGGGTCTGGGGCCTCTGGGGCTGACTTTTATCTGTGGGATGGCTGCCACATTTCCTAGCCCCACTGCAAACCTGCCCCTTTTTGTGCCACAGTGCTGATATTGGGTGGAATGCAGTCCAGTTGGCAGGATCTTTGGAAAACAGAGCTGACAAAGGCACAGGCTGCTGGGCATAGCAAGTTGACTGGCTGCCGGGCCTACCTGTGGCTGATACCCAGTTGGTCCCAGGTAGCAGAAGTAGCAGTGGTTCTGTGCCTTAGGACCAATCCCAGAGCCTCCAAGTGGGATTAAATCAGATTTGAGGTCTACCGGAATGCTTGGTTCATTCTGCAGCACTTTCAAGGGGTCCTTGGAGAAGCCCAGCCCTCCCTGAGTTGGCTGGAGGTGACAGTTCTGGGGTAAGAATCCCTGAGCCCTCAGGGTGGGCAATGGCTGGGCCCAATAAGAACCCAAATGTGGAGCTGGCTGGCCGGCCTAGTGATGCTGCCATCTGTAGCTGGAAAGGTTCTGGCCAAGGCCCTGTTTGGTTAGAGCAGTATGACCATGAGGATCGAGTCCTCTCATGCATGATGGGAGGATGATAGGTTTGGTGGGACTGGAGGTCTAATCCAGTCTCCTATTTCTTAACTGAGTTTCTGTAGAATAACTATAGTCCACTTCCTGGAGAATATCACTAACTGGTCATCTTTGACAGCTCTGATTGAAGAACCTACTTGTCAGAGCCCTTGGGAGTTCCCAGCATCACAGACCCATGAGCCTCTCCATCAACAGTGTTTGACAAAGTCCCCAATTCAAGGTCAAGTCCCTGAACAGGGAAAGAAGGTCCGGATGGGGTATGTCATATGTACACACAGAGGAAAAACTTAAAAATAACAAAAACAACTTCCCAAGACACAGTGTTGGTCCTCCCGGACAACTCCAGACTGCGTTCCTGGTGCCCCAAGTGAAGCAGGCAGCCCAGCCTCACCTAGGACCTGCCCCATCCCTGTTCTCATCTCCATTTAAAGCCAGGTTGTGCAGGAAGAGGAGAATCTGCCACCACACACGGTTTCGGTTCTGCTGGTGCTGAAAGAGGGAAAAAAAAAAAAAAATCACCATAACTGCCAAACACCACCTAGATCATTTCCAATAAAAGTTCAAATCTCCATGCCTCAGGGCCGCACTTTAATCCCAACAGTCCAGCAAACTGGGGGGAGCCGGGGGGTGGGGGGTAGGCAACAGACAGGGGATGAGGAGGAGATGGTTGGGTTCTCCAAAAACAATTACAGTTTTAACATTCAAAAGAAAAGACTGGTTCTATGTGCACCGTGCACGAGAGGATTAGACTTTTTCCCCTGCTCACAGGATTTTCCAGAGTTTAGCCAAGTGCTGCTTTTAATCAGATTGGCTCCTGAGCCCCCCAAACCTCAGCTGCATGAACAACAAACTTGCTTCAGAGAGAAAGAGAAGAAGTCCCCCCTCCCCCTACTCTAAAGTAACAGAGAACAAGGGGAGAAAGAAGGGGGAGCCTCCATCTGCAAGTGATTTGACACTGTGAAGGTCAAAGGGTTAATCTTCAATTTAAACCACACTGCTGAGGCAGCAAAAATCTGATTTCATCCAGTGCAAACACGCACACACACAGACACACACACAGACACACACACTTGCGCGTCCGCCCTCTCCCCCTTCCCAGCATCTCCAGCTCCGTGCTGCCCTTTTTATAGCTGCTCTTGACAGTAAGCCATAAATAATCCCTCTTGGAGCGCCTTCCTACTGACTGGAGCCAATTAAACGTTAAGCAAGAACATGCTTGAAAACAAAACAAAAACAAAGAATGCACACCACGCTCTGGAGGTTATCCCAGGTCCTACTGTCAGGCTGAGAAGCTGGGGGCAAAGTTCAAGGGTCAGTGGCTCACAGGTTTGTGCTTAGCGTGCTACCCAAACAGGTACCACTTCCCAGGGGCCAGCAGAGGCCCCGAGGGGATGAGGGGCTGCTGGAAGAGGCAGTCTTTGTTCTCTTCTTGTCTACTAGGGGAGGAGGACTGGGCTGGGGCCTCTCCACAGGGTTCTCAGTGGACAGGGGAATAAAAACCTAATGTGCAGAAAGGGGCCAGCACAGGCCGGCCTTGGATTCCTTCGATGACCAGTCTGCAAGCAAGTTTATGTGATGTGTCCAGGGGAGCTGGAGCCCTCCCTTAGACAATCTTTAGCCACAGCTACCCTGGTTCCCCACCAGGCAACTTCTGGTCAGATGGGAAAAGGATAGAAGAAGCCAGTGAAATAACTGAAATGTGAACCCACGTTTCCTAGACTCCCAGAGTCTGAGGTTATGTCCAGTCCCAGCCTCCCTGACCTTTCCCCAGGGAATCATGCAGAGGTTCCCCTTCCCTTCTGCTCAGCCACAGATAAAAGTGGTGTCCCCTGAGGCTAACCTCAGGGCTCTGACAACCCAGGTGAACACAGAACACCTCACATCCACAGCAAGAACATTCCTCTTTCCCCTGCTGAAAAGACTAGAAAACGATCCAGCAAGTGGAGGCACAGTGCCTGCTCACAGGGGAAGTGGGGTGTGCCACAGAGAGGCCTGGCAGGCGGCTGGGAGACTGATGGCTTCCTCGTGTTTTGTAAACAAAGATGAGTAAAAAGAGGAAACACACCCAGCTTAATCAAATCTGGTTAGAGTAAAGCTGCGTAAAAATGGACTCAGCTGCAAACCTGGAACTCGGGACTGCAGCAGCTGGCCAGACCCCCTCCTCCTGCAACCCCTCCCCAGCTGCTGCCCAGGACAGGTGCAAAGGTCATGTGGTGGAACAGAAGGAGAATCCAGGAAAAGGGAGCTCCCTGGAGAGGCCAGTCTGCTGGCATTCTCACTCCTCAGGTGCCTGTCTGAAAAGGCGAAGTGGCAATGACAACCATGACTGTAACTGTAACAGTGTCATGGACTATATGCCAGGCTTTGCACTGAGTGCTCTACATCCTTGCTTCCCAAAGTGTGGTTCATCATCAGCCATGGTGAGCCTGTGACTCAGGAGGCTGAGGCAGAACGATTCCAAATTCAAGACCAGCCTTAGCAATTTAGCAAGACTGTCTCAAAATAAAAAAACAGAAAAGCGCTGGGGGTATAGCTTGGTGACAGAGCACTCTAGGCTCAGTCCCCAGTACCAGGGCAGTGGGGGGAAGTGGTCTATGGTCCATGGGCCAGCAGCCTTGGCAATATCTGGAAGCTGACTAGAAACACAGGCCCACTGGATCAGCATGTGCATTTTTAACAAGACCCCCACATATTCTCAGGCACACTATAGTATGAGAAATATTCTCTGTACACATCTGGTCCTATCAAGACCTGATGAAATTGATATATATTACCAGCCATTACAGATGAGATAACCAGAGACATAACTTAAATACCCCATACCTAGTAAGTGGCAGGGACAGGACTGAATGCAGACCATCCATCCCGAGAGCAATATCCCTACCTATTATCACTCTGCTCCGGGTACCACCATCTATTTAAGACCAAAGCAGATCCTCTATCCTTTCCTTCACTGGATCATCTCAAAACAGTAGAATAGCCAAGATTTGGACAAATCCCATCTCTGTGTGCCTCAGTTTCTCCCATATTCCACTAATGGAGGCCGCCTGCTAACTAGGTAACTTCCTAGGTCTCGAGGTCTCTGGGAATGAGACAAGTCAACCCTTACCCCCATTGTTTGAAGGTGTTTAGAGACCCAGAAGCAACTGTGGGCCAGTAAGTGATGTCAGACAGTAGGCTGAGGTTTGTGGGGACACTAGAAGGCAGAGAAAAAGGAACTGGGCACACAGGCCAGCCTTTGGGAAGACCTTGCTTCCACATCTCTACCTGTTGACAATCCTCAGGACTCAGGAACTGGAAGAAGTCACTATGGGTACTGGCTAGATCCTCAGGCCAGGAATCAGGGAGCCTGGCTTTAGGTTGGGATCTCCCACTGACTTATTTGTGAGAACTCACTTGACTCAGAAGGAAAATGCAGGTATTCTGTAAGATTCATGGTTTCCAAACTCAATCATCACAAAATCAGCTGAGGTGCTATTGAAGGCCCCACCCAGATCACTAGGGTTAGAATCTCCAGGAAATGGGGCCAGGAATTTGGACATTGAACAAACTCCCTGAGTGACATTTTAAAAATCAGAAATAATGTCAGGTATGGCGGCACACATCTGTAATCCCAGGAACTCTGCAGGCAGGAGGATCATAAGTTTGAGGTCAGCCTGGCCAATTAGCAAGAGACTCTCAGCAACTTAGTGAGACCCTGTCTCAAAATAAAAAATACAAAGAGCTGGGGATGTAGCTCAGTAATAAAGTGACCCTGGGTTCAATCTCCAGTACCAAAAAGATTTAAAAATTAAAAAAAAAAAAAAAGAAGTAACATTTATTGCATATTTTAATTCATAAAAGAAATACATGCTGATTGTAGAAAAACTGGAAAATACAGAAAACTAGAGAGGGAGATAAAATTGCTCATGATCCTACAGCCTAGAAGAAAACATTTCATAATTGAGCATCTTCTTCAGTCCCTTTCAAGTCTTTCCAGCAAACTAATGCCTTGTTCTGGTGACAAAGCTGGATCTGAGTCCTACACCGGTTTGGAAACCACTGAGGTGTTTTCGAACCCTAAGGAATTTGTCATCATGATTACCTTCAGGATTACAATGCAGAGTGCCAATGAATGGATCCCATTGGCCTGGTAGGGCCTGAGTGGGCCTGGAGACCAGCGGGGGAGGTTGGGAACCCATCCACAGGCCCAGGAGCCTCCCTGGGCACAAGCAATGAAGTGCATACCCCTCTTGACTCTCTTCTGCCTCAGAGCAGCCCCCAAAAGGAAACCAAGGTGACTCACACCAAAAGAATCAAAGAATGCCCTGATGACAAACAACAAAAATAAATAAAATGTTTTCTAAAAGTTGAACAAAAGAACCTGACTAGAAAAGAAAGAAAAAGGATTTGAAGGGAGGCCAGAGAGAAAAACAGTAAGGAGGAAGGAAATCAGCCTTCACCTAACAGGATGAAGGATACAAAGATACCAAAACACCAGAGAGAATGAGTCCTTCTAGAGGAGGTCGTGGAGGAGAAGGGAGAACGAAGAGGGAACCGGAAAGAGTAAGCCCGGTCTCTGACTCTTGGGTACCTGACATGGCCTAGCACACAATCTGAGATCAATGAGGACAAACCCGAAGGTCTAGCTCTTCCAAATCAGCATGAGTACCCCTCACAGAAGAGGGTTCCCAGTCAGGGTGGCTCAGAGGCAGCAGGTTGGGCACAGGAGACAGAAAACTTCCTCAGGGTCCTCAAAACTCACACAGAGCCCAAGACTAAGGCATAGAGGGAAAGAATATAAAGAATGCTCCAGGAAAGAAGCCTTATCATGGGAGTTAAAAAAGTTCTCCTCAAGCCAGGTGTGATGGTGCACACCTGCAATCTCAACTACCTCGGAGACTGAAGCAGGAGCACCCCAAGTTGGAGGTCAGCCTGGAAAACTTAGCGAGACCCTGTCTCAAAATAAAAAAGGGCTGGGGATGTTGCTCGTCTAGCATGTGAGAGGTCCTGAGTTCCATCTCCAGTACCACATACATACAAAATGTGTTATCCTCAGCTGAGAGAGCCTGAGCAGGTACCAGAGACCCACAGGTCTTCTCTGGCTCAGCTTCACTTTCCTGCTGCAGTCAGGGGTTGTAGGCATCCATTGACAAGTGTTTAAATCCCCACTGTGTGCCAAGCATTACAACCGAACGCTCCATCTTTCACCCCATTTAGAGGGAACATGGAGGGCACGTAGTAGGTACTCAACAAAGTGCATGCTGCACTGACTGAAGAAGAGTTGGCCCTGCAGGATAACCAACTTGTGTGAGGCCAGGAACAACTGATGTCTGACCAGGTCAAGAGATGAACTTTATGTGATAGCCATGGCCTCTCGCCTGGTAGAGGCCCTCTAGTAAAAGGATGTCGGGGGTTGAAGGGGAGAAAGCTGGCTGTGGTATCTGACAAGGTTGGATTACACAAATCAACCTCTGTTCATCCCACACAGCCTGTGTACTTAGCACAAAGCATGACCCTGGGCTGCTCTGGATAAGAATCTTCTCTGCCTCTCCCATTCAGATCCAATTCACACCCTCTGGGGGCTTCATGTGTCACCAGTGTTCCAGATGCTCCAGCAGAGCTAAGTCACCCAACGAATTAGAGGAAAAAGCACATCCAAGCTGCACACAACTTTAAAAGGACCTAACAAACAAAATGCAAATTTATCAAACAGCAATTTATACCATCTTAGGACAGAGTGTTTCCTATGTTCTCATTTGATCCCCACAAGGATCTGGGACATAGGAAGGGCAGGTAGTATTGACCCCATTTTACAGATGGATAAGCAAAGGCTCAAAAGTTACCCCACATAGGTTAGGTAGGTTATTCAAACCCCTGATTTCCGACTCTAAAACCATGCTCTTTCACTAAAATACTACAGCTATTTATTCACATCATGAATATAGTATTACCTTTTCAGGGAGAATCATTCCTGAATTGCTCCCCCTGGTAAGTTTAAAGACATCCTTTACAGACCATTAACTATTTAGAAAGGATGCTGTAGACCATAAAAAATAAAGCTTTCCGAGGCAGAGCTAGCTGAAGATCAAACAGAAATAAAGCAAGACTGGTGTGAAATCAGAACTCCAGACTGTGTTCTGAAACCACCCTCATTTTCTTCAAAATGTAGAACTGCACATACTCTCCTTCACAGGGGGATCCACACTCTATGAAGTCAAGTTTTCCTACCCCTTCCCTTTCCCCTGTCACACCCTAAACTCCTCCAGGCCAAGGCTGAAGGAAAGAACCTTGCAGCTGACAACAGGAACAGGATAAGGGCAACTCTGGGAAATTTCCACTTGGGAGAAGTTGGGAAGATGTTTTTGTTCAGTCTAGCAGGCTTTGATCAAGCACCCAACTGAGCTAAGAGCTACGAGGGATACAGATAATTCAGATATAAATCTCATTCTCAATTATTTTACAATCAGATGGGGAGGAAAGCAAGAACACAGAACTAGGTATCATATGAGGGAGGACAGCTCAGGGCAATAAATGAGAGCTCCATTGTATTCTTGCTTCCTGGCACAATTGGCTGAGAAGCAGGTATGGAGAGGTGGGAAGATCATGGTTTTAGAATCAATCAGATCTGTATGGCTCCTGGCTCAGTGACTTACAGTGTAACTTAGGCATATTACTTCACTTCTCTGAGCTTCAGTTTCCTATAAAACAGGAATAATGGGGTCTAGAAGTACAAAGTGGCTCTGGTGATTACAGAGAAAATATTAAGGGAGGTCCTGGGCAGAGTGCCTTTCCCTGGTGAGTTCAAGGAAAACCTGGCACCCACTTCACCTTGCCAAGCACTTCCCTGGACACACTCTGCTCACAAGGCCAGTGCCAAGAGCACCACCTTCCAAAGAGAAGGGAGATCCAGGACTTACCACTCAGAATGGCCACAGTAGCCAGAGGCAATTAGGCTCTGAATCCCAGGCTGCCATGCTGAACCAGGACTTCTGGCAACCAGGGGGCAACCTGTGGGCCCAGTGGGCCCTCTGCTCCAGACTGCCTCTGACCTAGACACCCAAGTAACTGGCAATGTGGCGAAAAGGAAAAGAAAAAAAAAAATCTACTCCTTGCCAAGAGCTTCCTCAGCCCAGCCAGCAGTGCTAACAAGGTATTGAAGCCACCATCGCAATGCCAATCATTTCTCCAAGGAAGAAAGGGCAGCCTGGGGCCCCTGTTCTTAGTTGGAGACAGCAGGCCTTTCTCAAACATCACTGGAGAGGACTGGTTCCAGCTACTGGGGGCTGAGGGAAGGATTGGGGAACAGGGCTATGTGACATCACCCTGGTCCCTAGACCCTTGTTTTGGACCTCCATAGTCTGGATGTAGGAAGTATTGAGACCCTTATCCAGTTCCCCCAAGTACTGCCTTGTGTTTCAGTTTCCGTCAATCTCAGAGCAGCACCATCAGAAGATTGGGCAACTTCAGGAGGAATAAGAGCTCAGGAGGAGCATTGTTGCATGCCCTGGTCAAAGAGGAGGGCAAGTTGACTACCAACTTGGGGCCTTGGCAGCTGGCTGTTCTCATTCTGTCTAGGGTCAGTTCACTAGACAGGACAAGGCAAACTGGTGCAGATAAAGGTTGGAACCTCCCCTCAGCACACAGGCTGACTGTTCTTGCGCTGGTCATGGAACATGACCTCTTGGCTGCCAGACATGGATCAAAAAGCAAACCAGATACTCTTCTTTATCCTTCTTTGTGCCTTCCCCAATCCCCTCCTCCTACAAAAAAAAAAAAAAAAAAGCCAGCTCGCAACGCCATGGTCTGCCCTGGTGGGCAGAGACGGATGAACTGTCCGGAACTATAAGGCCTTTCTCCTGGAAGGGAGAACAGTCAGGTGCAGAATGTGTGGGGAACTCAGTCTCTAGTCTGCCACGCTGATGACTCAGACGCTAAATATAGCGAGTGATATAAACAGAGCCAGCCACAGAGCAAACAGGGCCCCCAAGCCCCAGCAGCAGCTCTCACGCAGGCCGGCTCTCCATACCCTGCCCCAGCCTCACTGTACCTCAGCACGGTCCAGGGTAGACCTGACACTCCTGAGGCTGGTTTCCTAAGGGAACTTCTTATTCTAAGGCAAATCTTTTGGGCTCCAGTCCAGACTGTCCCATCTCGAGCCCCAGCAACCTCCTTAGCCATGGTCTGAGCCCCATAAAATCACTTACCAACATGAAGAACATCCAGTCAGGGCTCCCTGAACAAAGAATGAAGGCTGCTAGGCAGAGATGCTGTCAGTTAACGAACCATGCAAACACCAACTTGGGTAACAACATCCAAGACAGCTTCCAAGAACTATAAAGTCGGGTCCAAGTAAAATCCCAAACTCATCTTTTAACATAATTCCAAGTGGTCAACTTGTCCATTCTTTAATAGTTTGTTGTTGCTGTTGTTCCTTGAAGTGCTGGGGATTGAACCCAGGCCCCCACACATACTAGGCAGGAGCTCTACTAAATGAGCTACATCCCCACCCAGCCCCAGTCATTTGCATTACAATTCCAAAAGACCTTTCACAGCAATGCTGCAAGGTAATTGTTGGCACCCAAATTTGAAGGAGTTAAGTGATTTGCTTGTGAATGTTTAAGTGGCAGAGCTGGGATTTTAGCCCAGATCTAGCTCTGCCTATAAATCCTGGATCCCTCCTGTGATATCACAACTGAAGATGGTTTCAACTGAGTGGCTGAAAGTTTTCTCGGATTTCATTTTCCAAAAACTCTAATTACTATTTGGGGAATTTCCGAATCTGATTTTTCTGAATGGAGTCACTCCTGGTCCAAGTGAAAAAGTCATTTCCAGTCTGAATAATTCCAATCCTGTTGTAGTTTTACTCACTCACTGACCTAACTCAGCTACTTTATTGAGGGTTCTTGTCCTCTTAATGTTGCCCAGAAATATCACCATAGATTTCAAGATGGGCCACTGGGACAGGAAACTCTCCCAAAGGGAGAGAAATCATTTCCTGTCTCTCTCTAGACCCATGCTAGAGATCACAGGATGGAGAATGGAAAGAAGTCGAGGCTCAGACTTTCTAGCCAGGGAAGTCTGTCAGCTCTTAGGAAGTGAATCTCTGCCTCCATCTTCCATGCAAAAACTGGATTAACACAAGAACACTCAGATGCCACATTCCCAGAACCCAGGTGGAAGTACATCACTGTCAGCAGAACTCCAGAAATCCTTGCTGTAGCCATCAGCCCAAGAGGAACAAATAGGGGAACCTTCCTCCTGATGCAGCCAAAGGAGGCAGGATATGTGGCAAGGTTGGAAAAATGTGGACCTCCACATATGTTGCCTCTAATTCTCTTGCTGCTTCAGAAACTCTAAGGCCTAACAATGAGCACCCACTGACTCTGATTTTTGCCTCTAGATTCTTGCTTGTGGGTTTCTTGGGTAAACCAGGCTAGCCTTCCACCAAGAACATTCCTCAGGAAATATGCCTAGAAGGTACATGGCATGCATAAACTGACACCCTGGGGAATCTGGAAACGGTTACATCTGGGATCAGGTTGATACACTCAATTTGCCATAATGCCGACCTACCTCATCATCATGCTCCCTTCCTCTGCTCCATATCTCCATGGTGCAGGCAAAAAAGAATAACTGAGGTCTGTAACCAGAGACAAAATAGGGGAGCTCACTCTTCCTAAAAGACTGATGTCCAATGGCCATTATCTGGTCCCAGGACACTGTCCCAGATCTGGGGGGAAAGAAGGTGGTCAGGTCTCCTCAGCCTCCTCACTACCTCTCTCAGGTCTTTAAATTCAGTCCACAATGATAGGGAACAACTCTCATTCTCAGAAGAGAAATGGATAAGACCAAGGTCCATAACCAAGCGACTTGGTCACTGATTTCTCTGGACAGGGCAGGTGAAGGTGGTGGTGTTAAGGGAGGGCAGCTCTGCTCAGGGATCAGCTTGGCATGTAGAGGGGGAAATGAATTGTGAATCAACAAGAACAAATGTGGGGGATGATCAGGATTATAGTCAGAAGGAAACAAACAATTCAAGGACATCTCCTATGTGCCCAGAACTTTTATAGGGTGTTTTCTCACTTAATCTTCAATAAAATTCTGTGGTTTTAGCTCTAATTCACAGAAAAGGAAATTGGCTCAGCAAGGCCAAGGGACTTCCGGATGGCTAGTAGATAGCAGAGCTGTTATTTAAACCTGGGCCTTCTGACTCTGTACCTGAAGCCTAGAGAGTTAATCTTCAACAACTTCCTTCCCAGTGCCTCAGTGTCTCTGCCTGCAAAAATGAGGAAAGGAAATAGAGAAAAAAGATAAAGGATCAAAATGTAGGAGTAACTAACGATACTTTCTAGATGTGAAATATTAGACCACAGTTTACACAAGAATCAAGTTCAGAAAATGATTAACTTAAAAGGGCCCAGCTGCTAAGAGGTCCCAGAGTGCTAGTGCTCCACCTGCCTGTAGCAATCACCCTGGCGCCACCTTACTGGGAAGGAGGGAGTTAAAAGCAAGAGGACTAGGGAGAATTCTCCTAGGAGAGGTCAAAAGTCTATCTCTTTGTACTGGAAAATTTAGGGAAACCAGGTCTTTGGCCTAGAAAGGCCTTACTCGAGGCTCAGACTTTCTGGCAAGATCAGTCCATAGATTGAATCAGGGATATGAGGAACTTGAGAGCCAGTGTGAGGTGAGGTACAGGGCAGGGGAAACCCTCATGCAGTTCTTCACCACTTTTCCTTCTCCCCAGCTGGGATGGTTCTGGCTGAGAGGATAGCACCCTTTCTAGAACTGACCTGTGCCCTCAAAGAGGCAGCCCTTCCAGTTGGAAGAAACAATGCCAGCAAAGAGCAGGGTCAGACCTCAAGATAAGGGCCTCCTTTTCCTGCCTGGGTCCAGCTGGGCAAGAGAGACCTACCAGCCCACTCCTAAGGCTATCAAGGCTCACCAGTGGATGAGAGAATTTTCTGGAAAACAACTGTTGAGAGAGGTCAGATTATTGTGAATCAGAGAAGCTGCCTTCTAGATATCCTTTAGCTAAGGCTAGGGACCCAAGGCCACCATGTCCTCCTACTGGCACTGGTACCAGGACCAGATGCTGTGAGCTGGGTTCAGCTGTGTAGGCCTGTATAACCAGGGTGGAGTGAATGGGCAGGAAGAAGGCCAAGAAACTAAAAGCAAGAATCAGAGAGAGTCCATACATAGACTGAAGGGGAAATTCTAAGCCAAGTTTCCACAAAACAATCAAAGAAGGGAATAGGGACTGGAGCTAGGGCCAGAGGAGGCAGCCAGGCTGCCTTATAATCTAAGCACAGGTCTGCCCTTGCTTTCTGAACACTAAGAGCTGAGATAACCTACCGATACTAGGTCTAGCCCCAAATTTCCCTCAGAACTCCTTGGCACACCTGTAATCCCAGCTACTTAGGAGGCAGAAGCAGGAGGATCACAAATTCAAAGTTAGCCTAGGCAACTTAGGAAGACCCCATCTTAAAACAAAAAAAAAATTTTGAAGGGGTAGAAACAGGGCATGATGATCCTAGCTACTCTTGAGGCTGAGGCTGACCTCCCAAATTTGTGGTCGTCCTGGGCAACTTGGCAAGACCCTGTATCAAAAAAAAAAAAAAAAAAAACCAAAAAACACCTGGGGGTATAGCTCACTGGTACAGTGTGCCTGGGTTCAATCCCCAGTACCCCAGTACTCCTCCAAAAAAGGTGTGGGGGTGGTCCTTAGATAGAGTGCCTGCTTAGCATGATGAGGACCTACATTCAATCCTTAGTACCAAACAAAAGAAAATAAACAAACAACAACAACAACAACAACAAAAAAAAAAAAAAAAAAAAAAAACACCACTCCTTGGCAGAAGGCATCTAACACCCAATAGCCTGTTCTCAGGAAACCCAACTTAATTCCTTTTCCCCCTGCTACTGGCAACGGTTTGGCCCTTAAGTCAAACTTACTACTACCAATAATTCACCTGAAGTTATCCATCTAATCTCAGGTTCTGCCCAGTCATGGTAGTGATTTATTTTCTTGATTTCCAGACAGACACATGGCCACAGGCATACAGACAGACACATACACACATAACACACACACACAGCCTTCTGGGACAAGGTCACAGTCCCAGAGATAGGGAATGTATTCATTTACAGGTAGTGTAGCTTTGCTTCAGCATTGGCTGTACCAACAGGGATCCAGCCTTGGGCTCCTCTCTCTGTTTTGGCAGCCACCCAAAAGCCAGACTGAAGAGGAAGGGTTAAGTGCTTGGGGACCCAGTGCAGACAGTGGCTGCTGAGCAGGGCAGCCTCCAGTCCATGGCACGGAGGGCTCTTCCAGCACGAGCCTGCCAGCCGCCGCCTTTGTTGATGGACTCTGCCACATGCTCGGCTGACACGCGATGCTCCGCCCTGGCGGGGCTGGTGCCAGGCTGCCGGCCAAGCACACAGCAGAGAGCCCGGCTGGCCGCCAGTCTGGGGAGACTCTCCGAGGTACACTCTCCCGAGTCCCAGGCCTTGGGTTCCCAGACACAGACAGTGAGGAGTGGCTCCCCAGCTGGAAAGTGTCAGGTTTCAACCGGTTCCACTGCTTTCCCCCACTCAGGCCCCATCCCCTGGCCTGATTAGCCATTTCCCTCTGTGCCTCAGTCAGACATACCCCTTGCCAACAGTCCAGTTTTACTGCAGCACCCTGAAAATCTTTCCCTCGGGTCTATAAGAGACAAGCCCCCAACACTCCCTGGAGAAGAGATAGTCTGTCAAGTCACATTGCAGAAAGCCATCCCATTGGCAGGAATGGATCACAAGCACCTCCCTTCTCATGCAAGAGCTGGAGTAGGCAGATAACCAACTTGGAGCTCAGAGATGAGGGCAAGAGTGCTCATCCAGTCAGGCCCACCCAGTTTATAGGAATGACAATAGCCAAGGCCAAAACTCTGGAACATATCCTCAAGGCCTGGCAGAGACCAAGTTGCTGACAAGAGAACAGGCAAGCACTGGCCCAAGCCCCAGCAGACTCAACCCCCCTCGCCAGAGCCCCCATGCCTACTTGCTGCATATGAAGCCGGTGGAACTGGTCTGCAATGCACTGAAGTTTTCGGGCGATCTGTACCTCTGCTCGATGTTGCCACTGCCCTTCAGGGGGCTGCTCTCCGAGGGGCAAGCCTGCAGGGAAACTGGCAGGGAGAGGAAGCCGGTAGCCAGCATTGCCTGCAAAGACAGAGGACTCACATCTCAGCATTCTCCACCATTGTCCCATCCTTCCCAGGCCTGCCTTTTCTGGCCAAGACCTGGACTGAGGGTAAACCCTAGGATAAGAATGGAGAAGAACTGCCTGCCCTCAGCTTGCCTTGCCTGCTGCCCAAGCACAGAAAAGTGATGCAGGGGCTGGGGGTATATTTCAGCGGTTCTTAGCACGTGGGAGGCCCTGGTTCAATCCCCTGCATGCACACACACAATATGTTGATGCCAGAAGAAGAAAAAGGAATGGTCCCAGTCTTCACTTTAGTTCTCCACTCCCTGTAAATGCCATGACATAGGGCAGGGTGGTAACCTATGTGAGTGAACATGCCAACCTTCTGTCCTTATTTATCAAGATATGCTTGACCACAATTTATTAGTCATGCAGTAGCAGGTTGAAGCTCTTCTCTGGAAAAGCACTGGCAGCAGCTCTCCAGAGTTCCTGGGCTGAGCAAAGCAAGATACAGAGAGAAACAAAAAACAAAAAGTATTTTGCTTTTTTTCTTCATTTTTTTAGTATACTAGAGGAAAGCTCAGCTCAGCACCTGAAGCACTGGGTGGTGACACAAAGTGAGTCAGAGAAAACTCCTGAGGCCCATAGAAGAGCCAAGTTCCTCTCTAGAAACAGCCTCAGGAGAGCCCTCTAGGCCAGAGCACAACACTCACCAAGTGCTGGCACTAGAGCCTCCACTAGGGGCGCCAGCCCAACTGCCTCCTCCCTCTTCTCCCTCTTCCCCAGTCACAGGCCTGGTCCGACTTCTCAGGCTTCCTCCAGAACTGCATTGCCAGGGCAGCTCCCTCTGGGAATAACTGCAGAGCCTCCTTAATCTGCTTGGGCAGACACAGCAGGATGGCCTCTGAACCTTTACCCTCCCTCCACAAGCCAGTGTGCTAAAAGAAGAAAAAAGACTGAATAGTAATCCTGCCCTTTTGCCAGAGGAGGGCACAGTCCTCATAAAACAAACCATTTAGGCCCACAAATGAAGGGGTCTTGTCTGATTTAGCCTTGGAAACAGCCCCTCTGCTGGCATTGAGCCCAGGCAGGCCCAACCTCTTTCTCCAGTTCCCCTTCCAAGCATAGAAAGTCCCAAGTGACAACTGGGGGCTACCTTCTGCCTTCTCAAGAACCTTCCCTACCAGAACTGGCTGGGTTTTTCCTTGTGTGTCAACAGCAAATCACAGATCTCCCAACCTTCTCTAGGGCAACATTAGCCACTTTAGGGAAGGTAAATCACCATCAAGATATAAAAGACTGTCACTCAGTGGCACAGGATATAAAAAGAGATAGCACAAAAGAGCCAAAAGAAGGGCAAAGCAATTTGCTTTGGGGGGGGGCATGAACACAGGAGAGAAGCAATAACAAGCAGCAAGATGGACAATTGAAAGTCAAGGAATCAACAACCCCCTCTCATCAATTTGGGGAAGGAAATAGCAGAGGCCACCTTTGGGGAGGGAAAATCCCCTCTTTTCCCCCAATCTCTATGGGAGGAGCCCTGAGGCTAAAAAATACTTACCATAAAAGAGTCGCTGGGGTTCTTCAGTCACTCCACAAGGCAGCATGACACCCTGGCTTGGGGAGGCTGGGCTGAGGGTCTGAGTGGCCTTGTCTTCCTGACTGGTGGGTCGAAGTCCAGGGCCACAGCAGTGGGTGAGAGGGAAGAGCTGAAGCCGGCTGAGGGGGCAGTCCAGTTGGCTCTGGGCAAAGGGGTCAGCAGAGAGCAAGCTCCCGGGCTGAGTCCCTGGCTCCCCATCCTCTGGTTGGAACACATCATCCTCCAGTTCCTCCACACACTGAGGTGGCTCCATCTCCCCTATCAGGGAGCAAGGTAGGCATGTGAGATGCTGCCCCATCCAGTCCACACCTGAAAGGGCTCCCTCCCCTTCTTCTTTTCCTGCTTCCCTTTCTTATTTAGGGAGTTGGGTCAGATATTGATGACATACAACCCTGGTATTAAAGCATTGCCAAGAGTGACCCCCCCACACCCCTTCATGTGAACTGCTTCAATGTTAGGGACTGCCAGAGCCACCATTCCCCCAAACACTTCTGACCTAGGCTGGTCATAAAATTTGACTCTGAGGGTTGTAAGCAATAGCAGAGATAGGATCAGGTATTACCAGCATGCAGAAGGCATGGGAAAACACAGGTAACACTAGTCCCATAAGTGACTATGGGAGCATATAAGGGGCCATGACTGACCATACAAATAGTGCTCACAATTCACACACACACAACGACTACCCTAAAGAGTAACCTCTAAGCTCTCATTTTAGTCTGAGCTGAACTCCAGGCTCAACAGCAAAAACAAAAGCCAGCAATCCTGAGGCAGCCAGGTTCCCTCCAAACCTGCTAAGCCCCGCCCTACTGCCTATCCACAAGTCTCCACCCCCTGCTTGCACAACACAACAAACAGGCTCTGCTGTGTGGTGAGTGTCCTGGGAGAGGGGATAAAGACCCAAGTTAGTCACTGCAGCTGCCTTCTCAGCTCTCCTGGAACAGAGGAGAGGCATCTGCCCACCTCTAGGTTGGCCTCTAGATTGGGTCCAGCCTCGGTCAAACTGTCCTGTCTCCCCAAGTTTAGTCTACTCACTAGTCTCTGCAACTTCAAATCCTCATCCCCTGCAACCTCCCATTCCTGCCTGTACTGAACCTGAGATTGATGCAACGTGTTTCACAGAAGGAAGTGAAATTCAGCCCTCACTCTGTGACTTCACTCGCTGCCTACACTATTTGGGTTGTTGATGTGAGTTTCTTGGTGATAAAGAAGTTCCTCTTGCTCCACCTGATGGCTCAAGGAAGTCTGCCACTGAGCAGCTTGAAATTCAGACATAGCCCTACTCTCTCTCTCTCTCTCTTTCTCTCTCTCTCTCTCTCTCTGTCTCTTGCACACGCCCACTAGGGGCCCTAGGGCAGTCAGCAGCAACCACCTGAATGTTAAGAGGTGGTGAGACCAAGTTTGTCCTTGTCCTTGTCAATTGATATTAGAGTTCTGCCCGCTGCCCCTGTCTTACCTTTGAAGAACAAGCTAAATGATCTATGAGTTGGTGAAGTTCTTAAAGGAATCTCAGTAGAATTCAGAAATACTGCCTTTCCCAAGTGCTTTCTCTCTAAAGTGCTTGCTCCAAGTCTCCCTTTACCCCATCTAGTCCCTGAGCTATCTATGGTCCTGTCTCTGTCCTCTTCCCTAGAGGCATGACTGCTAGAATGACAAAGCTGGCATCTTTGGACATTGTTTCCCAAGGTGGGGGCGGGGGTGGGGAGTGGTGGGTGTCCAGTTTATCAGTAACAGGAAACAAAATTCCGGGATGAAAGGACCTAGTGCTGTCACCTGGCAGGGGCTCCCCTTCTGTCCTTCAGCCTCCTCTCTGAGGGCTGGCAATCCCAACCTAAGAAGGGACCCTCCAGAGCCAATCACAAGCAAGAGTCATTGTCTTGGTGTTTCCTTTGAAGCCTGTCACCTCCCCTCCCCCTCCCAGCAAAGCCCCAAAGTTCAACCCATGCCTAGACTGGACAGTGGGGGAGGTGTAGCCAGAGGGTATGACTCGGCAAGCCCCCAGGGACCCCTCCCACTCTCCATAAGAACTGCAGGTGGCTCTCCTGTCCATGGGAATCTCCAGAAGGGTGCTTAGCAAGGTCAAGTGTAAACTGGGAAAGAGTAAAGAGCCCCTCTCCTACCTCTTTCCTGAGTTGAAGTAATGATGTCCAGACTGGCACTTCCTCAGAACACTGGAAATGCTTTATTCCTAGCAAAGGGAACTAAACCCCGTTGGAGCCATCCCAGTGCCTAAGGGCTCGAACAGGGATGCTGAACTTAGACTCCTCCTCCTCTTAGGAGAAGGCAGTAGCCAGACACCCTGAGCCTCAACAGTAGCTAAGTCCTCAGAACAAACGAATACACACACACACACACACACACACACACACACACACACACACACACACACACACCTGGGTGACTCCAGGAGAGAGTCTCGGCCTCCGAGTCGTGATGCCAGGGCTCTGCGCCAGGGTCCAGCGTGACGAGCACTTGGGGGCTTGGCGCCCAGACTCGTTTGGGAAGGAAGGAAAAGCCCAGCTGTTAAGAAGAGGAGCCTTCAGACTCCGCAGGGAGGTAGGACGCTCCACAATTCCCTGCCCTACACTAAAGTCAGACCCAGAGGCTGGTCGTTCTTAGGCGCCCAGGTCTACTTAGCAGGGCACCCAAGGATCCCCTGCTTACCTGGACCCAACTCCTTCGAGTTCCAAATGCAAACCCCAAGTTCCCTCTTGGAGCAGTGAACCCAGATGTGGGTTCTGCACCTCATTCCCGCACCCCAGCGCTCCAGTTCCTCATGGTCACCCGAGTTGCCCACAGTCCAATCCTTCCCGGGCCCCCCACGCGCAGCGCGACTCTGCTCCCACTTCCCCGAGGAGGTGCGATCCAACTCTGCCCAGCCCCCGGCAGCCCGGGCGCTCACCGGGCTCTGGAGCGAGGCGGGAGGCGCTGGCAGGGGCGGCTGCGGCTGCCGGCGCGGGCGGGCGCAGGAGGAGGCCACTGCGCACCGCGCGGTATTGTTTCCAAAATACGCCCGCTCTGGGCATCCCGCAAACAGCTGATGAGGCCCCGCCTCCCAGCGCGTCATGCCGAGCACTGGCCAATGCAGAGTGGAGCCCCAAGTCCCGGGCTGGGAGGCTGCCAGGGACAGCCACAAATGTGGAACCTTCCCTTGGAAACATTGTAAGGGGCCGAACAAATTTCTGACCGCCGCCAGAAGCGCAGTTGAAGCGTCGCTCTTGTGGATTCCATTCCAAATGCAGGCTAGAGAAGCGTTAGAGAGTCCCTGAGTTCTCTATTGGGTGGGGAGAGGGGGCGCCAAAGTGACTTTTGTCTTCTTTTCGCGAAAGAACTGAATAATTGCGGCACCTCTAGAAAGCGAGATGAGGAGGCAGGGAGCTTTGAGACACGACCGGCAGTGTCCAGTGGGTACAAGTTGCGGGTCTTGGTGGATCCCGAGCAGCTGGAAAAGCGCCCTCCCGCTTTTCAGGCGGGTCAGAAGAAAACTCCAACCCCAAAGCCAGAGAACACGTGTATCTGTGGTGTTGTTACTGAATGACATTCGGATCAAGCTCGGGCCTCTCTGTCCTCATTTTACCGGGTGAGAACACAAGCGAAATAAGTATCTAGAGGAGATGCGCGATCAAGGCCGGTGCTCCTTGGGCTGTCGACACACATCCCTATTCATGGCAGCATCTAAAGATAGTGTTAGTGCTGCCAGGAGAGCAAAACGTTCCGCAGATCGATGGAGCACTATCTGCAGGGGAGTCTATGGACTACGGCACATTTATTGAGCACCAACTCTGTGCCAGGTACTGAATTAAGTGCCTGCCCTCAGGAAATTTACAATCCACCTGGAAATAATGGGAAGCAGTATGAGTTGTGCTCATTCCAGGCACAATGACTGCTGAGGGATGCAGAAAAGTTCAGAATGCAAAGACTGGGGACAGCTTCAGGGCTTTTGAGTTGGGCCTTGAAGAATAGGGAAATTTTTCGATAAGGAAAATCAGATCAAACAGCCCAGGCCGGTGCAGTGGTGCACACACCTGTAATCCCAATTAAATGGGGAGGCTGAGGCAGGAGGATTACAAGTTCCAGGCCAGTATGGGCAACTTAGTGAGACCTTGTCTCAAAATAAAATTTACAAAAGGACTGGGAATGGGGAGTGTAGATCAGTGGTAGAATGCTCGTGTATCCTGTGCAAGGCCCCCAGTTCAATCCCCGGTACCAAAACAAAACAAAACAAAATCAGACAGAATAAAGTCCTGAACAGGAGATCCTGTCCAGAAAGCAGGGGCAGGTTTGATGACTGAATCATCAGATGCACAGTGATTTAGGAAGAATGGGCATGGGCAGGTAGGTTCACGTTAGATTACAGAGGTATCCCTGGAATACCAAGATGAGGAATCTATATTATATAATGGAGAGACAGCATAGATTTTATAGAAGATAAGTGATTTGACCAACCCAGAATTTCAGGCAAGATAAATGAAGAGCAGAAATCAGTGAGGTGAAGCCAGATATAGGGTGCATGCCATCAGCTATTCAGGAGACTGAGACAGGAGGATTCCAAGTTCAAGGCCAGCCTGGGCAACTTAGTGAAATCCTGACTCAAAATAAACATAATAAGACCTCGGGGTATAGCTTAGAAGTAGGGCGCTTGCCTAGCATATGTGAGGCCTTCAAGAAAAGAAATCAATGAGGAGAATCAATCTTTGCAACAGCCTAGATGAGCATGATAAGGACCTGACCCACAGGAGCACTGGGGTTAGGAAGTGATCTGACCATCAAGCTGCTCTCTCTGGGTTATAAACTCAGACAGAATTAAATTTGGTGGATCTGGGACCATCAGCCCAATGGTACCTGACGTCTCCTTGTATAGTTTTCCAATCCATTCTTTCCCCAGTTCCTTCAGAATGCACCTGATAAAGAGTGAAGCAGGTATACTAAGGGAGTGGTTGCTAGAGTAGGAAAATAATGACCCCAAAGGTCAGAGAAGAGAGTAAAGGGAAATAGGGAGAGTCAAGGCTGGCTAGCTGCCCAGACCGCCCTGGAGTTGATAGATATCCAGTAAGTGGTGTTAGAGCCAAAAGGAGGTACATTATTCTACCAGGAATCTTGGCTAAGAGGGAGTATCAGAGCTGGTCATGGTGACCTTGCACTCATGCCACATGTGGGGAGATGAGAAGACCAAGTCCAGCTGCTGAGAAAGGTACTAGGTGCCCACCACTATTTCCCTTCCTTCCCTTCATCCTTCTCATTGACTTTCTACCTGGGTCAATGCCTCAGGTTGGCCAGTGGTGTCCATGAGCTTTCCTTGGGGTCAAGAGTGGAAGTGATGGACAAAGTGGCTTCAAACCTGCCCTCTGAGTCAGCTCAGACCTGAGAGGTAAGGCTCATGCTAGCTTTCCTGATCCACCTGATGCTAAAGTCCTCTGTTTCACCACAGCCATATGTGATCAAACTGGGTCACAAGGAAAGGAAGCGGGGAGGGCAGGGTTTTTAATTGGCATCCACATCCACAAACTCAGAAGGCTCACCAGAGTTCTGAGATTCAGGGTCTCTAAACTCCTGAAAATGGCTAAACTGTGTTTGTGAGTGCACACAAATATAATTTACACCAGTTTCCCTAAGCCTCATAAAAGTTTAAAAATCAGCTGGACTCAGTGGCACAGGCCTATAATCCCAGCTAGTTGGGAGGCTGAGACAGGAGGATCACAAGTTCCAGGCCAGCCTGAGCAATTTAGTAAGACCTTGTGTCTATAAAAAAAAAATTTTTTAAAGGACTGTGAGTGTAACTCAGTGGTAGAGCATTTACCTCCCATGCTCAAGGCCCTAGGTTCAATCCCCAGAAACACACATACACAAAGTTAAAAATCATCATTTTAGGGGAAGGGGACCTGAGAAGCAGGAAGAGGTCATCCTAGTGGGCCTGGGAAGTTTGGGAGATGGGGGTAGGGTCACACTGGCTAGGATCTTGCTTTTACGACTTCTCTCCTATGCCTTCCCAGTCTGTCCCCTCGGGCTGGTTCTGAAGGACACCTGTGGCTTGGCCTCCTGTGCTCTCTGCCTCTTAGGTCAAGCAGCAGGAGGCCCAGGCTTCTGAGCTGGAGGGACCAGAGAAGGGCTGTCAGAGAAGGGATAAAGGGGTCAGGAAGGTCAGGAGACTCACCCCCACCTCTCATCAGTGTCAAAGCACGGCCCTCCCCCTCTGTGCCCTTTCTCTTCTTCCAACACAGGGGCTCAGCAGTGTCAGAACCTACTGACTAGATAGCTGAGCTCCAAGCCCTCTGACCAACAGCAGCATCCTGCAAATAGATGAATCCCGACTTTCAAATGGGGATGGAGCAGATGACCGTTACAGCCACAACAACCTATATTTTGGAGAATTTCCCCTTTCTCTTGTCACCCCTTACTTTAATATGTTTTCTCTCTTGACCAATGCCAGCTCTACAAGGAAGGCCCCCAGAGAAAGGCAAATTTGCTCTAAAAGACAGCAGCATGGAGAGTGAGAGATTGGTGGTCCTTCCCAACAATCTGAGAGGTGTGTAAAGAGTTAAGGGCAGGTTGCTCCCAACCAAAGAGAAAAGCCAGCTCCCTGTAGAAAACAGGCAGGAGCCTTCTCCATTGTTTCACCTGGCTATAGGATTTCTCTCAGAGAAAAGGAATAGGCTCTGAAACTCCAGTAACTGGATCACTAAGAAGGGTGGTTTTTTAAAAACCCAGCTGACAGCTGAATAATACGAATTACCAGGCAGGCTGCCCTGGGGTTACTGAGGTTTGTAACCCAATCCCCAGGGAGGGGATGGATTGGAAACTGATTTATGGGTAAGGTGGGGGTCTTGGAGAGTCCACAGTGCTTGACCCTCTTACCTCTTAACTCCCTCTAGGAGGGACCATGTATGTAAGAAAGACTGGGAACCTACAAGGTGCGGTGTCCTTCCCTCAATGGACTTGCCCTAGCACAGGGAATTTATCTCTGCATCATTCCATCTGTCTGCAAAAGATAGTTCCTCTTTTCTGAATTGCACAGTGTGTGTGAGAGTGAGACAGACAGCTGGACATACAGACAGAAAGAATAGAATAGAACAGAAGACAGTTTGGCTTCTACTAATTGGGTAAGTGGGGAGACCCGATCTTCCAGATAATAAGGTCTCTATGTGCCAACCGCCAAGTCAGTGGGATTCAAATAGAAAAAACAGGTACTAAGCAGAACAACTGGGATCCAGAAACTAAGGACTAAGGCTGCCAGGCTAGAGCCCAGGACAGACTGAAAGACAAGGGTGAAGTTCAGGATTCTATGGATTATGACATGCAGCATACATTCAGTTTTATTTTGGGGACCACTCAGTAAATATTTGCTGAGTGAGTGAACAAATATCCATTTTTACACTTCAAAAGTACAGTTAGCAAGGCACTAAACAACTCAGTGAGACCCAGTCTCTAAATAAAATACAAAATGGGGCTGGGGATGTTGCTCAGCGGTCAAGTGCCCCTGAGTTCAATCCCTGGGTAAACACCCCCTGCTCCAACACCACTCACAAAAAAGTACAATTAGCCCTGTGTTGCAAAGTGGGAAGAAAGCTGCAATGGGGGATTTCCAATAAATATCCTGTCTCTACCTTGTGTTTGCCCCTCAGGATGGCTGGCCTACCTTAGTTTCTTGTCACCAGCAGAGAGAATCTTCCTAAGAGGTAAGAGTGATGCCACCTACTCCTGGTACCCTCAGACCACTCCTTCTGCCTTGTCACATGACACTCATTAAATCTGTGGAGACAAATTTACAGAAAAACTCCAAGCCAGGCTGTCTGAGCAGTATTCTTGGCTCCCCTCCCACCCACTGCCTAGTTCATGGAAAAGAAATTGGCTTCATCCTCCAAGGGACAGAAAAATCCAATTGACATCTGCTTCCTTTCACTCTGTTACCACCAAGATGGCAGCTTTTTTCCTGGACAAAGGTACAGTAGTATGAAATCTCAGTTTCCAGTTGAGGCCAGAGAATAATTGATTGTTATCAAGGAAACCTGCCACCCAGAAGAGCTGGGGCCAGTCACTTCCTGGCTTAAATTCTCCCAGGTTTTGAAGTTGGTGCTCAAAAGATCCTGGACTGAGAAGGCAAATTAGATCAGCTGCTTCCCAGCCAGCCCCTTTCCCCACTCTCCTAGAGTGGGAAAGGGTCTCTCTCTGGTAATGAGGGAGGGGCTCAATCACTCAGCTGAGAGTCTATCAAACATATACCTGTGTATTAGGTATAGGTATAATATACCGTGTATTAGGTTCCACACCAGGACTGGAGGTATACATACAACCCCTGGGGAGACCTTTGAGCATGTCAGCAGCCTTCCTCCCAAACATGAATTCTCACATGTACACTATAAGCTCAAAAAGACACTGGGTTAAGGAAGAAAGAGCTGGACCTGGGCAAGCAAAGGAAAAATAACCTTCCCAAGAAGGGTGAGTCTCTTCCCAGATGGTCTTGCCTCTTCTTGTATGGAGGGATCTAGAAATATCTGATGCTCCACTTCTTCCCTGCTGTCAAAGCCCACCTATCATCAGAGTAGAAAGAGCTCCAGGTGGGGTGTCAGGAGATCTGGGTTCAGTTTCCAGCTCTGCCAACAACAGGTGATCTTCCACACTCACTCTTACTCACACTTATATTGTTACCCCTATGGACTCAGAGGTGGCAGAACTTGGATAAATGGTGAGGTTCAACAGATTTAGGGTTTGAGACTGACACCAGCCTCTTATCCCAATCCTACCCAGGTCCCAATTCCCACCTGTTGAGCACCTACTAAGTGCCAGACATAGTGTTATAAAATGTGTCTCATGCCATCTTTGACAACCTAAGATGGAACTACTACCATTAGTTTACATTTAAGGAAATTAAGGTCACTTCTCTAAGGACAGGAAAACAGCAACAGAACTACAACATGAAGCATGAAAACTGGTGCTGGCATCCCCCGGATCCACTGCCTTAAAGTCACACCCAGTTCCTCCCCACAAACCGGGTTCTCTCCCTTTCCCTCATCCGGGTTCTCTCCCTTTCCCTCATCCGTAACACACTGTCTTCACTGCCCCCAGAACAGGAAGGTCAAACCTGAGGCAGCCCTGTTGAGGTAAATTCCAGTCTTTCAGTCGCAAACACTCCCACCACAGCCACCACGATACCACCTGTGGCAGAAGCTATTGCATCACCCACAGGAAGCAGCCCGTGGCCCAGCATCAGCAGGGGCACATTTTCAGTTCCTACTTCCATCCCTTCCTCCATTCAGCACACTGCCCTATCTTCTGGTCTCTGCCCTGCCCCTGTGGGTTTGGGTTAATGTCTGTCACCCACATAGAATTTGTATAGATACTTCATTTCTTTTCTGAACCCTGCCAGATGGTGGAGGGGGATCTGGCTGAAGGGGCTTTCCCCACTAAGGATCTAGGGATCCTGTGGGCTCAGAGAAAAGGCCTCTTGGGTACAGGAAATAAGCAAGGAAGAGAGTCCCAGGCAGCCACCGTCAACTCACATCTACCTTTCAAGGATGAGTGCCCCCATGTCTGGCTCAGGTCTGGCTGTCAGGTGAACCAGCAAGGGGAAGGCCCCCAAGAGCTGGCAACAGAGCCAGGACGTTTCTGGTGGTGTCTGAGCAGGGTAGATTGGCAGACGTGCGGCACTGGGCTTTGCTTTCCTCCCTATACTGCCATGGAATCTGCTGGACAGAGGATTAGATTAGATCCTCTACCCTATAGTTCTGCCCATCCTGGACTTTCCCTCTCTGCCAACTTCCTTCCCTCTTTCCCCCATGCATCTCTCTCAGTATCTTTTAATCTCTCTTTCTACCCTGGTTTCCTCCTGCGTCTATCACCTTTCTCTGCCCTCACCTTGGTCCACAGCAACAACAGTCAGCCCTTTATCGACTCAAAATACTTCACATTGTAGTGGAAGTCATCCCAGGTGGAGAGGCTGCTTCTTTGTGTGTGTTTTGGGGGGGAGGGGGAGTATACTGGGATTGAACCCAGGGATGCTTTCCCACTGAACTACATTTCCAATCTTTTTTATTTTTTATTTTGAGACAGGGTCTCACTAAATTGCTAAGGCTAGCCTCAAACCTGTAATCCTCCTGCCTCTGCCTCTGGAGTTACTGGATTATAGGCATGTGCCACCACAGCTGTCTGAGAGCTGCTTCTTGTAATATTATCATCTCTATTTCAGAATGGTTTGCTTGAGTACAAGAGACATTTTAAGTGGTTGTACAAGTGGAGTTATCACTATCCTTCACCCTGAGAAGGATCTACACTAAACCAAAGACTGTTATACGGGAACCTCCCAGCCTGATTTACTCCCTGACAGGGGTTAGAGCACCCAGATCAGTGATTTGAGCAAGTATCAAGTGTTCTTTTAGAACCAGTCCTGCCTTAAATTATCAATACAGTTTTACTTTGTTTAAAGAATGTCCAACTAGATAATGATAGGCTTAATTGTTTCATTTGTTGCTATGCTGGGGACCAAACCTAGGCTATTTCAGGCTCTCTCTTAAGGCCTTGATGTTTTTAAGCCTGTTCTGGATGTACTAAATCTCTAAAAAATGGAGATCTCAAGGACTGTGAATTCCCGCCCCCCCAGACGAAGTTGAGGCTATTTCAGGTTTCATGGACTCCTACACATCCTCTGATGCTATGTGACCTCACAATAAAGAAGCTAAATGTCAAGATCAATCCTGGATTTCACAACTGGAGAAAACTGACAAAAAATGTTGCAGAATTGAATAGATTATTTTCAATCCTGACTCCTCTTACAATGAGGGTATAAAATATAGAAAACTGACACTGAACAGGGCACACTGGCACATACTTGTACCGCTCAGGAGGCTGAGACAGGAGGATGGCGAGTTCAAAGCCAAACTTGACAACTTATGGAGGCCCTAAGCAACTCAGTGAGATCCTGTCTCTAAATAAAATACAAAAAAGGGCTGGGGATGTGGCTTAGTGGTTAAGTGCCCCTGAGTTCAATCCCAGGTACAAAACAAAAACAAAAAACACTTTGGGACTTTGGGAAGAAACTACTCCTCCAGTTTATATCAACTCCAAAACATGTCATAGAATATGCCCTTTACAGTGGCTTTGAACTAGGAAAAATTCTCAGAAGTGAGAAGAAAAGAAGCTTGATGTTGCTTTGGAATTAGTTTCTTGGAAAGCATCCTTGGAGTTTATAAATTTCCTTGTCTATAGGAAGTCTTTGCTTAATTGTTTAATTTGTTGCTGTGCTGGGGATCAAACCCAGGGCCTCATGCATGCTTTTCAGGCAAGTGCTCTACTACTAAACTACATCCCCACCACCTTTTTTTAAATTGCACTTTTGGGAATTCAACCCAGTGCTTCAAGAATGTTAGGCAATGCTCTATCACTGAGCTACACCCCCAGTCCATTTCTTTGGTACTTACAACACAGTTTTTGCTTCTGTCTTTGAAATTCGATTTTTAAAAAACATTTTAGTCTCTCTTTTTTGGGGGGAAGGAATCTTATTTCATTTTATCTCTTTTCATTCCTTGCCAACAGAGTTCCTTCCTAGTTCTACACACTTCGAATGGTTAACTGAAATAATTACTACTTTCCTCTTTCTTTACATTAAGTCTTTATTGAGGACCTACTATGTGCCACAGACCACATAAGGAGGATTGGGTAGGCCAGAGGTAAGTGTGACATATTTCCTGCCTGCCTTCCCAGTTGCCTATCCCAGCCTTCCTCCACTCTATGACCAGGAGCCACTGAAAAAGAAGCCAGGACTCCTTGGATGACTTCTTTAGGAGGCCACAGATAACTGTGAGATAATGATGTGACTCAGTTAAGAAGCCAGTACAACAGGGTAAGAACAAGACTTTGTAGTCAGACAAATAGAGTTTCAATTTCTAGCATACGCACCTGCTGGTGATTTGGGTATAGTAAATTAACCTCTCTGAATTTAATTACATCACCTATCAGGTGGAGATAATCATAGCATCCTCAAAATATGATTGCTGGGAAGTAGAAACTGTAATAAAGTATACAAAATACCTAGTAGTGTGCTTTTTACATAATAGATGCTCAACGAATGGTAGCTATTACTATGTGTTCAACACTGTGTGACAACCATAAGATAGGGAAAGAAAGTCCACAAGAAGAATGAAGAAAAAAAAAAAGAAAACATTGACCTTGCTTCCAGAAGGTATGTGTTTTAGTTGGGGAGACAAATGCAGCACATACAAGATAAACTTTTTGAGCTGGGTGCAGTGGCGCAGGCCTGTAATCCCGGCTTCTCAGGAAGCTGAGGTGGGAGGATAGCAAATTCTAGGTCAGCCTGGGAGCTCAGTGTAGATCCTGTTTTAAAATAAAATAGGGCTGGGCAGTGAGCCCTTGCTTAGTTTGTATGGAGCCCTGGGTTTGATGCCCAGTATTGCAGAAACAAACAAACAAACAAACAAAAAGTAGAAGCTTCAAACTTTAAAGTTAGTAAGCTTTCTAATGCAGGATACAGAAGAGGCCCTAAAATACCCCTTTCCCATCATGTCCTCCTCCAAATATACCTGTTTTAGTCAGCTTTTTCACTGCTGTGAACAGAAGACCTGACCAAAAAAATATTAGAGGAGAAGTTTATTTTGGGGCTCTCAGTTTCAGAGGTCTTAGTCCACAGACTGCCGGCTCCATTCCTCTGGGCTTGAGGTGATGCTGAACATCATGCAGAAGGGTGTGGTGGAGGGAAGCAGCTCAAGACATCTCACCAGGAAGCAGAGAGGTCTGCTCAACAAGGACAAAGTATATATCCCTGAAAGCCCACCCCCAGGAACCCACCTCCTCCCTCCACACCCTACCTGCCTGCGGTTACCACCTAGTTAATCCCTATCAGGGGATTAATGCACTGATTAGGCTGAACCTTTTATAACCCAATCATTTCATCTCTAAACTTTCTTGCATTGTCTCACACATGAGCTTTTGGGGGACATCTAATAACTAAACCATAATACTATTTTACTAGAAGAGAGACCCAGGAGGAAAACAGAGCCTCTTCCTTACCTGACTTTGAGCCAAGGGTCTTAGAACAATGCACCCTGTTCCCACCCCTTAGACACTGCTATGTCCTGCCATCCCAGAGAAAAGACACTGAGAGCTTGTGCCTGGTGTTCATTTGTAATTACTCCATGATTAGTTCCCTCTTTAGGACGAGAGTCTTGTGTCACCCAAATCCTTTACTTATTTGTGAAACAAGGAAGATTCTTTATCAGCCCAACTGTGCACCCCAGGAGCTCGAACCAGATTGCCCAAGATGCTGCCAATCCTTTACCATTCCCCAGTCCTAGCCACACACCCTGCCCAACCTGGTATATCCTGGTGCCTCCAAAATCCAGATTAGTTTCTCAAAAAGAAAGAGAACCTGAGGTGGAGTTCAGCAGAGTTATGAAAGTGACATGGAAGCTGCGTAGAGCCTGGGTGCCATCCTATGTAAATGCAAGATTTAGTCTTTGGAAACCATGGATTTTCACCTGCAGTCTTTCCCACAATGAGAAGGAATGGCCATGGCTTATCAGAAAAGGTAAAGTGTACCTCTGCCATACACTTTTTTGAAAAGTAGCTAGTCATGAATGGATTTGGAATCCTCAGACACAGATGGACATCCTCCGTGCATCTTCTAATTTACTTAACTTTTTAGAGTTCTAGTTTCTTTTTCTTTTAATATAAAAGGTGAGGGGGAAGGATTAAGCTGGGTGCAGTGGTACACACCTGTAATCCCAGCAATTTGCAAGGCTAAGGCAGGAGGATCATAAGTTCAAGACCAACCTCAGCAATTTAGTGAGATCCTGTCTCAAAATAAAATGTTTTTTAAAAGGCTGGGAACATAGCTCAAAGGTAGAATGCTGCTGGGTTCAATCCCCTATACTAGAAGAAAATATTAAAAAAGAAAGAAAGAAAAGAAAGAAAGAAAGAAAGAAAGAAAGAAAGAAAGAAAGAAAGAAAGAAAGAAAGAAAGAGGGAAGGAAGGAAAAAAAAAGAAATTGAGGTGGGTGTGGAATAAACAAGATAACAAATGTAAAGTCCTTTGCATGGTGCCAACCATGTAGATGCTTAGGATCTACTAGTTTCCCTTCCCTTTCTCAAAAAAGGAAGGAGGGCATAATCAGCCAGCTGCCCTAGCCTCTATTGTGAACTCCCAGAGCTGCCAGTGTCTCTGAAACTCAATGTATACATCTTTTAGAACTAGTGCTAATTAAAAACAGGATAACATTCACATATTAACTACTTCTCTGAGAATTCCCCAGCCAGGGCTGCAGTAAATTTATGGTTTAATTCACTTCCAGTTACAATCTGTATTCTCAGTACATAACTTAGAAACTCAAATAGTAGAATATAAAGTTGACTTTTAAAAGTTGATTTTAATTCTTATCAAAGGACAAAATTACAACAAATTCAGTTATAGAGCTAGCTGGCTTTTATTTGTGCTTCATGAATTCTACAACTAGAATGAGAGCTCCCACAGGACAATAGCAGTATAGCAGGTTTTATAAGATGGGAACAATGAAACAATAGGAAAAAACCTGATTGGCTAACATCAGATTACTTCAGGTTACTTTTTCTGCCAGGGTTAAAAGCAGGGGGGACTTCATTATCAGCTGATTCAGGTACACTGCAATCTCCTGTTTTCAGGAAGTACTGGTCTGCTTTGAGGTCTGTTTCCTTAAGGCTGCAGTTTGATTAATATGAGAAACTCCATTTTGGTTTTGTCTGTCTTACAGGGGCATAGTACAGGAGTCCAGTCCAAAATAATGGCCTTCCAGTATTTTTGTATAGCATTCTGAAATTGTTATTGTAAAAACTAATATGACAATTCCATGACCCCTGTCTCACAGGCTGTACCCATTCCCATGAAGGCTTGGGACTTTCTTCTAAGCTTTCATTTTATTTTATTATTTTATTTTATTTTATTTTATACTGGGGATTGAACCCAGGAGCACTTAAGCCACTGAGTCACATCCCCAGTTCTTTTTTTTTATTTTTTATTTTGAAATAGGGTTTTGCTAAATTGCTTAGGGCCTTACTAAATTGCTGAGGCTGGCCCTGAACTTGCAATCCTCCTGCCTCAGCCTTCCCAGCTGCTGGGATTACAGGCCTGCACCACATACCCAGCTAGGCATTCATTTTTTAATCTGAGTTCACATTTCTGCATTTTCTTACATGGTCCAGGCCTGAATATCTAAAAGAAGAGAGGGAAGGAGAGGAAAAGTAGACTGTGGTCTTTAAAAAGCAAATGGTTACATCCTTTTAAAGCCCCTAGACCTCTGGAATGTCCACAAAAATCCCCAAATTCTCAACCTGGGAATCAGAATAAAAATAACACCAGGCCTCTTGGGATAGCCACAGATGGTGTGCTTATTTGCATACATTTGCATACACTCAGAAGAAAACATGATCAATGAATCATTTAGGGCATCCAGTAAATGACTGCAATCAACTCCAATATTACAAGCTGGCCTGTGGAAAGCAGATGGCAGGATGGCAGGGCAAGGCAGGGCAGGACTGCAGTCCAGAAGCAGCTACTGCTCTGAGAGCTTCCTGAAATGAAGGCCAGAGCCCCAGTGCTTCAGAGACCTAATATACTCCCCTTATCTCTGCTCTCACAACTCCTCTAGATCCAGGGGAGACTCTCTGCCTGAGACCCAGAGGATCCTCAGGCTGCAGAGCTCCCTAAGCCTGGGAAGAGCTCCTCAATCTTGGTAAGCTGTGTGCATACACCTTTGGCAATTGCCCCCTCACCCCTGCTTCCCCCAAGAGTATCTGCACAGCAGCTACAGTAGGGCAGATATGCAGGGGCATGCCAGCAGTGAGGAGCCTTTTAAGGAAATCTCCAAGAGGGTAGGCAGAGGGGGAGACCTGGTTGTGTGGGGGAACTTGGCCCTCATCCATTACACCTGCTTTTAAAGTATGTCATCAAAGTTTCATGCTGTTTTCTTCCCATGTCTGCAGAGCTCTTTGTTCTCTAGCCATTGCTGACCAGCCTGGCTCTTAGACAAAACTAGGGGAATTGTTCTGAAGTTTGGATTTTCACTGGCTTTCTGAATCTAATGAGCTGTCACTCAGAGCTCTGTCCCAGAAGCCAAGTAGTGCGTGGAGGAAATGGTAGGGGACAGTATGCATGACAGCATCCACAGCTGGGCCTAAGCCTTGCTAAGTTAAAGGGAAGTCTGGACTGCTCTGACCTCTGGCCTCATATTCCACTCTCATGGAGCTCTTTAGCCTTTGAATTGTCTAGACTCCTCAGGGTAGAGTCCAACTGTTAGAGTCCAACTATCAGCAAGGTCTCTGGATCCTGTGTGATCCTCAGATCAGAGCCACACTACAATGTTACAGTTACTGTCTGTCTTCACAGGATTGTCCATTGGAATGGCTTGAAAAGGGGCCCCAAACCTCTGGACTCACATGGTCTGTGCTAAAGTCCTGCAGATCCCATAACTGAAGTCCCGTCTTTGGAGTATCTGGAAGGCCCTCTTAAGACACAGCTGTTGCTAGAGGAAAGCCCTGGAGAAAGAGGCTATGGCCTTCCCTATGGTTCCAGCTTCTCTGGAATCATGTTCAGCTGCAGCCTTCCCCAAGGATCTAGGGGTTTTTCCTCCTGTGACCAAAGCCATGGGCCAAAACCTCTCCCTTTAACTTCCCTCCATTTTCTTTTTCTATGGGAGGGGCTTCACATGATACATGTTTAGTGGAACCATTATGGGACAAAGGGCTGTAGTTCAGTGTCTCATAAGGGATTTTTTTTTTTTTTTTTTTTTTTTGGGTGCCAGGGATGAACCCAGGGGCACCCAACCACTGAACCATATCTTTAGCCCTTTTAATATTTTATTCAGAGACAGGGTCTTACTAAATTGCTTAGGGCCTCACTAAATTACTGAGACTGGCTTTGAACTCGCAATCCTCCTGCCTCTGCCTTCCAAGCCACTGGGATTATAGGTGTGTGCCATTGTGCCCAGCTCATAAGAGATTAAGTAGAATCAGTGAGCAAGGTACAAAACTTTCTGAGGTGGACAGTTGCAGTCATGAGGATGAGAATTGCAAATGTTTGCCCACAATCCCTTATTCACAATTCTGAAATCCCAAAGCTCTGAAAATAAAACAACATGCACACTTGCATAACACACTTGACATTAAAGCCTACTTAAAATGATGTGAAACTTAAAAAAAATAGGTAAAACTATTCATGGTCTCTATCCCATTTAGGGTGATTATTCCTATTATTTACTATCTATTTTTTCTATTCTAGTAGAATATTGTTCTACTGACTGGCACAGTGGTGCATCCCATCAGCCCAGGAAGCTGAGATAGGAGGACCACAAGTTTAAAGCCACAGTCAGCAACTTAGCAATGCCCTAAGCAACTTAGTGAGACCCTGTCTCAAAAAAATAAAAAGGACTGGGGATGTGGTTCAGCAAACCTGGGTTCAATCCTCAGTACCAAAAAAGAAAAAAAGAATATTTTTCTATTATATCTCTATTTTTATGCCAAATTAGTAATTATTTATGGAGTGGTGTTCCAGACCCTGAAGTGCATAGTAGCAAAAGACATGGCATGCGATCCTATGTGTTGATCAGCTTTTTGTTGCTTTGACAAAATACCTGAGAAAAACAATTTAAAGGAGATTTATTTTGGTTCATGGTTGCAGGTTTTTGTCCACGATCATCTGGCTCTATTGCTTTGGGCCTGAGGTGAGGTAGAACATCATGAAGAAGGGCATGGTGGAGGAAAACCGTTTACCTCCTGGCAGTTGGGAAGCAGAGAGAGAGAAAAAAAAAGAGGAAAGGGACAGGGACAAGATATAGTCCCCAAGAGTGCACCTCCAAGGACCCACTCCCTCCAACTAGGTCCTACTTTCTACAGTGTCCACCATCTCCCCAATAGTCCATTCAGATTATGAATCCATCAATAAAATAATCCACTAATGAGGTTAGAGTCCTCATAAAGTCCCATCTCTAAATATTGCTGCACTGGGGACCAAGCCTTCAGGACATGAGCCTTGGTTCTAATGGTTTGGATAAGAGATTATAACTATGCTGATTATAGTATGCTGTTTTATGTGGAAGATAAACTATACCAAGGTAGAAATGCCATTACTTAAGAGACTATATAGAATATGGTTAATAAAGTAGACTCTAAATTAGATCTGCTTAATTCAAATCCTGATTCCACCATTTACTAACTGTGAGACCTGATGACCATTTTCTAATCTCTCTATACCTCTGGTTATATATTGAATGTGTCCTACCCCTCTCATATGTTGAAGCCCTAACCCCCAGTATCTCAGAATGTGACCATATTTGGATATAGATCCTTTAAAGAGGTAATTAAATTAAAATTAAAATGATTTAATGTGACTGATATCCTTACAAAAAGAAAATTAGGCCAAGCATGGTAGTCCATACCTGTAGTCCTAGCTACTTGGGAGGCTGAGGCAGAAGGAGTTCCAAATGGGCTGGAACTCCATCTCAAAAAATAAAATAATATAAATAAACAATGAAAGGCCATTTTCTTTCTTCTTTTTTCTCTTTTTTATTATTTTTCTTTTAGTGTTGGGGCTCAAACCCAGGGCCTTGCATTTGAAAACACACTCATTTCCAGTAGGCTATGTCTCCATCTCCTGAGTTTATTGATTTATTAAAAAATACAACTGGCCTTTTAAAACATAAATAGTTACCATGTGTGGGGCTTATTACATATATGTAAAAGTAAAACAGGTAACAGCAATAGTCAAAAGATGGGAAAAGGTAAATTAAAGTAAAATGTTGTAAGTTGCTTACATTATTTGTTAAGTAGTATAATGTACATTCAAAATAAATGGTACCAAGTTAAATAGTCAAATCACAGCCCTAAAATTAAAACAAAGAAATATAACTAAATAGTCAATAGTGGGACTGGGGTTATAGCTCAGTGGAAGAGTGCTTGCCTAGCATAGGTGAGGCACTGGGTTTGATCCTCAATACCACGTGGAAGGAAGGAAGGAAGGAAGGAAGGAAGGAAGGAAGGAAGGAAAGAAGGAAGGAAGGAAGGAAGGAAGGAAAAAGGAAAGAAGGAAGGAAGAAAGAAAGGTAGGTTAAATGCTTTAAAAAAAAAAAAAGCCAACATATATATATATATATATTACACACCTGTAATCCCAGCAGCTAAGGAGACTGAGGCAGGAAGACAGCAAGTTCAAAGCCAGCCTCAGCAATTCAGCAAGACCCTGTCTCAAAATAAAAAATAAAAAGGACAGTGAATGTGGCTCAGTGATTAAGTGCCCCTGGATTCAATCCCTCATACAAAAAAAAAAAAAAAAAAAAAAAGAAAGAAAGAAAAGAAAAAGAAAAAGAAAATACATGAAGCAAATGTTGACAGAACTAAAAGGAGAAATAAATCCACATTATAGATGGATATTTTAATATTCTTCTCAGTATTGGAAGAAGCAGTAGACAAAAAGTAGTAAGGATATTGAAGATTTGAACAACACTATCAGCCAACCAATCTAATTGACATTTATTGATCACTATGCCAACAATTGCAAAAAGTATATTCTTTTCATGCATCATGAAAACATTCATCATATGCTGGGCCTCCAATAACTGGACATGCTCCTACCACCTTTGTACTTGCTGTTCCTATCTCCCTGGAATAATTTTCTCTTAGCTATTCACATGGTTATTTCCTTGGCACCTTTATGTCTTTTCACAAATGTCACCTCCAGGAGATCTTCCCTGACTCATACTTTGGTTTGTACCTCCTCTCCAGAGCATATCCCTATTTTACTTTCTGCTGCTTTCAGGGCATTGGCTATCTTTAGAGTACCAGATTTGGATATGCTTCAGCCTGAGGCCTGAGACCTTTGAAATGAAATTGCTCAAACACTGCAGCTTGTCATGAGTAGTAACAGAACCGGGTGCCAGATGCCTTATCTTTGCCCTTTATGTTTACTAGAAAGCCACAGCTGGTGTGGAACGTGTAATGAAGGGCTCAGGTGTCCCTGAGGCCTTGGCCATGCCACTCAGGAGGACCTAAGGGTGAAAGGGATAAGGTGACTGTGGACTGGGACTAGGAAGAGACAGCAAAGGAACTACCATTGCTGAAAATAATTTTGTTTCCATGTGAACGAAATTAAAGTCAAAACTGCAGCTTAGATTATCATAAATACACTTCCTGTGCTGAGGTCCCTTTTTCCTGGGGACTGCTAATCCCCCATGCCACCTGCATCTCTGTCTTTCTCTGCTGACTTCCATTCATCAGAGATAAAATTCAAAGGGACTGAGCCGGGTGAGGTAGCACACCCCTGTAATTCCAGCGGCTTGGGAGGCTGAGGCAGGAGGACTGCAAGTTCAAAGCCAGCCTTAGCAACTTAGAGAGGCACTAAACAACTCAACTTAGGAGACCTTGTCTCTAAATAAACTATTAAAAAGAGCACCTGGGTTCAATCCCCAGTACAAGGGAAAAAAAAAAAAAAAAGAATGCAAGGTGACTGGGATCAGAGATTCCCAGGGGAACATGCCAGGCCTTGCCCTCCACAAGCAGTGGCAACTGACTGGGGAACTGGGGAGATGTGTGTTACATCCATGTAGTCCCTACCCCAAGAAGCTTTTGGTTTAACAAGGACAGTAAAAATCAACCTACAAAATGCATCAATTCAATAGTGCAACCATCTGCTTTGCTGCAACCAGGCCCCCTTCCCTGGCTCCTAGAACACTTAAAGAGCACAGTACTGAGCCACTCAAGTCTTAGTGAATCACCTTGAGATTTTGTTACAGTGCAAACCACATTTTGATTAACAAGGCTGTCAGGGATTCCAAGATGACCAAGATTAGATGCCTGTCTTGGTTTTGCTTAAAATCCAGATAATAAAGCATGAGGGAGAAAGTGAGAAGTTCCCTAAAGTTGTGGATAGACAACAGTGAATGAATTTCACTGGTTTCAGTCAAAAAGTGCATAATTTTGATAAATTCAAATCTCAAGATTTATTGTCTTGAGACAAATTTATTGTCTAATGTTATTTGACAAAAGAGAGAGCTGGGGAACACAAAAAGTCAGAGAAGTGTAGATGAAACCAGTGTCCATGCGACCCAGGTGTCTGTGCTACTATGGGCTTCCCTTTTCTTCTCTCCATTCTCATGGGAATTGCGGAGGAGGAGAGACCTCAGTCTTAGCACAGCCAATGTGGACACTTTCCTGTGGGTGAGAGAGGCCCAGGACTGGCTATGGGGAGCCTCAGAGAAATGAGTACATCAGAGAGAGGTGCACGAGAATCATTTCAGTGTGGACCCTCTTGGAACTGTTTACTCACTTCAGGTGTGGACCCTCTTGGAACTGGTTATGCGAGCAGAGAGTGCCAAGCAGCAAGTGAGAGCATGACTCACTAGTCTCAAATTCTTGTCATTCTAAGCATGGGACCCTGCTTGCTTCATTTAAACAAGGACTGCTTTGGTGGGTACAGATTTTGGTACAACTTTAAATCTAACACTCTCCGGATGCAGGGCTAAATCAGGCTCAGTACCTACCTGGCAGGAATCATAAGGGATTTCAGAACTGGAAGGCCTTACTTTTTCTTTTCCTTCTTTTTCTTTTCTTTGGCACTGGGGATGGAATCCAAGGCCTTGCATATTTGAGGCAAGCATTCTACCACTGAGATGCATCCCCAGGTCCTTCCCCCCACCTTTTTTAAGACAAGTTCTAACTAAGTTGCCCAGTCTGGCCTTGAACTTGTGATCCTTCTGCCTCAGCCTCCGAAGTAGCTAGAACTACAGATATGTAACAGCATGCCTTGATGGAAGGGCTTTCTTGTGGCCAACACTTCTTTTCTCTCTTTCTTTCTTTCCTTCCTTTTTTTTTTTTCCCCAGTGGTACTAGAGATTGAACCCAGGGATGTTTGCCACTGAGCTTTATCTTTTTTTTAATTTTTAATTTTTATTTTCATTTTGAGACAGGGTCTCACTAAGTTGCCAACTCTGGCCTCAAACTCACAATCCTTCTACCTTAACCTCCCAAGTAGCTGGGATTACAGTTGTGTGCCAGTACTCCCAGCAACACCTTCTTTTTATGGTAGGAAAACATACTAAGCTCAAACTCTAGCCCTGTGCTTTCTGAAATACCCCAAAGTGCTCTCCTTGCCCTGAACTCGAGATCCCCTAATAATGATTGCTTCTTAGTCATTATAGAACCCTGCTTGTAATCCTTCAGCAAGTATATTTGTCAACTTTCCATCACTGTAACAAAATACCTGAGAGAATGAAGTTAGAGAAAAAGTGTACTGGGCATGGTGGCACATGTCTGTGATCCCAGCTACTTAAAAGGCTGAGGGAGGAGGATTGCACGTTGAAGACTGGCCTGGACAACTAAGCAAGACATTAAATTAAAAAAATTAAAAGTTCTGGGGATATTGCTCAGTGGTAAAGTACTTCTTGGTTCCATCCCCAGTATCAGGGGAAAAGAGAGTGTGTGTGTGAGAGAGAAAGAAAGAGAGAAAGAAAGAAGGTTTATTATGGTTTATAGTTTTAGAGGTTCCATGATTGATTGGTCCCATTGCTTTTGGTCTGTGGTGGGGCAGCACATCATGATGCGAGCAAATGGTGGAGTAAAACTGCTCACCTCATCATCTAGGAAGCCAAAGGGAACAAAGAAGGGTCTGTGATCTCACAATCCACTTTTAGGGCATTCTCCTAATGACCTAAGGGCCTCATACTAGGCCCCTCCTCCTAAAGGTTCTACCACCTCTTAATAGTGCCAAGCCTCTAACATCTGGACTTTGGGGGACACATTCAAACCATAGCATGAAAAAAGGCAGGGATAAAGGAAAGGAAGCACATCCCCTGCCTGCGGTAGAGTATGGGTGTAAGGAAGACTTCTCCATCAGCTTTTGAGACACCCTCAGAGACCAGGAGGCAGGGCTGGGTGCCTGGTGATTCAGTCCCTAAGAAGCAGACCAAGAAGGAAGGCTAGCTCACTTGGCTGTTGAGAATAGTGGAAATTAGCTTGGAGCATGACCCCTCCCCTCAGAGTGATGGAAGGCCAGCAGAAGTGGGGTCTAGTGTGCACCACACCCAAAATTAAAATGCCCACATGACTGGGTTTGCCTGGCGCTGTTCCTTATGTAATACATGTAAGTGGGGTATGTAATCCCTGTGGTGCCATGCTTGCCAGTGGCTGCATTCCTGACACAGCTCTTGTCAGGCTCTGCCTTTGCTATAGTTTCTTGATGGCTTCCAGGAACAACAACTCTCTTCTCTCAACCATCAGAGCTAGGGGCAACAGCTTCCCACTACAGCTGGTCTCAAGGTACTTTACTATCCATGTTTGTTCCCTTTAACCCGACTCCTACCATTGTGAATTATCCCTTCATTTAGCTCACTTACAGTGAATCATTAGTCCCTGTTAGGACCCTGAGTGATATAGATGGTATTCCATTAGCAATGAATTTGCTTCAGTAACAGAAAGCCTAACACATACTGGGTTAAACAAATAGGCTATTTTCCCCCTTATAATGAGATGTCAGGGGGTAGTGGTTCCAGGCTGGTTCTACCTTTCCATTCTGCTTTTCTTTTGTATATTGACTTTTGTCTTCCTGCTTTTACCCCATGATCAGAAGATGTGGCCCACCTCCAGATACCACACCCATTTCCAAGATAGGATGCATGTATAATAGTCATGCAACCTCTCCATACTTCTATTTGGGTCATAACAGAATCATAGAGCTACTCCTAGATGTAGCAGAAACTGAGAAATTGAGGAACAGAATTGTCATGACTGGGGCTGAGATCATGGCTCAGTGGTAGAGCGCTTGCCTCACACTGGGTTTGACCCTCAGCACTACATAAAATGAATAAAATAAAATAAAGGTATTGTGTCCATCTACAACTAATAAAAATTAAAAAAAAAAAAAAGAATTGTCATGACTGGATTGGGCACACTATGATTCATTGCTTGGGAAAGGAACATGGACACCACAATCAACCATCCTATTAACAAAGGAGAGCAGGGGAATTGGTTGAGAGTAGGCCATGAATATCAACATATGTGAAGCTTCCTAGGATTGGGGATGCAACCTGTGCCCAACATGATAGTGAACAGGTAACTGAGACAAGATGGTAGAGAGGAGTGGCTTCAGTCAATGATAGGTTTTGGGATCCACTGTCTCTACAACTGCTTTATGACCAGTTTCCCACTTTGGAAACACTTATCCAGTTCACAGGTATAGAGACAAACCCTAGACACAATCAGAAGGCTCTTCTGTGAAGTCTTCCACAGTAGAGAAGAATTCAACCCACATCAATTACCTTTCCACACTATCCTGCCTTCTCCCACTAAACTAGGATGTACTTGAGGACAAGAATCTTTTTTTAAAAAGCATTATTATTACAGTATTATAATTATACGTAATAGTGTGGTTCATTGTGACATGTTCATATATGCACATAATTTACTCCAATTCATTTCCCAGTACTTCCCTTTCCCTCCCTGCCTCCCTCACCCTATTCCCTAACCTTTGTTCTTCTGGTCTTCCTATTTACTCACATGTATTTTTTTTTCATTGGTGCATTATCATCATACATAAAAGTGGGACTCATTGTGGTATATTTATACGTGCTTATAGCAAAATTTGGTTGCTATTATTCCCCAGGTTTCCCCTTTTCCTCTTTTCCTCTCTCCCCCTTGATAACCTACCTCTTCTCTACTGATCTTCCTTCTATTTTTATGAGATCATCCCTTTTTTATTCCCCTTTTCTCTCTAGCTAAAAGGGCAGGAGGCCAAGTATGGAACAAGACTGATGCCTTGCTTCAAGTGGATTAGCCAAAGGACCTGATGAGAGACCCTCTGAGCAGCAGGTTGTCAAGGTATGGCCTGCAGCCATCAGCCTCCACTGTGATACTCAATGGGAAGTCTTCAAATTCCCTGCATAGTTAAAACTAAACTGAAAAGTGAAGAGCCTGTCCCCCACGCCTTCAAGATCCCCTTCCACCATGGCACTCAGAGGGAAAAAAATCTTACCCAAGGCAAGTGTCATTCTTCCCAAAGTGCCCACTTTTGTCTTTTTATACAACCTGTCATGTTCTTTCCCCTCACAGACATTTTTTGCCATGAGTATAAAGTATTAATTTATTACTAGTCACTTGTCATGGCAATTCACTTGTTTTTAGAATTCCAAGTACATTAGATTAATGACAATCTTTGGTCTATACCCCTGTCTTTTCATTGTCGTAGGTATGGTCCACCTTTGTGTTCATATCTACATCAACAAAAAGAGAGGTGCCAAAACTAAAAACATGAGCCATACCTCCATCTGCTAGGTGCTACCCATCCTATCCTCCTACATGCTACCCTGCTACCTCACAGATTTTCTTAAAAATTTGCTCTTAAATTGTGTGAGGTAAGCAGGTGTGAGGCTTATGAAGTACCACATCTTGCTATGATTTGTGTGCAATTTGTCTTCTCTGAAAATTCATGTTGAAATTTGATTGCCCTTGTGGCAGTGTTGGGAAGTAGGGCTTTAAAGAGGTAATTAGGTTGTTAAGAGGAATTAATGCCTTTCTTGCAGGACTGGATTAATTCTCAAGGCAGTGAGTTCTAACTCCCAGTGTGCAAGTTACAGCAAGGACATGCTGCAGGTCACACCTTGACAACCTACTGCTCAGAGCGTCTCTCATCAGGTCCTTTGGCTAATCCCCTTGAAGCAAGGCATCAGCCTTGTTCCATGCTTGGCCTCCTGCCCCTCTGCAGCACATGACCTGTGACATTCATGTTCTCCCTAAAAGATTACATGCATATCTGGGCCCACGGAGTCTAGCTCTGCGAAGTGTGGTCCTCAAACTAGCACCCTGAACAATACCAGCAAGCCTATAGCAATATGGAATCTCGAATCCTACCCTGCCAGGAATCAAGATCTGCATTTTTAAAAGAGCCCTAAGTAATTCATCTACACAATCAAGTTTTTGAGAAGCACAGTTGTAGAACTTACACAAATTATACTTCCTTGAATAAAGTGGGCCCAGATGTCGGGAGAGGGTTTACCACCTTTTTGGGTGGGACAATTTGTTGTATGGGGATGTCCCCCACTTTTTAGGATCCTGTTCCATCCCTATGAATTCCCCAGTGTCCAAAACAACCAGAAATACCCTCTAGGGAGCAAAATTATGTTGGGGTGCCTTGGGGTATGAACCCTGGAGAGACGTGTTCTTTGCAATGAGAAGCGTCCCTCTACTCATAAGACCTTGGGTAAATGCCTGACAGTAGGGCTGCCTGTCTGCAGATGGGTCCAGGAGGTGAAGAAGGATGCAGAAGTTAAAGCATTACAGCACTTCTTCATGACGCTCAAGGGGCAGAGTGCAGAAAGGTGCCAGGTGAAGAGCACTGGTTCAGGAGGAGACAGGCAAGGAGCTGGGCACACCCCAGCCAATGTCCACACTGGGGGCAGCAAGCAGAGAAAGAGGGGAGACACAGGAGCCCTCCAGGAGAGGCAGGGGCTGCGTGAGTGCTGCAGTCCAACCAGTCAGACCAGCTGGGCTGGTTCTCCCAGGTCCTGGCAGCCTCTGTGGCCTAGTCAGGATAAAGCAAATAAATGAAAACAATTTGGCTTCTAAGAGCTGTGTCTGGGGTGAGGAAGGGAATGCATCCAGGTGGGATGGTGCCCGTTCTCTGCCCTGCCCTCTTCTCATCTGAGGCAGGAGGGAGGAATCTGTATGCCCATCCCAGAAGTAGAAGAAATAGGTGTCTCCAAACTCAGACAACTTGAAAGCTCAGCAGGAGGAGCCCAGCTTCCAGATTACAGCTGGACTGCTGCCCCAGACAGACCAGAAGGGGCTGGATTTGCCCTCCCACTTTGTGCTCCCCAGGGGCAGCTCCTGCCACATCCCCACAACTCCTGGAGACTACTACCAACTACTGACTACCCACACTTCCCCAGAAACCTGGTGCACTCTCATTGCCTCTCCTTTAAGTAACTCCTACTTGTTTTCCAAGACCCCTCTTGGCAGCACTTTCTGACCTCCCCGTCTCTTGGGCCCACAGGCACAGTTGGGGGAGGAGCCACATCCTCTTTAGAGCTCCAGGCACACTCGAAGTGTACAGCTCCTAAGCTAAGTTACAGATTTTCTTGGACATAGGACTTGTGCTTTTTTTTTTTCACATTTATGTCCCTGGTGCCTGACATAGTTCTTGACACAAAAACGTTCAAGAAATGTTTGTTGAATTAATGAAGGGCATCCTTGTGTGATCACTCTAACAAGGTCACTTGTTTCCTATTCTTCTGTATTCACTTCTGTTAGTCAGTTAACCAGTATTTGTTGAGCTCCTGCCTTGGGGCAGGTGCTGGGAATTTGATGAACAAAAACTGACACACCCTGCTGATACATTTCAGTGAGGGAAACTGAAGAGCCAGGGCTCCTGGACCTAGTTCCTTTGGCAGCTAGGAGTTCAGCTAATCCAATTCCTCTTTTTTTTTTTTTTTAAATAGTTGAGGAGGAAACTTCAGCCTATGGATGAGAGGGATGAACCTCTCCTGCTTCTCTGTGCAATAGGGTCTTCTCTGTGACAGCTGCTACAGGTGGTAGTGTTCAATGTTGGACCTGCTCTGGGCACACATCTCACTGTTGGCCCAAGTCAGCCTGTCAGTTCCATAGCTCCCGTGCTGAAAACACAGGGGTCCAAAATTAGTGTATATCTCTGTCTCTCTCTTGGAATGCCCACCACCTTTGTAACTCCTTAAAAGGGGACTGAATGGAAAATCAGAAACAGGCCCAGAATGATCCAGAGAGGTCTGCAGTCCTCTCTTTTGTCTTTGGCTGTTAAGAGATGATATTTTTCTGAGATAACTGATGATAATGATAATAATTTTTCTGATGATAATGTTTCCTGACTGTCTAGCTCTGGATTCTTTTCTCCTTGCTTTGACCTGGGAGCCTGTGTTGGAAGAAAGGCACTGACACTCCCCAGAGGCAACATGTCCTGAAGACCCCCAGGGAGAAGAAGGGAAGCTTGTGTGATTCCTGGTTCAAGAGACTGAGGCTCTTGTCTGTGGCATGCTCAAGCCCTGAAGTGGTCCAGGGAGTCTGAAACATGAAGAGTTCCTCCCAAATTGTTCTTGAAGGGGGTCTTGAGCTCTTCCCATGGTCCTCAGTCTCCCAAGCTTGTTTTGTAAAGGAAGAATGATGACCAGTTTCATCTGGAAACTAAATCTTCAGGTTGTTTCTTTCCTAGAAAAGGACGGTATTTAGGGACAAGGGCAGAGGTGGGAACAAAGGTGAAATAGCTTGTCACCTCACTTTCCCCGAATCATCTTACATAAAGCTGTGGCCAGTTTAACTACTATACTCAGCCAAACTAAGTTGTTTGTAATCATCTGGCCCTCTCCCAGCCTGGAGGCCTCTGATCTCTGATCTTTCCTTGGAAAAACAACTCAGGGCTCAAATCTGCAAGTATGCCTCTTGCAGCTGGACCCCTCAATGTCAGAAGCCAACTTTGTGCAGTCTATACCAAACCCCAGGAGGCAATGTCTGAGCCAGGGAGCCAGAAAGCCTGCCTGACAGAAATGCAATGGGATCCTGAACAGATCCACCCCTCAGGCACTCCATCCTCCCATCAACTTCCCACACTGGTTGCCTCTTCCAGGAGCCATCCCCACAACCTTTTCAATACGGACTGACTGACGGAGCAGTAGGTGACTGGTTTCTTCAGGCCTCAGAGCTATGGAGACACATGAGTCCTAGTAATGAAAATTCACCAGCTCTTCCACAGGACCTTCAGTCCCAAGGCCACAACTGGCACACACAGTGCTTCATATGAATTAGACATGAGGCCTCTCTGGGCAGATAAAGGTGTCCCCTATGAATGGAAAAAGGAACATGTCCCCACTTATATCTTTGGTCAGGCAACCTTGGGTGCAGGAAAATTTGTACGACTATATGTGTGGCCCTGAATGAGACCCCTTTCTTACCCTTCTCAAGGGCTCTGGGTGTTTTCCAGAGCTTCTGCCTTGTGATTTCTTCCTGTTCTAGCCCCCTAGTTGGATTGTCTCTTCTGGTCCTAGGCACTGCCCCCTCATCCCCAATTATGTCCCCTTTGAGGCCCATGGAGAACATTTCACCTCTATTGGTACCTGCTGTGGGGCCCTCATGTCCTGCCCCAGAAGTGACCTCCCAGTGCTCTCAGAATGACCAGTCCTTGAGATATCACGCCCTTAGCACCTGGGCATGAAGTCAGTGCCGTTGGAGGCCACATCATACAGAACTGATTCCTATGACAGTTGCCTGCAGGCCTCTTTCCGCAAGGCAACACATCCTTGGGACCAGGCCAAGGAAGCTCACTGTCCAAGGGGAATGTCATGTGGCCCTCCCCATTCCAGCTCCCCACAAACTTATGGGCAAATCCTCCTACCTTCACCATTCTTCTTCCTCAAAGATAAACAAAATTGCCTGCTAAGGCCCCACCTATAAGTGTGTGGGTCACACCTTACACATGGGAATTCTGGTTGAATTCCTTAATTTAGAACTGAGGTTGCCGGTGCCCAGAGTAATGGACTTGCAGCTAGAAGCTGGCAGCATCCAGAGCCTATTCTTCTTCCTCCAGAGATGATTCTTACTGCCACTTTGTCTCTTTGAGCTTGGAACACCTCAGGTGTAAAATGAGCACAATCACTTATAGTGGGGTACTCTCTAAGATTCTCCAAGATCTGCCTAGAACACAGTACTAGCTGGGGTAATGCTAAGGTAAAACAGAATAATTTTGCACTTCTATTACCTAGATAACTTATTTAACTCTGCATCTTGCCTTGTTTCTCAACAACCCTGCCATATGACTACTTATGTTCTCAGCTTATGGTCTATTCTGACCTTTTGGTTCTCTACTGCCAGATGCAGAAAAATTGATAACTGGTAAGTCCTCATTCAGTATGTATATTTATTGCACATATCAGTGTGAAAATTCTGGGTGGGGCTACTTCCAGTGTTTTTAGAAGACCATCAAAAGTAGGGTACTTCTGCAGAAAAGAAGCAGTATATAGTCCAGAAAGGAGTTTCCATTGAACTGGAGAGAGAGAAACCCAGGTCCTTGGAGAGTTTCCTACTACCCTGTTAGCAACAGGTACTGTGAGATGCAACTGGGTGGCAAACAGCAGCCCCTAGTCCTGGGCTAATGCTTCTTTTAAACCTCTTCTTCCCTTCCTCTTGGTAACACAAGTTGGTTTGGCTAATTATACTTTCTTCTTATTGGTTCTTCAATCTCAAGACACCTAATCATTGGTAAATTCAACATGTAGCTACTGTTCTGATTAGCCAACCTGTTCCTGAGTTTAGCCAGCATGGTGATACTGCTTTCCCAGATTTAGTATCCTTCTGGTCCTAGGCACAGGCCCCTCATCCCCAATTCTGTCCCCCTTGAGCTTCATCCTATCCCCAGAGACTTCCTCCTTCTCCTGTGGTTGCACAGTAAACAAGCAGTCAATCCAAGTGTTCCCTGGAGATCCAGAGGTTTTCATTTCTGGAGTGTTCGGCCTGCTAAAGCTGGATTTTTACACAATCCATGAAGATAAAAGTAGAGAAATCAGCCTTTGTACAACCAAGAATACACATATCTCCAAAAGACAAAGCATGAGATCATAGACTTTCTGACAGCTAGATCCATCTAAGAGTCACTGATATAGATAGATATGGATTTTTTTTGTACTTTTTTAATTGGTGTATTATAATAATACATAACAGTGGAATTTGTTCATGCACACAATATAACAATATAATTTGGTCAATATCATTCTCCAATACCACCTGGATATAACTTTGGTTGTGGAGTATACTAGAAATTGAACCCAGGGGCACTTAACCACTGAGCCACATCTTCAGCCCATTTTATCTTTTGAAACAAAAGTTCTCACTAAATCGCTTAGGATGTTGCTTAGTTGCTGAGACTAATCTTGAACTTGTAATCTTCCTGCCTTAGCCTCTGATGTCGCTAGGATTACAGGCATGCACCACCACGTCTGGCCTAGATACAGCTCTTCTGTAAAGTTAATGCATGAAATTGAGGGGTTCACTAGAATGGTTCCATTTTGCTACCAGTTGCCAGTGTGCTTGAAATTCCATCATTAAAATTTGTTCCTTTATGCAGGGCTTCGTGGAGCATGCTGGTAATCCTAGCAACTGGGATCAAACCCAGAATCTCATACATGCTAGGTAAGCACTCTACCACTTACCTACATTTCCAGGTCTAGCATCACTAGCAGTAGGTTAACATAAGTGAACAGTGATGCTATCTTAATTAGTTGTCACTTTTAATAGCCCCAATTAAATATAGTCACAGAATCCTAGAATTAAAAGTCATTTTAGCCATGCTTGGTGGCACCCACTTAATTTCAGTGACTCTGGAGGCTGAGGCAAGAGGATCACAAGTTGGAGGCCAGCCTCAGCAATTTAGCAAAGTCCTAAGCAACTTGATGGGATCCTGAATCAAAATAATAAAAAAATACAAAGGGATGAGGATATAGCTCAGTGGTAAAATGCCCCGGGTTCAATCCCCAGCACCAAAAAAAAAAAAAAAAAAAAAAAAAAATTAATTCTTTTATAGAGCAGGCAGGGTGGCATACTCCTTTAAGCCGAATTACTCTGGAGGCTGAGATAGAAGGATTCCAGTTCAAAATCAGTCTGGGAAACAGCCAGACCCTGTCTCAAAATAACATAAATAGCACTGGAGATATCTCACTGGTAGAGCACACACACACACACACACACACACACACACACACACACACAGAAGAAAGAAAAGAAGAGAAAAATATATTCCTTTATAAATTTTCTTCTTCTGGAAGCCTCCTATTAAAACACAAAGAGATCTGGAAGGGCAATATGTTGAGTAATATCTCAAAATCTGTTCTGAAAGAAGCTGTGTGGAAAGATTTCTTTACGGTCAAGTAAATGTAGAGATACCAGCATATTTTGTCACTCTGTAGTAGGCAGAAAAATGGTTCCCAAAATGTCCATGTCCTAATTCATGGAACCAGTAAATCTCTTACCTTATGTGACAAGGACCTGTCAGATGGGGTTAAGGTCCAGGACCTGAATTTGGAAAGGTTATCCTATATTATCTGGGTAAGTCCAATCTAATCATACAAGTCCTTAGAAAGCAAAGAAATTTTCCTGACTGTGGTCAGAGAGAGGTGTGACAACAAAAACCAGGCTGGAGTGATGTATATCCTTAGCTTTGAAGGTGGAAGGAGGGGACCACGAGACAGGATGCCAGGGAATCCCTCCAGAAACTGGAAACAAACAAACTGGGCATGGTGGCACACACCCGTGATCCCAGTGGCTCAGGAGTCTACTGCAGAAGGATCACAAATTCAAAGCCAGCCTAAGTGACTTAGCAAGGCCCTAAGCAACTTAGTGAGGCCCTGTCTTAAAATAAAAAAATAAAAAGGGCTGGGGATATGGCTCAGTGATTAAATGCCTCCAGGTTTAGTCCCTGGTACCAAAAAACAAGTAAAAAAAAAAACTGGAAACAAACAAACAAAAAACCAAATTTTCCCAAAAGACCTCCAGAAAAGGAAGACAGCTTTTTCCCCCCTTGGTTGGCCCAATGAGACCTGTGTCAAATTTTGGATCCATTAAAATGTAAGATAATAAATTTGCATTATTTTCAACTATTAAGTTTGTGTTGTGATAGCAACAGTAGGAAGCTGATATATTCTTTCCTTGGAGATTCATGGTGCACTTTGGCATGTGAAGGACTCTGGGAGCTGCTCATTTAATCAAACATTACAGAAACAATTGAATACAAAGCCCTTATTCCCCTGTAATATCTCTTGGCATCTTAGAACATTATGTGGAAAATACCACACAATAGCATTAACTGTTGGTAACATTTCAGCATGATTTAGTTTCTGTGTTTCAATATGATGTTTAAGTGAGAGACCCAGGGCAGGTAAGTTTTGATGGGCTTGTATAGAGTTCCAAAGAGATAAGTAAGACCTACGGTGGGGAAACTCACTGGACAGTGGTAAATACAGAGGAGATAGATAGGTACTGTAGATATACTTCACGACCTATGTAATTATGCTCAATACTTTGTGCCAAGTCTTCTTTGCTCTTGAAGTTCGCTATCTTCTCCAGAAAACTCCCCCTGACTTCATTTTTTTTCCCAGGACCTGGATTGGAAGCTCATCCCTTATGGTTCCATGGTCTCTGAGTTTATCTCTAGCTGTAGCAAAAATATATGAAATTGACTGTCTCTCTCATCAATCTAAATTTCCTAGAGGGCAAGAATTGTGTCTAGTTCACAGTTCATGTCCTCTGTGACCCACTCATGCTTTGTCTCACGTGGACTTTCCACTATAAATGTGTATGAACTTACTCCTGACTTTGTGGGTATAACTGAAACCTGTAATACCACCTGGACCCCATGATGGTCTTCTAGCCACAGAGCATCCTATGCCTGTCTGGGTCTCTTTCTTACTTACTTCCATTTCCCCCTAAACAACAAGCAAGGGATTTATTCTGATTTATGCTCCGTTGTATCACTGTTTATGGAACTTATAACTAGGCTACAAGAAAGACTGAAATCAAAAGAACAAATGGTATTCTTCCAAGGTAGTTTAGAAGAAGAGGTCCAAATTGAGTTGTAGAGATGAACAGGGCTCTCTAGGGTAAGGAAATATAATGCTAAGGCAGTATTAGTGTAAGGTAAAAAAATAAAATGAGCTCTTGCACCACAGTATTAGAGAACTCAGATTCTGCACCTGAGAGTATGGCCAAGTGCATTTACTCAAAGACACGTATCTACACAGAAAACACCAAGGAATTCTGGTGCTTAAAATCCCTCACTAGAGGGCTGGGGAGATAGCTCAGTTGGTAAAGTAGGGCCCTGGGTTCGAACCCCAGCACCGCAAAAAATAAATAAATAAATGAAAAATTAAAAAAAAAAAAAATCCCTCACTAGGTTGAGGTCCACCTTAGGGCCTGGATGCAGAGATCACCTGCAAGAATCCCTAGTGCCTAAGCCTGCGGCACCTGTGCGGCCACGGATCCCGGGAACTACGACTCCCATTGTGCACTGCGACCGTGCGGGTTATACCTGGGATGAACTACAAGTTCCGTAATGCCTTGGGAGAGAGGCGCGAGCTGGGAGGGGCGGAGGGGCGTGGCCGCGTCAGCCGCGCGGGACCGTTAAATTTGAAACTTGGCGGCTAGGAATGAGGACGTGAGGCGGCTGGTTTGTGAGAGAGTGGCGTGAATACTTTTGTCCTGGAGCACCCCTGATCCCTTTGGTAGCTCTAAGGGCAGGTTGCCGAAGGAAGCCCAGACGGTTGGCGGTCCTGAGGAAAGACCCGCAGCAGGACGAGAGCATGAACCGGGAACGCCGAATGGCGGCGATGAAAGAGGGGGCTGCTGTAAGGTAAGTACGGGAGAAAAGCTGCTGGGAGCTGTGTCTGCGAGATCCGAAGGTGCCTGGCAGGCGCAGAGGACCCACGCGGTCAATGAAGAGCAGGCCTCACGGAGCAGCCTTCCTGTTGGATTCGACGCTGTCGGCGGCGAAGCGGTGGTCCCAGCGCACGTGAGAGTCCTTAGCGTCCAGCTTCGAAGCAAAGGAGTGTGTGCGACCTCGGTAGAGTCCACACAAGAAAAAGAGCTTGGGATTTGTAGTGTCGTCGGTGTATCCCAACGTGGCCATTCGCCAGCTGCTTGTCCTCGGACACGTCTTATATATGGAAAATGCTCATATTAATCCTACCTTACAGGGTCCTGGGAAGACTCAAAAGTATTCGTAAAGTAATTGCTTTCAAATAAGTGCTACACTAATGCTAGATGTTGTCATTATGCCAATCGCACAGAGATCTAAAAAGCCCTTTCCTGCACATTTGTTGCTTTTCCTTGTATAAGAAAATAGAGCAGTTCTAGATTGGGATTAAGTATGTGTTTTCATTATGGAATCCACAATACCTGGATAAGTGCCATGTCCAGGTTCTTAACTGCATCGAATGTTTATTGACCACTTACTAAGCACTGGGTGCAGCCAATAAACAAAAGAAATAAAAATCCCAACCCTCAGGAATGGGTAGGGATGATGGTGTGCCAGACAGACAATAAACAAGACAAATTAAAAATAAAGTGGTGGTCAGTACTAAAAAGTAAAACAGTGGGAGACAGGGAGTGTTGGGAGTAGGAGTTAGTGAAATTAGATAGGTTTGAACCCAAGCCTAATTTGGGTGAAGAGTTGAAGGAAATTCAAGAACTAGTCATGCCTATATCTGGGCAAAGTACAGAGGCCCCAGATGAGGGTTGGGGGACGAAGCTGCCCTTGGCATGTACAAGGCCAGTGTCAACTGAAGCACAGTAAACCAGAATAGTAGAGAAGGAAATCAACCCAAAAAATGTGAGTATGCAGGCATTGTAAAGGCTTGGATTTTGCTCTGATTCTAATACAAAACCATTGGAAGGTTGGTTTTGTTTTTTGTTTTTGTTTTTTCCTTCCCTCCTTCCTATACTGGGGATTGAACCCAGGGGTGCTCTACCACCCAGCCCTTTTTATTTTTTAATTAGTTAAGTAATGTAAGACAGGTTCTTGCTAAGTTGCTGAGGGTCTCACTAAGTTGCTGAGGCTGGCCAGTACTCTATATCCTTCTGCCTCAGCCTCCCAGGTTGCTGGGATTACAGGTGTTTCTCAGAGGGTTGTTAAAATTTAAAATGCTGGGCTGGGGATATAGCTCAGTTAGTAGAGTGCTTGCCTCGCAAGCATAAGGCCCTGGGTTCAAATCCCCAGCACTGCAAAAAAAAAAAAAATTTAAAATGCTAAAATTTAAGTCACAAAAATACTAATTTCAGCAGGTTCTTATCAGCATTAGAAACTAAAGACAGTTTCTAATTTCATATAAAAAATGGTATTTTGGGTTGGGGTTGTGGCTCAGTGGTAAAGCGCTTGCCTAGCATGTGTGAGATACTGGGTTTGATTCTTAGCACCACATATAAATAAATGAATAAAATAAAGGTCTATTCACATCTAAAATATTTTTTAAAAAATGGTATTTTAAGCTGGGTGTGGTGGCACACACCTATAAACCCAGCTACTCAGGAGATTGAGGCAGGAGAATTCTGAGTTAGAGGTCACCCTGGGAAACTTAGTGAGAAACTGTCTCAAAATAAAAGGATCAAGAGCTGGGCATAGTGGTACACACCGGTAATCCCACCTACTCAGGAGCTGAGGCAGTTAGCTGGACTCTTTTCTCAAATTTTTAAAAAATTTAAAAAGGGCAGGTAATGCAGTTCATTGGTAAAGTGCTTGCCTCACAGCATCAGGCTCATTGGAAGGTTTTGAGCTTGGTTTTGACTTGGGTATAGATGGAACACTTTGGCTGCAGTGTTGAATAGACAAGGCAGAAAAGATGGAAACAGGGAGAATTAAGATCTTGTTGAAATAATCCTGGGAAGAGAATAGGATGACTTGAGTAAGACTGAAAACTGGAGATGTTAAGAAGTGGTTGATTTCTGGATTTATTTTGAAGGTAGAGACTACAGGATTTTACTGATTGACTGATAGCAGTGAGCCGGGGCAACAAGGCTGGTACTAATTTTTGGCTTAAGCAACTGGAAGAATGGAATTGTCATTTGTTTGAGATGAGGGAAGACTATGGGAAGAACAGATCTTGGAAGAAACAGGAAGAGGGAGGGGACAGGCCTAGCTCAGTTTGGGACATTTGAGATAGAATCATTTTTTTTGGTAGTACTGGGGAATGAATTCAGGGCTTTGTGTGTGCTAGGCAAGCTCTGCCACTAAGACCCCACGTTCCTCCCCTCGCCCCCCAGTACTGGGCATTGAACTCAAGTCTTCATTTATGTTAGGCAAGCACTGTACCACTGAGCTACATTCCCATCCCTTTTTTATCTTGAGACAGGATCGTCCTGAGTTGCTCAGGCTCACCTCAAACTTGTGATCCTCCTGCCTTAGCCACCACTGGTATTACAAGTTAGTGCCCTTGTGCCCATATAACATTTATTCTTGTAGTATTGTCCTCAGAACCCTTGCCAAATTCTCTTCCATTAGGCAATACTATAGCCATAAACTTGGAAACCAGGTGACAGGCTCAGAAGCTTAGAAGTATGACACTACTCATTATGTTCAACCCAAAGATCATGAATAATCACCTATCTGAAAACATTTATAATCTAGTGCTATAATAAATCAGTGTTGTTTTCAGATTTATTTTTGTTTCCTCCTTAGTGAAGCCATGTCCCTGGAGGGAGATGAATGGGAGCTGAGTAAAGAAAACGTACAACCCTTAAGGCAGGGACGTATTATGTCCACTCTTCAGGAAGCTCTGGCACAGCAAGAATCTGCCTGTAACACAACTCTTCAGCAGCAGAAACGGTATGTAAAATGGGCTTGGGCTCAATCTGTCATTATTCATTCCTAACTGCTAGCTGACACGTGTCATGCAGGATGGCATAAGGAGTAGTTTTTAAAATTTGGTATTTTGAGAATCTGTTCCTCACTAACTTTTTTAATGCACAATATCTCTTAGAAGAGCTTCTCAAGGACTATTAAGAAAAAGGCTACAGAATTCCATTTGATTGTAGAGCAACCAAACTGTTATCGACAAAAATAACATTTACTCAGGAGGCAATGATAAACATAAAGTAAGCAAAATATTACAAGGTAAAAAAAAGTATTATATCATTCTGGACTCTTAAACAGAATTAATTCTTTGATAGTAATCAATTAGAGAGATTCCCTCCTTGGATTCTGAGTACCAAGTGATAGTGAATCTACTTTTTTTTTTTTTTGGTGCTGTAGATCCAACCAGGAATTCCAACATGTTAGTTAAGTTTTCTACCACTGAGTTGAACCTCGAGCCTGAATCTATCTCCTTTTTTTTGTGCTGGGTTTTGAACCCAGGGGTGCTTCACTACAAACCACATCTCTAGCCCTTTTTATTTTTGAGACAGGGGCTCACTAAGGCTCTTGCTGAGGGTCTTGCTCAGTTTCCCAGGTGGGCCTTGAACTTGAGATCTTGTCTCTAGATTCACTGGAATTACAGGCATGCACCACCACACATGGCTTGAATCTGCTATCTTTTATATGTAACTCATTATTAAATTGCTTAGAAAGTATTTTTGAGAATGTGGAAGGATAATACTGATCTCCAAGGATCATGTAAACCTCAAAGAAACTGGATTTATGTTAGAAAGTTTTCTCAAGAATGACAAACTCTGGAAAAATAAAAGCCGAAAAATACTCTTACATTATTCAAAAAGGACTATGGATTTTTCTTTCCTAATATAACTTCAATAAATTTTTTTGTTGTTGTTGTTTTTTAAAGTTGAACTAAAGTATCAGTTTTTACCCAGTTCTGCCAAAACAGACAAATTAGAATTTTGGGTATGATGTAATGAGCATTTTTATTCATTTCACTGGTCTTTTTGTTTGTTTGAAATGGGGGTTTTTCTATTGCCCAGGTTGGCCTTGAACATATTCTCCTGCCTCATTAGCCCTAGTCACTGGGATCATAGGCCAGGCAATATAATCCCTGGCTTTCATTGGATCTTTAAAAGCATTATATTTTATGATTTTTGTTTCAAAGATGGTGGTATTCTATTCTCTATGCTCCTTCCTAGTTTCTGTGATATGATCCTAGTTTTTCCACTTCTCTAACAAATCTCCCTTTTTTCTTGCAGGCTTCCAACTGTTTTTCCACCTAAGTCTCTGTCATTTGCACTCTGTTCTCATATTCATATCTTCTATGATTGCTTAACTACCACTGACAATTCTTGTCTTCTGAATATCCTTTTATTTGCCTGTAACATGAACAGATGGTCCCTGACTTCTCTGGTTTGACTTAGGATTCTTTAGTTCTACGATGATGTGAAAACAAAGTGTTCAGTTGAAACCATATTTTGAATTTTGATATTTTCATGGATTCGGTATATGCAGTACAACTGTTTTCTGATGATGGGCAGCAATAGTGAACTGCAGCTCCCAGTCCATCACAACCTGTACTCTAGTGCATTGTGTTGCTAAGCTTTGATACTTGGTAGATCAGATTTTTTTTTTTTAAGTCATAGATGAACATAATATCTTTACTTTTATGTGGTGCTGAGATCGAACCCAGTGCCCTGTACATGTGAGGCAAGCACTCTACCACTGGGCCAAAGCCCCAGCCCTGATCTATGGATCAGGTATCTTAAATGGATTTTCATTGTCAGGTGCTTTCAACTCATGACATGTCCATTGATATGTAAGTCAAGGATCATTGGTAATTCGATAAATGTCTCACTTAATATATGAAGTACTAGATCTCTTCTTTCATAAGTGACCTTCTTTTTTTCTTCTCCATTTTGCTTAATGGTACCAAAACTCACCTAAATGGTTTAGCTCATTGTTCTCTCACCCTAATTTTATTTAGTTGGTCATTATGGACTGGTGATTCTTTTAATTATATTTTTGGGGATTGTTGAACTCGGGACCTTCTGAATGCTAAGCATATGCTCTACCACTGAACCATAATACCAGCCCTGGAGATTTTCTTTCTTTCTTTCTTTTCTTTTTTTTTTTTTTTTTTTTTTTTTGGGGGGGGGGGCGGTACCTGGGATTGAACCCAGGGGTGCCTTACCATTGAGCTACATCCCCAGCCCTTTTTTACGTTTTATTTAGAGACAGGGTCACACTGAGTTGCTTAGGACCTCACTAAGTTGCTGAGGCTGGCTTTGAATTTGTAATCCTCCTGCCTTAGCCTCCCTAGCTGAGCCACGGGATTGCAGGTATGCACCACCGTGCCTGGTTGGAGATTTCTTTTAAGTATAATGTACATGCAGTGAAATGCTCAGATTTTCATTTATTTATGTATTTGCTTTTTGTATTAGGAATTAAGTCCAGTGGCGCTGTACCATTGAGCTACATCCCTAGCCAGTATTTAGTGTTATCAATCTTTAATCTTAGCCATCCTAGTTATATGTAGTATCTCACTAGTTATATGTAGTATCTCACTATGTCATTTCCCTGATGACTAGAGTTGGTGAGTCTGTTCACCATCTGTTCAGACATTTGCCCATTTTTTAAATTAATTTAGGAGAGGAGTACTGGAGATTGAACCCAGGGGTGCTTTACCACTGAGCTACATTCTCAGTCTTCTATATTTATTTTGAAACAGGGTCTCACTGAGTTGTAGAGGCTTATCTCAAATTTATCTCAGACTCCTAAGTAATGGAGTTCTTTGTATACTCGATACAAGTCCTTTATCAAATTGTGTTGCAGATATTTTTTCCTAGTTCTAAGTTGTCTGTTCATATAACCACAAAATTTTTAATTTGGATGAAGTGCAATTTGTGTTTTTCTTCTATGACTAGTGCTTTTTGTGTCATCTGCTGTTATAATTCAAAGTCATAATTATTAGCCTTATTCCATAGTCTTAACTTTTACATTTAGTTGTATGATTCATGCTAAATTTCTCCCTGTATATGATGTAAGGTTGGAGTAAAAGTTATTTTTGTCCCGGTGTGGAAGCTGTCTGGTTGTTCTGCCTCTGTTTGTTGGAGAAAGTTTTTTTTCCTTTCCTCATTGAATTGCTTTGGGGACCTTGTCAAAAATCATTTGAATGGGGCTGGGGTTGTCTCTCAGTGGTAGAGCACTTGCCTAGCACTTGTGAGACACTGGGTTCGATCCTCAGCACCATATAAAAATAAATAAATAAAATAAAGGTATTGTGTCTATTTACAACTAAAACTTTAAAAAATCATTTGAGGAATGAGGATATAGCTCAGTGGTGGAGTGCTTGCCTAGTATGTGCAAGGCCCTGAGTTCAATCCCCAGCACTTGGAGGGGGCGGGGGAACAAATTGGCCACAGATATGTGGGTTGTTTCTGGACTCTGTTATGTTGCATTGATGTTCCTTTCTAGCTTTTCACAAATATTATTTATTTATCTATTTATGTATTTATTGCAGCACTGGGGATTGAACCCAGGGATACTTTCCTACTATGCTACATTGATAGCCCCCTCTCCCTGACTTTTCTTTTTTGAGACTGTACTAGCTCACTAAGTTTTAGCTCAGGTAGGTCTCAAACTTGTGCTTCTCCTGCCTCAGTCTCCCAAATCACTGGGATTACAGGTGTGCTTCACTTTGCCTGACTTTTCCAAATTTTAAAATTATTTTGTCAGTTTCTAGTGAAGAGTCTGTTGAGATTTTGCTAGATTGCCTTGAATCCATAAATGACTTTGGAGAATTTCTGTTTAGTTTTTTGTGGTACTGGTGATTGAACCCAGCGACAGGGTACTACTGAACTACATCTCCAGGCCTTTTTAAAATTTTTTTTATTATATAGAGATAGGGTCTCATTAAGAGTGGCATCGAGTTTACAATCCTCATGTCTCAGCCTCCCAAGTCTCTGGGATTAAAGATGTGTGCCACTGTGCCTGGTTAGGATTTCTGATTTTTATTAGTAATGTCTTGGATTTTATTTTTTCACCATTTATGTGGATAATCATGTTATTTCATACTTAAGTTGCCTCATTTAGTTCATAATCATGCATTCTTTTAATGCCTCCTATTCTTACAATGTTGCTTGATTAATCTTTTTGAGATCTTAACATATACAGGATAGCATCAATTAACTCAATAGTGGCCTGAGCAGATGGAATTCCAGTGTCTTTCAACTTACATTTAAAGCATATCCTTTTTACCTTTCTTTCTAGATGTTTTGATTATTCATAACACTGACTTTGTTATAGTTTAGGTCCACTAAGTTTCCTCTGGATAAGCTCTCCCACCTTTACAACTTTATTTAATATTAGTTTCCCTCTTGGAAAACTCCACTTCTATCCCCCTACATTTTGTATGTGTACTTGAAATTGAACCCATGGCCTTGTGCAAGCTAGGCAAGCCCTGTTGGAAAACTCCCTTTTTCTTTCAGGACCTATGATTGCTTCAGTTTCACTTTCTGAGCCTGTTTCAATGATAACCTCTTTTGATTTCTCAAAGCCTTTACTATCTTTTCCATAATTGTTATTTGTTACTATGCTGCTTTGTTTTGTTAATTTATTAGTGTACTTTGTCCTATTAGAGTATAAATTCCTCTGTTAGGGACTTTTATTTTTATTTTTGGTATCAAACATAGCCCCTTATATGACAGTTTGTTAAGTAATCATTTATCTGATTGTGATTTATTACCTAATACTTCCCCTTTGTTCTCACTGCAATATTTTGGGGTGGGTGGGTGTCTCACTATTTACTTATGACAAATATTCTGTATCTTTTCAGTCGAAAATTGTTTAACACAATGCCACGTATCTTGGCCAATCGGAGAATGGAGTCATCTGACTCACCCATCCTGCTAATGTTCCCACAGATAACACAGGTTTTAAACTGACCATTAAACCTGATTAGGTCCTTGTCAACATTGACCAAGTTCATCTGGATGAACTCATAGTTCTTGGCACCAATGATGAGGTTGTTGGTGGAACATTTCTGTGGCACATAACAGGTCCATGAACTTGCCAGCATCATTCTGCATTTTGAAGAATGCCTTCTGCCTCTACCACGAGCAAGAATGCAGAAAGGAACCTTACTGGTTAATCTTAACTTAGTCTTGGCTATCTGCTTCTCCCAGATTTTTTTTGGTACCAGGGATTGAACTCAGAGGCACTCGATCATTGAACCACATTCCCAGCCCTATTTTGTATTTTATTTAGAGACAGGGTCTCGCTGAGTTGCTTAGCACCTTGCTTTTACTGAGGCTGACTTTGAGATCACCATCCTCCTCTCCCACCTTCCTGAGCTGCTGGGATTATAGGCCTGCCACCCTCCCAGATCTTTATAACCTATTTTATACTTTGAGTTACTCCCCAAATTGTATGTGGTATTCTCTGACCTCTGTTACAGGCAGAATTTTTCATTAACTTTAAGATTCTTACTATATTTATGTACGTATGTGTAGTTACTATCATTATATTAAAAAGTTGTCATTTATTGAGTACTTGGTAAGTCTAAACACTTCATACTTAAGACTAATAAATGGAATAAAATAAGAAATGTTATTCCCATTTTACAGATGAAGAAACTGAAAACAGAGTTTAAGTAGCTGTCCAGTGTTACTCATCTAGTGATTGGTGGAGCTGGATTTGAATCTGGAGAGTTGTGTTCCAGAGATTTTAATTGCTATATAGAACTACCTTTCTAAATGTTGTCTTGAAATTTGTTCTTTCTTCTTTTCCCCTCTGTAATACTATGGATTGAACCCATTGAACTACATTCCCAGCCCTTTTTATATTTTATTTTGAGTCAGGGTCTCTTAACTTGCCCAGGCTGGCCTTCAATTTGAAATTCTCCTGCTTCGGCCTCCCTAGTTGCTAGAATTAAAAGCATATGCCACTGTGCCTGACTCATTTCCCAAATTTCTACATAATTTGTCTCTCTTGTTATTTGTCATTCCCTTAATTATTTGTATTCTTTTTCTTTCTGTTTAACAAACCCTCATACTTTAGTAAAGTTATCTAGATCATGGAATTGATACTTGTTCATTGTCTGTTATGTGTATTGCACATGTTAACATGTTTTGCTTACATTTCAGGGCATTTGAATCTGAAATTCGATTTTATACTGGAAATGACCCTCTGGATGTTTGGGATAGGTGGGTACTTTTATTTTTATTTTTTAAAAATATTTTTATTAGTTGCTGATGAACATTTGTTTGTATGTGCTGCTGCAAATCAAACCTAGTGCCTCACATGTGATAAGCAAGTGCTCTACCACTGAACCACAATCCCAGCCCCATCCCCATGGGTAATTTTATTTAAAAGGACAACAGAAACATTAACAGATGAAGTTCTTATGGCTATGTTTCTTAAATTGTATAAGGTGTGGAAAGTGAGAGTAGTCAGAGTAGAAAGTAGTGTCTTGGGGACCCAGAGATCCAGAACAGTCATAAGTGTGTCTTCCTCAGGGGTTTTGTTTGTTTATTGGTGCTGGGGGTAGAACCCAGGACTTCACACATGTTAGGCAGGTGCTCTACCACTGAGCTACACACCCCCAGTCCCCCTAAAGTATTTAAGATTGAGGAAATGTACAGTGTAGGATAGGCAACTTAGAGCTACACTTTCTGTCCCTATCCCCAATATTTCCCAGAAGCACATATTAGGGATACTTAGGGAAAGTTTGAGAGATGTAGTTTTAGGATGTGTCTTTGAGGATCTCTCAAGAAGCATACTTTTAACATTTTAGATACTTAAAGAAATCAAGATTTAGTCTTGGAGCCAGAACAAAAGTATACATTCAACTTAAAATATATTCTTTTCCTTTCCTTTCTATTCAGGTATATTAACTGGACAGAGCAAAACTATCCTCAAGGGGGTAAGGAAAGTAACATGTCAACATTATTAGAAAGAGCTATAGAAGCACTACAAGGAGAAAAACGTTATTATAGTGATCCTCGATTTCTCAATCTCTGGCTTAAATTGGTAAGTCGTAAACAGCACTGAATTTAAAATATTAAACCAAGAGATTTTCTCTAGAGATATGTAGTATACAAAACCAGTGGTAAAATATGAACCATTTAGGAGATAATAAACATTTAATAAATACCTAGTCTTTGTTAAATTGGTTCCACTTAAAGACTGACTTAAATATAGCATAATGAGGTTTTGCATCCCTGATCACACCCCTCCTTTTTGTTGTTAGCTGTAGCTAAATATAATTTTATTTATTTGTGTGTGGTGCTCTGAGGATCAAATGCAGTACCTCACATGAGCTAGGCAAGTGCTCTACCACTGAACCACAACCCCAGTCTTGATCACTCCCTTTTAAGACTGATCATAAAGTATATAGATCTCTCTATAGGTTTGGGTCATTTGCTTATTTATTCTAAAGAAAATTGGGCCATGCAGCTGTACTGTAGGAGGATATGCAGGAAACACCTGGCAGTATAGTTATTTTGGAAAAAGCTTCCTTGGTGATTGTTGTATCCTTTCTCTCCTTTGAGAATCATTACCATTAAAAAAGTGATGTTTTAGCGTTTTGTTGGTTTTTGGACTTTTGCCTAGTATATTGCTATAGCCAAAAATGTCTGCCTGACCACATTGTATCTTACTTGAAGTATAGTTCTTCTATTTCTAGAATACTCTTAAGATAAGATAATGACCAAGTTTTCTTAGACATTGATTTCATTGCTTTTATCCTAAAACAAATTAGAAAAAAGAAAGCAATAAATATTTAGAATATTCACAACTACTGTAATATAATAAAATATTGATATTTGAAACTCATAAAATTTCTGACTAAAATCTTTTTGTGTGTGTGTGTGTGTGTGTGATACTGGGGATTGAACCTAGGGTCTCTTACATGCTAGGCAAGTGCTCTATGTGTGAACTATATCCTAAGCCCTTTATTTTTTATTTGAGACAGGATCTTGCTAAGTTGCCCAGTCTGGCTTTGTACTTGAATTTCTCATGTATTAGCCTCCTGAGTAGCTAGAATTTCAAGATTACGCCATGGCATCCAGCTTAAAATATCTCTTTTTTTGAGGAGTATTATTTAAATGTCCAAAATTACAAGTATAGGAAATTAAGTGAATCCTGAAGGCATAATATATCTTGATTTCTGCAGGACATTGACAAGTATTTTGATACCCTAGTGACAGGTAGGAGAAATTAACTTAGGAATGTTAGTTACAGGAATTTTATTTTATTTATTTTTATTTATTTTTTGGTGTTACTGCAGATTAAAACCAGGGGTACTTTACCACCAATTTTCCAGACTGGCCATTGCAGTGTTTGCTTTTAGGAAATCCAGACTTGCAATAGTGCTTCTGTTCTTTTCTGGTAGTGCATGCTCAAACTGTGACTTAGGAGACTATTTTCTAATTGTTTAGTGTAATGACAAATTGTATCTATATGATATTAGGCAAATAGGTGATTCTGAATGCAGATCTGCTATTTATTATAAATATTGTCTATGTAAAGTGATATTGAACTTATTGCCAAAAAAAAAATCAGATTAAAAATAAAAGAGTGGCCAGGTATGGTGGCACACACCTGTAACCCCAATGACTCAGGAGGCTGAGGCAGGAGGATTGAGAGTTCAAAGCCAGCCTCTGCAAAAGCGAGGTGGTAATCAACTCAGTGAGACCCTGTCTCTAAATAAAATACAAAATAGGACTGGGGATGAGGTTCTGTGGTCGAGTGCCCCTGAATTCAATCCCTGGTATCCCCAAAAAGGAAAAGAATGGTGCAATGTTAAGTGGAATTAAATAAAATTTTATTACGATCAAAACTTTATAAAATGATATTTGTTAAAATGGAATATAAAAATGTTTATAGTGTGGAGTTCTTATTTTTCCTCTTTGCTACTAGAATTGTATCTGGTCTTACAAAGTTCTTTTTTCTTTCTTTCCTTTTTTTTCATTTGATGGTATTGAACTTGAATCCAAGACCTCTCTAGGCAAATGCTCTACCATTGAGCTGCATCCCCAGGCTTTGTTATTTTATTTTGAGATAGTCAAAGTTGTCCAGACTGGTCTGGAACTTGCTATCCTTTTGCCTCAGCCTCTCAACTAGCTGTGGGTGACAGGTATAGGCCACCTTGCCTCACACAGAATACTTTCTTAAATACAGATTTGACCAAATCATTCCTTTGCTTACAAGCTTGTAGTCTTTTTTTTTTTTTTTGTATTGAGGATTAAACCCTGAGATACTTTATCACTGAGCCACAGAGCCACATCCAATGCCCTTTTTATTTTTTATTTTGAGACAGGGTCTCACTAAGCTGCTGAGGCAGGCTTTGACTTGTGATCCTTCTACCTTGGCCTCCTGAGTCACCATACCAGACCTAAATGTCACCCCTTCTTAAAGCCATTCCTCCCCATTCCTTTTTATTAAAAATTAATCTTTTGTCTCTTTTGGGGCCTTCAAGTATGGTCCTTATCACATTTATTTTGTAATAAATGTATTTCTTCAATGCAGAAATTCAGTTTTTTCAGCAATTGGCACATAACAGGCATTTCATAAAGGGAAAGAAATTAGTTAATTGTTAACACTTTTAATTTGTTACAGGGGCATTTATGCAATGAACCTTTGGATATGTATAGTTATTTGCACAACCAAGGAATTGGCATTTCACTTGCTCAGTTCTATATTTCATGGGCTGAAGAATACGAAGCTAGAGAAAACTTTAAGAAAGCAGATGCAATATTTCAGGAAGGCATTCAACGGAAGGCTGAACCATTAGAAAGACTGCAGTCCCAGCACAGGTAAACTGCTTCTCTGCAGCTTGTCTTAACTCTTTTTTGGGGGGGTTGGGCGGGGTAACCATGGATTGAACTCAGGGGCACTTTACCACTAAGCCACATCCCCAGCCCTATTTTGTATTTTATTTAGAGACAGGGTCTCACTGAGTTGCTTAACACTTTGATTTTGCTGAGGCTGGCTTTGGATTCAATATCTTCCTGCCTCAAACTCCTAAGCCACTGTGATTACAGGTGTGTGTCACCACGCCCAGATCCCTTTTTATTAGAATCCTTGCAGCTTTGAGCCTTCCGTCCTGCTCCTGACTTTGTGTTTCCATTTAGATCAAAGCCACAGAGATGATAATCTTATTTTTTAGTTCAGCACTATCATTCCTTTTGATTCTGGGTGATATTTCATTGTATGGATATGCTACATTTTCTGTATCCATTCATTAGTCAGTGGGCATTTAGGTTGTTTATACTTTTTGACTGTTATAAAATAATGCGTTTATGAACGTTTGTGCCATAGGTTTTTGTATGACTTTCCTTTTATTTTTAACTTGTCTGTGTCTTTGTTTTAAATGGTTTCTTATGTAGAGAAAATAGTTGTCTTATTTTCTCCTCATCTCAAAATCTCTCTCTCTTTTGGTTATGAATAGTATTGGATTTAGGTCTACTATTTTCTTATTCATTGTGTTGTTTCCTCCATAGATTTTTTTTCCTACCTTCTTTTGGATTATTTGAATATTTTTTAGTATTTAATTTTACTTTATTGACCTTTTGTCTGTTACTATTAATTTATTTCGGTATTGGGGACCCCTGGATTGAACCCAGGGTGAGCCACATATTTTTATTTCTTATTTTTAAAATGATTTTTTATTTATGTACCAGGAATTGAACCTGGGGATGCTTAACCACTGAGCCATACCCCTAGCCCTTTTTACATTTTATTTTGAGACAGGGTCTTACTAGATTGTTTAGGGTCTTGCTAAGTTGCTGAGGCTGGTTTTGAACTTGGAATCTTACCTCAGCTTCTCAAGCCACTGGGATTATGCATCACATATGCAGGCATGCATCACTGTGCCTGGCTCAACCATTATTTTAAAAAATATTTTTCTTCTTCTCCTTGAACTTCAATTACAAAAAGCTTGATTTTACCCACATGCCACTCCACAAATACTGGGAATTGAACCCAGGGCCTCATGCATGCTAGGCAAATGCTCTTTTATATTTTTAAAAGTTTTGAAACACAGGGTTTCACTAAATTACCTGGGATGCCCTCCAACTTGTGATCCTCTTGCCTCTTCCAAGTGCCAGCCTTTATATTTCCTTTCTTTTCGCAATACTGGGTATTGAATGCAGGGTACTCTGCCACTGAGTTATATCCCCAGCCTGGCACAGGATCTCACTAAATTGCCAAAGCTTGCCTCAAACTTGTGATCTTCTGCCTCAGCCTCTTGAGTAGTTGGAATTACTGTCATATGCCACCACATCCTGTTCTTTTGTAGTTTCTTTTTTGAGAGTTTTGTGTTTTCGTTCATTTCAAATGTTAGACTTTATCTCATGGAGCATAGTTACAATAACTACTCTAAAATTTCTGGAAACACCAACATGTGGGTCATCTCCATGTTGGTATTTGTTATTTGTCTTTTCCTTTGAGAACTGGCCACAATTTCCTGGTTCTTCATGTGTCAAATAATTATGGATCATGTCCTGGACATTTATTTTGATGCTGTGCTATGAGACTGAGTCCTGTTGATTGAGTCTCTGAAGGATTTTTGTCTTAGTAGGAAACCGAACTTCAGATTTCAAAAGTTCTTTCTCACCTTATGTCAGTGGTGGTTGAGATGTCAGTTCAGTTTTCAAAACCTTTGTTAGAATGTTTTGGTTCTATCCCATGTCCTGCTCAGGGGTTAGTTTGAGACTTGGGCAGTGATTTATATTATAGTTCAGTTCTCAGAGCCTTTTCTGTGCATTTAGGGTATGAGCCCAGGGCTTGTGCCAATTCATGTACTGAGTTAGGGAATCCCCTTCTTTTGCTTATTCCTCTTTACTATTCTTCCTGTGCTTTTTGGTCCTCAGAGTCCCTTTTTCTCACTCTTCTACCCAGAAAGATGGGCTTTTTCCTAGGAGTTTTAGATTCCCACACCATCACTGCAACAGTTCTAAACTGCAAAAGAAAACAAAGCAAAAAAAAAAAACAAAACAAAACTGGAAAAAAACCTGCGTAGGTTGTTGTTTCAGTTTTTGATTCCACAGTCCACTTGCTTTTGTTTACTTTTCAGAGTCCTCGGTTAGTTGCTCTTTTTCTATATTATCTACAGAGTTTTCATTCTAATAATGTGAAAGAAAAAGGGTATAGTGAGTTTATTTATCCCAGCCAGCACTTGCAAGCTATTGTTTGTTTGTTTGTTTACCTTACTGATAATACTTAAATGGCAACAGCACAGGATGTTTAGTTTTCAATCTACTGCTAGCTTTACTAAAGTAAATAATTTTTAAAATTGTTATAATAAAAATTTGATGTGAAACTTTGATCTTTATGATTTTTATTATCACCCTAATCTGATCCTCAGATTAACCTATGATGATGATTTTTGGAATATTTTTAATTATTCAAACTTAGAATTATATATTTTTATTTTTTAAATTAATTTTCACAGTGTTGGGCATTAAACCCAGGTCCTTGCATATGTTAAGCAAGTGTTCTACTACTGAACTATATTCCCAGCTCTTTTTATGTTAAAACAGGATTTTGCTAAGTTGCCTGGGCTGACTTGGAACTTTGAATCCTCCTGCTTTAGCCTCTTGAGCAATTGGAATTACAAGCATTCACCACCACACGTGGCTGAAATGTGGACTTTTAAAGGGGGATCTAAATCATTCTAGCCAAAATCTTTGATCTCAAGGTAGTTCTCTTTATTCCTGAGAGAATAAATACTTTCTTTGGAATATTTCTGTATTTCTTACCCCACATTTTTTTCTTTTCCAGTGATTTTATCTAATAAAAGATAATGGTTCTTTCTCTTACTTTAGGCAATTCCAAGCTCGAGTATCACGACAAACTCTTTTGGCACTTGAGAAAGAAGAGGAAGAGGAAGTTTTTGAATCTTCTGTACCACAGCGAAGCACACTAGCTGAACTAAAGAGCAAAGGGAAAAAGATAGCAAGAGCTCCAATCAACCGTGTAGGAGGTGCTCTCAAGAGTAAGTTTGTTAAATGTTATTTTGGAAAACCTTTAGTCTCTTGTGGTAGGCAAATTAGGTAAGAAGATAATGCATAATTATACATGCATACACTGTCCTAGTTTTCTGAGTACTGGGTAGCAGATAGAAGGAAGTCAAAGGAGAGCTAATATTATGGTGCACAATAAAATAAATAGAAGCATTTTTGTGTATCAGTGAAGTTCTGCTATTTAGGAAGCATCATTTTCTGAATAAGAGTTGTTAGTCAAAAGAAGTTAAGTAGTAATAGAGCAAATGTTGTCAAAGTAAAGCTTACATGCACCAAAACCTCAGAGGATGATATTAACATGATTAAGAATCCTATCTTTTTAGCCTTTTAGGCCACAAATTGAACACTTTTTATATACCCAAAGATGATCAGCAAATTTTTTTTCTTCCTTTTTAATCAACAGTGACTTTTTTAGAGCAGTTTTAAAAGTCACAGCAAATTGACCAGAAAGTACTGAGAATAAGCTTTTAAAGTTAAATTTATATGTTAGACATGTAGACAAGACTATTTTTTTGGTCCCTAATCCCATTCCTTGTATCAATTTATCAATAATCAGAATGTTGATCAGATATGTTGTAGGATACAGAGGGTGCCAAAATGTATTTCATCAAGATCATGGTGAAATTATAGTGTACCAATTTAAAAAAAAATTGAGGAAATAAAAAGATCATGGTGAAGCTTAAAGTAATAACCAGTCTCACAATAGCTGAGCTGAGTCTCACAATAGTCTCACAATAAATGAGCTGGATTTGTGTTCTCTAGTACATGTTGGCTGAGTTTCACTAAGGGAAAATGGAGAGCTAAAAAATGAAGAATTGGAATAGTTTTTGATAAAACTAGACAGTGTTCTAATGATGACTAAAGGAAAATGTAGCTAAAATAATTGCTGCATCTGGCTAAAATAATTACTTTTTAAAAATTTTTTCCTTTTGATTCTGACAGTGGAAGTATTTTCGTTGATTTGGGAAAGAATTGGTGTACCTTACCTTGTAGCTAAGCTGATAATTAATGATTCTATGTGAACTTTTTCTATTTTTCTCCTAGCTCCAAGCCAGAACAGAGGACTTCAAACTCCAATTCCTCAGCAGACGCAAAATAATTGTAGAATTACTGTTTTTGATGAAAATGCTGATCAGCCTTCTAGAGCAGAGTTGTTTAAACCCGTGGTCCAGCCATGGATGGCACCACCTGTCCCTGGGGCTAAAGAGAATGAGCTATGTGCAGGCCCTTGGAACACAGACAGGCCCTTGGAATATAGGGTAAGGACTCATAGATCAAATGTATTTACTAACATAACATAGACTTCAGGTTTGGAATGGAGGGCTATTTTTAGCATCTCTTAATTTCTCTTCAGTATTTAGGTAGAATGTGCATAACTCGTGGCAGAATGTAAAAGGTGTGGTAATTTTAGTTTTCTTCTTCATCTCCAGCCTCATGGTAATATTGCTTCTGTGACAGCTGTACCCCCTATGCGTCCCAGTTTTACTCCATATGTGGAAGAGACTGCACAACAGCCAGTTATGTGAGTTTGGTTTCCAGATACTTTGAAGTGGAAATTATTAAGGGTAGGCAGAGGCACCTATCCTACTTCAAATCCTCAGCATTTTCTTTGTGGAAATGAAAATAGTCAGACAAAGTTTTGTATATACCTTTTGTTTCTATTACCTTGAGTATGTTAGGGCTAAGAACTCTTTTGGTAATATTTTTATTAGGGTATAAATATCAGGTCAGTTTATATTTACATTGTTATAATGAGGATAATCACTGTTATTTTGTGATTAATAAAAATGTACTACTATTTTTATTGATAGTAATTAGATATTGTGGTAGTTGTTTTATCCTACTTTTTTCTTCTGAACATATTTTTCCCCTTCCTAACTCTTAGCATTTGTTTTATTTTTTTTGTAGGAAGAAACATGATAGGTGGTCGATAATATAATCAAGTCAGTCTAAGATTTAGTTCAATAATACTACCATTATTGAATTCTAATGCTAGGTTCAATTCTGTGTCTCAGTGTAAAAGGTTCCTTATAACTAATTTATAAATATACTTATATACTAGGTACCATAGGAATATGAAATAAGTTTTGAGCCAAATTCTACCTGATTAAGAGTTCATGACACAGGAAACTTTTTAAGAAATTCATGAGTTGAGTTTGTTTTCCTTTTTTTTTTTTTTTTTTTTTTTAATTTTTAGTTGTAAATGGACACAATACCTTTATCTTATTTATTTTTATATGGTGCTAAGGCTCGAACCCAGTGTCTCACACATGCTAGGCAAACTTTCCACCACTGAGCTATAGCCTCAGCCCTCATATGAGCTCTTATAGAAATTGATGACATATATTTTTGGATGTTTAATTTTATTTATTTTTTTATTTTTAGAGTTTTCATGAGTATTCAGTACTTGATGTGTTTCATATTTTTTCTTTCTTTAAGCTTTTAGTTATTTGAATGTTTAATTTTTTTGCTTTGTAGAAACTTGAATTATGCCAAAATTAATACGGTATAGAAAATGTTTAAACTTCATTTAAATTCTCTTTCTTTGGTGTCTTATTGGACCTTACTACACATTTTTCTTTTCTTTTTTTTTTTTTTTTTTTCCCACATTTTTCTTTAGATTGTGTGTGTGGTACTGGGGATCACACCCATACTAGGCAACCATTCTGCCACTGAGCTGCATACACAGCCCTCTTTAAATATTTATTTTGAGTTAGGTTCTTGCTGAGTTATGGAGATTAGCCTAAATTTATGATCCTCCTTCCTCAGCCCCCCAATTATCTGAGATTAGATGTGCATCACCATGCCCATTTATGTGTGTGTGTGTGTGTGTATGTGTTACTGAGGATTAAATCCAGGGGCACTTAACCACAGAACCACATCCCTAGTCCTTTTTTTACTTTGAGACAGGGTTTTGCCAAGTTCCTGAGGGTCTCCCTAAGTTGCTAAGGCTGGCCTCTTACAATCCTCCTGCCTCAGCCTCCCAAGACTCTGGACTTAGAGACCTATGCCATCATACGCAGCTATTTTTAATTCTTATACATTCAAGTTTAGCAATCTTCTTTACTGCTTTTGTGTCCTTATCATTGTTTACTGGAATTCTGCAACTTAACTGTGTTAACTTTCTATTACTATACCATACATGGAGATAATGAGCTTATAAAAAGAAAAGGTTTATTTTGGCTCACAGTTTTGGAAGTTTCTGTCCATAACTGATTGGCGCTGGTGCTTGGGCCCATTGCAAATCAGCACATCATGGTGTAAGAGCATGGCAGAACACATCTCTCATCTCATGACCAGAGAGGAAGGGACTGGAATCCCATTATCCCCATCAAGGGCACCCTTCTGATGACCTAAAGATTTCCCACTAGGCCACAGCTCTTAAAGATTCTACCACCTCTCAATAGTTCCACGGACTGGGGATCAAGCTTTTAACACATAAGCTTTTGGGAGACACTTATCTAAATCATAGCAGTAACTAGAATCCCAATCTTCAGTCTATTCCTCTCCATCCATTTTCTCTATGCTGCTAAAGTTCTACAGTGTATATTTGATCATGTTGTTTCTCAGATCAGAACCTTGTACTAACTCCCCACAACTTTTAGGACGAAACCCAAAATCAACATTTATTATGTAATTACAAACCTACCTCACAATGGTTTTGTGTGATAACTTCTTATATAATGGTTTATATGTTTTCTAAACTGAAATAACTACAAAAATGAGTTGATATCATATGAACTTTGAAATCATGTGACATCAGAACTTTTTAGATAAAATAAGATTCAAATTTGGTTTAGAACAATTTAAGTTCTTTATTTTTCAATTTATGCTTTTAAAAATTTTAAAAGCCTCATTTATAAAACCTTCATGATTTAATCTCTGCTAGCATCTCCAGTTTTCCCCTCCTATATGTGGTCACGCTAGACTGTACACTTCAGAACTTGTAGAACTCTTACCCTTCTCCCATGTGACTAATTCTTTTTCCTCCTAGGACTGTGCTCAGATGTCATACTCTTCAGGAAAACTCTAGTGAAGCATTTCCTTTCATCTAAATTTTATTGACTGGTTGGATGTATGAAGTTACAAAACAGCACTTTAGGAAATACATTTTATATAATTCAGTTCTAGAGTTCATTTAAATAAAAGAATTACTTAGATACCAAGATCTGTTTTATTTTCCTTAATTTTCAAGTTTCTCCTGCTATCTTCTCTTTCTTGAGAATAGGTCCTCCTGCCTCAGCCTCCTCCCAAGCCTCTGGGATTATGAATTTTTTTCTTTTAATAAACTTTTACTTTTGGAATGACTTTAGATTTAAAGAAAGGAGCAAAGATAATGCAGAAAGTTTCTGTATTGCGTTCATGTAATTTTCCCTATTACTTAACATTTTACATAGCTATGGTTTGTTAGAAATATGACATTGACATAATACTATTAGAAAAGTCTTTAGATCTCGCTAGTTTTTTTTTCCTACTAACGTCCTTTTTCTCTTTCTGATACCAATCCAGGATACCACATTGCATTTAGGAAGCTGACTTTTCTTTGACTATTATTCCCCTTAATTTTTTATTGTATGAATTGAAAAGCATAGAACACAATTTGATTTAAAAAAAAAATGTGTTTTATCTAAAAAGTGTTCTGGGTAGCTTTAAAATTTATATAATGTCTGTTCTTTTTGTATAACTATTGCAGTTTAGGAAACATATAAACCACTTATATAAGACATTTTTTTTGTTTTGTTTTGTTTTCAAATAGTGTTATTGGCATATGGTTCATGAGCATATGTTTACACATTGTCTAAAGCTGGTCTTTATGCTTACAACAGCAGGGCTGAGTCATTTCTATAGACCAAATGGCCTGCACAGCTGAAAATGTGGACTATCTGACTTTTTGAAAACAACAACAACAACAAATAAAAAACTTGATAACTCCTGGGATGCCTTTTCCTCCTCATTGTGGGAATGGAACCCAGGACCTCAAACATGTTAAGAAAACACTGTACCACTGAGCTGCATCCCCAACCCCACTAGATGATTTTTAAGATTCTTTCTGATTAGAAGTTTGATGATCCATGGAAGAAATGAGCAGTACTATTAACCAGATAAAACCTAGGGAGAGGTATGAAATTCTGTGTTGTGCAGATGGGCATATTGTCCTGCCTCGAGTGCCCAATAAATTCTTTTTCTTTTTTCATGTATGTATATAGGGTAATAATATCTCTCATTCTACTGTTCTTCCTATCCCCACTGCCCACCCCTCCCCTCACTTCCCTCCGCATAATCCAAAGTTCCTTCATTGTTCCCTACCCACCACCACTATGGATCAGCATCCGCTCATCAGAGAAAACATCCGGCCTTTGGTTTCAGGATTCAGGATTGGCTTATTTCACTTAGCATGATATTCTCCAGTTCCATTCATTTACCTGCAAATGCCATAATTTCATTCTTCTTTAAGACTTAGTAATATTCCATTGTGTATATGTACCATATTTTCTTTATCCATTCATCTGTTGAAGGGAATCTAGGTTGATTCCACAGTTTTGCTATCATGAATTGAGCTGCTATAAACATTGATGTGGCCATGTCACTGTAGTGTGCTGATTTTAAGTCCTTTGGGTATAGACTGAGGAGTGGGATAGATGGGTCAAAATTGGGTCCATTCCAAGTTTTCTGAGGAATCTCCATACTGCTCTCCAGAGTAGCTGCACCAATTTGCAACTCCACCAGCAATGTATGAGTGTGCCTTTTCCCCTACATCCTCGTCAACACTTATGATTGCTTGTGTTTTTGATAATTGCCATTCTGACTGGAGTAAGATGAAATCTTAGAGTAGTTTTGATTTACATTTCTCTAATTCAAGAGATGATGAACATTTTTTCATATATTTGTCAATTGATTGTATTTCTTCTCTGAAGTGTCTGTTCAGTTCCTTATACCATTTATAGACTGGGTTATTTGTATTTTTATGTTAAGTTTTTTGAGTTCTTTATAAATTCTGAAGATTAGTGCTCTATCTGAGGTGCTTGTGGTAAAGATTGTTTCCCATTCTATAGGCTCTCTCTTCAAATTATGGATTGTTTCCTTTGCTGAGAAGTTTTTTTTCTTTTTTTTTTTTTGCAGTCCTGGGGATCAAACCCAGGACCTTGTACTTGCAAGACAAGCACTCTACCAACTGAGCTATCTCCCCAGCCCCTGCTGAGAAATTTTTTAGTTTGAATTCATCCAATTTATTGATTCTTTTTTTTTTTTACTTTTTTTTTAATTTATTTTTTTTATTGTAAACAAATGGGATACATGTTTCTGTTTGTACATGGAGTAACAGCATACCATTTGCATATTCATACATTTACATAGAGTAATGTTTGATTCATTCTGTTATTTTTTTCCTCCCCCCCCACCCCTCCCACCTCTTTTCCCTCTATGCAGTCCCTCCTTCCTCCATTCTTGCCCCCCTCCCACCCCCCATAACGTGTCATCATCCGATTATCAGTGAGATCATTCCTCTTTTGGATTTTTTAGATTGGCTTATCTCACTTAGCATGATATTCTCCAATTTCATCCATTTGCCTGCAAATGCCATAATTTTATTATTCTTTATGGCTGAGTAATATTCCATTGTATATATATATACCACTGTTTCTTTATCCATTCATCAATTGAAGGGCATCTAGGTTGGTTCCATAGACTGGCTATTGTGAATTGAGCAGCTATGAACATTGATGTGGCTGTATCTCTGTAGTATGTTGATTTTAAGTCCTTTGGGTATAGGCCGAGGAGTGGGATAGCTGGGTCAAATGGTAGGTCCATTCCAAGTTTTCTAAGGAATCTCCACACTGCTTTCCAGAGTGGCTGCACTAATTTGCAGCCCCACCAGCAATGTATGAGTGTACCTTTTTCCCCACATCCTCTCCAACACCTATTGTTGCTTGTATTCTTGATAAACGCCATTCTAATTGGGGTGAGATGGAATCTTAGGGTGGTTTTGATTTGCATTTCTCTTATTACTAAAGATGGTGAACATTTTTTCATATGTTTGTTGATTGATTGTAGATCATATTTGGTGAAGTGTCCATTCATTTCCTTAGCCCATTTGTTGATTGGGTTATTTGTATTCTTGGTGTAGAGTTTTTTGAGTTCTTTATAGATTCTGGAAATTAGTGCTCTATCTGAAGTATGAGTGGCAAAGATATTTTCCCACTCTGTAGGCTCTCTCTTCACATTACTGATAGTTTCCTTTGCTGAGAGAAAGCTTTTTAGTTTGAATCTATCCCAGTTGTTGATTCTTGCTTTTATTTCTTGTGCTATGGGAGTCCTGTTAAGGAAGTCTGATCCTAAGCCAACAAGGTGAAGATTTGGACCTACTTTTTCTTCTGTAAGATGCAGAGTCTCTGGTCTGATTTCAAGGTCCTTGATCCATTGTGAGTTGAGTTTTGTACAGGGTGAGAGATAGGGGTTTAGTGTCATTCTGTTGCATATGGATTTCCAGTTTTCCCAGCACCATTTGTTGAAGAGACTATCTTTTTCTCCATTGCATATTTTTGGCACCTTTGTCTAGTATTAGAAAATTGTATTTATTTGGGTTTGTGTCCATGTCCTCTATTCTGTACCATTGATCTACCTGTCTATTTTGGTGCCAATACCATACTGTTTTTGTTACTGTCGCTTTGTAGTATAGTTGAAGTTCTGGTATTGCGATACCCCCCGTTTCATTCTTCCTGCTAAGGATTGCTTTAGCTATTCTGGGTTTCTTATTCTTCCAGATGAATTTCATGACTGCTTGCTCTATTTCTGTAAGGTACATCATTGGGATTTTAATAGGAATTGCATTGAATCTGTATAGCACTTTTGGTAGTATGGCCATTTTGACAATATTAATTCTGCCTATCCAAAAACATGGGAGATCTTTCCATCTTCTAAGGTCTTCCTTAATTTCTTTCTTCAATGTTTTATAGTTTTCATGGTAGAGATCTTAAACTCTTTGGTTAGATGGATGCCCAAGTATTTTATTTTTTTTGAGGCTATTGCAAATGGAGTTGTTTTCCTCATTTCCCTTTAAGCTGTTTCGTTGCTTGCGTATAAAAATGCTTTAGATTTATGCATGTTGATTTTATAGCCTGTTATTTTGCTGAATTCATTGATGAGGTCTAGAAGTTTTCTGGAGGAGGTTTTTGGATCCTCTAAATATAGAATCATGTCATCAGCAAATAGTGACAGCTTAAGTTCCTCTTTTCCTATTTGTATCCCTTTAATTTCTTTAGTCTGCCTAATTGTTCTGGCTAGAGTTTCGAGGACAATGTTGAATAGAAGTGGTGAAAGAGGACATCCCTGTCTTGTTCCTGTTTTTAGAGAATGGTTTCAGTTTTTCTCCATTAAGAATGATGTTGGCCATGGGCTTAGCATAAATAGCCTTTACAATGTTCAGGTATGTTCCTACTATCCCTATTTTTTCTAGTGTTTTAAGCATAAAAGGGTGTTGTACTTTGTTGAAAGCTTTTTCTGTGTCAATTGAAATAACCATATGATTCTTATCCTTAAGTCTATTGACATGATTACGTTTATTGATTTACGAATGTTGAACCATCCTTGCATTCCAGGGATGAACCCCACTTGATCGTGGTGCACAATTTACTTAATATGTTTTTGGATATGGTTTGCCAATATTTTGTTAAGGATCTTTGCATCTATATTCATCAAGGATATTGGTCTAAAATTTTCTTTCCTTGATGTGTCTTTTCCTGGTTTGGGTATGAGGGTGATATTAGCTTCATAGAATGAGTTTGGTAGGATACCCTCCTTTTCTATTTCCTGGAATACTTTAAGAAGTATTGGAATGAGTTCTTCTCTGAAGGTCTTGTAGAACTCGACTGAGAATCTGTCTGGTCCTGGGCTTTTCTTGGATGGTAGATTTTTAATGGCTTTTTCTATTTCATTGCTTGATATTGATCTGTTTAAATCTTGTATATCCTCCTGGTTCAGTTTGGGAGGAGCATATGTCTCTAGAAATTTGTCGATGTCTTCAGTACTTTCTATTTTGTTGGAATACAGATTTTCAAAGTAGCTTCTCATTATGTTCTGTATCTCAGTGGTGTCTGTCGTGATATTTCCTTTTGCATTATGTATTTTAGTAATTTGAGTTTTCTCCTCTTTGTTAGTGTGGCTAAGGGTTTGTCTATTTTGTTTACTTTCTCAACCAAATTTTGTTATGTCAATTTTTTGAATAGTTTCTTTTGTTTCAATTTCATTGATTTCAGCTCTGATTTTAATTATTTCCTGTCTTCTACTACTTTTGCTGTTATTCTGTTCTTCTTTTTCTAGGTCTTTGAGCTGTAATGTTAGGTCATTTAGTTGTTGACTTTTCATTCTTTTCTGGAATGCACTCCATGCAATGAATTTTCCTCTTAATACTGCTTTCATAGTGTCCCAGAGATTTTGATATGTTGTGTCATCATTCTCATTGACCTCTAAGAATTTTTTAATCTCCTCCCTGATGTTTTTTGTTATCCATGTTTCATTCAGTAGCATATTATTTAGTCTCCAAGTGTTGGAGTAATTTCCCTTTTTTATTTTGTCATTGATTTCTACTCTCAGTCCATTATGATCTGATAGAACACAAGGCAGTATCTCTATTTTTTTGCATTTCCTAAGGGCTGCTTTGTGGCATATCATATGATCTATTTTCGAGAAGGTTCCATGTGCTGCTGAGAAGAAAGTGTATCTGCTTGTTGATGGATGGAATATTCTATATATGTCTATTAAGTCTAGGTTATTGATTGTGTTATTGAGTTCTGTGGTTTCTTTGGTTGGATTTTGTTTGGAAGCTCTATCTAGTGGTGACAGCAGTGCGTTAAAGTCACCCAGAATTATTGTTTTGTGGTCTATGTGATTCTTGAAATTGAGAAGGATTTGTTTGATGTACAGGGATGCACCATTGTTTGGGGCATAAATATTTACTATCATTATGTCTTCCTGATTTATGGTTCCCTTAAGCAGTATGAAATGTCCTTCTTTATCCCTTCTGACTAACTTTGGCTTGAAGTCCACTTTATCTGATATAAGGATGGAAAACCCCGCTTTTTTACTGAGTCCATGTGCGTGGTAGGTTTTTTCCCATCCTTTCACCTTTAGTCTGTGGATGTCTTTTTCTATGAGATGAGTCTCTTGCAAGCAGCATATGTTGGGTCTTTCTTTTTAATCCATTCTGCCAGTCTGTTTTGATTGATGAGTTTAGGCCATTAACGTTCAGGGTTATTATTGAGAAATAATTTGTATTCCCAGTCATTTGGCTTATTTTTGGTTTTTAAGTTGGCTTGGTTTCTCCTTTGAGTGCTTTTTCTCTAAGGTAGTTCCTCCCTTTGCTGACCTCCATTGTTGTTTTTCATTCCCTCCTCATGGAATATTTTGTTGAGAACATTCTGTAGTGCAGGCTTTCTATTTGTAAATTCTTTTAACTTTTGTTTATCATGGAAGGATTTTATTTCATCTTCAAATCTGAAGGTTAGTTTTGCTGGGTATAGGATTCTTGGTTGGCAACCATGTTCTTTCAGAGCTTGAAATATGTTGTTCCAGGCCCTTCTAGCTTTTAGAGTCTGGGTTGAGAAGTCTGCTGCTATCCGTATTGGTCTCCCCCTATATGTAATCTGATGCTTTTCTCTCGTGGCCTTCAAAATCCTATCTTTATTTTGAATGTTAGGCATTTTCATTATAATGTGTCTTGGTGTGGATCTGTTGTGATTCTGTGCATTTGGTGTTCTGTAAGCCTCTTGTATTTGATTTTCCATTTCATTCTTCAGGTTTGGGAAATTTTCTGATATTATTTCATTGAATAGGTTGTTCATTCCTTTGGTTTGTATCTCTGTGCCTTCCTCAATCCCAATAATTCTTAAATTTGGTCTTTTCATGATATCCCATAGTTCTTGGAGATTCTGTTATGATTTCTTACTATCTTCTCTGTTTGGACAACTTTATTTTCAAGATTCAATATTTTGTCTTCATTGTCTGGTCTTCCAACTGGTCTAGTCTGTTGGTGATGCTTTCCATTGAATTTTTTATGTCTCCTTCATTTCAAGGATTTCCGTTTGGTTTTTTTTTTTTTTTTTTTTTTTTTTTGAGAATCTCTATCTCTTTGTTGAAATGATCTTTTGCTTCCTGCACTTGCTCTTTCAGCTTATTGGTATTATCATTCATTGCCTGCATTTGCTCTCTTACCTCATCCTTGGCTTCGCAAATCATCTTAATCATGTATAATCTGAAGCCCTTTTCTGACATTTCTTCTAACATACTGTCATTGGATTCTATTACTGTAGAATCTAGATTTGTTTGGATCATTTTCTTCCCTTGTTTTTTCATGTTGTTCATGTATCTTCCCCTCTAGCAGTGCAGATCTGGGGTATTGCAGATTTCCCCCTATAGGCTTTTTTTTTTTTTTTTTTTAGTTATAGGTGGACACAATATCTTTATTTTTATGTGGTGCTAAGGATTGAACCCAGGACCTCACACATGCTGGGTGAACACTAACACTGAGCCACAATCCCAGCCTCCCCCCCCCCCCATAGGCTTATAGTGGCCCTATAGGTTTCCAAAACCCTTTCTGTAAGGGGAGATCAATATTAGCAGTGCCCAAATCAGACACTGTGCAATCATAGACCGAATAGCCCCTATGGGGACAATAACAAAATTGTCATAATAAACAGAGTTCAAATATTATCTTCGGTAAAGCAAACAGGTTTGCAATAAGGTCTGCAGTTTCTAATGGAGGACAAAGAAGATGCAGAGGGATGTAGAATGTGGCTGTTAATGGGATAAGAAAAGAATATACAGAAGTTCTAGAAAATAGAAAGGGTGAGAGTGTAATCAAAAGAAATCAGATGTTAGCATGCAAAAGAGGGAGAAAGAGACTCTGAGGGAACAGGTAAACAAAAGGAAAAGATAGCAAGAAAAGTACAGAAATAAAAACTTAAATTTTTTTTAAAAAGGAGAAGAAAGAAAATCTACTGTATAGCAGTCATACACTAATGAAACCTCCCAGTGTTCCGTAGCCTGATGCATGAGAAGTACCTGACAATGAGCTTCAAGCCTCCAGCAGGCATCTAAGGATGGGATTTGCCCCACCCAAAAATCGGAGCTATGGCTTCCAGGATTATCCAAGATGGCTGCTCTGGCTTCGAAATGTGTTGGCAAATGGGGGGCTGCAGCTCTGGGTTGGACGTGGTCAGCTGGAGGTCCTGGAGACAGGATGCAGTTAGTCCGGCAGGGGTCCCGGAGGTCCCGTGTGTTTGGTGTGGTTGTGGGATCCTGGAGGCCGGGTGCAATCAGTCCGTCTGGGGTCCTGGTGATAGGGCACAGTCATTTGGTCTGGGGGTCCTGACAGCAGGGAGCAGTCAGTCAATGTGAGGGCCCCAGAGGCAGGGAGTGATCAGTGAGGCTGAGGGATCCTGGAGATGGGGCTCAGTCAGTCCAGCCAGGGGTCCTACGGGGCCTGGCTGTTGTCTCAAAATGGCAGCAGCCGTGTGTAATCAAACCTGCAGGTACTGTAACAGTGAACTTCCAGGCAGCAGCAGGCAGCTGGTGCTCCACTGGCGGTTGGCGATCAGTTTGCTGACTATTGTCGGAGGATCGGGAGGTGAACCTCAAGCGTTGGGTGATGGATAGGAGTAAGGCAGGCGACGGACAGGCAAGAAGCAGGCAAATGGCGGATGGTACACGCCTAACAGTGAGCAATCTGCTCTCAAAAAAGGCGTCCATATGCTGGCAGACTACAGGTCATCACAGCAGACAAAAGGGTAAACACCAGGGGATCGATAAGCAGCAAAAACTGCCTCACCGAGAAACAGATATCCTCTGCTTGAATCTGGCATTACGGAGGGACAAGGAACGCAGCCTCCCTCTAGTCCGCCATCTTGGATCCCCAAGACATTGTTATTAAACAGAAAACAGTTGTATTTTTTTAAAAAATTTTTATTTTTACGAACTGCAATTTGATTCATTGTACACAAATGGGATACAACTTTTCTGTGGTTGTACACAATGTAGATTCATACCATTCATGTAATTGTACATGTACATAGGGTAATATTGTCTGTTTCAGTCCACTATCTTTCCTTCCTCCACCCCCTCCCACCCCATTTCCCTTCACAGTCCAAAGTTCCTCCATTCTTCTCTTGCCCACCCCCCTGCCAGACACCCCCACCTCGTTATTTATAATCATCCACTTATCAGAGAAAACTTGCAGCCATTGGTTTTTTGTGCTTGGCTTATTTCACTCAGCATAATATTCTCTAGCTCCATCCATTTACCAGCAAATGCCATAATTTTATTCTTCTTTATGACTGTGTGTATATACCACAGTTTATCTGTTCATCAGTTGAAGGGCATCTAGGTTGGTTCCACAATCTAGTGATTGTGAATTGAGCAGCTGTGAACATTGATGTGACTGCATCACTATAGCATGCTGATTTTAAGTCCTTTGGGTATAGGCCAAGGAGTGGGATAGCTGGGTCAAATGGTGATTCCATTCCAAATGGTGATTCCTTAGAAATCTTCACACTGCTTTCCAGAGTGGCTGCACCAATTTACAACTCCACCAGCAAAGTATGAAAGTGCCTTTTCCCCCACATCCATGCCAATACTTATTATTGCTTGTGTTCTTGATAATAGCCATTCTAATTGGAGTTAGATGAAATCTTAGGGTGGTTTTAATTTGTATTTCTCTAATTACTGGAGATGATAAGCACTTTTTTATATACTTGTTGATCACCTGATATCATCTTCTGTGAAATGTCTGCCCAGTTCCTTAGCCCATTTATTGATTGGGTTCTTTATAGTTTTGGTGTAAAGTTTTTTAAGTTCTTTATAAATTTTGGAGATTAGTGCTCTGTGTGAAATGTGTATGGAAAAGATTTTCTCCCACTCTAGGTTCTCTTTTCACATTATTGATTATTTCCTTTGCTGAGAAAAAGCTTTTTACTTTGAATCCATCCCATTTATTGATTCTTGCTTTTATTTCTTGTGCTCTGGGGGTCTTGTTAAGAAGTCTGGTCCTAAGCTAACGTGATAGAGATTCGGGCCTACTTTTTCTTCTCTTTGGTGAAGGGTCTCAGATCTAATTCCTAGGTCCTTGATCCATTTTTAGTTGAATTTTGTACAGGGTGAGAGACAGGGGTTTAATTTCATTTTATTGTGTATGGATTTCCAGTTTTGCCTTCGCCATTTGTTGAAGAGGCTATCATTTCTCTAGTATATGTTTTTGACACCTTCGTCTAGTATGAGATAACTGTACTTAGGTGGGTTTGTCTCTGTGTCTTCTATTCTGTACCATTGGTCTACCTGTCTGTCATGGTGCCAATACCATGCCATTTTTGTTAGTGTTGTTAGAGTTTAAGGTCTGGTATTGTGATACCTCCTGCATCACTCTTCCTGCCCAGGATTGCTTTGGCTATTCTGGGTCTTTTGTTCTTCCAGATGAATTTCACGATTGATTTCTCTATTTCTATGAGGAACGACATTGGGATTTTAATTGGAATTGTGTTAATCTGTGTAGTGCCTTTGAAAATATGGCCAGTTTGATAATATTAATTCACAGGAGATCTTTCCATCTTTGAAGGTTTTCTTTAATTTCTTTCTTTAGTGTTCTGTAGTTTTCATTGTAGAAGTCTTTCACCTCTTTCGTTAGATTGATTCCCAAGTATTTGTTTTTTTCCTGAGGCTATTGTGAGTAGTTTTCCTAATTTCTCTTTCAGAGGAGTCATTGCTTATGAATAGAAACACATTAGAGTTATGTGCGTTGATTTTTATATCCTGCTATTTTGCTGAATTCATTTATTAGGTCTAGAAGTTTTCTGGTGGAGTTTTTTTGGGTCCTCTAAATACAGAATCATGTCGTCAGTAGATAGTGATAGCTTGAATTCTTCTTTTCCTATTTGTATCCTTTTAATTTCTTTGGTCTGTCTCATTGCTCTGGCTAGTATTTCAAGGAAGATGTTGAATAGAAATGATCAAAGAGGGCATCCCTGTCTTGTTCCAGTTTTTAGAGGAAATGCTTTCAGTCCATTAAGAATGATGTTGACCAAGGGCTTAGCATAAATAGCCTTTACAATGTTGAGGTATGTTCCTACTATCCCTATTTTTTCTAGTGTTTTGAGCATGAAGGGTGTTGTAGTTTGTCAAACGCATTCTCTGCATCTATTGAAATAATCACGTGATTCTTAACCTTAAGTCTACTGATGTGATGAGTTACCTTTATTGATTTCCAGATGTTGAACCAATCTTGCATCCCCAGGATGAACCCCACTTGATCATGGTGCACTATCTTCTTACTACATTTTTGTATGCAATTTGCCAGAATTTTATTAAGGATTTTTGTGGCTACGTTCATCAGAGATATTGATCTGAAGTTTTCTTTCCTTGATGCATCTTTGGTTTTGGTATCAGAGATACTAGCGTCATAGAATGAATCTGGAAGGATTCCCTCCTTTTCTATTTCCTGGAATACTTTGAGGAGTATTGTATAAGTTCTTCCTTGAAGGTCTTATAGAACTCAGCTGGGAATCTGTCTGGTCCTGGGCTTTTCTTGGATGATAGGCTTTTGATGGCTTCTATTTCATTGCTTTGAAATTGATCTGTTTAAATTGTGTATGTCTTCCTGATTCACTTTGGAAGAATCACATGTCTCTAGACATTTGTCAATGTCTTCAATATTTTCTATTTTGTCAGAGTATAGATTTTCAAAGTAGCTTCTAATTATGTATTTCAGTGGTGTCTGCTGTGATATTTCCTTTTTCATCATGAATTTTAGTAACTTGAGTTTTCACTCTCTGTTAGTGTGGGTAAGGGTTTTGTTTACTTTTTCAAATAACATTTTGTTTTGTCAATTTTTTGAATTGTTTCTTTTGTTTCAATTTCATTGATTTCAGCTCTGGTTTAATTATTTCCTGTCTTCTACTTTTGGTGTTGTTTTGTTTTTCTTTTTCTAGGGCTTTGAGATGTAATGTTAGGTCATTTAGTTGTTGACTTTTTATTCTTTTCTTGGATGTGCTCCATGCAATGAATTTTCCTCTTAGTACTGTTTTCATAGTGTCCCAGAGATTTTGATATGTTGTGTCATTGTTCTCATTTACCTCTAAGAATTTTTTTTATCTCCTCCCTGATGTTTTCCATTATCCATGCTTTATTCAGCAGCATATTTAATCTACAGGTGTTGGAGTAGTTTGTTTTTTACTTTTATCATTGATTTCTAATTTCATCCATTATGATCTGATAGAATATAAGGTAGTATATCTATTTCTTTGTATTTGCTGAAGACTGCTTTGTGGCATGACATGGTCTGTTTTAGAGAAGGACCCCATGTGCTGCTGAGAAGAAAGTATTTGCTCATTGATAGATGGAATAGTCTATATATGTCTGTTTAGTCTAAGTTATTGATTGTGTTTTTGAGTTCTGTGGTTTCTTTGTGTAGTTTTCGTTTGAAAGGTCTATCCAGTGACAAGAGTGGTGTGTTAAAGTCACCCAGGATTATTGTGTTGTGGTCCATCTGATTCCTGAAATTAAGAAGCATTTGTTTGACGTCCACGTATGTGGATGAGCCACTGTTTGGGGCATTAATATTTATGATTTTTATGTCTTGCTGATTTATGCTTCCCTTAAGCAGTATGAAATGTCCTCCTTTATCCCTTCTGCCTAACTTTGACTTGAAGTCCACTCTATCTGATATAAAGATGTAAACCCCTGCTTTTTTACTGAGTCCATGTGCTTGGTATGTTTTTCCCCGTCCTTTCACCTTTAGTCTGTGAATGTCTTTTTCTGTGAGTCTCTGGAAGGCAGCGTATTGTTGGGTCTTTCTTTTTAATCTAATCTGCCAGTCTGTCTTTTGATTGATGATTTTAGGCCATTAATATTCAGGGTTATTATTGAGATATGATTTGTATTCCCAGTCATTTTGGCTTATTTTTGGTTTTTAACTTGGTTTCTCCTTTGATTGGCTTGTCCTTTAGGGTAGTTCCTCCCTTTGCTAACCTACATTGTTGTTTTTCATTTCTTCCTCATGGAATATTTTGCTGAGAATGTTCTATAGCGCAGGCTTTCTATTTGTAAATTCTTTTAACTTTTATCATGGAAGGATTTTATTTCATCTCCAATTCTGAAGGTTAGTTTTGCTGGGAAAAAGATTCTTGGTTGGCAACCATGTTTTCTCAGAGCTTGAAATATGTTGTTCCAGACCCTTCTAGCTTTTAGGGTCTGGGCTGAGAAATCTGCTGATATTCATATTGGTTTTCCCCTAATATCATCTGATGCTTTTCTCTCGCAGCCTTTAAAATTCTATCTTTATTTTGGATGTTAGGCATTTTCATTACAATGCCTTGGTGTGGATCTATTGTAATTTTGTACATTTGGTGTTCTGTAAGCCTCTTGTATTTGATTTTTCCATTTCATTTTTCAGGTTTGAGGAACTTTCTGATATTTCATTAAATAGGTTGTTCATTCCGTTGGTTTGTATCTCTGTGCCTTCCTCAATCCCAATAATTCTTAAATTTGGGCTTTTCATGATGTCCTTTAGGTCTTGGAGGTTCCGTTCATGATTTCTTACCATCCTGTGTTTGGTCAGATTTATTTTCAGTATTAAATATTTTGTCTTCATTGTCAGAGTTTGTCTTCCAAGTGATCTAGTCTGTTGGTGATGCTTTCCATTGAGTTTTTATTTGGTTTATTGCTTCCTTCATTTCAAGGATTTGTTTGTTTGTTGTTGTTGTTGTTGTTGTTTTGTTTTTTCTCCAGAATCTCTCTTTGTTGGAGTTGAAGAAATTAGCTCGTGTCAGAGAGCACTTACCTAGCATGCGCAAGGGACCCCAGTTCAGATCCCTGGCCCTTCAGGGGACAAAAAACAAAAAACAAAAAAAAAAAACCACAGAATCTCTCTTTGTTGAAATGTTTTTTTGCTTCTTGCAGTTGCTCTTTCAACTGTTTATTGGGGTGATCTTTCATTGCCTGCATTTACTCTATAATCTCATCCTTTGCTTCGTGAATCATTTTAATTATGGATATTCTGAACATCTTTTCTGATGTTTCTTCTACCATGTTGTCATTGGATTCTGTTAATATAGAATCTTGGTTTGTTTGGAACACTTTGTTCTCTTGTTTTTCATGTTGTTTACATATCTTCCCCTCTAGTAGTGCAGATCTGGGGTATTACAATTTCCCCCCATAGGCTTATAGTGACCCTGCAGGTTTCCAAAACCTCTTCTTTAAGGGGCAGATCAATATTAGCAGGACTCAGTACAGACAATATGCGGCCCTAAAACAAATAGCCCCTATGAAGTCGTTGACAGTATTGTCATAATAAACAGAGGATGAGTTCGTTTATTGTTTACAGTATAACAAATAGATTTGCAATAAGGTCTTCAGTTTCTAATGGAGGACAAAGAGGATGGGGAGGGGTGTAGGATGTAACTGTTAATGGAATAAGGAAAGAGTATATAGAAGTTCTAGATGGTAGAGAGAGTAAAAGTGTAATCAAAAGCAGTTAGTTGTTAGCATGAGAAAAGGGAGAAAGAGACTGAGGAAACAGGTAAACAAAAGGAGAATGGAGCAAACAAAGTAAAGGAATAAAAACTTAACATTTTCAAAAAGGAGAAAAAAAATGGAAAAAAAAAAAAAAAAAAAAAAAAACTACACTATAATAGTCACATAGTATTCAAACCTCCCAGTCTTTAGTAGCCTGATGCATGAGAGGTACATGAGAGGTACATGACAATGAGCTTCCATGCAGGCATCTCAGGATGGGATTTGCCCCACCTAAAGATGGCAGCTTCCGCTTCCAGGATAAACCAAGCTGGCAGTACTGGCTTCCAAACGTGTTGGCAAACAGGGAGCTGTAACATGGGACGTGGGTTCTGAGTTCCTGTGAGGCACAGTAGTTTGGGCCGGGGGTCCTGGAGGTAGGGCACAGTCATTTGGGTTAGGGGGTGTCCTGGAGGCAGGGTGCAGTCAGTCGGGTGGGGTGGGGAGGGTCCTGGAGGTGGAGCAGGATCAGTCAGACTAAGGATCCTGCAGGTTTTGGCTGTTGTCCCAAAATGATGGCAACCACCACGAGTAACCAAACCTGAGGATACTGTGACAGTGAACTTCCAGGCAACAGTGAGCAGCAGGCAGTCCACTGGTGGTCTGCAGTGTTCTTCAGGTTACTGACTGACGATTGGCAGGTGCATCTCAGGTATAGGGTGATGGGTAGGTGAAAGGCAGGTGATGGGCAGGCAGGAGGCAGGCAAATAGGCAAATGGCGGGTGATAGGCAGCAGTCATTGAGCAGTCTGAACTCCTAAAGTAGGTGATAGGCTGGCAGACTGTGGGTGATCAGGGTGGACAAATGGGGTGAACAGCAGGGGATCGATGAGCAGGAAGGACTGCCTCACAGATAAACAGATTTTCCTGTGCTTAAAACCGGAGTTACTGAGTGACAAAGGAACACAGCCTCCCTCTAGTCTGCCATCTTGAATATCCAGTTGTGTGGTTTTTACTAATAAATTATGTAACCAGTTTTTTAATCACAGTTATATTTTGGCAGATCCAAGTCTAGAATGCATGTTTCCGACTGTCAGTTCTTTAGAACTACATATTCTTTTCAACATTCTGTATCCTACATAAGACTTCTAATCTGATTCCCTACTCCTTTAAATTTTTACTTTATTTTTTAAATTTTTTATTTTTTTAGTTTTTGGTACTGGGGATTGAGTCACATCTCCAGCCATTTTTTATATTTTATTTGGAGACAGGGTCTCCCTAAGTTTCTGAGGCTCTCTTTGGAACTTGGAATCCTCCTGCCTCAGCCTCCTGAGCACTAGAATTAGTCATGAGTCACTGTGCCTGGCTTATTTATTTAATTAGTATCTAACTTATTCTCTTTTTTTTTTTTTTTTTATTTTCAGGGCTGGGGATTAAAGGGCCTTGCACATGCTAAGCACAGATTTTACCAGAGCTAAACCTCCAACTTCTTTGTATTTTAATCCTGTGAATAGACTATGTGACATAAAAGGAACAAAGATAACCAAAATTGTGTGTGACTATAAAATAATGAATAGGACCTCTATGAATATCCAATTACTTTATCTTGCCTTTTTTTTTTTTTCTTTTTGATTCTGGGCATCAAACCCAGTCCTCACTCATGGTAGGCAAGCATTCTACCACTGACTTATGCCTGAGTCCCCATCTCACCTTGGGGACTCTGTGCTGGGGATTGGACCCAGAGCCTCTTGAATGCCAGGCAAGTGCTCTCCTACTGAACTATATCCCCAGCCATTTTTCTCTTTACTTTTGTTTTGAAACAGGGTCTCACTAAGTTACCCAGGCTGGCCTGATACTTGTGATCCTCCTACCTCAGTTTCTTGAGTAGCTGGGATTACAGGCCTCTGCCATCAAACTCAGTCAGCTCACCTTTTTAGTGGCCTTTTCCTCCTTTTTAATTTTCTCTCTACCCCTATTCTTCTGTATCATTCATTTGCAACTTTAACTATACATTTACCATCACCTGGAAAGCTTGTTTTTTAAAACATTTTTTTAAAAAGCTTGAGATATAATTTACCTACCATATAATTTGCCCTTTCAAAGCATACGGTCCTATGACTCTTAGTATATTCAGAGTTGTGCAACCCTCTCACAATACATTTAAGAGCATTTTCATCACTTTAAAAAAAACCCTATTCCCCATTCACCAACACCACCCTAGCCACCCCACTCTCAGCCCTAGCAACCCCTAATCTATTTTCTGTGTCTATAGATTTGCCAATTCTGGACATTTTATCTAAATTGAATCATAAGATATGTGATCTTCTGTAACTAGTGTTTTTTATTCAGTGTAGTGTTTTTAAGATATCAAAACATTCATTTTTTAATGCTAAGCAATATTCTGTAGTATGGATATATAGCATTTTTATTCAATCATCAGTTTAATGGACGTTTGGGTTGTTTTCATATTTTGGCTGTTAAGCATAATGTTGCAGCTGTGTGTAATGGCACACACCTGTCATCCCAGCAACTCTGAAGGTTGAAGCAGGAGGATTCCAAGTTTGAGATTGGCTATAGTAACTTATTGAGGCCCTGAGCAGCTTAGTGAATCTTGTTTCAAAATAAAAAATGAAAAGGGTGGTAAAGAAATCATCCCTGGGTTTAATCCCCAATACCAAATAGGAAAAAAAGGAAAGGTTTTTAAAAAAAAGAAAAGAATAATGTTGCTATGAATATTTGTGTGTACATCATTATACGGCTGTGTTTTCATTTCTCTTGAGTATATACTGAGAAAAGGAATTCCTGGATGATATGGTAGCTGCATTTGTTCTTTTTTAATGTTTACCTTCTTTATTCCATTATGTGTAGCTATTTTGTAGGTATAGAGAATCAGAAAAGATCTGTTGAAAAGGTGTGCTATCCAGTCTTTTAAGGCGGGCCTCTGATCCTAAATGTAGAGATGTAGTTTGTAGCAAGTGGGAAGTTCTTAAGACATGGCAAAGACACAAGGGAATACTGACCTATACCAACACGAGATGGTCTAGGACCACTGTCTGCAGTCATGTGATGTCTCTGACATCATGTCACTCTCATTCATTTTAATATCAAAGGTTTCTTCCAAGGAAGGTCTGGAATTCAGAGTTTTCCTGGAGTTTTCCAGTGATACAATCCCCAATTCTTCTGCAGTCCATTTTTCTACTTTAAATTCCCGATGTAAGCTTCAAAATCACCAATGTACATTTCTATGCAATGACCAAGCATTGTAACAGAAAACATGTCATCTTTCCTAAGACCAAGGGCTATTTGGAAATAGTCCACAACATTTTCAAAGTTGCCCATCCGACTATGGATATAGCCTATGGCATAATAGGTAGGTAGATGCATTTTGGGGAATTAGCACCAGTGCCTGCTGGTGGTAATCTAATGTCTCTACTTTTTTTTTTTTGTAGTGCTGGGAATTGACCCCAGGGCCTTGTGCATGCAAGGCAAGCACTCTACCAACTGAGCTATAACCCCAGCCCTCTACATATTTTTTTAAGTTTCCTGCAGACATGCCCCAAGTTGTTCGACAAAGATTCCTATTTGTCAACTGTCACCTCATTCCCAATTGCTTTAATTTTTTCCAAAGCGTCCAGAAACCATTTTCTGCTGTTTTCCATTCTCCATTCTGAAATGCAACCACCCCAACCTCATGAATGACAAAAGGGTCTTCTGGTGCAATGTTGAGAGCTTGGCTAAAGAATCTTTCAGCCAGTGGAAACTGCATTTTTAATATTTTGAGCAACTGTCACTGTTTTCCAAAGAGACTGCATGATTTTACATACCCACAGTCCCATAATGTGTGAGCATTTTGATTCCTCTACATCCTTGCCAATATTTGTTATCTGTCTCCTTAGTTATTGTCATCTTAGTGGGTGTGAAGTGATATTTCATTATGGTTTTGATTTGCATTTGCATAATGACAAATCGTGTTGAGCATCTTTTCATTGCTTATTAGCCACTTGTATATCTTCGTTGGAGAGATGTGTATTTAAATTCTTTGGCTACTTTTTAATTGTTTTTTTTGTCTGTTTATTGTTCATTATCTTTTGAAGCCCCAAAGTTTTTTTATTTTTATTAATTTATTTTGGTGCCAGGGATTGAACTCAGGGTTACTTAATTGCTGAGCCACATCCCCAACCCTTTTTTTTTATTTTTTGAGACAGGATTTCACTAAGTCCTTAGGACCTCTTTAAGTTGCTGAGGTTGGCTTTGAACTTGCAATCCTCTGCCTCAGCCTCCTGGGATTACAGGACTGCACCACTGCACCCAGCACCCCAAAGTTTTTTTATTGTTGTTTGTTTTTTGATAAAATGTATTTTGTCTCTTCGAACTTTTGGTGTCATGTCTAAGATGGCTTTGCCTAATCCGAGATCATGAAGATTTGCTCCTATATTTTCTTCTAAGAGCTTTACAGTTTTAGCTCTTACATTTATTTAGGTCTGTGGGCCTTACCTAATTTTTGTATAGTATAAGGAAGACGTCCAGCTTTATTCTTCTACATGTAGATATCCAGTTATCCCTGTAACCATTTGTTGAAAAGATTAGTTGTCGTCTTCATTGAATGGTCTTGGTTTCCTTACTGAAAATCAGCTATAATGTATAGGTTTATTTCTGAACTGTTTTTTTGTTTGTTTGTTTGTTTTATTGTTTCTGGTACTGGGGATTGAACCCAGTGTGCTTAACCACTGAGCTACATCCCCAGCCCTTTTAATTTTTTATTTTGAGACAGGGTTTCAATAAACTGCTCAGACCTTGCTGAGTTGCTGAAGATGGCTTTGAACTTGTGATCTTCCTGTCTCAGTCTCCAGAGTCACTGGGATTACAGGCATGCACCACCACACACAACTGATACTTTATTTTTTATAGCAGTTTTAAGTTTATAGAAAAATTGAGTAGAAAGTACAGAGTTCCCATATACTTATCCCCACTCAAACCTTATACAGTTTTCTCTCTTATTAACATCTTGCATTAGTGTCATATATTTGTTTTAGTTATTGATTAGAGCGAATCGTTTACATTAAGATTGATTCTAGCCAGGTGCAGTGGTGCTTGCCTGTAATCCCAGAGGCTCAGGAGGCTGAGGCAAGAAGATCTTAAGTTCATAGCCAACCTCAGCAAATTAGCAAGACCCTAAGCAACTCAGTGAGACTGCATCTCTAAATAAAATACAAAATAGGGCTGAGGGTGTGGCTCAATGGTTGAGTGCCCCTGAATGCAATCCCTGGTACCAAAAAAAATAAAGGAAAAATGATTCATTCTAATATGTTTCAAACTTACTATGAGATTTTTCTTTTTTCTTTTTTTTTGCGGTGCTGGGGATTGAACCCAGGGCTTTGTGCTTGCTAGGCAAGCACTCTGCCAACTGAGCTATCCCCCAGCCCACTTACTATGAGATTTTCAAAAAATATTTTTAGTTGTATATGGGCACAATACTTTTATTTAATTAATTTATTTTTATGTGGTGCTGAGGATCAAACCTAGTACCTTATACATGCTAGGCAGGTGCTCTACCACTGAGCCACAATCCCAACCCTTATATGAGTTTTGACACATGCCTGATGTCACGTATCCATCATTGTCGTGTATACAAAATGGTTTCATTGCCATCAGAATCCCTTGAACACCATCTTCATTTCTTCCCTGAACCAATGTGAAGTACTGATCTTTTTATTGTCTTTATAGTTTGCCTTTTCCAGAAAGTCATATAGATGAAATCATATAGTATTTACCCTTTTCAGTCTGGCTTCCTTCACTTAACAATATTAATTTAAGGTTTCTCCATGTTATTCTGTGGCTCAATAGTTCATTTATTTTTAGTGCTGAATGATATTCCATTGTATGAATGTACTGCAGTTTGTTTGTTCATTCATCTACTGGAGGACATCTTGTTGTTTCCAAGTTTTAGAAGTTATAAATATGTTGCTATAAACATTCTTATGCAGGTTTTTGTGTAAACATGTTTTCAATTCGTTTATCTGGATTGTATAATAAGACTAACTTTAACTTTGTTAGAAAGTGCCAAACTATTCCAAAGTGGAAGTGGAAAATATATCATTTTGCATTTCTACTAGTAACAAATGACATGTATATCCTGACAGCATTCAGTTTTGTCAATAGTTTAGATTTTAGCTATTCTAATAGGTGTGTAGTGGCATCTCATTAATGTTTTAATTTGAAATTTCCTAATTTATTATGCTGAGCAGCTTTTCATATGCTTATTTGCCATCTCTGTTTTCTTTGGTGAGATGTCTGTTCACACTTCTTTAAATTTATTCTGAGGTTTTATTCTTTATGAAGTTATTATAAGTAGAATTGTTAATTTCATTTTCAGGTGGTTTATTGCAAGTATATAAAATACTGATGGTATTTTTTATTTAATTTTATTTTTTGGCATGTAGGAAGGTAGAGATAGTCTTGCTACCTTGCCCAGGCTGGTCTTAAACTCTTGAGCTCAAGTAGTCTTCCTGCCTCAGCTTCCCTAATAGCTGAATAACTAGGACTGTAGTTGCAATGCAATTGATTTTTTGCAGATCTGTGTCCTCTGATTTTTTTTTTTTTTTTTTTTTTTCCCAGTGTTAGGAATTGAACCCTGGGCATAATGCATGCTATGTAAGCATTCTACCACTGAGTTACACCCCCAGCTATTTTAAAATTTTATTTTTATTTTTATTTTTAGACAAGGTCTTGCTAAGTTGCCCAGCCTTGTGCCTCAGCCTCCTGCCTCAGCCTCCCAAGTAACTGGAAATGTGTTATTAGTTTGAGTTTTTCATAGAAGTTCTTTATCAGGTTGCACAAATTGGAGAAGCTCTTAAAACTGTAGATGCGTAGACTCTATCACTATAGGTTCTAATTCATGGCTCTAGGAAGGACCAGATATCTTTAGTTGTAAAAAAGTTTATTAGAAAGTAAAAGATATAAGTGATTCTGATCAATGGCCAGTGTTGAGAACATCTGTCTGCTAACCTGAATGAGGTATAATTATATTTCATTTTATTCAAACCTATCCTGCCTTTCTCATTCTTCTCCTTCAGCTGACAACCTTCAATTTTATATCATCAGTTCCCTAATGCTATATTCCTAACTGATTCTTTTGAGTGTGAAACTGAAAAATGACTACCTTGCAGAAATTAACTTTATATCCACCAGGTTTGAATAACATGTGATATTAAATTTTATTTTTACCTATAAGCAGTATGAGGTGTTTGACCACCCTAACTCTACTACTGATTTCCTTCCTCATAGCAGAGTTAGTTCTCAGAACATAATTTTAATTTTTTCCTGGTATTAGGGATTGAACCCAGCACCTTACACATGCTAAACAGGTGTTCTACCACTGACCTATATATATCCCAGGACCAGAACATAATTACTAATGATTTTTATAAGTTATTTTTAGTCTCCTTTTTCAATCTTATTATTTGTGTTTTGAAATAACTCCTATATAGTCTTGCAATTGACATGTTTGGTTAAAATTTATAAGAAATAATTTATTTTGACTGATTAATAAAATTATTTTGCTTCTTTAGGACACCATGTAAAATTGAACCCAGTATAAATCATATTCTAAGCACCAGAAAGCCTGGAAAGGAAGAAGGAGATCCCCTGCAAAGAGTTCAAAGCCATCAGCAAGAGTCTGAGGAGAAGAAAGAGAAGATGATGTATTGTAAGGAGAAGATTTATGCAGGAGTTGGGGAATTCTCCTTTGAAGAAATTCGGGCTGAAGTTTTTCGGAAGAAATTGAAAGAGCGAAGGGAAGGTGTGTGTGTTGAACCAAGTCAAATTTGTGAAAAAAATTTATTTGTAGGAGAGTTGAACTGATTTATTAAATCTGAGGAAAATTGCCCATTTTGTAGTTTTATGTGCTATTTCTGTGGTTGTACTGTTTCTCTCTATATATGTGCTCTACTTCCATTGTTGCCTGTCACAAACACACAATGGGAAAACTGTCTGCTCGGGAATAAAGAAGCAGGTCTGATATGTAAGAACAATTCGTGTTCTCCAATAAAATTAGTAGACAGCTATGATCCCTTACCTACATACATGTACATGTCATGCCTTCCCATTAAGTACTTTTCTTAATGCTGCCTAAAATTTTTCACTGTACTCTTGATACTCCAAGGACGTTTTTTAGTTTTCCTTTAACTCTCCTAAAACGTTTTAAAAATTTTTTTCCATGTATTTTAATTGATATATTAGAGTTGTACATAACAATGGGATTTGTTGTTGCATATTTGTATATACACATATATAATTTGGTTAGTATCATTCCTCAGCACTTTCCCCTTCCTCCCTGTCTCCCATCCCTTGTTCCCTTTCCTCTATTGATTTCCCTTTGATTTGCATGAGATCCACCCCCACATTTCTTTTTCCTCTCTAGCTGCCACATATGAGAGAAAAAGTATGTCCTTGGACCTTCTGAGTTATTTTGCTTAACATAATGGTCTCTAGTTCCATCCATTTTCCTGCAAATGACATAATTTTATTTTTCTTTATGACTGACTAAAACTCCATCGTGGATGTACACCACATTATCTTTATCCATTTATCCATTGATGGACACCTAGGCTGGTACCACAGTTCAGCTATTGTGAACAGGACTGCTGTAAATATGGATATGCATGTATCATTGTAATATAATGATTTTAATTTATGATAAATATCTAGTGGTATAGCTGGGTCATATGGTGTTTCCATGCCTAGTCTTGAGGAACCTCCATACTGATTTCCATACTAATTTACAATCCCACTAACAGTGTAAAGTGTTCGTTTTTCACTTAATTCTCTCCAGCATTTATTATTTGTATTCTTGATGAATGCCATTCTGACTGCTGTGAGATGAAATCTCAGTGTAGTTTTGATGGTGAACATTTTTTCATGTATTTGTTGGCCATTTGTATATTTTCTTTTGAGAAGTGTGTTTAATTCATTTGCCATTTATTTGATTTTGGGGGGGGATGTAAAGTTTATATATTCTGGATACTAATCATCTATCAGAAGAGTAGCTAGCAAAGATTTTCTCCCATTCTGTACATTCTCTGTTCACATTTCTAATTATTATTTCCTGTGCTGTGCAGAAGCGTTTTAATTTGATGACATATCATTTATTAACTCTCGGCATCATTTCCTCAGTTTCAGGGGTCCTATGCAGAAAGACAGTGCCTGTGCCTATATATGACTGTTGAAGTTGCATAGTTTCTGGTCTAATTCCTAGGTCTTTAATTCATTTTGAGTTAGTTTTTATGTGCGATGAGAGATAAGGGACTAGTTTCATTCTTCATATGGATAACCAGTTTTCCTAGCATCATTTGTTAAAGAGGCTGTCGTCTTTTCTCCAATGTATGTTTTTGGCACCTTTGTCGAGCATCAGGTGACTGTAGATGTGTAGGTTTGTCTCTGTCATCTTTTCTGTATTTTTACAGAAAATTACATGGTCTGGAATTTTTATGCCAGTACCATGCAGTTTTTGCTACTATAACTCTGTAGTGTAATATGAAATCAGGTAATATAATGCCTCCAGCATTGTTTTTTTGTCTTTTGGGTTTTTTTTCCGCCCCCCTTGGCTTAGAATTGCCTTGTCTATTCTGAGTCTTTTATTCTTCCAAAATGAATTTAGAGCTGTTTTTTTTGTTTGTTTGTTTTTTCTAGTTCTGTGAAAAATGTCATTGATATTCTGATGGGGATTGCTCTGAATCTATTATATTGCTTTTGGTCGTATGGCCATTTTAACATTATTAATTCTGCCTATCCATGAACATGGAAGGTCTTTCCTTCTTCTGAGGCTTTCTTCTAATTTTTCTTCAGTGTTCTATAGTTTTCATTACAGTTATCTTTTACCTCCTTCTCCAAGGATTTATTTAGATTAACATGTTTAGTCATACCTCAGTCACTTAGAATAGTTTTGTTTCTTAAAGATTCTTACTAAATTGAGGGAGTCTTAATTATAAATTGAGAAGGTAGGAATTTTAGAAATGGAAAGCACTTCCTATTCTGAAACCTGTAGTATTTGGAGGTAAGAGATAGGGCAGACTAGTTCTGGGGGCCTATCCCACCCCACCCCACCCCCCAAAAAAAAGGAAAAGAAAAAAAGATAGGCCAGAGTAGAACATGAGGGAGAGTAAAAGGGATATAGAAAAGGAGATGGGAGGAGGTCCAAAAATAAATGTCATCTATATAGACAGGTTTTTTTGTTTGTTTTTTGGTAACAGGGATTGAACCCAGGGTCACTCAACCACTGAGCCATATCCCCCATCCCTTTTTATTTTTTTATTTTGAGACAGGGTCTCACTAAATTATTTAGGGCCTTGCTAAGTTGCTGACTTTAAATTTGCGATCCTCCTGCCTCAGCCTTCTAAGCTGGCTTTCAATTTGTGATCCTCCTGCCCCGATCCTATCACTTATAATTTGAGGAAAAAGCTTTCTGAATTTCAGGTAACAAGTTAGAAACAAAATGCTATAAAGGAGACTGTTAGTATGCTCGGAATTACCTTCCTTTATTACATTTCCTAGTGCATTCCAAGATTAACAAAAGTGCTCTGGTTCAAATAGTATATTGAAAAATGGAACCTATGTGCCTAGGTAGGAAGGGGAGATGATTGCAAAAAAGCTAGCTGAGTAAGGCTCTTTAAAAATAGGAATAGAGGTGCTGGGGTTGTAGCTTAGTGGTAGAACGTTTGCCTAGCATGTATGAGGCACTGGGTTCGATCCTCAGCACCACATAAAAATAGTTATTGTGTCCATAAAGTATTTAAAATAGGAATAGAGCTAGATTTGTAGCTCAGTGGTAGAGAGAGCTTGCTTAGCAATTACAAGGCCATGGACTTAATCCACAGCACCTTAAAAGGATAAAAGAAACCATCCCAACAAAGAAATAGGGTAGTAGGGTATCTAAATATAAACTGGAAAAAGAAATCAGTATCTAAATACAATTGGTTTTATCTTAATGGAAATACCTAGTTCATACCAGGTATATAGAAGTAAGGTGAAAGTACATTTCTCAGCTAGCTAAAAATGGACCTATGCTGATATTAGATGGGATTTGAGGAGGTAAAAGGTTTTAAAATCCATTTCCTTAGCTGGCCTCTGAATCTAGTTCTTGAATTTATAATTTCTCATCTGTGTATATAGTGCATAACCTTATAAAATCTCTTGTCTGTGAATATGAATTCTTGCTACTTTTGAAACAGGATTGACATCAAAGACTTGCTGGCTATTTATTGTAATATAGGTATGTGATAAAAGAGGTAACTACAGCCAAGGCCTAGAAAGGTTGTTCTTATCATGGCTACTTACAGACCATTTTCCCCTTTCAAAAACGCCACCTTTTTCACTGGGCATGGTGGCACATGCCTGTAATTCCATTGATTTGAGAGGCTGAGGCAGGAGGCTCAAAGTTTGAGGCCAGCCTCAGTTACTTAGTAGACCCTGTCTTAAATAAAAAGGGCTAGGAATATGGCTTAGTGGTAAAGCACCCCTGTGTTCAATCCCCAGTACCAAAAGAAAAAAAGTTTCCACTTTTTCATGTCATTTTATCAGAATGTTCTTCCTTAATCACAGGTCTTAAGTAGCCACTGACCTTCAGCCCTTTATTCACACATTCTCACATCACCCCCGCCCCCTTTTTTCTTTTTTTTTTTTTTTTTTTTTTTTGGTTACCAAGAACTGAACCCAGGATTGTTTAACCACTGAGCCACATCCCCAACTCTCTTTTTATTTTTTATTTTGGGACAGAGTCTCACTAAGTTGCTTAGGGCCTCACTAAATTGCTAAGGCTGGCTTGAAATTGCAATCCTCCTGCCTCAGTCTCCTGAGTTGATGAAATTACAGGCATGCACCACCAAACCCAGCACTCTTTTTTTTTTAACACTGATTTTCATTTGTGTGTTTATCTCGAATTTGAATGTTAGTATCGTATAACCAAGGACCGTATTATTCACCACCAAAACCTAAGTTTTCAAGTTGTACTTAAAATATAATAGGCATTTTCTTTTATTGACTATATAAATAAAATAATCCACTAATATAATTTTCATCTGTATTATCATATATATTGAGAACATGAGCCCCAAAGGGAGTTTTTGACAGAATAAATTGCTATGAGGAGTAATGCCTCAGCCAACTTCACTGTTTGTAGCTGAGCTGTTGACCAGTGCAGAGAAGAGAGCTGAAATGCAGAAACAGATTGAAGAGATGGAGAAGAAGCTAAAAGAGATCCAAACTACTCAGCAAGAAAGAGCAGGTGATCAGGTAATATTCTTTTTTTAATACACAAAACTAATACTTTTTAAAATAAATTTAGCCTTTTATAAAATTTCCCCCCCAAAGTGCTATGGATTGGACCCAGGGCCTAGCATGTGCTAGACAAGTGCCCTACCACTGAGGTACATGTCCATCCTGAAATAAATCTAAACAATACAGAAATATAGAAGATTTTTAAGTCCTCCCTTCCCCTATTCAGTTTTTGGTGATTTCTTAGTTATTAGTAGCAGCAAAGTTGAGCAGGAAAGTAATTGAACAGGTGACTTCAAGTGGGATTTTTGACATGAAATAAATTATGTGACTTACATGCTAAATAATTATTTTGTTAATTTTGATTTTAGCTTTTTACTCCAGTCATGTTTCATTAAAATGGGGTTAACAAATTTAGTGTATTCTTGGCACTGCTCAGTTGAATGCAACAACACAAGTTTATACTGTAAACATAAATTATTGGAAAGAACTTTTGTGATACATTTCATGTGGTTAGTGGGTATCTATGGGAAGAGTGTGTAAAAATAATGTTGGACTAGAGCTTGGAAAAAGGTATTTTCTGGATGAGAGAGTTACTGATTTTTGTTTATTTTAATACAAATAGCAAGGAGATAAGGTACCTACAAAGAAGGAAGTCGAACTGAAAATTGCTTCCCAGTCTCAGGAAATACCAAGAATGGTTCTATGCAGTTCTGTTTGTCCTCAAAATTCTTGTCCTAGGTAAGACCATATTGGTGAAAGTAATAGTACTTATAGGAGAGCTCTTTTTGTTTTTCTTTTTCTTTTTCCTTTTCTTTTTGTGACACTGGGGTTTGAACCCAGGCTTTGCATATGCTAGACAAAACAATCTGCAACTAAGCTACACTCCTAGCCCCTAAGGGAGGATTAGAACCAACCTTTGACTCTCTAGTGACTTTAAGTCTCCTTAACTTACAGCTTTTGGGTCATGATTCCTGTAAGTTTGTCTCAACATAAGCTTTTGAGGCTGAGGGATGATTGGTACTAACTTGTTTCCACCGAAAAATACATGTTTCTTATAGAAACATAATTTTTTTTGATCACTCATTTCACCAACAAAAGAATTACTGCTAACACTGGTATGTCTCTCTTCATGTGCTTTATTTTTGTTTTATTTTATAAAAATAATAGCTATTTGTGATCTGCTTTACTATTAGTGTAACTTAACATCTATTATCAAGTATACTTTCATAACATTTCTAATGACTTCAAGAGAATTTGGATTGACAGTGGCAGAATTTTATCTATAGTGAAGAGGATCATATTTAATGGAAAAGCCTCAGACATTTAAAAAATTAAATAGTTCTTACTGTGGGTATTGAGCACATTTTTAAAACAAATTTCTTCATAGGGAAACTTCACTTGCAGAAAACATTTGGCAAGAACAACCTCATTCTAAAGGTGAGTTATATTTGACAGCCTCATGAAGATGTTGTTGATAACAAATAGATGATGTGAAAAAATGTAAATTTTTTAAAATTATGGTAAAGGAGTTGAAAGAAGGTAGAAGGAATAGAGTATTATTATTTTGAATCATAGAATTTGACAAATATAATTTTATATTAGTATAAAATAAGTTTCTGCTTAAGCTTAGTTCAGTATACACTAACTTATCAGTAGTACCTAGCAGCCAAGAGTGTAAGGACAGTGTTTTTTGGGAGGAAAAAAAGTTTAAGACTATTTCATAATCAAATTGGTTCTCTTTTCTATTTAGAAACATGTTAAATATGGTAGCAACATGAATATCCATTTGTGAGTAGTTTTACAAAAAATAAAAAGTAAACAAAATCTAATTGAACCTCTAATTCTAACCACCAATTTATAGGAAATACAAAGCATAGAGGAACATGTTAAGTAACAGAGTGAAATATAATTTGCAAAATCCAGCATTATGTGGCAAACAAGCCAATTTATTCAACAAAAAAAGAATCCTATATAATAAATGAGATTTTAGAGGCACTAGTCATAGTTTATGAATCTTAATCTGCATTCTCAATTTAAACACATTTAAAAATTTTTTAAAAATTTAAAATTTTAATGGATAAAATATAGATTTTCTAACTAGATATTGAATATTCAAAAATTATTATATAATTAGCATATCTTGAGATTAGGCTTTTTTTTTTAAGAGTCTTTTTTAGAAAAACTGTACTGTAATGATTTACGTATGAAATGATATGATGTCTTGGATTTGCTTCAAAATCATCCTGTTGGGAAATAGATGAATCAAGATCATCTGTATCTTGATAATAAATTATTAAATGATCTTCACTTTTATATGATTAAAGTTTAACAACACAAAATATTAATTCAGCTAGTTGTCTTGAAGAGTAAAGCATTTACTCCTAAGAGTATATATCTAGTCTCTTTTTCTATAGGTCCCAGTATACCTTTCTCCATTTTTGACGAGTTTCCTCTTTCAGAAAAAAAGAATGAAAGGTTTGTTGCTTTTTGTTGTTGTTTTTAGCTTAAGCTTTTTGTTATTGTAAATGAGAATGGATTAGTGGTTACTGTTGTCTGTGTAAACAAAACAAAACAAAAAATTGTTAAACGGAGTATGTCTTTTTCTAGTGTTCCTGAAGATCCCCCACTGGGCTTAGCCCAGCGAAGACCCCTCGCAAATCTCAAAACATCAGAAAGCATCACCTTAAATGAGGATGTCTCTCCAGATGTTTGTGTAAGAAGTATTCCTCAGTTAATATAAATGAACTGGTGGATTGTTTCATTCAAATATTTCAAAAGTTTGGGTTAAATTTAAAATCACTAGCTTGAACTAAGTACATAAAAAGATGCTGAGCATCATTAGTCCCAGGGAAATGCAAATCAAAACCACAGTGAGGAACTATTAAACACTCACTAAGATGGCTATAATTAAAAAACAAAAACAGATAATAAAAGTGTTCTGGAGCAAGGATGTATAGAAATCAGAACCTTCATATGTTGTTGGTGGGAATGGAAAACTGGCAGTTCCTCAAAATGATAAACAGTTAACCATAAGACCCAGCAACTCCCCTCCTAAATACATATCCATGAAAATAAAAAATGTATGTTGACACAAAAAACTTGTACACAAATGTTCATAGAAACATTACTCATGATAGTAGAAACAGCTTAAATGTCCATTAATTGATGAATGAATAAACAATATATACAGTGAAATACTATTTGCTAATAAAAGGTAATGGTGTACTGATACATATCACAAGAAGGATGAACTTTGAAAACATGGTTGGTGGATTCCTGTAATCCCAGAGGCTCAGGAGGCTGAGGCAGGAGGATCACAGGTTCGAAGCTAGCCTCAGCAGCTTATCAAAGCTCTAAGCAACCCAATAAAAAATAAAAAGGGCTGGGGATGTGACTGAGTGGTTAAGCACCCTTGGGTTCAATCCCTGTTACCAAACAAAACAAAACAAAAAAACATATGCTAAAGGAAATCAGGCATAAAGAAAACCACATATTAAATGATTATGTTTACATGAAATGTCTAGAATAGGTAAAAGTAGATTGGGGATTTTTAGGGAATTAGAGAGAGGGTGATAGTGACTGTTAATAGATACGGGGTTTCTTTTTGAGGGATGAAAATGTTCTGGAGTTAGATGGTGGTGATGGTTATACAACCTGTCAGTATAGTAAAACCTTTGAAATATATACTATAAAAGGGTGAGTTTTCTGGATGTGAATTATATCCCAAATTTTTAAAGGGGGAAAATTTAATTGGTTTGAGAGCCTTTTTATACTTTTAATTTTTTTATCCAACATAGCAAAGGATGTTTGTTCTTTTTTATATAAAATGAGCTGGGCACTGTGGCACCTGCCTGTAATTCCAGTAATCTGGGAAGCTGAGGCAGGAATATCTCAAGTTCAAGGGCAACCTCAGCAACTTAGCAAGACCCTGTCTCAAAAAGAAGCTGGGTTGTAGCTCAATGGTAAAGCACCTCTGGGTTCAATTCCCAGAACTGAAAGTAAAACAAAGTGCCTTTTATGGCAATGGAAAAGTTATGTAGGCCAGTCGTTTCGCTTTTGTAATATTTATGGGCTTATGACATATTCTTGGGGTAAAAAGACCTTTTTGGGGTTGGGGATGTGGCTCTGGGCACTTGCTTAGTGTGTGTGAGGCACTTGGTTCAATCCTCAGCACCACATAAAAATAAAAGTATTGTGTCCTTAAAAGAAAAAAAAAAAAAAAAGACTCTGTAAATCAAAGTAAATAATTGGCATTTCAGTGCTATTTTAAGGAAGAAAACTAATCCTCTTCAAACCAGCATCTGGAAACTTGTTATAAGCTTGAAGGGAATTGAATATGTTTAATCTGAAGACTTTTACTAGGAGATGTTATCAGTAGCTTTAGTGATTTAAAGCAGTATATTGTGTATAGCCAAGAGAATGAAACACTTGGAGAATTTTTTTAAGCATGTTTTTATTTACTTCTATACTGAAGTATATTTTATACCCAGTTAAAGTGCATAAATATTAATTGTCCAGCTAGATGAATTTTTATACCCAAGATATAGAATATTTTCAGCAATACAGAAAAGCCTAGGGAGATTTTATGACAAAAGATATTCAGGGTCCCATTTCAACTATCTGAAATTGAAATTTCCAGGAAAGAAGTCTAAGCATGTATATTTCTGTATTTAAATACTTTCCCAGATAATTCTTAAACAGTTCCTTGACTGCTGTGACTGCTATGAAAGAGACAATGATGCCAGAGAGTAATTAATTATATACTGTATACTGGAGAATATCACTGGAGAATGTGATGGTTGAACTGGATTTAGGGTCAGTGGTTCTAGCATCAACTGTTCAGGATAGATTGAATTATTAAAGGAGTTCAAAAAAGAAAAAAAGAAAAAAATTAAAAAAAAAAAAAAAGAGTCCAACAGTCTTCATCTTGCTTTTCTGTCTTACAGTCTTGTACTTGAATTTTTTTAATAGGTACCTACCAGAAGTTTTATTCCCTTAAACAGTCATACTTAAAATGTCTAACAGGATTAAGTAGTATTTGCATAAAATATATCTTTAGACTATAGACATCTATTTTGCCTCTAATTTCTCCCCCCCCCCCCCCGGGGGAGAGGGGCAGTGCTAGGTTTGAACTGAGGGTCCCTCCAACACAGAGCCACATCCCCAGCCCTATTTTGTATTTTATTTAGGGACAGGGTCTTACTGAGTTGCTTAGCACCTTGCTTTTGCTGAGACTGGCTTTGAACTTGAAATTCTCCTGTCTCAGCCTCCTGAGCCGCTGGAATTACAGGTGTGCGCCACCGTGCCCTGCTTCAAGATGTATCTTCTACCTCTACTTAACTTCAAGTTAGAAATTCAAAGTATATGTCAAATTGGTAATGATGTAGAAAATTAGGGCTGGGGATATAGCTTAGGTGGTAGAGTGCTTGCCTCACAAGCACAAGGCCCTGGGTTCAATTCCCAGCACCACAAAAAAAAAAAAAGTGAAAATTAATATCTACTATCCACAAGGGTTAAACAAAATAGGTACTTTTTATATATGGTAGATAAATATATAAAGTAGTATAATCTCTCTCAGGACAGCTAAACAATATGTGTAAAGAACCTTAAGTGTTTATAAACACTAATTCTTTTAGGATCTACTAATTCTTTTAGGAATCAATCCTAGGAATATTAAGACATTTATAAAGATTTATGTATAGGAATATTTGAAAATAGTTTTATACTAGTTGAAAATAGGGAATAACCTGAAGGCCTCAGTTAATTTCTAATAGTCCTACAGTGTGACCATCATGTTTTTAAAGAATTTTTAATAGCATAGAAAAAAATGCAAATAATTCTGAGACAGAACAATGCATAATAGTATATATACTATAATTTTTTTTACAACTCCTTTTGTAAATGCAAAGAATATGCTTCTGGATATACACTACTTGATATGTATGGTAATAGTGGTTGCCTCTAGAGAATGGGAATAGGTTGGACAGGTGGTTGCATGTAGGAGGGAGACTTTTTCCATTCAATATCCTTTTAAACTAGTTGCTATTTAAAACCACATGTTTGAAAAGACAAAGGTGTATTTAATTGTATATAAAATATTAGATTTGAATAATATATTTCTGGTGATTCATTATGATACTTTGTTTTTCATATTTTCTCTATCAAAATCATGAATTACCTTTCAGAAATAAAAATTAAATACTTGGCATAGAGGAAGACAATGTTTGCTCTCTTAACAACTAGGAGGACAGCAGAATATTTCTACGTGAATGACAGAAGAAAAACTATTAGTGCTTTTATTAAGTGAAATTTGTTGGGAGAAAAATGCCAATATTTTTTCTTATATGGAGAATCCTCACAGTGTATTTTTTTGATTAAGTATAATTTTTTTGTTTGTGATTCAAAATCATTTTCCTCAAAAGCCATCATATGCTTTTATTGTCTTTACATAGAATCCTGATATGCTACTTGTATATCTTTTGTCGATAATCGTTGGCCATTTTTATGTTTGTTGAAATATTTCAGCTAAACTATATGGTTTTTATTTCAGGATGAACTTACCGGAATTGAGCCCTTGAGTGAAGATGCCATTATCACAGGTTTCAGGAATGTAACTCTTTGCCCTAACCCAGAAGATACTTGTGACTTTGCTAGAGCTGCTCATTTTGCATCTACTCCTTTTCATGAGATAATGTCTTTGAAGGATCTCCCTTCTGATCCTGAGAGACTCTTGCAGGAAGAGGATCTAGATGCAAAGACTTCTGAAGAGCAGCAGACTGCATGCGGTACCCATCTACAATCAAACCCTCAGCATCAAGAAGCTGAGGTGATTGGTGATTATGGGTTTTACAAACCAGAATGTTTGCTTTCTTATTCTATGAGTGCTTGTCAGTTACAGTGATGAATATCATACTCTTACTATCTGCCAGGTACTTAATTGCCAAATGCTTTATATGAGAGTAAGTCTCTCTAGATAAATTGTCAACTTAGTGATTAGTTTGGATATGAGGGTTAAAGAAGTAAATTTTGATATTATGAGACTAAAAGATTTAGGAGGATTAAGGTACCTTTGGGGAAACTCAACAATTTATGTATATGATTAAAAAAGAGGAGACATTTAATTTTTTCTTAATTGAATTTAAAATAATGATAGAATAATGTCGATTTCAGATAGTCAACTAGAGATGTTTTAAAAGAAAAAGGTTGTTGTTTTGTTTTGTTCTTGTGTTTTGGTACTAGGGTTTGAACCCAGGGGCACTTAACTAAGGCACATCCTCTATCCTTTTTTTATTTTTTTATTTGAGACAGTTTTACTAAGTTGCTTAGAAACTCACTAAGTTGCTGAGGCTGACCTGTTTTTCTACCTTTTTGTGTCTAACTACAAAAGCCATATTTGTTCTTTTGCATCACACCACTCCTTTAAGAAATTACATACATGATATTAGTTCACATCAGAATTGTATTGATTCTGTAGGTGTCTGACTGGGACTTCAAATTTTTCATGTTTTGGTTTGAACATCAGGTTGTCAGTTAATGGCAACCAGTTAATAAAAACTTTCCCCAAGTCTATATGGAAATAGATTAGATACAGGTAGGTACCTCTTAACCAGAAATATTGTTTAAATTGTAAATGTCATTCTTTCACATGCTCTCTTAAATAGGAGTCAAATTTGGCCCTGTGTCTGTGTCCTGGAGATTGGCTCTCTGAGTGTAGGCTGGTGGTGCTGACCACTTTGCAAGAACCCTCTGACTTACTGGACTAATACTGTTTTCTTGGGGGTTTTTTGTTAGTTTGTTTTGTTCTTTTTAGATATACATAACCGTATATTTTGAGATGAGGCTGACTTTGAACTTGTGATCTCCTGCCTCAGCTTCCTGGGCTGCTGTGATTTTAGGCATGTACCACTATGCCCATCAAGAAAAAGTATTTTTTGATAGGTAAAATGAATTGGGGAGTAGGTATGAGAGAATAGTGCACAGAGCTAGGGACTGAGCCTTATGATCCATCTGTCTTTAAAAGTCAGCTAATTTAGACAAATGAATTCCAGCTTTAGGAATATTCTTAAATTTGCCAATCTATGCTTTTAAAACTGCATTTTCAGACTTTTCCCCTGACAGATTTTAATCATATTTGCAATCATGTGTTCATATTGTGTGAATTGAGTTTCCTTTTTCTTTTCCTGACCTCCTCTTATTAAAAACTAAAGAGAAGGGATGAAGGGGAATAAAGTTAGTGTCAGTATTGGTCAATATTTCTCAGTAGTATAGTATAGAAGTAGAATAGACTCTTTAATTTTTTAAATTTGTTTTAATTAGTTATATATGACAGTAGGATGTACTTTGATACATCATGTAATGGAGTATAATTGCTCATTCTTCTGCTTATACATGATGTAGAATCCTACTGGTCGAAAAGTTATGTATGTACATAGGGTAATAATGTCTGATTCATTCTACTCTCCTTCCAGTCCCCATACATGCTGCCTCCCTTCAATCCCCTCTTATAGAACAAACTCTTAACTATAGATTTTGGTAAATAAAGTATAAATCCAGAAATGTAATCCTGGGCCTTGCTTATCAACTAGGTGAAAGGAAGTTACCTAGATTCTGATTATGCATCTTTTTAAAAAAATTTTGAGAGAATAATGGACTTTAAAAATGGGACTAACCGGACTGGGATTATGGCTCAGTGGTAGAACTCTTCTTGCCTAGCATGAGTGAGGCACTGGTTCAATTCTAGGCACTGTATACAAATAAATAAAGATTCATGAACCACTAATAAAAATATTTCTTAAAAAATGGGACTAACAAAATTATAACATTATAAATCATTTTAGTTGATCAGAAATAGGTAGAACAGAATCAACAAAAGTAAGTTGGTATATATTATACCTAAGAGAATTGGTATCAACCAAATCACTTGTGATTCTTTCAGTCCAATTATTGAAGATAGTCGTGAAGTCACTCATTCCTCTGGCTTCTCTGGATCTTCTGCCTCAGTTACAAGCATCTCCTCTATCAAAAGTCTTCCAATTCCTGAGAAACTGGAACTTACTAGTGAGACTACAGGTAGTATCATATAATTTTATGAACAAATGTCCAGATCTATGTCTAATGAACACTTATTTTTCTTAGCAAACTGAACTGGACTTTCTTCTCTAGAGAAGTTGCTATTAATTGTGATATTTCTAGAATAAACACTAACTGAACAGTTCCATAAAGATCGAAGGAAAATGAATACAGTCAGATTGGCAGTATTGATTTTATAATGTTTTTCCCCCTCCTCTGTTATAATATCCGTTTTAAGCATTAGATATTTTAGGTGATTTTTTCAACTTTTTCTTGCCACAGAAAACCCTGTTCAGTCACCCTGGTGTTCTCAGTATCGAAGACAACTACTAAAATCCCTACCAGAGTTAAGTGCTTTTGCAGAGTTTTTTGTAGAAGACAGACCAATGCCTAAGTTGGAAATAGAGAAGGAAATTGAATTAGGTAAGTATCATTGAATGCATATTTTTTGCATATGACAGTATACAAATAAGTGATTATTTGTAGCTGACCTTGATGCTTGAGTACTATAAATGTTCCTATATTAAAAGAAATAGTATTATAGATGTTGTCACATTACACAGTAATTTTTAAATGGAATTAATCCTTCTCAACAGGTAATGAGGATTACTGTATTAAACAAGAATACCTAATATGTGAAGATTATAAGTTATTCTGGGTGGTGCCAAGAAACTCTGCAGAGCTAACCATAATAAAGGTGGGACTGATTCTTGTAATTTCTGTTATCTTGCAGATAATGTAGGTTAAAGCAATAACTCTGTCCCCATAGTACATTCGAATCTTTCTTATAGTCTTGGGTTTCTTACTGGAAAATCAGTGAGTCATTAAGAATTCAATCACCATTATGGACCAGGATCAGATACTAGAAATGAGAGACTATGTATAAATCTCTCATGTGTCCAAACGTGTAAGAATCTCTCAATTTTATCTTTTTGAGGAAATCTATCCTGAAATTTTTTTACCTTTTCTAATCTGGACACATAACAGAATCACCTTAATTTTCATTCACTACCATCCTAGGTAGTCATATTACCTTTTTCTTATATTGGATACCCAGTTTCTTAGATCCTGCTTTTTATTCTTAGTTAACTATATTTTGGAGGAGCTTATCCTTTAATATCTTCCTGAATAAGATGATTATACAGTTTTTGAAACCTTATGTTAGGAATTCCTTAATTAGCCTCTTTCCTCCTTGACTGATAATTTGGCCAGATGTTGAATCCTATGTTAAAAATTTTTTTCCTCTCAAAATTTTGAAAAAGAGCTCCATAATCTTTTGGCATCTAGCCTAGCTTAGAAGTCTTTTGCTCATCTACACTCTTGAAGTTTTGTGTGAAACTAATTTTCCCCTCTCTCTGGATCCTGATAGAATCTTACGTTTTTCTCCAGTATTCTGAAATGTCAAAATTACATACTTTGGTATAAGCTCTTGTCACCTATGCACTAGACACTCAGTGGCCATTTCAATCTGAAAATTCCTTCAGTTCTGAGAAATTTTCTTCAATGAAAAAAAAAATTATTTCTTCCCCTCATTCTCTGTTCTCTCAATGTAGAGAAATAAAAGAACTTTCAGTAATTTCTTTTATAAGGATATAGAGTCTCCTGTATAGGACCTCTAAAAAAATTTTCTTTTTCCCTCCTATTTTCTATCTCTCTATCCTTTGGCTTTACTTTTTTATTTGGTAACAGCGGCTGAACTCATGCTTAATCACTGAACTACATTCCCAGTCCTTTCTATTATTTGTTTGTTTATTTTGAGACAAGACTTCTGCTTAGTTACTTAGGGGCTCACCAAGTTGCTGAGGCTGGCTTTGAACTTGCAATCCTCCTGTCTCAGCCTCCTGATTCACTGGGATTACAGGCATGCCCCATCACTCCTGGAATTGGTTTACTTTCTATAGAGTAATTGTCCCTTGGTATCTGTGGAAGATTGGTTCCATGACCCTCAACAGATACCAAAATCTGAGGATGCTCGGGTCTCTTATATAAAATGGTGTAGTAGTTGCATATAACCTATGCATAGCCTCCAGTATATTTTAAGTTGTCTCTAGATTACTTATAATACCTAACACAATATAAATGCTATGTGCATAGTTGTTCTACTGTGTTTACAGAATAACAAGGAAAAAAGTTTGTAAATGCTCAGTGAAAGTGCAATTTTTTCTCCCCAATTTTTCTATTCATGTTTAGTCAATTTTCCAATGTAGAACCTGCAAATACAGAGTTTCAACTGTATTTTTATCAACTTTGTTTTCAGTCTTTTCACTGTTTTTTTGTTTTGTTCGGTGGGGATATAGAGAATTGAACCCAGGGGCATTTTACCATTGAGCTACATCCCAGTCCTTTTTTATTTTTATTTTTATTTTTTAATTTTTGTTTTTTTGGGTATCAGAGATTGTACTCTGGGCCACAGGGTCTCACTGAGTTGCTTAATACCTTGCGTTGCTGAGGCTGGCTTTAAACTCGCAGTCCTCCTGCCTCCACCTCCCGAGCCACTGGGATTACAGACCTGTTCCACCCCACCACACCTGACCCAATTCTTTTTATATTTTGAGACAGGGTCTTGCAAAGTTGCTAAGAGTCTTCTAAGGCTGACCTTTAACTTGAGATCCTCCTACCACAGCCTCCCAAATTACTGGGATTACAGATGTGTGCCACCAAGCTGGTTTGTTTTTCATTTATCAGAGTTCTTTTTTTGTCCCTAGAATTTTCTTTGTAGCATTCTGTTCTTCATTTCAACAATAGATGGACTACTCATCTCTTTGTGATATTAGTGCTACTTCAAATGTTTTTTCTCCCTGCATCATGTTTCCCTTCTGTTTTTGTCTTTTTACATTTCTGTCTTTCATATTAGAGGCTTTCTCTGAGACTGTGACTCTCTATTCAGATTTTAGTGTGGAACACTAAAAACTAATGGAAAGCTCTGTAAATGTAGGGGAACGTTAATAGCTATATACCTCACTATGGGATGATGTAGGTTGGTCATTTTATTGGAAAATCCTTCAATTTTTAGATCTTTTTTTATTGAGCCAATCAGATTCTCCTAAGAACACTTCTAATTTCCTGTTTAGAGCATAAAGCCTGTCTGCTAGCTTTCTGAAAGCCAAGAAGGAAATTAGTTCGGAGAATGGTAGGGTAGGGAGTTACATCTTAACATTCATATATAAACTTTTTCCTGGTTTCCTAATTCCGTCTTTACTGGTACCTAGTGTCCTCTAGTCCAAAGCTCCATTATTGATATTTTTCTATGAAACATACTTCTAGTCTTCTGGTAAGGGATTGGCATTGTGGGGAGGCAGTTGCTAGGCTAGACCATAGAAGCAAGAGGGGGAATCCATGGTCTAACTTCCTCTTAAATGGAGTTCAATCACTATTTTAACTCTACCCTTAGCCTTACTTCCATAAGTAGTTGTTGCCACCAGTAATATTCTATAGGGATCTGGTCTACAAGAGCAACTGGTTGCTCTTTAGTTTTCTTTACTACTAGTATCTGCTTTCCTTGGGTCATGTAACTTAATTGTTAACCTCTTATACTCTTTCTAGCTTCCAGAATCTTCTTGTTATTTTGTCCCTTATTGTAGTTTTATGCCCTTTAAGATGTTCCTTTAAGGGGAAAAATGAAAAGTTCCTTTACTATTATTTGTGTTGGATTTTCAGAAGATTAGAAAGAATGTGTTTTTGGTTTGCTAATCATAACCACAGATTATAGTTGCTCTTATTTTTAAAATGTCTTACAGGTATCTTCTCAGTCTGTCCCATGGGACTTTTATATCAACCTCAAGTTAAAGGAACGTTTAAATGAGGAGTGTGATCAGCTTTGCAGCTATTATCAATATGAAGATGGCTGTATTGTTTGGTACCAGTATATAAACTGCTCCACCCTGCAGGTTTGCATTAATACTAAATACATAATTCACAGTTCTTAAGTAGTTAAGCTCCATTTAGCAAAAGAATGTAGTACAATATTCCTGCCATTGTTCTAGCAGATTAATTAAAAGTTTAAAGAATTAATCATTTTCTTTTCACAGGTTTTCTTTTTTTAACTTTTTATTTTGACCAAAAAAGAAGATAGAATTATAACTCCCATGAGCCAGTCATCTAACTAGGATAGTTATCTCATAGACACTCTTGTTTTATATATAGCACACCCATCCCCCAGGATTTTGGTGGAGGGGGCTATTGAACCCTGGGATATTTTACCACTGAGCTACATTCCCAGCCCTTTTTATTTTTTTATTTTGAGACAGGGTCTCACTAAGTTGCTTAGGGCTGGCTAAGTTGTTGAGACTGGCCTTGAACTTGTAATTCTCTTGCCTTAGCTTCCCAAGTCACTGGGCATGCCCCACTGTAATATTCCTAGGATTATTTTAAAACCCAAACACGGGCTGGGGAGATAGCTCAGTTGGTAAAGTGCTTGCCTTGCAAGCACAAGACCCTGGGTTCAGTCCCCAGCACCACACACAAAAAAAAGCCCAAGCACAACATACAATTTTATTCTTTGGCTCCCCCAACCCCCACCCCATTGCTAGGGACTCAGAGCCTTGCACATGTTAGGCAAGTGCTCTGTCACCCAGCCAGACCCCCCAGCCCTGGCATGTTCTCAAGAAATTTTTATGGAGGATTTTGATAGTAATATGAATTCTTTAAAATGGTTGGAATGAAATTATTTTAAAACATCTTACAGAACACCTATTATGGATGAGACTCATCCTTGATACTCTTTTTCCTTTATCTCGTTAAATCCTTACAATATTATGGGAGATCATAGTGTTGTTAAAACTGGGACATAGGCCCAGTAAGCATTCTAGTAGGAAAACAAAAAGGAAGCAGCAGTTATCAAGGTATTAAGTGTAACTGTAACTGCCCCAACTGGAGAAATTGCAAGTTTTCTCTTCTACTTCCAGGATCTTCTCCAGCACAGTGAATTTATTACCCATGAAATAACAATGTTGATTATTTATAACCTTTGACAATAGTAGAAAAGCTACACAAAGCAGAAATAGTCCATGGAGACTTGAGTCCAAGGAGTCTGATTCTAAGAACAGGTTGGTCTCTTTAATTCTAATTGCCAGCTTTCTCTTTAAACGTGGGTAATTGCCTTTTTGTGTGTATGCTTTTTGATAAATGCCATATCAGTGAACACATTTTATTAAGAGAATATTTGCTACCTAAAAGTCAGTAATCATTAGAAATAGATTAAAAGAACTTAAAGAAAAAACACATTGAAGGCTTGTGTTGTAGCTCAGTGTCAGAATGCATGGCTAACCTGTGTGAGGCACTGTGTTCAATCCTCAGCACCTCATGAAAATAAAGAAAATAAAGATATTGTGTCCAACTACTAAAAAAGAAAAGAAAAAACACATTGAAGAAATACATTAATTCAGATAAAAGAATTAACTGTTGGTTTATCTCATGAAGAGATATAAAGTATAAATATTTTGAGAAATGTAACTTACATTGTGTAGTAATTATTTTGAGTGGGGAAAATGCAGATACAGCAGCAATAGAGGCACTGCTCAGTTTCAAAGACCAAAGCTTAAGTCAGGCTAAACTGAGATAATAGCCAAAAGAAGTTAGTAGAATCAGAATGCAAATATAAACCAAGTAAAAGGACTTAGTCTTCAAATTTAACCCAGGTTAGCCATAAGATTTAGGGGGTGAGCAAGAGCAAGAAAAAAGAAATGAAGCCAAAATAATTAGAACTGAAAAAATATAGAAAATGTTGAGTCACATACAAGAAAAGATGGCCCAAGATCTTTGTTTTATGAAAAGGATTAGAGAACCAGTACACTCTTTTAGTGATTATTGATCTCATGGTATTTGAGTAGTGACCTAATTTAAAGATGCTTTGTCTCCCTCAATCCTGTGTCTTGGGTAAGCAGTTAACTTTCTAAGGTCATTAACATACACTAAGATCTAGAATCCCTGCCCACCACCACTTCAGTAGTGGGGATTGAACCCAGGGGCAATATACCACCTATTTTGAGACAGTGTCTGAGTTGCCAAGGCTGGCCTTGAATTTGAATCCTACTTTATCCTCTGTAACCATAGAGATTGCAGGCATGTGCCACCACACCTAGCCACGAAATCTTTATTTTGCCTTTCTTCTGACTATTTAACCTGTAAGAAAAGGCTGAATTCGATGCAAACATAGTTGGCATCAAAATGAAAGGAACCTTCAGTGTATTTCTGCAATTATAACCAAAAGAACTAGAGAATCCCACCTTTTCTCCTGAGATAGCAGTCTTTAACCTCCCTACAGTAGTAGTTATTGAACCCTGGGTCTAGCACATACTAGGCACTCAGTAATGCCCCCAATCAACCCTTCTCAGTTTTTATTTTTGGAACAGGATCTTGCTGTGTTGCCCAGACCAGCCTCAAACTTAAAATCCTGCTTCAGCCTCCTGTGTAGCTGGGATTGAAAATACACCATGCCTGGTTAAGATAGTAATCTTCCCCCGCACTCCCTGCCCCGCCCTTTTGGTACTGGTGATTGAACCTAGGGGTACTCAACCACTGAGCAATATACCCAACCCTTTTTGGTTTATTTTGAGACGGGGTCTTGCTAAATTAGGGCCTCACTAAGTTCCTGAGGCTGGCTTTGAACTTGTGATCCTCCTGCCTCAGCTTCCTGGGCCACTGGAATTACAGGCATGCACCACCTCACCTAGCAAGATAGTAGTCTTAATGATTTGCCCAGACATAATGTAGCAACATTTCTTATCAAGAGCCCCATAGGTATTTTGGATGAGACAATTCTTTGTGCAGGTCTGTTCCAAGCATTGCAGGATGTTTTATATCCCTATTCCCCATAAATCCCCCATCCACCCAATTAAGTGCAAGTAACATTCCCCCAGCCATTTTGACCACCAAATACTCTGTTTTTATTGTGACCCTACTTCACAACACTAAAAGTTCAAAGGACTGTTATAGAGTTCTCCAGGCTCTGAAAATTGGAATCAGAGGTATTTTCTAAGCCTTTTCAGAACTGGGCATTTGTGGTCCATGTATTCAGCTAGCCCTTCTCTCAGCCACCAGGGACTCCAGGAAAACACATATTGTGTCAAAGGGATGTTACCTTCTATATTGTCGTTACTTAAATTTAGCAAGAAATTTGATGTAGATTCACAAAATAAAGAACCTATTAAAATCACTTAGTTCAATGTCTACGTATTTTGGAGAGGTAATAAAAATTAGATCCCAAAAAACCAAAGTTTTGCCCATGGTAATGAGTTAGTAGCTGCTTAGAGGGCTTTGTGAACTTATGCTTCTTTTTGTTCATCTAAGAAACATTTTTTCTACCTTTCCAAAGTTTAAAAAAAGTGTTTTTAAATGATCATAGTTTTACGGTGGTCAAAAATAAGTTGAATGTAGGACCAAGGAAAACTAGGAGAGTTGTAAATTTTAAAGTAAAATCATTCTGTGCCATAGATTAGATTAGTTAAAGCTTGTATTTAGGAATAAAAGACCTTTACCTATATCAATCAGGAGTTTGAGAAATACAGAAGGAACACATGAAAATAATCTATTTTTCTCTCAAATAGTTTCTATGTCTCCTCAGAATAGCTTTATTACATGAAATAGAATTAATTGGTAGTGAATTTGTGTTATGAATTATTTTCTTAGGAAATAAGAGCTGTAAAGCGGGCGATTAGCTCGGCCTGTAGAGCGCTTGCCGAGCGTGTGCACGTGCTGGGGTTTGAATCCCCAGCACCTCAGAAGAAAGCAAAAAATGAAAAGGAAGTAAGAGCTGTAAATGCATAGAAGTAAGGTAGAATATGGTGTTAGTCTAATAGAAACATGAAATTTTATAATATAGGCAACACTTTGCCAAAAAATAACCTTATTTTGTTTTGTTTTTATTAAACTCTGGAAGAAGAATCTATTAGGAAAGCCCATCTATAGTAGTAAACAAGAAAGGCTGTGAGACCTATAAAAGCTTAATTTCGGCTGGGGAGGTAACTCAGCTGGTAGAGTGCTTGCCTCGCAAGCACAAGGCCCTGAGTTCAATCCCCAGTACCACAAAAAAAAAAAAAAAAAAAAAAAAAAAGCTTAATTTCTCCATCATAATTCCTGTTAGTGTATAAATCATTGCTACTGTATGGTTTTGTTGTTGTTGTTGTTGTTGTTTGTTTTTGTTTTTGTTTTTTCTGGTACTAAGGATTGAACTCAAGCGTACTATACAACTGAGCTACATCTACAGCCTCCCCTGGCCCCTGTTTTTGTTTTTGTTTTTCAAGACAGTATTTTACTGTTTCTCAAGCTGGGCTTGAACTTGCTTTCCTTCTGCCTTAGTCTCCTGAGTAGCTGGGATTGCAGGGATGTGCCACCACACTCAACTGCTATTGTATATTTTGATTTGTACAGTATAAGGAAGAAAACTGCTTTCTTCTTCCAGTACTTACTATATAATATGAAAGCTTGATAACTATTCTGCAGTGGCCATGCACTGTTATTAGATACACATAGTGTCATCAAAGAGATCTTAACATTCCCCACTAGGATCCAGGAGGGTGGACACTAACCTTGTTCCTTTGTGTGCATTTTCATTGCTGACCACTGGAAGGAGCTGTTGGCATGGCTAATACATAGCTGCAGTATTTTTTTTTTTTTTTTTTTAAATAAAGATCAGCTATGCAGCTTCTTTCATGGCCTATTTTTATTATCTCTTTCTCTTAAATCTGGGCTTAGAATCCACGATCCCTATGATTATAATAAGAACAGTCAAGCTTTGAAGATAGTGGACTTTTCATACAGTGTTGACCTTAGAGTGCAGCTAGACGTTTTTACCCTCAGCGGCTTTCGGACTATTCAGATCCTAGAAGGACAAAAGATTCTGGCTAACTGTTCTTCTCCCTACCAGGTAAGTGTAAAACAAGCCTGAGGAAATACGGAGAGGGTTTCTTAATCTCTTCTTTATCTACATAAGCTATAAAAGCTAGTATTTACTACTGTGGACTCTCCTAGAATAGATGACCTAGTTTTCAAATACTGTATCACCAAGTCAAGGAAATGTATCATTTTTCCTGTCACAGCACTGTAGAATTTACACATACACATGGCTAACTTAGTAACCTAAGTGTTAGGACCATGTCTGCTATTTACCATCCATGTGATCTTTTATAAATCATTTTCTATGTCTTCTCTATGAAATAAGGATAATAGTCTCTGTTCTTCACACATTAGAATTATTATATGGATCAAATGCAATAATGTATATAAAAAGAAAATTAGGACAAATGTGTTTTATATGTTGGCATTATATGCAAAAATCTCTTCTGATTGAGCTCTAGACACAAGGCATTTACTGACTGAAGTAGCCTGAATCTAAAGTAGTCATGTGGGCCACATTTAGACCACAACTGGAATCCACGTAAATTCAGTTGGTCTACACATTTAAGTTGATAGTCCAGATAGTTGGTCATCTTTTTTCTTAAGGATCGTCCATAGAGTTGATCACTTCTTTGGGGAGCTTCTCTCTTTCCTATAGGGTAAGGAATAGTCTAAAATGTATGTCATGAAATAAACTTAGTTAAGCTCTGTAATACCTTTCAACTTCTTTCCTAAATAAACTGCCGTGATGAGGCAGAGTTTTTTTAGCTGATGGTGCTTTTTGTGATTTCAGGTAGACCTGTTTGGTATAGCAGATTTAGCACATTTACTATTGTTCAAGGAGCACCTACAGGTCTTCTGGGATGGGTCCCTCTGGAAACTTAGCCAAAATACTTCTGAGTAAGTATTGGTGATTTCAGGGTCTTTGCCTGTGAAAATAATTTTCTCTCTTGGGTGCTCTGTCTCTGCTTTGGTAATCTTAGTTTTCTTAAACCAAATGCCATGATTCCAGTAATTTTAGATCATTTTTTAGTAGAGCACTGGTTTAGGATAAAGGATTTGCTAATTAAAAATAAGACTCAGGGACTGGGGTCATACTACAGTGATAGAGCACTTGCCTAGCATGTGTGAGGCACTGAGTTCAATTCTCAGCATTGTACATAAATAATTAAAGGTATATATATATATATATATATATATTTTTTTTTTTTTTTTTTTCAAAACAGTCATACTATTCAGATTTCAGTACATTCTGAACCTGAGCTTATCAATATTGATGATTAGTATGGAAGCTTCTCAGTTTAAAAGTGTTAATAGAAGTTTTTTGGGGAATAATTTTCTAACCAACTGGCATTAGTCATAAACCCCTTTTTAACAGCCATTCTATCAAAAGTTAATAAGCATCTCTTGAAGGTTTCTAAATTATATACCGATTTTAGTCTATTATTTATTTAATTAGGGGGTAGAACCAAACCAGAGAATTCAATCTCCTGGTGAAGAAATAAATGATCTCTTAGTAATAGCTGCTTAGAATGAGCTAAACAGACATTTATCCAAAAGAAAAAATACAAATGGCCGATAGATATATGAAAAAAAAATGTCTTTAATATCTTTAGCAGTCAGGGAAATGCAAATCAAAACTACACTGAGATTTCATCTCACTCCAGTTAGAATGACAGTCATCAAGAATACAAATAATAGGGCTGGGGATGTAGCTCAGTGGTGTATAGCTTGTTTGTCTAGCATGCACAAGACCCTGGTTTTGATCCTCACATGGAAAAAAATAATAATAATGCTAAATGTTGGTGAGAACATGGGGAAAAAGGAACACTTTTACATGGTTGATGGGGTTGTTAGTACAACCATGGAGATTTCTTAAGACTAGGAATGAAACCATCCCATGACCCCAACTATATCATTCAGTATTTACCCAAAAGAATTAAAGTAGCATATTATAGCAATACATGCATATCTGCTTATAGCAGTATAATTCACAATAACTGAAGTATGGAACCAGCCTAGGTATCCATCAAGCCAATGAAGGATAAAGAAAATGTGAGATACACACACACACACACAGAGTGGAGTTTTACTCAACCGTAAAGAATGAAATTATGTCATTTGCTGTAAAATATATGGAACTCGAAAACATTATTTTGAGCAAAATAAGCCAAACTCAGAAATTCAAGGGTCATATATTTTCTTTCATGTGGAAACTAGAAAGAAAAAGGAAAGATAAGGAGGTTGGGTCTCATGAAAAGAGAAAGGAGACCAGTAGAATAGAGGAAGGGTACCAGGGGGAGGAAGGAGGTGAGGGAAAGGAGAGGAACTTGGGGAATTAAATTGATCAAATTGTCATGAACAAGTACAAATATGTAGCAACAAATCCCAATGATTATGTATAATTATAATTCACCAATAAATTTTTGGTTTTTGGTACCAGGGATTGAACCCAGAGGTCCTTAACCACTGAACCACATTCCCCAGTCCTTTTAAAGTATTTTATTTAGAGACAGGGTCTCACTGAGTTGCTTAGGGCCTTGCTAAATTGCTGAGACTGGCTTTCAACTCTCGATCCTCCTGCCTCAGCCTCTTGAGCTGCTGGATTACAGATGTGCCACCACCATGCCCAGCTCAAAAATAAATACCATATATATGCACACAAAAAAAGAGCTTCTTGGTCTCAGAATCTTAGTTCTTCAAACCTACTCGTAAAACTTATTAAATATGTTGTATTCCACCTTCGTTTATCTTAGTTAATAACTTTCAGCATACACTTACCAGTTTATGACTTATTGGTGCATTCTTTGGTTCAGACAAAAGAAATCACTGTTGAAGATTTCACACCCCTTTTCCACTTTCCCCTCTAAAAACCATCAAATTTTATTTTTCTCTTCATTTAATTCAGAACTTTACTCATCATATTTGTCTCTTCCATGTATTTTGTGTGTGAGTGTGCATGGTGCTAGGGATTGAACTCAGGGCCTTGAACATGCCAGGGCAAGCATTCTCCTCCTGAGCTACATCCCCAACCCTCTCATATCTATTTTAGAAATAGGCTTGGAACATGGTGTCAGTATAGAGAATAGTCAGGCATAGCCAGTCAGAAGGCTGTGGCCCAGACAGATCTGACTGACACAAGCAGAAATAGGTGGGGTATAGCCCTGCCCTATACAATGATAGAAGTTTTCTGTTAAAAATAATAGTAAGCAGAGTTACAAACATCATAGGTTTAAGCAGATTGCTTCAGATAAATTTAGTGTTCTCAGAATTGTGAGAATGATAAACCACTGCATGGGGAGCTGTAGTCTTTTTAATGACTTGACTCAAGGAAAGTTAGAGGAACCAAATTTTTTTCTATTTGTGGAGAAAAGTATATCTTAGTATACAGATGAAATATATAGATTTGAATGAGAATTGGTTTCCTTCCATGTGCATTGCATTACAGCTTTTCCGCCAATGGTAGGCTCTTTTTGTGGTTCCTCCCTGGGCTTTCAAAGAGCTCTCTGAATAATCCCTAACACTAGATTTCTATTTATTACCTGAAATCATTTTGGTGCATAAATGTACCGCTGAGTTGATCGTAGAAAGAATTCTAATTTTATATGCCTAATCTTGATGGAAATGGTTTTATATATTTTAGGCTAAAGGATGGTCAACTGTGGAATAAGTTCTTTGTGCGGATTCTGAATGCCAATGATGAGTCCACAGTGTCTATTCTGAGGGAACTTGCAGCAGAAATGAATGGGGTTTTTGATACCACATTCCAAAGTCACCTGAACAAAGCCTTATGGAAGGTAGGGAAGTTAATTAGTCCTGGGGCTTTGCTCTTTCAGCAAGATAGGCAGTCAAGTCTCTCACAGATTCCTGCCTAAAATCAATGGTTGTATTGTGGAACCCTGGATCTGTATATGCTGTAATTTAACTTAGGACACATTTAGAAGTACTACCAATACTTCTCTACTTTTTAGTAGAGGTATATTTCTAAGTAACTGGCATTTTTTTAACACAGTAGTGGACCTACTCTCAGCCTTATCTAACCATAACAAAGAAATGTTTTATTCTACATTGATTCCATATGAATGGATATTCTGTTGTCATTTAACCCTTTTGCCTCTACTTTGTCCTGTACTTTTTTTCCCTTTTGAAATTTGTAACATGTGCTCTTATGGTCACCTTGTATTTTATAAATAATAAAATAGTATTTGTTAAATTTGTGCTTCTAATATTTCATCTACTTTTTGCAAACTAAATAAATGGTTTAATTTTATAGAAAGGAGCTATATGACTGGAAATTTATATATCCCAGATCTGTAACACTTATGGTAGGATTATAATAGGACAGAATTGCCAACCATTTCTTTAGGTATTTCTGGCTTTCCAGTAAGTGATCTAAATTGAAAAGTAAGTAAAGCACCAAACTGTCTTAAATTTCAAGTGACAAAATTGTATTTTGTATATATGGCTTATATTTCAATGTTTTTACTTTTATCTATCAACTCTTGGTATTTATACAATCTAGTAGTGCTACTGCTGCTGGGACTCTTGATTTAGGAATGTGGCTGTTAGAAAGGAAAAGAAAAGATTTTGAACAGGGTTTAGCAACCTTTCATAAATGGAAGAGTCACCATTTTATTATTACATGCAGAATGAATTAGAGCAAGAAAGGATTAGTGAAGGGATAAAAGGAAATTTTTGTTTAGAAGATTTAAGGAAGCAGGGGCTCAGAATAAAAAGATAATTTTAAAGAGACTAGGTCTCAATGAAGCATTGGACATCCAATCCAAGTGCAAGCATAAATTATACCTGACCTTGGGGATATGGAAGAAAATTGGAGAAATGAGGAATGAGAACTGTCTAATTGTCTATTTCATATTGAAATATCAACATTATCTAATGTTACATGCTGTTGTCTGATTTTTTTTTTTCATTCTCGTCACTGTTACTATTCTAAAATTGCCAAAAAGAAGGATATCCTAAGTATATCTCAACTAAAAATATTTAAACATACTGTACATAGTTGAAGCAGTGAAATGACTTGGATCTGAAAGATAATCAACTTAGAAATATTTGCTCTTAACCAAAAGACAGCTCTTTAAACATTCTCACATTTGCTTCTCATACTGATTATGTAAAATGATACATGTATATCTTTTCTATAATCAAACCCCCCTTTCCTCTCTGCTCACTTCATTTCTCAATTCACTGTGTTGACACACAATCATTACTCTGAGACTGGACAGTAAATGTACATTCATATTCATTCTCTTTTTCTCCCTTCCTCCACCTCCCTCTCAGGATTGAAAAATTCAGGAATACTTTGCCACTGAGCTAATTTCCAGCCCTTTGCGTATTGAGACAGGGGCTTGCTCAATTGCTGAGGCTGGCCTCAATGATACTCCTGCCTCAATCTCCTGAGTCACTGGAATTATAGGTGTGTATCACTGTGCCTAGCTGAACTTTGACCTTAACGGGGTCCTTGGTTCCACCAAAGACATAAAAGCTATGAATATTATTAGGATAAAGGTGGAATTTTATGTGGATTTTTGTTCATCCTCGACTCCACTCTGACCAGGAGTTCATTCTTCCTGGCTCTGGGGTGTCCTCCTAGCCCAACTCAGGGTCCACATTCAGGCTCATCTCAAGCACCCAACAGCCTGAGAAGGTAAACTCAAGAAAAGCATAAAAAAATCAGGGAGCCCAGTTCTAATCCAGTGTTTTTGAAAATTGTGTTTAGTTTGTACGTATTTGTATTAAACACAAGTTGAGAAAAATTAGAAGAAAAAAACAGCCAACAATTAAGGTTTTATTCATTCATAATCCCACCATCTATGGTCACCACTGTTAATATTTTGCCTATATATCTGGTGAGTTTGTTAGGGCAAACAAAACACTAAAACTGGCAGCTTAAACCACAGAAATGTTTTATCTCACAGTCCACAAAGATGGAATTCCCAAGATCAAGTCCAGCCTGTCCAGTTTCTTCTGAGTCCTCATTCCATGACTAATGTGGCTGCTGCTTCCCAGGTCCTTTCTTTGCAGTCTTGTGGCATCTCTTAATAGTGACATTTTTAAATCAGTATGGGAAACAGTGGATTATTCAATAACTGATATTGAAATAATAGATTAGAGCTTGAACTCTTTGCAGTGCAGGATCTTGTGCTTTCGATGCAAGCACTCTACCAACTGAGCTATAGCCCCAGCCCCAAGCTTGAACTCATCTCCAGTACCACCACTAGTTCACACAGCACCTTTGTGGCAGTTAAAGACTCCTTCCTTCAGCGGATTCAGTACCTTCCAGTGCACCACAGCTTGACTAAATTTCAGCTCTTTTCCCACTCAGTCCAGTATCCTTATGCAGTGAATAAATTGCACAGCCGCCATATGCAGTGGACTTGCTTGTTTCACTGCTTACTCACAAAACCATTTTGGATAATTCAAATATTTTAATAGAAAAATATGAAGTACTAGGTGATTTTGTAATCTTTATCATTGACATAAAACCAAGATATAAATAAGAAAATTGCTATTACTATAGTAGATAAAATGTTCAATTTAGCTAGGCACATCTCAGGTCTATAATCCCAGCAAACCAAAATAAATAATAAAAAGGGCTGGGGATATGGCTCAGTGGTGAAGCACCCCTAGGTTCAATTCACAGTACCAAAAACAAAACAATTCAATTTAACATGACTTCCTGTTGTCCTCCAAAAAAAAATAAAAACACTATAAACTCTAGTTAGTTCTTTATCTCCCTCAGTATCTTCAGGATTGATTCCAGGACTCCCACCCTCACCCCATGGATACTAAAATCCACAGTTGCTCAAACGCTTATATAAAATTGCTTAGTATTTTCTCATATACTATGTACATTCTCTCGAGTACTTTAAATCATCTCTAAATTACTTGTAATAACTATTACAACAGAAATGCTATGAAAATAGTTGTAAAAATTTTTTAGAGAATAGAAAAAAATGTTTGTACATGTTCACTACATATGCAATTTTTTCAAATAAAATTTCAATCAAGGGTTAAGTGACAATGTGGAAGCCAATGGTACTTGCAGCAAATATTTACATCATTTTCATCTACATTATCTCAAATTCTCAAGAGTTTGCTTTTTCCATAGCCTGTTCAAGCCAAATCAGAACCTCAATGATTTCCCATCTTAAGTGACCCAAAATCCAAGAATTTATTATGGCCTACAAAATATTATTTGCTCTAATTCCTGCCAGTCTTTGACCTCTTCCCAGACCCCTTTTCTTTGCTAATTCCATTGTAGTCTGTCTGCTTCCTTAATGTTCCTCAAACATGCCTGCTTGTTTTCCTCTTTATGGCCTTTTTTTTGCCATCTCTTTTTCCTGGAATTGTTTTCCACTGATCTTCTATGTGGATGACTCCCTTACATCCCTTCATGTAGATGCCTTCCCTGACCAGTGTGTATACATAGCATCCCACACATTCACTATTACTTTCTGTCCCTTTTTTACCTCTCTTTATTTCTGTAGCACCTATCACCATGTGTGTGTGTTTGTGTCTGTGTGTGTGTACATACACTTCCTTTTTTCTGATCCCACTATCAGAATTTAAGTTCCTTAAGGGCAGAGATTTACTTTGTTTCCTACTTTAACCCTAATGCCTAGTACAATGCCTCAATGAATAAAACTATTTACCTTAAAGGAGAAAAAAAAAAAGCATTAGACAAAAGACATTAACAATCCACTATCCACTAACACCCTTTGGTCCTTCAAGGGGAAATCCAAGTGACAACCTGGGAAAGTAGCACTGGAATTAGTACAGAGTACAGAGGTACAGACAGACTATTTTATAGGCTTTAGAGCACCTAGCTATGAGCCATTTTTTTTTTTTTCTTTTTTCTTTTTTTTTTTTTTTTTGGTACTAGGGATTGAACCCAGGGTTACTCTACCACTAAGCTACATCCCCAGCCCTTCTTTTTTGTTGTTTTTTGAGACAGGGTCTCACTAAGTTGCCCAGGCTGGCCTTGAATTCATGTTCCTCCTGAGTTACTGGGATTATAGAAATGTACCACCATTCCTGATTATTGATTTTATACACAGTATTCTTGGAATCAACACATAGTTCTCAGAAATAAGGAGTGACTTGAAATATTATAAAAGAGCAGCCACAAGTTTAGAAATTTGTTATATTGGACCTTTGGTCAGGGGGAGAAATCTATCCTAGGTGCTAGATGTGGCTAGAATCACAATGTTTCATTTTTAACATACCACTATTTCTTTAATATGTTGTAACTGATGTGTTGACTTTACATTGAAGTATACTTCATTGTCTTATTTACACCTTTCAAAACTAAATGTTATTTTCACAGGTATATTCCACCATAATGTGTACTTTATTTCCTGTGTATGTTTGATTCAGGCTAACATTTAATTGAAATAGGTGAATCAATCAATGTATGCTGCAATTTCAAAGTAGTTTTATTTTACTGGGCTGTTCATATGATGTATTTTATGTAATTGCTTCTGTATGAAATTAGTAAAGTGAAGATGGCATTTCATAAAAACCAATTAAAATTTGTGGACAAAAAGATTTTATATATATTCATATATTTACATATTTGTTTGCCTTTGCATTTAAAAAAAATTTAAAAATCTGGTATTGTTAAACTAAAAGCTGAAAAAGATGACATGGTGTTTCACTGAGCTATCATTCAAAAGGACATGATAGCTAAGGGCAAATGAGTGTGTTGTCCAGTGAATCAAGGTGTCCCAGCAAGCAGAGGGTGTAAGGTTGGCAGAAATATGAGTTAGACAGAGGAAACACAACTATCATTGTTAGAAGGGATCTTCCATATCAAGGCTACCCATCACCAGATGAGAAGGCCGTCATGCAGGACTCGGGAACTCAGACAGGCATGGTCCTATGTCCTAGAACATGGGTAGTGACTGAGATTCCATGGTGTAGGAAGGTACGTGTAGACCTCCCCATGGCTCTTGCCTGCATCATTCTTCTGCTGTGTTATGTGAGTAGTTGCCTTGGCCTTGCACATTTATATGCCTCACCTTTCCAACTTCCATAAGCCCTTTGCAAGTTCTCTGTCTTTGTATAACCTGGTTTAGGATTTGCATGAAGCATTTATATTATAGGTGGTCAATTTTACTTAGAACCTCTTCAGTATTGAGGTGGCTCCCTCATGTAGCGTCAAACCAAACACTGGCACAGTAGTTAGAAATGCTGCCTTTGAAGCCAGAATGCTTGGATTTGAATCCTAGTTGTGTATTATTGAATAAACTCTCTGAGCCATCCTCTGTAAAATGAGGATAACCCAAGTGCCCACTTTACAGAGGACTGAAAATTAAAGCTTTTAGCACGGATACTTGTAGATGCCATTATTGATTTAATTCTAATTTTTAATGGTCTAAGGGTCTCTGGAAACTTCTCAAGTAGATTGGGAGCCTAGCTATTTGATTGGAGGCTTACTAACCTTTTGGTTTTTTTGTTGTTTTTTTTTTTGGAATGCCAAGTGTCTTCTGTACTTTATTATCATTGTGGTCTTTGTATCAAGATACCTAGTAGCAATGGTAGCAGGTTTTTTTTTGTGTGTGTACTTGTAAAAGCATGCCTTTATTTATTTATTTTTATGTGATGCTAAGGATTGAATCCAGTGCTTCACACATGCTAGGCAAGCGCTCTACCACTGAGCTACAGCCCCAGACCAGCAGATTTCTTTTTAAAGCTTAGTAATGAGCATCAGATATCTTTCTCCACTTTGTGTTTCTTGTTTTTGGAATGCTGGGGATTGAACCCAGGGCCTCAAATATACTAGGCAAGCGCTCTACCATTGAGCTACATCCCCATCCCCCTCCATTTATGCTTACATCCCTTTACCAAGAAGAAAAAAATTAAAACTCAAGTTGTCTGAAGCCTGGACACATTTCCATGATTAGCTAGGCAATAAAAAAGTTGGTGGCTTTATTCTTCCTGCTGTGTAAGCAAGTCCAGGCCCTAGAAAGATGGGACTAGATTATAATTGTTTTTGAAAAGTGTTCTAGGTCTGGGGATATAGCTCAGTTGGTAGTGTGCTTGCCTTGCAAACACAAAGCCCTGGGTTCAATCCCCAGCACCATCAGAAAAAAAAAAAAGAAAAGTGTTCTACAAAAATGGATGGCCTGTTACATGTCATATTACAAAGTGAAGATGAAGGTAAGGAACGTACATTTTCTTCCAGGAAAAAACAATTTCTGAAGAGTCCCAGTTCATATTTTCCAAAAAGAGTTGGAGGAGGGGATAAAATTTCAACCGAGTGCCAAAGGGCTGTCTCTGAGTGGCCAGTAGTTGTCTTGACAAGGAAGGTGAATGCTGAGGATGAGGATAGCTAAGGTCGACCATCCCCACCCTCCCCAGCCAGGGGAAATGGGAATGGAAAGTTTTTTGCCCAGTGTCTATGAAAGTGTGTAATGAGCACAACACCACTCAGACCTAGTCTCAGCAGTACTCCTGTTCTTGTCTGCTGGTGCCTTGTCTGCCAGTTCTTAAGAATGCCAAATCAATGCCAGAGGGATGCAGAAATGCCCAGGGCACAGATGATGGAGAGTTAGGTCAGTCCACACTGTGAGAAGCAGTAGAAGATGTAGTAGAGCCAGGGGACAAAGCTCCCCATAATAAGTAGAGCAGTCTCGCAAGATCTGGTTTTGACAAAAGATGATGTTGGAAGAGCCAGGAAAAGGTGAGGCAGATCACTGCACTCAAAAAAAGCATCACCCAAGCTGCCTTCTGAAGAGTAGCCATGAAATACATATTTGATCTGAGTGTGGTTAAGATTCCCCCCAAAAGGTAAAAGCAGATGAGTCCCAAAGTTGCAAGTTTCTGTATAAATGCAGAAGATGATCTTGAAGCAAACCTGAAAGGAGAGCACACGTGATCTATGGCCATGAGCAGGTAGGTAATCATCGCCCTTCAGCCAGTCAGGGATCACATCATATGAAATGACCCTACCACATTCCTACCAGACCTCATACACCAACTCCCCCATCTCCTTGGCCCAGTGCACTTGCTAGGAAAGCGGCAGTACCATACAACCTCCTCCTCTTCCCCAGCTTTGATTGGTTTGACAATTATCAGTTCACCCTTCTCTTGTAGCACAGGTTCCAGGTTAGCCGGTTCCATCATCAATTTCCCTGTTACTGACAGGAACCCCATTGCCTGGTGCCACCATAGATTCTTTATGGGAAGACATTTGACTGGTACCTCAATACCTTGTAGCTTCAACTTGAAGATAGGTTGGGGTCTCTCAGCCTTAGGGGGAAGATCTCCCTGTGATGGTAGGCAGGTAAGCTCCTTTGGGGGCCACTGTCCTCTTTTGAGAGTCACAAATATTTATCCTTAAAACAGTCTCAGGATCAATTACACATCAAGGTATTAAGAAGGTCATCTGGTCGGGTTTTTAGTCCACACTTCAATCTGAAGGGTCTCTAGCTCATAGCCATGCTGCTTCTATTCTAGGCAGAATGCAGGAAACTTTCTCTCCAGTTCCATTTGTTCTGACCTACCAGGCAGTGTCTTGCTGCCCACTAGTCAAGTCACCTAGAGTTGCATCTTGCTCCTGTTGCCGTCTTTCTCTTCCTCTCCCTGGCCAGAAGACACAGCTTTCTAGCTTTGGAAGCAGAACCTACTGACCTTCTTTGAAGCCAAGACATTTAGTCTCTTCTTGAGACTTTCCCTGCTTGAGCTTAGGCTTTCGGAACTATTTCTATTTTATTCTTTGCTACTTTCCTCTCCTGAGCCACAGAGTGAAAGGTAATCACTTGATTAGTCAGAATAAGGAAAGGAGAAATGTAGGGAACCCTAGGAGCCCAATTCAGGAACTGGAAAACTTGGGCCCAAAACATCAGTTCTGCTGGTTAACAGCTGCCTATCTAAGTAGGTCTGCCATTGCTGTCCCTCTGTAAACTTGTGCTGACACCTCTTACTCCAAAGGGATGTTGTGAGAGTTAGTTAAAGTAGACATGAAAGTCCCTGGGCTTGGATCAAACAGTGGATTAACCTCCAACACCCAACACCCAGCCCAGAGAGGTATATAGATGGCAGCTGGAACTTGTCTGCCCTGATGTTGAATGGAAGCCAGGGTTGAGTGAGATGCCTGAGATTCTTATTCACTTAGGCCTCCAGCTGCAACCCGTTGACTCCTATCTTACTCTTTATTGAAACATGTTTATCCCCTCCAGGGCAGCAAATATATCTTGGAATGTGGCAAAAAAAAAGATTAGCCAGTAAATATTTATTAAGCTCTACTATGGCCTTCACATTGCTGACAGGATATAAAGAAATGTAAAGCATGCTTTCTCCCTTCAGGGAGTTTACAATTTAGTTAGAGATACAAGATATAACAGCTTAAAAACTGAGAGAATATATGAGAAAAATAAGCTTGTCAAAAGTAGACTCCTCAAGGAAAGCCATGAACAAGGAAAGCCAAAGGAGTGGAGTAGATAAGAATACTCAGAGGAAGTAAGGGCCAGAGTGGGGCAGTGTGTCCTGGATGCTGTCATGAACCCTGGAGCCCAGTGGTTCATGTGGAACTCAAGTTATTTGTACTTTTGTCTTGCCATTCTCAGCATGTTGGCTTTTGTCCTTAGGCTGGTCCCCATATGGGACCCAGTTGATTACCCCAGTTTCAGAGCAACTTGAAACTACCAAAAATCAAACAAAAAAGCTCCCCAAAACCACCCATCCAATTTTCTCTCATGTCTCTTTGGCCAAATTGTCACATATTTGGGGCCTAAGCCAGTGGGAAGGGAGTTACCAAGATTGATTTATACTAATCAAGATTCACCCCTAGGGCTGGAGCTGGGGAGGGATTTTTTCCTGAGCTCACAGGTAGAAACTGGGTTTCATTTAGCAAGTGAGAAGGGAGATGGGATGGATTTTAGAAAGGCAACCAACAGTATCTGCCACATGGTTAGTGCTGGGAAGAAAAAGAATGATTTGGTAGCACAAGAGCCTCCTAGACTCTGAAACAGATTGCCTAACTTCAAACCTCTGCTCTGTCACTTAGTGACCTGATCATGAGACCTTAAGTTCCTCATCTCTGAAATGGAACAGTAATAGTTCCTACAAAGATTGCAAATTCCTTGGAGTAGGTACTTGTTCACTGAGTTACCCCCAACACCTAGCAGGTACTCAATAGGTATTTGTTGAATGGATTAATTAGCTGCACTTTTGTGATAATTACATGAGTTAATGTATAGTAAGGGCTTGTCAAAGTGCATAATCTACAGTATATGTGAAAGAAAGGTCCCTTTTAGCTGTAGCCATTGTAGAGACATGGGGAGCCCTCTGCACGTGTCCTCTAGCTGCTTTGCATCCCTTGTGCTGCAGGTTTATCAGCCCTTGCTCATTGCAGAAATTGAGACTCAAGAAGGCTGCTCTGGTAGACTGGGGCTGAGGCTGAGACTGCAAAGGCTCAACACATTCTTTGCTGGGAAGAGTACATTTGCAAGTCAGACTTGCAGTCTCCAGTTTGTAATTTTGCCCTGACTGGCTTCTGAGCAGCTCCTCACATTGCTGTTAAAGCCTCAGAGTTGACTCCAGATACCTCCTTTCTAAGGTTACCTGGTCAGAATCTAGAGGGGTGCCCATTTCACTAACAAAAGACTTTTCTTTTTCACCCTGTTCCTCGTGACGTTATAGTCAATTTTTGGTAGTCCCCCTTTTCTCTGCTCTGACAGGTGAGCCAATCCCTTCTTGTAGGGGCTGCTTCCAGGAAAGACTCATCCATATAGGCCTCTGCAGGATCTGCTGCCAGCCACTGACCTGCTAGTAAATGAGAGCTGACTCACACCTGATGTTTAAGGCCTGGGCTTCCCGTCCCACAGAGATGACATCTCCAGCCAGAGGCAGGCACTTCCCTTCCAGTGGCACTCACAGTCCCTATCACAGTAGATTGTGGCCAGACTAGCTAAGTGGCTCTCTTTGATTCATTTGTGCAGTGTGACCCTGGAAAGTCAACGTTCTTGCCTTTGCCATTAAGTATCACAATGAAAACCAGGGCTTCAACCCCAAATCCTGACTTTGACATGTCCTGACTGATTAGGGGCAAGTTCTTTAGATACTGCCTCAAACTCCTCCTCTGTACATTTTGTGATAATAATACCCACCTCATGGTGCTTTGAGGATCCAGTGAAATAACAGGTGGAAAGAGACCAGCCACACTGAGCCTGACATACATTGGATATTTCACAAAAGAGTTTTCTCTGTTGCCATCTCTATCTCATGTAAAACCAAGTGTTTTCACAATTCTATATACCTGGTCCTGAAAAAAATTCCATTTCCTGTTCACTTGCTTGAAAATACCATTTCTCCAGAAGGAAAACTCTTTAGGAAGTCACAGGAGAGTCCCTTGCCAGTGTCACTCCTAATCCTGGTGATATTGTGACCCATGCTTCCTTCTGTTTTCCTCATAGCATTGTGACCAGAGACTGGGCAAGAAGGAGAGAACTTACAACATGGTGCCCATCTGCTGCCATCTTTGCTGGGTTTGTCTCCTCAGGAGACAAACCTATCTTCCTTCCCCCAGTTGCCCCAGAGGCAGAGGCACTGTTGGGGTAGAGGCATGAGGATATTAACCAGCTTCTCAGGGAATTGTCCGTTTTCCCTTAGGTCCCTTGTGTTTCCTTGCCTCCTCCCTTCCCCTACTTACTGTCAGCCATGAAGGTCTGCAGCCCAGACCAGGCTTCTGGAAGGCTTCACCTTGCATACTTTGTTTTTAGGCAGAGGGCCTTCTGATCAAGGCTAGAGGGGCAGTGGCCAGGAAGCAAGCTTCTGCTGGTCAGCAGCAGTAGTCAGTTCTCCTGGACTCTTCTTCCACTGTGTTACCTTTGTTGGGACAAAAGTTCTTGCAGGCATTCTTGAATCTGCAGCCTGCAGGCACTCTTCCATGGAACACGATGGCAAGAACACCACCAGTCACACACTTCACCTGCCAGCCAGGTGCTCACAGGGAAGAGGAGAAGCCGGACAGGAGACAGCATGCAGGATACCTAGAGTGTCCCCACTGACAAGGCCCTTGAGACTCCTCCCTCTGAGGACCCCAGAAACTAACCTGGTCCTCCTCTCCTTTGCTGCCTACACCCTAGAGGAGAGCAGGTACCCTGGAGTCAGGTTTCCTAGCTGCCTCTGGCCTACCGCAGTTCTGGAGCTCAGGATACATAGGCCTCCAGTGGCAACACCTGCTCATTAATCCAAGCCCTTCCTTTCAGGAGCCTGCCCTAGCTTGGGATAGTGGGGGATGAGGCAGGCACCTCCCTTCCTGGCCCTGTGGTAAGGCTCTGAGGAGTGTGGGGCAGGTGGAGACAGGCCCAGTGCAGCCATCAGAAAGGCCTGCATAAAGGGTTAGGAAGTGTGGGGGAAAAGCTAAAGATCTAGAAAATTTTGTCAGTAAAAGGGGTTTTTTTTTTTTTTTTTTTTTCTGGCACACTGGGCCTTCCATTTTGTTTCTAAACATTTTTATTCTTTGGGAAAACTTGGAAAGCATTTGGTTTATGCAAATTTTAGGATTTCATTGTTAACATTGTTCATGGCCTTTCCAAACACATCCCCAAAAGATTTTTTAAAAACCATGCCATGGGACAGTGAGCCTGACTCACCAAAATGGTTCAGTTAAGACAAGTTACTTTTTGAGTCTGCAAGTGTATGTCCATTCACAAAAGCAGAAGAAAGTAAAGCAAAAGAACATTGAGAAATTGTGAGAACACTGCTGTGGCTGACTCACACTACTGCAGATCCCTGGGAGCCAAAATTCAAAGGCAGAAATGTCGGTGGCGACAGCACCACCGCTGCCTCTGCCTGAATTACAGATACATCACACCCAAGGCTTGCTGCTAGAATGGGCCTGCATGGGCAGTAAGAGGATCAGCTGGGGTCTGTGAGAAGGCAAAGTTGAGTTCCAGTCCTGACTGCCTCTAATTTTCTCTGCGGCTTTGCTGAGTCACTTAATCTCTTGAGACTGCATATGGCATCTGTAGAGAGAGGGGTGTGGCTGATGATCCGAGAGTCCCTTTCAGCTCTGTGATTCATGGGTTCTAATTAAAAACGTCTGGAGCATAAAACATCTTCCGATGTTCGTTCATTCATTCAGCAAAGTTTACATGAGCTCCTGCTTTATGCCAAAGCACCATGCTGGTTTTCCTGCCCTAGAGAGCTCAGAGGCTTCTGGGGTTAGCAGAAATGACTGTTGGAAGAGAGAGCACAGGGTATACTAACCCAGGACCACAGTTACCTGAGAACTTGCACCTGCATCCGAGTTTCTTCCTATGACTGGCAGATTCCCCTCTTAATACAACTTATGACAAAAACAGATTCAAATTTGCAGACACTCTTACCACAGTACAAAACCATGCAACACGATAGAGGAATCATTCTCAGTTTGCACAGACCATTAGTTTTCAGAAGTCCATAAAAAAACAAAAGAAATTGAAGAATCAACAATTACTGATTATCATACTCAAATTGAAATTTATTAGAAGTGGTTAAGATGCTGTGGTGTGCTAGACAGATGCAGCAGGTGGATGGTGGTGTGAGCACCGTCTGTCCAGTCTCTGTGGAGACTGAAGTCAGTCCAGATGCTTAGAGGCTGCCCTAGCTTCTGTCCTGGGCTTGCTTCTCCAGACTGGCAGTTAGAGAAGCTGACAGATACAGAGCCAGGGAAGTGGTCTGTTTTGTTCTCAGTTCCTTTTATGCATTGGCTATTATCTCTTTGTGCTAGATACTGCAGCAGAAACCTGGAAAACACATGATTTTTCTTGATTTGTGACATTGTTGATAGTTTCTTTGAGAATTTCTACCTGCTTTCTAAAACTGGCAGAAACTTAGAAATGTTATATTTCTAAAAGAGAATAATTGTAATTATTATCTGAGTAACTTATTGTTTCAAATTTAATGTAATAAACTGTGTGCCTGCCACATTAGGACCTTCACACTTTCATATTTTCCTTTTCTCTAACACATACCATTTCTGAAATTTGGAAGGCAAGAGGAAAGAAAAAGCATTATTCATATCCCTGCATTTGCCTTAAAGTGGAGTTTGTGGGGGGAAATGTTCAAATATTACAAGTTTTAAGTACTCTTCACAGATCTTTGGTTTCTATATTAATTTTGTATTTTTAACTCTCATTTATTTTAAGTTTTGTATTTTATAAACAGAAAAACATTCACTGAAAAATTTGAACAACACAAAAGATTCCTTTCATTTTTTTCTAGTCCCAGGGGTAACCACCATGAACAGTTTGTTGTTAAACTTACAGATCTATAAATATATTTTATTTTTAACAAATATATGGTTATGCCATCACATTGTTCAGCAACTTGATATTTTCTCTCAATTATGATGGTTACTGATGGCACATTTTGGTGACTTCCAGTTTTTTAAGAGTCAAAAATATTGCTATAATGAATATTTTCTTACAGGTATCTTTGAGACCTTGTACAATTCTTTCTTAATATGGATTCCTAAAAGTGCATTTACTGGATCAAGTGGATGCACATTTTAAATTTTTATCAAAATTGTAAAATGCCCTCCAAGTAATTATACCAATTTACTGTCTCACCTACTGAATTTTTTTCTCCATATAATGGGGGGTTGGTAATTTCCTTCTGTCCTAATTTGCATTTCTTGAAACATTAGTGAGATACAGCAGAAGTGGATAATTTATAATTAAGTTTACTCCAAAGTCTTGTTGAGATACACCAAGAAGAGAAATAGAGTCCTACAAAAGGAAGTGATAGACTAATTAAAGGAAAAATATTTCATGGAGCCACTAACTGAAATTTTTACATTTAATGCCATGATATCCAACACTGTGCAATTTACCCAAAATGTCTTATGTCTGCAGTTTGAGACCTTTGTACAGGAGGTGACTGGGGTTATGATTTTGGTAGATTGACCTGCCACTGGTTGGTGGGTAGATAAGAATGAGCAATAAATGGCACAGTCAGGCCAGCAGAAAAGAAAATTAATGTTCATTGAGCTCTCAGGGTGAGCAGTTCCTGTACCAGGAGCTTTGTTCATTTAATTCCCACAATCCTGTGAGACAGGTGAAATCATCCCCATTTTATGGATGAGAAATTGTGGTTGAAGAGCATGCCAAAGGTCACTTGACTGGTAAGGGTGTGAACTTAATACTGTGAAAACATGGAGTCTGTGCTCTTGACCAAATATCACATCACTTCAATATAGAAAAAATTTAAGAAATGGTTTTCAAAAATAAGTTGTATTAGTTTATACAACCTAATACCAGCTTGTATGTCAGGGTTTGGGGCTAGGAAAAATAAAGAAGAGTCACTGACTTTCCACCTGGCTGTCAACAGAAGTGGGCTCTGGGCACAACCCACCTAGGTAGCACCTGCAATGGGGCAGCCGTGACATAGGCCTGGGTGAGCATTTGCCAGATTGATGATTGAAAAGGACAGAGAAGAAGTGTTTCAACAGGAGTGGTGGGTGAGTGCAGGGGTGAGATGAGCAGGGGGTCAGGACTGGAGCTTGGGCACCCCACAATTAGGCAGGTGGAAAAGAAAAGAACCAATGAAGGGGACTCAAGGTTCAGGGACAAGGAGGGCATAATAAAGGCCACACTTCTCCTGGTGCTCTTGAGGAAGCTGACAGGTACCCACACCCAGAAGCTCAAGCCACCTCGCCAACAAAAAAATCCTCTATCCTGATGGGGGTGCTGGAAATGGCTGCCTCTGGTCCCTGCCAACCCAGGACACTGGTTTCTACCCTGCTTTCCCCTCCCCCACCCACCTTCCCCTCCCTGACCCCACCAACTTGGGCCTCACTGTTCTTCACAGCAAAATTGGAGGTCCCTGCAGCTTGGGAGGCTGAGGCAAGAGGATTGCAAGTTCAAAGCCAGCCTCACCTCAGTAAAAGAGAGGCACTAAGCAACTCAGTGAGACCCTGTCTCTAGATAAAATACAAAATAGGGCTGGGATGTGGCTCAGTGGTCAAGTGCCCCTGAGTTTGAATCCGGGGTACCAAAAAAAAAAAAAGAAAAAAAGAAAAAAAAATGGGGGAGACCTTGAGAAGAGAGCTCAACCCAGCTGTGCCCAGCATCTTCCAGCAGCTCTGAATCTTGGGGGCCTGGGGGTGAGTCATAAGGGTCTAACATTTCTGGGGGAAGGGTAGGGTAGACCACAAAGAGGCTCCCACTGATCCTAGCTGGCAGCCCTTCCTCTCCCTCCCCCTCAGTAAAGGAAGGCGGAGAAAAAAATGCGTTTTTATAAATAGCTCCAACCCCAGCTGATTTGTAAATTCAGTGGGTTTTTTGTGTCAATGACATCACCCTCCTCCCCATGGCAACCCCCGACGATATCAAAATTGCCAAGCAACGTTGAAGCAGCTCTCGCCCCAAACGAGCAGGTCGCTGCCTGGGGATTTAATGGAGAAATCCCAAAGTGAGCTGGGGTGCACTGTGGAGGAGGGGCATGCTGCGACCAGGGCTGCCGGTCCCTGAGCAAGGCAGGAGCTGCCGGCTGCTTGCCAGGCAGCCTGGACACGCCAGGGCTCCACAGCCAGCTCTCTTAAACAGCAGCTGCTGTCCACAGCAGGTGGGGGAGGGCACTGCTCCCCTCCTGACGTGCCAGGAGCCACAAGCAGCCATTCAGGTGACTAAGCCAGCCCACCGCCACTGAGTCACCCACCCGCCAGAGCTTTTCTTCCTTCCCTTTTGCATTTGATTATTTTGGGAGCTGAAAACTTGGAGCTGCACCTGAGTCCCGCCCCTTCAATCTCTCCCCTCCCTACCTTGGCTTGGAGGAAGATGGGACTTGCTGTGAATCTGCCGCCACTCCCTAAGGATATAGAAGGCATGGTGCGGGCCAGAGGTGCCCGCAGAGAGATCGCAGCTGGCAGAGTGCAATAGCAGACATGGTGAACAGGCTGCCTGTGTGTCCTCTGGAGGTGTCAAAAGAGGAAGGGGAGTCTTATCCACACCGATTGGAGTCCTCTTGGGCTGGCTTTGAACTCACCTCATGGGATGTTTCTGTAAATGAATGACTCCAAGGGTCACAGTGGCATTTGGAGAGTGAGGCTGGATTGGTTTAGGCAGGCCTGTGCAGGTAGGTGGCTCTGTGCTGGGTGTGGGCCCACGTGTGTGAGAGAGTGAGTGCTGTATGGCAGAGTGTGCGCTGTCTGCCTGCTCAGGACAGAAGCTATGTCCAGCAGAGAGCTAAGAATGGGGACTTGACAGCAGTTCATCCTGAGGCTAGGTGGGCCAAGGCTCTGATGGTGCTGGGAAGAAGGGACCCCAAGCACATGGCCTGAGCAAGCCGAGGAGCAACTACCAGCTGGGTAGGCCCTGGCCCTCTATGGATCCACAGGATAGAGACCCAGTAATATGCCAAGGTAGGTAGTGGTCCAATGGGTCTGGCCAAGGATGGAGCCAAACCCACCAGGGGCCTGGATAGTGCTTTAGTTGCCTCCTCTTCCTGACAGCCCTGGGCACCAAGGAAACAGTTTCCTATCAAGAATCCTGTCATTATTCCATGTAGGGCTGATCAGTACCTTATATGTCCCCTGCTGGTCTTATAGGCACTTTCACTGAGAAGGGGCTGGCCGGGGTACATGCCCACAGGGCATGCCCCAGTGTGTGTCAGGCAGAGGGGCGTGGGCCCCCACCTCCCCCACACAGCTGGCAGCCTCTCGGGCACACCGGTGAGTAAGCTGCCAAAGGGAGGGAGGGAGGCTGTGTGCCCACAGAGGCAGGACGACACCAACAAGGAGCCTTCGGGAGAACAGGCTGGAAAAGAAAAGCACTGAGGTTTTCTTTTTCTTTTCCTTTTTTTTTTTTTTTTTTTACTCTTCTGCCTAAAGGGAGTGCCGCTTCCTGGGCTCCAGACAAGTGCCAGCCTGCAGTGGGAGAGAGTGAGGCCCAGCTACCCGAAGGAGCAGTCAAGGTAAGGTTCCTGCTGCTGCTGTAGGCTCTGGCTTCCAGGACTGGGTTCTGAGGCATTAAGGTCATCCCAGCTGGGACAGGAGGCTAAATCCATGTTCCTGAAGAAGCCATGGGTCCTTGGGCTAAGGAGTCCCATACCCTGTCCAGCCTGCCACCTTTCTCCTGGTGGATTTTGAAACAGCCCCAATCCAAGCCGGCCTCTGGCCCCTTGACCAGGAGAAAGACTTGTTTCCATAGTGCCTGCATTTACTTCCTGTGCCTGCTGGACCAAGCCAGTACCACCAGGATGTCCCTATAGGAGGCCCCTCTCATCTCACCACTCATGTATTCATTCCACAAATATTTATGGAGCGTCCGTCTGCTGGGTCCCAGGCTCTGAGTCACACTCTCACTGAGCTTGACCTGGCACAGATTCTGACTCTGAGACTCAGTGTCAGGCCAGGGTCAGGGGGCCACCTGGCTGAGTGCACTCCCTCCTCACAGACCTCAGGCTCCCCGCCTTTCCTGCAGGCTTACTGGCTGGGTGGGCTCCAGGGACATAAGGCTCAGTGAGGTGGGGGTTATAAAGTATGGGTTCCCCCAGAGCTGCACAGCTAATGCAGTGCAATCTCCCATTTGCTCTTTCCCTGGCATTATATGGCAAGGTCAGAGCTTCCTGCATTTCTGCTTAGGGTCTTCCCTGAGCTGGTCCCGATGGGAAATGGGCTCCAGGAGTAGAGAACCAGTTCAAGGCTCAGGGGTTCCTAGGCCTGTGGACCTAGGATCTAACCTAGGGGGCACTGAGGCCTGTGGGCTGACCAGGGGACCCCTTTCCAGGCAGGCTTCCCTGCAATGGTCCTGGTATTAGGGTCTGGAAACTAGTGACAAGAGGAAAAGGAAAGGAAAGGGTTGGCACCAGGAGAAAGCTTTTCTGGAAACACTGATTTGTGTAAAAGCTTCACACCCCTGAGGGTGGTGGCAGGGTAGGTGTGTGGGGACTGCATAGTCCATCCAGTCCTCAAGAATGGATTGATTCTTTGTGAGTTTTCTGAGCTCTTTGGGACAGGCTAGCCAATGCAGAACGCACTCTTCACTATTCACTCCTAAGGATAACCACCAATGTCCCCTGTCCTGGGAGAATACATGGGATAAGTTCAGGAGGAGCCCATAAGTATTTCCCACACCTGGCTCCAGGATGAGGAGGAAAATGACCCAGCTGAGGGAGTATTTCCTGCTTCCTCTTAAAAGGTGACTCTAAACTTGGGAGGCCTCCAGGTATGTGGAACTGCACAGTGGTGGTGCCTAGCTGGTGGGCCCAATGGCAGAGGCTAGTGAGGAGCAGGGAAATAACAAGCCAGCAGGGTGGCAGCTGGTGGTCCAGCAGAGGGCTTTGGCCTGCTCTGTGGAAACCCCACTCTGTGCAGGGTTCCAGGGTGAGCTGTCCACCTGGTCCTAGAGGGCTGTACCTTATGAAGACATACCCTCTACCCTCATGGGAGTTCAGTCTCAGAGCCCAGAGGAGGCTAAACTGAGAAGTGGGAGATATGAGGTGAAGGGAATCTTATCTTTCCTGGTGTCTTAGTCTGTTGTGCTGCTATAACAACATGTGAGACTGGGTAATTTATATATAACATAACTTTATTTGGGTCAAAGTTCTGGAGATTAGAAAGTCCAAGATTGAGATGCTCACATCTGGCAAGGCCTCATGCTGTATCATCACATGGCAGAAGGCTGAAGGGCAAGAGAGAGTAAGAGAGGGGCTAACTCTCCAGGAGTGGTGGCTCATGCCTGTAATCCCAGCAGCTCCCAAGGCTGAGGCAGGAAGATCACAAGTTCAAGGTCAGCCTTCGCAACTTAGGCCCTAAACAACTTAGCCAGACTCTGTCTCAAAAATAAAAAGGAGCTGGGGGTGTAGCTCAGTGGTTAAGTACCTCTGGGTTCAGTCCCCACTACCCCCTCCAAATAAGAGAGAGGGCCTAACTCACTTTTGTAATAAACTCTTATGCTGAAGACATTAATTCATTTGTGAGGGCCCTCAAGACCCAAACACTTCTTGAAGTTCCCACCTCTTCAATCTTATTGCATTGGGGAGTAAGTTTCTAACACATGAACTTTGGGGTACACATTCAGACCACAGCATCTGTCAAGATGTGGGATCCAGGCAGTGCTTTTTCTGGCTACCTGACTTGAGGCAGGTGGTAGGGATTGTGTGCTTACTAAGTACAAAACACTGGTGGCCAGAAAATGGGTGGGGAAAAGTGCTGATAGATAAATGGGACAGAACCCTTGTCTTGGGAGGCTTTGATAGACAATGTAAAGGAAAGCTGAGCATGGGGTCAACCCCACCAGAAACAAGCTGATCTCAGAGCCACAGTCAGCACCTGGGTGGCTTTGTCCTTCCGCCCACTCTGGGCTCCAGACTCATCGCTGAAATTGTCAGCCATGACTCATCCAGTCCAGATAATTTATAAAATTAAACCAATACTAGAAGATGATTCTTAACATAGACTTTATACAGATGGACCAAAGGAAAAAAAAAAGATAAGAATGAAAAACACTTGTGGAAGAAGCTTCAAGCTTCAGGTCTCTGCAAAAGATGAGTGCTCAGGGAGATACCTAAGTGTAGCAAGACACAGGATGACAGGGTTAACAGTGCAGAGTCAGCAGGGTGAGCGTCAAGCCTGGTGTTGCCTCTTCCTGGTGACTTGGATAAGTTACTTCATGTTTCTAGGTCTTGATTTCCTCTCCTGTTCAACAGAGATAATTATAGTACCTATGAGATATGGTCGTTGAGAGAGCATTAAATAAAACAATATGGAAACTGCTAAGATTACTGAGGTGCCATGAGGAAGAGACCACACCTTGTTTAGGCTTCCTGGAGGAGGTGGCTGTGGAAGAACCCTCCCCTGAAGAGAAGCAAAACTCTCAGAATGCTGGTAGATCTATGCCCATCTACGCTAGGAAGAATTGCAACAATAGGTCCATTTTTTCCCTCAATAGCAAATTGTTTGCCCACTGAGGTTCTTTCAGGAATTAATTGAGACTTTCCCCCACTTTTTCTAGAACTAGGGATTGAACCCAGGCTCACTCTACCTTGAGTCACATCCCCAGTTTAGTTTCCCTGCTTTTTTTTTTTTTTTTTTTAGATGGGGGTTTCACTAAGTTGCCCAGGCTGACCTTGAACTTGCAATCCTCCTGCCTCAGCCGTCCAAGTAGCTGGGATTTTAGATATGTGCCACTGTGCCTGGCTACTTGAGATATTAACAGTTCCTTCTGCAGTCTGTAATTGAAGTATAGAGATCTTGGAGTTGGCTGCACAAAGCAATCAAGAGGCTGGATATGGCCTTGGTCCCATTTCTTCGGGCCTGGAATATTTTGTCACATGGTGTCCACAGTTCCTTGAGGAACCATATACTAATGACCGCCCATCTAAAGCACAAAATTGGGAGGTGCTGCATGTGAAAGAACTGGACTGGTAACCACAGGGAGCTCCTTGACTACTCTGGCAAGTGACTTGGAAATGCCTGGTAATCATAAGGCTCAGTCTGAGACATTTCTGCTATTCTTACCAAATGTTTATCTGTCCTATGAATTTAAAAAAGGTAATCCCACATTCTATTCACCTACAAAAAAAAAAGCAAAACCAAAAAAATAAAAGGCTTTCAAATGCTGAGGAAAATCACGTTTAAAACAAACAAACAAACAAACAAACAAACAAACAAAAAAACACCCTTATAACTACATAAGAGTCCAAATAGGCCTCATCCTACAAAGGAACACCCATGCCGGCCAGCATTTTCTATAAAACGTCATTATGATACATCAGGCAGTGCAGAGACCCAAGTATTTACAGAGGAACACTGATGACTACTTTTGCACACCTGTGGGTTCTCTGTGGCAACCAATTCTGCCAAAGTGGTGCCTTCATCAGCAAATCCAGGCGTCTCTTCCCTGGCCATAATCTGCTTGGGCTCTGGTTGGCCCACAGCTTCTGTGCATTCAGGCCAAGTAGGTGGAAGTAGAGTTTTGTCCTTCATTACATACTCAGGCTGCCCAGGACCTGGGGAGGGCCCCTTTGGGTGCTCAGAGAGGCAGGTGCAGAAACTGCAGGTAGGTGGTGCATTTGTTCTGGCCTCTGATCCCAGTGCAGCCGGACCCAGCCCACTCTCCCCAGGGCAAATAGCAACAAACCAGTCACCTTGCTCAAGGTCTTCTGCTGCCTGCATGCCTGCCTGCCTGCCTGCCTGCCTGGTGAAGGGGCTCCTGAAGGGTAAGGCAGCAGTAGAGTTAAAACCGGGAGGACTAGTTCTGTGGTTCAGCTTGCTGGCCTGGAACATCTCCAGCTCCATTTTGTTTCTTCAGCTTCAAATGAGGCTCCGTATGGAATTATGCAAAGGAACAGGGGAAGAGGGAGATAGGGGACCAGTTACACCAGCGTCTCCTTGCATGGCCAGAGCACAGTCCCAGGTCAGCAAGGAGGAGCTCAGAGGAGGAAAGAGTACCATAAGGGAACTGGTCATCTCAGATTGCTGCACCACATTCAAGTCACAGGGAGTCCTCTGAGAATGTCTAGTCCCAACTGCATGGTTTTCACACAGGGAAACAGGCACAAAGAAAGAAAGTCCTGAGATCACACTGCTAACTCGGGGAAAGAGTTAGTTTCAGGCCCAGGGGTTCCAATTCCTGCCCAGTACTTTTCTACCGCCCAGGCTGCCCGTCCATCTACAGCAGCATCAACGGGGCCTCCCACAGGAGCAGATAAGAACTGCTGGGTAGCTTGATGGCTTGAGAGCATCTGTGCTTCCTGCCTTTGCAGGGGCAAATGGACCCTGCCCTCCCTTCCTGCATCCTATCCTGCTCAACATGGAGTCCCAGCCCAGCCCATGCTTGTTAACCAAGGGCTCCCCAAGGACAGACTTGTTCCCCAGCACCAGATCACTTTCTGATAAACAGATCTAACTGATTTGTAAATGAATCAACTCAAGTTCTGTGTCCCAGGTAGCATCTTACATTTTAACCATAGGCTGGTATGCCTTAAACCCAAGAAGGGAGTAATAACAGCGTCTAGACATGAGAGAGTCTGGCAGAGGGTGGTCTTCTCCTGGTATATACTTTCAACCAAAGGCAGGAATTTAAATGTGTAATAGCCACCATCAGAGGTCAGTTTCCAAAAGGAGGAGGGCAGTTACCTATCACTCTGTCACCAGGTTCAGGCTGGATAAGACTTTTATAATCCACTGGAGTGGATCTTGCTGGAGGAGGATGTGTCTGGGATCTGGAAAGATGGGAAGAGGTGCAATTCTCAGTCCTCGGGAGGGCTGGAGACAGGCCCAGGAGCAGGAACACCAGGCATGGTGAAGCAGATGCTCAGGGCTCCTATGGAGGAAAAGGGCAGGGTGGTGGGGAGGAGCTGCCCTCAGACATCCACCAACCATATAAAGGCTGTTGTACTGGCCACTAGGGAGGGTGTGACAGTGGTATGACCATGACCTGCCATGTCAGCTTTCACAGGAATGTCCCAACAGGCCAGCCACCTCTGTCACAGTCCAGGGCTCTGTGAGGTGTATGCAACAGAGCTGGGGAAGGAAAGACTCAGAGAGCGAATAGCAGCCTAGCACAGACTAAGTGGCAGACAGACCATGCCTTCTAACACTGACCCAGGGCAGATACAGAGTGGTCAGTGCTCCCTGGAGGCCACACAGCTCACACTGCAGCCTATGTGCAATTAGAGCTAAGATGTACTGCCCACTGGGTTGGGGATGGGGCTTGGGCAGTTAGCAGGCTTCCTCAGACTCTCTCCTTCCTTGAGACTTGGGTCTTGGCCCTCACCTAGTCAGGCACAGGTTTTCTGCTCCCCTAATACTCTCCTGTCCTCCCTCAAAGTCAGGCCCTGGGCTCCATGGCACAGCCCTGCCCCAACATCAGACCTGGAGTGGCCACTGGAGGCTCAGGAGAGAGGAGGACAATGAAGAGTTTCCTTTCAAGGAGACTTCCAGCTGTCAGTTCTGCCAGCAATAATGCCAGCCAGAGAGCTAAAATGCTCAAGACATTTGGATAGAACTTTAGAGGCCATTAAGAGCAGGGGCTGCAAATTAGTTGTAGTGAGAAGATATTAAATGAATCCATCATGTCTCCAGAATGAGTGTCTTCAGTGCAGAAGTGGCTTATTCTGTTCCCCAACCCTTCTCAGGGCAGCTCAGCATGTACCCCAAGTACCTGGGAAGGTGTCATAGCCTGCAGTGGTCCCTGCATCTGAGCAGCTCATCCCAAGTTACCAGGTCTCTTTGGCACTCTCAGACAAGCTTGATTCCCGATACCAGTTTGTGTTGTGGGGGGTAGTCCTATATATTTCCACTGGCATAGAGAGTCTAGTACAGTTCAGAACTTGAGAGACAGGCAAAGAGAGGCTTGAGGTTCTGGGTATGATAGTTTCTCTGTTGAGGTTCAGGGTATGAGCAAGACACATCTGTCCAGCAGCCAGGCAGGAACCCATGGATTTTCCCCAAACACTTAGCTGGGCCCCAGACAGGGCTGGGGTTCTCTCTCCAGGATCCAAAGTGGATTGACCTGTAGGGTCGGTTTAGCAAGTGGTAGCCTTGTCTTCTGGAAGAATCCTGGGATTGTGTTCTGTAGTACACCAAACTGGGTTCGATTCCTCCCTGTGGCGCACACGTGTGTGTGTGTGTGTGTGTGTGTGTGTGTGTGTGTGTGTGTGTGTTCAGAGCTTTCTCCTTGACTTCAGCAGCTATGCTTACCCTGTTAGGAGCCACTGGTCCTCAGGATCCCTGTACCCTACTGCTCTGGACTTCATCACTCCACCACCTTCCCAGGGAGGAGAGCACTCTTTCCCATTATCCATGCCAAGAAATTGAGGCTCCGTACATGCTATAAATTTACAGAGGCAAAGGGGGCTGCAGTCTTGACACTACCTCTCTCCTGCCCAAGAGCACCATGGGCCTGGCACTTGCTCCCTCAGCTCATGCTGCCAGGCCCTTGGAGCTTTGCACCTGCCTTTTAGCTCCACTAACAGAAAGATATGGGTGGTCTCATCAGCATGAGAACAATACTCCAGGCCAACTCTAGAGCAGGAAGGATCAGGTACTGTAAGGCAGCTTGGAAGAGAGGAGGGGGAAGGGATCTCCTCCAAAGACTGCCTCTCTCCTAGGGCTGGAGGCTCCAGGTGAGTGGCATTTACTTCTCCTGGAGCCCAGGTTCCAGAGCATCCTCTGGCCATGCAGTGAGCAGATGCTTCAGACCCCATCTCCTTAGCAGTCCCTGTATGTGGGTCTGATGTTGGGCCCATTTTGGACCTGTGAAGGGCAGATGGTTTGCTATAGGGACTTCAGGCAGATGCTGGCTCATGATAGGAAAACCCTGCACATGGTTCCTAGCAGAGAACTCAGTGACACCTCTGCCTCTCACACCTGGCCCTGTGAGTGGATCCTCATGCCCTGCTCAGAAGTGAGGGAGGGGCATTCCCCACATTCCTCTGTATCTCACCAGACTCCCCCTTCCCTGGGCAATAGTCAGTTGGCCTCTCTCCACCAACTGTTTGGATTATCCTTGGGACCAAGCACTTCTAAGCAGCACAGAGTTAAGAGAATAGGCTTTGGTTCAGATGTACTTTCGTTCAAATTCTACCTTAGTCCATTTGGGCTGCTGTAACAGAATACCATAGACTGGTGCCAGAAATTTGTTTCTTACAGTTCTGGAAGCTGGAAAATCCATAATCAAGGTGCTGGCAGATTTGGTATCTGGTAAAGGTCCACTTCCTGGTTCATAAATGGCTCTTTTCACTATAATCTCACATGGCTGAAGGAGCCAGAGATCTTTCTGGGGCCGCTTTCATAATAATGCTAACCCCATTCATGAGCATTCTGCCTTCATGAGCTAATCACCCCCAAAGGCCCTACCTCCTAATACCCTCATATTGGTGATTAAATTTCAACATAAGAATTTGGGAGGGGCACAGCATTTTGTGTATAGCAGTAATTATGGGATCTTAAGCTAGTTCCTTAGCCACTCTGTGCCTTAGTTTCTTCATCTGTAAAATGAGAATAATGATAGTATAATGCTTACATCCAAGGATCATTGTGAAGACTGAGTGAGATAATATGTGCAAACCGTTTAGCACAGGGCCGAGCCCATCAGGCTCATCAGAAGCATTCAGTAATTGACAGGCATTATTGTTACTATTATCAGAGAAGAGCAGAGGCATTCAGAGGAAGGAGCCCTGCAAGCTTGTTAGCAGGTTCCTGATCCCCAGGAAGCTTTTCAAGTCATGAGCAGAAAGGTGCAGAGAAAGGATAATGTGTTTGTATTTCTAAACCACAAGTCGATCCATATCTTTCCTCTTTGGCCCTAACCTGGGCTTTCAGCCCTGGCTGCTGATGCTCAGATGTTACAACATTTCTGACAACCACAGTATGAGAGAGCTGGGAAGTGGCTGCCCCACCCTGTGCCTGACCTGAGGCCCTTGTATACCATGCTGACCAGCCAATACCCCAGAGCAGGCAAGGCTCCAAAAGCCCCTTTCTATGTGAAATGTCTGTTTTAGGTGCCTGTGTCTAGGGCTCCAGGCCATTGTAGAATGGCAGTGCCTGGACAATTCCCTCAGCCAGCAGCCAAGGCTCTTCAGAGGGGCCTGTGCCTGTGCTCAGCATGGTAACCTGGGAAGGGGCCAGAGAGAGGCATGGAGACACCGGAGGAGGTGCTGTCCCCCAGACTGCTCCTGACACTTACCACACTTCTGCCTTCTCTTCCTGGGCAGAGCTGAGCTGTATATGGATCAGAGGAAGACAGAAGAGGGAGAGTCACAAATAGGAATTAATCACTCAGAACCCATCTTGCATGTCCAAGTCATCTCAATGTGCAGGGCAACATCCAACCCCTTGCACCTGAACCACATGTAGAAGAGGCTGGAAGTTCAGAAATGTGGTACTACGGTGGCCCAGGAGTCCTCTGGTCTAGTCTAATATTTAGTATGGCAATTTTTTTCTCTGGCATATCTATTATTCTCTATTAATCGCCTCCACTGTCATTACCTCCTTAGTGTTATTTAGGACTCTGCTTCTCTAAAAACTCAAGCCCCACTGCCTCTCCCAAGGGTGAGAAGAACCCAGGGGTTCTGGGATTTATTCCATGTAAGGTGAAGATAGGACTTAGCTAGTAGCTATTCTGGGATACCCAATCCTGGATTCAAATAAATTAAATACTAGTTCATTTTTAATAATTTTGACACTTACTGTATTTTAACAGTTCAAAGGTACTTCTTGGAACTGTGGTTTTGGTACATAGGCATTTATATTAAAAGAAAATAATTCACACGCGCATTGGTGAGTCACTATAAAGTAATTTAGGGTGTTGCTTCTAAGTTCAATCAATAATGCATTTCATTCTAACTTTGGTTGGTGGTTCATTTCGAATTCTTACCAACTAATCTCTACTTCCTCCCTCTATATAGCACACCCATCTTACAGCCAGTATCAGGCCACTGCACTCATGTTCCTGGATAACTAATCTGTGGGGAAAGCCATACTTGTGCCACCTGCCCTATCTTCCTTGCATGGTCCCATCCTTAACTCATTAGTCAGCTTCCTGGGCAGCCACTGGAGGTCACTTTGTCTAACAGAGTAAGGCCAACAGTGTCCAGTCAGAGGAAAGAAAAAGAATCACCTGGAAAAGACACAAAGAAGAGGAGGGGGAGATAGAGTAAGGAAAGGAGAATGGAAACTAAATAAATGTCCACCTGTGTGTTGGGGAGCCCTCCCGTAGCACACAGGGCCAGCCAATGCTACCTGGCACAATGTCCTCCCTGGAGAAGCTGAGGGCATCAGAGCTTCTGGTGCAGACAGATACAGTCCTCTAGATGGGTTGGGGACTGGTGAATTCCCATGGATCAACTTCTGTTTGGTGGGAGTCTTAAACTATGTATAGCAACAGAATCCACAGTGTAATGACTTATCCACAAATAGCAGTGTTATAATCAAAGAATCAGTGAATAAAACTATGTGGGAATAGTGACCTCAATAACTGAAATTTGAGGTACCCAATTAGAGTTAAAAAAAAAAAATCACTGGGCACATTGGTGCATGCCTGTAATTCCAGCTACTCAGGAGGCTGAAGCAGGAGACTCCCAAGTTTAATGTCAGCCACAGCAATTTACAGAGGCCCTAAGCAACTTAATGAGACCCTGTCTCAAAATTTAAAAAATAAACAAATAAAATAAAAGGGGACTGGGGATGTAGCTTGGTGGTTAAGCACCCCTGGGTTCAATCCCAACTACCAAAAAAAAAAAAAAAAAAAAATCCCCACACTGACACTGGCAGTTACCCAGCCACCACTTAAAGGCAGCCATTTGGGGTCCAGATGTACTGCATTTCCAAGCCAGAATCCCCTCAGCACTCAGCCAGCACCCAGCCCTCTCTGGGGGCCCAAGTCAAGGACAAGAGTCTTCTCACTTCCTTGTTGGACAAGACACAGACAGGTGGTCCCAGCCCCTCCACTTAACATAAAATCTATCCTCTGTCCCAAAAGAAACAGGGCAAACCTGTCCCAACCTACTCCAAATGGGAAGCCAGGAATGAACCACTGGAAATGCCATCCTGATCTTATACCAGGTCACTGCTGGGTACAACCACGGGATGCTGGCTCTCGAAAAGAAACAGAACTTTTGTATGGACCCCCTCCTTTGTTCCAGGATGCTGTGCTCCTATGATGCTTTCTATCCCTCAAAGTCCCCTACCCTGGAATCCAAAGGCCAGAGCATTGTCAGGACTAAGCAAGGTGTGATGGGGAATTGGAATCCCTTTAAATCCTGCTCTCCTGCCTGTACAAGGCGACTACCCCCAGGAGAATTCTGGGATGGGACAGGCAGGCCAAAGTGCCAGGTTTTAGGATTCCAGCTTGGGCTCTCCAGGATGTGTGGGTGGCACCCCGGCACCTCTTAGGTTCCACAGAGTGGGTCTGCGGCTCCATAGCGTGCATCTGCCAGGCAAATTAATGAGTTAATTACCAGCCAGTGCTCAGCGGATAATCCAGGTCGGGTCTTTGCTTGGCGGGCGGACAGCTGCGGGAGCGGCAGCGTCAGGGTTCCCAGGCTGCTCGAGCATTGGAGGGAAAGCGCTGGGCAGGGGTCGTCTCTCTGGCAGCGGGGCTCCTTGTCGCGCGGCCCCCGCACCCCTGGGCGATTTTTCCCAGGCTCTGCTTTCGCTATGTCCTACCTGAGGCCACACCCTGAAATCAAACTCGCGGCCAGGTGAAGCGGCGCTGCACAAACATGTAAGCGCGGCCCCTCCTCGCCGTTCCCCGCGCCGAGGTCCCTCCCGCGGAGGGCGGGCCCGGTTCCCGCGGCCTCTCGGAGCGCTCACGGGCTTCCCGCTCGGCAGGTGGGTGCTCGGCCGCTGCCAAAGGCCGGCGATCCTCCTCTCGGCCGGGGCCACGAAGAGGGGACAGGCCTTCCCTCCCGCGCGCTCCTTTACCCCGGCTTTCAGTCCCCTAAGTTCGAGGCTGGCCGGCGCGGGACAGAGGGGCCTTGCGCGCAGGCACAGCGGGCTCGGCGCCCCTGGAGCGCAACCTATTCGGTGTGTGCACCACCTCGGCGCAGGGAGGCCGTGACCGCGCCAGGTCGGAGCGCGGCGGGGAAAGGGGCCACCCCGGAAGCTGCGCTGTGCCCACCCCCGCCTCCTCCCGGAGCCCGGCTGGGAACCGGTCGCCGCCTCTGGCACCTGAGATCACTCAGCTGGGAGGCTGGCGTGGGGCAACTCCCAACGTCTTAGACTCCAACCAGTCACAAAATCTGAGGGACACTTACTACATTTGTCACAATGTTATTTCTTAGGTGCTTCTGTTTAGGCCTGCGGTGGACTGGCCCGGAAAGGTCCTTGGTCTTCGCTCAGTGCCGAAGAGAGCTGACTGCTGAAGGGTGAGGAGACCCAAAGAAGAGGAGACCGGGAAGGCCGCCCAGAGGAGGTGAGTGAAGAACCTGTAGCCCTAGAGCCTTCTCCATAGCTTCCTCAGAGGGAAAGTGGGCAGGTGGGACAGTGGGCAGGCTCCCTCCTGTTAGGCAGTGGCTTAGCCCCTGCTAGGAGTGATTTTTCAGTCCTTAGTGGCTGCATATTGTCACTCACACCACCTTACCCCATCATAGGTCATGAAGACTTCAAATGGCTTGCCCTGTCCCTGGCCCAGCTTCTGATTGTCATCAGGTCTGATGCCTGTCTAGGGTGAGGCAGTGTCAGCCAGGCCAGTTGCATTGAATGCACGCTTGCAGAAGAGGCTTCCAAATAGGAAGGGAGGTAGCAGGCCCAGCATCTGTACTGAGTAGGGCAGGAGTTGGGGACTCTAGGAGTCCCAGGCAGAGATGCCCTAGCTCTGCACATCCCAGCCTGCCAGCTGGTTCCCCAGATCCCCAGACTTGCTAAAATTGCCTCAGCTCTTCACATAGACAGGGAGTAGCTTTGCCTATGAGGTGTAGATGCTGCTAGGAACACCAAGGGCCAAGATGCTAGAGTTCCCGAGATTTAGGTCGCATTCTCTTATCTTCCTGTGTTCTGGTGTTTGCTAGCCTCCTTTGGTTTGTTTTACTAGGTGGTGGGCAAGGTGGGGTCTCCAGTCTATGTGTTTATTTTTGTGTCTGGTTTAACATATATTGCAATGCTATGAATTATTCTCTTGCCAAACAGGGCAGTGACTGAGAACACAACATTTTTAATCAAAAGAGCTGGGTTTGAATTCTGACTGCCTGTGACTCCTTTGGCACATTGTTTTATTTCCCTCCAAACTTTTTAATGTCCTCAACTGTAAAATGGGGGTGGATTGCATTCTTACAGGATAGTTGTGAGGAGTAACTATAATGATAAATGTCCTTCAGCCCCAGAGGCAACCTCACTGGCCTCTAGTTGGAAAAGTTTAAACAACCCTGAGCCCTCCTCTCTTAGAGGACTTTGAGAATGGTCTGGCTATTTGGCAAGACACTGTTGCAGGGTGTTAGAACAAAGCAATAGGAATAAAGTAAAGGCAGAGTGTTCATGGAAGGCAAATAGTGTGGGAGACCCTGATTCAGGATCTCTGGCTCAAGGAAGGGGCCATTTCTGGAAGGGGATCTGACTTTAGTGGGAGAAGCAGCAACACCCTCGGTACATGTCACATGTGTTCACATGTTCATAGGTGACCCTGACTGTACCATTACCATGGGTGCTGTCTGGGTTAAAGGGAGCATTCAGCTCAAGGATTCTGGTTTCATCTCTGCTCTAAATAGCTGTGTGATCTAAGACAGGTCATTTGCCTTCTCTGGGCACTTGGTATGGTGAATGAACTTGGAGTCAGACTTTGCATTCCAGTTCCACACTGACCATCTTAGACAATTGCTTTTCTCTGAGCCTTGATTTCTTCATTTATACAATAGATCTTATAATATCTACATTAACCATTACATGTACTAAGAAGAAGAACCTAGCACTGTACCTGGCATGTGTCAGGCACTTTCTGTGTGTATATTCCCTTTCTTGTCTCCTCCTTCCTCTTCCTAGCCACCTTCCATCTTTACAGTGGGCCCAGTAAAATAGGTTCAGCTTATCTCAGTGGTTTCATGAGCATAAAGTAAGGAGGCAAGCAAAATAGAGATATGGAAAGTTAAGGACTGCCAAAACACAAGAGAGTCTTGCAGTTAGGGACTGTGGAAAATCTTTCTGGCAAGACATTAAGGTCTTGAGTCTCTGCATGTGGAAACTGCTGAAATCTGAGATGGTAAGGAGGTCCCGGGTCTGAAACCCTCCAAGGAATGTCATTCTTCAGGTGTTTCCTTGGAGACAACCCCAAGCCCAGAAAGCCCAGTGCTGTGCACCCAGAGATGGACACAGGTTGGGATTCAAGGCACAGTAAATAGAGTCAGAGGGCTGGTCTGTCCTGAGCCACTGCTGGACCGCAGCCCTGAGGGGTTGGAGCTGGGCCGAGAGGCAGCCTGAGTCAATATTGACCTTCCTCAGCTGGCCAGCCTGGCTCTTTGGCCTGTCATTCAGCTGAAGTGTTGACAAAAGCCACTGAATGAGCTTCATCATTGTATTTTTACAATTTTAAACAACACCCCATTATCTCTTCCCTGGTGATTCACTGAGGCCTGTGGTATGGGAATCATAGCAAGGGCAGGGAACCCAGACATTTTGACTGATTATGTGTGCAGCACCTACTACCCTGGCACAGGTTTCATTCTTCCTGGGTCACTTGAGTGGGACAGCAAAACCTCTGGATACTGCCCAGTCTGCTGGGGACTTCTAACACGTCAGTGCACTGGCCCTGTGAAAGTCTACAAAGCCTGTGGGTGATGAGGCAGAGGCCATGGCCCCAACCTAAGATCTTCTACCCTGCATGTGGCAAGCTGGCAGAAAAGCCAAGGAAATTTCCTTCCCTGTGATGTATCTCTTGGAGCCAGGATAGGGTGCTGGGTGCTGTCCTTCCTGCCTCTCATGTCACATGAAGAGGAACAGATGGCATACCTGGACCAGGGGAAGCTGAGGAGAGACAGAGTTCAACTCCACACAAAGGAAAAGCAGTGAGGGGACCAAGGGGACAGAAGCAGGGGCCTTGGGAAGGGGCAAGAACTCTCTATTGATGAACACATTCAAGCAGGGTATGGGTAGGCTCTGTGGGAATGCCACAGGGGGAAAGAAATTTGGGCAGGGTAAAGGGGCACTGCCATCTCTTCAGGTGGCACTGGTTTACCATGGCCCCCAGAGCCTGGAGTAGAGCAGGTACATAATAACTTGTGTGTGTGTGTGTGTGTGGTACTGGGGATTGAACCCAGTGTCTCACGCATGCTAAGTAAGCACTCCCCTTTTTATTTTGTTTTGTGACAGGGTCTCACTAAGTTACTGAGTCTGGTCTTGAACTTATGATCCTCCTGCCTCAGCTTCCTGAGTAGCTACAATTACAGGTGTGCCCCACTGTCCCCAACCACAATAAATACTTTATGAGTAAAGGAATTAATAATGTAATTTTATATTTTAAAAAATTCTAGAGGGCTGGTGTTGTAGATTAGTGGTAGAGTGCTTACCTAGCATGTGTGAGGTACTGGATTTGATCCTCACACCACATATAAATAAATAAATTAAATAAAGGTCCATGGACAACAAAAACAACAACAACAACAAAAAAAATTCCAGAAAGTAAAGGTTGAGGAAAAGGAGAATCTCCTTGATTAATGAGACTATTCCTGTGAATGGCTATCTTCTGTTCAAGGGGGCTGGGTGAGGCCCATCCCTTCTCATAGGAGGGAGGTGACAATTCTGAAGGCCGGTTAAAAGAGGTCAAGCAACCCTGCTATAGATCTCAGGTGAAGAGACCCAGCTCTGGAAGGGGCAGACTCTTCTGCAGGCATTCTGGGACTGAATGGTTGTGGTAACAGGGATACTTTTCTAAGTTCTGTTGAAGCTAGGAGGTGCTTTCCTCTGTCTCAGGGCTATGATTCTAGGATAGATGCTTCCCCAGGGTGTCTTAGATGGGCCTGAGAATGACACAGGGTGGGGGTAGTGGGTGCTGATGGCTAACTGCAGCCAAATTCACCTCAGGGCCTGGGTCAGAATCTGTTCCTTCCTTGCTGCTGTACTTGGATAAATCACTCGGTCTCTATGGCTTTCGGGTTCCTTCCCTGTGTGATAGATATAGTAGCAGTGCTCCCTCATAGCTTTGTGGTCAGAGATCACATTCAACACTCTCAGTCCAGAGCCTGGGTCTTGCTCTAGGCTCTCCCTGAGGGGTGATTATTAAAAATACCCAGAACTGCTCCTTGAGCTAGAAGCTACTTCTCCCCCTCACTGCCTGGAAAAGCTGGCAGAGGGGAATGAGTCCATTCTCTTGTCATTAGTGGAAATGCTGAGGTCTAGAGAAGAAAGAAAATAGACCAAGGTCACAGCCCCAAGGTCCCAGGTTGAGCCTCATAGTCCTGAATGTGAGCTCTGATAAAATGCCCTGGGCCTCTCCCACTCTCATTCACTGGCATCTTGAGCTGGGTGTCCTCTGCTGTTCTGGGAACCAGGAACCAGCCCTGTTGGCAGCTGCTTCTTCTCTTCTCACTTGCTGGGAAATGGTGGGAAAGCCCACCAGCCTCATTCATAGCAGACACTTTACCAACATCCCAGACCTTACACAAAGACCAAATCTTACCCCTTCAGAAAAGCTATAAAATTGTCTACAGTCATTTTTCTGGAAGCCACTTTCCCAGCCCTTTTTATTTTTTTAATACTAGGGATTGAATCCACGGGTGCTTTAATACTGAGCTACACCTCCAGCCATTTTTTATTTTTTATTTTGAGATAGGGTCTTACTAAGTTGCTTAGAACCTCACTAAGTTTGCTGAGGCTAGTCTCGAACTTGCAATCCTCCTGCCTCCATCTCCTGAGTTGCTGGGATTACAGGCGAGCTCCACCATGCCTAGCATTCTTGTGACTCCCTTCAGTGAGCCAAACATCCTTTCCATGAAAGGGATTCAATGTGTGGAAACAGCCCAAACTCACTCAAAGTCAGGCCTAGACACTGCCACTTCTGGGAAAAGCCCAGATGAGGGGTTAAGAGAATTGCTGACATTGATTCAAGACAGGCCCCAAAGATGGTTCCCAAAGAGGAATTCTAGGAATACCAGAGCATGTTTGGAACAGAGAGATGCTTTCCCAAAAGGTCTGCCTCAAATGGCAAGGCTCATTTGAATGTCCAAGCTACTATAGGTTTAAATATGAACTTAAGGGGCTGGGATTGTGGCTCAGTGGTTGAGTGCTTACCTAACATGTGTGAGGCAGTGGATTTGATTCTCAGTACTGCATATAAATAAATTAATAAAATAAAGGTCCATCAACAACTAAAAAAATATTTAAAAAAAAATGAACTTAGGTCTCTGTAGCTCTGCCCTAGGTCTGTGAACCCCACAGCTCTGGAAGCCTTAGCAACCCAGGCCCCAACACATGGATATCTTCTGGAAGAAGGAGAAGCGATCTGAGAGGGTGACCCACATACTGCAGCTGCTTTCTCAACCCTGTCATGTCATGGATGCTTGAACAGCCACACCAGGCTCTCCCTTGTCACTATGGAATGTAGCATCAGCCACTGAATCCTGCCTGGTCCATTCTGAGACCTTCCAGAAGGCCTCTGCTTTTCATATATGCCAGGCCCTGACCTCCACAACCCCTGACACTACCTCTTTAGAACATTTTTGCTCATCCCTTGTAGGACAAAAAAATCCCTAGTTCCATACAAAGAAGGGTCAGCCTTCAAGTTAAGAGAGCCCCAGACTCCCCTGGGCTCTGCCTCACAATTGAACCTGGGCAGGCTGGTGGAGGAGCAGCCTGTCTTCCCATTGCCCAAGTGAATGAGTGCATCAGGCTGTCATCCTCTCCTGGCTCATGAAGACCTCCAGGAAAAGAGATCAACAACAGCCCAACTACTTCCAGCATTGGCATAAATATGGCAGGACCCTTGGAATCAGATCTGAATTCAGGCCCCTTGCTCAGTCATGTCCTGGTTCTGTGATCTTGGGCAAGCTATCTGGCCTCTGTGAGCCGTATCTGGAGTCATGGATAATAATTCCCACCTCTCAGGGCTGCTAACCCTCAGAAAGGACCTAACACATAAGAAGAGCTCCTACCCTTTTTGTCTGTTGCTCCCCAGCCCCACCACCCCAAACCACAGTCTCCAGAACTGTGACTCCTGAACTCTCCCTGCAGCTCTGCCCTTGGCTCACTGGGTGTGGCAGTATTTCCTCCAGAAAGCCTCTGCAAGGAACTGCCTGACTCTCCTCTGCCAACTTCAGCTGAAGGAAGAAGCCACAGCAGGGCTTGTGCCTGGGGAGCTTACTTCACAAACTGGTTTGGGCTGGACCCTTCCTGCTCAGCATTGAGCATCTCCCTCTAACCCAGTCATGGGTAAGCCAGCCAGCCAGAAGATATGTCTGCAAACCTCAGAAGAGGAAAGTTCAAAGCATTCCTCAAATACAATAGAGCATTCCTAGCCCAAGGTCCAATCCTGGAAGCTGTCTTCCTCCCCTGGGCTAGAGCAAGGTATCAGACAGGAGCAGCAAGGCCACCCAAGCCTGAGCTGGCCCCTGCCTCTGCTCATTCCTACCTTAGTCTGAGGCCTGCATCACTTTTTTTTTTTCAGGCTAGGCAGAAGGAAAGGCAGGGAGGCAGTGTGTGGAAAGTACCTTCTCTCTTCCTCCTCAGTGGTATCTTCTTTGACAGCTCCTCTGCTGGATGGAGTGAGGATGCAGAGCGGAGAGATAAAGGGTAACAGTCACAGGCTGACGTGAGGCCTGATTTGATGAGGCCATGGCCTCATAGTGAATGCAGCAACTGCCTCACTCAGGACCCCCACTGCCCTTGGAAACTGAGTTAGAAAAGGGAATCTCAAAATGGCCAGTCGAAGGCCTCTGAGCAGCTGGATGTGTGCTAAGCTACTGGGGATGTTTGTATCCCAAGTGTTTTGTTGGCAGTAACTGGGCAACACCGGGGTTAAGCATCTCTTAGGTACTCAATCTTCACAAATCATTTTTCTCTGTTGAAATATTTTTGTTTTCTTTAGAAAAGTAATCCATTGTATTTTCAGAAAATCTAGAAGAGTAAAAAGATGGGGAAGGAGGAAATCATCTGTAGCCCCACCAGCCAAACATGACAGCAATTATTTTGATATATTTCCTACAAATATTTATTGTATTCCTATGCAGTGAGAAATTAGTATGGGTAAAATCTTCAGTAATAATCCCTTACTCCTATGCCATCAAGAATTCTGCTCTGAGCTGGGCGTGGTGGCACATACCTATAATCCCAGTTGCTTAAGAGGATAAGGCAGGAAGATCACAAGTTCAAAGCCAGCCTCAGCAACTTAGCAAGACCCTGTCTCAAAATAAAACATAAAGAGGGCTTGGGATGTAGCTCAGTGGTTGAGTGCCCTGGGTTCAATTCCTGGTACAAAAAAAAAAAAAAAAACATGAATTCTGCTTTCAACTAAGAAAACCTTGGTAGTGTAATTTGTCTCTGGGACCCATGGGTATGGACAGGTTTGGGTCCCAGCAGGTCAGGGGTCTGGGAAAGCCTACCAATCTTAGGCCCAGTGGAATCAATCACACCAGACTGAGGGGAGGGAACAGCCAGGCTATGCCCCCTCCTGCCACCAGCTTTATTATTTTACCTTTCACACATAGGTCTATGATCCATCTGCAGTTAATTTGAGAATATGATATGAACTCATTTTTCTCCACATGGACATCTAATTGCTTCAGCTACTTTTATTGAAAAGACCATCCATTCTCCACCATATTGCAATGTCACCTTCATTATAAATCAAGTGACCTCATATGAATGGATCTATTTCTGGATTTTCTCTTCATTTCCATTAGTCTTTTTGTCAATCCTTATGCCAATTCTACACTATATTAATTATGGTAGCTTTATAATAAATCTTGGTATATATTTAGTATAATCCTCCAACTCTCTTCTCTAAGATTGCCTTGGCTATTCCTGGTTCTCTGTTGCTCTGTACATTTTAGAATCAGTGTGTCAATTTCTGCCAAAAAAAAAAAAATCTCTTGAGACCGAAATAAATCTGTAGGTTAATTTGGGAGTAATTGACACATCTTCACAGTATTGAATCTTCCAGAGTACAAACATTCTTTAATATCTTTAATCTTTGTATTTTTCAATGTAAAGACCTTACATGTCTTTCATTAGATTTATTCCTATGTTTTATATTTTTAATATAAAATAGTAAATGGTATCTTTTTATTTCATTTTCTATTTTTTGGTTACTTGTATGTAGAAATTCAATTGACTTTTTTAATGTTAATCTTGAATTGAGAACCTTCCAAATTTACTTGTTTAATCCCAATAATTCATATGTAGAATCTTCTGGATATTCTACTTACACAATCATGTTGTCTCAGTGGTGTTGTTCTTACCACTTTTCAAATGGGTTCTAGCAGTCTCCCTTTAGGTTGCTGATTTCACATTAGCTAATGACTGCTGGTTTCTAAATTTCCATCCATTCCCACGAAGCCTGAGCTCAATGACTGCTTCTGTCACCTGCACTACCATAAGCCTTGGACCTAGGACTTTGGGTTGTTCTTTCTCCTCAGGTCTTTCCTACTGACTCTGGGGGAGATTTTGTTCTGAAATGGCTATTAGAGTGAATTCAAGAGAGGGATCCCACGTTACTTAGAATACTTGCTCAAGATGGTTTCCCCATGAGTTCCTACAGAAAGAGCCAAGTACTTGGTTGGGGGTAGGTAGATGAGGAGAAGGTTGTTCTGGGGTAAAAGTCTTGGCCAGATTTTCTTCAACTCTAGGTGTGTCTTTGCACCTCCAGAAGGCTTCACAGAGGTAGGGAGAAGGAAAAAATTTCAGCTAACTAATCCAGGGATAGAGGGTCTGCCCAAGAGGCTGAAAGAATAGACCTGCTGATGAAGACCCTTCAGTAAAAGGCAAAGGCTGGAAGGGAGGCATTCAGATTTTACCAAATCATGAAGAGTCTGAATAATGGAGATATGGTGAGGTCTCCAGATCCCCAAACCCAGAAATTAAGCATGACCCTTTGAGAGGTAAATCGGAGAGGAGAGGCATTTGGCATCACTTTCAAGTGGCGGTATCCAGAGGCCTTGAGCTTAAAGACAGACATGTAAAGAGAGGCAACATAGCAAGAGAACACAGTCTACCAGGACTCTACTTACTTCATACTCCCTGTGAGTTGTCTTCCATGAACTCCATTGATAGATGGAGAATACTGAGATTCAAATTGTCTAACTTGTTCTTAGTGTCTTCAAATTCATGGGATATTCCCTTCAACTCAAACAGGTACATTTCATTCTGAAGTCCTCCATCTATAGGGGCTTTGCATCTATGGCTCTGCCTTTAGAGTGTGTTAGGGAGATGCATGAACCTCAAAGTCCAGAGAAGTGACTGACATTCCAAGAGGTGTTCAATGGGTCCAGACTGACTTATGTATGGTGGGCTCCTAGTGGGGAAGTGGTGGGCTCTTCAGGTTCCCTGCCTTTCAGAGTGGGTACCAGCAACCTCCAGGACCTGTGATCCTCTAGAATCTGTGAAAATGACCAGGGAAATGCTGTTTCCAGAACAGGAACCAAAAGAGAATGTGATGGCCCTACACTTAAGATCTTTGTATAGATAAGTAATCCAGACATTCAAATTCAGAAACATGTTAAGCTGATGAGGTGCAATACACTAATAATCCCAGCTACTCAGAGGCTGAAGTAGGAGGATCACTTGATCCCAGGAGTTTGAGTTTGGCCTGGGCAACATAGTTAGGCCCCATCTCTCTCTCCCCCCAACCACCCACCTTTCTCTCACATATACACACATACAAATGGAAACATGCTTCATTTTTTCTTAAAACCTGGAAGTGACCATTCATGGTGACATACAATCCACTGTGCTCTTTTGAGTCACTTGAGATCCAAAAGCATTCAGGTAGGTACCCTGACCCTGTCTTCATCAGTATGTGGTTCCCTGCCCAGGGCTCTCCTGATGGCAAGGCTAGAGCCCTTTTGAAGTCACTTTCCCACCCAGGTTTCCAGTTTCCCTCTCTCAGAGCTAGTCACATTATCCTTTGCAAGCTCAGTAGGACCTGAGACAAACACCAGATCAGCAAGATGAGGGATGCAGGCTTGACACCAAGGGAGATTTTGTGCAGTCCAAGTTCTGGGACCAGAGAATAATCCTGAGAGGAGTGGGCTGTGTGCTTTCCCAGGAGAACTTTATCCTAAGATGGCTGTCCCTCACCCATCCCAGGCCCTTGGCTCAGGGCCTTTCTGGAGTTGAGACAAAGTACCTGGTAAGTATGAGAGCCCTTTATGGGTTCCCTGATCCTATGACACATGGTCCCAGCCTGGGCACTATGACTGTGGGTTGGTTGGTTCTTTTTATTAATGTTGTATATTCCATTAACAGGTTTTCTATTGTTAAACCATCCTGGGACAAACCCAGATTGATTGTGATAAACAAAAACTTAAATATACAGTTGAATTCAATTTGCTAGTTTTGTTTAGGGTTTTCACATTCATGTTCATAGGTAAGATTGATTCAAATTTTCCTTTTCTCTTCTTCTTATCTGGTTGAAGAATCAAGGTCATACTTGCTTCTTAAAATGAATCTACTAGCTTTCCTCCCTCTTTCCCCTCTTTTTAATTCTTTGACAGTAGAACAATATTTATAATGGGCTTTGGACTTTATAAAAACACACCCTCAGAGTCTGCCTTCTCAGCAGGAGACTTGGCACAGATCAACAGACAGACACCTCTTTCCCTTGTTCCTAGTCTGGGTTGGCTTATTTATGGCCCTTTTGTGGTTTCTGAGACTGTTCTGCTGGGAGCCAGCCATTTCCCTAAGGAGGTAGAGATGAGAGCAAAAGGAATCCCTAGACCAGAGCAGACAGGCTCTGCTTGGGGAATAGGAGAGAGCGCTATGCCTGGCACTCCAGCCCCCACTGCAGCCACCCTATGCTTCCTGGGCCAAAGCTCAACTTGACCCTCCCTTTGCAGGCACCATGTTCCGCAAGAAAAAGAAGAAACGCCCTGAGATCTCAGCCCCACAGAACTTCCAACACCGTGTCCACACCTCCTTCGATCCCAAAGAGGGCAAGTTTGTGGGCCTCCCCCCACAATGGCAAAACATCCTGGACACACTGAGGCGCCCCAAGCCCGTGGTAGACCCTTCACGCATCACACGAGTACAGCTCCAGCCCATGAAGGTAAAGGGGGTGGGCGTGAACAGCGACCAAGTTCATCCTCTCCCACTCTCAAGAAACAACTGGTAAAACCCCAGATGCACCTGGAGGAGCCACCTAGTTATCAGCATGGATGATCCAGCTGTCTTAATTTCCTGCTAATCAGTCTCTCTCCCTGGGGACCCAGGGAGGTGACATCTAGGGAGTCCTTTGCATGGTGGTAGGGATGCCAGATTTAGCAAATAAAAGTACAAGATGGCCAATTAAATTTGAATTTTAGATAAAAGTTTTTAGTACGAATATGTTCCATATAGTATTTGGACCTGTAACCTCAAAGGGGCTGGGCCTTCACAGACTGGGGGAATTTAGTTGTGTGGGTCCAGATGGGTATATCTAAGAGCCTAGTTGGGGTCTGGGTCAAGGACCCTGTCAGAGTTTAGAGGCCATGAAGCCAGAGTGTGTGGAGAGGGCACCTGGACTGGTCCTGGCTTCCTCAGGTGGTTTCACAGGCCACAGGTAGAACTAGAGAATGGCACTCCCTCCCGCTGTGCTCCTCAGCTTCCCACTCGCAGCAGGCCACACCATTTGGCATGCTGGACTGTAACCCCATGGTTACTCACCTATCTGCCCTGATGACAAGGACCTTCTCCCTGTACCCTTACACATTGCATCAGCACAGGCCTGACCCATTTGGGGTCCTGGTAAATGACTGAAAAGTCAGTGAATGGGTAGATAACACAGCAAGGGAGACCATAGGAATTCCTCTCCAAGGCCCCAGAGCAGGCTGTGACCCTGGTCTCCAGGCTAGTCCTTGCTGCCATGAAGGGACTGCTCTCACTCTTTATTTTTTATTTTTAATTTAGCTGTAGATGGACACAATACCTTTTAATTTTATTTATTTTTACATCGTGCTGAGGATCAAACCCAGTGCCTCCCACATGCTAGGCAAGTGCTCTACCACTGAGCTACAACCCCTGCCCTGCTCACACTCTTTTCTCTTCATCCTACAGACAGTGGTGCGGGGCAGCTCAGTGCCCACAGATGGCTACATCTCAGGGCTGCTCAATGACATCCAGAAGTTGTCAGTCATCAGCTCCAATACCCTGCGTGGTCGCAGTCCCACCAACCGGCGGCGGGCACAGTCTTTGGGGCTGCTAGGAGATGAGCACTGGACCACTGATCCGGACATGTACCTCCAGAGCCCCGAGTTGGAGCGCACTGACCCCCAGAGCCTCTACCTCAGCTGCAACGGGGGCACACCAGCAGGTCACAGGCAGATGCCATGGCCTGAACCACAGAGCCCACGGGTCTTGCCCAATGGGTTGGCCACCAAGGCACAGTCCCTGGGCCCTGCTGAGTTCCAGGGTGCCTCACAGCGATGCCTGCAGCTGGGTGCCTGCTTGCAGAGCTCCCCACCTGGCACCTCACCTCCCATGGCTACAGGGAGACGGGGCACGAAGGCTGCCAAGCATGGCTCTGAAGAAGTCCGGCCACAGTCCTGCCTAGTGGGCTCAGCCACAGGCAGGCCAGGCGGCGAAGGCAGCCCTAGCCCTAAGGCCCAAGAGAGTAGCCTCAAGCGCAGGTTGTTTCGAAGCATGTTCCTCTCCACTTCTGCCACGGCACCTCCAAGCAGCAGCAAGCCAGGCCCTCCAGCACAGAGCAAGGTAGGTCAAGTGGGGCTTCCTTCTGGGGTCACTCAGGAACACAAGGAGCCTGGACTGGCAAGCGGCCACAGGGAATGGGTGTCAGGAACACAAGACCTGCCTGGCCTTCCCTACTCACTGGGTCAGGGTTAGGAATAATGTGATGGGCCAAATGGTCAACAAACTAGCTCAACCTCAGCTGATGATTGTACCCTAAACCAACTGAGCCCTTGTCCCCCAAAGGCTTAGTGTATGTGAGTCAGAGATTGTAAGCCATGTCCTCTAACACGGGTCGTGGCAGGCTGATATTCCTGTACTGCGGGGTCTGGGTGGACCACTCCAGGAGGCAGACAATCCCCTGACAAAACAGCATCTTTAACCACAAACCCAAAGCAGACCATCTTGGCCTGCGATGGCCAGCAAGCGCCCAGGCTCCAGCAGAGATGTGTGCTCCTACCCCATCTGCCTTCTTTTCAAGACTCTCCCAGCGCTCCCCCAGGACCTGCAGAGGGGATTCCTGGCTGCTTCTCCCTCAGGTGGCAGAAGTGTGCATAGTAACACCTCCAGTGAGGGCTTCTGCCCCCAACCTTGCTCCTTTAATTCCTTTTTCTTTTCTTTTTGGTGGGAGTTGTTTTGTTACATATTTCTGTAGTTATTTCTTCTCTAGTGTGTATGCTACATGAAAAGCCAGAGAACTGAATTTTCCCAGACCTGGAAACAGCAGGAGAACTGACTTGTGGCACTCATGATGGCCTTAAACACACCTTTTTCTTGTGAGAGGGGAAAGAGTGAGGGAGCCCAGTGGTGACTGGTTGGCAGGCAAATTGGAGCATGTTTTTGCTTCTTACCTGCCCTATGTGGCATCTTGTCCACAGAGACGATAATTTCTTTTCCCATCTGGCAGATAAGAGGACCTACTCAGTGCCTTCAGTAAGTCAAAGAAGAAAGCAGAGAGGGCACTTGCTCAGGACTGACCATGCTGTCCTGGGCCCTCTGGATTCCTGACTCTTGATTACAAAGCTTTATAACCATTGGTAGCCAGATGTCTTCTAGCTCCTGAGCATCAGGCAGAAGTGAGCTGTGGCTGCAGCAACAGGGTTTTCAGTCAGGCTAAAGAAACAGTTGCTGATGGTGCTGTGAGTGATAGAGTCTCCCCTGCCTCTTAGGAGGGCTTTGGGAACAAGTCCCTGCTTCCCATGTTGGCCATGGTATGAGGGTATTCCAGCCTGAATGGAGGTGGGAAGTTTGGCAGATGGCCAGGAACCAAAGACTTTCCAGTTTGCTGCCAGCTGAGGCACCCAGGGAAGGTTCTGGGCTTCATGCACTCTAGTCCCTGTCCCACTGGGACAAAGGGCAGTGGGCTGGGTTCTGCATAGGGCATGGTTTGATGTGTCCATGTGAGACCCCTGTGAACTTAAGGGTCTCTGGAAGGCTATGCCCCCAGGAAGACATCTCCCCTCTCCAAACTAAGGTGGGAGCAGGGTAGTGCACTCCACTAGGGAGGTGAGAATCAGAGCTTGATCCCTCTCTGGTTTTGTGGGAGTCCTCCTGGATGGGCTTCAGGGATTTGAAGAAAAGGAGGGCTGACACTGAACTGGGCACTGACCTGCATCTGTCTGGGCCGCAACCAACACCCTATAGCCAGGCACAGGCCTGTTTGTCCCTGCATGCTTAGAACTACCATGGGCCACTGCCGCTGAGTATGCTAGGTGCCTCCACAGTGGAAGCTGGTAGTGGTCATCTTGGGCCTGGGGATAGTACAGTTCCAAATCCAGGGGAGTGTTTCCTTCTGGGTGCTTGGGCTTCCCTTTCTAGATAAGTGCTCTCAAGCCAGACCTCTGAGTTTTCTAGAAGCACTAGTGATGTTTAGATCAGATAGTCCTTGGTTGTGGAGGCTGCCCTGTGCTTTGTAGCAGCATCCCTAGCTGGAACCCGCTAGATGATAGTACCACTCCCAGTTGGGACAACCAAACATGCCCCCAGATACTACCAAATGTCCCTTGAACAGAAAAATCAGACACACATATCTCTCTCCCTGGTTGAGAACCACCGCTTTGAGCAAATTGCACCACAGATGGGAAACATCAAGCTCCCTCATCCACCCCAGGCCACCAGCCCTTTGCACTGGCACATCCAGGAACTGGCTCTGGACATTCATGGTGGTTCCCACAGTGGCAGCCAGGCCTGGGTGCCCTGGGCTGTCAGGCTACTAAGGCCCAGTGTGCCAGGCATGGCTGAGGGGAGGTCTGAGTACAGCCCCAGGGCTTTTGTTCTAAGGTCCTGGCAGAGCAGCCTGTAATAACTCACTGTGGGGCTGGGGATGCAGCTCAGTTGGTAGCGTGCTTGCCTTGCATGCACAAGGCCCTGGGTTCAATCCCCACAAAAACAAACAAACAGATAAACAAACAAACAAACAAAAACCAAACTTCACTGTGGCTAAAGAAAAAAGTGGGCAGGACAAACACTGGGTTAGGAACTTTGGGTATGTAGAAGTGGTTCCACTTAGAAGGGCAAACATTGATTAAGCACCTGCTGTGTACCATGTTCATGGCAGGGAGACATGACAACAACAGGGCCACAGCATAGAAGATCACACAATAGAGAGGTCCCATGGTTATGAGAATTAAATGAGATCACACATTAAAGGCAAAGTGATAAGCCCTCTATGAATGGCTTTATTACTTTTTAAAATGGTTATGATACAGCCTCTGCCTTTAGGGCACTTATGGTACAGCCCCCTCAGCCAGCAGTGGGAGACCCCTTTCCAAGTGGCTTCCTTTTCACAAGGTTGCAGTCACACTAGAAACCATCAATCCAGAGCCCATAAAAATTAATTCCATTATTGTTTCCCCCTTTTCCTTTCTTGGAATGGTTAAATTAGTTTCATCTGGACCTTGCTTGTAGTTACATTAAGTAAAAGTTTCCTCCTTTGGGGACAGAAAACTAGACCAATGAAGGGATGTATGAAGACCCATCCAGCCCTACCTCCATAGCCCAAACCATGTTGGTATTGGGCTCCTGACTGCACCACCGCACCCCTGGCCCCATGATGCAGGCTCTGTCCCTGAACTCAGTCAGCACCTGAAGCAGCATCACCACAGGGGCATTGATAGTGAAGAGAAGGAGGGAACCCTCTCCCTAGTTCCTCTAAAAAGGCTCTGGCCAGGTGTGGTAGGGCCGGAAACTTAGATTTGTACACAAGCAAGCAGCCCAGCACAAACTGACTGCTCAAGAAGATTCCTTATGAGTCATTTCAGTTCTGAGGTTAGGCCCAGGACCCTGGTCATTCAGACAACTGTGATTTTTAGAGAAGTTCCAAGTAGGCCTCTCTACAGGGTCCCTATAGGGTCCCTTTCTCCAGGCACCCTTTAAAAACACACAATTCCTGGGAGGTATCTTGGTACACATCGCCAACTCCTTGAAGAAAACTGAAGGATGAGTTCCTTTCCCACAGGGGTGGCAGGGAGGTCTCAGGCCCAGAAAGGCAAGGAGACTCACAAGCTTCTAGGCCTGGGGTTGGGGGTAGCAGGCTGCTCCTCCACCTTCCCTTTCTCCTTATCAGAGCCTGTGAGGATAGACTCCTGCCTTCCTGCCCTTTCTGAGGCTCCTTAGCTAGAAGTTTGGTGCCTAAAAGAAAGTAGAAGGGCTGCTCTGGGCAGTCCTTGAGACACCCCACCTTTGGATTCGAAGCTTAGGTTGACCAGATCCCTAGCCCAGAGCGGACACCTGAGACTCCCCAGATAGTAACATAGCTCTGTGTGTTTGAATCATAACCTCACGGCACAACACGCAGACTCCCTCCTACAGGCACAAGCAGAATTGTCAGACACCAGCTGTGTCTTCCTTGCCCTGGTTCTGGGAGCCAAGGCACAGCTGGCCCACTGCTTCTGCCCAGGACCTCTTCCACCCACATGGGGAACCTCAACCCAGCTTCTCAGAGTAGCTCCACAGCACAGAGGCAAGACTGTGCCTCACAGTAGCCTCCCTGGGGCCCCGCTGTCATTTACCTAGGAAGAAATACCCAGCTGGAGGGCACCCCAGGGACTCGGATTCTCTGTCTTCCCAGGAGCAGAAGAATGAATATAAAGAGGGCTGTTCAGCCTGCTTGCTTGGGAGTGTGGCAGGGATGGGGCTGTAGTTTCCCGAGCAGGACTGTGGTTGGACTTCAGCTGCATTTGAAAATATTTGCTCTCTCCTCAATTTGTTCCGAGGCTCTGCCTGATCCTGCCAAGATCCAAAGGTCACAGTGGCCACCCCTTTCTTCTGGGAAACTTGCTCTAAAATCTCCCATAGCCACACCCCTACCTATTTATTTCCTTATCTTTGCAGCCCAACTCTGCTTTCCGACCACCACAGAAAGACTCCCCTCCAAGCCTGGTGGCCAAGGCCCAATCCTTACCCTCAGAACAGCCCATGGGGACCTTCAGTCCTCTGACCATGTCGGACACCAGCAGCCCCCAGAAGTCTCTCCGCACAGCCCCAGCCACTGGCCCACTTCCAGGCCGGTCTTCCCCAGCGGGCTCTCCTCGCACTCGGCACGCCCAGATCAGCACCAGCAACCTGTACCTGCCCCAGGACCCCACAGTGGCCAAGGGTGCCCTGGCTAGTGAGGACACAGGCATTGTGACACACGAGCAGTTCAAGGCTGCGCTCAGGATGGTGGTGGACCAGGGTGACCCCCGGCTACTGCTGGACAGCTACATGAAGATTGGCGAGGGCTCCACAGGCATTGTTTGCCTGGCCCGGGAGAAGCACTCTGGCCGCCAGGTGGCCGTCAAGATGATGGACCTCAGGAAGCAGCAGCGCAGGGAGCTGCTCTTTAATGAGGTGGGAGGACAGGATGGGACATGGGTGGGGGCAACTGGGAGGGAAGCGAGCACACAACCAGGCTAGACATCTGCCTGCCTAGGTGGTCAGGTGGTCATGCCTCAGGGGCACTGTACCAGCTCTCAGGTTCCCCTCTCCTCCCAGGTGGTGATCATGCGGGACTACCAGCACCTCAATGTGGTGGAGATGTACAAGAGTTACCTGGTGGGCGAGGAGCTGTGGGTGCTAATGGAGTTCCTGCAGGGCGGAGCCCTCACAGACATCATCTCCCATGTCAGGTGGGCAGCGAGGAGGCTGGGGTCCTGAGGGAAGCTCTCCCCACCATTCCCTTGGCAGGGGGTTTGGGGTATCCATCACATTATTTGAGGGACCCTCTGCTTGGTTGGGGTAACTGAGACCCAGAGATTTCAAGGGAGTGAGGAAGAGAAAAGTAGCCCAGGATGAGGGCCTGATGGGACTGCTAGACACACTGCCTGGGAGCTGTGGGCCCTATGCCAGGGACTCCCTTCTGCCCAGCCCAGATGCCCTGCTCAAGTTATCATTGTCTTCCATCGGGTGGCCCCACCGACCCTGTCCAGGCTGAACGAGGAGCAGATCGCCACTGTGTGTGAGGCTGTGCTGCAGGCCCTGGCTTACCTGCATGCCCAAGGTGTCATCCACCGGGACATCAAGAGTGATTCCATCCTACTGACACTCGATGGCAGGGTAGGCCCTCCCTGATAACTTCCAGCTCTTCCCTAGCATCTCTCCTCCTGGTCCTCCATCTACTCCCCTTTTGACCCCAGGTGAAGCTCTCAGACTTTGGATTCTGTGCTCAAATCAGCAAAGATGTCCCTAAGAGGAAGTCCCTGGTGGGAACCCCCTACTGGATGGCTCCTGAAGTGATCTCAAGGTCTCTGTATGCCACCGAGGTAACCATTCCCTCCACCAGAGAGGCCTCTCCAAAGAGGTTTGGAAACATGCAACTCTTCTGCTTGTAGCCCCTTCCAGAGTCCCTGCCACAATAGCCCTGGTTCTCAGGTGCCCTCTCAGTCAGTACCTGGTGCCCTTTTTGATGGGGTGCTCTAACCTAGACTTCACTGCTGGGAGTGGGTCCTGCAACTATTCCCCCTCCATCAGCTCAACAGCACAGTGGGGTGTGACCAGGCTTCCCCACGCGTGATGGCCTCTCTCAGGGACTGGCTGACAGCTCAGTCCCTATGGTCTCTGGTGACTAATGCAGGAAGTAATAAACCACTGAGTAGCTGACCAGAAGAGGGAGACAGGTGCCAAGACACCAAGGACAGCTGGGATCAGCTGGTTCCTTCCCCTCCAGTATGCTGCTACCAAGGGCCAGACTCCAGCAGTATCTTCAGTGATATTCTTCCCCTGCAGGTGGATATCTGGTCTCTTGGCATCATGGTAATTGAGATGGTGGATGGGGAGCCCCCCTACTTCAGTGACTCTCCAGTGCAAGCCATGAAAAGGCTCCGGGACAACCCCCCACCCAAGCTGAAAAACTCTCACAAGGTAGGTTGGTGTACAACATGTGACCCCACAGACCCCATTCCTCCTGTGGTGAGAGGACCAGAGCCTGTGCTCCCAGCAGGCCCATCATCTCCCTTCACCAAAGCCAGAGGGTTCAGTGTCTTTCTGACACAAAACCTGCACTTGGATGCAGAGCCACATTTTTGCAAACTCCCATGTTAATTCCACTTTCCCAGCTGCAGCAGGGATGCCCTGCAGCAGGCACTTGACAGGTACCCAGAGACACCTATAAGCAGAGAAAACAAAGACATCAGGAGTCTCTTCTGTCCCAGGGCAGGGAGTTGAGGGAACCAGAGAAGTCTAATTGAGCACCAACCCCTCTACCCCACTTGTCAGGGGATCCACACCATGATACAGTGTTCACAGAAAATGGCTTGTCCTGACCACAGCCAGCTTTCCCCTGAGAACCGGTATATATGTGTATTATATTTAAGCCTTTCCTGCCAAACCCACCCCAAACCTGCAGACTTTACCTGTGGTCATCCCCTGCTGGCAGTTCAACTCAGGACTGCTAAATGACACTGCCATCTGGTGGTTAGAGCAAGGAATGTCTGAGAGGGTTAAAGCTCAGTCACTGACCCACAAGTTTTGTGGCCCCCAAGGCAGTTGGCTGGGAGGACCAACAGGAAACGTCTTCCAAGACAACTGGAACCTGCACTGGTAACCCCAGAATGAACATGTGGAGACCTCTACATCTAATTCCCAGAGGAGGTAGCCTTCAGTGGCAGCCTAAGACGTCCCCAGATCAGTTAAAAATGAACCAAGCCCTGCTTTAGACTCTGAGGCTTAAAACAACAAAGAAATCTCCCCTTTCCACTTGTACTTTTCTATTTTTCAAGTACTTTCTAATCACTGATCTCTTTTTTATCTTCACTAAAGCCTCGTGTGGCAGAGGAGGCATACTTCATCATTAGCCCATTTTGCAGATAAGAAAACTAAGGCCTGGAGAAACCTGCAATCTTGCCTGAGATCAGGAATAGACCCAGGACTGCATTATTGATGCCAGTCCTTCCACAGAGCCACAGGGCCTGAATGCTGAGTGCCTTGTGAAGCCAGTAGGTGGAGTGGGCTATACGTGGACCCAGCTCCTCACAGTCCCAGCATCTCAATTCCATTGCTTGGGAGCTCCCATTATGGGTGAACTGGTCACAGTTCCAGGGCTGATGCATCCCCGTTTACCTATCTGATAATCAAACAAGCTCTGAGCCTGGGAGGAACCAGGAAGTAAGCAACCAGAGAATTTGAGACTTTTAGATGGTGATAGGCCAGGCAGTCAGGTCACTCCAAAGTGATAGCAAACCATGACTTCCTCTCACTACCCTGTCTCCACAGGTATCCCCAGTGCTGCGAGACTTCCTGGAGCGGATGCTGGTGCGGGATCCCCAAGAGAGAGCCACGGCCCAGGAGCTCCTGGACCACCCTTTCCTGCTGCAAACAGGGCTGCCTGAGTGCCTGGTGCCCCTGATCCAGCTCTACCGCAAGCAGACCTCCACCTGCTGAGCCCACTCTCAGACTGCACCTGCCACCTGTGCCCACAGGCAGGGGACACTGGGCAGCCAGCCCTCCAGCAGGGCTTGTCTGCCTCATTCTCTCAGTATTCTCTCCAAAGATTGAATGTGAAGTCCCACCCCTATCCTACTGCCCCTTTGCCCACTGGGCCAGGCCGGACCTGCCCCCTTGGTCTCTCTCCCTCCCCAAAGAATCCCCAGTTGCCTTTGGGATGATGGAGACCCCTTCTGCAGGATTACCCTTTGTTATTTGCACAGGGATATTTCTAAGAAACACAGAGACCAGCACTCCTAGGCTCTGTGGTCAGCACAGCAGAAAAGGCTGCTGCAGACTTTTTAAAGGTAGTTGTATACTAGCATCTCAAGTCACCCAAGAGGGCCGACTGCCCATCTTCACATGGATACTTGTTCTCAGCTCCACCTTCAAGCCTTGGGGTCTCAGAGGGCCATAGGGAAGGTTTTTATTACCTGAACCCTACTTCCTCCCTTGGTCTAACTTCCTGAAGGCACAGTCCTGCCTGTACCTGCTCCCTGCCCTGCCTGTACTGCCTCTCCCCACACAGCCTCTCAGAACTGTGAAAGGCCTGCTCCTAGGCCATGGGAGGGGCAAGGGGGCATTGTCTGAGTGAAAGAGAAAGAATGGGGTTGGTGGTAAAAGTGGCCTCACTACAGGATGGAGAGAACATCGTGTGTGTGTGAGTGTGTGTATGTGTAAGGGGAGGAAGGACCCAATGGCCTGGGTCCCTTCAGTCACCCACAGCCAGCTTCAGGAGGGCTACCTGAACCTCTTCTCCCACTCAGCTCAACTCTGAAGGGACCTCCTTTCTCAGCCTGGCTCCCTACCTCTCAAGTTCCGTGTTTCTTTCCAACCAGTGAATTGAGTCCACCAACACTGGGGACTCAAAAGATTCCTGAGTTTCTTCCATACTGTGGAGTCTGAGAGCCAGAGACAGGAATAGTAAGGAGATAAACTTAATTTTCCTGTCAGCTTCATCTCAACAGCCAGGTCATCAGGGACCCGTCCTCTTCAGACCTTGGGCTGGGACAGAAGGTGTACCCCCACTGGGGGTCCATCACATCAGAGGGGGCACCCTCTGCTGCCCCAGCTGCCTCTGCAGACACTTGCCCCCTTATCCTCCTTCCCTTTGCACCTTCTAGGCTGTTGTGAGACAGGGAAGGCCAGGGAAAAACTCCAGGTGTCTGGACCCTTTCCAGATAATATTTTTAGATCCCTCTGTTCCCTAGTGGCCAGCTTTAGGGCAAAGAAATTGCAAGGACTTTTTTTTTTTAAGGGTCAGAGTTTTAAAAACAAAAGCATCTTCCCTAGAAATTTTTGTGAATTGTTTGCACTTGTGCCTGTTTTAAATTAAACTGAGTGTTTAAACCGCTGGGCTTCCTGCTGTCTAGTACTGGAGCCAGGCTGTCAAGGAACTGGACGCTCTGGAGTGGGTATCTGGTGGGTTCCCCAGCAGTCACTTGAGTCCACAGGACACCCAATTTCCCTGTTGACCTGTGGGCTCTGAAAATAAAGGCAGAGTAGGGAAACGGGAAGTGAAAGGTTCTTGGGACTGAAACACCTAAGAAATAGGGTTCCTTTCCAGGAGAAGAGACCAGGAAAGCCAGGCCCCTGTGCTGTGCTTTCTAGGCCACAGGGGGTGACACAAGAGCTGATGATCCTTTCAGCATCAGCTTGTCCCTTCCCCTGTCCTGGAGCTCAAGCTGTTCATAGAAAGTGGTCTGAAACTGCTGCCAGTGAGAAAGCAGTCCTGTTTCGTTTCTCAGAACAAAGAAGACACTGCAGAGAAGTGGCTAGAAACTAAGAAACTGGGGTCCAGTCCTGAGTGGGAGGTTGGTAAAATTACCTTTCAACTTCTGGCTTTGACACTGATTCCAGTCCTTCCTTCTGGGATTATACCCAACCCAGGGTTCACTGAAACTCCTTAGCCAGGAGCAAGGGGCCATGCACACCATCTTCCACTCCCCACAACATCCACACCCAGACTGTGACCCCAGCACCACTAGCTTATTGAAAGAAGCCCCTGTGACCAAAGAAGCCCACCACAGAATGAGCAGGGGTGGGGGCTGATGAAGGCAGGAGCCTCCAGGGGAAGCAAGTGTACCTTTCCATCCCTTCGAAGGGAGTCAAGAGTCAGGAGCGGGTGGTAAGGCAATGAGAGGCCAGTTCTCACAATGGAATAACACTGGGTTTATTAACTATTCTTTTGAGTTCCACTGGTCCTCCTGCCACACAGTATCACTGCAAAAAGGTGTGCAAAATGTCCTTTAGCTCCCACACTGACCAGTACTGAGTTCTAGTGGCCTGGGTGACACTTCACAAAGATGAAAGCAACAAGAACAGGGAAAGCAAAATACTTAGCAAAGTCTCTTCTACAGTGGGGAGAGCTAGAGAGGACCCCAACCTCAATGGTTCCAAGCTGACAACGAGAGGAAGTCGAGGAGGCTTAGTGTGGTGGTGAGACATGGAAATTCTGCACAGAATCGGGCCTGGTAAAGAGTCTGCAAGGACAGCAAGGCAGGCAGACACAACTCAGTTCAGACAGGGAGGATCTGCTGCGGCTTTTTAGAAACGTCATTTTCACACCAAGCTCTTGGCTACTCCGCAGAGAGAAACCCTCATGGTTGTTTACCCAATAAAGAGGAACTGAGGTGACATTCACCCAGAAAATCACATCTCAGCAGCACTGAAAAGATGACAGTATCTCCGATACAATGTGTGACGCTGCCCTCTTGCTGTTTTTAAGTCAAAACACTTGTATTCTTACACCACTGAAAACTTCACTAAAATTAACACAGTTGAAAAGGGAGTAAGTTGAGCAAGCAAAGATCAGAAAGAAGCAGTTTGCACTTGGGTGTCCAGTTATCCCCCACTCCATCCATGACTCTCTCTCAGGCTTTTTGGACACTCTGGTATTGTTCACTCACTACCCAGATAAGGGGACTGAGAAGAGGCATATCATAAGAGTGCATAATTGGCAGGTCCCAAGGTTCAGAAACCATAAGAGAAAGGTTGGTAGCTCCAGTTCTTTTGGAAGAGCACAGGAACTCTTAAGACAGGAAGCCTTAACTTGGAGGATTAACGTGGGGGTCTTAGTGAAGGGTCTGGGCGCATGCTACAGTGTGAGGTTATTTTTTCCCCATTGTCCCTCACTTCACTGCTCTGAAGTAACTTCAAGTATCCGGATTTAATATTCTACAAGAGGAAGAGGATTCCATGGGTGAATGCCCACAAAGGGAGAAGTACACAGCGCTGATCCCAAATAAAATGAGAAGTCTGAGCCCCCAGCCAGGATGCAGCGAGGCAGAGCTGCCACCAGGGGGAACCAGGGATCACGTCCAGTGTATCGGCTCGCGCAGCCTCGTAGATGCCTGGAGGGTGGGGTAGGTGTAAGGATTGGACAGATGTCTAACACCTGCTCAAGGTCCGCTCCTGACCCGCTTCCCACCCCTCAATCGCAGACCCAGTTTTTCAGCTCATTATCACTCTGGCCGGTTCCTTTGGTGAGAAACCTTCCGTTCCGCAAAGACATCTTGGAAAAAAACCACCAGACAGGTGAAGAGCTTCACGCTCTGCCATCGGGGTTCACAAAAAGAGCCCCACCTGCCGCCACCCCGAGGGCTGGGCGCACTGCACCTTTGCTAGCGCTTCCGCATTGTGCTAGGGCCCAGAAATGTTCCAGACCCCCTCCTCCCGCCCCTCCCTAGGCGGGTACAAAGAGTAGGAGGACGGAGGCAGAGAGCGAGGGGACAAAGGACCAGACCAGGAAAGGGCCTTTAACCATTTCTCTGCGGTGGCCTCTGACTCACTAATCTGCTCAGTAATAAAAATTGGAAGCTGCGCGGGGCCTGCATCCCACGTGGTGGGGCTGAGGTAGGGGTCCTTGGTCTCGACCTCTAGCATCCATCATTGGCCCTGCCCTCCATTAACAGCCCAGCGAGAAGCAGGAGACGTTTAACAAGCTCCTTCCAGCTCTCCCCCGAGTTTGGTGTAATTTAAACCCGGACCTGCGGCTCGTGTGGGCTCCCGACTCCCGCGCGCAGCCATTTAATGTCGCAAACACTTCAGTCAATTATCCCCCTCGCGGAGCTTCTATTTAAAGAGATATTGTCAGGTTCTTAAGCCTCAGATCAGACCTGCTGCTTTCTCCTTCATATACAAAGACTCAAAACAAGAGTTCTTTGAGGGTTGGGAAAAATGCAATTAAGCAAAGCCTTCGCAACCCGTTCTACCCTGCCGGGGCACCCACGTGCGGATCGTGGGAGCTGGAAAGCGGTGGGGGCGGGGAAGTACTAAGTCCTTTCCATTTGGAGCCTCTGGGAGTGAATGGATATAAGGGTGGGCCAGTAGAAGTGAGGGCTTGAACTTCAAAGATGAAATTTAAATGCATCTGGACCTGAGGAGCCAGAGTTGAGCTGGGTAGGAGTTGTGGGGGGCAGTTACCCCACAACGTGAACGAAGTTGAGTTCCAGGTCTTCTTGGGACAGAGGCAGAGGGAGTTTGTTACCTCAGGGGACAAGTGGTGACCAACACCAGAGATACTGTCTCTCCAATCCCTCCCCCGACCAAATGCTTTGTAATGAAGCAGGAGTTTCTATTCCAAAAAAACTTAAAGAGCCAGATTTCTTCCTAATCTGCCTTGTGACCGTAAAGACTCTGGGGCCCCTGGGTCCTCCCGTTCTCCAACTTGGGAGGAAGGGAGACTTTGGTAGTTTGCACATCATCCTCAGCATCAGTAGGCTTTGAAGAACCAACTCTGATGTTTGCCTGGTTGCCAGAGTATTGAGAAACTAAGCAAGGGGAAAAAGACCCGGCAGAAACCTAAGCAGACTGAGCCTTTGGGCTGAGAGTGAGGGTCCGCCTTCCTGGATGGAAGGCTGAAGCCTATAGAACCACCTTCTGATAATAGAAAAGGCAAGTAGTAGGAAAGGTGAGAGATCTAGACAGGGAATACCAAAGAGCACAAAAATGGGTCCCTTTCTTCTGGTGGAGGTCTTGCTTTGGCAGTGGGGACAGGTTTTCAGATGGGAAGGGACTCCAGGAAGAGACTTTCCGGAAAAGTGAGGGACCTGGAAGAAAGGGAGAAAAATTCCACTGGAGCAGAGACAAGAGGTTAGGGGAGCAGGGCTTAGTCCTTCACCTTTACCGCTGAGCCTGCAGCACCACAGCCTCCGTGCCCCCTTGCCAAGGCTTAGACCCAGGCACCGAGAGGGGCAGAGCATTGGCCTCTAATTCCGGGCCGCTATCAGGCCCCGAAGCCTCCCCGATCAGACTGGGGATGTCTGGAGCTGTGGAACGTCGGCGCAAACCCAAGCGGCCAGAGCCGGTGCCGCCCTCTGGGTGGGGGCTAAGGCCAATGGGGGCTTGCACTAAGGATGGGGGCGCTCCCTCCAGCACCTCATGTGAGCGCCACCGCCCAGCCCCCGAAGACTGGGGTGAGTTTGGTAGGGCCATCAGGGCCCCCGCCCGTAGACGTGCTGCCTCCTCCTCTGTCATGGCACCCAGGGCCAGGCTCATGCTCCGGCCCAGCTCCGGCCGCTCGCTGCCCTGTGCCCGGTGCCGACCCGAGCCCTTGCCCGCTGAGCCGGCCTCACCACCATGGCCATGGCCGTGGCCGTGGCCGTGGCCACCCGCCGCTCTCGCAAACCGCGCCAGGAGAGGCCGCGGTAGGCGGCGGGGGCTGGGTCGTCGACGCTCCGGGCTGGGTTCGGGGGCCGGGCGGCCAGGGGGACTGTCGGAGTTGGAGCCCCGGGCTGCTGCGGCGGCTGCGGCTCGGCCCCAGGGCCCGGTGAGGGCCTGCACACAGGTCCCATGGCCACGGGCTGCGGCCAGCTGCAGGGCCGTGAGGCCCGCACGATTGGTGCGGTCTAAACGAAGGCCGAGGCGGCGGAAAGAGCGCACCAGGAACTCCAGCACAGCCCCGTGGCCGCACGCCGCCGCCCACATCACAGGGCTGTTGCCCGCGGAGTCGGCAGCTTCGGGGTCGCCGCTGAACTGTACCAGCAGCTGCACGGCGTCCAGGTGGCCTCGCTCGCATGCCAGGCTGAGTGCTGTGCGCCCGCGCTCATCTCGTAGGTTCACGGCCGCACCCTGCTCAAGCAGTAGTCGCACGAAGCGCGCGCGCATCGCGGGGTCTGGCAGCCCCACGGCCACCATAAGCGGCGTGCGACCCTGTTCTGCGCGGCAGTCGATGATGCTGCGATCCAGTGCATCCAGCACGAAACGGGCCAAGTGTACTTTGCCCGCCTGCATGGCCTCCAGGAAGGTGCGCGTACCCGCTCGGGGGCATAAGTCCTTGGGCTTAAGCATGGTCTCCACCGCCGCGCCGGGGCGGCTCGGCAAGTCCGCACGGGGGCGCCCCTGTTCCTGCACCGGGCAGGGGGGTGCAGCCCCAGCCCGCACTCCCGTACCGCTTCCTCCGCGCGTGGGCAGCTGCGGCCGAGGTCCAGAGGTTCCTATCCCGGTAGATGAACGTCTCGAGCAGCTCCTGGGCCGAACGCCTGGCGTCTCGCCGCTTCCTCCTCAGGTTTTCTCCCTGTAGATGTGGGTTGCTTCGCTACTCTGGGGTCCTCTCCAGACCCACCACTAGACAAGAGCCCAAGCTCCGCACCCTCCTGAGTTTCCTGCCTTTTTTCCGGTGTCCGACACCCCTCGGTCTCTTGTGGCTTGGAGCCGCGCCACTCACCCGCACACGGGGCAGCCCCCGCTCCCCTGCTGAGACGGTGGCGCCCGCCGTGAGTGCCTGCCTCCAACCCAGGCGGGGCGCGCCGCTCCTCAAGCTGCTGGCGCCGTTCCTCCGCCTCCTCCCCTCTTGCGGGGGCCGGGCCACGCCGGGGCGCTTGCTTCTTACTTAGGGGGTTCAACGGCGCGGGAGCTGCGGGCCGCCAGGCTACCTGGCTTTATATCCTCGGGGGTCTCCATAGCAATGGCTGCCCTAGAAGCGTGCTGCGCCGTCAGGGCAAACACAGACCGGGCGCGGGAGACCGCCCCTGACTTCCACCCCTTTGTGGGCCGTAAAGTTAGGGAGCGGCTCCTCCTCCGCGCTCCCCTGGGAATGCGGCGGTGGTTGCGGGGACTGGGGCGGGGGCTGTTCGCTGGGGGCCATATGCACCCGGCCGGGCCAATCCCAAAGTCTCAGTCTTCTTTCCCCGCCCTCCGCCTCTGCTCAAGTCGGTGCCCTAGGCTCCTTAAAAACGTCGGGATCGCGGGTTCGTCGGGGAAAACCGAGAGCTGCCTCCAGCGGTCCTGAGTGAAAGGAAATGGTACCACAACAGGGCAGAACTGGACCATGCACGAGCTGGGGGCGGCGGCGAAGGGCAGATGAGAATTTGGGAAAAGACACTTGTACTGCAGCGGGGGATGGGAGAGCTCAGTGTGGCTGGGAACTGCCACCCGAAGTGCAGCGGATCACGCTGTCACACACAATTGTGCCTCCCGCACAGACACTTGGAGCAGGGAGGGGGGCGCACTCTCCAATTTCAGACGTCTCCAACCCTGACAACGCTCCCGCGTGCCAGCTCCGGGCGGATGCTGCGGAGCAGGCATGGCGTAGACTCCGCGACTGCGGAGACCCAGGGCGTATGCCCTAGGACCAGAGAGTGTTGCAGGAGCGTTAGGACTCCCTGGCACTACCTCCCAGCTCCTCCAGGACCTGCCGCCACCCGCAGAGAGCGAGTAACATAAGCACAGCGCTCAGGCCCTGACCCTAACTGATCTCTAAGGAGAGGAGATCACAGGATCCATCTTCCATTAGATGTGCGGAAAAACCATCCCGTGTCCTCTCACTCTGCCCACTACTGCTCAGCCCCGGGGAGCAGGAAAGTGGGGAACACCACAGGCACAGGTTGGGTGTCTCATAGCCCTGGGGTGTGTGGAGAGGGTGAGTAGGGTTGGAATGAATAGCTCCAAAGTAAGAGTGCTCAGGGCATCAACTACGGATTTTACTGAGGCTTCATGAACAGGGCATTGTGTTCCTGGCAGTGGGAAATACAGAGTCAAAAGCTGGGTCCTGGAAGAAAGAGAAAAGTGGAAGACAATGCTGGGATATAACAAGTGTCTTTTATCACCTGAGGGTTGAATACATCTTCCAAATACAAAACCAAGACAATCTGGAGGGAAAGGTGGAGAAGTGGGGAGGGGAGAGTTCTGGGGTCTTCTGAAGATAGGGGGCAGAATTGGTCCTTGGCTAGTAAGAAATGAGGGAGATAGTTCTGATAGGCGACTACAGAGGCAAAGGCACTGAAACAGGAAAACACCTGTAGGGGGCAGTGTTGAGAGCTGCTTTACGATGTCCTGTCCCATAAGAGACAGGAAATTCAGGGAAGAATGAAGTCTGCCTAAGTACGGCCATGGTAAGATACTGTGCAGGAGGTGTGCTGGGAAAGCTATGAGGTGAGGACCGCAAGTGCTGCTGGGAAAATAGTGGGCCCATGAACCTCTCTGCACTCCCAGGTTTCATGGATGCTCACCTTGGACTCCAATCATGCCCTACAGTAGGGGTTTTTCCACTCCCCTCTGCCATGTGGGGAACATGTAATGTATACCTACACACACTAGAAGCACCTTTTCTCTTTTTGCATTTTTAAAAAAGCCCTTGGCCAGGTGTCTGCCAGTTTTATTTAACAATGTTGTAGAAGGGGCACAGTATTTGATATCAAAGTTAAGTTCCAGCCTAGAGGAATGTACTAGCAGGGTAGCCCCAGGCCTGCATGTTTTCATTTGCAAGAGGATGCTAATACTAACCCTACCTGCTCCACACAAGAGCTGGGGAAAAGTATGTGTAAAAGCACTGCATGGTTATTCGGAGGGAAACCCTTAAAGCCCAGTACTCCCTCAACCCCAGATCTGAGGCAAGACTCTCCAGCACCAGTAAGGGGGCAGGGATGCTTTCCCTCTTTGCCTAGCAGTGGAAAAAGATTCCCCCCTCTTTAGGACTCAGTTTCCCTTTTCAACAGCATGAAGCAGACCCTTTCTGTCTGCTTCCAGGGTCAGGGGAAGGGGTACCTCTGGAATCTATGTGTGATAGGCCAGGCTGTGCACCCCCCACACACACACACACAGGTGGACAAGAGAAGCAGGAGAAACCCTGCACCAAGCAGGTGCACTGGGCCCTAAAGAACCAGACCCCATCCTTTCTGAGCCTCCTTGGGCCAACTCAGCTTCTTCTATGCCTCTATTCCCTGTGCTGATGGAGACAGCTCTGGGGAAAAGGAAGAGCCACAGCAGGGCCCCTTTAGGGTCTCATCCTTGCCTGTGCTGGTTCTCTTTGGAAGGTACAGCCAGTTCCATTGGCCCCAGATGGCATGCCTGACCTGGCCAAGCTACAGTGGGATATGTTGTGGTGCCAGGTCTCAGGCCCTGGAGCCTTTGCTCTGACTTCCTTCCCTACGGGCTCAGTATGTTCTGAACAGAAAAGAAATAGCAAAGCTGAAAAAAAGCTGAGACTTTGCTGCAGAGCACAAAGGCACCAACAGCCAGAATTAGAAGCTGTCGCTTAGGGAGCTGAAGCCTGACAGAAGAAGGAGCTGAGGCAGGCAGGGGGCAGGCAGGCGCTCACACACCTCCTTCCCTCCCACTTGCCCAACCTCTCCGCTGTCAGGCCCTAGGCTGGCAAAAGGCTTCCTCCCAGAGGTATCTCAGTCTGCAAGCCTGTCACTCTGTCTGCAACTGCCCTCTCTCCCAGGCCCCTTCTTTCCTTCTCAGGTGTCACCAGCCCCCTCACCCTGTCACGTTGCACTAGCTTGGCAGGGTTGGGCCTGGTGGCACGTGTCTGGGAGATCCAGAGAACTGCCAGAGGTACAGGGGGTGGGTGAGTCAGCAGGGGATCTGGCACTGAGTCAGCAATGGAATTGGGCAATAGGTAGGGACCCTTTTCTTTGTGCAGAAGGTGAGATAGACAAGTAGAAAGGGAACCTGACCCTGGCCTCACAGGTATACAGCAGGGATGGAACCCAGGTGCCCTTCACCTGCTCCAGTGCTGGAGGGAGGGCATCAACTCTTCCTTTGCACATCCCCTGATACTGAAGGTTAATTCATCTCTAGGATCCAAAATGGCATTTGCCCAGGATGTTCAGCCTGCCCTGTTTCCTGCCCTGCTTCCTGCCATTTTTTCAGAGTATAGAAATCAGGCAGGTGGGTATGCAGGTCTGGCTTTATGAGAAGCAGTGCAGAGACCCCTCCAGAAGGAAAGACTGCATCCCCTTCCCCATTCTTGGGTTGCCAAGCTCCAGTGGGGGCACAGCCAGCCTAGTCTGGCCTGGAGGCAAGGGGGCATCAGCTTCTCCTTTTCCTGAGCAGTCAACCGCAATTGCTGAAACTATTGCTCTGGCTCTGGCTCTGGCTTATGCTCATGTGCATGGTTCAATGAGTTCCTCTAGACCTGGGTCCTTATCCAGAGGTTCTACCCCAAGGGATGAGAGGAGAGGAAATATGGGGTGGCTGGCTGCCTGCCTGGTGGGTTGAAGTCAGGGCTTTGCCCTGGGGTGTAGATGTCTACCCCAGTGGTGCCCAGTGTGTCTGCAGGGTGGGGGGCAGGTTCATTAGTGCCAGGCCTTCTATGAATGAGCAGTCCTCCGTCCTTACCCTGTAGCCAGGATAGGTGGGACCCCAGAGGCAAGGCCCTTAGAGAGATGGGAAGGGGGAGGGTGCCCCTGTTTACTTTCCAGTGACACAGGTGCTCACAGCTAATGGCACTGCTGTAACTCTCTGATAAGAAAACAACCTCTTCCCAGCATCACCCCCACCCTGCTTCTCCCAAGCCAGGGCCTGTCCCACTTGGGATTTGGGACTGTGCTGTAGGTAGAGTGGCTGCCCACAGCCCCTCTACAGCAATTTTTTGGTCAAACACAGCTACCACAGGGGGCTGTGCATCTGGCCACTCTAGGCTTTCCCAAAGAGGTTCAGGAACCTAAAGTTTAGGCACCTTTGCACTCGGCCCTTATGCTCCAGTTCTGAGTGTGGAGATAAGAAGGGCCACATCTGTGTGGGGGTAGAAAGGGAGTGACATCATTTTCCAGTGGTTGTGGTATTAAGTAAGCAGAAGGGGAAGTTACTCCTCTTTAAGCCCAGAGGCAGGACCATTCCACTGGACTCTGGAAGGGACCTCACCCTGGGTTAAGTTCCCAAGGATTTTTTTCCCCAGCCAGCTTCATTTCAGGAGTACTCCACTCCACTGTCCCCCATTTCCTAATTGTAGAATAGAGGCCAGCCTTAGGTTGGAAATACTGGGTCACGGTTCTTTGGTAGGAGTAGGAAGGAGAAAAATAAATAAACTTCACAAATTCAGGAGGGGAAATGATGCTGACCTTGTCAGGCAATCCTTAGTAGAATGCATGTTAGGAAGTACCCACCCTAGGCCTAGGAAAAGGGGTGAGCTAGGTTCAGTGTGGGAGAGTACCCAGGAGGCAGACCTCTGCCCTCACCACCAGCCCCACATATCTCAGCAGCTGAGGGCCAGTCTGCTGAGGTAACTTTTCCATATCTGCCTCCTATTTGACAAAGCAGGAATGAGGGCAGGGACTTTCTGGGAGTACTTGTCCTAGGGAATTTTAAGGCAGTGCCAGGCTTTATCTCATGGAACTGATAACACTACCTACTCAGGGAAGACTGGAGATGTGGCCTAAAAGCCTTGTGTCCACATTGTGGCAGGAGGGGCTGGAGTTTGGTCCTGCTTGAACCATAGGTGCAAGAATAGAGGTTCCAGGTGGGTAGGTCCAACGCTCCAAGAGAGGAAACTGAACTCCAAGTGGGGTAGCACAAATTTCACACTAGGAAAGGCAGAGTGCGGCCAGGGCTCCATTTCCTGCCTCCTGGTCCATAGTCTTTTGCCCTCAACAAATATATAACACTCATCCAGAAGTGAGGGAAAGGATAACTGTAGGAAATCAGCTTGGAGAAGACTTCTAGGCCTCAGATGGGCCCCTGCCTTGATGGAACCTCATTTCTGCCTCTCCTCTAGCCTGGCTATTGAGGAATAGTCTCAGATGTTGGAGCTCTTTCCTCCCAGGGGATGGACCCATGTCCTACAGAAGGGTCTGAACATCCTTGCTAAACGTCCCAAAGGAATGGGGCATCAGAGGCGGCTCTCCTGGGTGTCTTCCATAGTTGTGAGTGGGTTCTGGTCACATGGCTCCTTGGAGGCCTCACAGGCTCTCTCAGGCTTGTCCTCAGCCTCAGAGGGGATGCAGGCCCTGAGGCAGGCCCTCACTGACTCCTTTACCTCAGCCTCCAGGCCCTTCATCCTGGCCTCATACTCTGCCAGGGCCTCCTGCTGGAACTGTGGAGATAGCAAGAATCACTGTCTGGCTCAGGAAGGGGCCCCTGTCCACTTTCCTTCCTATGGACAGTGGAACAAGGAGATGCCTGGTCTGTTCAGAGCTCCCAGAAGACTAGGTTGGGAGTTGGGGGAGGAGGTAGTGGAGCCTATCAGGGAGTCTCTCAGGAGAGGGATCAAGCAAAGAGATTTGCAGAGGTGCCTCGTTTGAAAGCACTTTGAGATCCCCTATGACAATCAGTGACCCACTGGTAAGGAACTACAGCCCCCTTTCCTTAACTCGTCCAGACTTTTCTTCAGGAACAGGGCCCCTTCCCACCCTGGAGCTTATCCATCCCTGCTGAGACCAGGCCAGTGGTCCTGTTACCCGTTTTTCCATATCCTGGATCTGTTCCAAGCAGGCTGCCTGTTTTTCCTCCAGCTTCTCCTGGTGCCGCTCCAGGGTATCTGTCATCTGGGTAGTAGTGAGAGGCAGGGAATCAGGGTGCCACAAACTGGCAACCTGGGCTAGAATCCAGCTCTAACCTCAGCTAACTAACTGTAAGAGACTTGAGACAAGTTGCTTAAACTTTGGGCACTTTTGTCAATTTGTAAAATGAGATCATAGCACCTGGTTCATGGGATTGTGAAGCGTGGTGCCTGGTACAAGGTCAGGACACAGTACATGGTTGCTCTGTCACTGTGGTCAGCAATCCCCAGGGAAGCTTTAGGTACAATCTCAGCAGGTCTTTCCTTCCTCTTTCCTCTTCTGGTATCTCAGGAGGTCCCCCTCACACACCTCCAATCCCTTCCTGCCCTGGACAGCTAGCCTGTGCAGTCTCCACCTAGGGAAGCTGGCCAGAGACAGATCCCTTGAGCTTCCACACACAAGCCAGATGGGATGCCCCTCACATCCCCGGTTGCATGGACAGTTATGGGTGATGTATATCCTAAGGGCAAAGGAAAGACCTGGGGTTACCCCTTCTCACCTATCAAGAGAGTGTTTGAGAAAGACAATCCTTACACACCTGCTTGATGGCCTGCACCACTTCCTGGATGTGGGAGTTGTTTATCTCTCTCTTCATCCTGTTAGTATAATGGAAATTTTAGAACGGGCAGGAGGCCCCTGTGGAGAGTCGGGTGGGATGAACTCTCAGGTATAGGCAATGAGAACTTCAAAGCACCAGGAAAAAGCAGAGAAGCAAGCTTGGGAACCCAAGGAAGATGGAGGGAGTCACTGGAGCCCTGGGGCCCTCTGACAGGACAGCTTCCTCACTAGAACATAGTGTCCTTCAGTACATCCATAGGGAGCACAAGTGGGGAGCAGAGCTGCCAGAATGGACAGGCTGATGCCCCAAGGCTTCACCTCCCTCTCTGCATGCTAGATTCTCCCTCTGGTGTTCCTTTCTACTCAAGTAGTGTTGGCATCTGTGTTTTGCCTAAGGAGGACACTTTCTGATTAGAGGTGAAAGAGGTGGGATCTTCTTCAGGAGCCAAGGAAGGCTCTGAGAAGTGAGTTAGGATCCACTTGTAGGGAGTTTTTGTTTGTTTGTTTGTTTGTTTTTCCCCCTACTTGGAGTGGGATCTGCTTAGCGCTGGGCATCCCCTCCCAGGCTCACCTCTCCTGGGCCATCTTGTCTGAGGCAACTTTGGTCATGGCCTGGATTCGCTCCAGCCTCTTGGCCTCCAGCTTTTTCTTCATCTCTTTGGTGTCACTGCAGGAAGACAGGCATGAGGGACATGCTTTGCAGCCCAGCCCTTGCTGGGCAGCAGGGAGGGGTGTGCAAAGGAGGCAGCCATACATCTCTGAGGTCTCTTTGAGGGTCTTCAGCTCTGCAGCGTGTTTCTCTCTGGCCAGCTCTATCATCTTAGCCATTTGCTGTGTAGGAGGAAGGATGTGCTTAGTGAGAAGCCCTTAGTTGTGGGGAAGGGTTGGGGTTGCTTGGAGTGTGCTCTGTCCCCAGCCTGGCACCTCAGCCACATGCTGCTCCTTGCGTTTCAGAATGCACCGGTACTGCTCCTCGCCCTGCTGCTGTAGTTCCTGCTCCAATCTGTCCTTCAGCTCCTGCACAAGCGCGTCTGCGCCCTCAGTGCCCTCGCCCCGGGCGACGCCACCAGTCTCCTCGCAGGGCAGGGTCCTGCGGAGGCCACGTGGGAACAGGCCCTGAATCCGAGGTGGTGCCGCCCGGAGAGAGGGGTGCCCCCGCAGCACTTACCTCTTCTTGCGGGAGCCCTTGCCCGGGCGGAGTTTGCTCCTGGTGCTGGGCGGCTCGAGCTCAGCCAGCTGCGCCGCGCCGCGCTGCAACAGCTCCTCCCAGCGCCGCGCGCCTCGCCGCTCCAGCTCCCGCAGCTCCTTCTCCTGGCGCCGCTGCAGCTTCACGATGCCCTTCAGCTCTCGCAGCTCCTCGGGGCTGGTGGTCCGCGGTTCTGCGGGGGCCCCCATGAGGCATGCTGTCACCCAGATCGTCCTCCCTGTCCTGCTGAGCCCCCAAGGGGCCCCAAGTTCTCCCCGGGTTCATACCCAAGAACACAGAGCTCAGCAGGTCTTACCCACAACTTCTTTCGGCGCCTCCACCCTGGCCCTGGCCACGGCTTCTGCAAGAGCACAAGGTTGGACTGGCAGATGCCCTGGGCACCCCTTGGCTCAATTGAGCCCCTCCCTGCTCCCTGAGGGTTGCAGTAGGGGCATCCCTGCAATGCACTTTCCCAGTCTTGAGGCTTCAGTCCTGCCCTTCCCAGATGAAAGTCTTCATCTTTTGGGGCCTTTGGGTGCAGTCTGAGAAGTGGAGTCTCCTCCATTAGGTAAGCAGACCCCAGAGTGCCTACCTGCCGATCCATTGCTTGCTGGGGCAGATGGTCCATTTATCTGTCGACCAACCGGACTCATGGGTGGAAAGGGCTTCTGCATAGGAAGAGTAGGTTAGAAAGGTGGTGTCAACAGCCCTCTTTTCCTGAGCAGGTTCTCTACCCTTACCCCAACCTTCCAAAGAGAGAGCAAAGCTCCTGGGGTCCCTGGCAGTGGTCCAGGTGATACAGACCTCTGGCAAACCTCCCATGGCCTCCTTGAGCTTCATAGACTTCTTATCATGGGCATTGAAGAACTTGATGGGGTTGGCAAGAGCCACAGTGAGATCTAGCAACATAGGGCATTACCAACATGATGTGTGTGAAAATGGACCTGGAAGCCCCTCCTGTCCTCACTCTGGAGGCTGGCTTCATGGGAGGAAAAGGGAATGGATAGTCTGGGGGTCCTAGCAGACCATGGACCTCTTACCTGCCCAGGTGTCAGGTACATAGTCCTTCATCTCCAGGAAGACAAACAGCGCAGGCATGGTGAGGGGCATGTTGCTCTCACTGTGCAGGCACAGATGGTGGTATCCTGTTGGATACAGTGGGGTGGGGGTGGACAGTGAGCCAGAGCCCATTCCTGCCCAGCACTACACACAAACAGTCCAGCACTCAAGACTTCTGGCTTTAGGATCAGAGAGACAGGTCTGAATCTGGTTCTGCACCTCCCTGACTGTGCAACCATTGGCAGGTTACTTAACTCTCTGAGCCTTTCTTCCTTATGAAATGGGAATAATATTGTCTGCTTCATGTGGTTATTGTAAGGATTGAATGAGAATGTGTTATAAGCCCTTAGCACATTTTAAGTCCCCATAAGTGTCAGATACTCAGAAAACTATGCCAGTAGCTCCAGAAAATCATGAACATTCTGTTAGGTGGCAGAGTTTCCACCTGTAAGCTTCCTGGGGAGGTACCATTCCTGTCCCACTCCTTAGAGCTGATAACATGAGGAGGATATGTGAGGTCTCAGGGCCTCCTCCCTGAAGTTATCCCACCTGTGGGTAGGCCCCTGATGCTGGCCTTTCCCTCCGACGCCTGCGAAGGGTGAAAAAAGAACGCTTCCTTACCAGAATTCAGGGCGTTGATGGGGATGATGCGGTGGCCAAGAAATTTGTTGCCCTCCTCCATCACAGCTACTCTGAGGGAGGCCAGCTCAGGCATTAAGATCTGGGGAGGGTTTGGGACAGGTCAGGCTGGGAGGGGGCAGAGGAGTCAAGCTGGCCCCCTCCCTGGCTCCAGCGGTTTTAGCGTCAATGTGAGAACACGGCAGGTGTTACCAGATTTGGTGATGACAGACAGAGAACACACCCTCAGTCATGTACATGATATCCTCACAGTTCTTGCCATGACTGGTCTCACATAGTGAAGGACTGGGAGATGCAGCCCAGAGCTGTGGGAGCCTGGGGCAGAAAATCCTTAGCAACTTTGACAGTCGGTATTCAACAGGAGCAAGAGACTCCCAGGATCCCATGGGTCCCTGAGCCCCAAACTGGGAGTTTACATTTTTGCCTCTAATCCCAGCATATGCACATGAATACCCCTCCACACGCACACATGTACACACACAACTGACAACCAAGCAAACTTCTGTGAACCTGTGTTCAGGATTCTTGAAACTCAGGAGGGTACAGGTGAGGGGCAGGGAGAGGAGGAGAAAGATCAAGGAGGCCCCTGTATTTCCTCTTATTTGTAAACAGAAGCCAAGGACTAGGGGCAGACCCCAGTCCCTACCCTGCCCTACCCCCACCTTCTCAAAGACAAAGGGCTCCTCCTTCCACACAGGATTGATGGAGTTGGGACTGGGTGACAACTTGGTGCGATAGCGCCTCTTGGGGTCCCCTGGAAGACCAAACAGCTCCACTTCCACATAGGTGCGCACACTGCGTTCTGACAGGAACTGCCCAGAGATGACCTGGGAACGCGGATCCAGGGAAGGTCAGCATCAGATCCCCCACCCAGGCTCTTCCCTAAGCACCCAGGCTTCTGGCTCCCTACACTGAAGAATTTCTTCTTGTGAAGAGCCCCATTCAGCTCTGGCTACTGAGTAGAGGCCATGTGGATCAAGGGTTACAGCTGAGCTCTGAGGACCAAGGTGCTCCCAGCATTCAGGGAAGAGGCGTGCTGCCCTACCTCCCCCTGGGCTCTGGCCTGTTCTGCCCACTCTCCCTCCCCTCCCCCACCCCAACCACAGCCCTTCCCCTTGGTTTCCATGGGGACCAAGAGGCAGCCTCCAGTGCTGAGAAGGAGGCAGTTTCCAAGGCAACTTGCTACTGCAAGAACTGGCTGAGTTGAAGTCTTCAGGATATCAGGGGAGGGGTCTGGGAATAGAGAGGTGGGATCCTGGGCCTTTCTCCTGGAGACCCCGGTGCTCCCAGCCACTTGTCCACCTCAGGACTTGCCGTAATAGAAAGGGTGGTAGCTACCACCACATCAATTCGGTCCACAGAGAAGGGATTGAACTGCTTGTCCAGTCGGCGCATGAACTCGTGCTTGAGGAGGTAGCCACTCTGTCCATTGAACTCGAACAGTGCCATGTTCTGCTGCATGGGCAGATCTGGTGGGGAGAGTGAAGGGACACAGTGAGGAAGGACTGGCCCTGGTCTGAGCCCTCTATCCTCACTCTCTAGCCCTTCTTGTCTTGAGAATGGGGAGATTCATTGTGTTACAGCCTAGTTCCTTGGGTTGTCTCTTTTTTCAGAAAGGGTCCACAACCTGGGATCAGCAAGGCTGCAAGCTCACAGTGGGAGCTGGGGCGGGTGAAGTGGGTGTTCCCACAGACACACCTGGGCAGAGTGGCCAGAACCCATGGCAGCCCCTTGATTTCTTCACATCCTTGTTCACACATGACAACTGTACAGGAATGAGCCAATGCATTCACACCCAGAGTGCTCTGGCATGCTCCCAGAGGCAAAACAAACAGCAGGGTACACAATCTTTTCCAAAGACCCTCCCAGGGAGGGGCAAAGGTGAACTAGGCGGGGCCCAGGAGAGGGTTCTCAGGGGCTGAGAGTGCCCTCACCCATCGTCTGGAAGTTGAGGGCAACCATCTGGCATCCAGCGTTCCAGAACATCTGGGGCATGTAGTTGGAGGAGTCCATGCGGGTGCCCTTGGGGTAAATGCGACTCATCTGGCGCTTGTTGTAACTGCCTCTGAGTATAGGAGCCAGCCAAGGCTGCCTGCACCAGGAGGACCCAACAGCCTACCCAGAGAATCCTGTTCCCAATCCTCCCCCCAGTGCCCCACACCAGCTTATTGAAGCCTCAAGGATACTCCACAAACTGCACCGAGGCTTTGGAGAGCAGGTCATAAGCCTTGAGCTCTGTGAAGGAGGAGATGACATAACTTCGGTTCTTCTCTATGCAGAGGAGAAAGGGAGAGAGGAATCTATGTTTGTCTGTCCCCTTCATATAGAGAGGCCTCCAATCCATTATTTCCACAAAAACCTGAGGGTTTAGGGGCTGACCTTTGGAAGAAATGTGTAAGGAACCGTGTGTTTGGGTAAAAGGTATTCACGGTGAACAAGCATAGGGATGGGACAGGTGTCATGGTCCTGGAGAAAGAGGGCTGCATGCTGAGAATGCAGGAGGCTGTGGGAAATGTATTGGTCTGAGCCTAGTTGTCAGGAGCATGCTTGAGCATGTTGTGTGCACACACACGTCTGTGCACATGCAGAATATGAGAACGTTCCATGATATTCACAGGGAGTGAGGCATGTAGGCAATGGCTGAACACAAGGAAGGAGAGGTGTTCACCATGGTGTATGCATGGGTGTGCCTGGATGGGGTGCAGGCTATGCAATCAGGGATGAGGAGTCAATGTTGAAGAGCTCCAACTGTGCACAAAAGTATTCAGATGGATGCTTGTGTTCGGGGCATGCATAGAGGGCAAGAGGCACACACTGGGCATGCGTCCCAAGAAGATCATGGCAAACAGCTGGGGAACATGCAAAGTGGGAAGGGTATACAAGGCAGATGTGAACTGGCAGCTTTCTCTACTTTTTGCCCACTCCCGGGATGTCTCATTCCCCAGGGCCAGGGTTTCTGGATGTGGGCCAGCCCTAGCTGAAGTTCAACCCTGGAGCCACAGAACCCATAGAAGGCTGCAGGAGCCCTAGACAGGCCTGACTGAGGTGACCTGTCATAACGACCTGTCTGCCACCAACACACTCCAGAACATTCTGTTTGTTGTCAAGTTCCTATCTACAGTGCCGGGAGACTGGGAGACACTGCCACTTAAACAAGCCCTTTGCCTGACTCTTTGCTGGGTATTTATAGACAGGGCCCTAAGTCCAAGAAAGGGGGAGATCTCCCTTCTTCAAAACCCCACCCATCAAGCCACTCTGATCTGAGGACCATCTTCTCCTGAACCTAGCCTATCCTCCACTCACCCCCAGCCCCATGCGAACGTACGGGCGGAGAACTCGAAGGAGATGAACTTGGTGGGCTGGATATAATTAACTAGGCTGGACATCTCTTCATAAGCTGTCACCTCCAGGCCGGCAGTGCCCTAGGGAGTAGAGGGGAGTGTGGAGAGAGGATGGTACAGAACCCAGATTGCACCTCTGTGCTCCACCCAGAGGGCTTTGCAGCAGACGATGGCAGAGGGGCTTGGGACCATCCCCACACACCTCATCGGACTGCATCTTCTTCATCTCTTCTTCATCCAGGCTTCCTGACTCTTCCTCCTCTTCTACTTCCACCTCCTCCTCCTCCTCCAGCTCAGACCCTTCCTCACCAGTCCACACTGCCACACACAGCTGTGTCAGCACCAGCCTGCAGGGCTTCTCCAGGTCCTGCCCCTGTCCTAGTCCAGATGCCCTGACCCCCCTCGGCTTCTTTCACCTAACTTACCTGTGTCCTCACCTATTGGGGCCATGGGTGGGTCACTGCCCTCAGCCTCCCCGCCAGCATCTTTGCTGGGGGTTGCTGGACCAGAAAACTGGTTTTTCTTGTTCTTGATGAGGATCTTGCCCCGGAGATCCTCAGGACTGGGCAGAGGGATGCCTGGTTTCAGCTGTGGAGAGGATGCCTGGTTTTACCTGCAGGATATTTCCTGAGCTCCCAAATGTGACTTCCTCTAGGAAACCTTCTCTAATCCCCTTGACCAGAGCAGGAACTCCCCAGGCACCCCCATAGCAACTACTGGTGTGATGGCCTGGTTGCTCATCCATCCCTTCACTAAAGGGTAAAAAAACCTGGTCAATAATATACCGCTGAGTCTAGCACAGTGCCTGAAACTTGGCAAATGACAGGATCCCAGCCTCACAATCCAGCCAAATGAACCAATGCAGCACCAGCCTGCAGGGCTTCTCCAGGTCCTGCCCCTGTCCTAGTCCAGATGCCCCGACCCCCCTCGGCTTCTTTCACCTAACTTACCTGTGTCCTCGCCTATTTCAAATGTCTTTGGAAACACTCTTTCCCTAACCTGGCACCCATCTGTCCCAAGGCCCAGATGCCCAACAGCAGACTTCACTCACTGGGAATTTTTCCAAGGGCTCCGTGAGCAGCATATCCCCAAACATCGTCCTGCAGTACTCAGCCATCTTAGCCTGTTGGCGGGGTCTGCAAGGAGCAGAAGTGGGAATGGGAGTTCAACAGCTCAGCCCCAACCCTCTTGTCCATCCTCTTCTGCCCCAGACAACCCAGTTCAGGGGCCCAGGAGGTGAGGGAGGCAGGGACAAGGGCAGGGACAAAAGCTGAGGTTCCCAAGAGACTGTTTGAGACATGGGAGAGAGCCAGACTGATGGCCAGAGGTTAGACACAGCTGGGGAGGCAGTTGCAAGCAGAGATTGGGAACCAGGTAGAGAATGAGGATGAATGGGCCTGGATACGCACGAGTCCACATGGTTTTCAAATGACAGGATGACAGGATAGGGAGAGGTCTTAAAGGCACTTTCTGCAATTGCTTCAATAGCTTCCTGGAGGAGAAGGGGACTCGGCAGAGAGGCCAGTGTTCTGGCTGCCCCTCCCTGAAGCACCTTTCCCCACTCTCCCCGCAGCTCAATACATACACAAGACTGATGGCCTCTCCTGACCCCCCCACTCCCTCTGTCCCTGTAGTCCTCACACTGGTCTGAAGCTTTCCAGAATTCCTTCTGTCTAGCTTTACTCTCCTAGCCTCAACAAGGCCACTGCCACCACCTCCACCCAGAGCCTCACCTTGAACAAGATGTCTGTGGTCATGGTGAAGCCATGGGTAATAATGGGCTCCTCGTCAGGGGGCTTCCCCTTCCAGCAGTCCAGCTCCACACAGCGGCAGCCAGACAGCAGCACCTGGCGGTACATCTCAGCCGAGGAAAGGCCTGAGAACTGGCCGGCTGAGCCAGGATGGGGAAGGGGCAGGAGCATCATTCAAGGGCAGGTAAGCGCCCCCTCCCATCACAGGCTCTTATTGGCAGGGTAAGTGGCATGTGGATGACATCTGCAGATAATCTGGGGAATGGGAGCAGCCCTGTCAAAGGAGAGGTCAGCAACGGGTTGCCAGGGCCCACCTGTCAAGTAGGTATTGTGTGAGGAGTTGATGAAGTAATGATTGAGTGGCTGTGTCATGTCATGGTGGAGCAGCAGCTTGTCCTGAGCCAGCACACTGTTCTCTGGACCGCAGAGAAACCAGACCATGCCCTCAGGCGACAGCTGGCCTGGGAACAAGGGATAGCTATCAGGGCTTTAACCTGGCTGCCAGGGAAGGGCAACTGCCCGGGCTCAGTCCAGCTGACAGAGGAGGCGGGCCCTTAGTCCTCACCCCTCTGCACGTTGATGCCACTGGGCTCATACTTGTCAATGAGGCCCTGCACCTGCTCAGGCCTTGCTGGTGGGAACAGCAAGGAGTTGAGCCGAGAGTCACGCTGTTTCTGGTTGATGAATTTAGTCAGGTGCTCCTTGGTCATATAGGGTTTGGCCTTAGCATGGCTGCAGACCAGAGAGAAGAGCACAGGTCCATATTCCTTGGGCCTGGAGGTTTAGATAACCTTCTTCTCCAGTGAAGTTTCCTGATTTCCAAAAGGGCAATTGGGAGGAAGGGATTGCCAGCCACCACCTCTCCCCAAGCCGAGCCCAACCCAAGAAGCTCACTAGGAAGTGAAGATCTCATCTATTTCTGGCCGAGGACAGAGGCTCATGAGAAAACTCTTGTAGACGGATTCTGGGAAGTCCTCAGGATTGATAGCATCATTCTGAGGAAACAGACACTTTGTCACTTCTGTCCCCACCTACTCAGAGCAAAGACCCACAACTTAATCCCAGCTCTGGGCAAGGGTGCTTGATCAGAGAAGGTGCTCAAAGCAGACAGAGGACTGACACACTCAACACATTTGAGAACAGCCCTGATTGCTGATCAGACAGCATGCTTAACTAGTTTACTTTAACTCTGGTTGGATAGTGGCTAGTCCACTGGCTAGAACAGGATTGGAACTAAGAATGACTAGAACAAGGAGGAGGGATGATGAGAAGCGAGTGTTGCTGTTTTCCACAACAGGGGGCTACATTTTTTCTTTTTAAAAAAGTAATTTTTTTCAAAATAAAGTAGTTTGAATATAAACATGTATGTACCTAACAATAGAGCCCTGAAATATAAGAAGCAAAAACTGACAGAACTGAAGGGAGAAATAGATAATTCAACAATAGCTGGAAACACCAAAAGCATAGGGACTAAAAAAAAAAAGAATTGGACTTCATCAAAATTTAAAACTTTCATGCTCCAAAGAACACCATTAAGAAAGTGAAAAGAAAATCCATAGAATGGGATAAAAAAAAAAAAAAAAAGCTGCAAGACAGATATCTGATAAGAGATAACAACAAAGACAACCCAATTGAAAGATGGACACTGAATTTGAATAGATCTTTCTGCAAAGAAGATATAAAAATGACCAATAAGCACATGAAAAGATGCTCAACATCATTAGTCATTGGAGAAATGCAAATGAAAACCACAATGAGATACACTTCACTCCCACCAGGATGGCTGAAATAAAAGACAGTAACAGCGTTGGTGGAATGTGGGAAAAATGGAACCCTCGTACAATGCTGGTGGGATTGTAAAATGGTGCAGCTACTTTAGATAACAGTCTGGCAGTTCCTCAAAATGCTAAATATAGAGTTACCATATGACCCAACAATTTCACCCATATGTAAATAGCCAAGAGAACTGAAAACAAATCCACACAAAACCGTGTACACAAGTGTTTATAGCAGCATTATTCGTAATAGCTCCAAAGTGGAAAAAACCCAAATGTCCATCAACTCGTGAATAGAAAAATAAAATGTGTCATATCCATCCAATGGAATACACTTCCATAAAAAAAAGGAATGAAGTATTGACACATGGTACAACATGGATGAACCTGGAAAACCTTATGCTAAGTGAATGTAACCCCATGTCAAAGACCACATATCACATGAAATGTCCAGAGTAAGCAAATCTATAGAAGTAGAAGCAGAAAGTAAATTAGTAGTAATTGGGGATTCCATGTCTTTCTATTTTGTCCCCTTTCCCTTCCAAGAACAACAACAACAACAACAACAACAAAATTAAGTGTCTTTCAGGATCACACTGGAAAGTCAATATTGGTCTTAGTTTGGAGCAGAAGGTCTGGTCAGAGAGCCTGAATAGATCTCCCCAAGCTCATCTCTGCCTCTGGAGCAGCAGTTCCAAACCAAGATGAATCAGTAGCCTCAACTGGGACCCAAGGAGAGCAGATAAATAAGGAGTACATAGGTAAGGCAGGAATTCTGGAAGCAAGAAGAAAAGGAGAATGGATGAGTTGATCAGCCACAGGCAAGTGGTGGAGGCTGTAAGGACTACTGCTCCCCCACCCCATCCTGGAATCTAGTGTGACTAACTGCACTTGGGTGTCACCAACTCCACAGAGCTGTGACTAGGGAAAAAGTTCTTCCTGGATTCATAATGACAGTGAACTAGCAGTCTTTGTTTTATTCATTTATAATGTTCCAAATTCTTACTAAGAGAAAATTCTCCATGGAGTGCAGGTTCTGACCTACACAAGGGTATTGGTCAAGGGGGACAGGGAACTGAGAACTACTCCCCTGTCCAGGCTTGAATCCTGACTCAGAGCCATAACTGCTTGGAGGGATCCCTTTTGGTAATTTGCATAAGACACCTCATGGGGTGACTCTGCTTGCAGCTTAAAATTAAAAAATTAATTACATAATGAAAAAGAAAGGGGAAAATTCATCTCTATTTTGGCAACTCCACCTTGGTTCTGGTCCTCTCTGGAATTCTGCAGAACTCTTCTCTTCTGTCAGATAGCCACAGGCAGCCTCCTAACCCTGCTGACCCTATCTCACTGAAAACATTCATTTTCAACTTCCATCTCCAGTGCTAGAATGGGAACACACTGCCCATTTCTGCAGCTAGCCCTGAACACAGTCCATCAACTGCTGCTTCCCCAACTGTGCCACCCAGGGGTGTAGGATGCAGACCTGCTCAGAACCCAACATCTTGCCCTGGTCCCACCTCTGTGTCTAATATCAGTAACCAGTGGCTTTAGGGTTTTTTGTTTGTTTGTTTGTTTGTGGTGCTGGGGATTGAACCCAGGGCCTTGTGCATGCGAGGCAAGCACTCTACCAACTGAGCTATATCCCCTTTTTTGGGTTATTGATGGAACTGCAAGGTCATTTCTAGCCTCTCCATTCTCCACCATTCTTACCTAAGTTGTTCTCTGGTGGGAGTGAGAATTTGGTGAATGGGCTGAAGTTGGAGAACTACTCACCTTGCCCTTTGCCAGATGACAGGCACTGAGAGCAGCTTCTACCCGCTTGCGGTCAGCAGGAAACATCTGGAAAAAACTGAAGAAGCAAAGAAAGGCACCAAAGAGGAGTCATGCCTGGAGAGAGGAGGCCTGGGGGACTGGGTAGAAGTATGGGGAGGGAGTTGGGGAGACTCACTTCTTCACAGGAATCTTCCCTTCAGGGTTCAGTTGCATCTTGAGCTTTACCAGGCTGGAGGAATGAAAAGCGGCCCATCAGGGTGGGGGGCAGACATGCCTAGCCCTGTGGCTAAGGCCAGGTGGGCAGGCACTTACATCTTGTCCAGGAAGGTGCTGCGGGGAGCATTGGCTGTCAGTGGGTGCTTGGCCAGAGCTAGCACATCTTCAGCCCAGTCCTGTAGGACCACAGAGCCCAGAAGTCAGGCCCATGACCACTTGGGTGCCCCTGACCACCCCATAACCTGTGTCTCTCAGGAAGTTCAGGCTATCCCAGGTGTCAGACCCAGCCAGGTGCTCCTTGTGCACCTTGCCCACGTTTTCCTTGTAGGAGACAAAGTTGTGGAAGGTGAGCTCCACCATGTCAGGCCCGGATACCACCGTGAGTGTCTTCAGCAGGAAGTGGTTATCTGGAAAGTCCATGTTGAAAACATCCCGGAGCTTCTGGCTCTGTGACAAGTGACATAGTAAATGAGGGTTGGAGGCATGCTTTCATCCCTCTCCCGCCCCATCATCCACTAGAACTACAGCCCACTAGAGCAGAATCCCGCCCTGTCCTAGGAACCGGGCCTCAGCATCTCCGGATGCCTGGCTCTACTGGGGTAGAAATGAGAGGCCCACAAGAAGAGACTAGCTCAGGTGGTGGGAGTTCTGTGTTTTGTTTGCCACTTCAGTTTGAAGATGAATTTTTAGCTTCCAGAGTCAGGGAATCCTGCTTCCCACTAATCCCTTCCTCCAATTTTCCTACCAGCATTAGGCAAATACAGGCAAATCAGTAGAGGGCAAGGGTGTAAGCAATACTTCCCAGGCAGTTGGGGGTGCTCTAGGAGCAGGAGCCAGTCCCTCCTCCTATACCCTTCCTTGGCTCTGCCTGGGTCTTCGCTGCCCAGCCCAGGAACTATTGCCCGTGTTCCAGAGATCAGACTTCTTATCTCCACAGGGACTCCTGACTGTGCTCCATGGATCTGGCAGCCGTGTTGAGCCTAGGTTGCTCTGGGACCACCTACCTTGGGCATCTTGGCAAACTTCCCAAAGCGGGTGTCCCGGATGCTAGTGATATCCAGAAACTCCATCTCCTGGAAGGGAGCTCCCAGAAAGAGCAAAGAAGGAATGTGGGGCAAAAAGGTGAGGTCACAAATGAAGAACAGAACCAGGAGTTCTACACCCCTTCAAATCTTGGCCAACTACCCTCTCTGTATGCCAGTGCTTCCTAGAGACACCTGAACCCCAACCTTCTCTTCCCACTAATTAGGTTTTCCTATTTATGAAGACCCTCCTCCCTTCTTCTCAGTTTATCCCTTCCCTGGCACAGAAGCTATGGTCTGAAGCTTCTCCTCCAGCATCCTGATATCTCCCCAGGCTCCTGTCCCTTTCTTCTGCCTGATTACCAAGTGTTTTCTCTGATCTCTGAGCTTTCAAGTAATCCAGAGTCATGGGCAAAGCATTGCCCCTCAGCATCAGCTCTTTATCCTTTCCCTCTCTCTCCAGGGGATGTTAAGGCTGGAGCAACAGGGTTACAGGCAGCCATAGTTTGGAGTGACTACATTTTCTCTCCCAGAGTAAACAGCTCTGCCTGTAGAGAACCCCTCAGAACCACTCTTTCAGGACTCCCCAGCATTCATGCCTCTACCCCATACTTATCAGGAGTCTGGTTGGTCTCATTGGATGAGTAGGAGCTCGGGGGCTTGATAAGTAGAGGTGGCCTCACCTTACTCTGATAGGTCCAGTATAAGTAATACCCCTTGGGATCCACACGGAGGATAACTGGGGAGGCTACTGCAGTTTCCTGCAGAGAGAAGGGGTCTGTTCTGAGAACTCAGGCCAAGCTTCCCTGGCCCAGGCCAAGGGTTTCAGAGTTCATCTTCCTAGAAGGTGCTCATCCCAGGAATCTGAAGGCATTTCCTTAAGAGCTGGGAGGGGTTGAGGACTGGAGATAGCATTTCTGGAAAAGAAGAGGCTTTCCCTCTAAATTCCAAATAGAAGTGTTCCCTCTAGCCCAAACAAGGTCTTTGTCCCCACCTAATCATGTTCTCAAGGGTCATGGTTAGAGTAAAGGGATAGAATGCCTGTTCCCAAGACTCCCTACTCCCACCTAGGAGAACTCAACACAGCAAGAATTAAGGTCCCTAATTCCTGAACCCATTGCCAAAGCCCTACACAATCCAGTTGCTGCCTAACTCCTCACATATACATCCTCCCTCCATGCTATCCCCATTCAACTGTCCCATAGTCACCAAGTGCCTCCCCACCTCCAGACTGAAGCACCTCAGTCTAAAATACCTTCAAGTTCCAGCCCACACCTCACCCCTCAGAAAAGTCTCTGAAGTGTGCTGTAACAATCAGAGTATTCATAGCCCTAAAAGCAGATCCAGGGAAATCCCTGGAATTCATGAACTCCAGGGCAATAAGCCTGAGCTAGACCATGAGCTTGGTGCTCAGTGCTTGAGCTTGGGGTTTGCCAAATGAGTAAGTGAATGATCTCACCTTCTAAGTCCCCGTTGTACTCACAGAGCACATAGGCTACCTTTTAGTAGACTGTTCATGTATATATAACAATATATTAAAATTGAAGTTTCCAACAAGGCATGATAGTTGCTACAGACCAAATGCAGAATTTACAAAGGAAATGATCAAAGAAATGTTCTCAGATGAGAGTTGTTGAGAGTCTGGGGGAAAGATTTTTGAGGAAGGCTATTTTGGAGGAAACAGTACTGTGAGCTCCATTCCCTTCCCTCTCCCAGGGAAGGGTTCGAGAGTTGAGGTACCTGAGTCCTCACCTCAAACCTAGGGAGGGGTTTCAGCTCTCATTGGAGAGCTCTTGTGACCCCTGCAGCTATGGGGTATAATGGACTGGACAGGCCTCCTGCCCAGGAAAGCAAGTAGATGACGTGCACTGACTCTGTGCAAGGCAGATCAGAGAGATACTTGTGTGTCAGGTGAGCCTGTACCCCCACAGCATGTTGCTGGGGTCCAGAGTGGGTCTATGGGGGATAGAGGGAAAAAGGGCCCAAAGCCCCAAGAAGCTGAAAATGGTAACAAAGGGCTAAAGAAGTAATTGCCTAAAATAGACATGTCAGGGGACCCAAGCAAGAGAGCCCAGTTCAGGATTGAGGGTCTCGCAAGAATCATTAAAAGGATCCAATAGGAAAATAAATGCTTTAAGTCTCTGCTGGGCGCAGAAAGCCTGAGCCAGTTTATGCTAGTAGCCAGTACTATTCAAGAAAGAACTCGATTACCCCTTCCCCCACTTGGTCCTGGAGGAAGAAGAGGAGGAGGAGGGATTCTCACCGCTTGCCCTATCTACAGGCTCTGCAGTTACCCCACCCTTGCCCCAAACCATTTCTGGAGGGCCCGATGCAATGCTAAAACAAGGTCTGAGTTTTGATGCTAAGTAGTTTCTGAAATAGGACTGAGTTTTGTAATGACCATTGAACTACTCCCCAAAGGTAAAAGTAACTTGGCTAGCTGAGTTTGTTTCCACAGTGAGGAGAGCTTGTCCCTCCAATGTGTCTGGAAGGATTATGAGAGACTAGAAAGGAGAGACTAGAGTCGGGGTTTGATTATCCCAGGCATTGTGCTTATTCAACATGGCGCAGCAAACCCTTACCATCTGCTAACTGGGCTGAAAGTAGTCTGGGAAACAGGGGCCTGTCTCACAGGGACATGTGCCCTGTGGCTAGGCTTGGAACTTCTTGCTCATATGAGTCTGAATCCAAGGAATAAATAGTGGCTCCACCCTTGAGAGGGGAAGGAGCCAACCAGGTACAAGTTGGGGAGAAGGCCACATAGCATATCCGCACCTGTGGTGACCCGCTTCCCACTCAGGTTATATCCAGTGCCCAGAGGAACTGAGAGAAGCCACGTCACTTTTCATTCTGAGCCACTTCCCTCATTCCAAAGACTCCTGGGACGTGCCATCTCCATGCTACCACCATGCCACATCAACCACAATTTCTCCTAGAGAAATTGAAAGCGTCTCACCATAGGGCTTCTCCCTATAGCCATGACAACCAGGTTTCTCAGCCTAGCCCAGCCATGAAGGGCCTACACCCAGACCCACTGATCTCAGCCATAAGCTGGACAAGCCAGCCCTAAAGCCTTCTCCTCCCATCATCAACTATCATTTCTTTTCCTGAGAACAACATCACTCTCTTAGGCTGGGCCAGCCTCGTAGCCAGCTTCCTTGCCCTAAAGGAAAGTCTTCACATTGCTGTCCTCTCTGGTCCAAGAGAATCCCTGACCAAAGGGCAATGCTTTTAGGGTCTAGGAAGACCAAAGGCTGGCAAACAGGCCCCAGTTTTGGAAGGAGCAGATACAGTGGAAGCAGGGGTACAGCTCAACAGCACCTTCCCCTTCCCCTGCAGACAGGCTGCTGGCGTCATGGAGCAAGGCTGAGCTGATGAGAGGAAGCAGAAGTCAATCAGTTCCCTCCTAGGCCCCTGGGAGAAGGAGCCTCCAGTTCTCACTTGGGTCCAGGGGATTTTTGTGGCTGCCCCACAGCAGCTCAGGGGAGAGCAGGGCTCCCCTGGGACAGGGCCAATACATTCCATAGAGAGGGGTTAAAAAGACAGGTCTGGGGCTCTGGGCCCCTGTTGGAGCAAAAGCAGGGTGTCTATGCTGGGGGTGGTGCTGGCTCACCTCCTTTTCTGTCCCCGTCTAAACTCTGGGGCACACTTTCCTCCTATTGATTTCTGAAGCCAGGAGCAACAAGCCCTGTTCTTCTTGGGGCAGGGAAGTGGGGTCAAGCTTTGGGAAAGACAGATCTAAAGCCAAAGAAACCACCTCCATGAGCCCCAGGCAGCCCACCTCTTTCTCACTCCCAGACACAGAGCCTTGGCCCAGCTGCCAGGGCAGCACACCCTCACCTCCAGGCTTGTTTATCCAGGCAGTTGTGTCAGCTGCCTGGCCAAGCCACATAGGCGCCTGGGTCCTAGCAGACATAAACCAACCCTCTACTCCAGGCAGAGTCCCCTAGCAACCAGGCCCCCACCACCCTGTGCCCCAGCAGAGCAAGGCCCCTGCCTACTCACATCGTCCCATTTGATGAAGCGCTCCCCTTGGCTCAGATAGGCCTTCACCTTGGGGGGCAGCAGGACAGGATGGAGCAGAGACATGATGCCAAGTGTCCCTCTTTGGAGAGGCTGGGCAGACACAGGCAGGCAGAAGAAGAAAAGGAGGGCCAATAGGAAGGGGAGCCAGGCTAGGCTTACATAGCACCCGCCCAGAGCTGGTCTGGATGTCTGGGTGCTCTTATAGCCCACAGGGTGGCAGTGGCTGAGTGCAGGGCTCAAAGCTCCGGTCAGAGGCCCATCTGCTTTGTAAATCAGCCTCCTCCCACCCTGCCTGCAGCAGGGGACTGCAGGCACTGCTCCTGCCCAGGGAGGCTGGGCTCCCCTCCTGGAAGCCCCCGCCCTCACCCTGTGCCTCAGCACTTCCTGCTTAGGGCTTCCTTCTCTCTGCTGCTCAGAACTCAAAGGCAGGTCATGCGGTCTGGTCGCCTTGGAGCCAGGGCCTCTCAGTTCCAGTAGTAGTCCTTTGGCAGATTTGACCAAAGGGACTGGGGAAAAGAGCAATGTGGAGACCTGGAGGGGAGAGTGTTAGCCAGTCTTGGACTGAAGGGAGGGTGCAAAGAGCTCATAGGGGAAGTTCCAACAGGGTTCTGTCCCTAGAGGGTGGGACCACCCTGAAGGTGGGTGGCGGGGATGGAGACAGGGTCCAGCTGGGATTCAGCGTTTTGAATAAGCAAAGTTAGCAGAACATTAAGCAAAATTAACAGAACACCCAGCTCTCCTTTCTCACTGCTTCCTCTCCATGAAAATGAGGGCCAGGTGAGGTAATCATGCCCCTCACACATGACTTCCCCGTGGGCCTTGTGAGGCCTGGAGCTGTCACTGACCAGCCACCAACCACCATCCCACACAGCTTGGGACAGCCCTTTGCTACCAGCTTCCATTGAGCACTCCTCCCAGGTGCCCTTCCTCTGCAGCATAGCGAGAGGCCTGGGTGAGAGCCCCTGTGGCAGGATGGCTCCTCCAGGTTGGAGAGGCTCTGCTCTGGGCCTTATTTAGGGTACATGACTCTCTCACTGTTCCTGTCCTGGGGAGTTCAGTCCCAGCCCCAATCAGCCCAGCCCACTTCCTCTTGCCTAACCTACTCCTCTTATCACCCTATGGTAGGCAAGGAGCACTGCCCATGACTTCCTTCCTCTCTGGGCCTTGCTTTCTGCCCTAGGTTCCATCAGTGACCTTTATGCTACTCCTTACAATTATGAGACCCTTGCCCTGCCCAGAAACTACCTCTGCAGGTCAGCACCATCATAGAAGGGGTGGTGCGGGTGAGGGATAGAGGGAGGACAGTTGAAGGAGAATTAAGAAGTAGAAAATCTCTTAGTACTAAGGGGATTCCTAACATGGGAATAATCCTCAGAAAAGCAATTCTGAGACCAGATGGATGAAGCTGGAGAAAGGCTCAACGGAGCCTCCTGGAAAACAGCTGGGAAACTCCTGCAGGCAATGACGGGAGCTCTAACCCTTCAAGGTCTCTCCTCGCTCCCTTCCTCCAGAACCACATGTTCTGGTTCTCTCCCTGGAATCAGGTTCCTTCTCTCTTTGAATGAATTTTGCAAGGGAAATCCCTGCCTTTTCCCAAAGCCCCTGCACCTGTCACCTGCAGCAGATCTGGCTCCAGCACAAAGTCCCTCCCTCTTTGCCCTGCTGCCATCAGCCTGCTCTCCTTTTTCATCTAGAAAGTCCCTCCCTCTCCCTCAGGCTGGGGGAATGAGGGACAGCTACTCTCCTCATTTCCAACATTTTGGGACTTCTCACTCAGGTTCTTTCAATTTCAGGCCCTGACTTCACAGAAAAAGCCTCACACATCTTTACCCATTCATGGTGCTGCCTGGACCATTCTTAAGACCCCAACTGTAACTTCCATGGGTCGTGGGGGACTGTCTTCTCCTACCCACATCTGACCTCCTGCAAAGCCAGAGGGAGTATGGGAAGTCCAGGCAGCAAGCAGAGCCAGCTCAGAAGACCTTTATCAAGGAGGGCTTTTTTCTTTTAAAAATACACTTAAGTTACCTGACTTGATGCACACCTGTAGTCCCAACTACTCAGGAGGTTGAAGCAGTAGGATCACTTGAATTCAGGATTTTGAGGCTAGCCTGGGCAACAAAGATTGTCTCGAAAAGGAACAAAAAATAAAAAAGATTTATGTGAGTTGACAAAGAAAAATATGTAAATAATAGAGTAGATATGGAGAAAATCAGGAAGTCACACAAATACCCAATTTAGGAAACTGGCCTTAGTCTCCTGGGCTAAGCTGGGTGAAGGCCTCTTCAGGCAATGGGCCAATCTGGCCCCCAGGGTGGGCAGTGGAAGGGCAAGGATGCCCCCTGCTGGGCACACTGGGGTGGGGGGGTGACTCCTGGGGAAAAGTGGGCGGGCTCAGGGAAGCTGATCTTCTGAGAAGTTGCTGGAAGATCTGTATCATTTGTGATCCATGGAGACACACATGCTGCAGAGTTTGGCACGTGGGAGCCTTGGGCCACAGAAGGTCATAAGAACTTCTATTCAACAACTGCCTCCCAGGAATAGGTCCCAAGTTCTCCTTCTGTCAGTGTTGTGCAGGAACTCCAGGCATTGCTTTCCCAGAAAAGGGAAGTTTAGTGATGAAAGTTGAATTCAGATCTCCAGATACCACAGTTACCACCCTAAAAAAGGAGTCCCATTAGGCTGTTTTTCTCTGTAATACCACAACTGACCTGAGGACAGTGGGATTCAGGAGTATGGAGCCTGCTATGTGTGCCGTGTCCATGGCTAGCTTCTCTTCTGAGATACAAATGGCTTAGTTGTTGCATCCTCTGGGGTCTGTTTCCCAGCCTGGAATAGGGAGCTACACTCACAACTCTTCGGACCCCTTCACTTACTAGCTTGTTTATCTTGTGATACTGAAACTTTCTACACCCTGTCATTCTCATCTGTAAAATCAGGTTAATAATACCTCATGGGGGAGTTGAAAGGATTAAATAATATAAGAAATATAGAGTACTTAACACAGTGCCTGCATGTTATTATTATTATTATTTTGAATATTTGTTTACTTACATATATTTTAAGGACTTCTGGGGATTGAACCCAGGTGTACTTAACCACTGAGTCACACCCCCAACCCTTTTTATTTTTTATTTTGAGACTGGGTCTTTCTAAGTTGCTTAGGGCTTGCTAAATAGCTGAGGCTGTCTTTGAACTTGCGATCCTCCTGTCTCAGCCTCCTGAGTCACTGGGATTACAGGAGGGCACCACTGCACCCAGTTTGTTTACCTGTATGTTTATTAGCAGACACTGGCAGGAGAGGTGCAGTTTCTTATTACTTCTTCCCCGATATAGTCTGTCCTTCGAATGTGTGGATTTTGCATGTGTGGATTCAACCAACCACAGATAAAAATAATATTGTGGAAAAAATTGCATCTGAACTAAACATGTACAGACTTTTTTTGCTTGTCATTATTCCCTAAACAATGCAGCATAATGACGATTTACGTGGCATTTATGTTGTATTAGGTATCATCAGTAATCTAGAAATGCTTTGAAGCACAAGGGAGGATATGCCATGTTATAAGCAAATACATAAGGAACTTGAGTGTCTGTGGATTTTGGTATCCACAGAGAGCCCTGGAGCCAATACCCAATAGACACCAAGAGGCAATTATTCTTATTTATTATTTTTGTGGTGCTGGGGATCAAACCTAGGGCCTTGTGAATGCTAGGGAAGTGCTCTACCACTGAGATGCATCCCCAGCCATGGGGCAACTTTATGCTGTTCTTTCTCCAAGTATCTTCACTGACTTGTTCTTTGATTTTGTTTTTCTCCTACCAGAAGTTTGCTGGATCAGGGATTAGACCCACTTTCTTATGGCAGGTCTTTAAGTCCCAGCCGCAGACTTGAAAACAACTGTTCCCCAGGAGCATGAAGTCATGAACATAGGGACCAGTGAGTCGTGAGCTCGTACTAGCTTCCCACCAGTTTCACACCATCTCAGCCTCCACAGCGAACAAGAGGATGGAGCTGTTCGTTGATATGTCCAGCTGGGAATCCCAGTGCCATCTGCAATGCTGAGAGCTGAGAGAGAGTGCAAGCAGGGACAAAGCTGGGTAGCAGGCCGGAGAGAAGGAACAACCAAGGGTTTTGTAGAGACTCAGGAGGAAGATATTCCTTGTCCTCCCACCCCAACCCCTCTAGGAGCACGCCCGGAACCATGTGGAACTTCAAAGTGGAGAAGAATCAGTCCTGTGTATGTTTCCAGTGAAGTGCCATTTTGGACCCAAAATACCTGGAGGTGTAGCTGAGTGAACTCTGAATCCATCCTCAAGTTACCCAGATTGCAGTCCCAACTGGAGCTAAGGTTTACTGTGTGATCTTGGCAAATTGCCAGTGCTCTCTGACCTGATAAACTTTTCATCAATTTCCAGATTTCTTCTAGCTCTTAATATCTCTCCAGCCTATAGGGCCAAGCTTATCACCTTTATCTCCTTCCTTACCTCTGAAAGATGATCAACATAGAGATGAGAGCTGTAGAGGCAGGAAAGGCATGACACCTAACCCAGCATGGTATTCTTGGATATTCTGTGCCTCTGCTTCTCCATCTGTGAAATGGACCATTTTATACACATATTGGAAATAAGTTAGATGATGTCCTTCTTCAGGTGGGCACAGTTCATAGCACATAGGAAATATCCTCAGTATTGATCAATGAATTCAGTCCTTACTCCTATCATGGTCCACCTTTCTCTCTGGACCTGGGCAAAGACTCAGAAGACAAGTCCCTTGACTTTGTGTATAACTTTGTGTATAACAGGAATGTCGGGATATAGACTCAAGACCAAAAGCAGCAACAGCCCAAACCTCACTAGGTAAAAAGGCTTCACTGAAAGATCCGGGCTTGGCTCCAAGGCACCAACTGTACAAGGACAGGGTGGGGAAGTGGCGGCTTAGCAAAAGCATGTGTGAATAAAACTGAGGGTTTTCACTGACAGCCAGCTCCATCTGACTCAAATGACAAAGCTGCCAATAAAAGCAGACAGACTCCCAGGTTGCTGGATTGAAGTTGATACCGAGCCTAGTGATTCTTTATCTTAATATCATATCATAGGGGTTGGGGATTTAGGTCAGTAGCAGAGCACTTGCCTAGCACGCTCAAGTCCCTGAGTTCTGTCTTCAGCCCAGAAAAAAAAAAAAAGAAAAAGAAAAAAAATCATATCATAATCACCTGCAAATCTCAATAACACTGCATAAGCCTTGCTGCATCCAAACCCTCCAAACTGGGATTTGGAATGAGGGTGGGAAAAGGGAAAGAAAATAAGGAGTCTGGATTTCTATAGATTTTCACCCTAGGTGCCAGGTGTGGCCAGCCCTCTAGAACCATTCTCATTCTCGGCCTGCAGACCACACCCAAAATCCTTGGAGAGTTCTGTTTAGGTTGCTTTACTTCAGTAAGCACACAAACTGGAGGACATTTGATGGACAGCATCCAGGATGCAGGATGTATATAACATTCTTCTGGATCAGAGGAGGGGATCACAGCATAGAAAGAAGACACAGGTGGTCAGGAGGTCACCTTCAGAGGAATGAGACTTGTTCTCTGGGTCCCAAAGATTAGACTCTTAGGTGACTTGGTCAGATTTCTCAAAGAGCATCCTGAGACAAAGATTTGCTTGCAGGAAGTTTCTCGGGGAGTGCTTTCAGAGAAAATGCATCTGATGTAGGGAAAGTCAAGGTTGAGCAGAGGGAGAAATTGATCAAGCACACAGTCACAGACACAACACCTCCACAGGGAGCAACAGGGTTGGGATGACACTTCAGAATTAGTCCTGGAGCTGGGGTTGTGGCTCAGTGGCAGAGTGCTTGCCTAGCATGTGTGAGGCATTGGATTCGATACTGAGCCCCACATAAAAACAATAAAATAAAGGTCCATCAACATCTAAAAAAAAATTTTAAAAGAAGAAGTAGCCCCAACTAAGGAAAAGGGCTGGACCTTTGAATGCCAAATTGATCAGGCATACTACCCATAGTAAAGGTTCACAAAGTCAGGCAAGGAAGCTCCCTTTGACATTTGAAGGAAATGCCCAGTGAGAAAGTCCTGGAAATTTGGGGGTAAGTTCCTTGGTTCTAAAGGCAGGATCAAGGATCTATCTAGGTGCCCCTTTGCACAGCTTGGACCTATCATTTCATAGAGTGAGTTCACTCTGCTTGGGAATAGTTCCTCAAGAACGCTGGTGGTCTTTCTTTGGGAAACTTAAGAATTAAGTAGAATGAACCATAGTGCATACTGCTACAGCCAGTCTTCATGTCACAATAGATATTCATCATTCCCTTCCTCTGTTACCCATTCTAGATTTTCTTTACCTTCAACTAGTTCCTCTGCTGATCTAAGTGACTCACTTGGTAGGGATACTGATCTCCTAATCCCCATGCCCTTTCAAACTATGCTGCTGTATGTGTCTCTACTTTCCATCAAAATTGCACAAGTGTACAAGGAGAGACCCCCCAGTGGAATCCCTGGGTCCCAAACATAGTCTTTCCAGAGCCTATTATGTAATAGCAGCCCTGTCTCTTCCAAAGAACCAGGATAAATTACCCGTGTCAGGAAGTGATTCCTTTTCTTGCCTGCTGGTCTCTTGGCACAAGGAGTCTGAGGGACAGAAAGCAGTCACACCTCAAATTATGAGGTTCTTTTTTTTTTTTTTTAATTTGTTCTTTTTAGTTATATGGGACAGAATACTGTCATTTCATACATGTGACAGAATACTGATCTATCATACATGCATAGAGTATAACTTCCCATTTGTATGGTTGTATAATGTGAAGTTACACTAGTTGTGTATTCATATTTGAACATAGGAAAGCTATGCCTGATTCGTTCTACTGTCTTTCCCATTCCCATCCACCTATTAGGTTCTTGCTGGGTGTGGTGGTGCATGTCTAAAATCCCAGTGATTCAGGAAGTTGAGACAAGAGGAAGAGAAGTTTAAAGTTAACCTGCAACTTAGCAAGACTTTGTCTCAAAATAAAAATAAAAAAGAACTGGGGGTGTAGCTAAGTGGTAAAGTGCCCCTGGATTAAATCATCCCTAGTACTCCCCTCACCACACACAGAGATTACGAAGTTCTTGCTCTGCTCCCTGGTGGAAGTGTTCCCCCTCTGGGAATCACATTCTCTGAACCTATAGAACCTATAGGGCCTGGAACTATAGAAACACAGGCAGTGATGATAAGTGGGGTCATTCCTATTTCCACCTTTGGTTTCCTGAACCTCAGTTCCACATGTTGGGATGCAGCATCATATAATAATTAAGTAGGATACATACTTAATTTCGGAGCCTGGTATCACATTACTTCTGAAAGTTGCTTCAGCTGCACCTCTGAAAGGCTATTCTATCACTCTGCCAGCTCCATTCAGCCAGTGCCTTCTGGTTGGTCACGTATACAATAGGCCTGGAAGATACTGATCATCCATATCCCACTCTTTGCTATAAAGTAAGACTCTTGGTCTTATGCAGTGTAATGTGAGATCCCATAGTCAGTGAGTAAAACACTATTTAAGCCCCCATTGAGTAGCCTTTGTACAGGAAAGAAAAAATCCATAGCCACAGTATATACCAGTTCAAGGAAGGACGAGTATTCAATAGCCTTTCAAGAGTAGCCCAGGTGCCATATAGTCAACTTGCTACTGAGTGGCAGGCTGGTCATTAGTTGTTGGCAGTTTGGATATTGAGGTAGTGACAAGGTATTGTGATTTCTTTTTTACAAGAGCAACTGTCATCAAGCTCTTGTCTTTCATCCTTGATTTGTTTTCATTGTACAACTCTGCACTTCTCAGTGTGTGATCTACAGACCCCTGGGGGGGTCCCTGAGACTGTCTGGGGAGTTTCACAAGGTCAAAGTTATTTTCATAATATTACTAAAGTGTTATTTGCCCTATTAACCGTAGTGGTGCAAAGGCAATGGTGAATGAAACTCCTGGCATCTTGACAACAAGGCTATGGCACTAAACTGAACTAATAGTTCAAAGAAGGAAGAGGAGGAGAGAAAAACATCAGTTTCATTTAAGAGTATTCTGAACCAAGCAATAAAAATTGTTAAATGCTATTAAACCATGACCCTTAAATACATCTCTTTTTAATATGCTGCTTGATTAAATGTGAAGTACTCTATTGCACACAGAAGTATAATTGCTCTCTTGGGGAATTGCTTGTGTGATTGAGTTATGAGCTGCACTAGCCACTTTTTCCACAGAACACCATTCTTGAAAGAATAACTGACATAAACTAAATAATGATTATGCTGACTTCACTACTTGGCAGATACTTTCTCAAATTTGAACCAAATAATACTTGGTTCAAAATACTGATAGTATTTACTGCTAATGGTAAAACTTGAGTCTTCAAGTGAAAATCAGAATTTGAGAAAGCCAGATTGTAATATCATGAGCTTGACAGACTCCTAATCCTTAAACTTTTTCTGATATTACCAAATGTGACTTTTATGTTATAGAATGCAATGTATCAATATTTGAAAGATCTGAATAATTCAGTGAACCAATATTTCCAAAGGACTAAAGCAGAATGTTACAAAATCATGCATAGATAAACATGCCATTCAAAGGGCTAGTTAGATTGATGACTTTAAAGTAATTCAATCTAAACATTTCATTAATGTAACCAGGCATAATGGTGTATGCCTATAATCCTAGCAACTTGGGAGGCTGAGGTAAGAAGATCACAAGTTCAGAGCCAACCTCAGGAACTTAGTGAGCCCCCCAGCAACTTAGGGAGAACTTCATAAAAAATAAAAAGGGTTGGGGATGTGGCTCAGAGGTTAAGCGCCTCCAGGGTTCAATGCCCAGTACCAAAAGAAAAAAAAAAAAAAAAGTCATTGACATTGTAATATTGTTTCAAAATCTATATTACAATCATTGTTTAAGAAAATGCTACTTGCTGAATTGTGATATAGTATCAAAGAAAAAGAGCCATAATTATCTGAAAGTCCATTAAAATACTCCTCTCTTTTCCAACTACAAATCTATGTGAAGTCAGAATTTCTTCATACAATTTAACCAAAGGAACGTACTGCCAGCAGATTGAATGTAGAAGCAGATATGGAAATCCACCTGTCTTCCATAAAGCCACATACAAGAGATTTTAAAAAATATGACACCAAGTCACTCTTTTTGCTATTTTTTTATTTTAGAACATATACATTTTTGTAAAAATATGTTATCTGTTAACATGTAATGGGATTATTATTTCAAAATGGATTAATATTTTATAAATTTCTCAGTCTGATTTCTAATGTGGCAAGTATTGATAGGTATAATCCCCATAAACAAAATTCATTGAAGACCTCAATTTTTGTTTGTTTTTTAGATGGGGTCTTGTTGGCTTGCTAGTCTCAAATTTCAGGGCTGAAACGATACTTCTTTCTTTCTTTTTCTTTTTTTTTTTTCTTTTTTTTTTTTTTTTTTTTTTGCCATGCTGGGTATTGAACCCAGGGCCTTGCACTTGTGAGGCAAGCACTCTACCTATTAAAACTATATCCCCAGCCCTCAAGCTATACTTCTGTCTCAATCTCCCAAGTGAACCACAGAGGTACACCACCATAACTGGTTTTGGAGACCTCAATTTTTAAGGGTGTAAAGTGATCCTAAAAGCAAAATGTTTGAGAAACCCTGGTATAGGTTGAGCAGTACCATTACTGGCTGCCCTTCAAGTTTGCCCCAGAGATGCTAGGCTATTAGTCATCTCCATAGCTCTACCATTCAAGATCCCCCAATGCCACTCCAACTTGCTGCTCATTGCAATAGTTATGTCAACACCCGGCTTCTATTATTTCATAGTCCTATCGTTCCCATTGCTATCAGGGAGCCAGTTCTGGAAGGGCTTCTTACTGGCCCACAGAGGACAGCCCAAACTGAGCTTCTCAGTGATGCTGGTATCCCTCTCATAGTCTATCCCTTGTTGACAATTCCATAGTATCCACTGGGCTCTGCTGCAAGACTGAAGCGGGTTTCTCACTGAATGTGGAATACCCACCATAGCAAGACCACTCTCTGAGCTTTCCAAGCTCTTCTTCCACCTTCTGTCATGATAGTTCTGGCATTTCATTGTACTGTGACAGGACATTGCCTTTCTCCTGTCTCCAAGGATCCTTATCAGGGTATTAAATCCTGCTTCCCATAGCAGTAGAAGAAAGTCTCCCTAACTCAACTTAATGTTCAGCCCCTACATCCTCTCCTGGCTCCTGCTACTCCATGTTAGTTACTTCAGGCTATAGTCTTTTTCCTTCCCAGCAGGATCCTGCACCTTTCCAGCAGGGTTTTGTTACAACTCGGCTCTATTTATTAGTCTTAGAAATGAGGAGAGAGAGAGAGACAAATCCTTTGATGCTTAAGGCAAAGTTCCAGGGACAGTCTCAGCTATGAGCCATCAGTAGCTGACACAGCCAGCAGCTGGGGAATGAGTGTCTCCATCCTGAGGGTAACCTGGATGGTACATCATAGCATCCACTACAAAGACAAAGTTCAGCTACACTTATGAGACAGAGTAGAGCAGGGATCAAAAACCTAATGCCCTGGAATTAGACTTAAATTCTCTTGATCTTGGGTAAGTTCCTGAGCCTTTTGAAGCAGATTCTTTTACCAAATGAAGACAAAAACTACCCGATGGGTTGCTATGAAATCTCGAAACAAGAAATGCAGGTCTTGGTATAGTGCCTAGTGCATAGTAAGGGCATGGTTCTTGCTGCTGTTATAATTGGTCAGAACTTTCTAAGGCCTGAAACAGCTGTCTCAGGGAGCAGACAACAAGGTACACCATCATAGATGGTCATTTAGCCAACACTGGAGAGTGCTGTATGGGAATATTGTGGAGAAGGCTCTCAGGTCCCTGGGGGAAGTCACAAAAATGGCCTTTTGGGCCCATTCTGTCCTCAAGTTGCCTTGATTCTCTGATATATGCCTACCCTTTGTGGGGGAGAGGCACTTAGAGAAGCATATTCACTTTCAGGCCACTAGGGGGCCATTTAGTTGCCTGCAACAGGAATACACTAATGGTTTCTTAATGGCTCAGACACCAGGGAGATCAAGCTCAATTATATCTGAAAGCATTCTGAGTTCCAGGGGTGAAAGACACTGTGTAAATCCAAATAATAAATAGGGCATATTGATGACAGGTTAAAGAATCTGGCACTGTTTAGTTTGGAGAAGAATAGAGTAAGAGGAATTGAATAAGAGCTTCAAATATATTATTCTTCAGTATAGAAGAGTGACATGCTGTTTTCCTACTCTGCTGGGAACGAAGCAAGAAAAATGAAGTTTAATTTGTACCAGAAATATGTAGAAGCAATATGGAGTATATTCCAGAAAGGGGATCAAAGGAAACTTTGTATTGACCTTTCCTGGAATCTTTAAAAATAATTCGCCTTAGGATAGTTGTATGATCAGTTCTGCCAGGAAAGCCAGAGATCAGGGGAGAGAAGAGAGGACAACTTCCACAGACAATTAATGGATTTTAACTTAGGGATTTTTAACTCAACAGGCTGCTTTCAACACCAGCTTAGCTTGACCTGGCAACAGGTTAGGAAAGGAGTGGGTTATTTTCTCCCCATCAGCCCACAGAAGGCAATAAACACTTCTAACTCCCATCATCCTTGAAATTTCTCAGAAAGTAAAAAAGGAAGCTTTTTCCTTGAAATAGCACCCAGCTGGCCATTGCTAGTGGTAGAACCATCCTCCAGCACTGACCAATGGGCCCAGATAGATGTTCAGTCCACCAGCACTCTCAACTCCCTTAGCTGTTTGACTTCTGTGGGAGGAAGTGGCAGGACAGTAGTAATAGAGAGAAACTCAGGGGTCTGGTTCCTGGAAGAGGATGGGAAGTGGGAAGGAAAGAGGGTACCCTGCCCCACAAAGTCAGAAGCCAGGTCAGACTCACACTTGCAGGGGCTACAGTGAGGGTTCTCTACAGACCCCCATCAGGACCACAGTCCTCTTTCACATACACACTCACACAGGCACAACCTCCTTCATATATTCAGATATTCAGGAGGCAGTCCACACAGTCAATTCTGGGAACACAGGAAATAGGATTTAAGGAGGGAGGAACCAGAAATTCTAGAAAGCCTTGTAGAAAGGAAATAGGGAGGGGGAAGGAAAAGAGACAGAGGGTGGAAGGATAGAGGGAAGCACTTGCTAAGTGGCTACGGAGAGTCCAAGCTTGGAGAAAGGTCATAACTCAAGGGGTCCAAAGAGCAAGTACAAAGCCCACTGCCTGGTCTCTGGCCTGGAACCAGGGAGGACAAACCTCATACGGGAAGGGTACAAGGAAAAGGATAACCACCCAGGCTCTGAGACCAAAAGAGGATTACGGAGGGGAAAACCTGGAAGCCACGCTCCACCAGTTCAGTGAAGCCTCTTGGGTCCAAATCAAATCTGGATATCTGAAGACCAAAAAGCGGGACCTGGGACCTGTTAAGAACTTCAGGACTAAGGTGGAAAACAAACTCAGTCTGGAGGCTTGGGGAAGTCTGGGCAACTTGACTTCAGAGATCTAAGAGGACAGGAAATTGGGAAGTTACCAGCAGAATCCCCAAGCCCAGTCTGACCCCAGGAGAAGGAGCGCGACCAGCGGTGGCCTCACTGAGTGCTCCAAGTTCCTTGACTACCTACCCAGACGTGAACCATATTCTTTAGGTATGAAGGTTCCTGGGAGACCAGTACGGGAGGTTCGTGGAGACGTGCGCGAGCCTAGAGCACGAACGTGGTGTGACCCGCGCGTCGCAGGAATAAGCTGAGGCCTGGGGCTCGAAACCCGGTCGCTATTCCACCTGTCATTTCGGAGCCCGGGGCGGAGCAGGGAGGTGCTAGAGTTGACAGCTCCGCGCTCCGACCGCCCCTCCCCGCCCCTCTCCCAGTTCCGCACTCCGCCCTGAACAGCGTCGTTCCCCTTTTAAAGAGGCGCTACGAACTCAGGTCCTCCCAGCACCAGCCCGCGCGGGGCCACCGGGACGTCGCTGCTTTAAGAACCAGCCTCCCTTAACTTCCTCTTAACTGGGCGTCCCCACGGGGCTCGCGGCGCCCGATCGCAGCCCGCCTCCCCGCGCGGCATTTCCGGACCCCAGCGTCGCCCTTTTAAGAGGCAGCCCCCAGCAGCGCTCTCCCCCGCCCTCTGTTGTCGGCGCGCGAGGCGGGGGAGCCGGGCTGTAGCCGAGCGCGCTGTCCGCGCGGCCACTGGAGACCTGGCGGCCGGCGGCCGGGCAGGCGGCAGCGGCGGAGCGCGCGGCGGCAGCGGATGGGGACGCGGAGCCAGGCGGTTGTGGCGGCTGTGGCTGTGGCGGCGGCGGGGAAGCAGCTGACGGGCCGGCGGCGGCGGCGGCGCTGGCGGCGGTGACTGGCCCAGGCCCCGGCGGCGGCTGCAGCGACGCGGTGGCGGGCTGCGGGCGGGCGGCGTGAGGAGCGGCGGCGGCGGAGCGCGGAGCCGCCGGGAACCGAGGGCGCCGGGCCGCCCCCTGCTCAGTCCTCGCAGGCCGCCAGGCCCCCTCCAGCCGGGGCCGTGGAGCACCGGGGCAAAGGCCGGGGCCCCCCCATGAAGGAGCGCGACGCGGCCCCGGCCGAGCGGGGCAAGCCGGCCACCTACACCGGGGACAAGAAGGCGAAGATGGCGGCCAAGACCAACAAGAAGTGGGTCCGGCTCGCCACCGTGTTCGCCTACGTGCTCTCCGTGTCGCTGGCCGCCATCGTGCTCGCCGTCTACTACAGTCTCATCTGGCAGCCAGTGGGTGCCGGGACCTCGGGGGGAGCTGCCGGCCAGCCTCCGGGCGGCTCCAACGTCACCGGCCCGTCCGGGACTTCGGAGGCGGCGGCCGCGGGGCCAAACAACACCAGGTCGTCCCGCCGCGAGGCGCCACGCGACGCGCCCCCGCTGCAGGCGGCGCGACTTGCGCCCCCGGACCCCCCTGCAGACAGCCCCCTGGCCCGGCCACTCGAGCGGCCGCGGGGGCCGGACGAGGATGAGGAGGAATCTGCAGCGGTGGCCGGGAGTCGTTGAACCTCTCCGTGCCAGTGGCTGCCGGGAACCATCCTCCCCAAGCCCAGAGGCTGGACTTTGCTGCAGGTCGGGGCAGGGAGCCCTCGAGAGTGACCCCTACGGGAGCGAACGCCCCCTGCATCCCGATGATCGCCAGCTTGCCCCGGGAACGGGTGACCCGCAGCCAATGGACCAAGATTTGCCGATTCGCCGAATCGCCGGGGACTCGGGGTTTGATCTTCCCAGGACCTCGTGCTGCGCCAGGGCCCTGAGCCATAAGGGGGATGGGGGGAGGGTGGGGAGATCCTAGCACCGAACCCTTCTGCGCCGCTAGCTCTGCTGTAGCCTACATGCAGGGTTACTCGGGCTTCCCTGCACCCCTAGACCCAGGGGAAGGAGGGAGCTGTAGGGGCTCTCTTTTGATAAGCTGAAGCTCTCGAAAGGAAGAGGGCACCAAAAGTAGTGGAGCTCAGGTACGTCAACCTAGTTGCAGTGGCCAGACATGCATTTTATTTATAGATCCCTGTATATAGTTGTTGACATATGCACTAGAAACTATAATCACATAGAATTCTATGTATCCTCCCACACCCTGGGTAGCTACTGACTGATGGGGTCCAGCAAGGGCTATTTGCTGGCCCCCAAAGTGCACCTAGCCAGAAAGGCACAAACAGCTTTTTTCATCACCCATTCTTTCCCCTGTTCCCATCCTATTTCAGAAGGATAGGTTTATGGCATTCTTAGACTGTTGACATGACAGAGGAAAACCTTAGAAGTGGAAGCAGTTTAGGAAGGGTGAAGAATGTACTGACCCCCTCCTCTTCCCACCCTAATGCCCCCATCAAAGTGGCTTCCTGTTGAAGCTATGAGAGTTTCTGGATGTGGGCCAGGGACAATGGAAGGGAAAGAGCAGTACCATTGTGCTTTAATCCTTGCCTTCCCCACCCCTTCTTTTTGAAAGAACAAGTTGTAAGTAGAATGGCAGAAGTTTTATTTATTTATTTATTTATTCCTGCTCCTCAAGATCTTCTCTTGTTCACCTTTGCCTTCCCTCTTTCCTGAGCCTATAGCAACACAACTGCTCCGCAAATGGGACAAAATCTTGTGAAACCAGAGCTTTGATCATGTTCTCTGGTTTTCAGTTAGACTACAGAATCAGAAAGGTGGGCTTCAAACTCAGGATTGTGCTTACTTACTGTGCTTAAGAATTGTGTTTTGATGGACAACTAAGAGACCAGCTGTGGAAAGGTTGAATTGACTTACCTTTCCTGATAAACCCCATTTAATTTTATAGAGGAGGTGACAAACATCCAGGGAAATGACATACATATAGCTCTGGGGCAGCAAGAATTATACTTCCTCAATTTGGATTCCATTTCCTTCTGCCACTTGCTTTTAGGCAATTGAGTGTGGGTAGTGACAAGATATCAAACCCCTAGTGTTTCCATTTTGGGAAATGAGGCACTTAAAAAAAAAAGAAAGAAAGAAAAGAAAACTTATCCACCTGAGTCCTGAAACAGTTTGTCTTTCCATTTTTCCAGCCTACAGTCTAGTTAGCTGTGATCCAAGTTTACAGGACAACAGCCTTGTTTAAGCCATGTCCTGTTGTGGGCAAGAAAATAGCATCTGAGCTATTACAGCCTACTGGCAGGCTGGTACCACCCTGCTGGTAACAGCCTGGGCTTAGAGGAGGTTTCTTAGCAGCCAACTAGGACTTCAGTCATGAGGAAGCCTATGAGGCCTTTTTAAATTTTTGGTGAGAGACTGGGGTAAGAAACATAAAATGCCACTTTATAACTTCAATAATAGCCTGTAATTTATATTTACTGTGTGAATTTTTAGTCCTATATTTTAATAATTTGTAAATTGATCTCTTAATCCAAGAATCTTTTGAACTCTCAGAAGAAGTATCTGGGAGTCCAGTCCTCTGTCCCCTTCCTGACCCTGCTTTCTGGACTGTTTAAATCCACTTTGGGATGGATCAGAGAGTCCAGTGAGACCACTAGTGGGTCCAGCTGGCCTCCTGACTCTTTAAAGCCTTCACTGGAATTGGGACATTTGCTCCAGCCCTAGTTGTGAACATGACCAGAGACGTTATTTATAATTCAGCCATTCAAGATATACCTGTACTCAAAAAGTCCTGTATATTTTTTAAAAGTTTTATTTTTCAGGTGAACAAAAATACATTCTAAGAACTCTGCCTAAGCCTGTGTAAATCAATCATTTTTCTTATTGACTTTGTAGGAAAGAGTGGAAGTGATCTGAGGTGTGGTGGATGAGTGGTGATAAATAGGTTTAGAAGAAAAAAGCAATTGCCTTGCTGTGCTGGATGCCCGATGGCTTGACTGAATTGATTCGTGAAGGGTGGCAGAATCCATCTTAGTCGAGAAGCGATCATTGAGTCAGAAGAACAGTGATATCTACCTCAACCACCTTTTGTTAACCTTAAAAAGAATGAAAAAATTCTACTTTACAGTACTCAGAGCAGATGCCTATCTGACGAAACTAAAGGACCAGTAAGCATGAATATTAAGATTTATTGCAAACATTTATTGAACTGAGTACTGAGGTGAGGATAAGCTGCCCGATGGCTTCGCTGTTCTCTCTGGTAAACCCCTAAACCCCAGGTAACTCAGTCAGGAAGTGCTAACACTAGGAAAGACAAACTGATGCTGCTTCACTACTTGGTCAGAGCTTTGTCTACCACTGAGCCCAGCAGCTGAGAGGTGTAGGTTGCTTCAAAGGTGAGGTTTTTCCTCCCCTTAAAAGCAAACAAAAAAGACGTGGGTGAAAAGCACAAATATAAGGGATTAGTTATGCTGAAAAATACATGGTAAGCAATTGAGCTCAGCTCGTTATTAGACAATGCTACCCAGTACAAATCCAAAGTGAGAAGCCAGTGTTGGTGGGGCCCCCTGAGGCCTGTACTTCACCAGAGCGGTTAGGGGGTAGCCACTGTGCTTTTACATCACCTTCTAGTCTGCAGGGAGGCATGGAAAAAGTCCGCCCTTCCTTTATTTCCCTCTTCAGCCTACACAATGGCTTTCTGTAAGAGGGCTTGGTAAGGCAGAGCAGAAGGGGAGTGAAAGAGTTTTCAGACTCTTTTGAGTCAGCCCCTCCTTTCTGCAGATGGTGACATGTGGCTTCTGCAGCTGCACTCAGCTTCACACATTGGGCACAGATAGCAGTAGGTAGAGCAGAAATCTACCGACAGATTAGGAGAGGGCCTGGTTGACTGGGAGCAGTGGTCATAACAGTTTTTGCTTTGCAAGAAATAGAAATGAACTACAAAATTGTTCATTAGATTTTAAGCCAAGAAGGAAAGATCTGTGCAAACGGGGTTATTTTCCTTCCACTCCTTAAACTACCAGGACCATTTCTAGGTATTTGCTTATATATTCTTTTATTTCCTGGCAGCCTAAATTTGAAAGAAGAGAGAATCCTTTTATGAAAGTGAAGTTGTAGAGGGTAAGGGTCAGAAAACCCTTTGGACTGATCTTGTGAGGGTATTTTTTTCCCCTCTATCAATATGCAGGTGGAAAAAAGTGTTTCTCTGAATTTTTAAGTATAAGAAATATTTCTTTTCCTAGTAACTGAAGATTTCTACATGGTATGAGACCATGGTTTAGAAAGTTTTTCTGTCTACCTTGTTTTTCAGTTTTCACTGGGGAATTCTAAGATAGTGTATTTTTTTTTTTTTTTTTAGTTGAGTATTTATATCCTGTTTTGAAATGCTCAATGCAGAGCATCTACTTGTTCCTACATGTTTCTTTAAGGAGAACTGAAAGGTCAGGTCCCAAGCTTTAGGGCTACCACAGCTATTTAAAAGGGTAATAATTGTCCTCCCCTTCCTGTCTACAGAGAATGTAGATATTTCTGGAATTGCAATTCAGTAACAAAAGGGCCACAGCTGTACTTTTTTTTTTTTTCTTTCTCTGTGGAGGAAGGGACTATAATGACTTTGCTCCTTTATTATTACCAGTACTAACTTAGTTCCTAGCACAGAACAATAGGTACTTAGAGTTTAATGAACACCTGATTGATCCATGTGTTTGATGGAAGTGGTCCTAATGTCATTGTGGTATCCCAGTCATAATCCACTTGGGTGCAAGGGGACCCCTGCAAATTTTAGCCTTACTGACCTCTCTGGCCTCAGTTTATTTCCAAGTCAAGGTTCTCAGACTTGGCCTTCCTATTCTTTCCTGTTGCCAGAAGTCCACCACTATATTCTATGTGATACTTAGTGGACACAACATAGGCTATATGACCTATTCATTGTTTCCTCTGTCCTAGTCCTAATGTAGAGCTCTAAAAATAGCTGCTCTGTTGACAGTTTTTTGTTTGTTTTTGGTCACATCTGTATCACTTGCCTACTGTAGCCTGTGGTTTGAGGCTACCAGAAAGCCTGTGTTGTGCTTTTTGTTCCCTCCAATAGCTAATTAAGCATAAGCTTCCCTGTGCCACACACCCAGACTCTAAAAGGCTATCTGTCCTCTGTCAGAAACTGTCCTGGCTCCCTGTGGTCCACTGTGCATATAAACCCCCTGGTTAGTAAGGAACACTCTGCCTAAGCCAGTTTTCTTATGCCTCATTCAGTTCTAGAAATATTGGTTAAGCTACTAAGAAGGGACCAGAAAATTACCACACAGTTTATAATCATGTTCACAAGCATCTCCCCTTGCTAATCATCTCCCTGATTTCTTAATTTCAATAATGTGTTTTTGCAATAGTTTTTCAGTTAAATAGCAATAAGATTCAAACTAAGGGGCTGGTGTTGTGGCTCAGTGGTAGAGTGCTCCTCTACCATGTGTGGGGCCTAGGGTTCAATCCTCAGCACCACATAAAAAATAAATAAATAAATAAAGACTCAAACTAATATCTTAGGAATATTTTTCATAAACCACTATTATCAAATCAAGAACTATTTATTTAGTTTATACAGTGTGCCAAGTGAGCCTCAAAAACTCTGAAAAAAAAAAAAAAAAGGAAACATGTCAATAAAAGCAGTTGTGTTAATCACCAAGGATTTCCTTTTAAATACATTTTTCTCTGCTCCCTCAATGTTCCTAGTTATTAGTTAAGGTCTCCCTGAGGCCACCAGCCCTCTCAGCTTCCTCCTAGTATCCTCAGTGTTGAGTCATAGCAGCCAGTCTCTGAACTGTAGGCAGCTCATGGCATCACTAGGACCTGAGTTGGGAGGCAGTGTGTTCTTGGGCAGGACGCATGAACAAGAAGATAGGAAACATGAGGACTCAATAGTGGCATTGGTCAAGGTCTTTGACCACTCTTTTCTGCCAGCCAAAGGAAACCTCATGAGAGCAAATGGAAGTCACAGATGTAAAAAGGGCTTTGACACCTTGGAATAAAAGAATAGTGTATACAAATGAAGTAATATGTTTTCAAAGTAATGTCTGTCCCTCTGGGTAAAAATGATGAATGGAAAGAAATGTGAAGGGGTAAGTAGTAAACAGTGCTGAGACCAACTACATCACCTGAGAACTTGGTAGAAGTACAATACCTCAAGTCCCATCCCAGACCAGCTGAATGAGCAACTGAGGAAGTGGATCCCAGCCTTCTGGTGTTTTTGGTTTTATTTGTTTGTTTTGGTACTGGAGATTGAACCCAGAGACACCCTACCACTGAGCTCCATCCCTAACCCTTTAAACTTTTTTTTTTTTTCCCCCAGGCAGGATCTCACTAAGTTACCCAGGCTGGCCTCAAACTTGTGATCCTCCTGCCTCAGCATTCCAAGTTGCTGGGATTATAGACATGTACCACTGCACCTGGCCAGTCTTCTGTTTTAAGTAGTCTTCCAAGTGCTTCTGATGCACACTGAAGTTGGAGAACTGCTAACCCAGCCTTTTCCTCTGATTCTGTAACCTAGGGTTAGGATATTTCTATTTTGACAGCTGTTCATCAAGGTGACTTTTGACCCTTTTGCTTTGTTGAAGCCAATTGCCCTGCTGGGGGAAGAGGAAATACTGTTTCCCTTGAGTTTGTAAGGAAAGGGATAAGAGCCTACACCCTCCATTATGTTTGACTGTTGCAGGAGAACTTGCCCTGGAGCGCTTATTAAGAAGAAGGCAGGCCTGAGAGTCCCCCTCCCTCTCCCTCAGAGGTACTGATGTGTTTGCCTCACCTCCTGCTCTAGGGCCTGCTGCTTTTCAAGCCAGTCCTTAAAAGGAGCAGTAGGTGCCACATTTGTTCTTTCTGTGCCAGGTCTGTGCTATTTCACCTCCCTGGCGTCAAGTGGATGCTTAATGAGAGCTGTGACGTAGGGCCAGCAGACTTGTTGAGAGAAAGCAGCTTTACCCCATGCCTTCTGCTGGCTCCTCTCATTGCCTTTCCCAGCCTGGAGTTCACCCCTGCAGGGAGGAGTGGTCATCCATCAGCCCTTCCTCATAAACCCTGATAACTAATCCTGGTGCAGGAGATGCTGGTGGAACTGTAGACACTGACAAATGACATAAGAGAAAGAAGTAAAATGGTGTCTTTTCCTATTACCTTGTCCCCAACCCCCATCCCCAATTTAATCTACAAAAGCAAAAGAAACAGCCAGGCAGAGATTCTGCCATTTCCTTTCTTGTTTTGTTGTTGCTTTCATGGGAACTAGTGTCATCTTTCCTTTTGTTCCTGACCCTGAGGTGTGGAGTTGACAGGTAGTCAGACCTCCCAGACTTGTACCTTGTTAGATAGCTGGGAATCTCCTGCTTGCAGGGATCCCCAATTACCTGTCCCTTGACCATAAGAAAATAGAGTCATACTGCTCCATTGGGTGGAAAATTTTAACTCTAGAAGGCACAGAATACACTCCACAAAGGGGTTTGTTTCTGGGGAAAATATTAAGGAAATAAAAACTGAAGAATTTGTGAGGTTGTTCCTGATATACACAGCAGAGGAAACACCGTGGGCCGGAGAGACTATTTGCAAAGTCAAGGGGGAAAGTGGTAGAGCCAGTCCATGAAGACAAAAGCAGGGACTTTTGGTGATACTTTTAACTCTACCAGACAACCAAGGGGGGGTTAAAAAAAGCAAACTGTCCTAGAGGACTGGATAAATGTTACAAACCACACCTCCTTTGCCTGAGAATTCATTGGTTCCCAGTAAGGAGGAGGATAAAAGAGAAGGTTAAAGGAAAGAAGAGAACAAAGTAGACAGAGATCACTCCAAATAGCCATTTTGTTTATTCAGCATATTCACTGCGTGTCTTGTGTGTGCCAGGCCACTGCTGCTTGAGTAGCTCCTGCATGCCAGGTATATTTTGCATACTCTCATCTTTAATTTTCTCAACAACCCTTCAAGGTAGGTATTACTAGTCTCATTTTTCAGATAAGGAGACTGAGGCTGTTAGAAGTTACAATTGGCCAAGTTCACCCATCTGACAGATGGCAAGCCTAGGGTTCAGATTCAGTCTATTGCATGGCAAGCCTGTGCTTGTTCCACTCCATCGCACTGCCTGTCATCAAAACATGTACCTTTCTCACAGTCTGGTCTACTGTGTTCCCCTTTTGTCAAAGTGAGCTAGGCCTCAGACAATGAAGCCTCAGCCTCTCCTCCCCTCCTTGTGAGGCCTCTCACTGCCAGCTCATTCTTACTCCTGTATGTCTTCTTGTTCAACTTTTCTGGTTCTCTTCCCCTGGCTTCCTGATAGCCTTTTTTCTCTTTTGGTAGTGCTGGAGGTTGAACCCAGGGCCTCAAGCATGTTAGGCAAGCCCTCAACCACTGAGCTACATCTCCAGACACTGATGGACTTCCACTTTTGAAGACTAGTTTTATCTGGTGGTTGGAGAGGAAAAGGGTATCCCAAATGAAGGCCCCATCCGCCAAGCCTTTAAACAAAGGAGCTAGGAAGAGATACTGCCAGCTCTCCAAGGCCCCAGGGTCTATCAGGCTACTTCCCTCCTGCTCCATAGCTAGTTCTATCCTAGAGCAGGAGGGATGGCTGCCATAGCTGTCACTCTCTTTGGCACAAAGAAGAGCTTTCCCTTTTCAGGAAAGGTTCAGTCATTTTTGCCTGCACTGTCTTCTGCAGTGAAGACATCCTGCACTAGTCTCCATTTTCTCCACCCACTAGGACATTCTTCCTCTAATAGTCTTCTGGACATTACCCTGTGGAGAGAAGCTTCATGTCCTATAGCCCATCTGCCAAGCTTTCTCTCCTGCTTAAGCACCTTTATAAGACTGAACCAGAGCTCTGCCCAGTTTCAACATCCTCATCCCATGGTCAAACATGCCTTGGTCTATATCTGTACAGGCACTGGGGCTTGGGAACAAATTGTGAATCTTAGAATTCAAATTCTCTCTCTTGCTTTCTTTCTCTCCCTCTGCCTCATTCCCTCCCTCTCTGTGTTGTGTTGGGGCTTGAATACAGGGTTTCATGCATGTTAAGCATACGCTGTACCCCTGAGCTACATCCTCAGTCTAGAAAGCAAAATTGAGGGTGGGTAACAGGGATTGAACTCAGGGGTATGTGACCACATCCCCAGCTCTATTTTGTATTTTTTTTAGAGACAGGGTCTCACTGAGTTGCTTAGCACCTTGCTTTTGCTCATGCTGGCTTTGAACTCTCCATTCTCCTGCCTCAGCCACTGGAGCCACTGGGATTACAGGCATGTGCCACCACACCTGGTCTGAATCAAATTATTTCTTTGCTTTTTAAAATTTTTTTTAGTTGTCAGTGAACCTTTATTTTATTTATATGTGGTGCTGAGAATCAAACCCAGTGCCTCACACATGTTAGGCAAGTGCTCTACCACTGAGGCACGACCCCAGTCCCTGAAATCAAATTCTTAACTGCAATAGTTTTCAGAAACATCTGGATTCAAGGGCTCTGTCTAAACCTGCTCTACCCCAGTCCCATCCTCTGGGAGTCATGGGCTCCAGGACTCATGCCACACTCCAAACTCATGTACTTATGACTAGGAAAGCAAGAGGGAAACTTGAGTTTGGAGTCTTCACCCTGCTGTAGGGATATCCCACATGCACAGGAATGTCTCCAAGCCTTTCGAATTTCCATTGGTCAACCCCACACCAATCCTTTCCACCCGCTTCACCCCATCACATTCCTGACCAGCTTCTTCTCGGTGTACTTCAGGGATTTGACACTTACTGCCCTCTAAAGCGTCTTCCTAGGAGCCTGTGCTTCCCATCCTACTCTGAAGCCAGGAAGCCCCCTCCACCTGATAGGGGTAGCACTTCCCCAATCCCTTCAAAGCCAGTAACACATCCTTAGAATCTAGAGGTAGCCTTGGCCCCCAGTCCTCAACATATTCTAGTCCAGATCTTTACCACTCAAAAGGTGTGGTCCAGAAGCCAACAGCAGATGCCTTACCTGGGGCCTATTAAACGTGCAAGCTCTCAGGTCCTCCCCAGACCTAGAACGTTAGAATCAGCATAACTATTCACATGAGAGTGTGAGAAGAGTTTTTAAACAGGAAGAGATACCCCTTCTTGAGTAGGTGGGCTGGGAGTGGAGCCAAGCTGGGACCCTCAGTTCAGGCCTCACATATAATGTCGGAGACATCCTGGGTATGATCAGTAGTCTCCTTAGAGCCTCAGAGGGACATGAGAGGCCCACAACCCTCCAGAGAGGAATAACTATGTAGGATCAGAGAGGAAGGAAGCAGAAGGGGCTGCAGTGAGATCCAGGCATAAACTCGAGAGTAAATTGCACGCATCACGTAAAAAGAGAGGAACACCTTCCTCTGCCAAGCATAGATGGGATGGTTCCCTTTGAGCTCCTACCACCATTCTGTCCCCAGCACTGTCAGGCACCTGCAGCCAAGAACAGCTCCCGCTGTTCAGCCTAGAGCTGCCGGATGACTGAGTTTCTTCCCTCCCTCTTGCTGGCAGTCACTGTCGCCCACCGGGTAGATTACTGGTAGAGGGTGCTCAGGAAATGTTCACTGAATCGAAAGGAAGCCACAGCTTGTACAGAGCCTGGATAATTCACCAGACGTGGGCTTCAAGGGAGGGGCAGGAATAGAGATTAAATCAGAAAGACAAGTCCTAATGTCCGTACTTAGCTGGAATCCTGTTCTTCCATCTTTCAAGTCTCTGTATGTCTGAGTCCATGTCCTTGGTGTGGAGAGGTGCGGGGGAAGGGAAAAAGGAAGAGAAGGCAAGAAAGGACCCCAAGCTGCGGGACTAGGCCCTTGCCTCCATCCAGATGCATTTGTCCTACCTGGGTGTGGGAGAGGGGAGTGACTACTAGTGAGCTTTCCCAACTGCTGTGGGCACAGGAGGTGGTCCCTTCTCCAGCATTCCATCTCAGAGAGAAGGCCTTTCCAGACACCCTCCTTTCACAGAGAAGCCCTGAGCTTCACTCTTCTCTTCCCAATCCAATCCCTGCCAGCTATAAGACCTCCCTCTCTTTGGGTCTCATCCCCCTTTTCTGGAGAAGTAGAAGACTGGCAGAAGGTTCTCCTGGTTTAGCTATCCCAGGGGTCTGGAGCTTGGGTCACCTGGGTGAAAGGCAGGGGCATGGAAAGGGTGTGAGCCTGAGTTGGCCATGGCAGCTTTGAGGATACCTGGACCTGAGGAGACAAAAGCCTGCAGCTGGAGAGAACAGCCAGGCCCTAAGGGATCATGGGGAATAGGAGAGTCAGGCACTGGGTGCTATTAAGCTTTACTCTATTGCCAAGGTAGGAAAGGCTGTGGCTTGGGCAGCAGTAGGCCCAAGTCAGTGGTACCAGCCTTGGACACCAGGCACCAGCTTGGGAATACACCAGGGGTTGTGCCTGCACGTGAAAACTCGTGTGCACAGAGATGTCCACATGAGGTGTAGGGAAGGCGGCAACTCCTTGCCTTCACAAGGTGGCTCTGCCACAGAGTTTGCCACACTGCTGAGTCAGACTGGCACAAGCTCACTGGCAATTAGATGCCCATGATGCAGAAGACTCTCAACTGAGTTCTTCCCTCCTTTTCTCCCCAACCTGGCTCCCCATCTCTCATAAACTTTGCTCAGCATCTTCCTGAAGGGCCAGGACCTCCTGTCCTGCTCCTCACACCTGAGCCTCTCCCCCTTTGGCCGGTTCCCCTAGGAGGCCTGTTTCTTGGTACCAGTCTCTGCTGGGCACCAGCCTTGCTAGACTTGTCCTCTCTAGGCTCTAAAACCCCTGCTCCTTTCTGTGACTCAGAGCAAGTCTGGACTTCTAGCCCAGACTGGTGGTCATTCCACCCCAGGGGCTGCTGCTCAGAACCATCTGGCCAGGACACAGAGCTCTCCTGGGCTCCAGGCCCTGGACTGAGCACACAAGTGCTCTCTCCAGGCCCAGGACTGCTGGCTCCTCCTAGAGATAGGTCAAGGGGAGCCAAGTCAGATTCTTCTGGAGAGCAAGGGACTGAACTGGCTGTCGAGACTCCTGACTCCCCTTGTGGCCCCTCTGGGGATGGCAGGGTTGGACTAGTTGCAAGAGTTCTCTCTAGTCTGCCTGGCTCTGTCTCGCTCTGCTTCTGTTCATGTTCCTCCTCTGCACTTGACGTCTTTCTGGGGCTCTGGCTTCCCTGAAACAAGAGAATAGCCTGGCTGGTTGGAAAACTCAGGGATCATGTCCCCAGCCTGCCCCATCCAATCTCCCAGTACCCACCTCATGACTCTGCAGCTCCTCTTTATCTTCCTTCATGTCCCACCTGTAGGAATAGAACATGTGTTTGGCCCTGTGCCTACCCTCACCCCACTTCATGTCACCCCTCCACAGCCAGTGCCCATGTCCCCCAGGAAGAAGCTAAAGCCCAGTGTTCTCAGAGGAGAATCAGAGCCAGAATAAGATTCCAGAATGCTTCCCTTCCACTTTGACTTTGTTCCCCAATTCCAACCATTTCCTCTGAATGCAACCCACCTTGACCCCATCCTGGGTCCCCAGCTGCTGTTTATGGCCAAACCTGATGCACCTTGAATTGCACACCTTGAGTTCCTGTGGGGACGCCAGGCATGTCCCTGCCTGCACTGCCTGAGAAAGGCACTCCTCACTTCCCAGGGGAAGGGAGCTGCTGTAATTACTGTGGCCTCCCTGGGCACCAGGCTCTGTTGCTGCTGCCTCTGCTGATGGTCTCTCCTGGTATCTCATTAACCTGCAGCAACAGCAGCCAGCAAGGAGGCAGGGACCCAGGGGACAGAGCAGGCACCTGGATCCAGCCCTGTTCAAGTACTCAGGACAACTAGATGCCTGCTTTGATTTTGTCCCCTGCCACCTGTTACCTTCGGGCTCTGCCAGTCAGCCTTTCTGTTCCTCGGGCTTTGCTGCCCATGGCTATCGCCCCTGAGGGTCTGCCAGGTTGTCCACCCCAACCTGCAGGAGAGAGTCCACAAATCAAGGAGAGAAGAAGGCTGAGGCAGCCAGCATCTTACCAGCTGATGGGATCCTGCTCCTTCTTCCCCAACTCACCTTTTCCATCAGGGGGCAATGATGGGGGCTGATTCTTCCAGTGGGTCCTGGGTCCTAAAGAGAGACAAAGGAAATAGGAAAAGGATGGGGTGACTAATGATCCAAAGCAGAAACACTGGTTCTTCCAGTACCAGGAATTCACCAGTCCTGATCCAGTTGTGGGTTTTCTGCTTCCCCAGAAAAGCCCCACCCTGGCCTTCTGTGCTAGTTTTGCCACATCCTGGCTAGATGACCTGACCAGCCTGCCGGGGCCCCAGCTCCCTCGTATGTAGAATGAGGGTGCCGGAAACCCACAGGTTATTTCTGCAACAGGCCAGGGGAGGACCAGTAGGACTTTCACCCAATATGGACTGAGACCTTGAAAGACCCCAGTGGAGGCAAGCTTCCACTGAACCTCCTCCAGGGACCTTTTTGGGGTCAGAACCAGCAAGAGCTGTGGGATCAGAGGACCATCAGTGGTGCAGAAGAGGAAGGGAAGGAAGATGTCTTCCCATGCTTCCTTTTAGCTCTGAAATGAAGTAGGAAACCAAGAGACAGAGAAAGGGAGGAGAGTGAGAAATGCCAAGGTACAGGGGATGAGGGGGGTGTTGGCTCACCCCTTCTGCCTCCTGCCCTGGCCGAGCCCTCTTCCCTAGGCTTGCTGCAGTCCTGTAGCCTGTGTAGACAGAGGAGGGAGTCAGGTTGCTGGTGGCTGGGTAGACTGAAGCTGCTGCAGGCCCCACACTAACACAGCCTCCCCCAGCCCCAGCCCCAGAACTGAAGGTGGCAGGAGGTGAAGGGGCCAAGAAAGAGGTGGAGGAACCCAGTACCCACATAAACCCTGAGCCCAGGGCCTTACCAGAAGGCCCAAGCAGGATCTCTCCCTCCAAGCAGCACCCACACGTAGCCCTACCCGAGCCCCATAAGCATGTCAGCCCAGCAAGCTGTGCAGCCCTGCCACCCACGTGGGCTTGGTCTTGTCCAGGTCCCACGGGCGGCGCCAGTCACCCTGTGCATCTCTGTGTCGGACAAGGCGCGCCAGGTCAATCTGCTCCCGCTCCTGCTTCCACTGTGCATAGTCCCAGCCCACCTCTGAGGGCTCCCCAACTGGCCTTCTGGGAGCTGGGCCTGGGACCGTGCTGGGACTCTGGGGTTCTCGAACATCCTGCAAGGAGAAGACGCTCAGCCCCAGTAGCGGGGGAGGAGAAGAAGATTGAAGCGGATATCCTGAGGGTCCACTAACCCATTCTTTTCTCAAGGTTTCCCTGTCCCCATCTAAAAATTAGGTCTGTTCTATTGTGCTGTTTTTGCCATGGGCATGATTTCCATCCACATGTTTTTTTTTTTTTTTTTTTTTTGGTGCTGGGGATCGAACCTAGGGCCTTGTGCTTGCAAGGCAAGCACTCTGCCGACTGAGCTATCTCCCCAGCCCTTCCATCCACATGTTAACTATGTGTTTGGGGAAAGTAACTCAACTTCTCTGTATCAGTTCCTCATCTACAAAATGAAGCTAACAATAGCACCTATGCACAGGGTCCTTGGAGAGACCAGCCCAGGATGGGAGGGACGTCCAGAGGCTGTGAGCAAGTGAGGACTAGGGGCTGCTGCCACCTAGAGGTCACGGCTGGCACATGGCCAGTCTTCCACACCCTGTCTTCCCCTCCCCATCTGGCTGCCACCACCCAGGCTAGATAGGGAGGACGGCTGGATCACATCTCTGGCTTCAACTGTCTCTCATTGCAAAGTCCACCCAAAGTGGAAATTGACCAGAGAAAGAATAGAGGGGCAGAAATTCTCACAGGTGCAACCTAGGTCGTGTGCTGCTGATGAGAGATCTGACTCAGCTTCTTTGCCTCCCCTAAGTGGGGACTATGACATTCATGACCCTGTCCCTTTTTGAAAATGTACCTTCCGTAAAGAATCTGAGCTGGACGCTATCTGCATGGAGGGGCTCTGGCCCCGGACCCCTCCAAGTGGCTGATCTGTCCCCTGGTTCCTTGCTCTGGCAGGCTTTTCACTTACAATCCGTTTAGCCTGGGGAAGGTAAAGATGGACAGCATGGCAGGGCCAGGGAGAAAAGATCGCCCCCACTCCAACTTCTGGATGCTCCCCAACCCACGCCAGCTCACCTTGGCTTTATTTTCCATGGTCACGGCCAACTCCACTCGTTCCCCCAAACAGAAAGTACCTGTTTGGTTCTCATCATCTTCATCCTCAAGCATCTCATGGGCCACTCCAGGTTTGAGGGGGCTCCTTGCCCAATTTCTGCTGACCACCCGCTTCTCCTGCAGAATCAGGTGTCCATGCCTTCAGACCCCATGAGCAGTTCTGGGCAGGACCTGGGTGCTGGGTTCTTTGGGTATTTCCCAGGCCTGAGTTTTAGCCTGGGCCCTCCCTGGAATGCCCACAGAGAAGCTGGCTCTATGGGGAGTTTGCATGCCAACGGCATTAGGTTATCCAGGGCCCAGGGCCACCCAGGGCCCAAGATGCCACAATGGTCCGTCATCTTTGAGCTGGGAAATCCGGAGTACTGAGACAAAGCAGCTTTGTCCTTCGGACACTGTTCCTGGCTTTCATCCCCAACTTCTCTGTCCCCTACTTCCTACAGAGATTTTAGACCTGGCTTTGAGGACTAGGAGAAGCCAGTGCTTTAAGGCAAAGATGCAGGCTATGGGGCTGGGAAACACCATAGGGATACTTCTATTAGGTGGCCTTTTAGCTGTGACCTGGACAGCGTGAGGCTGGGAGTTACTGGGTACATCCAGAATGGTAAGTAGGAGAAAAAGACAGGGTCCTCCCCTGGCATGGGCTGGACCTCCCCCCTTGCCACCCTGCCCTATCTCCCAGGTGAGGCTTACACCAGGAATCTGGCTGATGGTGATGGTGAGGCCATCAGGTCGGAGGAGCCCTGGCATGGTCACAGCCATACCCCCCTGTTCTGCCTGCCGACGATCTTCCTGGATCTCCTGTGGGAGGGCCGGGGGTCAGCACAGGCCACGGCCCCCGGGATGCACAGAGACACAGACGCTGACAGGCCTACACGAAGAGACACCAGTGGGACACCAGGGGGCAGAGACACCACATCACAAGTCCCTGAGACCCTGACCAAGCTTCTGAAAGGGAACATGTTCACCCCAACCCTGGTCCTGGGCCTACAGACACATTCTGGCACGCAGAGAGAGCCTGTCATACAGGTAGGCATCTTTTGGTCAGCCAGGGGCATCAGCCAAGTTGGTCCTCCCACCCTGTTGCAGCCCACTCACCTGGTACCTACGTAGTAAGGCCTGGTTCTTCTTGCGCAGGGCAACTATCCTGCGATCCAGCTCTGCATCCTTCTCTTCCTGTTTGCTCATCAGGGACTGGGCTCCCTGAGGCCCCTACAGAAGGCAGGGAACCCACACTCCTAACTGCTGGGCCTACCCCACCTGTTCCCCACCTTTCACATTTACCCATCCAGTCTTATTCTTATGACCTAGGAACCAGGTTCCAGACTCAAGTTCAGGTCACACAGGAGGGAAGGAGTTACTCAGGAACTAGTAACTCCTAGAAGTCCCCAAGCCCCCATCCCAGTGCCTCCCAGGCTCAGGTGAGGGTCTAATACTCATGACCACAGTACCCAGCAGCAGCTGCCCCTCCCCCTGACTCTCCAGGGAGCTCACTGCCGAGCAGAGCCTGGAATAGGAGTTATAAATGGCTCTGGCAGGGAACCTGCCGTGACTGGGAAGCTGCCAGGAGATTTGGGAGGTCGAGGGGGGAGCTGCTTGCCTTCCAATCCAAAACCACAGATAAAAAAGAGTCCTCAGCTTGGTCCTGGGCTCTCAGGCCCTGAACCCCACTCTCCGAACCTAAGCCCAGCCGGTAGGAAAGAACCGCTCCCACGGGCCCAGCCCTCCAGGCCTGAGCCGCTGGCAGACAGGCAAAAAGGGGCATCTCTGTTGCAGCCAGGGAGCGCTCCAGGGCAAACCGTGTCCCCACATCAAGATCCTGGGTTCTTCCTTGCCTAGCTCCACGGTCTCTGTTGTAGCCCTGGCCAGCCCTCCACCCGCCTCAATTCGGCCCTCTTCCTTCCAGGCCCAGCTGTCCCCAGCCACCCCTGCAATGTAGCTACCTGGCATCTCAGCCCTCCCCAAGCCCTAAGAAGCCCCCGCCAAAAAGGCGAGGTGCCACTCACAGCTGAGTGCATGGCAACAGCAAGCACCAAGAGAATTCCAGAACAGCCCCGGGGGAACCAGAGCAGGAGGGAAGCTGGAGCCACCGGAGCCGGGCCTCTGCTGGCCTCTCCCTGCCGGCTTCGCTGCTCAGCACACGAGATCATGTTGTGATTACAAAAGACTCCTCTGGGCTCCCAGCCAGGAACGCTGCAGCCGCCACCCCCACCCTTCCACTCTCAGAGGGCGAGGACCAGGGCACCGGCAGCCAGCTGGTCCTGCCCAGCACCTCTCCCCGCCCTGCCCCTGTGTCCCCAGACAGACTGGCGGAGACTTCTTCCTGGTGGGTCGAGCCCACCCAGGAAGCCTGGTCCCCCAGGCCCTGCCTTCACCTGAGGTCCTGTGCTCTAATGGGACCCCAGCCTGGACCTGCCTGCAGATAAGACAGGCAGAAAGCATAGGCCTTTGTCCCTCACATTAGAAAAAGAGGCCTACAGGACACAGCCTAGTCCATCAGGCTCTGTGGTTGAGTCCTCCTTCAGTACCTCCCCTTTCTCTGGTCACTCAGGCCAGTGCATACTACACATACCTAAAATGCCACCACTAGTCATTGGTCCCTTTAGGTTGAACATTGTCTTCTCTGTATTTCCCAGAACAGCTACTCTTGCAGGCTCAGCTGTTAGAGTTTCTAGACCTTAGGTAGGACAAGTCAGGCCTTTCTCCAGGGCCCTTAGCCTTCCTTTCTGTAGCTCCTCACACCCAGCCCTTCGTGGCCTTGCTCTCCAATGCTGACCATTTCAGTTTCTCTGACTCTGTAGAAGAACATGGGCCTTCTCAGGAAAGCCTCTCCCAAATCATCCTCACAGCCTAAGCCAGTGTCCCTGCCCGGGTCCAGCCTGATGAGCAGTCTTATCCTGGGACTTTGGGAGCACAAGGCTTGAGGTGTTGGGGAGAGGAGTGCTCTCTATCTTAGGAGTGCCTGGTGTCTCATTCAGTATCAGCAGTTACAAGGTCCTAACATCCAGGCCCTGAAGTGAGTGTCAGAAACCTCAGCATTTTCCACATTCCTGATTGGCCTCAGTTTCCCTAACCTCGCACCACAACTCGTCCCTTCTATGTCTGGAACCAAAAGCACCATTGCCTTCCTTCTCCTCCCAGACCAGCCCAGGCAGCTAGAGGCCCAACCTCTCCTCCCCTAGAACCACACTTTCAGCCCACCCCACTTCCCCATCACACTCAGCCCTTTCCTGTTCAGGCTTTCACCAGCCCCACCCCATTCCTGCAGCCCCAGAGTTCCCATCCTGCTTGCAAATGCCACTGTGCTCTCTCCTTCTTTCCTGCCGGATGTTCCCACTGAGTCAGACTCATCTACTTTCCCAGCAACAGTGACGCACCCAGACTCCTCACTCACCCTGGTGCGACACTCTCTCTCTCTCTCTCACACACACACACACACACACACCCTTCTTCTCCCACCCTCTCTGTGTTCTGTCTCACACGGGCTGAGTTCCAGCCCAGGCTCAGAAGTCTTCAGAAGCCTCAACTTCCCATTACCTGCCCTACACTGGGAGCTGGGAGGCCCCCAGAGCCTGGCCTTGGAGGGAGACCTAATGCTCACCACACTCTTTGGAATGCAGGCCCCCAGAGCAGGTTTGGAGAGAAGAGAATTGGACAGAGGAGGATGCAGAGACAGGCAAGGTCTTTATTCTCCCTGCATCCATTCCTGTCTAGAGTGGGTCAGGGGAACAGTGGGCACAGGTAGAAATCCAGTTGTCCTACTGGGAGGGTGACCTAGCTCTTCTGGAAGTGCCTGCAAGGAGACAAATCCCTAACCTAGAAGCAAAGACTTAGTAGCCCATCAGGCTGGAGACTCATGTGTCCAAGCAAACCCACAGTCAGTCAGGGACCTGCTGTTGCTGGCCACATGCTTTCAAGTGTTACTCATACAATATGGCATGCCTCTGAGCATCCCCCACATTCTACCACTTTCTCTAGAACCTGCAGTTTTACTATCTGCTATCCCATTGGACAGAGGTTGTCTGAGGGCAAGAATAGTGTGCCAAGTCCTCAGGATCCCTAGGGCCCGGCACAGTGCCCCCTGCATGCTGCAGTCTCCGTCAGCGCTGGCAGAGTGAATTAACCTGTGCTGTCCCACGCATTGCCGTGCATAGGTTGTGACTGTCTTTCTGTCCACGCAGAATGCACGCAGTTCTGAGAGCCAGTGGGTGTCAAAGCCCACTAAGAGTGCTCTCCCTCTCTCCTGGGGAGAAGTCCATAGGAAGCAGGGGGAGGCAGGGGAATGACCAATGTGATATTCCCAAAAGACCAGGTTTCTGTTCCTCTCTGCCACCACTAGGGGGAAGCAGCATTACAAAGCCTGGCTGCTGAGGGAGCCGGGTGTCCTCCCCATTACTCCCCAGCATCTCTCAAGTCTCAGTCACTCAGTCACCCCCAGCCCACCTCACAACTCCATCAGACCAGAGAGGCCGTCCAGTTGTAGAAGTCTCATTTTATCCACAAGGAAATAGGCCCAGGGCAGTGTAGCCATCTGCCAGGACCGCAATGTCTGTTTTTGTTGATGAGCCTGGAAGTCAGGACTGCTGCCTTCCTGCCCAGGGCTCCTTTCCCTGAAGGCCCTGCAATGCTGTTTTGGCTGAGACCTCACTCTTTGTTCTCCCTCTCTCCATGGGACTGGGCTGGTCATCCCAGGTCTTGGGGCACAGCACGAAACTGCATCCCAGCATCTGGGGCATGGCACAGGTCTCTGGGTCACAGCTCTTTCCTGGTCAGTTCCCCACCTCCCAGACCACCTGCCAGCTCAGGCAACAGCTCCACTCCAGTGGCAGAGGGCATTTGGATCTTATTCATGGTATTTAGAACACAGTCATAGAGCCAACCTGGAGACAAAATGACTGTGAACTGGCTTCTCTCTGAGAAAAGGGGAGAGAGGCCTACTGGGGGAAAAGACCTAAAAGACATGGGAGCACAGGTCTGGCAGGTGACAGGGCTACAGTGGACAGGGCTACTTGGTCCACATAGATCCAGAATGGCTATCCCTGTGAATAGCTGAACAATAAAATATCAGCATTCTAGTCCTTGCCCTTCTTAGCCTTGTCCTAGGATGAGACAGGATGACATGGAGTTCTATCCCTTCCCTCCTTACTGACACTGTCTCTTATCTCTCTGATCCTCCTCTATAAAATGAAGTGCACATTCCTCATTGAGTTATTTGGAGACAAAATGAAATAACATGGGCGACATCTATATCTGGAACAGTCTTGACTAATGGTCTGTGTGACAAGCCAGGCCTAGCCCTGTGTGGAGAGATCTCAGAGTGCATGAGGTGGGGCTGGAGGCACTGGCCCTGGGTAGGCTCCAGCTGCCGGACAAAGTCTGAGCCCCGCCTTTCCAAGAACACACATGCCAGAGTAGGGTGGCATCTGAAGGCAGGAGGCAGATTGCACTGGGAGACACTCCATTTTGCTCTGCAGGACACACCTAGGGTTGGACTACCATGTGTTCTCCAGTCCTTGACCCAGGGGTAAGAGGTGAACCCTGGTGTGAAACTGAATCCCACAGGGTCTCTCTTGTTCAGGCCTCTGTTCTCAGTGCAAAGGGGGCTCATGGTGTTTTCTCAGAACACTGCACCATGACTCACCATCCCAGAGTTGCTCCCAAAGATCCAATGCTGTGCCTTTCAGGCCTTGTCAACCACATGCCATTAGCAGGGTACCTAAAGTGGATAGCTCTGAAATTCCTATGCTGTAAATACAGTTCTAGGGACAGATGTTACAGGGAAGGAGGATGTTGAAGGAGGGATGGCCCTGGAGGGCATGTCTCAGGAGCCTATCATGAAATACTGATGGATACCAGAGGCCAAAGGTAGTGACATATACAGAAGGCAGATGCCCAGTTCACAGAAAGGGAAGAAATGATTGGGCCAGAGAGTCAAATAGGCCACCAATGCTTACACAGGTCAGAATTACACCTTGCACTCACAGCTAACATGGGCAAAGCCCTCATGCCTATGATGTCATTTGATAACTTCTAGCTCTGAAATCTAGCCAAGGCAGGTATTATTGGCTTCTTTATGGAGATCAGGGTCAGCAACCTGCCCAAGAGTCTCTGAGGGTCCTTCCCCACTGTGCCTGAACCACTGACATGAAGGCCCATCCAGCAGCACTATCTCCAGCCCAGAGCCAGCCAACCACCTTTGCCTTCATGCCATTAGAAACCTATTCACTACAGCTATCCCTCTCCTTGGCCTATACACAAAGGACTTAAAATCAGCATACTACAGCGACGCAGCCACATCAGTGTTCATAGCTGCTCAATTCACAATAGCTAGATTGTGGAACCAACCTAGGTGCCCTTCAATTGATGAATGGATAAAGAAACTGTGGTATATATACACAATGGAATATTACTCAGCCATAAAGAACAATAAAATTATGGCATTTGCTGGTAAATGGGTGAAGTTGGAAAATATCATGCTAAGTGAAATAGGCCAAGCCCAAAACACCAAAGGCTGAATGTTTTCTCTGATAAGTGGATGACGATATATAACAAGGAGGGGTGGCAGGGGGAAGGGAAGAATGAAGGAAATTTGGAAGGTGTAGAGGAAAATGGGGTGGGAGGGGGTGGGGGACAGAAAGATAGTAGAATGAAACAGACAGTATTACCCTATGTATATGTATGATTACATGAATGGTGTGAATCTACATTGTGTACAATCATAGAAATGAAAAGTTGTACCCCATTTGTGTATAATGAATCAAAATGCAGCCTGTAAAAATAAAAAAAATAAATAATAAATTAATGAATAAACAACAATAACAAAAAAAAGAAACCTATTCACCAAACCAGGCAAAGGCACCTGGCTATTTAGCTTCTTCCCTGCTCTGCAAGGCAGCCGGGGAGGCAGGTGGTCTCAGAGAAGATCATCACAGAGAAGATCAATATCCTGCCTTCAGGCTTTCACTGCATATCCTCACCCTCCCAAAGACCCCCACCCACCACCTCTACTGACCAGGAGACTTTCCGTCTCTTCCTGGTCCTTGTCTCTCCTCTCCCTCATCCCAACTCCTCACCCCAAGAATGGTTTCTCATACTCCACCCAGTTCCCTTAGCCATTCTGTGACTTTCTGGCAGGCAGGTGCCTCCTCTCTCTGCTAGGCAATAAGTCTAAGCACATGGTGAGCACTTACTATCTGGAAGGCACAGGGCCAAAGGGAGAGGGGACACATGCATGGCTGAAGTCTGCTGGCCCTCAAAATCCTAGGGCTGGGGAGGGGAACGAGGCTATGAAGGTACACGCCCTGCTTCAGGCAGGTCGCCTCTGATGTGCCCACCACTGCTCCCGCTCCTCCTCTCCTCTTGCAGGCCTCCTGCCCCCAGGCCACTCACACTGCCCTTTCTTCTCCATATGCAAGGTAGGGCTTGCCTCCTCCACCCAAGGCCTCGGTCCCTCCACTGCTCGCCACCCCCACATGACCTTGCCTGGGAGCTCAAGCCCTGACTCCCGAGGTGGCAGGAACTGAAGTCTGAGGTCCTAATCATCCACCTTCACACACACACACACACACACACACACACACACACACCTCCTTCTTATAGGTCCATGAGAACATAGGCCTCTCTTTTTAGTTTCCTGTCAGAGGCTTGGGGTGGAAAGGTCATGTTGTCAAGGTCCCTAAAGGGGAAAAGGAGGAATCCCCGAAGAGGAGGGCTTGGAGTACTGGTGAGGGTTGGGTGAGGGAAGATATGACAATTGCCCCCCACCCAGCATGGGCTGGACTGTGGGAGCCTAGAGGACACCACACCTTTGTAAACTTCCCCTGGGACTCTGCACCTCTCCAGCAGCCCGCCTGCTGTCCCTGCCCTGGCTCTTGACAGAAGAGCAATGAATTGTGCCAAATGGAGTAATTGTGCCCCACCTAGTCATAAACCAAAGTCCTCTGCCTGGGATATTACCAAGGCAGACTGGAGTTTTTCAGAAGAAAATTCCTAAAAGGGGAGATAAGCTAATGTGAAGAAGAGCCTAGGGTCTAGATTCACACAGTCCCTAGCTAGAGCTAACTTCACAATGGCTAGGTGACCTCAAGTGTCTTACCATCTCTAGCTTGTTTTTTTAAGTTGTAGATGGACAGAATGCCCTTATTTTTTGTTTGCTTATTTTTATGTGGTGCTAAGGATCAAACCCAGTGCCTCACATGTGCTAGGCAAGCGCTCTGCCACTGAGCTATAGTCCTAGCCCCTGGCTTTTTTTTTTTTTTTTTTTTTTTTTTTTTATTGTAAACAAATGGGATACATGTTGTTTCTGTTTGTACATGGAGTAACAGCATACCATTTGTGTAATCATACATTTAAATAGGGTAATGGTATTTGATTCATTCTATTATTTTTTCCTCCCCCCACCCCTCCCGCCCCTCTTTTTCCTCTATACAGTCCCTCCTTCCTCCATTCTTGCCCCCATCCCACCCTTCATTATGTGTCATCATCCGTTCGTCTTTCCCTGGATTTTTAAAAATAAGTCGAAGAGGGGAACATCGTAACCCCTCCAAGAGCTGATATGAGATCATTGATACTACAGAAGAGCTGGGCATGCAGATATTTTCCTTTCCACCATGGAAAAAAAGAATCACTCTTTGTTCCTCTCTATCTTACAAGTGTTTTTCTAATGATGGTTATGGTACTTTTGATTTATGGCTCCAATTTAATTCACATATTGAAAGGTGCAATTCCATGTTTTGCCATATGAATGATCCTTTAAATCATCAACAGGCAAGATAATGAATATAACTACCATCCCCAAAGTTTCTTCATGTCCTTTTCTAATGTCTCCTTTCACTCCCTCCTCATCTACCCTATTCCTAGGCAATCACTTTGCTGTCACTATCAATGAGTTTACATTTTCTAGAATTTTATAGACAAATGTATGCAATACGCATTCCTCATGTCTGGCTTCTTTTGCTCAGCATAATTACTTTGATTTTCCATCACATTTTAGCCTGAATCAATAGCTTGTCCTTTCTTATTATTGAACAGTATTCCATTGAATGAATGGGCTGTGATTTGTTTATTCATTCCCTTAGTGCTGAACATTTGTGAGGTTCTGAGTCTTCAGCTATTCCAAAAGATTCTATGAATATTCAATACAACTCTTTATGAGGACCTACGTTTTCATTTCTCTGGGCATGTGTTCCTTTTTGTTTGTTTTATTTTTGTTTTCAGTAGTGGGAATCAAACCCAGGGCCTCACACATGCTAGGCGAGCACTCTACCATTGAGCTACATCCTTAACTTTTTTCTTTTTTTTCTTTCTTTTTTTTTTTATTGTAAACAAATGGGATACATGTTGTTTCTCTGTTTGTACATGGCATAAAGGCATACCATTTGTGTAATCATAAATTTACATAGAGTAATGTTGTTTGATTCATTGTTATTTTTTCCCTTCCCCCCACCCCTCCCACCCCTCTTTACCCTCTATACAGTACTTCCTTCCTCCATACTTGCCCCCCTCCCTAACCCTAACTCTAACCCTAACACTAACCCTTCCCTCCCCCGCATTATGTGTCATCCTCCACTTATTAGCGATATCATTCGTCCTTTGGCTTTTTGAGATTGGCTTATCGCACTTAGCATGATATTCTCCAATTTCATCCATTTGCCTGCAAATGCCATAATTTTATCATTCTTTATGGCTGAGTAATATTCCATTGTATATATATACCACAGTTTCTTTATCCACTCATCAATTGAAGGGCATCTAGGTTGGTTCCACAGTCTGGCTATTGTGAATTGAGCAGCTATGAACATTGATGTGGCTGTGTCTCTGTAGTATGCTGATTTTAAGTCCTTTGGGTATAGGCCAAGAGTGGGATAGCTGGGTCAAATGGAGGGTCCATTCCAAGTTTTCTAAGGAATCTCCACACTGCTTTCCAGAGTGTCTGCACTAATTTTCAGCCCCACCAGCAATGTATGAGTGTACCTTTCTCCCCACATCCTCGCCAACACCTGTTATTGCTCGTATTCTTGATAATCGCCATTCTAATTGGGGTGAGATGGAATCTTAGGGTAGTTTTGATTTGCATTTCTCTTATTACTAGAGATGTTGAACATTTTTCCATATGTTTGTTGATTGCCTGTAGATCTTCTTCTGTGAAGTGTCTATTCATTTCCTTAGCCCATTTGTTGATTGGGTTATTTGTATTCTTCGTGTAGAGTTTTTTGAGTTCTTTATAGATTCTGGAGATTAGTGCTCTATCTGAAGTATGATTGGCAAAGATATTCTCCCACTCTGTAGGCTCTTTCTTCGCATTGCTGATAGTTTCCTTTGCTGAGAGAAAGCTTTTTAGTTTGAATCTATCCCAATGGTTGATTCTAGCTTTTATTTCTTGTGCTATGGGAGTCCTGTTAAGGAAGTCTGATCCTAGACCAACAAGGTGAAGATTTGGACCTACTTTTTCTTCTATAATCTGCAGGGTCTCTGGTCTGATTCCGAGGTCCTTAATCCATTTTGAGTTGAGTTTTGTGCATGGTGAGAGATATGGGTTTAGTTTCATTCTGTTGCATATGGATTTCCAATTCTCCCAGCACCATTTGTTGAAGAGGCTATCTTTTCTCCATTGCATATTTTTGGCACCTTTGTCTAGTATGAGAAAATTGTATTTATTTGGGTTTGTGTCCGTGTCCTCTATTCTGGACCATTGATCTACCTTTCTATTTTGGTACCAATACCATGCCGTTTTTGTTACTATTGCTTTGTAGTAGAGTTGAAGATCTGGTATTGCAATACCCCCTGTTTCACTCTTCCTGCTAAGGATTGCTTTAGCTATTCTGGGTTTCTTATTCTTCCAGATGAATTTCATAATTGCTTGCTCTATTTCTGTAAGGGGATTTTAATTGGAATTGCATTGAATTTGTATAGCACTTTAGGTAGTATGGCCATTTTGACAATATTAATTCTTCCTATCCAAGAACATGGAAGATCTTTCCATCTTCTAAGGTGTTCTTTAATTTCTTTCTTTAGTGTTGTATAGTTCTCATTGTAGAGGTCTTTCACCTCTTTTGTGAGATTGATTCCCAAGTATTTTATTTTTTTCGAGGCTATAGTGAATGGGGTAGTTTTCCTAATTTCTCTTTCCGAAGATTCATCACTTATGTATAAAAATGCGTTGGATTTATGGGCATTGATCTTGTAACCTGCTACTTTACTGAATTCACTTATGAGTTCTAAGAGTTTTCTGGTGGAATTTCCAGGTTCCTCTAAATATATAATCATGTCATCAGCGAACAGGGATAGTTTGAGTTCTTCTTTTCCAATTCGTATCCCTTTAATTTCTTTGGTTTGTCTAATTGCTCTGGCCAGAGTCTCAAGAACGATGTTGAATAGAAGTGGTGAAAGAGGGCATCCCTGCCTTGTTCCAGTTTTTAGGGGGAATGCTTTCAGTTTTTCACCATTTAGAATGATATTAGCCATGGGCTTAGCATAAATGGCCTTTACAATGTTAAGGAATGTTCCCACTATCCCTATTTTTTCTAGTGTTTTGAGCATGAAGGGGTGCTGTATTTTATCAAATGCTTTTTCTGCATCTATTGAAATAATCATGTGATTCTTGACTTTAAGTCTATTAATATGGTGAATTACGTTTATTGATTTCCTGATGTTGAACCAACCTTGCATACCTGGGATGAAGCCCACTTGACCATGGTGCACTATCTTTTTAATATGTTTTTGTATGCGATTTGCTAAAATTTTGTTGAGAATTTTTGCGTCGATGTTCATTAAGGATATTGGTCTGAAATTTTCTTTCCTTGATGAGTCTCTGTCTGGTTTAGGTATCAGTGTGATATTGGCTTCATAGAATGAGTTTGGGAGGGTTCCCTCCTCTTCTATTTTATGGAATACTTTGAGAAGTATTGGAATGAGCTCTTCTTTAAAGGTTTTGTAGAACTCGGCTGAGAACCCATCTGGTCCCGGGCTTTTCTTTGTTGGAAGGCTTTTGATGACTTCTTCTATTTCAGTACTTGAAATTGGTCTATTTAAATTGTTTATGTCCTCCTTGTTCAGTTTAGGCAATTCATATGTCTCTAGAAACCTGTTGATGTCTTCGAAATTTTCTATTTTGTTGGAGTATAGATTTTCAAAATAGCTTCTAATTATGTTTTGTATTTCAATCCTGTCTGTTGTGATATTTCCTTTTTCATTCCGAATTTTAGTGATTTGGGTTTTCTCTAGTCTTCTCTTTGTTAGTGTGGCTAAAGGTTTATCAATTTTGTTTATTTTTTCGAAGAACCAACTATTTATTTTGTCAATTTTTTGTATTGTTTCTTTTGTTTCAATTTCATTGATTTCAGCTCTGAGTTTAACTATTTCCTGTCTTCTACTACTTTTGGTGCTGTTCTGTTCTTCTTTTTCTAGGGCTTTGAGCTGTAGTGTTAGGTTGTTTATTTGTTGAGTTTTACTTCTTTTATTAAATGCGCTCCATGAAATAAATTTCCCTCTAAGTACTGCTTTCATAGTGTCCCAGAGATTTTGATATGATGTTTCTTTGTTCTCATTTACCTCTAAGAATTTTTTAATTTCCTTCCTAATATCTTCTGTTATCCATTCATCATATAATAGCATATTGTTTAATCTCCAGATGTTGGAATAGTTTCTGTGTTTTACTCTTTCATTTATTTCTAACTTCAATCCATTATGATCTGATAGAATACATGCTAGTGTCTCTATCTTGTATTTGCTAACATTAGCTTTGTGGCATAATATATGGTCTATTTTAGAGAAGGATCCATGTGCTGCTGAGAAGAAAGTGCATTCGCTCTTGGTTGGATGGTATATTCTATAAATGTCCATTAAGTCTAAATTATTGATTGTGTTATTGAGATCTATGGTTTCTTTGTTCAATTTTTGTCTGGAAGATCTGTCCAGTGGTGAGAGAGGCGTGTTAAAATCACCTAGTATTATTGTGTTATGGTCTATTTGGTTTCTGAAATTGAGAAGGATTTGTTTGACATACATGGATGAGCCACTGTTTGGGGCATAGATGTTTATGATTGTTATATCTTGCTGATTCATGCTTCCCTTAAGCAGTATGAAATGACCTTCTTTATCCCTTCTGACTAACTTTGGCTTGAAGTCCACACTATCGGAAATGAGGATGGATACTCCAGCTTTTTTGCTGAGTCCATGCGCATGGTATGTTTTTCCCCATCCTTTCACCTTTAGTCTATGGGTATCTTTTTCTATGAGGTGAGTCTCTTGCAGGCAACATATTGTTGGATCTTTCTTTTTAATCCAATCTGCCAGTCTATGTCTTTTGATTGATGAATTCAGGTCATTAACATTCAGGGTTATTATAGAGATATGATTTGGTTTCCCGGTCATTTGGTTCATTTTTTAAATTTTATTTATTTATTTGTTTGACACAACTTGTTTCCTCCTTTATTTGACAATTCCTTTAGGATAATTCCTCCCTTTGCTGATTTGCTGCTTTGTTTTTCATCTCTTCCTCATGGAATATTTTGCTGAGAATGTTTTGTAATGCTGGCTTTCTTTTTGTAAATTCTTTTAGCTTTTGTTTATCATGGAAGGATTTTATTTCATCGTCAAATTTGAAGGTAAGTTTTGCTGGGTATAAGATTCTTGGTTGGCATCCATTTTCTTTCAGGGCTTGAAAAATGTTGTTCCAGGCCCTTCTAGCTTTTAGGGTCTGGATTGAAAAGTCTGCTGATATCCGTATTGGTTTCCCCCTGAATGTAATTTGGTTCTTTTCTCTCACAGCCTTTAAAATTCTGTCTTTATTTTGTATGTTAGGTATTTTCATTATAATGTGCCTTGGTGTGGGTCTGTTGTAATTTTGTGTATTTGGAGTCCTATAAGCCTCTTGAACTTGATTTTCCATTTCATTCTTCAGATTTGGGAAATTTTCTGATATTATTTCATTGAATAAATTGTTCATTCCTTTGGCTTGTTTCTCAAGGCCTTCCTCAATCCCAATAATTCTTAAATTTGGCCTTTTCATGATATCCCATAGTTCTTGTAGATTCTGTTCATGATTTCTTACCATCTTCTCTGTTTGTTCAACTTTGTTTTCAAGGTTAAATATTTTGTCTTCAATGTCTGAGGTTCTGTCTTCCAGGTGTTCTATCCTATTGGATATGCTTTCTATGGAGTTCTTAATTTGGTTTATTGTTTCCTTCATGTCAAGGATTTCTGTTTGGTTTTTTTTTCAATATCTCTAACTCTTTATTGAAATGATCTTTTGCTTCCTGTATTTGCTCTTTTAACTGTCGATTGGTGCGATCATTCAATGCTTGCATTTGCTCTTTCATCTCATCGTTTGCTTCTCTGATCATTTTAATTATGTACATTCTGAACTCCTTTTCTGTCATTTCTTCTGCCATGCTGTCATTGGGTTTTAATGATGTAACATCTAGATTTGTTTGCAGCATTTTCTTTCCTTGTTTTCTCATATTGTTCAGGTATCAGTGGACTGCTGAGATATTGCAGATTTCCTCTATTGACTTACAATGTCCCTGAAGATTTCTATATATTTCCCCCTTAGCCTTCAGTAGGCTGAAGTCTTGGAGGAAGTTGATAATGAGGTGCTCCACAAGGAAGCTGCCTCTCTAGGAGTGGTGGCCTTCAGGTGGGGTATAATCCCTGCTAGTGGGCAGAGGTGCCTCCACTTGTTGACCAATGGTCATCCAAAGGGGACCTAGGCTGCGGGCTGAGGCAAGGCCTGTTTGGGCCTGAGTCTCTAGTTTTACCGTCCTTGTGGGGAAACCTCACCCGGCAGGGAAGACTCACCCGGTGGGGAGGTCTCGCTGGTCAGTACCCTCCTAGAGGATCCCCTCAATTACAGCTACCGCCTGGGCTGGGCTGCCTTCCTCTGCAAAGTTCTCAGGGGCCCGGCCCTACCTCCTGGGCCTGGGAGCCTCACCCTTCGCAGATGAATCTCCTTAGGCTGCCCCTCCTCAGAGAATCTGCCCGCAGGCCTGGAACCTTCGCTCCGCCCTAAGCCTGTCTCTGTGCGGCTCTTCCACCCAGAAGCCTCCTAGATCCTGGGACCCTGCTCTGCACCTAATTGCCTGGCTATGCGGCCCCTCCTCTGAGCAGCCACCTGGGGCCCCGTACAATCTCTCTGAGTCCCAGAGACCCGCCACACGCCTCTTCCTCCAGACAGCCGCCCAGTATTCCGGTGCCGTCACTAGGAGTCCAAGAAACTCACTGCGTGCCTCCACCTCCCACCAACCACCCGTAGCCCTGGGCAATCAATCACTCCGAGTTGAAGTGACCCTCCCCGTTCCTCCTCCTTCTCCAGATAACCCCCGAGTGTTCAGGAGTGGTCGCTCTGAGTGGCTCTGAATCCACGTGACCCACAGCACGGGTCCTCTGGGCAACCGCCCGGAGCTCTGGTGCGGCCACTCAAGACCAAGCGACCCACCACGCTTCTCCTCCAGGCAGCCCCCCTGTGTTCAGGCGCTGTCACTTTAAGTCCAAACAACTCACCACTCGCCTTCTCCTCTGAGCAGCCGCCTGGAGCGCTAATGCAGTCACTGCGAGTCCAAACGACCCGCCGCGCTCCTCCTCCTCCTCCTCCTCCTCCTCCTCCGGGCAGGCCCCGGGGTTCAGAAGTGGTCTGAGTCCAAACAGCTCGCCGCACAGCCCCTCCTCTGGCAACCGCCTGAAGCTCTGGTGTAGCCACCCCGAATCCAAGCGGCCGCGTTCCTCTTCCTCCTCCTCGTCCTCAGGGCAGGCCCCGGGGTTCAGAAGCGTCGTTCTGAGTCCAAACAGCTCTCCGCACAGCTTCTCCTCTGGCAACCGCCTGTAGCTCTGGTGCAGTCACTCCGAATCCAAGCGGCCAAGCTCCTCCTCCTCCTCCTCAGGGCAGGCCCCGGTGTCCTGAGTCCACACAGCTCTCCTCGCCACTCCTCCCCTGGGCAGCCGCCGGAGCCCCAGTGGTTGCTCCGAGTCCCAGCGCTGTGCCGAGCGGCCTCCTTTTCGGCGCTCCTAGTTGTCCGAGTTCACTGCTCCAGCGGGGCCATCCTTAACTTTTTAAAAAAATTAATCTAGCTAGGCACAGTAGCTCATGACTGTAATCCCAGCAACTGGGAGGCTGAGGCAGGATTGCAAGTTAAAGGCCAGCCTCAGCAATTTAGTGAGGCCTTAAACAACTTAGAGCTTGTCTCAAAATAAAAAAATAAAAGAAAGCAGGGGATGTAGCACAAGGGCAAAGTGTCACTGGGTCTAACCCCCAATATCCAAAACCAGACAAACAAATAAATAAAAAACGAATCTAATGTATTTTAATGCAGCTAGCTCATGAGGCTTTTTACAGCAAACCTGAAAACAATGGCTTCTTTAACTTCCTGCTTCTGATCTCACATGGCTTTTGTCCTCTTTGATTGAAACAGGGGGCCAGACAAGCCCCTTTGCCTTGCTGAGGATGGAGTCTTTGATATTCCCTGTTTTGTACAACATTGTGAGATGGGAAGGGCATTTCCTTCTTCTTCCAGAAAAAAAATTAAATATGTAAACAAAGGAGAAAAATAAACACAAGTATAAAGCACAGAAAAGGAAGCCAGCTATTACCCAGCAATAACTAACTCCAACCCTTCATGCATTTACCAAATATTTATTGAACACCTGCTAATGCCAGGAGAATTGCTAATCCCTAGGAAATACAAAGCAGACTAAGAGAGCCACAACTGTCCTTGCATTTGAGGATCACAGAGGCCAGTGGGAGCAAGACACATTAGAAGAAAGGATCCAGGGAGATAGGAGAGCTTGTAGCAGGGGCCACTGGTCTGTCTTTCAGAGCAACGGGTTGTGGCACACAGTAGATGCCACAGGGATCCATGGGGATCAGTTCACAAGGGGCTTGCAGAGTGCAGAGAAATCAGACTGCCTGGGTTCCAAACTCCTGGGTCCCTTCCCAATTTGTCCAGATTCCATCCTGAAAGTCCCATTTTCTGTATAGCTACTGTTTTCTGGCCTGAGCAGTACATTTGAGAACTTGGGTCCTCCACTAGGGTTACTATTTCCTCCTCTACCTGCTGGAGGGAGATGATCATCCTGTCTAGTTTGCAGAAGTCAGTGGGTTAACTACGGAGTGTGAAGCACTCATGCATGGCCTGACATTCAGTGGGAGCTACACAAATGTTTAGAGCCAGCACTGGGTGCTAAACAGTTTTTCCAGGGTTGGGAACCCCTACCTTAGTTCTATGGCATCTCATTAACAGACTAGTCTGGTAATGGGTTGTCCCTCACTGTCCCCTTCTGTTCCTCCTTCCCCTGCCCACATACATCCTGCTTCCAGCTGCTCTTTGCCCAGAGTAGCCCATCCCTTTTCATTTACCTACCCTCTGCCCATGACCCTCCCAGTGCACCCGACCCATTCCAGCCCCTCCCTATCCTATACAAATACACCTGAGCACGGACAGAGTCTCAGACATCCTGCTCTTGCTCTGCACTCTCGGGTAAGGACCTAGTTCTGTTTGCTGGGGTGGGAGTTGGGGGTGGGGAGTGGTTCTCTGTGAGAGGACTTCATGTGCCTGTGTGTTTGTGGTCTCTCGGGGTACATATGTTTGTGCATTGAACTAATACCTTTGCCTCGATGTCTTTGTGAGGGTGTTGTACATCTGTGTGTGCTCTCTGTCTCTCATGTGTGCAACATGTGTCTGTGTGCTGTGTGGCTGCGTACATGCCATCATGTCTCCCCATCTGCCCTGTCCCACTCCTAGGCAGAGCCCTTGCACTTCCACTCTGTACTTGAATTATAATTAACTTACAGCCTCTGCCATGCCAGGAACAGGGGCTTAGCTGAGCATCAAAGGGTTGTATTAGGTCCCTTCCAGAGTTGCCAACTCAAATAGCTGGGCCTGAATTGGGGAGATATATCCCAAGGACTATCTTTTCTCCTTATTCTAATCCAGATCCTAACTGGCTGTAAGGTTTTTGTTATTCCTCCCTCTCACAAGTTCAGCTCCCTGAGTCTTTTCCAGCTTCATCACTAACTAAGTAAAAATATGAGAGAGTAAGAACAACCATGGGAATAAAAATGGGCAGTTCAACAGGGTTGGGGGGGTAGCTCAGTAGTACAGCACCTGCTTTGCATGTGTAAATGATTGCCAACACACAAAAATACCCAAAAAAGTGGCTCAAAAAATGTAGGGGACTGCTGGGTGTGGTGGGGCACACCTGAAATTCTAGTGGCTTGAGAGGCTGAGACAGGAGGATTGAGAGTTCAAAGCCAGTATCAGCAAAAGCAAGGTGCTAAGCAACTCAGTGAGACCCTGTCTCTAAATAAAATACCAAAATAGGGCTGGGGACATGGCTCAGTGGTCGAGTGCCCCTGAGTTCAATTCCTGGTACCCCCACCAAAATGTAGGAGACTGTCTTACAAGGGGTCAGCACTGTTATATTAGGGGTGTGTGTGTATATGTGTGTGTGTGACAATTTGCTCAAAATATAACAAATATTCTCAACAATCATATGCATACCAGAGAGCCCTGATGCCAAGTATTTGATCCTTAAGTGTACTATATGTGCATTGGGTCCATCCGGGAGTTGTCCATTGTGACTTGCATGCCAGCCCCAAAGAAGAGGCCAGATCTCAGCAGCTCCATCTAATGACAGCATAGCTTGTTGGTGAATGACAAATTGGCTTAGACCTCGAACTTGCCACCCCCTTCCAATTCTGGTGGGAGGAAACAGTAATAAGCAGCTAGGAACCTGGAAAGCTTTCCACTTCCTTGTACTGTAGGGTATGGATCATAGGGTCCTCTGGATCCCCCGAACGTCCCTACCCACCAACCCCTCCTGCCCTTTACAGTTCTTCCAATCTTATGCCCAGTGTTTACACAGGGACCTCTAGAGACAGAGGTACTGTGACCTGACACATAGCAGGCACTTAACATGTATTAACATGATTAAAGGTGACCCGAGCAGAATTGAACTAATACATGATTGTGAGTCTGGGTGTGGATCTTGGGGTGCAGTGAGGTGCGGATCTAAGGAACCAGTATATCCCACGTGGATTGACCCCCTCTATCCAATCAATGCCTGTATCAACACCCAGAGTGAAGTGTCCACATTCGGTGCCATGCTAGAGTAGGTGGAGCAGTCTTACACCTTTCATCCTTTAAAAGGGCTATTTGTGTGCATCTTTGAGAAGAAGGAAGGAAAGAGTTTAAGATTTAGATTACCATAACTAAAGCTTTATTATCTGTCAAACCACAGGTGTTTCTTGTGTCACTCCCTGCTCTCTCCCCATAAAGATGGATCCAGGTAAGCAACATGGGTGGGAGGCTATGGGGTGGAAGAAGGAAGAGAGAAAAAAGGAGAGTGGAGAAGGCAGGGCCAATCAGTCAGTCATATCTACTACTTGCCAAAAAAAAAAAAAGTGTGTGTGTATGTGTGTGTATGTGTAGGTGGTACTAGGGTTCCAAAATGCAAACAAGCCCTTATATTCAGTAGAGCACTTCACAGTTTAAGAAAAATGTTCACACATCCTTCATCTCACCAGATCTTCAACCTCAGGAGGAAAACAGGCAAGTGCTTTTCCTATTGTACACATAAGGCCCAGGGAAGGTAAGGGTCTTGCTCAGGGTGAAACCACAGAAAGCTCAGTTTGGAGCCCAGAAAACAGATCTCAGCAGCTGTGCCACTGGCTCCCCTCAAAAGACACAAAGAAATAGTAGGTGATTCCTTCCAAAGGAGGGCTTCAGAGCACTGGGGACCATTCAGGTGGCTACTGCAGAATGAGACCACTGGACCTATAGAGCAAAGTGAATTTCCTGCAGAAAAACAAGGCAGAATTGAGCGAGAGAGATTTCCAAGTGGTAGGAGGCATGAGCAAAGGTCCAGATGTAAGAGCAGAAAGTTATAAGCAGGAATCAACAAATAACTCTGATGGGCTGAGCACAGACTGGGTGAGAGAAATGAGATGTGGGGAACTAATGTTTAGATTGGGTGGGGGCCTCGCAAAGGTGGAAGAGGAAAAATCAGGGTTTGCCACAGTGGAGTGTTTCCCTCATGCCATGATGTTTGGCAAGGTTAGGAGGACCAATAGTTGACAAGAGTGCGGACAAGAACCCACACCTCCTAATTGGCCCCATGCCACCTGGGAGGAATCCACCAGCTCTGGAGTCCAGGGACTCCACAATGGAACTTTTTATTGACTTTCAATATGAATCTGTGGTTGAGTGGATGAATGGAGGAATGATTGTCAAGCAAATGACCAAGTCTGAAGAGCCTAGTTGCGGGTGGGGGTATGGACACCAGATCAGTACCAGGGAGAAGACAGGGTTTTCACTGCAGAACCAAATGACCCAAGTTGCTCCTTTTTTTTTTTTTCTTCTTCTCCCACAGGTCCAAAGGTAGGAAAGTTCCCCAACCCTTTCCCTTTTTTCTTCCCCACTACCATGCCCTCCAGACCCTCTTTCCTAGACCCCCCTTTCCACAAATGAAAGACAGGAGCAGGAGCAGGCAGCAGCTCCATGGGGTGAGGCATTGCAGCATTCACCCAGCCCCTGCTGGCAACAGTCTCCTTCCTTGGCAATCTCTCCTCTGTTTTCCCATCTGTCTCTCTCCTTTCCTCACTTCCCCTCCCTGCCCCAGCAGCCCATCCTCTCTCCTGCTGCTTCCCCACCTGTTTTACACTGCTCTGCTTTCCTGGCTACCCCCACAGCCTTGCTGGATGGCTGGCTTGCTCCCAAGCCCCAGCCACACGGCAGATCCCCAGGACAGGCTTCTGCCAAGAAAGGAAGTTGGCCTGCCCTCACCCTCTCCAGCTACCACCCCATATCAGCTACCACCAGCAGACCAGTTTCTGGTCTGGATCTGTGGTCCCACCACAAAAAGAGCTACAGAAAGAAAATCAAGTAGGGTGAGCAGTGGCTGTTTCCAGGCATCACTGAGCCTGAATGAAGCAGAAGCTTCTCTAACATAGTCACAGGAAGGCCCCGAGCCCTGGATCCTAGATCTTCCCTACTTGTACCAAGCCCTAATCATGCCCTATGAGGAAGAGTAGGGAATTAGCCTATCCCTGGAATGGGGGCATATCCTCACCCCTGCTCCAGAGGGCCCCAGACTCCCAGTGCCCTAGCACAGAAGCAAGATGGTGTCTCTCTCTTCTTCCCTGGGCCTGAGGTAAGAAACAAAGAAATTCCCTGACCTTAGGGCCTCATAGGTAGTTGTAGTCAAAACAGAAGGTTAAACTACACTTTTTTCCAGTCCTCTTCTGTCTGGTTAAGGAGTAAAACTTTGACTTTATTTTCTAGTCTTCCTGATATCTCGGGCTTGGCACCCTGCTCAGGGATGCCATAGGCTCACACACACACCCATTCTCATGAACACACACGGTGTTCTCCATGAATGCATCTGTGTGCACAGCAGGCAGGTATATGCATTCACCCATGTACATGTACCCAAACACAGCTATTTGCATGTAAATGCAGCACATGGCCTGTTCATACACAAGGACCCACTACCTATGTAGAGAACAGGCACATTTTCATTTTCCACTTCCTCCCCTTGGTGTCCCCCACCCTCCAGCTGCCCTACCCCTTCTCCTTCTCGGTTCCCATCTCCTCTTAGCCCTCAGCTCTTCTATAGATGCCCTGAGACTTGCCCTTGCTCCTAAGTACAATAAGCCTGCAGTTCTAGCATGGAAAATCTTCTAGAATCACCCTGCAAGGGTCCCTCAGAGAAGATGAGATAATTTTGCTTCTTAATTATAGATAAAATGAATCAAAGTTCAAAGAGTGGGATCATAGCTCAGGTCAAGAATGAAAACCAGGGGCGGGGGTTGTGGCTCAGTGGTAGAGTGCTTGCCTAGCATGCATGAAGCACTGGGTTCGATCCTCAGCACCACAAAAAAATAAAATAAAGATCCATCAAAAACTAAAAAAAGAAAAATTTTTTAAAAAAGAATGAAAACCAATAAATCTAGGTCCCTCCCCTTTGTCTGCTCAGTGTTCAAGGGGCTTCATCAAGGCTACACTTACCACCCAGTCCTCCACTATAACTCCTTGCTAGTGCCCAGGAATCCAGACTACCTGGGGAAGTGGAGTGAGGAAGAGTTGATTACAGGCTGGCATTAACTTCAGATTCTGACATTGGTCATTTGGCTTTCCACAGGGGCACTCCCATGGCGGCCATCCTCCAGGACCTGGTGGTCCCCACCCTGGTCATGGTCCAGGGCACGGTCCTGTGGGAGGCCACCCCCCAGGACCTGGTGGGCACCCCCCTGGTCATGGTCCAGGGCACGGTCCTGTGGGAGGCCACCCCCCAGGACCTGGTGGACACCCCCCAGGCCATGGCCCAGGGCATCCCCCTGGTCCACACCACTGAAGAAACAAAAAGACAAGACACACGATGAGGAACCTGAGAGGGGTGCCTTCCTGACCTGGCCCTGAAGCTGAACCAGAATCTTCTTTTCCTAATAAACAGCCCCCTGAAAACCAAAGTTTATTCTTACGAGTCTTGTCTTCCTTCACATCTGTTATGGTTTGAATATGAGGCATCTTCCAATCAGCTCATGTGATAGACAAAGCAGGAATGCTAAAAAATGAAACGATTAGATTATGAGAGCTGTAAAATTGGTGGACTAATCCACCAATAATTTAATAATTAATCATTTGAATGGATTACTGGGTCGTAACTGTAGGCAGGTGAGGTGTGGCTGGAAGAGGCCAGTCACTGGGAGGCTGCCCTTGGGGATTATACATCTTGTCTCTGGCTCTTCTCTCTCTTTGCTTCCCAGCTGCCATGAGATGAACAGCTTTCTTCCACCAGGCTCTTCTGCTGTGATGTTCTGCCTCAACTCATGGAGATGATGGCCAATCACAGACTGCATCTCTGAAACCATAAGCCCAAAGTAAACTTTTCCTTATCCAAGTTGTTCTTGTTGGTATTTTGGGCACTGTGATGAAAATCTGACTAACACAACATTCAAACTGGCACTCAAAGGGTCTGGTTGTTTCTGAGTGTCCTTGTTGTGAAAACAGGATAACCAGTCTGTCCTTCACCAGAGTTTGGCTCAGTGGTACCCACAGCATGTATAAGGTCACCCTCCTTTCTTTTCCCTACTTCTCCCTACCATAAAGAGTCCTCCATGTGGCCCCATCACCTCTATCCTGTCCTGTATGCCCAGATCTGGTGGGCATTCCAGGATTCTAGCTTGCAAACCTCATTCTACACAGCCAAAGTCTTCAAGGGTTCCCTATTAACCAGGTGAATTTCTTACTATTCCCTGAAAATACACGGAGTTTTCCAACCTCCTGAACTTTAGGAGTTCTCTGTCTCCTATCCCAGAACAGGAATGCCCTCCCTGTCTCCTACCTCCACATTTTCAGAGCCTTCCAAGCCAGCCGAAGTCCCACCATCTCCAGGAAGTTTTCCCTAAGGCCTATTAGGAAGAGGGTCTTCCCTTCTCTGCATATTGCCCCTTCTCTATCACAAGCTGAAGAGAAGAGATGCTATTAATCATCTCATGGGCCTGACCACAAGGGTTCTGACTCTCTCTGAGCCCCATGCTTCCAGCATCAGAGCCAGAAAATGGACAGCCTGCCTGTTGTGAAACCCTTTCTGTCTATTCAAATCCCACATCCAGGACCCTCTCCACTCCCCAGCCTCCAGGCTTCTCATATTGCTAATATCTATTCTAGTTTTGCTACATCCCTCTAGCCAGGCCTGTCTCAAGTCCATCGCCTCCAAATTTGCTCTTCTCCTCTGTCCCTCAGAGCTATTCCCCATGGGGTAGCAGACAAGTGTTCCGGAGTGAGTGGCTATCGGGTCCCTCCCAGGCTGAGGTGGGAAGTAGTGGTGATTGTAGGAAAGGGAGCTGAGCATTCTGGGCGTTTCTCTTCTCCCTCCCTCCTCCCCGTATTGCGCACTTTAATAACCGAAGCCGGGTTCCATAGCTGAGGGGCACAGACCCAAGTCCAGGTCTAAATCGATAGGAAGGGAGACCCAAATTTTAAGCAGACGTTTAGCCTCACTGGGGAGGAGAGGAGGGTGCTAAGCGGATCCGAGAGGTATGCGGACTCTAGTCCGCTCGGGGTTCCGCTCTGTGAAACGCGGAGGTGGAAGCCTGCGTTTCAAGTGGGGATCTCTGCATGTGTAGCCCTCCTTGGTTCCTTATGAGAAGTCCGAGGTCCCCAGAAAGGGCCAGACCACCAGACTCCTAAAATCACTTAGACTTGGACTGAGTAGATGGGCCTACACCCTGGCCCCATCGCCATTCTGCTAGACAACCCCCACCCCCACCCCAGGTCCCCATTGCGGCGGCGCCGCGGGAAGCCTCTGTCCCTGCACCCCCCAGGCCCGCGCCCATTGGCTGGGCTCCTCCTCGGCCCCGCCCAGCGACTGGTCTGCGGTCGCTAACGCATGCGCACCAGCCCGCCGCTGCCGCTGCTTCAGCACCAGGTCTCGGACAGCGGCGCCGCCCACGGGCATGGACTGTGGCAGCAGCCGCAGCGGCTGCAGCAGTCTGTCTCCTGGCCCGTGTCCGAAAGGGGAGCAGAGGCCCGAAGGGGATCCCTTGTCCCCAAAAGGCAGCTCCTCGGACAGGTAGGGAGGAACAGCTCTGCAGATCCGGCTCGAAGATCTTCTCAGCACCTCTGCTCCAGGTATCCATTTGTCGCCCTATTCATTGCCCATCCCTTCCCTTTTGCCCCTTTTGGGGGGGAGGGGTCAATATGCCCTCGTCCTGCCAGGTAAATTTACTCGCTTTCTGACACCCCCCATTATCATCCCCCATCACCCTCACTGTCTGGGGGACCTGCCCCACCCACTGTTCTTACCCTTCCTCTAAGGCCACGGCTTCCCCCTTTCCCCTGGCCTTCCGAACCCCTCCCTTTAGGCACTACCTCTGCGTCTTCGCAAAAGGCCTCAAGTCCGCAGCCATGTCAGCCTGGGTTCCAGCTTGTCAGTGTGCATGGGGGTGCGCATGTACCATGGTTAACAAGCTTGCCAAGGCTAGTGTCCTGGGGAGGGCAGACATTCGGTAGCTACGTCAGTGACTGTCTTTGTCTGTCACCATCATTTGCTTGCCTGTTTGTCGCTGTCAATCGGTTGCCTGCCCTGCATGGTCCCCAGCTGTGCACACATCTGTGTTAGTTCTTGCCTGTGGCAGCCACTGGCTTTCACTGCAGTCACTAAGGCTCTCAGATTCAGGTGGTCTGGATGACCACTGAAGCAGCCCCAGACTGGTAGGACAGGAAGAATACCTTCCTGCTGAGGATCTATCCCAGATCTGAGTGCCTTTCCTCTGCCTTCCTCCACCATATGTGTAATGGAACAGCCCAGACAGGTAGCAAGATGGCGCAATTTCTGTGCCCTGTCTGGCTCTGCTGCCCCCAGAATCTCTCCTCTGACGTGGCACTGTCTCTCTCTCTCCCGCCTAGACTGAAATAAAAAACATTCTTTGGGAGCAAAAAGCAGAGATGGACACATTGTCTCCAGACTGCACCAGTTAAAATTCACATTCTGTATCTCATAGGGAAGAGAAAGCCCCACAAGTGGTGACAAACCTGTTTTCCTCTCTATTATTAATATATCAGTCTGGAAGGCACAAAACCTTCTTCAAGAGAGTGAGACACAAGATGGATGTGTTTCCAGTATCCGGGGCCTGCTTGTAGCTATGGCCTAACCAAAAATAGGGAAAAAGCAGTGACAGGGCAGAACAGGGCCCTAGAGCCAGAAGTATGTGTAGAAGGGGCAGGAGAGACATTTGCCATCTGGTATAATTTGCCAAGGCTCAGCCCTGTCTGGTGCGTTCATTTCTCCCAGGGCATAAGAATCTCTTGCTGTCTTCCAGCAATTCCCAGAGACCTCTTGCCCCTCTCTGCATTTCCCTGAGATCATGGATATGATGCAGGCATAGAGACTCAATTCAATTCAATAAATACAAATATGATTGGTGCAGTGGCTCACACCTGTAATCCCAGCAACTCAGAAAACTGAGGCAGAAGAATCACAACAGCCTGAGAGACCCTGTCTCAAAATTTAAAATATAAAATAAAGGGCTGGGGAGAGATCTCAGTGATAGAGCACCTCTGGGTTCAATCCCCAGTACTGCAAAAATAAATAAATAAATAAATAGATAGATAGATAGATAGATAGATAGATAGATAGATAGATAGATAGATAAGAAGGTGGGCTGGGGATATAACTCAGTTGGTAGAGTACTTGCATTGCAAGCACAAGGCCCTGGGTTCAATCCCCAGCACTGAAAAAAAAAAAAAAAAAAAAAAAAGAAGAAGAAGAAGAAGGAAGAGGAGGAGGAGAAGCAGAAGAGGAAGAGGAGGAAGAAGAAGAAATACAAATATGTTCCTGCTGAGCTAAGTAGAGCTCCAGAGATGGATACATGATAAATAAGACACATCCCCACACACACAAACAGGGAGACAGCACGATTTTTTTAAGCAGTATTGGGGATTGAACCCAGGGATTCCCACATGCCAAATACTATACTATACTACAGCCCCAGCCCCTCCCCTGATTTATTTATTTATTTATTTATTTTTAAGATGAGATCTTGCTTTTTGGCACAGGCTGTCCTGAAACTCCTGGGCTCAAGGGATCCTCATTCTTTAGCCTCCCCAGTAAATTAAATTACAGGTGTGTGCTACTGCACCCAGCCACCCCACAGGTTTTTTTATTTTAATTATTTTTAATTTTTTTTTTTTTTAATTTTGCAGTGCTAGGGATGGAACCCAGGGCCTTGTACATGCAAGGCAAGCTCTCTACCACTGAGCCACACCCCCAGCCACACCCCACAATTTTTATCAAATTGACTATAGGAATTTAATTTTTTGTGTTTTTAAAATTGCTTTTTTAGCTGGATGTGGTGGCACATGACTATTACCCCAGCAATTTGGGGGACTAAGGCAGGAAGATCACAAGTTTGAGGCCAGTCTTGGCAATTTAGGGAGATCTTGTCTCAAAATAAAATAAAAAGAGCTGGAGATGTAGCTCAGTGGTAAAGCACTCTTAGGTTCAATCCCCAGTACCATAGAAAATAATAATAAGCAACTTAGTGAGACCCTGTCTCAAAAGAAAAAATAAAAAGTACTGGAGATGTGGTTCAGTGGTTAAGTACCCCTAGGCTCAATCCCCAGAACCAAATAATAATAATAACAATAATTAATATAAAAAATCATAATAATAAAATTACCTTTTCATTTTCCTAGTGATGTGAGCTACTCCCTCATCTGTTCTGGCCTCTCTGTGGGATCACATGAATGTCCAGGTGGCTGTGTTCTGTGGGCTTGGGAATGACAGCCTGAGCAAAAAGGCAAGATCCCATCTAAAAAAAGAAAGAAAGAAAGAAAGAAAGAAAAAGAAAAGAAATCAGGGGAGGGGCACATATACATTTTCTCCTCATGGGGTTCCCAACTTGGGACTCTGTGTCTAGGTCCCTGTCAGCAAGGCCCTGATTGCTGTGATGTTGGCCTCATGAGTGAAATGAGTATTCCCCTTCCTGCCTGCCTGTCTCAGTCATTTATAGGTCAGAGGGCCTGGGCAGGCCTTCCAGCAGATTATTCATCCCAGTTAGGGTCTCAGAACCAAGAGGGTAAGAATGAAAATCCCCTGGGGATGCAAGGACGAGAGTGCTTAATTCCTTTAAGATTACTGGGTCTCCTGAGAGCAGAGGACAGCAGGTACTGGCAGAAGAAAGATTTCATTCCAAGAAGAGTGGAGTTTGGCTCATTTCATGGGGAGTCCTGGGGCAAAGGCTCAGCTCTACAGCAATTAGAACGTGGAGGATTTCAAATTCTGCCATATTGATAATGGTAGGCACTGTTGAGAAGAGTATGATTGGGGGCAGCTGATCCTGGGTCCCTGGAGAAGAATAGAACGGGTTGAAGGGAATGAGCTGGGGCCAGGGAAACCCCAGTGGAAGCAAACTGAGGAGGAGAAAGGATCCTAGATCCCTCTTAAACATGAACCAAGTAAGGAAGGGGATAAGTTTAGAAGGTTTGGTAGGAAGGGGGCTTCAATTCTCCTCCAACACCTCTAGTATGCGGGCTTCCTCTAATGTAAAAATACTGACACTCTAAGTGGAGGCCTGGCTCCTAGAACAAGCCCAGTGTTTAGTGCTCTACGGGGTGGGCAACTGAAACAGGTCCCTCATTTCTACACTGGCTATCCCACCCTGCTGTCCTCTCTAAGACAGGCCCTGCTCTGAAGAGGGAGACCAAGGCTAATGTGTCATCTTCATGCCTTCAGGATCCAAGCACAGGGGTGAGCACATGATAGGTGCTCAAAACAGAAAGCCATAGAATTAAAAATCTTTAATTAGTAAATATCCCCATTTATAACCCGGGCCATTTACCCACGTTCTCTTTGTCCCACAGAGATCGACCTACAGGGTCTTCCATCTGCCAGGACACTGGTTGTTTATGCCATTAGTTTCATGGAGTCATCCAAGTTCTTGCTTTAGAACAACTTTAGTCAAATTCTTATTCTTACCTGGCACAGTGCGCACACCTATAATTCCAGCAGCTCAGGAGGCTGAGGCAGGAGGATCGTGAGTTCAAAGCCAGCTGAACTTAATGAAACCCTAAGCAACTTAGTGAGACCCTGTCTCTAAATAAAACATAAAAAAGGACTGGGAATATGGCTCAGTGGTTAAGGATCCCTGGGTTCAATCCCTGGTACAAAAAAAAAAAAAAAATCTTATTCTTCTAAATGCTGAGCTACTAAAAAATAAGTAGTAATGATTTAAATCATGAGATCAAATTTAAATGCAGCTTTTGGATAACAAGAAAGTATTTATAATTACATATGAGATCCTCAAGTGTGAGAAGTTCTGACATGGAAATGTATTAGCTGAGATGCCAAAAGAGGACAAATTAAAAATATAAACATAATTTTTTTATTTTGATTCATTGTACACAAATGGGGTACAACTTTCGTTTCTCTGGTTGTACACAAAGTAGAGTCACACCGTTCGCGTAATCATACATGTACATAGGATAATGATGTTTGTCTCATTCTATTATTTTTTCTTTCCCCACTCCCTCCCCACCCCTCATTTTCTTCTATACAATTCATCATTCCTCCATTTAAATATATTCTTAAAGCATTTGATCCTTGCAGTACTGAGTGTAGGAAAGGGCAAGAAAGTAAATGTGTCTTCTACATGCTAAGCTCCATGCCGGGTACCTCACATTTATTGAATCACATATCAAAATTGAAAGGTGGATGTTTTCATCATTTCCTCAACAGACAAGGATGCCAATGCTCCAGTGATTGTGAGCATTTCCTGAAACCACAGAGCTCAGGAAAGCAGTCAGAAGTAGAGCCAGGAGCCCACCTCCACTATTCTCCCATTTTACACTGAGCATAAGGGTCATTATCTCCCAGACTGCCAGGCCAGCCAGCATCATTCTGGAAAAAGAAGCAGTGCTTGCTTATTTTTCCAATTCCTCTACTTAGTCTCTGGGCAACACTCAGCCTCTATGGGCAATATTCACCTGCCACTGTGGCCAGGACTCTGGCCCACTGCCTCTTCAGCAGTGCAGCAGGTAGGACTGGAAGCCAAGATTGGCTCAGCATAGACCTGGCTCTCTCATGGGAGCCATGCAAGCTCTGGCGGGCTGAGTAAGCCAGGCAGGATAGGCTCTGCCAAAGTGCCCAACCCCGAATCCCCTGGGAAACATCATGGCCTTCAAGCAGCTTGCTCTCCTGCCATCTTTTCCTGTTCTGGGTCTGGCAGTCCTGTCACTGGGGAGGGACTCTGTCTCCCTCTGGACCCAAGGAGTAGGGTGCTAAATCCATGCACAGAGCATTGCCCAAGAAGTAATTTTGGAAGAAAGAATCTATCACTGACTCCCTGCCACATTCTTCCAACTGTGCACACCCTTGCAGATCAAACCTTCTGCTTTCTGCATGGCCCATTACAGCGTTTTCCTTTCTCATACAAACCAATATGTTGGACTGTCTGCTGTGAGTGCCTAGAGGGCAAGGGCTGGGACTTATTCATCCTAGCACCACTCTTAGTAGCCAGGCACCTTCTGTATGCAATGCACTGTTCAAGGCACTGGAGATATGGAGATGAGCCAATGAACCAGGTCCCTATTTTTCCTAGCCCTCACATTGCACATGAGACAGGCAAGAAATACAATTCTATAATATCCAATTGCAGTGAATGCTATGAAGAAATACGATGATGAAAAAAAAAGATTTATGATGGTGGGTAACTACTCTAGAAAGAGTAGTCAGGAAGACTTCTCTGAGGAGGTAACAGAGATCAGAAATTTTAGAAAAAGGATGAATTTCTCTCTCTCTCTCTCTCTCTCTCTCTCTCTCAAACATACACACACACACACACACACACACACACACACACACACACACAGACCAATTGGGGTGGGGGGACAAAGCAGAAAGAAGAGAAGGTTCCAAGGCTCTAAGATGGGAACAAGAGTGCTGCAGTACTGCAGATGCTCAATAGATAGCTATCAAGTGAATGAGCAGACGAGTACAGCAGGAAGAACACAGGGCTACAAGTCAGAAGAAGCAGCTTCAAGCTCCAGGTCTTCAACTCTCATGGAACCTGCTTTCAAATCTATAAAAGAAGTAAATGCTTCCCTTATGGGATTTTTATAAGGAGAAGATCATGTATATAAGCTGAGCTCAGTCATGTGCACCTGTAATCCCAACTACTTGGGAGAATGAGGCAGAATGTTGTTCAGTTTGAGACCAACATTGGCAACACAGTAGGACCCTATCTCAAAAAATATATATATTATATATGTAACACCACATTCAGTGTCTGGCATGTGGCAGGCTGCTGACAATGTCTTTAAAATTCATGGATGCATGAGTGAATGAGAGAACAGACCCTAAGAAGAAGGTTGGGGATGCAGACTTTGAGCCTCCACCCTTCTCACCACTGCCCAGGACTAGTAAATAAAACAACCCTGGGCCCTGGCTACTTGTCTTCCCTTGCTGAACAATTCTTACTGAACATGGAATGACCTGCCACCATCCTCCACCCCTATCTTTCCTGCCTGCTCTCTCCCCAGGTCCCAGACCAAGGCCATGGCCCCTGAGGCTAGCCCAGAGAGAAGCTGTTCCCTCCACAGCTGTCCTCTTGAGGACCCTTCCAGCTCTTCGGGACCCCCACCACCAACTTCCACCCTTCAGGCTCTAGATCCAACCAGCGCCTTAGCCCCTGGTCATTTCACCTATTCGCGGCAACCGCAAGAATATCAAGAAGGCAGTTCTCTACTAGGGCCTGGAGACCAGGCAGCTTTATGCTCCCATGGCTCCAACATCAATGCTTCTCCAGTCCCCTCACAGCGTGATGGGGTCTGGAAGCCGCCTTCTGTGCAACACCATGTGGTCAGCGTCAGGTAAGGAGGGGTCCAGCAGCCTGTCAGCTACCACTGAAAGGTAGAACAGGGTTTTAAAATGGAACAGACTGCTGGGGGTCTGAATTCCTTTCTTAGAAGGCAGCCTGGATGTCTCTTTCCTCTGATGGAGTAGGAAGAAAGGGTTAGAGCTTGGGAGTGGGAAAGCTCTAAAAGGATTAATGCCATTTCCTTTATGCCCCACCCTCTATTCCTTCATACCCTCCCACCCTACCTCTGTCCCACATAACTCCCCACAAAAAGACTCCGGCAAACAAGTATCTTTTCTTCTTTTCCCACAGGCAGGAACGGTCCTTCCGGATGCCAAAGAGGTAGGCCTGGGCCTCCCCTGGATTCCTAGGGGTGACCAGGCTGGTGCCCAGTTTAACCCTGTTCCATGTGCTTTCTGCTCTACCACCACTTCTTGGTGGATTCTAAGCTCACATCCCTTATTACCACACCCAACACCAACTCATATGGTTCCCTCCTTCTTTCCCAGCTATTCCCAGCTGATTGCTGAGTGGCCAGTGGCCGTGCTGCTAGTGTGTTTAGCTTTCATCCTCCTCTGCACCCTGGCTGGACTACTGGGAAGCCAGCTGCCTGACTTCTCCAACCCTTTACTGGTGAGAAGTCAAGAGGAGGGAGGGGGGCCCCAGGCCTGGCCACTGCAGCTCAGTCTGGGGACAAAGTTGACCCAGCTGGGGTAGGGAAGGAATGGTTGGTTCTTGACCTCCAGAGAGAGCTACAGAGATATCACAGAGGCCATACGTCTACAACTGCTTAAGTAGTCTGGCCCTCCCTGCTCCAGGGAACCAAAGGGGCAGAGCTGGGAACAGCCCAGATGGAGAACTCCTCTCCACCTCCCTGCAGGGCTTTGAGCCTCGGGATACAGACATTGGACGAAAGCTAGAAGTGTGGAAAGCACTGCAGGCTCTCACAGGCCCCAGGAACCTGCTTTCCCTTTCCCCAGACCTTGATCTGAACAGGTAACAGATTCCCATCTTTCAACTGAGGGTGGGAAAGGGAGGAAGAACATGGTCTCTAGGGAGGGGACATCGAGTGACCTCCTCAAAGGCAGGTCAGAGGAGCTTGCTGGAACTCCCTGGGGAGTGATCTCTGGTCTCTGTGAGCTTCCACTCTTAATGGTACCTGGTACAGAAATTCTCTCTTCCTCAGCTTGAATTCCCATAGCACTCTGAATCCTGTACACTGGGACAAGGCTCAGGAGAGTGTCGTCCGGGCCCGGAGAATGGTGGAGCCCCCTGAGGACAGAGGGCAGGAGAACTTCTTCTGCGGCCCCCCTGGTAAGCAACAGGTTGGCCAGCCCTGGTATCCATGGTGGTCCCTTCCCTACCTAGTAGGATGGGCAGGCCCAGAACAAATGTGGGCAGACAGAAGGAGAAGGCAGCCAGCTGGTCACATTCAAGTCAATGTGTTGTGCTACAGCTGGGAGAATGAAGCAGATCCCAGATACTCCAAGCCAGTGGGATCAAGCTGGGTGGGGGTGGGGCACAGGGACAGGATCAGGGAGTCAGGAATGGGTTTCAGGCTCCTGGGACTCTACCCCTCTGGTGGCCCTGGGTAAGCATCTTCCCTTTGGTGGTGGGCCCAAAACCTGGGCTGAGCTCCAAGGGGGTGTGTTACAGAGAAGAGCAACGCAAAGCTGGTGTTCATGTCCACCACTGTGGGCAGCCTGTGGAACCTGCATGCCATCCATTCTATGTGTCGCATGGAACAGGAGCAGGTGAGCTGGCTGGGGAGGTGCCAGGGGTATTGGGGGAAACTAAGCACATGAGGGGCCTGATCCCAAGGATAAGCTGAGCCAGGATCGCCATGGTAGAGTAGGGAAGAGCATTCCACATTTAGAAAATCATTCAACCCTTCAGAGAGACTCCCGTTTGGGGTGTGATAAAAAGAGTTGACTGCTTTTAGAAAAGTCAAACTACAGTTGCCACAAGAAAACCTGAGCAAAGCCTGGGTTTTTAAAGAGTCCTGAGAAAGTACCTCAAGTGCTATTGAGGAGGCCCTGGCCTAGGGGACTGAGACTATGAGATTTAAGGTCCCAGCCCTCATCAACTCAAGCCAATCCAATTATGCTAACTGGAGAACCATATAGGATAACATCTGTAGAAAGGTTCACTGCTAAAAACAGTGTGAAAACCATTCAGTAGCCTATGCCCCTTGCCTCACATCAGGATATCTAGAGTACCAAAAGACACTCGTTAAGAACATGTTCTGGAGTCAGATGCTTGAGTTCAAGATGAACTCCAAAGCTCCCTTGGTGCATGACTTAACCTCTCAGTGCCTCAGTCTCTATATATGTTGTTGTTTTCTTTTTGTGGTGCTGGGGATCAACCCCAGGGCCTCATACATGCTAAGCACACACTCTACCACTGAGCTACACCCTCAGCCCCCATATAAGTTAAATGTGGATAATAACAGTACTTCCTTCTTAGGGATGTTGGGACAATTAAACAAAATAGAATTCAGGAAAATACAGCATAATGACTGGCAACAGAAATTGTTCAGTAAACATTACCATTGTCATCACTGTGATCTCAGGCCTAGGGCCACACAGTTAGTGGCAGAGTAAGGTCCCTGACTCCCAGGCTGGAGCTCTCTGTACTATACCAGCTGTTGTGATGTCAATAACAGAGTGGAAGAGGTAAGGAGGAATGAAGAAGAAACAGCTCTGACCCTAAGAGGAATTAAGCAGACCAGGGAGAGAGGTAGTGGGGTGGGGTTTGGCAGTGACCCTGATCCTGGAATGTTCAGGTCTCTACTTTTTCCATTGCTTGTTTCCAGCCCCCTAGTCTCTTGATCCTGTTCCATAATATGGTTGCCACCTCCACTCCCACTCATGGCCCAGGTGGTGCAGAGTTGGGATATGGGACTTTTGGGGATCCCTAGGGGTGGCCTCTCAGTTGAGGCCTCAGGCAGCATCCCTGAGGCTCCTCTTTGATGAAGCCAAGATATAGCTCCTGGCTCAGTGCCAGAAGCTAAAAGCAACTCTGAGACAAGCCAATTCTGTTGGGCTGTCAAGATATTTCTTTGTCTCTGCCCTGTAACCTGAAAGGTGAGAGGATTAGGACAGGGCTGGGAAAACCTGGGCTCCTGGACTGCCCCTGAGCTCTCTTCTGCTGTGTGCCCCACAGATCCGCTCCCATCCCCGCTTTGGGGCTCTATGTCAGCGTACAGCAGCCAACCAGTGCTGCCCCAGCTGGTCGCTGGGCAACTATCTGGCTATGCTCTCCAACCGCTCCTCCTGCCTGGACACTACCCAAGCTGATGCAGCCCGCATACTGGCCCTGCTGCGGGCCTGCGCCCCCTATTACCATCGTGGTGTCCTGGTACCCTCTTGTCTGGGACCTGGGCATGACAAATCCCCACACTGTGCCCAGATTCCCACCAAGTGCTCCCGGAGCAGTGCCATCTACCAACTCCTTCACTTTCTGCTAGATAGGGACTTTCTGAGTCCCCAGACTGCTGACTACCAGGTGCCCTCCCTCAAATATAGCCTGCTCTTCCTGCCCACCCTAAAGGGTGCCTCCATGATGGATATCTACCTAGATGGCCTAGTCAACCCCTGGGACCTCTCTGACAACTATACATCCATTACCGGCATGGACCTGGGCATCAAGCAGGAGCTGCTGAAGCACTATCTGGCCCTGGATACGGTGTACCCCTTGCTGGCCCTGGTTGCCATCTTTTTCAGCATTGCTCTCTACCTGCGCTCACTCTTCATCACGCTCATGGTTATGCTGGGGGTGCTGGGCTCCCTACTGGTGGCCTTCTTTCTTTACCACGTTGCCTTCCGCATGGCCTACTTCCCTTTTGTAAATCTGGCAGCCCTCATCCTGCTTAGCGGTGTCTGCGTCAACCACACACTCATCTTCTACGACCTATGGCGTCTGAGCAAAAGCCAGGTGCCCTCTGGGGGCCTGGCGCAGCGCGTGGGCCGCACGATGCACCACTTTGGCTACCTGCTGCTGGTCTCCGGCCTCACCACCGGCGCGGCTTTCTACGGCAGCTACCTGAGCCGCTTGCCGGCAGTGCGCTGCTTCGCCCTCTTCATGGGCACCGCTGTGCTAGTGCACATGGCGCTCACACTGGTCTGGCTGCCCGCCTCCGCGGTACTCCATGAGCGCTACCTGGCGCGCGGCTGTGTGCCCCGGGCGCAGGGCCCAAGGGGCGGCAGCGACCCCTGGCGGCTGTTGCTAGCGTTGCACCGGCGGTTCCGTGGCTTTCGGAGGGCCATCGCCATTCTCTCGCGCCTGCTCTTTCAGCGTCTGCTGCCCTGTGGCGTCATCAAGTTCCGCTACATCTGGATCTGCTGGTTCGCGGCGCTGGCGGCAGGGGGAGCCTACATCGGCGGCGTAAGTCCCCGCCTGCAACTCCCCATTCTGCTGCCGGCTGGCGGTCAGGTCTTCAGGCCTAGTCACCCCTTCGAGCGCTTCGATGCAGAGTATCGGCAGCAGTTCCTGTTTGAGCAGCTGCCTGCGGACGAGGGCGGCCAATTGCCCGTGGTTTTGGTGTGGGGAATCCTGCCGGTGGACACTAGCGACCCCCTGGACCCTCGCAGCAACAGCTCACTAGTGACCGACCCTGACTTCTCAGCTAGTAGTCCAGAAGCCCAGCGCTGGCTTCTGACACTCTGTCACCGAGCCCGCAATCAGAGCTTCTTTGGCACCCAGCCAGAGGGCTGGCCCACACTGTGTTTCATGGAGGCCCTCCAACACTGGATAGAGAGCCCGGCCTGTGCCCGCCTAGGACCTAACGTCTGCTGTGGTCAGTCAGACTTTCCCTGGGCCCCCCAGCTTTTCCTGCATTGCCTCAAGATGATGGCTCAGGAGCAAAGCCCTGATGGCACCCGCGACTTGGGACTCCGTTTTGATACCCATGGCAACCTGGCTGCCCTTGTCTTGCAGTTCCAGACCAACTTCCCATACAGTCCAGACTACAACCAGGTCCACCACTTCTACAACGAGATCAGCCGCTGGCTGGCAGCAGAACTGGGCAGGTCACCTCCCAGCCTCCGCCGTGGTTGGTTCACCAGTCGCCTAGAGCTGTACAGCCTGCAACACAGTCTGAGCACAGAACCTGCTGTGGTGCTGGGCCTGGCTCTGGCACTGGCCTTTGCCACTCTGCTGCTGGGCACCTGGAATGTTCCACTGAGTCTGTTCTCTGTGGCAGCTGTGGCAGGCACTGTACTGCTCACTGTAGGACTTCTGGTTCTACTTGAATGGCAGCTCAACACTGCTGAGGCCCTCTTTCTCTCTGCCTCTGTGGGCCTCTCAGTAGATTTCACTATCAACTATTGCATCTCCTATCACCTGTGCCCACATCCTGACCGCCTGAGCCGCGTGGCCTTCTCGCTGCGCCAGACCAGCCGTGCCACAGCAGTGGGAACCGCTGCTCTGTTTGCATCTGGCGTGCTCATGCTGCCTGCCACAGTGCTGCTCTATCGCAAGCTGGGCATCATCCTCATGATGGTCAAGTTCGTCAGCTGTGGCTTTGCCAGCTTCTTCTTCCAATCTCTGTGCTGTTTCTTCGGGCCAGAGAAGAACTGTGGACAGATCCTCTGGCCCTGTGCCCATCTGCCATGGGACGCTGGAAGTGGGGAGCCTGATGAAGAAAAGTCACGACCAATAGGAGGGGTACCTGGGTCTTGCTCCGAGCATTATGAGCTTCAGCCCCTGGCACGGCGCCGGAGCCCCAGCTTTGACACTAGCACAGCCACCAGCAAGCTATCCCACCGGCCCTCGGTACTCTCAGAGGATCTGCAGCTTCATGATGGCAACTGCTGTTCCCGAGCACCACCAGCCCCTGCCTCCCCAAGGGATCTGCTCCTGGACCACCAGGCAGTCTTCAGTCAGTGCCCAGCCCTGCAGACCTCCTCTCCCTATAAACAGGCTGGCCCCAGCCCTAAAACTGGGGCCAGGCAGGACTCCCAAGGGCAGAAGGCTGAGCCCTTGCAGGCCTCACTAGAAACCCCGGCTCACTGCCCCAGGCTCAAGGCTGAAGATCTTCCTGATGGCTTCTGCTCCTCGGCCAGCACCCTGGAGGGGCTCAGCGTCTCAGATGACACCTGCCTTAGCACCTCTGAGCCCAGTGCCCGTGTACCAGATTCCATGGGTGCCTCTCCAGAAGACCTGGATGACACTGACCAGCCAATACTTGAGCGGGGCCAGCTGAATGGGAAGCGAGACACTCTGTGGCTAGCGCTGAAGGAGACAGTGTATGACCCATCACTGCCCAACTCCCACCAGAGCAGCTCCTCCTGGAAGGGCCGTGGCGGGCCCGGGGATGGCAGCCCTGTGATGCTGCCCAACAGCCAGCCAGATCTGCCAGATGTTTGGCTCCGCAGACCCAGCACCCACACTTCTGGCTACAGTAGCTAAGGAGGATCAGGGGAAGCCAGACCTGGGTGCAGAACCTTGTCAGTGATGATAAAGCAGGAGCAGCACCAGGCTGAAGCCTGAAAGTATTCTCCAAATCAACATGGATTTAAAACCCTGCCAGATGTTCCAGCCTTGATCTGTCTGCGACTTACCCCCTATATCTGGAGGATTCAACAGGGAGTGCCTTTGGAAGGAAATACAAGCTCTGCTTGTGACCTGCTGAGGGCTCATCTGCTCCCACAGTGCCAACAATGATCCCTCCTCTGGAAAGGGGAGAGGCCAGCTGTGCAGTTCTGAGTATCAAGGGAGACCAACCTGACCCCTTCCCAGCTGACAAGATATTCAGTGACACTATGGTACCTGGTCTTTGGAATCCTTTTGGGGTACCTTGCTGACCAGAAGAGCCCTTGGGCACCTCCATAACCTCCTAGGTCTCACTCCTCTCATTGACTTTTCATCAGGACACTTCTCACTTTGTGGGGAGCTTCTCCGGGCCAGAATTGGGCTGAGGCCTCTGTCCTAAACTGCCCTGCTCTACTCGCATTCTGTTTCACCAAAAGTTCTTCAAGGCTGGGCAGAGATGGCTGCTGAGAATGAAGCAGGAGAAGGCGGGATGATCAGTCTCTGAGCATTCTTAAATTGCAAGACCCCCTCTTCAGAAGCAGGTTCCAGTGCTCTCCTCTATTAAAAAAAAAATGATAATAATTCTTTCCATCCCCACACCTCTTAGTCTCCTTGGACTCTCACTACTTTACTACAGCATGATCTGCAGTTGGTTAGGTTTTTACCCCCAATTTGCAGGTAAAGACATTGAGACTAAGTAAGGTTAATTGATTTACCCAAACTCATGTCACCTGTCAATGGCAGAGCAGTATGCTGACTCATTCTACTACCATAACTCCAACTCTCCACCCAGCTACCTGCTTCGGGGACATTGGCCCCTTGGCTGTCTTGATCCCTTGCTTCTAGCACACTCCTCCAACCTGCCTTCTGTGATGTCTCTGTGTAAACCCTGCCTCCCCTTTGGGCCTCCATCTCCAGAGAAAGCTGTACTCTGAACAGACCCCACAGTTCCTCCCTGTCTCCGTTGTGCTTCCCTCTGAAACCTTCTGAGATGTCTTTCAGGCTTGTGGCATCATGGCTGATTCTGAGGCTCCTGAGGCATGTCTCTTCCATGGCCATAGTGTACAGAGTGGCCTCACCAGAAGAGGTTCTGAAGGGTGGAAGAGGTTGAGCAGAATTCAGTTAAGGCAGGAACTCAGACCTGCCCTTTTGTGTGTATGGCGGGGGAAGGGGGTGGTGAAACTGAAGCTGCTCCCCACCTAGGTCAGGTCCCATACTTTTGAAGGATGAGTTTCTCTAGGGAGCACTCAGCAGACCAAATCCTGGCTCTCCCTACCCAAGCAGAGTCTGTCCTAAGGTTTCATCCCTGTTAAAACTCATAACACTAGGGAACATCAGCAAGTTTATGGAACATCTGTTTTGCACATGATATTACAAAGAATATAGGTATGGAAGGAAAATTAAGCACCTACCTTTGATGAGCTCACATTTTGGCTGAGGAAGCAGCTTACATGATTCATGAAAACTATTGATCTAGGCCATTTTACAAATGAGTATCAGAAATAGGAAGGAATTTTTCCTGAACAAAACAGTCTGTGACAGAACTGAAGGCAAACCAGAGGATGTTTTTGTTTAATATTGTTGTGTTCCTGTTATTAAGACCTACCTCCGATCCCAAATAGCTCATGTCAAGTGGAGCAGAAATTCAAATGAGACATAAAGGTTATGGAAGAAAGAGAAGACAGTACAGTTGTCCCTCAGTATCCACCCTCAGTATCCATGGAGAATTGGTTCCTGGACCCCGAGGATACCAAAATCCAAGGATGCTCAAGTCCCTTGTGTATAATGGTGTAGTATCTGCATATAATCTGCGTATATCCTCTCATATACTTTAAATTGTCTCTAGATTACTTAAAATATCTAATACAATGTATATGCTGTGTAAATTGTTGTTACACTGTGTTGAACAAAGAAAAGTCTGTGTTCAGTTCTGATGTGGTTTTTTTTCATTCAGAATATTTTCAGTCTGTGTTTGATTGAATGTATAAATGCAGAACCCACAAACATGGAGGGCTGACCACATAAGTTAGTTGTCTTCTTGCTAAACAAATAAATCAAGATAAATCCTGACCAGGAACAGTGGTACACCTGTTCCAACTACTCAGGAGGCTGAGGCAGGAGGATCACTTGTGTCCAGGAGTTCAGTTCAAGGCCAACCTGGGCAACACAGCAAGACCTTGTCCAAAACAGAAGAGGAAGAAGAAAAAGAAAGTAAGTCCTGCTACCAGGAAGAGGAGGCAATGACTAGCACCTAATTTGGGTCTGTCCCTCTAAGGAACCTCTCTTTTTATGTCCAAGTAGCTTTCAACCAGATGTTCTACATCTGCTCATCAGGGTTCTTTCTGGCTTCTCTGCACCATGGACTGTGTCCCTCTGTTATCACACAACCAGGCTGAGAGATCCCTGATCTTATCTGGGATAATAGGCCACAGGGAAGACATGGTGATCCATCTTCATAAGTACAAACACATGAGTAGAAGTTCTGCCTTAGGCTGGCAGGGTAGCTCAGTGCTATATAGCACATGTATAGCATGTATGAAGCCCTGGGTTCAATTTCTAGCACATGTGTGCTCACACATACACACACACCAAAAAAAAAAAAAAAAAAAAAAAAGAGAGAGAGAAGAATAAAAAAGAAAGGGCGACTTTAAATACATCCACGTACCAATAATTTCCAAAAGTACAGTCATTCCTAGGTATCCAAAGGGGTTTGGTTCCAGGAACCTCCGATTAACAAGATCCAAGAATGCTCAAGTCCTTTATTTAAAAAAAAAAAAAAAAAGGCTTAATATTTACATATAACCTATGCAATTCTCCCATATACTTTATAGAATCTCTAGATTACTTACAATGCCTAACAAAGTGTAAATGTTATATTTAATCACTGTATATCTACAACCCAGAATCTCCTCTGAGCTCAAGGCTTATATCTCCAACTGTCTACTTGACCACTACTCTAGAATGTCTCAAAGGTATTTAGAATTTTCCATGTTGAGAACTAAACTCTTACTTCCCTCCCACATAATAGTGACTCTATCCACACAATTATTCAGGCCTGGGAGTGATGCTGGGATACTCAGCATCTTCCTCTTTTCTCCCTCCCTTCCCTAAATCTAGCCTGAGACTCTACCTCCCAAAATTGTTGCACATGTGTCTGCCCCATCTCCACCACCAAGGCCTAGTAGCCATCATCTCTCACTGAACCATAGCAATATCCTCCCAACTGTCTTCAGACTATTCTCCAGAATGGACGCCATTGAAAGCCAGAGTAAGCTTTTAAAAATATAATTTGGATGATACTCTTCTGCCATAATGCTTCAGTGGCTTCCCTCATTACTCTTAAAATATTTAATCTCCTTATCATGGTCTATAAATGTTGCCATTCAACATCTCAAGGTTTTTTTGTTTTTGTTTTTGTTTATCTGTACTGTTGTCCTGTCTTCTGGAGAATATCTTTTCTCCAGTCCTACAGGAGAAAAACCCATTTTGCCTTGGGACTTCGCACTTCTTCCCATTCCCCAATGGCCATGTGATTAACTCCCTCTCATTCTTCCTGAGTCAAACACGACCTGAATCTTCCTTGATTCCCCAATTTACACTAAGCTGCCCTGCCTTTCTCTCATAAAATCTTATTCTTTTCCTTCATAGTTTAATCACAATTAAATAAACTCCAAGAGGGCAAAGTCAAGGTCAGTCAGGATATTTGCTCTCCCTCACCCCCACCAACCCACTTAGAAGAGTGCTCAGTGAATATTTGTCCAAAGAAATGAATGCATGAGCGAGTTTCTTGAATGAGAACTCGGCCCTGATTAGAAGTGACTTTCAATCTCTACTTAAATAAGGATAAGTGCTGATATATTTAGGAGTCCAACTAGGTGCCTTAGGTATTGCTGCCCACAGGCCTTTAGTTTTCATCCAAATAACCTGTGCTCCTGGCGGTAACCCTAACGACCCTAGACCAAATAAATAGGTTTGTGACGTGGACATTAAACGTGGTCACGTTTGCACCTCCTGCCGGGAACCACGCCTTGGCTCATTAGCTCCATTCAGGCCTGCCAAGTGCACCCCTTCCCCGCCTAGATCCGGGGCTTCCACACCTGTGCTCGAACCTTCCGTACAGCATGGCGGCTCCCAAAGCCGCGGCGCGGGGCAAACTCTTCCGCACAACAGGGTCGCCTACGGAACGTGACCCGCAACCCCGCCCTCCCAGCTCCCGGAAGTTTCCATTTGAAACCGAGGCGGCAGATACAACCCACTCCGCGGCGGTTGCTGCCGAGCCTCTTCTGGACGACAGCGGCCAGGATTACGAGCGGGAGCGGCGGGCATCTGAGTTCGTCTATCCCGGGGCTGGGTGTGGGGGCTGATGGGCTGGCGCGGGGTGGAGGCGCTTCTTCCCAGATCCCGAGCCTGGGCTGGCCGGGTCGCGCTTTCCCCCTGCTCTCCACCTGCTGAGGCTGGGGCCCAGCGCTGGATAATATTCACCTTGCACCTTCCAGGGCCCAGCCGTGCCGCCTCGTTACGATGACCAGTGTGGTTAAGACAGTGTACAGCGTGCAGCCCCCCTCCGTGCCGAGCGGCGGCCTGCCGGCAGGTGGGTATGCACACCATCCCCAACCCGGGTACCGCGGACCCGCCATGGAAGTCAGGCCGGGAGTACAGGGATCTAATTAGTGGTTGGTGATGTGGGGCGCGGAACGGGGAGGCCCTTCAGTCGGCTAGCCCCCTAGATCCAGGTTGTCTGGGTTTATGATGAGAGAGGAAGAACCATGTGGTAGGACCGGTACCCCACCACCACCACCGGTGCTGCTTTCACCAATTAGATTGAAGTTGCTGGTTGTGGTACAATATTGTCATTAAACTAGGATTTAGCTAGGGTACCTTGTTTACATCGATATCTGCACAGTGACTTTCATTAGCCATTTTCAATAAATGTTGAGTGAAGCGAGAGAGAGGTTTCAGGCTTAGCCAGAGTATTTGAGAACCTTGGGAGAAGAGAAAGACATGACTAAAAACATTGTTTTAATTGCTTTCCTGTCTTGCTCTGTGTTTTTTTTGCTTGTGGTTGAAAGTTATCTCAGGGTCTTCAGTGGTTGAGCTGCCTAATCTAGAGACTGTAGCATAGAATAAGCTCCAGACACCAGAAAACCGTTGTGGGAGATTATGATCCCTTCCCAGATGATTCCATGCAGCTGGTTGATAAGCAGTGGCAAGATTGATGTCTGAAGTAAATAGGCTTTTCTCCAAGACTTAAAGGGTTGTTCTCTTTGTCTTGCCTGCTTCAACACCTGAATGGTAATCCTGGCATCAGCAGGGGCTAGGCTTTGCTGGAGGATTGGTCTCCCCACACAGCCCTGCTGTCTTTGGTGCAGTGCTGCAGTCTCTGGCCATTTTCCAGACAAGAGGCAAATGTTCATTGCTTTCTCTTCCTATTTACATGAAATCGATTTGTTATTATTTCTAATTTATTAATACTTGAGAAGGATAAAATAAATGTTACCTCAAACCCATTTAATATTTGTTTTGTGTTATAAGTATGGAAAATAGAGCTGGAAAATTAAAAAAAAAAAAAAAAAACACTATAGAGCTGGGCATGGTGGCACATGTCTGTAATCCCTGTTACTCAGGAGGCTAGATAGAAGGATCATAAGTTCAAGGGCAGCCTGGGCAACTTTAAGAGACCCTATCTCAAAGTAAAAAATTTAAAAAGGCTGTGTATGTAGTTCAGCAGTAGGGTATCCTTGAGTTCAAAACCACATTTGGGTTTGATCCTCAGTACCACAGGAAAAAAAGAAAAATGAAGTGCGGGTTAGGTGAACATAAAAATATACCCTTAAATGATGTGTTAACCTGAGAGATCATATTTATTCTAAACTGTCAGGCAGCCAGAGTTATTCAGATTAAATCTTTGTTGTATACAAATAAAAATTTTCCTAAACTCTGCAAACTAGCACTTTGTACTTCATTTCTTCAACCTGACTTAATTGTTGTTATGGCTCTTAACTTAGGTAAAGTTTAAAGGGAACATGTTATAGGGAACAAAATGAAGTTAGTATAATTTAGAAAAGACAGGGCTGGGGTATATAGCTTAGTGATAGAGTGCTTTCCCAGCCTGGGCAAGGCTCTGAGTTCACTCTCCAACACCTAAAAAGAAAGGGGTCGGGGGGGGGGGGGGGGGGGGGGGAGGAAAGGAAAGCCTGTGTGTATATATATATTGTGTGTGTGTGTGTCGGGGGGGGGGGGGTCTTAAATAAGTTAGTTGAATTTGCTATGGAATATAAATTATAGATAATGTGTGGTGAAGGACTGGCTTAAGGCAATGGGGAATATTCTCTCCTTTGGGAAACAGGTATCTCATGGCAGGACCGTATCATGGTTATTCAGACATGGCCCAGCAGAGATCAAAAAGAATCCAAATAGAAGCTGGGCACTGTGGTGCACACCTTTAATCCCAGCGGCTTAGGAGACTGAGGCAGGTGGATCTCGAGTTCAAAACAGCCTCAGCAAAATCAAAGTGTTAAGCAACTCAGTGAGACCCTGTCTAAATAAAATACAAAATAGGCTGGGGATTTGGCTCAGTGGTTGAGTGCCCCTGAGTTCAATTGCCAGCACCAAAAAAAAAAAAAAAAAAAAAAAAAAAATGGGAAACCTCTAAACTTAATAGGATCAACAAAGTAAAAGGGCTGGTAATAGAGATGTCAGCCTGGAAGAAGGAAAGAAGACAGGTGATAGTTTAGAGGTGAAGGGCTGTGAAACAGCCCATGAAACTGAAGTATTTCATTTATACCAACAATAGTACTTAGACATCTTTTCATACGTGAGATACTCTACTAGGCTCAGAGGACACAGAGGTGACTTTTAGGGCAGTTAGGAAAACTTTCTGATGAAAATAAGCAACAGTTAATAGAAAAAGCCATTGGAGTGTTGCTGTAGGAAAATGTGCAGAGTGCTCTAGGAACTGAACAATATGAGACAACCTCATAAGTGTTTGATGACTTCCCAGTGGGATTTTTGCCCTGCTAACTCTGCTTTTCATTTAGCCCACACTTGTGTCAATCTCCACATTAACATTTATTCCCTTTAACCATTCAGTTTGATGTGTTAAATACACTAAATTATCACATTTAAAGAATTTTAGTTTCTATTGCAAACTAGTCTAGAAGACTTATTCTTTGAAATTAGTCTTCACAAACAAGATTGACCAGTACTTGGGATGGAATTGTGTGTTACAGGGTTGTAGCTGGTGGGTCATGGTGCTTTGGTTTCTCTCTCTTGTATTTCCTTGCAGATACACAAACTCGACCCACTTCTAAGAGTCTGTTACCTGTTAAGTCCAAAGAAGTTGATGTTTCCAGACATTTTCATTCAGGAGGTTCAGACAATGATATAAAAATCACCAAAGCAAAACGAGAGAATGGGTGAGAGCCGATCATTGATATCCAGGTAGAACCCTTGCCTATCATGCACAAGGCCCAAGGTTCAATCCCCAGCACTGCAAAAGACAAGACAATAAAAAAAAAAAAAAACCTTGTGGAAATTGCTCAGTACCAAGAATTAAAAAGTAGGGGTTCAGAAGCACCAGGCTCCTGAATGATAACCTGTGGCCAGGGATTCATATACCCTGAAGCAACACTGACCTATTTGTCAGGGCTCTCTGTGTCAATCTGTTCTGAAGGGAGATAGCAAGAATTATGGAAAGAGGTATTCTTTCCTCTCTCACATTTGCTCTGTGTATACAAATGGTAGCGCCATGGCCAAGCACCAGCCCCATAGGGCCTATTAGCCCAGGTTGCTGGTCTGAGCAAAGTCCAGCCCCATTGTAGGATGAATATGTGTCCCCTAGCCAGTGTTCTTTTCCTGATTGAGTTCAGTTGACATGAGATAGCCACACTATCTGGCGCATGAGCAGGTCTGTCAGGTTGTTGGGGTAGGCAGGAAGGCAACCTTTCCCTATTGATAATAAATCTTTCTCAATGTGCAACCAAAGGACATAGGCACTTAGGCTCTCAAGCCTGACTGTTTGCCTTTGACATAATCTCTGATTCTTTCTTCAGAAACTCAAGCTCTTTGTTCTGACTTGTTTACCACACAGTACAACAGTACTGATTCTCTGATTAATTTCTTTGTTTTTGCTTCTCTAGGCAGATGAAGCCTGCAGAAACTGCCGTCAAGAGGAACATCAGAAAGAGGTGAGCCTCAGGGTAAATGAACCTGGCCACCATTTTAGGGTAATGGGTCACATTCCCAGTTGTATGTCAGAATCACTCATGGGACTTGTTTAATGTATTATGGTCTGGGTAACTGAGAGGAATTTTCAGGGATAAGGCACAGCCAGCTGTGAGAACCATTGTTAGTGTAAGAATCAGTGGTGCTACCATCTTTAGTCTCAGATAAGAGCTTTCTGTGCTCCATGCCGGGACCACTGCTGATGCCCACCAACAGGAGTTTGGAATAGGTGTGTTTATGGCAGTGCAATAATTGTTCAATGGTGGAAGTAAATGTGGTGGTAAAATCCTGGACCTGTCTCTGTTTCAGTATAGTTTGAAAGTTTTGCAGTCTTGAAAACAGAGATAATAATAAGTTGAAAAGCCCATTCACCTAGGTTCTATTTTTTATCTATTAGGTGGGCATGTCTTTAAAGTTTTGAAGACAAAATACTAGTAAGCAAGAATTTCAAAATAAAGGATTAATATTGATGATGATAACAATGGCTATTAAATGTTTTAATAGCTGGGTTAAACATTATATATGGGTTTTCTTTTATTCTTCACAATAAGATTATGACATTGTGAGTGTAATCTTCACTCTAGAAATGAGTACACAGCCTCGGAGGTTATGAGGCTCACTGAGGGTCATGTAACACTATGTAATGAAAATGGTTCATACTTGTTTGAGTAACTCTGTAGCCCATACTCAACCCCTTTACATCTTCATATAAGTACAACTGTTGTTGCAGCTACAAACCATTGAGTAAGCAAAAATCAGAGGAAGAGCTCAAGGATAAAAATCAGCTCTTAGAGGCTGTCAACAAGCAGCTGCACCAGAAGTTGACTGAAACTCAGGTAAGAGACCCATCAGACCTCTGTCATCAGCTGCCACTGGGCTATGCATGTGGAATCCTTATGGGTGGGAGCAAGCTTCTGAAGGGCAGAAAAAAGAAGCATAAGCTATCTTGCCCATGAGCTCAGGCAAAGACCTACCAGAGGACAGTTCCTAATCTATGTGACACTCCAATAGGGAGAGCTGAAGGACCTGACTCAGAAGGTGGAGCTGCTGGAGAAGTTTCAGGACAATTGTTTAGCAATTTTGGAGAGCAAGGGCCTCAACCCAGGTAAGAGACAGCACATACATGCCTCCTAGTGAGGCAGCGCAGGTGCCCTTTGTGAATGGACTTTGGCAGCACAGCATCAGCTGACTCAGCTGGTTCAGGAGTTGCTTAGCAAAGCCCTAAAGATTTGTGAGAGCTTTTATTATTATCTGATGTTGATTTTTGCCTGACCAATAGATTTTCACAGGACCATAGAGAGAAATTTCTCATATCTGAACACTCTGCTATTCATTTGGTGCCAACAGGTATGACCTCACAAACAGACTGAAAAATCATGTTTCTTTGAAGAGAGGTAGAACTTAACTGATGCCTTTATCAGGGGGGAAGTGGGAAAGAGAGAGAATGGTGACTCAAGGGTTCCTAAATCTGGCTAATGAGCAATATCATGGTGACTAATGTGATACTGACTGATGAGTGTAGCACAGTAGTAGAGCACATGCTTAGGATGTAGGAAGCCTTGGGTTTAATCCCAATACCCCCAAAAAAGTGACTCCTATTCAGATCCTGTCCCTTGAGTAACAAAGACCAGACCAGAATCTGCAGCAGAGAAGAGAGTGAAAGAAGGAATTCCCCAAAGACTATAGGATGGCCAGCACAATGGTACATGCCTGTAACCCTTGCTACTCAAGAGGCTAAGGAAAGGACCTGGCATGATCATGTGTGCCTGTAATCCCAGCAGCTTGAGAGGCTGAGACATGAGGCCTCAGCAACTTAGCAAGGCACTTAGCAACTCAGACCCTATCTCTAAATAAAATATTTTTAAAAGGGCTGGGGAATGTGGCTCAATGGTTAAGTGCCCCTGGGTTCAATCCCTGGTACCAAAAAGAAAGAGGCTAAGACAGAAGGATTGAAAGTTCATTGTCAGCCTGGGCAATTTAGTAAGACTATAGCCGAAAAAATTTTTTATAAAGACTATAAGACAACCTCAGGCTGAGTTGAGGAGCCAGGAAATACCAGGGAAGGGGCCTTGGCCTCCTTGAATGAAGGAAGGCTAACTTTGAATAGGACTGGTTAAGTTTAACCTGTGGGTAGCAGTTCTGGTTTTTGTTTTGTTTTGGTACTAGGGATTGAACTGAGGGCCTAGGGATTGCTAAGCACATGCTCTACCACTGAGCTACGTCCCAGTTCCATTTAGATCCTCTTTATCGTTACCATAAACCTTTTGTATATTTCAAACAGGTGCATGCGCTATTGCCAAAAATAATAATAATTTTTTTAAGGCTTGAAAAACTTTTAAGAATAGTTTTTGTGTTGTAAACAAAGCAAAAAATCCCATGTACACATTTTCTCTGGTCAAATTTTCCACTAAGTTAAGAAGCAGAATGAATTTTTGGCTTTTCTCTTTATACAGACCTAAAGGGAAAAGAGGTAAAATACAGCTCTGAAGGGCAGGCATGGGTGACCCTGCCCAAGTGAAAACTCAGGGCAGAAAGTCTAAGAACAGATACTTAAAGTTCCCTTGGAAATACTCCTCTGCTTGTCCAAGGAGGGATTTTTGTTTTGTTCTGTTTAAGGTGCAATTCCCAGGTGTGGCTGATTTTGTTGTATACATCCCTTTTAGGCAGTGAGACCCTTGCGTCACAGCAGGAACCTACTATGGATCACACGGACTCTATGGTGAGGGCATGAGTGTGAATGGGCAGGGCCATATGACTTTGGGGCCCTGTAGATCTCAGACGGTCTCTAATATATGCTCAGCAAACCCCAATAAGCAGCCTTTGGTTATCCACAATAATAAAAGAGAGCAATAGAATGTATACTCAGTAGTGTATTTTACCTGAAAGGTAGCTTTGTGCTTACAAATATAAGAAAGTCTGAATTGAAAAGGTACTACTTTAAAACACATAATAGGTTGAACCCCTATAGAGAGCTTTCTGATCTCTCTAGTCCACACTTCATCATATTTCTCCCCACTAGTCCTTTACTGAGAACTGGGATTCAGAGGTCCAACCTACTAAATTTGAACTTGCAGTTTCTTTTTGGTTCTCTCCTTGGAAAAAGAAGGTAATACATTTGAACTTAAAGCCTCTCATACATGCATGATATTTCGCCTGGAAGATCAATTGTCATCTTAGATTTGTAGAATATTAGCTGTAGAAGCCTTCTCAGCTCCTTCAGGCTATTAGTCACCCCTTCTGTGGCTGCCATATTTTGTTGCTAAGGCCTGTGTAGCACAGAGCCCATCACAGAGAAGTAATCTGTATGGTAGACTGAGTTCCTCAGGATAACCCAAGTAGAGAGCTGGGCAAGTGCATTCAGTGCTTAGCAGTTGACAATGAATGGAAGGGATATTAACCACCATCTAATTCATGTGGAGATTTGTTTATTACATTGTACTTTCCTCTTAGTTGCTGTTAGAAACTTTACAAGATGAATTGAAACTTTTTAATGAAACTGCCAAGAAGCAGATGGAGGAGTTACAGGTAAGGGCAGACATCACCTTGAAGCAAGTGTAGATTGTGTTTTTGTGGTACTGGGAATTGAACCCGGGGCATTCTATCTCTGGGCTATATTCCCAGCCCCTTTTTAATTTTATCTTGAAATAGGGTCTTACTAAGCTGCCCAGGCTGACCTTTAAGCTTGTGATCCTCCTGCTTTCAGCCTCCCAAATTGCTGGAATTACAGATACACACTACTGCCTGTCTTTATTTTTAATAAACTATTTTGAAATAATTTTAGATTTTCAGAAAAGTTGGAAACATATTTTGGAAAACTCAATTCCCCTAAGAGTAACAGCTTATATCATCATCATACATTTGTCAAAACTAAGAAACCAGCATTGGTAATTCCAGCTACTCAGGAGGCTAAGCCAGGAGGATCACAAATTCAAGGCCAGCCTCTGCAACATAGTGCAAACCTGTCTCAAAATGAAGAGGTAGGGGGAAGGGCTAGAGTGTAGAGTGTAGCTCAGAGGTAGAACACTACTGGGTTCAATTCCCAGTACTTGGCAGGTATGGGCGGGGGTGTTTGTAAAAAGAAACCAACACTGGTAAATAACTGTTAACTACATTCCAAGACTTCATTTGGACTTCCTCATTTTTTTCCCCCACTAACTTTCTTTTTCTGTTCCTGTGGATTCACATCTCCAGGGCATGAGGCAGTGGGCAGCACAGTTAGTTGTTCAAAGTAGACAATTGAGACCTATGTGAAATCCATGCTCTGAAATTTTGATATCTCAAGAAAGAGACTGGTAGTAAGAAATCCAGATTCTTGGGTCTAGATTGCTTCAGATTGCTTGGGTGAATCATGGGTTATTACATGGAACTTAGAGAATTTCATTGCTCCAGTTTATATACAGGAATATAGAGAACAGTTGCTAATAATATAATATATTATTATATAGAGAACAGTTGCTAAAACCAACTCAGATAAACAAAATCCAAGATAGAAAATGCAACATTTGTTGGTCTTCTTCAATGAAATAGAAGTATAATGTTCTGGTGTGGGTATTGTCTTTCCTGTGAGTCAAGAGTTTTAAGTGTGTGTTTTCTTTTGGAATGCCTTTCCTTGCAGGCCTTAAAGGTAAAGTTGAAGATGAAAGAAGAAGAAAGGGTTCGATTCCTAGAACAGCAAACTTTATGTAATGGTCAAGTCAATGATTTTACAACAGCCCTGGAGGAAATGGAGCAGCTATTAGAAATGTAATAAAAGACAAGTGGCCAGATGGCTCCCTGTTGGGGATAAAATTCTCAGAGGAAGTCACTTAAGACATCTTGGCCATGATCTTCTAAGACTTACCATCCCCAAAGTGAAAACAGTTTCTGCAGTAGGATTAAGGGCAGTTTATGCTAGAATAGAGGTTCCTCCTTTAAACAGCTTTCCCCACCTTCAGATTGGTCAACTCCCCTGAGTATCACATGTAGATAATGGAGGCCTGTAAGAGCAGACCTGGAAGCTTGATTCAACCTTGTAGGCAACAAAGCCTCACACCATTAGAATCAGGAGACTTAAGCAGCTACAGCCAGAGACTAGAAGGTCACATTCAGGTTACAGGAAGAAACCCTTATTTACAGCAGAGCACAGGAGCTCCCTGAGACATCATTGAGGAGCAGTGCTATCCCCTTCTAACTTAGAACACACACTGTCCCATCCTGGTTGGGCTTTTATATATCATTGTAAACTCATGAACTTGAAGTTTCTGGTTTAACAAATGGGGCGGAGGTATAGATAATAATAACACCTACCTGAAACAATACATCTTGGAGCTTTTAATCTAAATCACATCTGGTTTTTTTTTTTTTTTTTTTTTTTTTTTAAGTACTACTTTTGAAATAAATATTTATACCAATATTCTGAAGCATGAAAGTAGCTTTGACCTAAATATGTCAACTGAACATTATTATAAGTTCAAGATATTTTGATTTACCCAGAATATTTTTCTTCCACTCATTGAGCATTCACTAGCCCTCTGCCTTCCAGGATCCTTGGGTGGTTCCTCCATTTGTAGCAGGGGTGCCAGGCTCCATTCACCTGGCTTGTGGCCGGTCACTGTCAGTGTTCTCCTTATATACCTACTTCTTGCCTAGCACAGCTAACCCTGGGCCCAGTCCCTATCCCACAGATTATATAGTCCATTGCCCTGAAGTCCACAATAGACTCCCCTCAAGTTTACCAAAGTCACAGTCAGGTTTCCTGCTTAATCAAAGTAGGCAGACTTTTCTTTCGGCCATCTCCCATTCTTTCTGCATCTCCCAATTTCATCCCCCAAATACCCAACTCTTAAGCATCTTTAAGACTTCCCAGAGCCCCCCAATAAAACCAAGTAACACTCCACCCTGGCTTAAAGGACTACAATTGCTTGCCCTCACATAGTTGGTTATGTCACAAATATTTTGAAGAGGGGAATCCATCAATGAGAAAGACTAAATATTTCCTTCTACCCACTTTCAGGATATTCATAATTTAAAGGATTATTTACCCACGTTTGTAATTGGTATTTCTGACCAAAAAAAGCTTCTCAGTTGAAAAGGGAGGGTGGGACATTCACTTGTGCTATCCTCACTACTTCTTGCCAGGCCTTGCTAGTTTACTCCTAGGAATTTAATTATCTGTATGTTTATCCTGACAAATCCTTCCCAACGTAGAGAACCCTGTTTGCTCATGACCTGATCTCACAAGGGGCTTTGGTCCCAGGCTTCCAACTCGCAGCCAGCATTTGTACCTTCTTTCCTTTTCTCCTGTTACCTCTGACCTCTACAAAAGAGGTGTTCTGAGTGCTTAATCTGATCTGGAGCCCATAACTATACATTACACAAATTTGGCATTTTATTTTGGTGGTACTGGGGATGAAACCAGGGCCTTCAGTATTCTAGGCAAGTGCTCCACTACTGAACTACATCCCCAGCCCCAAATTTAGCAAATATTGATCTGTACCTTCTATGTTAGATGCTGTGGGAAACAAATGTAGCATCATGTTCCTAACTTCAAAAACCTTTACAGTAGTCTATTTGGGGAAACAAAATATGCAGGTGATACAGGCTATATTACAAAAGGCAATACTTAAATACAGAATTGCGGTGGTGTTGGATCTGATAGTTAACTACAGACTAGTTTGGGGAAGGCTCAATGGAAGAGGTGGGCTGTGGCTCAACAGAGAATAACATTTGGAGACCAAAAAATTAAGGGGATATCCCAGGTGAGTCTTTAGGAAACTGGGCAAGAATACAGGTTGGGCTTGTCCAGAGGGTTCTAAATAAGAGGGGATTTGTCAACCACTTAATTGAGTACTTGCCGTATGTGGTACTTGTGTGTGTTCTTTATGTAATACTCATTACACAATACAAGCTAAGTGCTATTAGCCTTTTTACAGTTGAGAATAGGCTCAGATATTTGCCCACGGTCAACCAACAAGTATCAGAACAGGATTTGAGTGCCAGCAGTGGCACACACCTATAATCCCAGATATTCAGGAACCTGAGGCAGGAGGATCTAAGTTCAAAGTCAGCCTCAGCAACTTAGCAAGGCCCTGTCTCAAAAAATAAAAAGGGCTGGGAATGTACCTCAGTGGTTAAATGCCCCTGGGTTTAATCCCCATTATAAAAAATAAATAAAATAAAAAAAGGATTTGAGTCAGGGAATAATGGGGATGGGAAGTATGTATTTATGCCAGAAGTTTTGAAGAACCTTGAATGCCAGCTAAGTGAATTTTTATCATCTAGGCCAGAGATTTCTAGACTAATTAGATCTTGGTGCCTTTGTATCTCCATGATTTTTTATTTGTATATATTTACCTATTTAATTTTTTGTAATACTGGAAATTAAACTTGGCCTCACACATGCTAGGCAAGCACTGAGCTACATCTTCATCCCCAAATTTTGAGACAGATCTCACTAAATTGCTCAGGTTGGACTCAAACTTGTGATCTTCCTGCCTCAGCTTCCTGAGCCATTGGGATTATAGGTTTGCACCACTGTGCCTGCCTGGCTCTATTCTCTTAATCCTGTTATCATCCACCTTTAACATCAATGCCAGATTCACATTTCTAAAACACTCATGGTATTTGCCTGTTGCTTCTAATTGTGGTTCCAAGACCATGAGCCAGGTGCCCTGGAACATGGCTGCATACTCTCAGAATGCAGTAAGATATTCTAATGTTTTGAGGTTACACACAGAAATACTTGACATATGTTAAGCTCCTGTGAACTATCAACTCAAAGTAGAACAGTAACAATATAAGAGACCATGCTCAATTCCTTTGAACACAAATTAGGAAATGAGAGTGTCCGTTCAGGAGTGTCCATCCAGCTTGATTCTAGGGTTTGAGAAATTGAGCAGTGCCCAACATCTGTCTAGTAAGTAATTGTAGTTATTTAAAAATGAAGATATATATATTTTTTAGATTTATGTATATTACATTTTCAAACCCCTACTAAATTTTTAGCAAATACTTATTGTTTGACCTAATCACTTTACACAACTAGTCCAGGCCTAGTAAAGTACTAGGGATGTAGCTCAGTGGTTGAGTGTCCCTGGGTTCAATCCCCAGTACCAAAAAATTCAAAGTAGAACCAGACATAAAGGAAAAACTAAAACCAGGAGATCAAAAGTGTAGCGCCATGATTGCAAAGGTGTAAAGCAAGTGGAAACAAAAACTGTGGGAATTAGTTGATGGCATGGGAGGTTGAGGGAATTGAATCATGTAGAAGTGGGGTTTTTTTGTTGTTGTTTTCCTGGCACTGGAGATTGAACCCAGGGATACTCAACCACTGAGTCCCATCTCCAGCCCTCTTTTTTTTTTTTTTTTTTTTTTTTTGTAATTTTGATACAATCTTGCTAAGCTGCTTAGGTCCTCACTAAACTGTTGAGGCTAGCTTTGAACTTGTTATCCTCCTACCTTAGCTTCCCAAATGGCCAGGATTACAGGCATGTGCCACTGCATCCAGCTATGTAGAAGTTTTGAGTAAGGGTGACAGGAAGAATTGCTTATTAAAATTAGGATGATTTTGCCAGACATGGTGATGCATATTTGTAGTCCCAACTGCTCAAGGGGATCACAAGTTTAATGCTAGCCTGGGTGACTTAGACTGTCTCAAAAATAAAAAAGCCTGGGAATGTAGTTCATTGGTAGGGTGCCCCTGAGTTCAATCTCCAGTGCCACATTAAAAAAAAAAAAAAAGGTTTCAGTTTGCAACCCATTCCCAGCAGGTGGATCTGGGTTGGAATCCCAGCCTACCTTCTAAACTGGCCTTTGGAGAGTCATTTCTCTCAGCCTTAATTAGTTACTAGTAAAGAGAAAATACCTGTCTTGCTGGTTTGTATAATTCCAGGGCCTGGAAAAGATACTCAGATTTTGGTGGTGATACTATTCCAGTTGGGAGCTTAATATTGGCAAAAGTTTGATTCCCTTTGTAATTGTGTTTTCAATTTTCCCAGCATCCCTTTTAACCCAAAACATACTGCCCTCATTTTTACCATGCCACTGCAGGCTTTCCAGTTTCTCTCTGAACTGGGAACTATCAACTCTGACTCTTAGGCTCATGTTACAGCCACCATTAAGATGAACAAGTCACTCAGGCAAGGTGGCTCATGCCTGTAATCCCTACTTTAGGAGGCTGAGGCAGGAGGGTCACAAGTTTGAGTCCAGCCTGTGTGACTTAGACCCTGTCTCAAAATAAATGGCTGGGGATGTAACTCAATGGTAGAGTACTCTGAGTTCAATCCCCAGTACCATCTCTCCCACCAACAATGACAACAAAAAAGCCACCTTTGTATTTGGCAGTGTAAGTCAGCAACAAAGCACTTGCCAAGCTTGCTGGAGATCATGGGTTGATCCACAGCACTGAGGGAACAAAAAAAATTACAGTGCCCCAATTTTTTCCCCCTTGTACTGGGAATTGAACCCAGGGGTACTGTACCACTGAGCTCCATCCTCAGTCCTTTGCATTTTTGATTTTGAGAAAGGGTTTCACTAAATTACAGTCCTGCTTCAGCCTCGCAAGTTATTGGGATTACACATGTGCCACAGTACTTGGCCAATGGCACCTTTTATATATTATTACAGGTTTTTAAAAGAAAAGGCCAGGTACAGTGGTACATACTTATAATCCCAGCACTCAGGAAGCTGAAGCTGGAGAATCACTTGATCCAGGATTTCAGGTCCAGCCTGGGTAACAGAGTAAGACTTCCTCAAAAAAAAAAAAAAAAAAAAAAAAAAAAAAAAAAAAAAAACAAGACAAGAAATGTACTTAACAAAGTACATCAACCTTAAGTGCACAGATTGACAAGTTACTGCCCTTGCTTTAGAGACAGTCACTATTCTGACAAATCATTATCCATTATTATTGCCTTTTCATGAATTTCATCTGTACTAGTCAGCTTTTCATCGCTATAACAAAATAGTTACAGAGGCCTAGCAGGTGTCAAGTATCCCTATATGTTCTCTCAAAAGTTTAGAATTCCCATGGCATCCTGTAAATATACAGCCAGCCACAATGAAGGGTACTTTGGCTCACAGTCTAGGAAACAAAGATGTAAGCAATTGGCATTACTGACATCTTGAGCAGGCAGCCACCATGTTAAGTGGTTAGGCAATTAACTTAGAAAAGGTATATTTTGGCTTATGATTCTGGATGTTCCAGTCCAACATCATGTGGCCTCTTCACTTTGGACCTCTGCAAGGATGATGCATCATGACAGGAATAAATGTCACAGCAAAGAGCTCACCTCATGAGCCACAGGGAAGTAGAAAAGAAAGATCACGAAACCTGGGCCTGACAATCCCTATTGAGAACACATCCCCAGTGATCTAAGGACCCTCTGTAAACCTCATTTCCTAAATAGTGGTACACTGAGACACACTGGACCTTTCAAGGTCACTCATCCAAACCATAGCATCATAAATGGACTCATATGGTATATACTGGTGTTTGGTTTCTTTAACTCAGCATGTCTGACTAATCCATTCATACTGCATGAATCAGTATCTATTCTCCAGCTGGTAGATTAATAATGATGTTTCTTAGTCTGCCTTGATTTCTTTTGAGACCAAACATGAGCAGAACTGCTCAATCATAATGTAGGTAATTCAAGAAAGTTCCAAAATAAACGTACCTTTTACACCACCCCATCAATGTATGACAGTTGAAGTTTTCATAAATAGATGATAGGGATAAATATATGAAAAAAAAATGTTTCCCCTAATGTAACATCTAACATTACTATAGTATCTTTGTAAAAACAAGAAATCAGGTGGCATATCCTGTAATCCCAGCTATTCAGGAGGCTGAAGCAAGATTGAAATTCAAGGCCACCCTCAGCAATTTTGAATTTAGGAAGACCCTGGCTTCCTAAGTTCAGCGGTGAAGTGTGAAGAAAAAAGGAAAAAAATACAATGAGATCACTGGGGCAAACTAGTGTCCAGAAATAATAGACTAACACAGAGTCACTTGATCTATGGCAGTCTCCATTACAATTCAGAAAGGAATTTTTGTTTTTAATTTCTTTTAGTTCTAGGGTTCTTGCACACACACATGCTAGATGAGTACTCTACTATTGAGCTCTATCCCAGTCCCTCATTCCTTAGTTGTTTTTCTTTTTCTTTTTTCTTTTTTTTTTTTTTTTTTTTTTTTCTTGTCGGTTCTTGTCCCTGATGCCAATTCACTAATGAGGACAAGGTTTTGAGAAGAAGAAAAAAGTTTTATTGCTTTGCTAGCAAAGGAGAAACAGTGAACTCCTGTCCCAGAGGCAGTGGGCTTTTAAAGAAGGGATACAAAGATTACACTCCAGCTGTGCCCTGTCAGGAGTTATAATTCATTTGTAGCCTTGAGAGAGAGCCATTTCTTGAATCTGCAGGGGCCAGCCCTGAAGTCTGGATACCTTCATTTTTGTGGTCTCTGAGCCAGAGGACAGATAACTGAGAAGAAAGTTAATCTTGTTTCCCCTGTGGTTAGGGAGGGGGAGAGGAAGAGAAGAAGGAAAAAAACCATGTCAGTTTTAAAAGAAGTCACAGCAGAGCAGCAAGAGTTATATTCAAATATTCAAAGTGGACCAGTTACACTTTTTTCCTTTTTTTTTTTTTTTTGTTGTTGTTTTTGCAGTACTGAAGACTGAACCCTGGACCTTGCACTCACACATTAGGAAACATTCTACTGCTGAGCTACCCTCCCAGCCCTTTTACAATATTTTATTTTGAGACAGGATCTCGTTAAATTACTCAGGCTGGCCTCACACTTGAGATTCTCCTGCCTCAGTTTCCCGAGTAATTGGGATTACAGGTGTATGCCTCAAGCTGGAATTTTTTTGTCCATAGTTAACTTGCTTTATTCTGATACACTACTGGAGCCTTTTTACAAGCAACTATAACCCTAAATTGTTTGTTTTCAGGGAGGTTCATGGAGATGATGGGAAGGGGAGGCTCTGACAAATACAGGTTTCTAATAACTGTATTTCAACTGGGTAAGAATTTTTCAAAATTCTTGGGATGAAACGTGGTTTTATGAAGGTTTATCTCATCCACAAGCCCAGTTTTGCCAGAGCAGCAGGGTAGGTTGCCAACAGGTTAAAAAAAAAAGTGCACAGAGACAGCGTGCAAGACTTGTGATTTATTGGGGAGAGTTTACGAGAGATGGGTGACTGCTCCAAGAGTTCAGTAGTGATGGGCTGAGCAGGTAGCACCTCCACCCCTCAGGGATGGCCCCAGTTCACTGTATCTAACAGGCATCCTTTCCAGAGCACCCTCAGTTTTCTGCCTGTACCTCCTCACAGAAGAGTTTTATATTTAGGTTACAGAAGCAGATCAACATTAGCACGCTTGAATGATCAACATGCCAAAGAGCAATTGTCCTGATACAAATGCAAGAAAGTTGCTTTCCACAGATAACACCAACTTGCCCTAGTTCCTAGTGTCCATAAGAGAAAGCCAGTGTCCTTTAAGGTTATATGTATCTGAACTTTTCAGCCCAGGCTTACTCTCTTAACTTGGCTAGATTTTGGGGGGGAACAAAAAGGAAGCATTCAGACATGGTGTTTTACTATCCCCCTTTTCTTTGGGGATAATACAATGTCTAACCAAGATCAGACAGGACAAGAATTTGTTACATGATGCTGAAGGAACTGATGAAAAAAGTTATAGATTATTATGACTTTTTATTTGAAACATTGTGGATTCTTTAATGTCTTGGGTTTTTTATTTGTCTGTTTTTGTGGTACCTGCAATTGAACCTCGGGGTACTCTACTACTGAGCTACATCCCCAGCCCTTTTTATTTTGAGACAGGGTCTCATGAAGTGGCTGAGGCTGACCTGGAATTTACAATCCTCCTGCTTTAGCTTCCTGAGTCACTTGGATTATAGGCTTTTGTTTTTAGCAGTGCTGGGAATCAAACCCAGGGCTTCATGCATATTAGTCTAGCACTCTAACACTCAGGTACATCCTCAACCCCCTTTTAATGTTTTGTTTTCCAAACTTAAGGAAATGTTTTTCTTTTAAGTTATTTATATAGCAATCTGATAAAGTATTTTTTGTAAACAAATTTTGAAACATTTACTTTTCTTCTACCTGGTACCTCTAGAATTTGGAAACTATTAGTGAATAATCTTATTTTTATGGCAATTATGTTATTTTCATAAGTTCAATAAGAAGGATATAATTGGAAACATTGAGCATATTACCAAGACTTTGACTAGAATGTTATCTGAAGTCAGCCTCAGTTTGGCTTCCTATCTTTGAAGTTTTATAAAAGGTCAATCTGAGATTCCTTGTCAAATTTAAAAAAAAAAAAAAAAAAAAAAAAACAAATTTGAAAAGAGCCTGTATAGTTATTATGGCTGCACTTATGCAAATAATCAGGAGACTAGACCTATTTTGCAAACAAATTGATCTTACTACAATTATCGTGATGGAAATGGAAGTGATTATAGAGAGGAAAAAAAATCACATTTCAGAAGAAAATTGTCATATACCTGTTATTATATTGTAACCCTGATCATTGCTTTTGAGTTTTTATGATGTACCTGTAGATTGGATTGGATTCTGAATTCTAGTTTTCTGTAATATCTGGTTACAACTCTCCAACTAAGAATAAAAACCCAATAAGACAAAACTGGACAATTCCACGTAAATTTCAAGAGACAGCCTGTTGTGTTTTGGATATATGGTATCCCCGAAAAGCTCCTCTTAATGCAAGAACATTCAAAGGTGAAATGATTAGATTACATGAGCTGTGATCTTATCATTCCATCTTAGTTTGAATGAACTAACTGGACGGTAACTGTAGGCAGGTGGGGTGTGACTGGAGGAAATGGGTCACTGGTGTGTGCCCTGGAAGAGTGCAACTTCCCTTTGGCCCCTTCTCCCTGAACCACCCTTCCCTGAGCTAAGCAGCTTTCCCCAAGCTGTGCTACCTCACCTTAGGCCCAGAGCAATGTAATTGGTCTTCTAAACTATAAATCCTAAATAGACTTTCCCTTGTCTTAAGTGCTTATCTTGGTCACAAAAACAAAAAGCTAACTAAAACAAGCTTTGTCTGATGTGATCACCAGAACACCCAATGCCATAAGCAGAAACAGACGAAAAGCCAGAACGAGAAGTTGACAACTTCACACTGTAGGCAGCTTTTCCCAAGATTTTCACAGTAAGACTCCCTCTCTAGCGCCTCTTGATAAGATTCATGTTTATGCTTCCCTCTGTATTTGACAGGATAATACTATGACCAGAATTTCACAAGCAATAGCTTCTATTGGTCACTAACCCGTGTTAGCTTCGTCATGTCAAACCCAAATATTTATAGGCCCTAAGTGATCTTTTAATCTACCTAGTATGTGATCTTAGTGACATCCCTGTTGCAACTGTTCAAATTGTACTAGGGGTTTCTTTTACAGAGTTAGTACTCTGTGGTTTAATTTAACCAAGTCCTTGAGTGCTAGATGATACTGTTATTTGCCACCTAAACTAGAGGAATTTGGTAGTTGCTGGTACTTCTTGTTGCACATCAATAAGTACATCAAGTTTGGTGGAGACTTGTGTAAAATTGATGGACAGGTTACTTGGTTAAAACAGGCAGACTCCTTATCTGTTTTATTTCCTGATCTACTTGATTTAAGTTGGTTAGATTCACAGGCACCCTTGCTAAGGAGCTGTGCTAGTAACCTTGCCATTACTGTGAAAAAATATCTGAGATGGTAACTTGAAAGAAAGGAAGCTTACTTTGACTCATGGTTCTAGAGGTTTTAGTCCTTGTTTTCTTGGCTTTATTGCTTTGGGCCTATGGTGGCATAGTACATCACAGCAGGATTGTGTGACAGAGAAGGACTGGTCACTTCATGGCATTTTAACACATGGGCCTTTAGGGAATTTTCAAGATCCAAACTATAGCAAGAGCATACTCCATACTCTTGGTGTCATCCTTGTGACCATCATAATAGTACTCTTCCTGGTATTCTGTTACCCCTCCAAAAATTTTAAATGTTTGCATATAGCCATCTGTTAAAGCAAATGATCTCTCTTCAGTGGTCATGACAAAAACTCAAAGAAATACATAATTATGAGGACACCATCATCCATAAGTGACATGTTGAGACAAGAAGCTCGAAATGATGGTAACTGAGCGTAGTGCTAATGCCCTAAGTCAGGGAATTCTTTTTTTTTTTTTTTTTCCTTTAGTTGTAGATGGACACAATAACTTTATTTTATTTACTTATTTTTATGTGGTGCTGAGGATCAAACCCAGTGCCTCATGTGTGCTAGGCAAGTGCTCTACCACTGAGCCCCAGCCCCAGCCCAGGGAATTCTTAAACAAAAATTATAAGATCAAATTTGGTGGTATACTCCAGTAATCCCAACTACTTGGGAAGCTGAAGCAGGAGGATTGTAAATTGGGGCCTGAGCAACTTAGTGAGACCCTGTCTCGAAATTAAAAAAAAAAAAAAAAAAAAGACTGGGAAATAACTCAGTGGTAGATGTCATGGTTTCAGTATAAATGACCTTTTGTTGGTTTTGTTTGCAATTGTTAACTGATTAACTAATATCTTTTCCTCTTACACCCTCTGGCCTTTGAAATTAAATTTTGGACATCTCAAAATGCAGAGAAGATTGCATTTTTTGTATAACTTTGGATTAAATTTTCTATTTTTTTTTTTTTTTTTTTAGTACTTTTGTGTCTATGAGAAATACCAACCTACAATTTTTTACTTGTAATGTTTCTTGTCAGATTTTGGCATATGGGTACTGTTGACCTCATAAAATTAGTTGGTAATATTTCTTCTTTAACTTTTTGAAAGAATTTACTAGCCACATAGACTTGGAGTTTCATGGGGTTTTTTGTTTGTTTGTTTTATTTTGGGTACCAGGGATTGAACCTAGGGGAACTTAAACCACTGAGCCACATCCCCAGCCCATTTTAGTTTTTATTTTGTGACAGTCTTAATAAGTCTCACTAAGTTCCTTAGGGCCTCACTAATTTGTTGAGGTTGGCCTCAAATTTGCAATCCTCCTGCCTCAGCCTCCTGAGTTATTGGATTGCAAACATGCACCACTCCACCCAGTCCCAGGAGGAGGGGAGGTTTTTAATTGTGGATTTCAACTTCTTTATATATAGAACTATTCAGATTTTCTTATTGTGTTAGTTTTTAGTCTGGTTTGGTACTGAGGATTGAACCCAGGGTCACTCTTATCACCAAGCCACATCCCTAGCCTTTTTTATTTTTTATTTTGAGACAGGTTCTCTCACTAATTACCCAGACTGACCTCAAACTTGTAATCTTCTGGTCTCAGTCCTCCCACTGAGATTACAGGTGTGTGCCACCACACCTGGCTTTATGTTGTTTTGTTTTTGTTTTTGTTTTTGTTTTTGTTTTTGTTTAAACTGAGGATTGGACCCAGGGGCACTTACCCACTGAGCCACATCCCAACCCTATTTTGTATTTTATTTACAGACAGGGTTTCACTGAGTTGCTTAGTGCCTCACTAAGTTGCTGAGGCTGGCTTTGAACTCGGTCCTCCTGCCTCAGCCTTCCAAGCTGCTGGGATTACAGGTGTGTACCATCATGCCCAGCTGTAATATAATTTTTTTTTTTTTGGTTGTAGATGAACACAATACATTTATAGTATTTATTTATTTATATGTGGTGCTGAGAATTGAACCCAGTGCCTCACATGTGCTAGGCAAGCGCTCTACCACTGAGCCACAACCCCAGCCCCCTGTATCAGTTTTTGATAAACTATTTTTGGAGAAATTTGTCCTTTTCATCTACATTATCAAATTTATTGGCATATTTTGCTCAAAATATCTTTGTCATCTTTTTCCTATCTATAGGACCTAAGAACTGTTCCCCTTTTTCATTCTGTGTATGTGTATGTGTGTGTGTGTGTGTGTGTGTGTGTGTGTGTGTTGCCAAGGCTCTAACTCCAGGCTTCACACTTGCTAGGCAAGCACTGAGCTACATCTCCAGTCCCCACTTTTCATTCTTGATATCAGTCATTTGCAATTTCTCATTTTTTTCCTCTTGATCACTCTTGTCAGTGGTTCATCAATTTTAGTAATTTTTAGACAATGTTTTGTTTTGAGATAGAGTCTCAGCTGTCCTTGGCTTTTCTTTTGTTTTGTTTTCTTTCCTTTGTGCAAGGGGGCTTGACTTTTTTAAAAAATTATTTTTGTAGTTGTATGTGGATGCATGCCCTTATTTTTATGTGGTGCTAGGATCGACCTAGTGCCTCACAACGTGCTAGGCAAGCACTCTGCCACTGAGCTACAGCCCCAGCCCCAGGGCTTGACTTTTTAATCCTCCTATCTCAGCTTCTCAAATAGCTGCGATTACAGGCCTATACCACCAGGGCCAGCCATATTTTTATTTTTCTGTTCGAAATATTCTTTAATTTCCATTACAACTTCTTCTTTTACCTGTGGATAATCTGGCTTCTTGTTTCATTATTCTACCAAAAAAGTTCTTCCAAAAGTCACCAATTATTTTCCTGTGGGTAAATCCCTTGGACTTTTCCAGTCTACATTGATCTTTAATTAGCTAAGGATACTGATAACTAACTACCATCTTGAACAATCACCTTTTCCTTTGGCATTCATGATGTTATGGGGTACAACTTAAGAACAAACCGATCACCACTAAGAAGTCCAAATTTGACTTTATTAAGCCGGCTGGTTGACTGTCTCACACAATGGCTCAAAAAATGGCTATTGGGAGAACAGCCCCAACCATAGGGTTGCAGAGGTTCTTATACCAAAATCACATCAATCATAAGTGTCTGTTGCTATGATTTGAAATTACAAACTAACATCATGGGGTCTGAAATCATTAGTAGAGGGGGAAGTGGGTCAAAATGACCTTACTTAGGTACAAACTAAAGAATGGTTACTAACATCTAAACAATCACCATTGACATCATTGTTAACATGGTACATTGTTTAGGAAACTAGGAATCAAAGAGAGAAAAATTCTTTCATCATACAAGAATTGCCATTTTGTCATTTTGTCTTGCCAAACAAGTCATGCTAAGCAACTGTTGATGGGTACAGAGGTGGGGCGTTCCCATGGGAGAAGCATTTCCCACATAACATGGAGTCTCAAGGTAAAATGGAGTCTGTTTAGTCATTGCCCAGCTAGCCTGGCCTATACTATTTCCACGGAGTCAAATCTGTCAGCCTGTCACAATGATACAACACAGCCATGGTTTCCTGCCATCCACAGACAATGCTATTGTTATTTTCTATAGGTTCATCCTTTTCTACCTGTCTACTAAATGTTGATGCTCATAAAGACGAGGATGTAGCTCAGTTGTAGAGCACTTGCCTAGCAGGTGTAAGGCCCTGGATTCAATCTATAGCACCATACAAAATTTAAAAAATAAAAAAAAAAGATTTAGAGCTAAGTCCTCCTGGGCTTATTGTTTGCCCTAAACCCTCTATCCACACCTTCAATTACTGTTTATTAGAAATTTTTATTTTCAGTGCAGACTTTTCCTCAATGCTCTAGACTCGTCCAGTCACCTTTGACTTCACACTACTTATTAAGATGACTCAAGCACTTACAACACAATAGATTTTTCCCTATCAGATCTGACTGTCTTCCAATGAAATTGTTTCCAAATGATAACACTCCTTTAATGTAAGTTTGGGTTAGGAAAAATGTCAACAATGCAATGGGGAGACAGGCAAAGGACAGGTCATACAAAAAAAAAAAAGGATTTCATAATGTATGAAAAGATTCTCCAAGCTGGCATGGTGCATGCCTGTAATCCCAGCAACTGGGGAGGCTGAGGCAGGATAGCAAATTCAAGGCCAGCCTCAGCAACTTAGTGAGACCCTGTCTCAAAATAAAATAAAAGGTTCTCGGGCTGGGGAGATAGCTCAGTTGGTAGCGTGCTTGCCTCGCAAGCACAAGACCTTGGGTTCAATCCCCAGCACTGCAAAAAAAAAAAAAAAAAAAGGTTCTGAAGATGTAGCTCAGGGATAGAACACTCGTCCACCATATGCATGTCCCTAGACTTGATCCCCAGCACTGAAAAAAAAAAAAAAATTGCTGTAGGGAGTACAAAATAGTACAATTCTATGATAGGGAATTTATCAACATGGAAATTACAAATGCATTTGCCCTTTGACCCAGAAAATCTTTTTTTCTTCTTCTTTTTCTCCAGTGCTGGGGATTAAACCCAGGGCCTCTGACATGCAAGTATTCTATCTCTGAGCTACATCTGAGCTCCCTAACCCTTCCCAGCAATTATATTTCTGGCAGTTTGTACTACAGGTACATAAAAGGTAATTCATTGTAGCATTGTTGATATTTCAAGCGTCCCTACAAGAATGTTTGGATAAAGTACGGCATATCCATACAATGGAATAATCTTAAAATGGAAGGAAGGGAGGAAAGAAGGGAAAGCTCCTAACTGTAATTTACAAAGATGTCCATGATGTATGCTAAGTGTAAGAAGTGGGAAGATAAAGACGTACACTCATAATTACTTGTACTTATATTTTAATACTGGAATATTAAAGAAATTAATAAAGGTATTACTTATAGGGGAAAAAGAACAGAGGAAACAAAGAGGATGCTAGAAAGACTTTTTACAGTTTTCTGAGCACATGAATGTTTTGTCACTTTTTTAAAATAAAAATTGAATAGACATGTGGAAGCTATTGAATTGGGATTGGTCTAGATTCTCATCTTTTATTAGCAATATTCATAGATATTTGAACTTCTCATCCCTATTTCCTACAAAATGATGCTAACATTGTGCAGGTATTAATGGCGAAGACTCAGGTTTGCTCATTTTGTAGGTTTTTTTGTTGTTGTTGTTGTCTGTTTTTGGTTCTGGGGATTAAACCCAGGAGTGCTTAACCACTTAGCCACATCCCCAGCCCTTTTTTATTTTTTATTTTGAGACAGGGTCTCACTAAGTTGCTTAGGGCCCTCACTAAGTTGCCAAAGCTGGCTTTGAACTTCCAATCCTCCTGCCTCAGCCTCCTGAGCCACTGGGATTACAGGCGAGTGCCACCACACCTGGCCAGTTTGCTCGTTTTTGCAGAAGAAAGTCTTACAAAAAGCCACCAAATAGCCAGGTGTGGTGGTGCATGCCTGTAATCCCACTACTCTGGAGATTGAGGCAGAAGGATCACAAATTCAAGATTAGCCCAGGTAATGTAATGAAACACTGTCTTGAAAAAAATAAAAAGTTCTGAGGATGTGAATGTAGTTCAGTGGTAGAATGCCCCTGGGTTCAATCCCCAGTAAAACACACACACAAGGAAAAGCTGCCAAGACTCTTAGCTGTATAATCATAGCCTTTGTACACACTCCCTGGGCTCTCAAGACATTACGGACAAACTCAAAACAGCTAAATAATTTCAATCAGAATTTGAAAAAAGGAGATGCAATACTGTGTGATTGGTCATTTTGGTCATTGACATCTCACTATGAAGTCTCAGCATGTAAGACTCAAGTTGTGAGGAAAGGATAAATTAGAAGCTAGGGAATGGGTGTGGGGAGAGTCAGATGTGGGGAAAATGATGAAAAAATGAGAAGTTGTGCTAAGTACTAGGCTGAATGATTGAGTATGCAATCTTATTTATTTGGGGGACTGGAGAATGAACCCAGGGCCTCATGCATACTAAGCACATGCTTTATCACTGAACTACTCCCTCAGCCCAAGTATGCAATCTCTTATTCTTCATAATAATAGCTTGGAAGTGGTTGATATTGTTTTTATTTTACAGATGATAAGAGACTGAAGAGATCCAAGAAAATTGTCCAAAGTCCCACAACTAGGTAACCAGACTGTAAAGTCCCATTTTTGAACTCAGGGTGCTACACCACCTGCGATGGCATTGACCCGACACAGAGGAGGAAAAGCTGCAAAGGGGGAAAGAAGATAAGAGGGTGAATTCCTTCAACACCATTCTTCCTTTCTTGCCCTCCCACCCCCATTATAAAAAAAAAAAAAAAAGTCCCGCCTGACGTTCTTACACCACATTATATAATTTGAAGGAGAGTTATTCCTTAATAACCTCTTTCCCATAAAACACGAATCAAAAGCAACAAATCCTGCTACATAATAAAACAAATTTTACCAAATTAATCAATGTGCATACTAGAACAAGCGCTACTTTAAAAATCTTAACTATCCCAGGCTTGCTTGCCAAATTTATTCCCAAATATTGACATTTGGGCAGTTTTCTGTTTTAATGCTTTGCTTTGCCCACAGAGATTTTTGCAATTGGGGTTTGCTATTTCAACGCAAGAAGACCGACTCAAATGAAAGGACAATTTCCTTGCTCTTCTACCCACCTCCTCCCCACCCCCTCCCCCCGAAAACAAATAAACAAACAAAAAAAAAAACCAAAACAGGTAGGATCCAGCAGCAGATCCCGCGCCACCCGCTTGCCCACTCGCCGGGCGGTGGAGGGTTAGCCACGCGAGGTCACAGTTCATTGGCTCTCTGTATCACCTAAGGAGAGTGCGGCCCTCAGAGGGCGGGTGAAGGTGATTGGCTGCTGGAGACCCATCCCCTCGCCGATTGGATGGGGCAGTGATGCCCTATTGGTAGAGCCGGAAGAGATTCTTCAATTGCTCTGGATCCTGGTTCTGGAACAGATGGCGACTGCGACTCGGCTGCTGGTACGGCATGTGTGGAGCTGGAGGCTGCGGCCGTCGCTGTCGCCCCTGGCCGGCCTCGTTTTCCAGCGTGCCCACTCGCTGTTGCCTGTGGACGATGTGATCAACGGGCTAAGCGAAGAGCAGAAGCAGGTAGGGAGACTGACTCTTCCCAGCCGCAAGGCCTGTCCAGCGCCAGCGCTGACGCGGCTCCCGCCCGCTGGGCGATGGGAACGTCACTTGGGAGCGAGGGCGAAAAGCTGACCCTCTCCCTTTGGGCCCTGTCCTCTAGTCTCATCTTCACCTCTGTGAAAGGAAGATTTGAGACAGCAAAGCAGGGCTGCCAGAGGGATGTAAGGGAGTTAAGGAAGAAAGCTCCTGGGAGAATGGTGGTGTTTTGGTGGATCGAATGGAACTACCGTTTGTGGCAAAAGGGTCCTGCACTTGCATGTAGTTCATTTATGCTTGAATCTTGTCATAGGCTGTGATTCTTTAACCTGGTTGATCATAATAATCACCAGGGGAATCTCTTTTTGAATAAACAAGGAATTTTGAAATGCCAGTGAGGTTTGCTGTCATTTTTCAATTGATTAGAGCCAAAACACAAAGAACTCGAAAAATGTGGTTACAAATAGGACTAGACTAGAGACTTTCTTGCAGGAAGGAAACTGTGTTCACTTGGAGGCTAGCTGGAGTGCCAGGGAATGTGATTCTCCAGGGGCCCTAGACGGTTGAGAGCTGCTCTGAAGAGTTGGATCCTAAATGAAAATAAAAATAAGATAATAAAAAATAATAATCATCTAAAAGCTGTCTAAACTGAGGATCTTTTTTTTTTTGTTCTCTGATAGTACATTTTTTTTAAAATTTTTTTCTATGGTTGTACACAATGTAGATTCACACCATTCATGTAATCATACATATACATAGGGTAACACTGCCTGTTTCATTCTACTATCTTTCTGTCCTCCACCCTCTTCCACCCCATTTTCCTCTACACCTTCCAGAGTTCCTTCATTCTTCTCTTCCCGCTGCCACCCTCACCTCATTATATATCGTCATGCACTTATCAGAGAAAACATTCGGCCTTTGGTTTTTTGGGGCTTGGCCTATTTCACTTAGCATGATATTTTCCAACTTCATCCATTTACCAACAAATGCCATAATTTTATTCTTCTTTATGACTGAGCAATATTCCATTGTGTATATATACCACAGTTTCTTTATCCATTCATCAATTGAAGGGCACCTAGGTTGGTTCCACAATCTGGCTATTGTGAATTGAGCAGCTATGAACATTGATGTGGTTGCATCACTGTGATATGCTCATTTTAAGTCCTTGGGTATAACAGAGGAGTGGGATAGCTGGGTCAATCCATTCCAAGTTTTCTGAGGAATCTCCATACTGCTTTCCAGAGTGGCTGCACCAATTTGTAACTCCACCAACAATGCATGAGTGTGCCTTTTCCCCCACATCCACGCCAACACTTATTATAGCTTGTGTTCTTTTTTTTTTTTTTTTGCGGTGCTGGGGATTGAACCCAGGGCCTTGTGCTTATAAGGCAAGCACTCTACCAACTGAGCTATCTCCCCAGCCCTAGCTTGTGTTCTTGACAGCCATTCTAATTGGAGTTAGATGAAATCTTAGGGTGGTTTTAATTTGCATTTCTCTAATTACTAGAGATGATGAGCACTTTTTCATATATTTGATCACCTGTATATCTTCTGTGAAGTGTCTATCCTGTTCCTTAGCCCATTTATTGATTAAGTTCTTTGTATTTTTGGTGTAAAGTTTTTTAAGTTCTTTATAAACTTTGGAGATTAGTTCTCTGTCTGAGGTGTGTGTGGAGAAGATTTAAACCGAGGATCTTAAGATTGAAGATCATCTCTGAGGAAAATTAACTAGTAAGACCTCTAAGTTTCAATTTAATGTTATTGGGTGAGGTTACTTGGGGCCTGGTTCTCAGAATGTGCTCTCAATACTGGAGAAGCTGCTTTCAGGGCAATAATATCTTGGTTTCAGCACCATCTGTCCTCTTTTCTCCCTCTAGCTTCGTCAGACTATGGCTAAGTTCCTTCAGGAGCACCTGGCTCCCAAGGCCCAGGAAATTGATCATAGCAACGAGTTCAAGAACCTTCGAGTGAGTCATAAGGTTGGGACAGGGGGCAGTTGGGAGTGTGGCTAGGTTGCACTGCTGCCTGGAAGGGCTCCCACCATCTCCTGGTAAAAGAAGCCTCCCTAAGAATGTAGCTTCTCTCTCTGAAGCATTTGGTCTTGTTGTTGCAGCCACAGATGGCTAGCTGCCTTCTTACAATTCTGTACTTGTTTCTATTGACAGGAGTTTTGGAAACAGCTGGGGAGCCTGGGAGTATTGGGCATAACAGTCCCTGGTAAGTATAACTTCTTTCCCTAAAGAGAACTTTCCATGAGTGCCTATTCACTCAATTCCCAAAAGAAACAGGAAGGAGGGAAAGACTGCCCAAAGACACCTAGAACTTTTTTTTTTTTCCAAAATTCTCTGAGTCAAGCAGTTGTCCTAGTGTCTCTGTTTTACTATCATAATTTCTAAGTTCTATTCAAAGAGTGGCTTCTAGGCAGGGATGTTAGTTAAGGCAGATATAACCCTGTCGGGACTCCCTGGAAATCATTGGGAATGAGAGGGATGTCTTTTTGGGCCTTTAGGTGAGATGGCCAGGTGATGTGTTTAATAGGCTCTCTAGGGGCTGACCACTGCCCCCCATGGATCTTACTACTCATTTTCATGAAGAGAGGATAGGGAGTTAATGGAACCCTGGTTCAAGTATTGGCTTCTAAAGGAGAGGCCCAACCTGACTTGCAGTGCCCTGTAAAGAACTGAGCCTTGGATTCCCCAACCAAACCTGGAGAGCCCACCCTACTCGGGCCCGTATTTACTCTGGTTATGAGAATAAGGGTGGAACATGATACAGTCAATGTTTTTCTTCTCATTAGTCCCTAAACAACAAAGAATAACAACTATATGTATAAGAAATCTAGAGATTATTTAAAGGATATGGGAGGATGTACATAGGTTTTATGCAAATATGACAACGTATTACATAAGACACTTAAGCATCCTCAGATTTGGGTATCTAAGACAGGTCCTGAACCAATCCCCTGATATGGAGGATCAACTATATATTTCACCTTGTCTCTTCTTCAGCACTCGGAATAGGTTAATTCCTGGAATTTGAGCTGAAATAGAAAGTTAGAAAGTTACAACATGGACTGAGTGTGGTGGCACAAGCCTGTAATTCCAGCGGTTCAGGAGGCTGAGGCAGGAGGATCATGAGTTCAAAGCCAGCCTCAGCAACTTAGTGAGTCGAGTCCCTAAGCAACTTAGCAAGACCCTGTCTCTAAATAAAATATTAAAATGCTGGGGATGTGGCTCAGTGTTTAAGTGCCCCTGGGTTCAATTCCCAGTACCAAAAAATAAACAAAAGTTTCAACATGAGTAATGATAAAATGAAACCACTTAAATATTTACACCATCTTAATGCAAAATAGTTGGAGGGAAGTCTGCTGGGGACTTCTAAAAAAGACTCTTCCATTATGTTTTGGGAGTTTATGAACCCTACTCACCCACTCCAGGAATATGTGAATCAGATTGGATTTAAAGGAAAAAAGAGGCGATTAGAAATCATGAGCTGGGGGTGTAGCTCAATGGTAGAGTGTGTGTTTAACATTCATGAGGCCCTGGGTTTGATCCCCAGCACCACATTTAAAAGAAAAGAAAGGCTGGGCATCGTGGCTCACTCCTATAATCCCAGAGACAAAAGAGGCTCAGGCAGGAGGATCACAAGTTCGAGGCCCACCTCAGCAACTTAGCAAGACCCTCAGCAACTTAGCAAATCTCTCTCAAAATGAAAAAGTCTAGAGAAATAGCTCAGTGATGAAGTACCCCTGGGTTCAATCCCCATTAACAAAGGGTGGAGAAAAAAAGAGACAGAAAGAAATCAGATAAAATCCTTTCAGCAGGGCAGTATTTATTTATATTACCAGAGATTGAACCAGAGGCAGTCTACCACTGAACTTTACTCACAACCTTTTTTATTTTGAGACAGGGTCTCACTGAGTTGCCAAGGCTGGTTTTGAATTTGGTATCTTCCTACCTCAGCCTCTGACTCAGGCATGCACTACCACACTCAGCTTCAAGGGAAAACTTTTAAGAGAAAGCTAGGGCTGGGGCTGTAGGTCAGTGGTAGAGTAGCATACCTAAGGCCTCTGGATTCCTTTTTGCTTTTCTTCACAGAGTTGTAATCAGGCCACGCTTTCCCTACAGCCTTTCCATGATTTCTTAGTCATAGTGAACATGTGCACAGAGCTTTGCCAGGCTTTACCTAAACAGTGGGGTTAGGGCATAGTACTAGATGACCTTGCCTCTTTGATTTGGGATTTTCTATCAAAGACAAACCTCATTTTTATGGACAGTTCTGAAATTTCCTGCTCGTATCTCTTTTTTCCTCTGCCTCATAGTTTACCTCCAGATTTCCTCTCAGGCTCTGGCTCTCCTGGCTGTTTCTAGTCCTACTTCTTTGGGTCCAAACCTACACCATTAAATATTACTTTCTTGAGGCAGTTACACAGCCTTTGTTTTATATCTGGTTTTGGTGCTTTGGACACAGCCTTTTGCTCATTTTGTGTTCATTAGACTCCAGACTCTCTTTCTTCATTCATTTATTTGCCTCTGTCTTTCTGTAACTTTTTTTTTTTTTTTTTTTTTTTTTTTTGTGGTACTGGGGATCAAACTCAAGGCCTTGTGCTTGCAAGGCAAGCACTCTACCAGCTGAGCTATCTCCCCAGCCCTTTCTGTAATTTTTGTAATAGTGAGTGCTTGGATTTTTTGCTTGTCTCCACATAAGTGTCTAGGATAAAGACAGTTTTGGCAATGATTTGTCTTCTGAACCACAACTCAGCCATCCAGCAACAGCAAGCTGAACAAGTTCTGTGAGTCCATGATATCAACCTATTAACCTTGCTAGGGCAACTTGGAATCAGTGCTACAAGGGTCTCTTTTCTGCCAATTAATTTTAGATTTCTGTCAATGTCCCAATTTTACATTGCCGCCTTTCTACTCCCCTGCACTGTCCCTCTCCCAGTTCAGTATGGTGGCTCTGGCCTGGGCTACCTGGAACATGTGCTGGTGATGGAGGAGATATCCCGAGCTTCTGGAGCAGTGGGTCTCAGCTATGGTGCCCATTCCAACCTGTGCATCAACCAGATTGTGCGCAATGGGAATGAGGCCCAGAAGGAGAAATATCTCCCCAAGGTAAGGAAATGGGATTGAAGAAAGCCATGTTGATTTCACTGCAATCAGCCACCACCAGGAACCCTCTCCCATTGGTAGAGGCCAGTTAGACTTGCTTTCTGTGGTATGCTTCCACAAATACAGTTAGGAAGAAGCCCAGGGTTGTTTTAAAATACTTGCGTCAAAAATTGAAAATAGAGTCAGGATTCCTGATTGGAAAGACTGATTCAAAGACCACTTTAAGAAACAGAAAACCAGAGTCGTGGTGGCATGTGCCTTGCCTGTGGTACCAGCTGCTGAGGAGGCACCCAGAGGCAGGAGTCTCATTTGAACCTAGGTGTTTGAGATCAGCCTTAGCAACATGGCAAACCCCCCGTCTGAGAGAGAGAGAGAGAGAACACTGTGCTGTAGTCTTTCAATCCCAGCTACTGGGGAAGCTGAGCCTGAGGCAGATAGATGGCAAGTTTGAGGCCAATCTAGACAAAATAATGGGATCCTGTCTCAAAATTAAAATAAAAAGGACTGAGGATGTTGCTCAATGGTGAAGCACTTGCTGAGCATACTCAAATCCCTGGAAAAGACAGAAATAAAGAAGAAAGGGGAGTAGAAGAGACATTTTCAACCTTATGTGTATTGAGCTTCCCTTCTGGAACTTTACCAATACCCTGCTCTGAAAAAGAAGTTTGACAGGGCATACCGTGAACAGGAAAAGGCAGACCAGTACTGTAGGGTGCTTGTGAGGTAATAACAAGGCCTGCTGGGTTTTCCTTGCAGCTGATCAGCGGTGAGTACATTGGAGCCCTGGCCATGAGTGAGCCCAATGCTGGCTCAGATGTTGTCTCCATGAAGCTAAAGGCAGAAAAGAAAGGTGAGAGCATTCTCAACTATGGAGCTTAAATGGGCAGAATGAGGGAGCAATAGTTGGGAGTGGCTCCAGAATTGTTTTTCAACTGCTCAGTGATTCTGTAGACTGACAAGCTAAGAAAAGCCAAGCCAGCTTGAGCAAGTAAGCAATATGCTGCCCTTAGGAGATTACTACATCCTGAATGGCAACAAGTTCTGGATCACCAATGGCCCCGATGCTGATGTTCTCATTGTCTACGCCAAGACAGATCTAGCTGCTGTGCCAGCTTCTCGGGGCATCACAGCCTTCATCGTGGAGAAGGTACGGAGTCGGAGAGGCTTCTGTCTCTTGACAGTGGTCCCAAAGGCTGCTTTTTTCTGCTGATCATGTATGATGCTCTGCTTTCAGGGGTCGGGGGAGACAGAGTAAACTGAAAAAGACTGACAGGAGGGTAGCCAAAAAGTTGAGTCCAGGGAGGATGGGTCAAGTCTGAAGATGAAGCTGTACACAGAGCCTGATCATACAAAGAGGTTCAGGAAGAGGAGGACTGAAAGGAGGCCACTAGATCTGATGGTCAGGATGTCCTTGGTGAGCTGGGCAAGAACAGCAGGGGAGGCTGAGTTATAGGTGGGAATACAAGTGGAGAAGATTTCACCTCCAACAGTCTTGACATGAAAGCAAAAGGGAATTAGATCAGGAGTATGAAATAAAACTTGGGAGTCTGGGTTTGTTTTTTAAAATGAGGGAAGGGGGCTGGGGTTGTGGCTCAGTGGTAGAGTACTTGCCTAGCATGTGTGAGGCACTGAGTTTGATTCTCAGTACCACATATAAAATAACTAAAAAAAATAAAGGTCCATCGACAACTAAAAAAAATACTGAAAAAAAAAGTGAGGGGATGGCTGGGGATGTAGCTCAAAGTGGGGAGATTGACTGAAATTTTCAGTAAAGAGAAAGGACAATTGGAGAGGGAGAAATTGAGATGTGTGGGATGAATGAGCAAAACACAATGGCTTGTTGGGTAGAAGGAAGGATGGGTTACAGGTAGTGGTGGATGAACCATCTGCCTGATGACTGTAGGAGGCCAGGTGCATGTAAGGGCTGGGGACCACAGCTGTCGGGGAGATGGTAGAAAATTTAACAAATGAGACCTGCAAAGATTTACAGTAGCCTCCACAGAGAAAGAGGGAAAGTAGATACTAGAATTGGAGCAAACAGGGCCTGGCTAAGATTGGAAATGTCCAGGTTGTAAAACACCCTCTCACCAGCCAGGAGGGGAGTGGAGGGGTGCAACACATGCTTGTGCTCTACTGGGCACTTGCCAGTACATACGCAGCTGAGTAGTCCAGGTCAAAGCACACAGTTGGTTGCATTCATCCCAGGTGAGACTCCATGAAGGATGGATGACAAAAGAACAAAGAAATTGAGTGGGCTGTTAAGAGTATCTCGGGAGTTATGTCCCCAGGGGAAGGGAGGCATAGCCAAGAAGTCAGGATGGTTCAGGACTAGACATTTCACCAGGAAAGAACTGCTCCCATGAGAACTGGGGAGAACATAACTGGCAACAGTAGAGGCTGGGAACAGGGTAGGGTGTCAAGATAGAACAGTCTCACATCCAGAGCTGGTATTCCAGGCAGGTACAGGAACTTGATACTAAGGTGGGTCTTCCCTTTACCAGCTCCCTTGGGGCAATTCTAACCAGAGCCTTCTTTTGTTTCCTGAAAAGGGTATGCCTGGCTTCAGCACCTCCAAGAAGCTGGACAAGCTGGGGATGAGGGGCTCTAACACCTGTGAGCTAATCTTTGAAGACTGCAAAGTTCCTGGTAAGTATCTCTGAGAATGAGGGAACTCCTGCCCTGACCTCCTCACAAGTTGATCTGGCTATTCCCAAGCTGAGAGAGAGAGACTCACATTATAAGCTCCTTCATGACATGCATCTTCATAATTGTGGGCCTGGGGCTGCTGGACAGCTGTCCCTCCTGGCCACAGTCCCTGCAGCTGTATGCCTGACTGGCTGAGATGAAGGGTAGTGCTGCCTCTGTATATAACACATTCTGCTTGGACTTTGTTTCTAGTAGCTGAAGGTGAGAGGTAAGACCTCCCCAGCTCACTGTTGTCCTTCAGATACCCTGTACCTTTGCCTGGATAACCCGTGTGAGTTACTCATTAAAGAAGCTAAAAAAAAAAAAAAAAAGAAAAAAAAAAAAAAGCCATCTGAATAAAATGATGGAAGCCAGACTCAGTGAAGTGGAAGTGATTTGGTTTTGGCAGGAGTATTTTTTCCCCTGAGTTGCAGCTGAAAATTTGACACCACACAGCACTGGGATAGTGCCAGCACCCCTATCATGTGCTGATAGGACCAGAGGCATAGATCTGCTCACCAGTTAGGCTGTCTCTGTGTCTGAGCACAGACCATCCCTCTCCCCCCCAATCCCAGAAAAGTATGTGGTTAGAAGGAGCTTCTAGAGAGAGGGATTCATGCAGATCCTTCTTTGTGCAAAGGAAATAAATTCAGTCAGGAATGGTGGCACATACCTATAATCCCAGTGACTGGGGAGACTGAGGCAGGAGGATCACAAGTTTGAGGTCAGCCTCAGCATCTCAGTAAGACCCTAGCAACTTAGCAAGACCCTGACTCAAATAAAAAATAAAAAGGGCTGAGGATGTGGCTCAGTGATAAAGCACCCCTAGGTTCAGTCCCTGATTTAAAAAAAAAAAAAAAGGTTTCAGCCAGCATTAAAGGCAAATCATTTGTGTCAAATTTTTATACTCAGTTTCCTGCCTATAGGTCCCAAGGCCATCCATTGTCCTAGCTTAGTAGAATAGGTGCTTAGCAGCTTTTCCCACCAGCAATGAATGGCCCATCTCTTGGACAAAACAGCTTTCATGGACCAAATGCAGGGAGGTAACCCTAGAATACAGCAGACAAGCTGGGGGAGGGTAATTTTCTGATTCCTATGTAGGTACAGATGTGGAAAGAACCAGGAAGAGGTGGATGACTTCTAGATAGACCTATTAACTTTTCTTCTTTCCCATCCAAGTGGTTCCAGAGAGGGAAGGGAAAGACCCAATAACTCAAGGCTTTTTGTCTAGTGTGGATGGTGTTGGGGTCCTGGAAGCTCCACTTCTGACTGGAAGTGGTAAAGCCAGTCCTTATCTCTCACCTGGAACCCTAGTTGAACCTCAAGTAACATATTTTAGTGCCTTATATGAGAACTTGTTATCAACCTAGTACCCTTTATAAAAGTGAAGAGGCCTCTCCCTCTGACTAGCATTTATCCTGGCAGCTGCCAACATCCTGGGTCATGAGAGCAAGGGTGTCTACGTGCTGATGAGCGGGCTGGACCTGGAGCGCCTGGTGCTGGCGGGTGGGCCCCTCGGGTAAGTGAGGCTCCTGGGGACCTGTGTTCTTTTAGCCTCTGAGTGGCAGATGGATCTATCCTAGCAGTAGCAGCCTTCCCACGGCGGGGGACCAAAGGGAGCTGCTTCCTGGCCCCTGTGATTTCTCTTAGAGACAAAAAGAACTTACTCCTCCTGCATTTGTTTTTTTTCATACAAAAGGAAAATGTCATTAGGTGGATAGACCGAGGCCTGAGGAGCAACTCTGCGTAGGTAGTGTGGATATGAAACAGGAGGCCCTGGCTCGGATGCCTCCTACTGCAGAGGTGCAGCCACTCCCACCTCTGGCTTTAGAGTTGGGGCACAAGTGCTCTCTAGTTGGTGCTGTAACTGCCTCAGGGTAACAAGAGTTTCTCAAGCTCCTTTTCTTCCTACCTGAGATTCCAGATCCATATCTTGCCAAGCTTTCCCTTCGGGCCTTTCCCTCTGTCATTCTGCCACCCACTTAGCAGGAGTGGGACCATGGGACACCTCCACAGTGTCTTTCTCTTTCCTGGCAGGCTCATGCAGGCAGTCCTTGATCACACCATCCCCTACCTGCATGTGAGGGAAGCCTTTGGCCAGAAAATCGGCCACTTCCAGGTGAGTGGAGTGTTTTGATGAAATGTACTTTTATTGGGTTCATATTTTTTGTGATGAGTGAAGAAGCAGGCCATGCACTGTGGGACATTGACTATCATCTAGAAAAATGAACTTGAGCTAAGCATGGTGGTTCATGCCTGTAATCCCAGCAGCTCGGGAGGCTGAGACAGGAAGATCGCAAGTTCAAAGCCAGCCTCAGCAAAAGTGAGGTGCTAAGCAAATCAGTGAGACTGTCTCTAAATGAAATACAAAATAGGGATGTGGCTCAGTGGTTGAGTGCCTCTGAGTTCAGTCCCTGGTACCCACCCCACACACATACACACAAAATGAGCTTGAATGCTTGGAATGTGGGCTGCTTTAGCATGTAGTATGGCTTTGAAAATTTTTAGTAAATCCAGCACATTGTCTCATCCATTTCTGTTTGAGGTGAATACAACTGAAGAGTGAAGCTCAAAGGTTGTGGAGAGCTATGGGAAAAGGGAGTGGCCTTTCTAGTCAAACCCTTCTGGTTTAAAGAAGCTGTGGGAGGTTGATGAAGGTTGTTACAGACAGTGCCTGTGGAAAAGTGCCTCTCAGACACAGCAAGGGCCATTTCAAGGTGCAGTGTCCAATAGCAGCTCTAGATTAACCCCTTACCCCCTAGATCCACTTCCATCTCTGTCATTCTAGACAAGTCCCATCTCTAATCTGTGCCTTTGCTTCCCCACTCCTGGCTGTCAGGTTGCCACTGATGTTGATCTACTTTTGATGACTGGGAAGAGTACCCCAGCATGTTGACTATGACCTCCCTTTGTTCCCAGCTGATGCAGGGGAAGATGGCAGACATGTACACCCGCCTCATGGCATGTCGACAGTATGTCTACAACGTTGCCAAGGCCTGCGATGAGGGCCACTGCACTGCCAAGGTGAGAGCCAGCTCCTAAGGAGGGAGAGGCTGGGGTAGTGGGTCATCTGCTGGGACCGGCTCCTGCATGCCTGGCAGGGCCCTGCTGACCGTAACTTCCTCCCACAGGACTGTGCCGGTGTGATTCTTTACGCAGCTGAGTGCGCCACACAGGTAGCCCTGGATGGCATTCAGTGTTTTGGTGAGTGGTCTCCACTCTCCCTCCCAGGGATGTTCTCCTTCCAGGAACCTGGCGCTGACTGGAAAGGTTTCCTCTCCACTTCTCATTCTGTGCTTAAGCGAGCAACAGTTGAGCTACCACCTCTAGGCTCTGCCCCCTTTAGAAGGAAGTGGAAAAGCCGATGAGAAAAGTGCTAGAGGCCACAAGTTGCTACTACCTTCAGCAGTGCCCCCCTCAACCACCCACCTGCTCTTGTGGATACTAGGAAATGGGGAAAGAGACGCTTCAGGTAGAACATCCTCATTTCAGTGCTCCCCCCCTCAACCCCCACCATTAAGGGCATAGACTTGAGCCTCATGGCTTAGGTTTGAATCCTAGTGCTGCCTCCCTGTCTCTTCTTGCTCACCCCCCCCCTTTTTTTTTTTTTTTTTTTTTTTTTTTTTGTGATACCAGGGATTGAACCCAGATCCTCCTAACCATTGAGCCACATCCCAATCCCTTTTTTATATTTTATTTAGAGACAGGGTCTTGCTGAGTTGCTTAGGGCCTCACTAAGTTGCTGAGTCTGGCTTTGAACTCTTGATCCTCCTGCCTCAGCCTCCCGAGCTCCTGGGATAACAGGCATGTGCCAACACACCATACTCTTGTCTCCCTTTTGCCATGTCTGCCAGTGGTTCTCCACTTTTCTTTGCCTGGTGCCCTCAGCACTGAGTGGCCTTCCAGCTCTATCCCTTTGCCCATCCTATCCACACCAAGGTACTCTCCAAGCTGTTCCCTTTCATTGCCTTTTACTACTTCTCTTTAATCAGTCACCTCCATTGCTTGTTTCTCTGTACAGTCTGCCTCAATATCCATGGACTTCATGGATTCCAACCAAGCTTAGATAGAAAATATTCAGGAAAAAAAAAATTGCATTGGGCTGGGGTTGGGCTCAGTGATAGAGCACTCGCCTAGCATTTATGAGGCACTGGGTTCGATCCTCAGCACCATATAAAAATAAATAAATAAAATAAAAGTATTGTGTCCATCTATAACTAAAAAAATTACATCTATGTTGAACATGGGTTTCTTGTTATTTCATAAATAATACAGTGTAATAACTATCTAAATGGCATTTACATTGCATTAGATATTATAAGTAATATAGAGATGATTTAAAATATATGGGATGATGTGGTCTTTGTCATTTTGTATAAGGGACTTGAGCATCCAGTTTTGGTATCCATATGGTTTCCAGAAACCAATCCCCACAGATACTGAGAGCTGACTGTACTTGGCTTTCTTTTTGCTTTCCTTGCTTTGCTGCACTGCCCATTGCTTCTATTGTCCTTTCTTCTCTTCCCAAACTCTGTTGCAGGTGGCAATGGTTACATCAATGACTTTCCCATGGGCCGCTTTCTTCGAGATGCTAAGCTGTATGAGATTGGGGCTGGCACCAGTGAGGTGAGACGGTTGGTCATTGGCAGAGCCTTCAACGCAGATTTCCACTAGTCCCAAGATCCACCACCCCTTTGGTCCAGCACCTAGAGGCCTTTCTTTGGAAGCAGAGATCTGGTAGCCCTCCTAGCTGCCTGAAGCAGGCCCTGCTGCTCACCTTCCCTTCTGGTTCCATCCCTCAAGCCGCTGCAAGAGGTGGAGCCTTTTACACTGGCTGCCAAGCACTGTGGGCCAACCAGCCAGGAAAGTTTAAAATGGACTCAGCAGGAAGCATATTGTCTTTTCTGAGAGCAGCTGGAAGGGCTCTGGTGACTGTGCCCTTGCTCTCTGCTTTTCAACTTCAAAGCCCAATGCTCCCACCTCCTGGGGTGACCTGGGAGCAGGCAGATTCCCACCCCTTCTTTTGGATGAACCTCTGGCAGGGAGCCCTCTCTGCTTAAGTATAGCAGAATCATCGCCCCTCTCCATTTACTCAAACTTGGTGGTCTCTTTTCTGGGGAAAAAGAAAAGTCAAAAACTCACCATTGTTTGCTGGCTTTTTGAGTCATCAGTTCCCAACCATTTTGGAACACCTGCAGAGTCTGCATGGGGGACAAAAGATGGCTTGTGGAGAATTAGCTCATGCTGGCCCCTTTGGCAGCCCCTCTGAGCTGTTCTGCACTGCTCTGCCACAGGAACCAGTGGGTCCTGGTCATGTAAACTTCCACAGGCAAAAGCCCAGCCCAAGCAGGCCTTTGTTGCCTGGCTCAACTCCAGCAGAGGCTGCCTGTGTACATGTCTCAAGACACCCCATGTACACTGCCTGTGTACATTTCTCAAGTCTAATTTTGTTACAACTGCACAGTGGCTTCTGCCATTTTGTATTAAACATATCGTGAAGCAAACCCATCTATTTCTAAACCGGTGTTTTGGAGGAGAAACAAGCACATGTCCTTGGAGAATGGCTAGCCCGAGTCCTATTCCTGCCCTCCAACCTACTCCCAGTGATTTGGTTTTGTGTGTGTGCACGCACATCTATTTGTTTTGTTTGTGGTGCTGGGGATTGAACCCAGGACCTTGCACATGTGAGGCAAGCACTCTATCACTGCGCTACTACCCTAGCCCTTCAGTGGTTGTTTGGGTTTTTTGTTTGTTTGTTTGATTTTTAAAGGAAAGAGGGACCCCAGAGTGGTAAGATCTTGGAACTGTAAAGTACCTTATAAATTTCTGAAAACCATCCTTGAGGTATTTTGGTTTTGGGTTCGTTTGTTAAGATCAAGACAATTTAACTCTTTCAAGGTCAGAACTAGAGTTAAACTCCAGATTTGCTAGCAGCAATAATGGGAGTATTCTGAGAATTCCAGCCTGAGACCCTACTACACAGCATCCTAGATGGAACATGGTCTGAGAGGACTGGATCTGTGTTATTCCACTCCCTCTAAGTTCCCAAAAGAGGAACTGATTTTCTTGGCTCCCAGCCTGGCAACACCTGTTCCTGGAGTTTGGTCCTGGTCTCCAGACAAGCGCTGCTCTCAGCCTGAGGCCTGAGAGTGGGTTTAGCAACCCCAATCTAACCCTATCTTGAGGGGACTGTCCAGAGCTTGTGGCTGTCCCTTAACTTCCCAGTTCTATCTTGTGCTATATTGATGAATTTAGCTAAAATGGTGAATGATCAGCTAAAAACAGGTAGCCACAATAATCAGCCTAAAGACATTTAAAATGGCAGAATGTGATGTGTGGTCCAGTTAGTGTTGGGTAGAGCCCCCGCAAGTTGGGGTTTGTCCCCCAGAAGTTAGAATCTTAATCCCCAAAGTCACATGCCAATTGTAGCTGGAGGTAGAACCCTCATTGGCTTTAGTGGCTTTATGAGTGGGTGCCCCATACTAGCATACTTGTTCTGTCATGTGAGATCCTCCACCATGTTTCAATGCAGTAAGAAGGCCCTCACCAGATGTCAGTGCCATGTTCTTGGACTTGTAGCCTCCAGAACAGTGCGCTAGATAAAGCTCTATAAATTACCCCATCTGTGGCATACAGGTATAGATAGCATCAGAAAACCAAGACAGAAAGAATGCAATTATTCTCCTGATCCTTTATGTGAAACAAGAATGCTTAAAAACAAAAACAAAACAAACTGCATAGACTGAGACAAAAATGGGAGATCAGTGGGCACTTTGTTTCTGGTGGGCATTTCAGGTTCTCTGCACGCACTGTGCAGCTCTACCGCACCTGTTAACAGGCACCTTTCCTTCCTGAGGCTGCCTCTGATTCTATTCCAGTTTTAGGCCACCACACCATCAGCGCAGTGCCTCCTCCACATGGCCTGTCCTGGCGGAGGTCAACAGAAGGTAACAATGTTTAAGTGATGTGGGCACACCCATATCAGAACTTGGGAACCGGTAAACTAAGACGTCTGCATCTCTACCCAGACTAATCACATCTCTGGGAGTTATAGCAACCCATCAGGGTTAGAGGGGCTTCCCTAGAGAGCGAAGACCCAATTCTTGGCCCTCTAATCCAAGGATATTATCCCTTATGTATGTAACTATCTCAAATTTCGTTTCACCCATCGGTTCCTTGGGTGCGGAAGCAAGGAGCGACCCCTTCAAGAAGGTTGGCAAGGTGAGTTGTACGGGGGGGGGGTGGGGGGGGTGGGTGTGAAGGAACCCAGTGCCGGCTGAGGGGCCGACCACGCCCAGACGCTGGAGACGAGGGGTGGAGCCAGAGCTGGTGTAAAGTGGCTGCGTGCGGGCCAGGACTTCCCTGGTGGGAGCTGAAACGCAAGATTCCAGTTGCAGTCGGTTGGACTAGCAACCTAAATCCGGTCCAGGGGTCCAGGATCTTCCCTGTGTGCCCCTCCGCCGAGACGGAGCACTGCCCTTGCTCTCGGGACTAGCTCGGGTGCAGCGTGGAGCTCGCCTGACCCCTGCTGGCTGCCCGCGGGGTCGCAGTCGTGCAGAGCCCGCTGCTCTCTGCCCTTCGCTAGCGTGCCTTGGATGCGAGGATTCCAGTTCAGGAATTTCAGGACTCAGGGATATTTTATTATATTAAACGAGAACCTTAACGGGGAGATAAGTGGCCGTCCTCTATTACCATCGTTTTATACAAGAAGGGCAACATGTAACAATTAAAAAGTAGAAAGAACAAGAACTCAGAACAAAGGCCAGGGTTGTATTAAGATTCTCATATATGCTTTCTGTTCATAGTTTCAAAACACTGTACTGCGAAGGATTTTTTTTTTTTAAAGACTGCCTCCTTTCCCTCCCTCCCACCCCCATTCCCAGGACAAAACCACTTTGTGTCTTCGGGGGCTTCTTTTGGTAATTCGTGCCTCTAAGTGATAGGCTTATTGATTGATTGATTGAATTGGATATACTTGTAAGGATAGTTCTTTAAGGTGCCTACATTTGACTTTTGACGATCTCACTACATGCTCATTCCCCCTCCACCCCCCTTTCTGGGACCAGCCCTGTTCACCGGCAGACATTTGGAAGTCCTGGGATCAAATGGTTCAGAACTCTGCCAATATTCCTGACTGGCCCCTGCTCCTGCCCACATTCAGCTGCTCAGTGCCCAGAGCCACACTAGTATAGGTTGAGGGTTTTCACCTCTCAGCTCCACCTGGTTATTCTAGCAAGTAATATTCTGAAATTTGGCCTCTCCTGCACCCACTCTCCCACTCTCTGGCAGAGGCTAGCCTGGTATTTCATAAATATTGCTTGGATCCACAACAATCTGCCAACTTGCCTGCCTACCTCTAGTCTATACCCCTCAACCTAAAAAAATAAATCCATAAATCCTTCAGTAGCTCCCAGCACCATTAAGATCTAAGATTTTAAGTTAGGAATGGTAATCATGCCTGTAATCTAGCTACTCGGGAATCTAAGGTAGGAGAATTGCTTGAGGCCAAGAGTTCAAGGCCCCCTGGGCAATATGGCAAGACCTACTCTCTTTAAAAAACAAAAACAACCCTAAGGTTTTGCAAGGCAAATATGGCTCTGACCTTCCCCTCCTGCTACTTCCCTCCCTCCCTGCTGAGCACTTGTGTTCTTTTTGCAAGTCTTCCTCCTTGCCATATTTCCTTAGCTTGTGCCCTAACTGGTCCTTCTGCCAAGAAGTCCTTTCTGTTCTTCCCTATGGTCTTGCTTCCTTGTCCCTAAAGCCTCGGTCCAGGGCCTGCCTCCTTCAGGAAGACCTCTCTTCCCTAGCCTTTTCCCATTCCTGTCCCCACCTCGCCCATCCTCCCTCAGTATATCTGCATCATTGAGCTTGCCACACAGTTGTACTTATTTCATGTGTCTGTTTCCCCTGCATTGGGCTATGAACTTGGGGCCGAGTCTGATTTCACCATCCAGTACAGTTCTTGGTGCTCAAACTCTTTCAAATGTTTATTGAAAGAGTAGACAGGTAGTCATGTGACAATTGTCTCACATTTTGCTGGTACCATAGTTACTTGGGTGTGTGGTCACCTCTAGTGTATTAAGATTTTTGAGGTCAAAGACCAGCTCCTGCTTCTCTGAATCCTTCAGCAGCACCCAGTGCTTTCAGTGAGTATTCCGTCGCTGTGTTCATGCTGAATGAGTGAAACAACAGGTGGGCCAGAGCCCTGGCCTAATCCCAGAGTTGGCACAAACAGCAGGGCCAGCCGGCTTTGCCTGGCCCTGCTCTCCTCAGGCCTTCCCACCCTGGAGTAGTTAGGGCCCAGCTGCAGAAAAGAGGCCCTCATTCCCCATATTCCTCTGACCCACTCGGAAACTAAAGAAAGAAGCTGTTATAAGGTACTCTGACTCCTCCTCTGCCAGCTGGGGACAGAATGGGGGCTGAATTGGAAAAGGGGGCAGAGTTGGGCTATTGTGTAAAATGTAGAGTATATGTGAAAAAGTATGTAACATGCATATAGGCAGGGTAAAATGTAATAAATTTCCTGTGTACCAAGTACTCAGGTCAATGAAGAAAAAACATTCCAAGTACCTTTGAAGCCTGTGTGCCCTCTTTTTTTTTTTTGGTACTGGGGATAGAGGATAGAACCCAAGGCCTTATATATGCTAGACAAGCACCCTACCACTGAGTTACACTACACTCCCAGTCCCCAATTTTTTGTTATTGTTTGAGACAGGGTCTCAATATGTTGCTCAAGCTGGTCTTGAACTCCTGGACTCAAATGATTCTTCTGCCTCAACTTCCCAAGTAGCTGGGACTACAGGTGTGTCACTGCACCTGGAACATCTCCTTACCTTTCTTTATGGCTTCCTACCTTTCTATGTGTTCCTAAACAATATTGTTTAAGTTGCTTGTTTTTAAACATTCTACAGTTGGGCTCTTACTATATATATTCTTGCCTGCTATATGTGTCTAGCTTCTTTGGCTCATCATTGTACAGTTTTTTAAAAAAGGCATTCCAGTTAATGAGCCTAACTATAATCTGTTTAATTTCTTCTTGTATAGTACTCTGTTATACGGAACAATTTAATTTTCTACTACTGATGAACATTGGGTGGTTTCCAATTTGGGGCTACTCTTGAATGCTCCTAATACGTACCCTCTGGTACCTGTGTGCAAAAATTTCTCTCGATTCATTCCAAGGAACTAGATTTCTCTGTTGTAGGGTGTGCACCTCACCAACTTGAGGAGGAAATTCAAAACTGTTTCCCAAAGTAGTGCTGTGTCTAATTTGAGTGATGCCACCAGAAATGACGCAGGCAAGGGTGGCATGCCAGCTCCAGAGCCGACCCCTTGAGTTTGAGTGTGCATCACTGCTTCCCTGGCCAAGCCTTGCCATACCTTCAGTGAACCTTTATAGACAAGCAACTAAGAGCCAGACACTGGACTAAGGACTAGGGGACAGTGAATAGTTAGCTCAACCTCAAAGAGGGACAGTTATGTTTCTATATATTCTGCCAGTCAGCCTGATACTTCAGCTTTGTCCTGGAAGACACAGGGGAGAATAAGGATTGGATGGGTACACAGGAATTTTCTTGAAAAGAAGAAATCCATTCTGGGCCAAGGGATATCTTAGCACAGGCAATAGTTACCTCCCTCCTGGAAAGTGTACTATTCATCAGAAGGAAGTATGGGGGACTGTCCTTGCCAGTAGTAGAGGGAGGGTAGGAAGAAAAACAAGACTAAGTCTACACCAGTGCCCACAGAGATGGACACAACTGCAGATCCACCAAGCATATTTTGTGTCTTGCACCTGTCCAGGAGCAGCCACGGGTGAGCACACACATGGACATGCATTTACCACTCACATACTGAGAGAAGATGTCAGATACGCTGCAGGAGCAGAGGCAAGGAGCGTGAACACTCAGCTGCCAGTGGGAGATAAGGCCAGGACCAGACACCACCTGCCTGACCTGTGTGGAGAGTCACCTACTGCATCTGCCTGGGCTCCCAAGAGGCAGTCTCTGCAAAGCTCTGGGTTTTCAGGACAACCTGGGCACCTCCCATAGCCCCAAGTGCTTATTATATTTCCGGAAATGGAATAGCAAAGTCTCTTAATCCAACTTGGGCCCTGGCTGATGCTGCCAGGTTAGGCAGGATTGGGTACACAGTAGGTTCCTTCAGTTGAATTAAAATTATTTGATGAAATTTACTATAAGGTGAATTAAGATTTAAAAGAAGAGGAAGGAGGGCTCTAAACAAAGAAGAGGGTAGTGAGTGAGACTTGATGTCCTTCAGAATTAGCCTGCAGCCTGCCCAGCCCCTCTTTTCTTTCCAGACTCCCACCCCTGGCCCAAAGTGGAAGGGTAGGGGTTGGGACCATTGCAAGATTGCTAATTAAGACTGGACATATGTCAGTTTTATAAAGCTGCAGTTGTTTGGGAAAGCTGAGCTCTGCTCCTCAATCTTGAGACCATTTCCAAGGCCTTAAGCAGGCCACAGTTCAAGAATCACCACCCATAATTAGAACAAATTAAAAAAAAAAAATCACCATCCAGACAGACCCAGCTTCTCTTAACATCCCCCACCTGCCAGACGTCCCTGGGAAGAATACATCCTGCGGTCCTTTGAAGCTGGAGAAGAATGGGAAGCAGGCTGGCTTTTGGTCTCCTGCTCCTCCAGGAGGTTTCCTGGTTCCAGCGAAAGAAAGTCAAGTCTTCACTGGAAAGTGAGCGAGGCCCTCCTGGTCTTCTGCTCTGACCAAGATGTGCAGGTGCTAGAACTCTGCCTGTCATTCCTTCGCCCCATTCACTGACCTGAGGGTTCTTAGAGACCTTCAAGATGAGGTTTTTCTGGTTTCCCCACCTGGCCACCCATGCCTCCAAGGACTCGAACCTCCTGTTCTGGACTCCTGAGTCTGGGGAGAGGCCAAAAGTGTGCAACAAGAATCTTGGACATACCTCAAGAGTGTGGAGCCTGTCACCTGCCAAGAGGCAACAAGACCGTCTATCTGTAGGAGAGGTTGTCAGGCCTCCCCAAAGAAGGGCCACAAAACACAGGTTCTTCAACCCTGCCTGGGCATCTGTAGCTACCTGACAGCTACCATTCTATAAATCCTGACAGCATTTCCCTCAAGGGTAGGTACCTCTTTCCTGTCCCATGCTCTGCATTCTCCTTCTTCCGCAAGGCTAGAACCCTAGTGGTTACTCCTGTGGGCTCAGCCATCTTAAGCTTCCCCCAAGGCCCTCTGAGAAGCCCACTTTCACCAGGAACAGCCACCCAATCCATTTCACTGAACCTCAGAAAGTCTGCTGTGCTCCCTGTGCCCACAACACCATCCCATCCCCCTGCTAGTAGAAGCACCTACTTGGACAGTCTCTTGCCTCGGCACCCTGCCCCACCCCACCCCCAGCACACCCAGATTCAGCCCACTTAAGTGATGGGCCCCAACCTCAACCAATTCTCTGCCCAGTTAAAAACAACTGGCATTTGCTGAGTGGCCACTATGCACCAGGGATTCAAAGTAAGTAACAGTTATCAGGTCAATGGAGTTTACAAGTTAAGGAGAGAGAGAGATAAAAACAGATCATTTCAATCACCCCAACCTATTTTATTTTTCCCAGTTCTGGGAATTGAACCTAGGACCTTTGTACATGCTAAGCAAGCACTACCACTGAGCTACATGCCCAGCCTTTTTATTTTTTATTTTGTGACAGGGTCAAGTTGCTGGGGTTGACTTTGAACTTGCAGTCCCCTCCTGCCTCAGCTTCATGTGCTACTCCTGCCCGGCTTGTTATTCTTTTTTTTTTTTTTTTTTTTTTCTTTTTTTTCTTTTGCAGTGCTGGGGATCAAACCCAGGGCCTTGTGCTTGCAAGACAAGCACTCTACTGAGTGAGCTATCTCCCCAGCCCTTGTTATCCATTCTTTAAGACCCATCTTGAACCTGGCATGGTGGCATATACCTGTAATCCCAAAGATTTGGGAAGTTGAAGGAGGAAATCACAAGCTCGGGGCCAGCTTGGGCAATTTAGCAAGATCCTGTCTCAAAGGTTTAATCCTAGTGCAACAAAAAGAAAACAAAAACAAAACCAGCATGAGCATTATTCCAAACACCCATATGCCTGGTTTATTTTACTGTTGTATCCCCAGCACCTTGCGCCTGGCTTAATAGAGGTGCCTACCCCCAAAATTCTTTTATAATAAATGCCTGCCCTGGGGATTCTGTGAGAGGACCACTTCTCTTCAGGCTGGTCTTCCACCTAACTTATCTAAATGAAATCAAATTCAACTGAAACATCAAGGGTAGCCTTGAAAGGGGGAGGGGAGGATAAGCAGGGGAAATCTCAAGGCTTTGCCTTGAACTAAATTCTCCCATCTCCTCAGAAGCAGCTAAAAGAATAGAGTCCTGGTATTAATGCCTCTAACTTGGGGGAAGCCATCTGGACTGCAAGAGTCAGATGTATAACCTCAGGGCCTCAAGCATGCTAAGCACATGCTCTACCACTGAGCTAAATCCCAGCCCCCCAAACCATAACTGTTATGCCTTCATTTTTCAATGACTCTACCGTGTTGAACCCGTAACCATTGTAATCCAGTCACTGAGTAAAACAAGTCCATAAACTTTATAGCAGAAATACACATGAATCACAAAAAGTACCAATACTGGAGATGTAGAGGCCAAAATAATGTCATAATTTCTTCGGAAAACAAGCTTAGGAGGAGTGAGTCTAAGGACAATGGGCAGGGCCTGCCACACAGTGTGGCTGTACAAGGTAGTTACTAAGCTAATACAAAAGTCCAACACTATAAGCTTAGTTTCTCTGCTAGTCATTCACCACTAATTTAATAGTTACCCATCATGCTCAGGTGCCCTGCAAGCTGAGGAAAAATGGCAGACATGATCCTCACTCTAGCCTAGGTGAGGAGACCTAGGCATCCAGAAGCCAGGGCTAGTCTGGCTTGTGGGGAGGGAGCATGATAAGTTTAGGAGTGTGGTTGAGATCAGACAGCCTCCTGCTGTGGGAGCCATAGTGGTCAGCTCCAGAGATTTGGATCTGTTATCCTATTACCCTGGGAGTGAGCTGGAGCCATGGAAGGGTTTAAGCAGGAGAATGAGATGATGTGTTCTGTTTTGGAAAGATCCTGCTGACTGAGATCCTTCTTAACTAAGACAGAGGGAATGAAGGTCAGGGCTGTGGTTAGTCACTGGGGTAGGTGGGGGGAGGTGCAGCTGATTCATTGAGGTAGATGAAAGAAAGCCAGGGTGTAGATGTGAGTGTCCGCTGGTGAAGGAGAGGGAAGAACCAAGGATAACTGGAAGGCTCTTGACTTTCAAAACTGGGTGGGATGTGGTGCCTTCCCCCAAATCAAAACAGCAGGAGAGTACTAGTGTGCCTGCAGTTGGGAGTCATTTGAAGTGTTTCTGAATCTCCTGAGTCAGTGTCAAAAAGTACAGAGGGTGAAGAAAGTGTACTTTTGATGAGGCTTTGCCCAAGGAATGGTTTTTGATAAAGAAATATGACAATCCACTTGTAACATTTTGCCCCCAATCTAATAGTGAGATGAGTGTTGCTCACAGCAACTTCATGTGTAAAATTCAAATGAGTTGCTAACATACATTTGAAAAACATAAGAATAGAGAATTGTTTGGGGAAGCTTATTTAGAGACAAGTGATGGAGGAATAATGAAAAGTGACAAGAATGGCATCTGAACTTTGGCTCCACTACTTATTAGTCACACTACTATGTGACTTTGGGCAAGTTGCCAAACCTCTTTATGGCTCAGTTTCCTCATCAGTAAAATAGGAAAAATAACTATCTATTTCATAAAACTGGTTGAGAATTTAAAGAGAATATATAAAGACCCTAACACAGTGCTTCCCTCATGGAGTTTCTCCAGAAATGTTTCCTATCATTACAAAATACACCCTGATACAGAGAAATAACAAAAAGAACTGTTAGCTTTTTCACAATGCTTTTTTAATAAAGAAGAGGTGGAACCAGGCATGGTGGCATACACCTGTAATCCCAGCAGTTTAGGAGCTGAGGCAGGAGGATCTGGAGCTCAAATCTAGCCTCAGCAACTTAGCAACCCGTAAGCAACTCAGTGAGACCCTGTCTCTAAATAAAATATATTTAAAAAGGACTGGGGATGTGGCTCAGTGGTTAAGTGCCCCTGTGTTCAAGCCCCTGTACGAATAAGAGGAGGAGGAAGAGGAGGAGAGGGAAGGAGGGAGGAAAGAAGGGAGGGAGGGACAGGGGTTATGGCTCAGTCTATTGATAAAGCCCTAAGCTACCATGCTTGAGAACCTGGGTTCAATCCTTAGCACCAAAAATAAAAGAAAGAAAGAATAGCAGAAGAGTTGTTGCCCATATAAATATAATTTTAATTTTCACAAATGCTTTTGTTTTTAAAAAGTAAAATAATATTCACAAATCAGGAAGAAAGTTTGTCAAATCTTACGTCCAACTCTCATGTTACCTATACCACTGTTTATTGTTTGGCCCAGTCTTGCCTGAAACATATACTTTTAATGAGTTCTTGAGTTACTTTTCTGCTGGAGAGGTGGAGGTTCCCAAAGTCAGAAGCAATGCTGTCTGCATGGCCTCCCAGGACTCCATGGTACCTGAACAGTACTGAGCAAGATTGGCACCATGGTTGATTAGCACCATACTTGTGGCCCAGACCGTAGTGTGTACACTGGAAAGGGCTGGTCCTGGCACTTGCTATAGTTTCATTGAAGTTGAGGGAAGATGGCAAAAGAGCCATAGGTGACTCTCCTTCCCTGGGTTTTGGAGAACTACGGAGGTTGGTAACTATGGCAGGACATCTGTAGGAGAGGGAACCACTTTGCCTTGGGGAATGTGATAAGGGATGCCACCAAGAATCCTCTCAAATGAAGAGGAAAATGTCTGAGAACAGAGAAACAGCCCTGGTGTTGGAGGGTGAAGTAGAGAAAAGGGGCTAGCATTTTCCCTGGACCCAGCAAAGGAAGTCATCCAGCCTGACTGAAGCCCAAGTACAGCATGTTGCCTCTGGTGAACAGAAAACAGTCACAGTCACCATATAGTTGAGGATTATGGGAGAGAGGGTGTGCAAACAGGGTCTCAGGACTAGATTCTATGAAAACAGGGCAAGCCTCAGGCATGGCTAGATTGGGGCATGACAAAGTAGATTCACAATTGCTAATGCTTCCAGGACACTTGGCGCACTTGGCATTTGGATTAGGCACTATTCTAAGAAATTTTAATGCTTTAAGAAGCTGAAGAGCCAGGACCCCCACTCAGTAAGAGCTTGCATTCTTAACCACTACATTGTATGAAATGTAGAAAGAATAGAGATTTCAGACCTACAAAGGGTTAGACCTCTGCTTAACCTTTATACTAAATGCCATATAACAAAAAGCAGAAATTTTGGAACCAGTCCAACCCAGTGTGATCTTGAGTAGTTACTTAGATTTTCCAGGTCTGTTTCTGCACTCTTTTGTAAATTTGAGAATAATACTTGCCTACTAGTGTAGTTGAGGATATGAAACCTTTTCAGTGCTTATCTATGCCTTCTGGAGGATTTCTGGTTTTGGAGGCTCTCAAGACACAGCCTGTTCCAGATCTGAATTTTCTAATCATCCCAGGTCTGGACTCATAGGACCCAGGGCTTCCATTTGACTGTCTTCTCCAGGGAGAAATCCCACTTTACCTACTCCACTGTGATATCTGAGCAGACAAGTATCCTGATAACAGAGAAGAAGCAGACCCTGAGGAGGCTGAGATCCCAAGCAACCCTGGGTTTTGGAGAACTACGGATCATCACAGACATTTCATACTTCTTGGAATGGCCCTCCCCCTCCATGAATTTATTCATTCGGTTGCTATTTACCAATCACTTACTATTCAGTTCACCAAACTTTATTAGGCACCTACTATTTTCTAAGTCACCTGGAAGCACCCACAAACCCTGATGATGTTTAATTTCTCTTTTAATCTGCAGCCTGGTTCCTGGGTCTTGGAGGGAGTAAACACCTGCTTCTGGGGCAATAATGAAGGTACTAAAGATGAGCATGAAAAGGCACAAGGTTTTCCAAGTAGATCCAAGGGAGGTGGACACTTTAAACACCTAGACCATGATAGTCATCCATGACTCTGTGGCAAGGATCATAAACTTGAAAACGTTTAGGGCTCAAGAAGATCTCATAAGTGCCCCAAGTGAGGAAGGTGGGACCATGACAAACTAGAGAATGACTGCCCCATAAAGATAGCATTTTCTACTTGGTACCAGCCCATGGCTGCAAATGAAAATGTGGGCCAAAGGTTGCAGATCTTCTGATTTCTCAAGAGAAATTGGAACTCTGAATTTTCATTTAAAATCTCCCAAAATTTCAGCATTGGCTCCTAAAATTAGTCTTTTTTTTTTTTTTTTTTTTTTTTTAAGTCTCATGAGAGTCAAATAGAACTTGTTTGCCTGCTGAGTTTTGCTCAGAGGCTGCCATTCAGGGATCCCCAAGTGAGTCTATGGAAGGAGAGGTGGGCTATTTGTCCTAAGAACAATATCGGAGGGACCTGAAATATCCTGCCTTGGAGCCAGGACTGTGCTAGTCCACAGGAAACCACAAAGAGGATATGGAACCATAGTCCTGAGCTCTAGGGGTTTATAGTCACATTAGAGAGATCTAGGCAAAGCAGCAGATGACCAGGAAGGCAGGAGCAGGAGACAGTGTGTAGTCCCCAAAGCTCAGGGCGACATGAACTTGGGTGAATCTGAGCTTCAGGAGAACTTTCCAGAAAGTCAGGTTTGACTCTGAAGATGACGATTCCAGAGGCATAGAGTCCTGGGAGTTCTAGGAACAAATATGAATAGGCATGACCTATGCTGGAGACCCCAGAGAAAAACCCCAGAAAAACTGCTTCCATGTGTCACAGGAAAAGACCCACTGGAAAGGGAAGGGCAATATAGAACAAGGTTTCACTGATGCCCTGAACCCCTGTCGCGTTGAATCTGGAGATTCCAGGCTAAGGGGGGAGCAGAGAAAGGCCATCCAAGCTCAAAGAAGGCAGTTCTGCATGCTGGGTGAGTGGCATGATTCCATGTGGGGTTGAGCCCTTATCTGGGAGTCAAGCAGCTTGGGCTATAAATCCCCCTGGGTAACTAGGGATAGGTGTTAATTGCTCTAAGCCTCAATTTCTCAATCTGTGAAATAGGACAGTAATTGTGCATATCAGCTGGGATTGGGTGAGAACAAGAAACCAACTCCTGAAGTCATTTGCCAGCATTTCTATATGGTTTTTTTATCAGCAGTGTCCACCGCCTGAGAGTTTTAACCTTAAGTCAAGTGGAGGATGAAGCTGGTCCCCACATTTGCCTGCATCTCTCTTGTGTCTGCTCCAGGAAACATTGGTTTTGGGTGGGCAGGGTTGCCTATTCATCTGGGAAGGCTGAAGGTGCAGACTTTGGACCCTCCTCATCCCTTTCCCGGTGGGGGTGGGGAGGAGAAGATAGAATCCCTGCTTCTTGGAAAGCAGGAGCTGCTAGGGTGGCAGCAGCGCCGAGAAGATTCTTTCCCCCAGGACGATCCCTTTCCACTCAATTCCCTCGTGAGTGGAAGGGTAAGTCTAAGGTTGAACATCCTGGACTGGGCTGGGAGGAAACTGTGGTGCAACACCCCTCCTCTCCTTCATAAACGCACATCCCGCCGCTCCCCCAATTTGTCCTTGAGGATTTCAGACCAGTAGTTTCCTTCCCTTAAAATCCTCCGAAGTGCCGAAGTGCCCCAACACCTCAGGGGTAGAGCTCCAGCTTCAAGACTTCAACATCTAACCGATTCAAAGCTCTGAGCTTTGCTAAAGCAGGTACCCCTGCAGAAGGTACCCCATCTCTCCCCTATCTGAAGGTCTGCCTGAAGAATGCCTTCTTCAGAAGGTCTGCCCACCGCTTAGACCTTTCTCTGAACGCTCCGCACCTAACGGCAGCCCCACACCCGGGCAGACCTTGGCAGCCTTGTCCCCTCCCCAGCAGCCATTACGCGGTGCTGTCATAAAGTGATCATACTATTTTCTGTCTCCTTGTCCCTTTACCCACAACCCATTCTAGCCCCCGACTGGAAGCTTCTTGAAAGTAGGAAGTCTGGTTCGTAGCAGGAACCCTAGGGCTAGCCCTCAGCCAGGGGCAGTCTTGTCACTCCGCAAGGGCTGGAGAGCGGGGCGGGGGCGCGGGCGAGTGCGAGGCTGGAGGGCAGAACTAGAGCGGAGGATGGGGTTGCTTTTCCAGAACCTTGGGGGTGGGGGTGGGGGTGGGGGTGGGGTGGGGTTAGTTCTTCGCTCTTTGCTTCAGGCTCCGGCCGAAACCAGCCCACCCAGCCCAGCCTCCACTCCCTGAGCCGTGCCCACCCCGCCAGGTGATCTCGAACCTTCTCCCTCTCACACCCCAACAACAAACAACCCTCAGCGCTCTCCCAGTGGAGAAAGGAGGTGGAGCCTGACCTCAGCCGGAGGCTGCCGCAGCTGCCGGGGGGAGGGCTCGTTGCTCTAGTCCTGGGGGACTCTCTCCTTCAGGGAGTGGCAGGGCAGGGGACTTGGTGGTACCCCAGAGCCAGGGAAGCTCTCCCCCAAGCGGCCTTGATCCTCCACCGGCGAAGGGAGGGGGTACAGCTGGGGTGGCTTCAGTGAGTGCTCGCTTCCGACTTTGTCCCTCTCCCAGGCTGGAGTACCCTCGGACCCCTCCCCGCCACTTATACCCACTCCCTCCAGGAACCCTGCAGCTCCTAGGACTGGGTGAGACTAGGTGCCTATTAAGGGGTGGGGAGAGGATGCAACTCTGCCGGACTCTTGGAAACCGAGGTGTGCCCATCCCCCACCCCCTTGACAGCTGCGGGAGGCGGGTATACTGCTGGGCGGGTGAGACAGACCCTTGAGGGTGGGCACTAGGGCAGGAAGAAGCCTGAAATGGGGTGTAGTCAGCAGTAGTTGGGGTTGCAGTGGAAGCAACTTAGGTGAGGGATAGAGAGTGCACCTTAAGGGGAAGGCCTGGGGCCCCAAAGAGGGCATCAGGGGAAGGGAAGGAGAAAGCAGAAATAGACTTTGCTGGGAGAGGCAGCCTGCAAAGACTTCCCCAGGCCAGCAATACGGACAGATGGGGTTTTGAATACAGCACTACAGTATGCATTCCCCAAAGTCTAATGCCTGCAGACCCCTTGTTGCTTTTTGTTGTAGAGACTGAGTCCAACACAAACCCCCACCTCACCTTGATTCCCCAGCCCCATCCTGTGGCAGTGTGTGCCCTTAGTAGAGGGAGAGGTCCTGTTCTGGGCACTCAAGAGCTGGCTCCTTGGTGGCAGGAGGGAACCTTGTTCCTCTGAGTCACAGGGGAGCATTTCTTCCTCCCCCAACCCTAGGGAAGGGGGCCCACCAGGTAAAGAATGGACTTCCACACTTGGATTTGCTTGGGGGCAAATAATTTCTAGAGATCCCTTTAAGAAGGGGTGATCTGATCCCTTTAAGAGGGAGTGGGTCACCGAAAAAGGACTATAAAAGTTCAGCTTTCTTTATTCCCCCACCCCTGGGGGCTTCCTATGATGGGGGAGGGGGCAAGTGCTGCAACCAAATTTAATTGGTGGCCTTGCATCCCTCCCCCAGAGAACTGTGCCCTTCAGCTAGTCCAGTAGGGCTGAGGGGCCAAGGTGGTTCAGTAAGTGTTCCTGGGACCTAGAATTCAGGCACTCGAGTGGGAAGTAGGGGAGAAGCTGCCCATTCCCAGGAGGGAAGGTGGGATCTTGTCACAGAATGGAGGGAAGAGAAAGTGGTCACTGCCACCACCACCGGGACTGCACTGCCTGCGGGGGTGTCTTGTCCAGTGCCAGGTGGCCGGTTCTGAGGGCAGGCGGTCTGCAGGGACTGCAGCGGGTGGTGGGGGGAGGTGCCTGGCGGCTGGACTGAGGATGACGGAGCAGCCAGTCTGTCCCTGCTGTCGGTCTGGTTGTACATGGTGGGGGAGGGGTGTGCAGCGTGTTCTCTCTGGCCCTGATGTTTTCCTCTCAGCATCGCCCTCTCTCTGCTCTCCTGCTCCAAGCCAGTTAACCCTTCCTGATGGTTCCAGAGGTGCGTTGGGAAAGAGAGCCCCTGCCTGGCTGCAGGGAGGGGGTGCCCCTGGAGACTGATAGATCCTTTCCTCTTTCCAGACAGGGCTGCTGGACCACCTGGAAGAGGAGAGGTGGTGGGCCCCAGGTACTGGCATTGCTGCTGGTGGAGTGGAGTGGGGGTTAGCACCCCCTCAGGAAAGGCTGGTGGAGATGAGGGAAGCAGGAAGAGGTGGAGCCCTTTCCACATGTGAAGGGCTTTGGACAGGGAAGGAAGGAGGCCCAGGTGCAAGAGGTCCCTATAAGTGAGGTGAAAGAGGACAGGAGAGGCTTATGGTCCCTCTGAGGGACAGGCAAGCTTTGTAGCGCCTGGCCTCTTGTTTGCTGGTTTGCTGACCAGATTTAAAAACAAGATGGAGAGAAAACTGGGCCTAGGGGTGGATCAGTTGGCTGACATAGGAGGAACACCAAGTGCCTTTAGCCAGCCAGTGTCCCCAAACCATAGCCCACTGATCCAAAGCCTCCTGGGGCAAAGGAGACAGCCACCCACATGGGAGGCTCTGAGTGTAGAGTTCCTCTGGCTGCTTAGCAGGCTGAGTGGCTACAGTGCGCTCTGCCTCCTCTCAAGTCAGGATTCCACCGCCTTGTACCCCAAATAACACCAGTCTTTTCCTCCCACCCCAGGGCCACTGGATCTTTACCTCCCGATGTCATGGAGAAGTCCACTCTTGCAACCTCACCCTGCCCTTTCCCAAGCTGAGCATGTGCTTTCCGTTAACTTGCATCTCCTTCCCGATGACCAGGTACAATTCTCTTCTGACCCTCTTAGCCTCAATGCTGGTCCCTTGTCAGGGTTGAAACAGCTGTCAAGGTCAAAGGCTGGGTTGCTGATAGGAGCCACGTTCCTTCCTCCGCGTTGGCCTGTGGTATGGCTCAGCTTCAGTGGCCGCTGCTGTTACCCTCATCAATCTCTGGGGATAGGTGCTACCACAGGATATGGTGATAGACTGAGGCAGAAGGAAGGTGAAGTTTGTGAGGTGGGGAATAGGGCTGCCTGTTATATGTGCTGGGGGAGGTGGGTGCTGGAAATCTTTGTCCTGGGAGGCTAAGAAAAGGGAGAAATCCTTTAGTGTTCTACTTTCATAGGTTTGGGGATTGTGCTTTTAAGGATAGGAGATGGAAGTAAGGGCAGTTGTCCCAGGAGAACCTGACCCTTTGAGAAGTTTCTGTGCCACAGTTTTAATGGACCTTTCCTTTAAACCTGTCCCCCTAAACACTTAATGCCATCTGGGTCCCCTTGACACTCTGGAAGCAGATAGGAACTTTTTTGGGGCGATTTATTTCTCAGCCATAGTGGCTGACTGCCCATTGTCTTAATCAGTCTAGGGGAGAGTCTGAGTCCCAAGGTCTAGGAAAGGCTGGGCACTGTGTAGTGCAGGAGGAGCCTCTCAGGGGAAGCCCCTCAGCCACACTCCAGGGCTGGGTTTTTCTTACTTGCCCAGGCAACCTCAGCACTCTGGGCACTTCTCTTCTCTGCCCAAGGTGTTCCTGGGCCCAGCTATTCCCCGGTTGCTCCCACTGTTTGGGTGATTTGACACTACCCTTTCTGCTGCTGTTCCTTTTACCTCCCAAAGTTCCCCTCCCCCGCCTGTATTGGGAATAAGGCTTTGTTCATGGGTGGACCCAGCATTTCTCAAGAACCTACTGTGTGCATATCCACTGCAGGATGAAGTGAAGTCCAGTGTGGGCTGTGGGCTACAAGGTGCCCAGGACTCAGCCCCTTCCCGCACCTCACAGGGACCTCCCACTCCTCTGTCTGACCTCAGCCTGCTGTGCCCACCCACCCTGCTGACCCCTCGAGCGTGCTCAGGCTTGGAAAGGCACGTCTGTGGGTGTGAGAGACGAAGCCACAGCATTTGGTGACTGTGGAGAAGCCAGGTAAGTGTCTGCATTTGGTCCTATCCCGGCTTGGGGACGCGAAGGAGGGAGTCCAGCCGCGCCTGTCAGGCTGCCCGCCCCCTTCCCCCTCCCCGGAGAGCTCTGATGTTCCCCGCGGTGGTGGAAGAGGGTGTGTGGGTGTCAAGGACTCACAGCCCGGGTTCTGCTGTCAGCTGGAAATGGACGAGGGTTCCACATTCGGTTTCTAAAGAGGGTGAATTGCGAGCTCGGGTGGGGGGGCGGGAGGTGAAGGGGAGAAAGAGGAAAAAGAGATGCGGGTGAGGGGTTACCGAGCCAGGACCGACCTTGCTTGAAAGGAAAGGAGACGTGGCAGGCAGGGAAGTCGGAAAGATGAGGCAAGGGCGGGAGGGGCTTCTCAGCAGTCGGGGCCCTTTCGCTGGAGTCTGGGGCCCTTTCTGCAGGAAAGGGGGTTTGTTCTCATTTGATTTTCGGCCGGTCTTCCCGAAGCTTTGCCCTGGGGGCAGCAGCCTCCGATGAGGGTGGGGTATTTCTCCGCCCGCAGTTTTCTCCAGTGGGTGCTGGAGAGAAGGATAAGAAGAGGGATGTAGAGGGGATACGGTCAGGCTGGGGGTGCGCGAGATAAGATTTCTCCCGGGGTGGGGGGCTGCAGCTGGGCGTTTGGGGTTCCAGGGTCGGGTCACCATGGGATACGGGCTCGGGCTCTGGAGACGAAGAGAAAAATCCAAGAAGCCGGCAAAGAAAATCACCCCCCCGCCACCACCCTTGGCACCGTACCCCTCCCCCCAGGCCCCACCACTCCCCGCACCGCCTCCCCCGGCCGCCTCGTGCTGCCCCCTGCGTTGGGACGACCGACCCACGGCTCTGATTGGTCGGAGACCGGGAGGGGGAGCCGAGGGCCGGATTGGCTGGCGGGGCCAGCGCAGGGCGGGGCGGCTGATTGGCGGAGCTGGCCGAGGGGCGCGCCGCTGATTGGCTGGGGACGAGGAAGCAGGAAGGAGGGCGGCGGAGGCTCCGCTCTCGGGGAGTTTGTGGGGGAACCGCGAGCGGCGTAGCGGATCCCGGAGCCCGGCCCCCGCCGCCAGCCCGTCCGGCTGCCTGCCCCGCCCGTCCGGCCTCCGCCGTCCGCCCGCCCGGGCCAGGCGCGCCCGCCCCCCGACGGCCCCGCCCGGCCGCGGCCCCCGCTCCGCCCGCTCGGCCCCGGCCCCCAGGAGGAGGCGCTGACGCAGCAGCGTGGAGCCCGGGAATTGAGCGCCCCCGGGGGGTTCCAGCCGCCGGATTCTAGCCCGGCCGGGGCCTGCGGGCGCCCAGAACCGCGCCGTCCGCGCCGCCCGTCCTGGTGAGCTAGGGGCCGGGGTCGAGGAGGGGGAAGGGGCGAGCGGGCGGGAGCGAGCGAACGAGGTAGGCGGACAAGCGAAGGGGAGAGGACCGGCCGCCCGTCAGCGCGCCCCACCGAGCGCGCCGCGCCGCCGCCCCCGCCAGCCCGGGAAGGGACGGACGGACGGACGACGCGAAGCAGGTGCGGCCGCCCGCCCTCTTGCGCCACCTCCCTCCCCTGGGTCCGGCGCCACGGTCCCGCCATCGGGGAGCGCGGCGCGCCTCGAGGTGACAGCCCCTGGGGGCCGCCCGCCTCGCAGGCCGGGGCGGGGTGGGTGGTGGCCGCAGGGGTGGCAGCTCGGCCGTGCGCCGGCGGCGCGGGCGTCCCGGACTGCGGAGGGCGGGAGGAGGACGCCGGTCGTTTGCTCGCCGCGGCGGAGCCGGCTTGCCTCGGTGTGCGCGGGCGGCGAGGCCCCCGCCGCGCCCCCTCCCCCATCGCGGTCCCCGAGGCAAGGGGCCGCGGCCGGGGGCGGCGCCGCGGATCGCTCGCTCAGGTGGGGGGCGCCCTTCCTCGCTGGTAGCTGACCGGTTAGTGCCGGAGGGGGGCAGAGAATGGGGGCTCTGCCGGGAGGGGGGCGATAGTGTAGACCCGATCCGATCCGGCTGGAAGGAAGGGAGGCGCCGAAGACGGAAGGGGGACCGGTTCGAACAAGCGAGTGGTGGGCCGCGGGAGGCCCGGCGGGGACCGTGCGGGGCGGCGGCCGAGTCCGAGGCGGGGCGGGGGGAATCGAAGTTGTCAGACCGCCTCCAAGTGACAGCGGGACCCTGTGCTCGCGGCCCAGACTGCCCATGCCCTGCCCGCCCCGCCGCCTCTCCTCCGGGGCCGGGGGCCGGGTCAGGTCGGGCCCGAGGGGCCCGCTTGGCAGTAAAGCGCCGGACAAAGGCGGCGCCCGAGCGGGCGCAGGTAGTGGCGTCGGGGAGGGGAGCATGTCCGGGGCACCCACCCCGAGAGGCGGGCGACATGACCGGACTGTGTCCGGGAGACTGCGGGGCCAGGGCTCCCGCCTGGAGGAGCTGCGGCACTAGCTCTAGGCTCCAGCGGCTGATCTCCTCGAGACTCTGGGAGGAGTGGGGTCGACTTGGCCAAGACGGAGGGGCTGGGGTGGGAGTGTGCGCACCGAGCGCCCTGGCCGGCGGTGACCCGGCTGGGGGACACCCAGGCGACAGTCCGATGAGACGCTCTAGAGCCTGCCAGCTATGAGGAATTTTCAGCCAGCCAAGTGTGCCTATGGGGCACACTCTATGGGCAGAGGTTTAACTCCACCTGGGATGTCTCCCAGTTGTCCATTTGTCGGCAGTTTTAAGAGCTCAGAAGCCTACTTGGATTGAGACTAGGACTGGAACTAGTGCGCCGGTGATCCCTCCACAACTGCCTTCAGCACTTTTCTTAAGCCAACAAGGCACCCACTTAGGGAAATGAGAAGCTGAGCTTATAAATCGAGACAGAAATTTAAAGATAAAATAAAAATAAGGTTTCCATTTCTTCTTTTTGCCACCTGAAAACATCTCCCCACCCCCTCCCTGTCTTTCCACAAAAAAGAAGAAAAGGGCCTCAGAGGGACACCACAGTCCTTGGCCAGCTGAATGATACTTGGGAACCACTGACTTGAGCTGTGAGTGCCTCTAATCCCACCAGTGACCAACTAGGCTGGATCCTGTTTATTCTTTTGTGAAAAATCTACTCAGAGCTCATGTGACCCCACACCTAAAGGTCTGAGAATTTGGGATTGCAATGACAGGGACACTCATGCTGTTTACAACAGGCACTTTTGCTGAGAATGTGTGTTCACAGTTGTACCTCAGTGGGACTAGTTAGGAGCTGTTCTCATCTGTGGTTGGCTGTAAGTGCACCCTGAGAAAGCTACCTGTCAGCTGTGCCAGAGCGGTAGTAGGGCATGAAGTTAATGCATGACTACCCCATCCTCCCCCCAGGAGGGTCTAAACCCTAGTCTGGGCAGAGTTGATGCTTGTGGGAAAGGGAGATAATACTTCATGCAGGAGACTAAAGTTTGTCCAGAGAATTTAATTGTATGTCTAAAACCCAGAGAAGGTCAGAGAATCTCAAGTCCTGTGTGCCTTCTCTGGGCTATGTCTGATTTCTTTTGGTACCAGTCAGGAAGGGTGAGCTGGTCTGGCTGCTGGAATGTGAAGGGAAGTTGTCAAAATAGAAAAATAGCCTTTCGCTCATTGATGAGGCACTTACTTGATAGGAGACTCTTGCTAGTCAGATCAGTGCCTAGGAGGGCTGGCTGTGGGGAGTTGAGCCAGCAATGAAGTTCTCTTTTTGATATCTTATTCCTGTCCTTTCTGCATCCTGGCTGTCCTCATGCCAGGCCTTTTGTTGTCAAGGCTTCCTTTTCCCTCCTGCTTCCTTTGACACTTCTAATCCAATTCTGTACCCAGCTACCAGATCTTTCTTCCTAAAGCATCCCTTTCTTATGTCACTTCATTACCCACAAAAATTGCCATGACTCTCCTTTTCCTGCAGTCCTGATCCTGGACACTGCCTTAAAACTCTTCCCTAACCATGCCATGTACCTTTCAGTTCCCTGCACCTTTGCTCCTGCAGCTCCCACCCTCTCCTTTCCTCCCACTTGTCTATAGTCCTTGCTCTTGCTCAGGCCAAAGTAGTCATCTGCTCAGAAGATTTTCTAACATGGTATCTTCTTGAGTGGTTTTATAGGTTGAAAGTTTAAGGACAGGAACAATATGAGTATTAAACCTTTCTGTGTATGTGTGTGAATATTCCAGTGTTTCTCACAGGATGCTGTGCACATCATTTTGTTGAATGAATAAGTGCAGTTGGCTGCCGGAATTGAGAACAGAAGGGAAACCTTCCCTCCACTTTCTTAAGAAATGTTCAATATGGAGTCCTTGGGGGGGTTTCTGATCTTTTCTGTGAAAGGAAAATAGATAGGGCATGTTTAGGGGGCTCTAGCATGGGAAATTTATCTGCTGTTTCTGGTATTTCTGCAAGTGAAGAGTCAGTCCTGTGGATTGCTCACATGACACCATATAGACATGAATTGGGAAAGATCCGTAATCCTATTTTCCTCCTACCCCAACAGACAGTTGTCTGTACTCGGCTTTGCTGTTCTTATGCAATTTCCTTGTTTCATGCTAAAACGAATCCATATGTTTTATCTCTTCTCAATCCGGTGTAAATGAGAAAACACAATTTTGAGAACAGAAAAGGAAAGTAATCCTGGCTCTAGCTCATGGATGGGACTTCTAGGGTTTGTTTTGTAGAAGGTGTTTTGGGGGTTATCACTGACTGGAGGCACGATCAACCCCACCTTAGACCTGTCAGAAAGGAAAGTTGTGGTCCCAGCTCTCTCAGAACTTCATTTGTGTTCACCATCAATTCTGGTGGACTATGGAGGAAATGGAAAAAAGGTCTGGTGACTTTTTTTGGTATTGGGAATTGAACCCAGAGGTACTTAACCACGGAGCTACATCCCTAGCCTTTTAAAAAAGTTAGTTTAGAGACAGGGTCTCACTGAGTTGTTGAGGCTGTCTTTGAACTTGCAGTCCTCCTGCCTCATCCTCCCAAGCTGCTAGGATTACAAGTTTGCACCACTGGGCCCAGCTGGTGACTTGTTTGAGGTTAGACAGTGAAAAAACATTTTGCATTCATCCCTTTTCCCCCAAATCTCCCTTTTGTGCCCCAGTTTGATGATGAACGGATCAGCATTTCCCTTCTAAGTGGGAAGCCCACCCCTTACAGTTGCTATGACAATGCAGATCTGCTCCCTGTTAATTAAAAAAACAACAACAAAAATCCTACTACTTCTCTCCCTTCTACCATAACAGGAGAAAACCTACCTCACAAGGCCTCTCCTGGTTGGGCATTCTCCTCAGCAGCTCAAGCTATTTTCTGTGTCCTTTCCTCTCTTCTTGGGGATTGTCTGAGTTTCTTCATCCTGAGCAAATTGTGCACCTTTTGGAGCCAGCAGCTCCTGGAGCACTTCTGTCCAGAAGGAGTGAAAAGGAGTTCAGCTATTCATTTGTAATGCCAATTAAAAACAAGCAATTGAACCCTCCTCTCTTTTTTGCACTTGGGTTCGAATAGTGTCCTCCACACCTTCTCTGATAATCAGAGGTATGAGTTGGGGAGCATTTGTCATCCCATTAAGGATATTTCAGTAGACCTGGAAGGGATTTCAACCTTGTAGCAGAAGTACTTCAAATTGGGAGTTCTATGGGGATTTGGCAAATTATTTATTTTCATTTCTCACCATCTCTCTGTCCCAGCATCCAAGAGGACTTAGGTGCATTCATTTTATCTATTCTTATTCCTCTTGGCCTTGCTTCAGCAACATCTGGTCTCAGCACCCTGTCTCAAGGTGAGTCATAAAGGAAAAAAAAATCCTAAGGAAAAATGAATCTGTGGAGTTGAGAAGTAACCTGGGTTGAACTAAGGCTGCCAGCTGAAGCTGCTGGGTTTTATGGAGCATTATATGAACAGGCTGGACATTAAGGGCCTTCTTTTATGAATGGGATGTGAGAATGTAATAAGCAGCATCTCTCAATGGGGAAGCATTTTCCAAAGCAGTACTACCCTGCCCAAGTATTTATGGGAATTTGCTAGCATAGTCGGGCTAAGGATCACTTTCTTTGTGAACTTGTCATTGTGCTGAGGACTTTGAGGGACAAGGAGAAGAGTGCTTTGGTTTCGTGAGGGCAGCCCTAGCACTCCTGCTCTGCAGGTCTCCTGGCCTTGACTTGATAGGTCAGCTAAGGGCTGAAGTGCCTTTTAATGCTGAGAAATGGAAACTACCATGTGTAGTCAAGAGTGCACAAAAGATTAAGAAGCATAGATGCCGCCTGATTGTGCATGTGGTCTAACACTTCTGTGACTCCTTAGGCCTCTCAGGACAGGGCATGGGAGGTCCTTAGATGATGAAATCCTGCCCTGATTTTATGGGAGACATCTAACGGAGTGGAAATGTACGGGTTTGAAGTTCAGCCCCTTATGGTCCCTAGCCCATCTTCTTGTACTTGCCGACTAATGAGCAGTAATAATGAGTTAAATGTGAGATGAGGGAAGAGAGCAGCAGTAGAACGCAGACAACCATAAAGACTCAGGGCCAGCCAGTTTTCAGGCTCTTCATACCACCAAGTACTGTCCTGCCCCTCGGGTTCCAATTGGGGAGGTTGGGTGTCTTGCCCAAGGTGAACTTGGTCCAAAAACAGGGGACCAAGGCCTGTGCTGGTTTGGGATGTGCTATCACATCCGGGCCTTGGTGTTGTGTCCTGGGAGGTGGCCTCATCAGATGCACCCTTCCCAGTGGAATATATGCGGGGTGTCAGGATGGTTATTCACCCCAGTTCAGTGTCCTGCGCACAAAAATAGCAATTGTCCTTGAAGATTCTCTACCAGAGTTTGTCTCGGCCTGGCTGATGTGAATTTGAAACTTATTTCTAAGGAACCATGACCAACTACCTAATGAAAAACAGATGACTTTTCTTAGTCAACGGTTTATCACTGCCAGGTAGGGACTTGAGTCTAATTCCTCTTGCCCCAGTTCCTTTTCCAATAGGTTGGGGAGAGGAGATGTTTGGATCCCCGCAGGCCTTGGGAATCAGATCCAGTGTCTTTCTACCTTTCTTCTTGACCCCAAAGATCTCACAGACTCCCTGCCTCCATCCACGCAACTCTTTCAGTTCACTACTCCTGCAGAGAAGAGGGATGACCCACACTTAGACCCTCTCCAACGGTAGCTACTTGACTGAAGTTTTGGGGGTGACTTGGTTTGTTAATTCCCTTGTGGGCCATGTGGTTTAGAAGCGAATTCTTGGTTTTCAGAGGGTCTTTGTAGGAATCCATGAGAAAGTTATTAGAATGCTATTTAATGCCAAGGGATCCTGACAAGTGTGCTAGAAAATAAAGGATGGTGGGTCGTGTTTCTACTATGGTTAGGGTTGGCTGGGCCCTCCTCAGTAGTGAGAAGTGTCCCCTGCTTTGTACCTGAAAGGGACTCACAGTTTGGACAGAATGTAGAAAAGATATTAAAAATGGTGAAATAGCTACAAGAGGTGATCTTTAGGGAAAGTTCAAAGTATTGGAATTAATTTGTCCCACAGAGGTAGCTAACATGCAGTGACTGTGACTCTGTACATTAAAGTGGTTGTCTAGAGTATGATGACCAGTTTTTTAAGTCTTAATTGCAGTCTGAGCTGGAGGAAGAGGATTTCATCTGGTGCAAGAGACATGCATAGATGCTTTGGGGAAGTTCATAGACTCATATCTTTGGAGCCATTACTGCTTTTTAGGACATAAAATTGGCTTGATTCAAAGCACATGTAAGAGTTCATTGGGAACTTTGGGCCATTTTTCTTGTAGAAACAATTCTTAAAATTATGTTTCCTGGCCAGCCCACAGGTGACCTTTAAATAGAATACAACCTTCAATCTCTTGCTGAAAATTCAGGAAAAATTAACAATATGTTGTAATGGCAGTATTTAAAGCAAGAGAGGCAAAAAAAGTTGAATGTGCAAGTTATCTTGAATGTTGGTAAGCCACACAGCATCTATCCTGTGAGGCTCTAATAGAGACAGCAAGTAGGAGTGTGGGCTTTGGAACAGACAACTACTGGATGTCCCACCTCTGCCCTCCTCACCATGGCAGTGTGGCAATTTCTTTCTAATTCTTTGTACCTATTTCTTCGACTTGAGGACCATGGTTAAAAGCTATGTCAGGGGCTGGGGAGATAGCTCAGTCGGTAGAGTGCTTGCCCTGGGTTTGATCCCCAGCACCCAAAAAAAAAAAAAATTTATGTCACAAAGCTCTCATGAGCATGGATGAGGATGAGTCCCCCCCCTCCCCAGGTACTGGGGATTGAACCCAGGGCCTCAGCACATGCTAGGCAAACACTCTACCACTGAGCTACATCCCCAGCATAGAGGAAATGGTGAATGCAATATGCTGAGGGTGGTGCTGGGTACATAGCAAGTACGTGATGAGTTAGCTGTCCAGTTACAGTAGACTGTTCTGCACACTTAGAGGACTTGGGGCTGATAGCACTAACTCTGGTTCTTTGCTGCTGATTTCACCTTCACTTGTGTAACATTGTCTAGGCACAAGTGTGCCTAGTACTAACTACTCAATTTAATGGTTTGGGGTAACAAATGGAACGTTTTTCCTGAGTACCTGGGCAAGTTCAGAGAGAGAAAAGGATGGGAGGAAAGTTTATGCTTTGTAAATAAGAACTTTCCCAAAGTAACCCTATTGGATTAAGGTACCCCTAATGGATTAGGTTGAAGAGGCACAGTGGACTCCTGGGATGGGGATCAGGGACTCTTGTCCTGGACTCCAAGCTAGTACCATTATTCTAGTTTAGAAATGTTATACAGCTGAGCATCCTGATGCAAAAATTTGAAATTCTCAGGTTGTACTCAAGTTTTAGATTTGGGAGTATTTTTAGAGTTTGAATTTTCAGATTAGGGATGATCAACTGGTAAAGTCTATGCACATGTTTAAAAAAAAAAAAACAAAAACAAAAAACTCAGAAATCTGAAGCACTTGTATTTCTAAGGAATTCTGAACTTGGGGGCAGGAGAAGGTGGGCAGCCAGATCTTCATCCATGCAACAAGCTCTTATTAAGCCTGTGGATGGAATTTAGTGGCAAGGAGGGCAGAACTGACCGGTCTTCAGTTTGCATCTTGTTGCAAGTGGTACTAGTAAATTAAGTAAGAGGTAATCATATTAGGTCAACTCACTTTGGTGGGGTCTACCTTGTGATTTGCTCCTGCCAGTGAAGTGTGAAGTCCTGATCTTGGATCTTGTTCCTCATGGTTGACGCATTCAGGAGGTTAGTATTCTGTTGGGAAGATCTAAGGGAGAGCCCCCATGTTGGGCTGGGCAGCCAGTTTTTCTGTTTAGGAATAAAGATAGTATTTTCAGTCTCAGCAGGCCATCTTAGAAAACTAAGCTTTTGGTTTCTGGAGTGTCCTGGTGATTGTGGGGTTTTTTTGTTTGTGTTTTATGGTGCTGGGGATTGAACCCAGGGCCTCACACATGCTAGGGAAGTGTTTTGCCAAAGAACTACACATCCCCAGAACTGTCCTGGTGGTTGAATCAATGCACGAATCTTTTTGCTGCTCCTGGGCAAGTACATTGAGCAAGTTGGTGAGCTGTTGGCAGGTTTTTTTGAAGGATGGTGTATTGGTAGCATGAGGTTTCCCCCTGTTTTGCTGAGAGCATAATGCTGAGCTTTAGGGTGTTCTATCCTCATTCCTTTTTTATTTCTCCCACACTATTAACTGCTCAGAGCAAATGGGTCCTGTTCCAAGTATTGCTCCTGGGCCCAACCTGGGCAGTGTGGCATGTGAATGGAAGGGTCTGAAAGAGCCTTAGCCTGGAGTTCCTGTGCCCTCAGCTTAGAATAATTCTCCATGGAGAGGAAGGATGGATTGTATAGAGGAAAATGAGGGTGGGGAGGGGGGGGGGGGGAAGGAAAGATAATAGAATGAGGCAAACATCATTACCCTATGTACATGTATGATTACACAAATGGTGTGACTTTACCTCGTGTACAAGCAGAGAAATGAAAGTTGTACCTCATTTGTGTACAATGAATCAAAATAGTAATAAAGAATAATTCTCCATGGAGGGGTGAGGCTGGGGAAAGCTGCATTTATCTGCTGCTGCAAGACTTCAGCCTTTGTCTGTTGCCCCTTCCTCTATCCTGCTGGGTTTTTGTCCCATAGTACACCTGGCTTGAGGTAGCCCCTCAGTGAACATTTGAATGAAATCCATGTTCCCCCTGCAAAACTTCTTGGTCAAGCTGTGAGCCCTCCATCACAGCCTTGTCACAGTACACTGTCTTGCCCTATCTTCTATCAGCCCATGCTTCAGTTTCTCAGTTTTTTTTTTTTTTTTTTTGTTGTTGTTGTTTTAATTAGCCCTTAGCCTGGTACATGTAGGGGAAGCAGGGAAAAGAATGGCTCAAATTGAGCTCCTACTGTACTAGGCACTCTGCACACATTCTGATTTAACTTAATCATCACAACAATCTTGGTGTGTGGACAAGAAAACCGAGGCTCAGAATTCAAGCCCTTGACCAAGCTGAGTGGCTTCTAATCTAGTATGGGTATCACCTCTATTTGGGGGCCAGCCAGATGTTGACTGAATAGGCAAAGGTCACAAGAGGTGCTGGATCTTGGGAATGAGTTGGGGATGCTCTGGCTTAGCTGAGCTAGTGCCTGCAGATATCGTCAACCTCATGATCATAGGAGCTGTATACTGGGAAGGCAGATAGGGGAAGGCAGATTGCCTGAGGTAGGAACTTAGACCTTAAAAGAAAATTCCTGAAGACTAGTTTGTATTACACATGATTACCTTCCAATTTGTCAGAGTTTCTTAAAGGGGAACACTGGTATGACTAAAATACAGTGCTCTCTGTATACTGCCCTGGCTCAGGGATCTCAGGATCAATATGTAAATCCAAGGGTTGCCCTCCTGTCTCTACATCCTCAGTCCCTCTGTAAGAAGGGTCCTGACTCAAGACTGGGCATTGGCAGTTCATAACCCTGTGAAACAATTCTATCAACTCTGCTGTTGGTACCTTCCTAAACTTTGTTTTCTAACATACAGCGAGGGATCTATAGCCTAAGTTAGAACTCCCCCTCCCTACTGGGATCTGGTTGCCTTTATGGTGACAGGAGGGGAAATATCTGGCTTTAGCTCTGGATCTTGAAGTGGAGGTTCTGGACATTTGGGTGCAACTCTGAGCCTCTGTGCCTGGTCTCTCTTGCTGGGCTGGTCAAGAGTGGACATAGACCTTGCCTTTATGAGATGGGGCTGAACCTTCCCAGCATGGCTGCTCCTGCTTCTCTATGACATGTGAGGAGCAGGTCGTCTGACAGACCATAAACAGGATCGGTACCTTCGCACATTGTGGGGGTAAGCCTGCTCCTTAGATGGTCACCAGACCTGAAGGTACTTAAAAACAAGCCTGTGCAGGCTGAGAATATGGCTTATTATTGAGAGCACTTGCATAGCAAGTGGGAGACCCTAGGTTCAATCCCTAGCCTGTGTCAAGATGAGCCAAGCCAGTTCCCTTTGATTGTACATCATGCTTCCTGTTTTCTAGGATCCAGCATGGTTTGCAGGGTGAATTGAGGGCCTACAGCAAGTGAAGCTGAGTAGATACCAAGGAGGTGGGGCTGGTGGCCAAGGTCACTGCTTTCAGGAGCTCTGTACTGCTAAAGCTGGGCAGTTGCACTGAAGCCTTAGTCAGATGCTGGAGCAGGCAAGAATACATATCCTTTAACCCCAAACTGGGTTTGGCCTTGCCTTTGCCCTTACCCTCTGAGGAATTCACCTTCTGAGTGGAATTGTTGTTCAGGATCTGCTCCTGCCCCTCTTCTGTGTTATAAACCAAGCCCCCACCCCCCACTCCCCTTACTGGCTCTGCAAGGAAAAAAAGCAGTGTCATCATCTTACCTCTGGTTGGATACTTGGGTTGTCCTGTTTGAATAGTAGCAGAGCAAATTTCAGGTGCAGGCTGGGTTTTGGGGTTTTAGTGGCATGAGGGGCTGGCTTCCCTGTTGATGCTACTCTTGGCTCCTGCTAACTCCTCCTCTCTGCTAGGCTTCTACAGTGACTCACCATCCTCACTACCATCCTGAAGTAAGGTTGGTGTGTATCCATTTTAGCTGAGGAACCTGAAGTTCAGAGAAGTGAAGTTAAGTTGATCATGAAAGGAAGAGTAAGGATTTATTTTTATGTTTGTACTTTTACCATGCTGGGGGTGAATCCCAGAGCCTTGTGCGTGCTAGGCAAGTACTCTACCACTGAGCCACACCTCCAGCCCCAGAGCCAGCATTTAAATCCATATCTGCCTACCTCAGTGCTTTGGTTCTTTTGTTTTTTACTTTCAAGAGACTCAAGGAAAACCAACACCTTTACCTGGCTTTAATAAGAACAGCAGCTCCTACTGTTTTTCCATGAAGTAATATCTACTAAAATGCCTCCCTTTGTGCTCTTACTTGCTTTTCTTTTCTGATAGAAGATTCAAGAAACTCGGTACTTCTGACAGAGTGTTACTCCTTTCACAGTGGGAGAGGTTATTGCCAAGAGTGAATGTGGAGGAGGGTAATGCTTAACTCACCTCAGTTAGCTTCAGCTCTAATTGGAGGGAGGTATCTGCGGCAGTGCCATTCCTGGTCTCACCAAGATGATATCTGGTCTGTTCTTACTCAAGGCCCATGAACACTCACTCTCCATTAAAAACAAAGCAGAATTTTAAGTGTGGTAGGAAAGAGCCCCAGTATTGAGATCCTGAAGATGGGGGTACCAGGTGTAGCCAAAGCTGGGTGTATAAGGGGAGAGCAGGGACCAAGGCTAAGGGCCTTGGCCTTCCCTGTGCAGCTTCTGCTTGTGGGGAGTGATCTGTGTTCTGACCTTTCCTTTAAGCCTCTACCCTCATTTTCCTCCTCAGCAGTGCCTTCAGACCTCTGAGTTCCCTTGCCTGAGTCTTCAGCTGGTCACCACGGCTTCTTGGCCCATGTTCTACCTGCACTGGTAGCTGTGGTGTATGGTGCTGTGCAGCTTGAAGACAAGAAACAGGACATCTCACCTGTTCTGCCTCTGTGGGGATGACCTCTTCCAGCCCTGGAAAGCTTGAGCAGTACTAGGGCCCAAACATCACATGACACTTAACTAAACCTTATCTCGTTATGGATTTTGAAACTAGTGCACCTCAGGTGGAGATGACCTGTTTGTTGACTTTCAAGTATACTTGTGGGGATTTTGGATTCAACCTGTGGTTTTCTGAGTTTTGGGCCTGGAGACTGACTAGCCAGCCACTGTTCTTCATAGCAACTGTTCAGAACTTAGGACAGTCATACTGGTTTTCTCTAATGAGAGCTTGCCTTAACACCATCTAAGTGAGAAGTGGTACACCCTAGGGAAGTCCTTATAGGAGCCTTCCTCAAAGGGGCCTGGACTACCTGTGCCTAGGAGGATAGGAATCCCAGAAAGGAGGAGGGCAGTGGTAGAAAATTCCTGGATGAGCTAGCAGACGTAGTAGGGGCAGCAGGAGAGTTCATAGGACTGGAATAGGATCCGATCCTACTGCTTTCCCGGGATCATCTTCCCCCATCAAGCCCAGTTGAGCTATCCCTTACATGTTAGAGGGGCCCTGACAAGTTCAGAGCCCCTCCACCCAGCCCCACCCTCGGGAAAAGCTGCAGCTGAGATTCTCACAGGTGCATCAAAGCATGACTCACACCTGCCCTCTTCTTCCCTTTCCTGGTATTGGAGTGCATCAGAGGCAGGCAGCAGAGACCCCAGCCTCTCTTCAGGATAGTGACTTCGCCTGCCTGAGGCACCACATGAAAGTTGGGAGTTGTTTTGCAATGTGCTTTAATGGCGGGGCTGTTTTCACCCATGACTACATGATGAGCATTCAGATTCAGAGGAGGCTAGCAAGAGACTCCTAGTGCTTGATTTGGAAATGGGACTTGTACCCTGTGATTTAGAGGCTTCCCAGATGTCTGCCCCCTGGGTTGTCCCTCAGGGACTGGAGAATTGAATGGGAAGTTAAAGAGCAATGTTCTCTACAGGGAACACATTCTCAGGAGACAGGCTCTTGAAAATGGAATAATTTATAGTCAGGGCACTGTCTCTCCTTCCCACCTCTCCCTGCTTGGAACCTTTTGTATGCTGAGAGGAAGCCTCCCAGAGACGGGACAGGTATTCCTGGACCTGGTGACCATACACCCAGCAAACTGCTGAGGAACAGGCCAGTCAGTCCTTCCCTGCTAAGAGTTCTTCCACAAGCCTGGCCTGTACTGACTTTCTCTCCCACCTACCCACTCCTTGCTCTGTACATGGTGTCCATGTCCTCAAAGGCCACGGGCCCAAGTGACCTCAACCTTGGCTCCCAGCCATTTTTAGGCCCAGCCCCTTTGGAAATAGGGCCTGTTGAAGGGCTTTAGCCCCTGCTCCACTGCATTTTCTGTTCACTCAACCTCCATCTTCAGGCCCCTTGCAGATAAAGAGGCTAGACCTGGGCTTTCCTGAAAAATAAGATCTGCTGCTGCTGTTGCTTGCTTCTCACCTCTAGCACCCGGTGTCCTCTTTTGAGAAAAGGCCCATGGGTCTTAAGCAACTGGGGTGCTTTGAGAGTGAAAGAAGGCATTGCTAATAAGTGTGCTGAGCAGTCAGGGGCAGTGGTCACTCTGATAACAGGAAAGAGTCTTATTGAGTCTAGGAGATGCTGAGGATTTTTAGGAACTTGCTCTTTCTGTATCTCAGGAATGAATGAATTTTCCTCCTGTGACTCTCTTTTGCCTGGGGCCCAAACTCTGGGCAGTGGCAGGTCCGCACACATGGCCAGAGCGAAACTTATGCCTCTCCTTTCCAGTTTTCCAAGTCCTTTCTCAGAGGTGAGGGTTGCCCATGCAGCTTTCATGAGTACCCTTTCTCAATTAGTTCAGCATGTCTCTGGAGAGAAGGTGCTCCCCACCATTGGCGCAAGGCCTCAGCAGTGAGGTGGGAAGGACTTGGGACTTTCAGGGTTAAATCCCAGCCCAGCAGGGACTGCTCCCAGCTCTGAGTTAGTGTGAATAACAATAGCATGGGAGACTAAGCTGAAAAGCCCAGGCCTGCTGGATGGGGAGGGGTCAAGGGGTGCCTAGTGAGTGAGGAGCATTGTCTGGCACCTCACTTGGCAGCCTCTGTGCTTTGGGTTGGAAAGTAGATAGGAAGTGAACAGCAGTAGTCTCTGACCACCAGCTCCCAACTCCCTGCTGTTCTGCAGGTCTGTGTTGCCTTCTTTATAAGCCCCTCTAGGTTTTTTACTCAGAACTGGGACTCAGGCTACCCCAAGTGTATGTAGGGGAATGTTTGCCAAGCTAAGTGAAGTTATGGGATTACACCTGGTTGTGGGCATCTCTCTGGAGCCCTGAGATTCCACCTCCCCCATCCTGCCTGCGGTCTGACTGAATGCCTACCAAGAGGGAGAACCAAGGGACAAGGCAGTCCCGCTGTGTCTCCTGTGTTAATTGTTCTCCCCAAGGAGTGTGCTGATCCTAGCCTTGATGACACTCTTCCTCTGTCAGGATACATTTTGGGCTGCTTTTCCCTGCAATCTGAACTGAAGTGGTGTTGGCTTCTTCTAAGACTCACTGAGACCTCCCAGTCATGGGCTCCTCAAAGCCAGGCCTCACCCTTCTTCAGGCTTTTCTAGCAAGATCCAATTATGGCATTCCTAACTTATATATCAGAATCCTCAGGGGCTGGACTTGGCCTCCTCTGCACTACAGCCCAGTTCCTCTCTCATCTCTTCATTGTCCCTCTCTTTATCTTCCTGTGAGTTGGGGGAGGTGGCCAGTAATGCTTTGGTAATACTTGAAGGAATAGGTGGGCTCCTATCCTGCAGTGAGTATCTGGTGGGGAGGAGAGCATATAGAGAGGGTCAGACATTTTGCCTCTGTTTCCTCCTGTCCAATGGTTCTGGGGTCTGTGGTGTATCTTGGGTTCTCCAGGGCCTTAGTTTATAGGGAAACCTGGATTGAAAGTGGAGTGGAAAAACCAGTCCTTGCACAGCTGTTGTTCGCTTTGTTCCCACTGGACCTTTGTACACTGGAAGTGGGGGGGCAGGTTCTAGGAAAAATCCAGCCTGGAGACAGAGTAGGGGGTGGGCCAGAGTTACCACAGGTGAATCTGGATGGGCTGCATCGGGAGAGAACGAAGGACGGGCCAGGCCAGGGCAGGCTCCTCTCATTGCCTGCCTTATGTCCTGCAGGTTGGAGGGACTCCATGACACATACTCGAAGGAAGTCCCTTCCTGTGCTGAGTTCAGGCCCCACTGGGCACCAGGAGCCCCTGCAGATGGAAGACAACAGTATGGAACAAGGGGCTGAGGGTGCAGAGCCAGGCATGCCTGAGAGTCCTGTGCACCTCACCGGGCGCCGCAAGAACTACCCACTGCGTAAGCGCCTCAATTGGTTCTCCGAGAAGCCCAAGGCCTGCAAAGTATTGCTGACTCGCCTGGAAAATGTGGCTGGTCCACGAAGTGGCAGATGAGGCTGATGATCTACCCCCTGACACTGCCTAAGCCCCCCAGCCCTGCCCCAATCCAGTGAGGACACTGGTCCTTGCACAACCCCGCAAGAGGCGTCTGGCCTCCCTTAAATGCGGAGGCCCTCAATAACCTGCTGTTGGAGCGAGAGGACACCAGTAGCCTGGCCAATGCCCGCCGTAGTCGAGGGGAGATCCCACCGAGCCGGGACCGTGATCGGGCCACTGGGACCTGGTCCTCCTCCAAGAAGCGGCCATCGGCTGGGAGATGTAGGAGAGGGAAGTCCAGACTGTCCCCAGAGCCAGCACCAGATGAAAGTGCCCGCAGAGATGGAGATCCAGCTCCCAAGAGGACTGGCTAGCTTGAATGCGGCCGGCTTTCCCTGAAGTTGAGCCAGGAGCGGGAGCTACCCCTTCGACCTCCTCGTGCCCATGCAGAAGCAGATGGGCGTTCCGCTGAGCCTCTGGCACCCAAGGTCGCTACGACCAAAGTGGACCAAGGTCAATGGCAAAAATTATCCCAAACCCCGGCAAGGGCCCAGCCTTGGGGAAGCCTGCAGGGCCCACCTGGCTGGCAGGAATGCCCTGATGAGCCATGGTCATCTGCCACTCCTCGTGGGCCATCCGTCCAGCCACCTCATCAGCCCCTGAGCAAGGCTCTGGAGAGCCCCATGGGGCTGCGCTCCCACCACCTGCCTCTGCTGATGGGGGGTCAGGCTGGCCCTGAAGCCAGAACCTGGGCGTCCAGGCGAGGAGTCACCTGCCCCCAAGCAAGAACTGCATCAGCCCTCTTTCCCTGCACCGTCAGCTGTCCCCCCTGCCAATGCCTGGCAACCCTGCCGACTATAATGGCTTATGTGGGAGGACCCGAGCTCACTGCACTAGGCAGCTTCTACTTGTACTGTGGCCAAGATGGACTACAGTGTGGGAGCTACTCTGCCTGCCCCATGCTCCCTGAAGGCAAGCCTCTCTCCAGTGGCTGCCCCTAATGAGGGGCTTCTCTTGGCCCCTAGCTCAGTGCCCTCAGGCACTCCTTTCCAGCACCCTCCCTGGAGCTCATCTCGATACTGCTCCAGTGAGGACACTGGAGTGAATGGCTACAGCGTTTGTGGAGTGTTGCCCCTGTCTCTTACCCACATTGGCACTACCTGTGGTGGCTGCCCCTACAAAATGCCTTTTGCAGCAGGTAAGCCCTTTGGGAGATGGGATATGCTGGGCAGTCTTTTGGATATGGCATCCCAGGAGGCTGAGTGGTGGTTCCAGGCAGGGGCTTCTTTGGGTCTAACTATTACTGAGAAGGTAGAGGGCTTTGAAAAAGGAGGATTTACCTAGTCTGCCCCAAGCCTAGGAGCATTCCCACAAAAAAGAACCCCATATTTAGCTCTTGTGGCCTACTCTGTCCAGGCTGTTAATGGAGATATCTTGACCTGACAGATAGCGTTACATTGGTGGAGGGTACAGGAGGGCCTGTCCTCCTTCCTCTTTGAGATTTCCATTATTAGACTCTTAGGTATTAAAATTAAGGTTTACCAAGTTGTTCCCAGGTCTTTTCCCCCCACCTCCCCTTGAGGAAAGCTAGAAATACTTTCTAGGAGTCCAGACCATCTTCACACTGGCTGAATCCAGCATTCGTGGGAAAGTTAGTGGGTTCCAGGCTCAGGAGGAATTTGTGCTAGCTGTGGTAGGACAGCTTTGTCCTGGCCATACAGACCTTGAAATAGAAGAGGTGCCCAGACATGACATTACCTTGCTAGATGTGAACAGGATAGGCACACCCCAAGAACAGATGAGCACTTTCCCTGGCATGGTTGGGATATTATCAGGGCCCACAAGTGTGCCTTCCTAGCTAGGCCCAGGTACCTTAGAGGCTCATGCCCCAGCTGATGAGATACCTTCAGACTAGTAGAGGTATTACCATCTGCCTCTCCAGTTCCTGGGTAGAAGTGAAGTGACTGGAGCCATCCTGGTCAGCCAGTCTGCCCAGCTGCTAGGGAGGTGAGGGCTGGATCTTAGAGCTCCCCCCACCACGCCCCTTCTTGCAGGGGTCTATAAAACAACTTTATAGACCACTTGGCTCTGACCAGACTGGTTGTATCAGGTTCTGACATGAGTTGGAGTGCTAAGAATGAAAGCAGCCTGCTTGGTCTTTTTCCTTCTCTTTCATGCATTCCCCAAATCTAGACCCTTACCCTTCACCCTGATATCAAGGCCTCCGGTAAATACCATGTACCAGCTGCCATTCTAAGTGCTTTACATATAGGAGTTCTTGTGACATATAATTGGGCACAGATTCTGGAGCCAGACTGCCTGGAATTAAATGTTCTCCCCCACATTCTTTTCACGTGACCATGGGACAAGTCAGTAACTACTCTGTCTATTCCCTTAAATGTAAAGTGGGAGTAATAGAGCCTACCATAGGATTGTTGGAAGGGTGAAATGAGCTAATACATTCATAAGAGAAACAGCCAGAAAATGCTTTATGATATTCATAACTACTGCTAACATTGCACTGAGGGACAGAGTGACTTGCCTGAGGTCACATGACTGGTTAAGTGGCAGGTGTGGGACTCATATCCCAGCCTGACTTCAGAAATGCTGCTCCTGAGCACTGTGGAGCCCTAGAGAAGATCAAGCCAAGGAAGCCGTTTCTGCTGCCTCTCCTTCTAGCTTGAGGGGATATAGGAATGTCTGCTGGCCAGTCTCTAAGGTCAAGAAAGCCTCTTTTACTTTGATCAGTCACTCTGACAAGCACCCTGTAAAGAGCTGTGTTCCCACCTGCCCACTCAGGGTCTTTGGGGGCACACTTAAAACTAAGACAGGAGCAGCCTCCAAAAGCAGATAAGCAAGAGGGGTTACAGCTTGTCCTTACCTGCCCTGATCCACTCTCTCCTTTTTTTAGAAGGCTGCAGGTCCCTGGGCCAGCTGGAGTTTCCTCTCCCAGAAGCTGGCCACCCAGCCTCACCTGCCCACCCACTTCTGGGATGCCCTGTGCCCAGTGTGCCACCTGCAGCAGAGCCTGTTCCCCATCTTCAGACACCCACATCGGAGCCCAAACTGTAGCCCGTGCGTGCCCTCAAAGCGCCAAGCCTCCTAGTGGTTCCAAGTCAGGTCTGCGCACAGGTTCTGGTTGCAGGCACACTGTGAGGAGCAAGGCTGCCCGCAGGCCCAGCCACCCAAAGCAGCCTCGTGCCCAGCGCCCTCGCCCTCGCCGCCCCGCCGCCAGCCGCCGCACAAATGGCTGGGTACCTGTTGGGGCTGCCTGTGAGAAAGCTGTCTATGTCTTGGTGAGTGTCAACTCTTAGCTGATGGGGAAGGAGAGGGTGACAGTGGGGACACAAGACCTGCAGTGAGGTGGTGACAAGGGGCTCCAGTTCACTTGCACCTCAGGAACCAATCATGCTACCCTGCCCATTTCCTCAGCCTTTACCAATCCTGCATCACATGCCTTGGGGAGACTGGGGGATGCAGTCAGGCATACCAGTAGTTGGTGCAGCCATCTGAGTATCTTTACCTCTCTTCCCTGCTTACTTTGTTCCTTCTGTCCTGAACAGTAAGATGGAAGATTTTCTGGAGATTTTTGGGATCAGTATGTAAAGGGGTAATTGGGATGGTCAGGGGAAATTGGTGATACAAGAACATTTGAGATAGTGTAAAGAATGTCAACTAAAATATATTGGGCAGTTGTTAAATTTGATACCGGCATGGAGCTAAGTATTTTGTATGTGTTATTCTCTTTAATCCTCACCACTACCCTATGTGGTGTAAACTTCATGGTCCTCTAATTATCTCCATTTTATAGATGAGGAAATGTAGTCTAGCATTTTGCCCATAGCACCATCACTTAAATGATGGTTAAGGGTCCAATTCAGACTGTGCCATGCTGAGGGTCTTGCAGAAAGACCCAGCTGTCAGAGGCAGGGTGGTCTGAACAGGGCCTGGAAGACTTCAGGCCATTTTCCCACCCCTGTTCCGTTGTCCCTTTTGCTCTCTAGGCATGCTAATTCTCTACCCCCTTTCTGTCCCTGAAAGCCAACTCAGAGAGAAGCACTCAGTGTGTAAACATGGTTTGACTATCCTATGGAAATTGTAGAGAGGATGTCATTCTCTTCCTCCTTCTGTCCTTCCTCTCAAGTGTTGCTCTGAAAGCCGTTTGTGTCAGTGGTTTGTTGCCTAGGATGAGCCGGAACCAGCCATCCGAAAAGAGCTATCAGTGCGTTAAGAACGGCAGTGGAGAGACAATCCGGGTCCGGGACACTGTCCTCCTGAAGTCAGGCCCAGAAAGACATCTACACCTTATGTTGCCAAGATCTCTGCCCTCTGGGAGAATCCGGAGTCAGGTACCCCTCAGGCTAGGGACCAAGGGGCGGCTGCCTTCACCAGGACTGTAGGCACCCGGTCAGGCCCCTGCCTAGAGTTTGGCCTGGCAGAAAGTCTCTTCCATTCTGCATAGAGTCTGACTTCATTTAGCTGGGGTCTCTCTGCCTGCCGAGGCTGCAGCAGTCTTGTGACATAGGTTGGATCAGTGGTATTAAATTGGCTGGCCAGCCACCAGAGCCTGGGCACCTGTCTCCCTGCTCAACCTGTCAGTGCCTCTCCCCCTTCTCCCTCCGTGCCCAACAGCATTCCAGGCCACTGAATGCTTGGCCTTGGGGGCGGGGGGGGGGGGGGGGACTGGTGGAGCCTGAAGGATTGGGCCAGGCATTAAGGTTGGACAAGCCTCTAGGGCAGGCAGTCAGCCTTTCTGCCTATTCAAGTAATCAGGATTACTAGCTCCAGCCATGACCTCTTCTGTTGTTCCCCCAGGAGAACTGATGATGAGCCTTCTGTGGTATTACAGACCTGAGCACTTACAGGGAGGTCGCAGCCCCAGCATGCACGAGGTGAGCTGACTGGCAGGGTTGGGGATGGTGAGGTTGAGGCAGAGTGAAAGGTTGTGATACCATTAAGACATAGTTTGGGAAGACCAGCTATGAACAACCAAGAGTCTGGGCTTACCACTTGGATTTTAGAGAACCTGGGGAAGGACCTGGTTTTTAGCCTCTTCCCAGCACTGCTATAATTCATGATTCAGGGGAATAACAGAAAGGGAGTTCTTTAAGGGAAAGGGGTGCCAAAATGGGAGCAGGTGAATGGGTCCTGGTAACAGGAAAAGTGAGGTGGAGCTGCACACCATCCCTAGTATTGCCTGCATTATGAGAGAGAGGAGAGGCAAGACTCTTCCCAGCACTGCCTCCATCTCCACAAAACTGTCTGTGAAGAGAGGTGATTTGAAGCAGGGGGTTTGTACAAGCTCACCTTTATTTCCTTTCCCTTTGCAGGATGCTTAGCCACTGAGCCACATTCGTAGCCTTATCTATTTTTTAAGATAGGGTCTTACTAAGTTGCTTAGTAAGTTGTTGAGGCTGGCCTTGAACTTCCATTCCTCCTTGCAGGAATTTTTCATCAAACTGAAAAGATGGGGACCAATTCCACTTTCCTCTCTGGGCATGGGATGAGTGGTCAGGGATCAAGATGTCAGTGATAGGGGCTGGAGCAGATACCTGGCTATTCCTGAGTAGAATGAAACTTAGAAGGAATATAGGAGGAATGCCTAGGAGTGGTATGCAAGGCACATTTAGACTGAATATCCAGGGAAGCCCCCTGCCTTGCTGGAGTTTGTTCAGGTCAGCAGTCCTAGCAGAGTGGTAATGCCGGCCTTGCTCCTAAAGTTAGGTGCTTTCCAACCTTGGTAACCAACCTCCTCCTGTCTTTCCTTGAGCCTTTGCAGAATGAAGTTTTTGCATCGCGACATCAGGACCAGAACAGTGTAGCCTGCATCGAGGAGAAGTGCTATGTGCTGACCTTTGCTGAGTACTGCAGGTGGGTGGTGCCCTGTACCCTCTGTTTGGTCTCTCCCTTCAGACTTCTCAGGGCAATTTGAGTAGCCGGATGGGATCCCCAAGGAGATTGCATTCTGTTCTGAGCCCACCCTCACTTACTGGGCCTGATCTCCCAGAATTTTCTTCCTTAGAACCCACCTCCACCACCTGATTTTTTTGGAGGAAATAAAAATTCTTGCCCTACTGAGATAAAATGATTGGAGCAGAGGTGTGGAGTGTCAGCACTGCTCTTAAAGAAAATCTACAATTGGCAGGAGATTTGGGAGGGAAGCCCTGACAGGTTTGGCTCCCCAGAAGTAAAGAGAGACGAACCGGCAGTGGCAAAATGGGTGGAGGCACCACCCCTTGACAGGCAGGGAGGGCCTATCCTGGCTCTCTGAGGCAGGGAGGGGAAGGATTGGTCTCCTGTGAGGTGACTGTGGTAAAGACGAGCAAATGGTCTATACTGCAGATTCTGTGCCATGGCCAAGCGACGAGGCGAGGGCCTCCCCAGCCGAAAGACAGCACTGGTGCCCCCGTCTGCAGACTACTCCACCCCACCACACCGCACAGTGCCGGAGGACACGGACCCTGAGCTGGTGTTCCTTTGCCGCCATGTCTATGACTTCCGTCATGGCCGCATCCTCAAGAACCCCCAGTAGCCTCCTTGTGCCCACATTGGGGCTGCCCATGGGCAAGTGGGGCTCAGGGCAGGGAGCACTGCTTGAAGCACAGCACTTGGTTAAGGGGATACAGGGGCCTCTGATTGATTCTCTTTGGGCGGGGGAGGGCAGGGGCCCCTGTGGGTTCTGGGCCCCATGGGAGGGAAGGGGAGGCCAGGGTATAAGAAAAGCATCAGAGCCCTCATCTTGGCCCAGGTACCTATCTATGGTCCCTTGGGTGGAGACTCACAAAAGAAGCAGTCTTCCCTGAGACCAGGCCAAACCTGAGGGACCTGGGCCAAATAGGGATTGGGGCAAGGAGAAAGTGGAATGTCCTTCGGAAACCAGGCCCAGCAGGCCCTTCTGTAGCCTCCCCTGGGCCCTCCAAGGGGGAGCAGGAGCCAGCTTTACCTCACCCACTGTGACCCGCTTCTTCCCTATCAGCCTGGGACCAGGCTCTCCCAGATTCTAGCATGGCTCTGTGCTTGTTCTTTTGAGGCATAAAGAGCCAGAGTCTGGCTTCCAGAGCATTGACTTCCTCTTCTTGGACTCGGGGCCTTTCCCTGGCTTTTCTCCTTTGCCCCTGCAGTAGCCACTGGTGCTGGGACAAGCTGACCCAGCCCTTGCATTCATGGGTGTGGTCCACTTGTGGGAGTCATCCTCCTGTCCCCCTCCCTTTGAGGCCACCCAGTAGGTCTGGCTTCCCAGAAAGTTAACTGATCAATGTGGCTTGTCATGTCTGGGAGGGCAGATGGGTCCTGGGAGAGGGTGGGGGGCAGGGGGCAAGGAAAATTGCTACCTGATTTGTTGAAGATTTTTCCTCTTGCCTTATACTTGGAGGTTCTGGGAAACCTCTTGCAGAACTTCACACATGACTCTTCAAGCCACACCCACCTGAAATCAAACCAAAGGAGTGCTGTGGCTCCCCTTGCCCTGCCACCCCTTTACCCTAGTCTTTTTGTAGATTGCACTAATTTACATCCCAGCGAGATCAACACTGTAATCAGTCCACAGACCTGCTGAGCTGCAGCCACTCACCCTAGGAATTAAGCACCTGCATTTTTAGTTTGTTCCTATTGCCCAGAGGCCCTGTTCTCACTCATGCTGCTCCCTAGAGTAGATTGATTAGGAGGCTCAGCTCCCTGTTGTCTTTTCCTGGACTCGGCCAGACTGTGGCACTGGGCTCTCTTTGAGGGGGCTGGGAGGCCCAGTTACTTAATATTTGTACCCAAAGAGGAGCACGGTGGGGAAAGGGAATGAGTGCAGTGTGGCTTGGGCCTGGTGCTGGTAACCTACTGGCTGAGCACTTCCATGAGGGCCGGAAGGTAGCCCCAGGTCCTTTCCCAGGAAAGGACAGACACAGGCCCGCAGCTGAGAAGGTAGCACTGGGGAGAAGACAATGTTGACAGGTGCTGCAGAGGGAGGTGTAGTGAATTCTGAGGGCACCCTTGGCACCCCACTGTGGGCCTCTCCCTGACGGTCTTAGAAGACAGGTTTGGGCTGCCGTGACTGGTCCAGGGGGTTGGGCTGGGTGGTGGCCTGGAGGCTTCAGAGGTGAATTTTGTTGCTTGGGAAACTGATCCCAAACCTGACAGGGAAGTGGGGACTTGGGTCCCTTATATGAAATAAGCTGTTTGAGTAGGTGTTGGTCTAGGAAGGTGGGGTAGTAAAAGAGGTTGGCAGAGTGGCAGCCGGGGACCCCTGGAGAGCCATCCTTGGAGTCCTGCCCCATTCCCCATGGGTGCTGCCAAGGAGCCCAGCCTCACCTATAGGAGAGGAGATCAGGGCCCCTCCTCCCAAAAGGCAGGGGTCTGCTGCCCAAAACTTAAATGCTTTTGAAATCTCTTAGATGTGAAATTTTTTTCGACCTGAAAAATGCAGCTGGTAGAATTTCAATGGAAACATAATCCATGTAAAAAAATAATATTTTAGTTGATATTTTGTAAAAATGCACTTTTTGTGTGTGTCGATCTGGTTTCCCAGATCTGTATTTCAGTGTTACAAGGGAGGCGGGGACATTTCCTCACCTCCCTTTTGACAGAGATTAGAAGTACTTCTTTAAGAAAAAATAAATAAATTTGAGAAATTGTATTGATTTAGAACAAGGATAATTTCCTGTGTGTCCTGTCATTTTTTGGTGGGTAAATATGGAGGGACTCACTATTCTTATTTGGGAGCCCTGCTTAATTACCCTTTGCAGCATGTATGCTCACTGAGGCTAGTAAGACAAGAAGGGCAGGAAATTAGGGGGTAGAGAGACTGTGGAGAGGAGACAGGAATAGGAACTTGAAGTTGACTTCTTGACTCATGGTCTGTGTGAAATCCTTGGGTAACCAACCCTTACCTGGCCAATGACATGGGAGCTGTTCATCACCTTGGGTGACTGGCTAGCAGAAAACCCAACCTAGGACCTCAGTGTCTTGCAGCCAGCATGACTTGCTTGCTGAGGGAATAAAGGCCACATTATGGGGTCCAGGGCTTGTGACTTGTTGGACCCCTGATTCAGCCCAGTTGCTGCCCTGATGCCTTAGTGTTGGCTCAAGGTGGGGCAGTTGTAGTGCTGTGGGGATTCCTGGTTGGCATAGGGTGTCCAACCCTGGAACTCTCTTAAACGTTATTAGTGGCATGGATACCACTATGGACTGGCTGCAGCACTACCATCAGTATGCTGCCCACAAGAGTTCCTTGAGATGGGTGTTAGCCTATCCTCATTTTACAGGCAGGAAACTGGTGCAGAGATAAGCACCTTGCCCAAAGACTCCCCCCAGAGTAAATAAGACTGCTTCACCGACTGCTAAAGCAGAAAACTGCCCTCTAAACAGAGAAGTCAGCACGTGCAGCCAAACTGTCAAAGACTCTTTAAAGGCCTTTTTTCTCCTAGTATAAAAATGTACTTATTGGGGGGGGGGGGGGGATTGATTGCAGTAGAAAATAATCCTACCACCAGAATTCTATACCTTTAATGCCATTGGGAAACAGAAAGCAAGGTGGTAAAAGACTTAAAGGGTGACCAGAAGGTGCACCCCACATTCAGACTGGTGGTAGGGAGTCTGCTCTAGGCTTCTCAGACCTGTCCTTCACTTGTTGAATTCTTGCTCTTCTGGCTCTCATGTTGCTGGGATTGAGTGGCTCTCCATGAGCTCTTTAGTTCTCCTTCAGAACCCCCTCATCCAACTGATCAATGGTAGCTCCATTCCTCTGTGCTCCATCTTCTGTGCCTTTTCCATCAACACCCCACTGCCTTGCCTCTACAGCCTGTCCTCAGGTCAGCTCCTAACCCCTCCCATCCAGTCCATGTTGTGTTCTATTAATCTCTGAAGGTTCATAATTTAGGAATTAAGGTTTTAGAATAAGACCAACTTGGTCGAGTCTCAACTTCCCTGAGCCTGTTTGTTAATTTTGCTATACAAGAGAATGCCCACATGCTGGCTGTGACAACTAGAGATAATGAATACAATACACTTAGCTGGCACTTGCCTCACTACACTTGGGCTGTAATTGTATTGCTACAGGACTTTGCTGGTGCCCCTTAGGTAGGATAGTCAAGTGGGCATATTTAATTTCCCAATTCAGATCGGGACAGGCTGGCTACTGACATCCACTGCACTCCAGGATCTGTCTCTAATCCACAGGACTAGCCTGGTGCCATTGAGCTGCTTGCTGTTTCCCTCCTTCTCTGTGCCCTCCAGCTCACCGTTCAGATGTGTACTGGTCATACTAGGGGTCCAGGGGCATCAATTAGTCATTAGCCCCTGCCCAGAGTATCCCAGTTATCCCCCTGCTTCAAACTTGAAGGAGGGGTTCATTCCAGTCATTTTAGTATCCCACCCAGTGGATAAACACTCAAGTCCCCAGGTATTGCTAAACCCAAGGGTCACCATGGAGACGTTGACCAGTGCCTGACAGCCTTGCTCTTCTTTTCTTGAGTGGTCAGGACCTGAGGGACGTGAGGACGAATGGGGAAGTAAGCTCACTGAAGACTGCTTCCAGCCAGAAAGACAGGCCTCCCTCCTGTATAGACTCTCAGAAAGTGCTTCGGGCCTCTCTGCCTCCAGAACCACTGTTGGAGGAGGGCCTCCGCTAGGACAGGGTTTGAGGCGGGGTGTTGCGGTCCTCGATCCAGTGCCCAGGGGACACGCGCTGCGGGATGGTACCCCCGCCTGGCTCTTTTCCCGCCCTCAGGGTTTCTTCAAGCGTTTGTCCCTCAGCCCCAGGGGAACTGGGGCGACCCTGGCCCAGGCGCCCTCTCCCTGGTGGGGGTCCACAAGCACCCTCCCCAGCCTGCTACCCTACCGCAGGGGCATCGGCCCTTGTCCCCGCCCCTGGCGTGGGCCCGCCCTCGCGCCCGTGTCGCCACGGGCCGGGGGGCGGAGAGCGGCCGGGCGGGACATCCGGCCCTGGTCCCTTGCCGCGCCCGCCCGCCGCCCGCTCCGGCGCCGCAGCCCGGGAGCCGGCACCCCGGTGCGCCGGGGCCGCCCATAACCCCTCCTCTTCCCCCGGCCTTCGGGTCTCTGAGGCCCAAACCTTCCTCCTACCCCTAACTCCAGCTCATCACCCTGGCAGCGCTCGGGTCGGCCAGGCCTTCGCAGGCCCCCTACGCCGGGAGCACCATGTTCCCCCGCCCGCTGACCCCGCTGGCGGCCCCAAATGGCGCCGAGCCCCTGGGCCGGGCGCTGAGGAGGGCCCCCTTGGGCAGAGCCCGGGCCGGGTTGGGGGGTCCGCCCCTGCTACTGCCGTCCATGCTGATGTTCGGCGTGATCGTGGCCTCCAGCGGGCTGCTGCTTATGATCGAGCGGGGTATCTTGGCGGAGATGAAACCCCTTCCCCTGCACCCTCCCAGCCGCGAGGGCGCGGCCTGGCGCGGGACAGCCCCCAAGCCTGGGGGACTGTCCCTGGATTCTGGGGACTCGGACTTGCAAGTGCGGCAGGATGTCCGGAATCGGACCTTGCGGGCGGTGTGTGGACAACCTGGCATGCCCCAGGACCCCTGGGACTTGCCGGTGGGGCAGCGGCGCACCCTGCTGCGTCACATTCTCGTAAGTGACCGCTACCGTTTCCTTTACTGCTATGTCCCTAAAGTGGCCTGCTCTAACTGGAAGCGGGTGCTGAAGGTGCTGGCAGGCGTCCTAGACAGCGTGGACGTCCGCCTCAAGATGGACCACCACAATGACCTGGTGTTCCTGGCAGATCTGCGACCTGAGGAGATTCGATACCGTCTGCAGCACTACTTCAAGTTCCTATTTGTGCGGGACCCCTTGGAACGCCTCCTATCTGCCTACCGCAACAAGTTTGGCGAGATCCGAGAGTACCAGCAACGGTATGGGGCCGAGATCGTGAGGCGGTACAGGGCTGGAGCTGGACCCAGCCCTGCAGGCGATGATGTCACCTTCCCTGAATTCCTGAGATACCTGGTGGATGAGGATCCTGAGCGCATGAATGAGCATTGGATGCCTGTGTACCACCTGTGCCAACCTTGTGCAGTGCATTACGACTTTGTGGGCTCTTATGAGAGGCTGGAGGCGGATGCCAACCAGGTGCTGGAGTGGGTGCGGGCACCACCCCATGTCCGGTTCCCAGCTCGCCAGGCCTGGTACCGACCTGCCAGCCCTGAAAGCCTGCACTACCACCTGTGCAGTGCCCCATGGGCCCTGCTGCAAGATGTGCTGCCCAAGTATATCTTGGATTTCTCTCTCTTTGCCTATCCACTGCCTAATGTCACCAGGGAAGCCTGTCGCCAGTGACATTGGGTACAGGGCCAGCAGCTTTTGAGGGCTGATATTAATTCCAGCTTCTTGTGCTTCTGCTTGTCTTTCTGAAAAACAATGGTTCTGGGTCTTGGGACTTCTCTAGATGCCTGGATGGCAGGGGCTGCTCTCAGGAGTTCTTTGCCCAGAGTGGGTGCCTATAGTGACTAAGAAGGCAGATTTAAACAGGAAGCCTCCTTCTACCCATTGGGGGATCTCTTGGAGGCCAATATGATCCTTACTTTGGCAGGGCCAGACACCAATTTGCTCATGAAGAAATACACCTGATCTAAATAGTGGCTCCAGGCCTCTGGCTATAGGAATTGTACAGTTCCTGGTCCACCTTAATTTTACCTGTGGCCAGATATGACATTAGCCAGGAGCATGATCAGAGTCAGGGTCTCTGTGGCTCTGACCCCCACACTGGTCCACCTCATGTGCCTCAAGACTGAAGTGAGCAGTTGTGCCTTATAAATGACTTCTGTGCCTTTTTGCTCCAAACCCAGAAGTTCCTACACCTGCCAGATTCTTTTCATTTTTCTAAGGAAAGGCAAACTGAAGCAGACATTTGCTAGTAGCTCCAGGACCAGGCCCTGGAGGCATCCAAAGACCCCTGTGCCTAGCCTCTTCCAAGGGTCCTGGGAACCTCCTCTGTAATCCTCCCCTCCCTGCAAGGCCTTTGGGGTTGTGACTGGCTGACATATCTGGCTGCCACGTTTCTGATGAATTTATTTAAAATTTGTACTTTTATAGAATTTTTGTAAGCCTCCCCCCACCCCTCAATAGCTGAATTTTAATAAAGCTGTTTTGTATACAAAGTGAGCTTCTCTGTGATTTCCCCTTCTGAGCTCCTGTGAGTCCAGCAGGTCTCCTAGATATCTGTCTTCCCAGGTCAGAATAGAGAGCTTGTAGGCAGAGACAGTAAGACAAGGAGTAACTTGCTCGGGCTGGTCCAGTGGACCATTACCACATCATGGAGCCATTGGAGGCTTCCAACAGTCACCATAGGGTAAATCCAGTTAGGAATAGCCCCAGGTCCAGAGTATACCTGCCCGATTCTTCCTAGAAGAAAAGGGTGGGTAGGAGACATGGAGTCCACCTCCTCTTAGGCAAAAATACTTCAATACTTCTTTTTTTTTATTATTTTGAGACAATGTCTTGCTAAGTTGACCTGGCTGGCCTCAAGCTTACTATTCTCCTGCCTCAGCTTCCAGAGTAGCTGGAACTATAGTTATGTGTCACTATGTCTGGTTCACAAATACTTTTTGAGTAAGGAGTGTCCTAAAACATTTTCAAACAAAAAAGGGATTGCTGTGTAAGTAAAAAGAGGTCATTTGTTGGGTACAGTGATGCATACCTACAATCCTAGTGTCTTGGGAGGCTGAGGCAGAAGGATGGCAAGTTCAAAGCCAGCCTCAGCAACTTAGTGAAGTCCTAAGCAACTTAGCAAGACCCTGTCTCAAAACAAAATATAGGGCTGGGGAGATGGCTCAGTTGGTAGAGTGCTTGCCTTGCAAGCACAAGGCCCTGGGTTCAATTCCCAGCACCGCAAAAAAAAAAAAAGAAAAAGAAAAAAATATATATATAAGCAAGGGATGGGGTTATGGCTCAGTGGTTAAGTACCCCTGGGTTCAATCCCTGGTATCAATCAATCAATCAGTCAATCAATCAATAAATGGCTATTTGTTGGCATTGAGAATAACAAGGAAGGGATTGGAGTTTAGCACTGTGGTAAAGCACTTGCCTAGCATGTGGGAGACTCTTGAGTTCAATCCCCAGCACTAAAAATAATTGATAGAAAGGCAAGGAGATGATTTAGGTTCAGAGGATGTTGTGGGCATGTATAAAGAATACAGTTGGAGATGGAGAGGGTAGGCCTCAGTCTGGCTTATTCCTCCTCTGCCCTGGAGAAATCCCAGGCCCTTCAGGAAGAAAGAACAGGAGGCTGGGCTTTCAGAGTCCAAGCAAGAGGTGCAAAGTAAGTCAGAGATGGATCTTTCCTGTTGGTCCTGTTTCATGCACTCCCCCAATTCCCTCGCCCCCTATGGGGATTGCTGTACTTTTGGGACCACCCTGTTATGAGAGGTGGAACTGGAGGGAGAGAGGGAGGTGGGGAGGGCACCCTTGTAGATGTCATCTGTACCTAGCCTTGTTGTTGACCTGGTTTTGGAGAGAAAATCTAACCCCATTCCCCAAATTTAGAGGTGGGAGTATCTATGGGCACTCTGCCATGACTCACCTGGAGAGCTTACCTGATTCCCTGTCTGGGTCAGATGTCCTTCTCCAAGGTCCCCTTGGCTTTAAGGACTTAACCTACACTGATTGAGTCCCAGCTTCACTCCTTACCATCTGCCTACTTTTCTGAGTTCCCATTTCTTCTACTGTGTTATGGGAATAACTGGTATCTTATGATGATTGCTGGGGGAATTAAGAGACAAAATGAGTAAAAGGGCCCATCCCAGACCTGGCTCAGTGTGTTCCAATTGAACAACTGATTCCTCAGAGACCTGTGGGGAGCAGGTAGAAGCCAGGGCACTGTCCTGTATGGCACCAGAGATAGGTGCTGCTTCTGAACAGAGCCCCTTTTGACCCCTGGGTTTATTTTCTTTGCCAGTGCATGAGTTTGTGCCCTCAGGAGTCTTCTGCCACATCCCACTTCCTGCTCCTTTCTCCTTGCCTGGGAACTATAGCAATTCCAGATCCACAGCTGTCAATCAGGCCCTTCACAAGGGCCTCAGTGGGGAACCTGCCTCAACCCCTTTAATCTTCAGAAAAGCCAATACCTCCAGTGTTATGCTGTTTTGTAATGTGGAAACTGGCACAGAGGGTAAATAACCTGCCCAAAATGTCCAACCCAGTTGTGTGTGCCCCCAAATAGGAGGTAGGGAGGAAGGGAGAGACAGACACACAGATAAACAGACACTGAGAGAGCTAGAGAGTTTGTGGAAGGTAGGAGTAGAGAGTTAAGGGACTAGGAAGGTGAAATTAGATGAAGGGTAGATAGGGTTATAGGAGGGGCATTGACAAACCTCCTTCCGCTATTTTTTCATTTGCAAAGAATTCAATCCAACCCAGCTGACTGACTGGTTCCTGCCACGGAAGAGTAGAAGACAAATGAAGTCCCTTGATGGAATTAGTTTATTGGTTACTCTTCCCCAGGTGGAAAAGTGGTGATGGTCAGAGTATCCAGATGGCCAGTACCTCTGATATGGGCAGGAGGGTTTCAAGTAAGAGGAAAGGAGTGGGACTGGCAAGACAAACTGCCACCTACAGGGACATTGTTTTACCTAGAGTCAGCCGCTGAAGAACCAAGGAGGTGGCAGAGAGTAGTGAGGTCCAGCTGAACCTGCCTTAGACTGGGCATCAGGCCAGAGCTGGAAGGTGTTGCAGGCTCTGGGCTATAGGGGCTTCTCAGGGCTGGACACTGGAACTGTTTCTCCTGGAATTCCTCCTTGTCACTGGGTGTTCTGATCCCTATGTGGAATCAAATCCTCATGCTATAGGCTGGCCCCTCAGAGCACAGGGTGCCCATTTAGAAGTCACTCCATCCTGGACAGTCCTGTTCCCTGGGCACAGGGGAATAAGGTCAGTGTTACTCAACTTCTCTCAAGGCTTCAGGGCCTTGAACAGGGGAAAGGAGGGGAGCCCCTAGAGGCCCCTCCACTTCAGACTCAAATTCTGGTTCATTTCCCATAATGTTTATAGTTAGTGCTCCTTAAATTCTGAGGTCCTTTTCTCTTCTGCCTCTGGCCCTTCCCTCAGAAGGTCACAACTCAGCTTACTGGTACTGGAAGGAAGTCATAAGGGCAGAGGAGCAGAGCCCCTTTTGACCCACCTGGTGAAGGAAGAACCTTCACCTTCTATAATTCAGGGACCCATCGCCAAAGGGGACCAGGCTCCCAACTCCTCCCAGGATGACTCAGTGCCCTTCTTTTCCAACCAGCCATTTCTTGACTTCAAGGAAGGGGATGGTGTCCTTTCTGTTCCCAAAAGGAAACATTAATAACTAACAAGAGTTATTCTGAATTGAGAGCCCTGTGCCAGTGCTTTATATCCATTATCCTCTCCAATCTTACAATAAGCACAGTAAGTAAAGTTATTCCAATTTTATAGGTGAGAAAATTAAACCTAAGTGATTTTTCCAAAGAGATGGTGGGTTCAGGATTAAAACCCAGTCCTATGTGGTGCTCCCCCAAAAAGTGAACATGCATGATAGGTTACCCAGCTTGCTGCATTTGCTGATGAGCATTCTGTTCGTTTTCTCTGATTTTTGCATGTCTCCAGCCTCCTTCTTAACACAGTACAAGTGATTCTATCCAGAGGACTCCCCAGGTTTAGGGGATGTGGCTCAGTGGTTGAACACCCTTGGGTTCAACCTGGTACCAAAAAAAAAAAAAAAAAATTTCCTCAGGTTTACCCACTACAAGGATCAACTCTTTGGTATTTCTGGACCTAGACCATGAATATATTAGATTATCAGTTTGGGTCCTTAGAAAAGCAGATGTGAACACAATTATACATGCAAGAAGTAGAGTGGAGAAAATACCTGTTAAAGACATAGGGGAAAGAAGCAGGGGGAGGCAGGAAGAGCCTACACCTGGGAAAGAAGAGAGGGATGGAACAATCAGGGAGGAAAAGCCTCAAATGACAGTGGACCTCTAAGAAAGTCTCAGCCAGGCTAGTGGGGAATCCCACAAAAGATAATCTAGTCTATTAGAAGGCCATCTTCATGGGCAGAAATGGTCCAGCCCAGCCATGATCTCTCTTTGTCTGGAAGTGACCAGGGAAACATGAACACTGAGGCAGAAAGAAAAGCGCAGTTGCAGGTATGCTTTCAGTCCCCTCTATCGTCCCAGCAGGTTGTCTTGGAGAGAGATCTGAGCAGCATACCTTCAGAGCTACCACACAGACCCAAGGTGCTGCTGACTTATGATCATTGACCTCCTTGGGTTCTGTTGACATAATGACCTGAGCAATCAGAAAACAGCTGTTGACCTTGCAAGAGCCTCTAGATGTCTGAGGGATCCTGAACTAAACTTTCCATGGCCATCTCCTGGTTTTATAGCTGGGTTGTCCCCAGGAGGCCTCCATGTGATATTTCAAGGTGTGTTCTCTACAAGTTTATCCAACTCACTGCAGGTTTTCGTTAGGTTTGACTTTTGTCTTTGTCATTAATTTGTCGATATTAATGATGGCCTTCATCTAGCTTCCCTCTCTCATAGGCTCACAGCCTTTCAGCTGGAGTGGGGAGGGCAGATTCACCAAGAGGTTGAGTCTAGATGCTGGTGCAATGGACCTCCCTGGGGACATAGTCCAGGCTTCCTCCCAACATGATCCTCCAGCTTGACTGAAACTCCAGGGAGCCTGAGAGGGAAGGGAATTTCTCCAAAGGGAGTTCCCAGGAATATGTATACACAGGAGAGCAAGAGTCAGATCCTCTGTGGTATCCCCCTACCAGCCCTACAGCTGCTTACTGTCTGATCCTGCAGAGGAGTACCCACACATACAGAGAATCACAGTCCCAATTTTGCCATTGAGAATTTCAAGAAGATGAACTTCAGACCAGGTCACTCACTGTCCTCCAACCCTCAGCAGGAGAGCTGAGCCATCTTGGTCTTGGAGTGGATCGTTGGGGGGCAGAAAGAGATGAGAAGCTTCTGTGATGCCATTTCTGCCAATGAACTGGCCGTGCCCCCAGACCTGCTGGGTTGCTGCCTCACTGCCAGCTTGGAGATGGAGGGAAGCAGATGTTAACCTCCCAACAGCCCAAGGAGCAGGAAGCCATCAAGCATCCATCTACCTTATTTATTTCTCTGTTCTCAGCCCTGGAACCCAGGGGAAGCATGGCCTTACTAGTCCAAGCATTGCAGCCAGGGAGGCCATCAGAGCAGATGAATCCATGTGAGCTAGAGATCAGGCTGGCCCCTGAACATGCTGCTTGCAAGGTCGAAGGTTGCCTGGAGGAAGGCACTTGAAACAGGTCCAAGGAGTGGAGGGTGTGGCAAGGCTTTCTGGCTGAGGGGCTAAGAGTAGTGTTGAAGGTCAGTTGACCCCTGGCAGTACAGGTGTGGCTCCCCTATCTACACATCCCTGATAAGAAGTTCTAATGAGACTCTTCCACAGAAGCTGCTGGACACAGTGGCAGGCCAGTCCCCTGGAAGATCTCCTGCAGTCTGGGTACAAGTGTCCAATAATAAAAAGAGAGGAGAGCTGGTTTTGGTTTTTGTTTTTTTAACCTTTATTTTTTTGTTTGTTTGTTTGTTTGTTTATATGTGGTGCTGAGAATCGAATCTAGTGCCTCACACATGCCAGGTAAGCACTCTAAGCCACAACCCCAGCCCAAGAGATCAGTTTTGACAGATGAAAGAGAGAGAGAGCTGATCTAATTAAGGCAGAAAATCCAGGAGGGAAAATCCAGCCCCTGTGTAACTTTCGGGGAGGCATCTTTGATTTTTGTCCAGAGACTACCTTCAGTCCAGGCATCCACAGACAAAAAAGTGACTAGATAGAGGGAGGATTGGGGGATTGATGGTCACAAAGTAGGAACAGAATAGGAAGAAGACTCACAGTCATAGCTCAGATACTAACCCTCCCTGAGGCCCTTCTTAGCTACTGACCAGTTAGCCCTTTCTTCCTCTGAAGTCGTGTGGTTCCTACTAAATACATACTTCTAGAACTTTCAACTCACAGTAATACTTGTCTGTCTCTGCCTTGTAGGCTAGAAATTGCCCAAAGGCAAGAGCTAGGCCTTATTTCTCTTTGTATTTGGTTCACCATAAGTGCTCAATAAAGGTTCAATCAGTAGAATACTGGGTGGATGGATGGATGGATGGATGGATGTCTGCTATATGGTAGATGGTTGGATGGATGGGTAGATAGTAAGATGAATAGAGGAAGAGGAACTTCTGCAAAAAGAGAATCAGGAGTCACAGTAGGATCTGGTAGTTGGCATATTGCCTGTTAAAAGGAAGCAACCGGTGAAGGAAGAAGATGTTCCACTAACGCAAGAGCATGAACTTGGGGCCTGAGATGCAGGAAGCGGTCTGGGTCCTGGCCTTGCTGAGATTCAGGAGGGAAAGGATAACACCTGGACTGTCAGGAACATAGCTAGGGGAAAGACAGATATCATGAGTGGTGGAATCAAAAGAGGAATCCAGGAGTCAAGAGATGACCACAGGAATTCCCCAAGGGAGCACCTTCCACAATCAAGGGGCTTCCCTAAAGAAGTAAAAGAGAGCTACCTCCGTTGTTCATAATCCATCCAGTCTTCCTACAAGAGTATAGTTATCCCAATCTCTGATGATCATAAATGAGGGAGTTCCTTTGATGATCATAAGTTCCTTTTCTCAGTCTTTCTACCTGTCACCTTCATCATTTTAGGGGGCTTGCAGACCACATATGGGAGGGAGTTGTACAGTATCAAATTGCACAAATAGTAGATGGAGTTCTCAGTGGTATGAGAGTTCAGGAGTCAGGAATTCCTGGATTCAGATTCTAACATATTGCTCAGGTACTTAACTGAGCTGCTAAACCTTTCCAAGCCTGTTTCCCCACAAGTGAAATGAACAAACTGATATCCATCTTGAAGAGTTGTAAGGTTTCAAAAACAAGTCACTGAAAGTGCCTAACATTCAATAAATAGAAGGCAATATTGCATAGAAGAAATTAATCAGGGCCTCTATGGCAGCTGGGTATCTATTGCAGATGGGTGGCTGGTATCAGGACAGAGGCTGTCTCTGCAAGAGGAATGGGTACCTCCTTCCCATTGTCACAGAGGTACCATTTGCTCTCTAAGTTCCCCACTGGGGTCTGCCTCCAGCAAGCCCAGGAACTCAAATGTCCTTTCTGGCTCTAACCTCTCATCTTCAATGAAGTCTGAAGGCCAGACTGTGGATCTGGCTGATGAATTAGGCCAAGTGGGCCGAAACAGTGAGAAGTGCATGATGCTGCCATCGGTGAGGACCGGGTTCTCTGTGTTCAGGAGCATTGTTCGCACCCCTCGAAGGGCCAGTGAGAGTGGGAGAAGCTCCAGCATCCTCAGTCTATGCCAAAAGCCAGTCACTCCACTATTCTACAGCCTTGTTCTCTTAGTTTAAGAAATCGTCCCCACGTGGACACACAAGTCAACTAACATAATAAGGAGCCACTATCTACTGACTGCTCCTTTGTGCCAGGCCCTGTGCTAAGCAATGTCTGAGTACCCTTTTTCCTATTTTTTTTTTATTTTGGAAGTGTTCAAACCTACATAAAAGTTATAAAAATAGTACAATGAACACCCATGACCTAGATTCCCCAGTTAACATTTGCCACATTTGTTTCCTCTCCCTGAATATGTATGTTTTGTTAAACTATTTAGGAATAGATTAGAGACATTGTGATTCTTCACCCCAAAAAACTTCCACATGCTCCTAGGGAAAAGGACATTCTGTTATGCAACCTAGCACCATCATCAAAAGTAAGACATTTTACTTAATACAATAGTACTTTACAAGTCCACATTCAATTTTTTCCAATTGTCTGAATAATGTCCTTTTTTTAAAACAAAAATTTTTTTGATTGTCAATGGACACAATTCCTTTATTTTATTTATTTATTTTTATATGGTGCTGAGGATGGAACCCAGTGCCTCACACATGCTAGGCAAGCAAGCGCTCTAACACTGAGCCACAACTGCAGCCCCTGAATAATGTTCTTTATGATAAAAAAAAAAAAAAAAAAAAATTCCAGGATTTAATCAAGTGCAATTATGCACTACATTTTGATTGTCATGGATTCTTAGTCTCCTTTAATTTAATGCAATTCTAAACCAGATGCAGTGGTATACACCTGTAATCCCATTGACTCAGGAGGTTGAAGCAGGAAGATCACAGGTTCAAGGCCAGTCTTGGCAACTTAGTGAGACCCTTCCTCAAAATAAAATAAAAAGGACTGGGGATGTAACTTTATGGCAAAGTGCCCCTGGATTCAATCCCCTAAGCCAAAACAAAACAAAAAAACAAAAAACAAAAAACAGAACTATACTTTTTTGAAGGGGGTGGGAGTGGTTTCAAGTCAGTGACATTTTGAAGTATTCAAGTCAGTTGCTTTGCAGAATATTCCTCAGTTTAGATTTTCTGCTGGTTTCCTCATGTTAAATTCAGGTTGACCTACACGATTAATGCTCATAGTGACTCTGACGGATTTTATTACTTAATTTGGGAGAGGTGTAGCCCGAGTCTCAGGGAGGCCTGTCACATAGCTACTCAGAGTCTGCCCTGGGGCTGGATGCAGAACGCTTGGTTCTTAAGTCTGTGCTTATACCCCACAGTGCAGGGGCAGCTGTGAAATCTTATCAGATGGCTTCTTCTTATGAAGGATTCTTTTATCAACCTCTTTTAGCACAATGGCCAAAATGAAAAGCAGATTTTGACAGGTCCTGGAGTAGTAAGGAGAGGGCTGTCCAGTGCAGAGGACACCTTCAACCTTCTCTCTGCAGTGAACCCTGGCTTCCAGTGTCAGCCCCATCTGACTCCTTTAGACCACTCTAGAAATTTGATTTTTCTTCCCCCTTCTAGACCTCCAAGGGAAATGATGTGTCAGATCTCGATCTCTCTCTCTCTCTCTCTCTCTCTCTCTCTCTCTCTCTCTCTCTCTCTCTCTCTCTCTCTCTCACACACACACACACACACACGCACACACACACACACACACACACACACCACATGCCACACACTACTGAGGGTGTAACAATCCTCTGGGTACAGTCATCACTGAATTCTGTCCCGTTGCCTAGCAACTCTAGGACATTTCAGCCCTTTCCAGGCAGAGGGTGGGTGGAGGGGGCAACCAGATGACTGACTGGGTCCTTCTTGTTCTGGGAGTCTCCTCATGCCCTAAAAACCTTAGCTCCTTGCACTCTGGGCAGTCCTTCTCCTCCTCACAGGGGATGAACAATTTCTTTAGGGCCCTTCCTCCTGGCCTGGGAGCCACACAAATGCTCTCTGGAACGTGGAGTTCCTCCCAGGGAGCAGTGATTAAGAGCTGAGGAGAGGACCCATGCTGCCCCCTGCAGTGACGGTGAAGAGAAAAGAAAAGGAAGATCCACGGGCAGCGCCCATAATCCCAGCAATTTGGGATGCTGAGGCAGGATGATCATGACTTCAAAGCCAGCCTCAGGGGATGAGATTGTGGCTCAGTGGTAGAGAGCTTGCCTAGCACATGTGAGGCACTGGGTTCGAGCCTCAGCACCACATTAAAAAATAAATAAAGTTATAAAGCCGGGCGTGGTGTCACATGCCTGTAATCCCTCCAATCCCTCCAGAGGCTGAGGCATGAGAATCATGAGTTCAAAACCAGCCTCTGCAAAAGCAAGTTGCTAAGCAACTCAGTGAGACCCTGTCTAAATAAAATACAAATTAGGGCTGGGGACGAGGCTCAGTGGTCAAGTGCTCCTGAGTTCGATCCCCAGTATCCAAAAATAAAATAAGTTTATTTTAAAAAGATTCTCACTTAAAAATAAAATAAAATAAAATAAAAAGCCAGCACTCAGCAACTTAGTGAGACCCTGCCTCAAAATAAAAAATATAAAAAAGGGCAGGTGATGTGGCTCAGTGGTTAAGTGCCCTGGTACTAAAAAAAGATTCAGAGAACTGCTGGCCAAGTGTGCTGGGTTTGGGTCTTGGCCATACTTCTTTATGTAAGACCTAGAAAACTCTTTAATCATCCAAGCCTGATGTTCTAATCATCCAAGCTGTTAAGAACAGATACTACCCTTGATCTTAGCCCAAAGGCCAAAAATCTATTAATCTTGAATGCATGTATATAACTTTAACCATTTCACTTAGATTAGGTTAGGTCAATGGTTCTTACCTAGGGTCCTCAGAACCTTTTAGGGGGTCTATGGATAAAATTCAGGAAAAGTTACATCACTTTCACTAATCTCTTCTGAAATTTATGAAATATTTTATATTTTAGTAAATATGTGGTTTTACGTAATATAAGTAAAATCCGTGACTTTGTAGAAATAGCAGATATTTCAACAACTGTAAAGTGATGTAAAAATGCCGTTTTTGTTTTTTTTTTTTTTTTGCTTTGCTTTTTGTTTTTGAAATGCTGAACTTCTTGACTCAAAGCTTTGTACATGCTAGGCCAGCGCCCTACCACCTCTACCCAGAAATTATGGGAGTTATCATACCTGTTGCTAGATCCTAACCTGTTCAGAAGGGAGTACATAACAATATCACATTTCTGTTTTTTAATTTTTGGGGGGAGGTGTACTAGGGATTGAACTCAGAAGCACTCAACCACTGAGCCACATCCCCAGCCCTATTTTGTATTTTATTTAGAGACAGGGTCTCATTGGGTTGATTAGCACCTAACTTTTGCTGAAACTGGCTTTGGATTCAGGATCCTCCTGCCTCAGCCTCCCAAGCTGCTGGGATTACAGGTGTGTGCCACCACGCTTGGATTGTTTTTTAATATTTTGATAACTAAATTCAATATAAGTGAGTTTCTTTCAGTATTATGCTTGCTTGCTTGCTTGCTTGCTTGCTTTTTTCTTTTCTTTTTCTTTTTGTACTGGAGATTAAACTGAGGTGTGCTTTGCCACTGAGATATGTCCCCAATCCCTACTGATGATATCTAAACAAATTATTATATAATAGTCCGAGGAGTTTGAACAACTTATAACTGAGTACTGCCACACCATTTCAGTCAAGCAGCCCCACCAGAATTGCTCAATTCTGGTTAGAAAAAAAGAGAGGGAAACCTAACATGAAATGACAATGATACTGAAAAAAAAAATGATGGAGTTGAGTCATTGATGCCTAAACTCAAAGAATCTGTACCCTTGTCGTTGGCACCACAGTCAGGTGGACAGAATTCATTGGCAGCAAACATAGTATTGTGTGTCACATAAAAATGATGATGTTAATTTAAGTGGGTTTTGTTATGATTTTGTTTGGATTTGTAAATTTGTTTTCATTTTACTGTAGTATAATAACTATTAGCATAAGTATCCTCAGCTTCATGTCTGTACTTATTTGAGTAACAAGGCAACACAAGAGATTTGGATTTTTTTCCCTTTGATCAGGGAACATCGCTCAAGAGTGAGAAATGCTGGGCTCTGGTATTTACTGATAACTTCATATTTCCTTCTGTAGCTCATCCCTTTTTTATTTTTTAATCTTAAAAAAAATTTAAATTTTTGTTTAAGAGACAGGGTCTTAAGATTCTGCCCAGCTGGATTTCTGGGTTTGAGCACTCCTCCCACATTGGCCTTCTGAGTAGCTGGGACTACAGGTACCCTCCACCAAGCCTGGTTCCCTTCTTTTGAAAAATGATTGAATTAGGGTCTCAAGCATTAGATGACTTCAAAGCTTTCCCAGGATTTACAGGATGATATCTCAGGCTTTATAGGATCAAGTAGCAAATTTCCTGATAATTTCTGGTGACGTCAAGTGTGTAGTCCTCTGGTTTGTTCAAAGTCACTTTCCCACATTATAAAGACCATAGTATGTTGGGTGGCTTTTTGGTGGTGAGCATCACTGGTTTGTTTGATTTTCTCTGGATATAGCTAATCATGAGGTGGGGGAATCATACTTTCCTGAAGTCAAGGGGGTGGTCCAGGCTGAAAGTAGTGGACACAAAATATTCCCCTTTCCTAATCCACTTCTGGAAAGCATTCAAGTCATATTTACTACAGTTACATAGTCATCTTAAAGTTTTAATCTGTAGAAGGGCCTGTAATTTGTTAGAAGGAAAATTTAAAAACTTACAATGCATTAGAGGGTTCAACTTTAAAGTCTGTTTCAAAAAAGTTGAAAAGTGGTGTTTAACTTTGATTCTCTTGAGGATCAAATATCAAAAAATTTGTCAGAGTTGGTGTTTTAAAATGGTGCAGCCCTGGTTGGACTCTCCATCCCATTCACTGTGGCAACATCATTTCCAGAACTTCAGACTCTTCTTTTTCTGGTCTTTCACATTGTCCTTCTGCCCACTGTGTGGGATTTTCCATTTGTCCTAGGACCTCACTGTGTGTTTCCATGCTACTCAACAACCTGCAGGGTGGCAGCCAGCCTTGGACAGTGCTATGGCCCCATGGCTGTATCCTATTTTGGGGGGTAGCTTTCTCCCCCCATCCAGCAATGATTCTGAAAAACTCAACCTTGAACACTGAAGATCAAAACCCTGAAAATTACCATCCCCAAAGATTAAAATCCAGAATGTTGAAATTCTCAAAGGCAAAATTCCTAAAACTGCAATTCCCATTGGAAAATAAAGGGAAGAAGATATAAGAGGGGTAGAAAGCCAAACTCCGGTGAGAGATTAGTGCATCTTCTATTTTGTGCAGGATAATTTCCAAGACTCAGGAGTGTACTACTTCTGTCCCTTCACACAAAGGGCCATGTTTACCATCAAAAAAATGCCCTTCTTTAGAGAATAAAAAAAATTTGACAAATTCTGAGACCTTCTGAACCAAAGACACTTGCTGACATAGAGGTCCCTCCAGTGTTAACAAAGTGCATATTTAATGCACTTTAATCAAGAACCATTTGGTTCTTGATTAGGAATTTGACTGCCAAAGACTACCTCTAAATCAAACAGAAGAAAGTAGCTCATGTTTCATTTTGGCTAATGGATAGCACTTTCAAAACTGTCCCCACTGCTTTTTTTCAAATATGTATAATTCAAGCTGCTATTGAATCTGAAAACTCTAGAACTTATTATCTTATTTGTGTATTAATGCCTGGAAAAAGCAAAGCATTTTGTAAATGCTTACTTGAAGACTTGGTGGACTTTGCAGAAGAAAATGGATTTCAGTTGAATCCTCAAATCATAGCAGGTTTGGAATTAGTTGTAATCAAGTTTTCTAAAAGTGAATTTCTTGAATCAAACAACATTACTCTATGTAAATTTATGATTACACAAATGGTATGCCTTTACGCCATGTACAGAGAAACAACATGTATCCCATTGGTTTACAATAAAATAAAAATAAAATAAAAAAATAAAAAATAAAAAAATAAAAGTGAATTTCTAGGGGTCCAGTGAAGTTTGTTTTTTCAATTTATCCCAATGCACTTGGGAAATTCAGATGAGTGGACTGGTCAAATGATAAAGCAGCAAGAAAAATCTCAGTTTAAAAATGCATTATATATTTTTGTGACTGGGCATGGTGGCACACACCTGTAATCTCAGTAGCTCTGGAGGTTGAAGCAAGTGGATTGCAAGTTCAAAACCAACCTCAGCAACCTGGGGAGGCCCTAAGCAACTCAGTGAGACCCTGTCTCTAAGTAAATTAAAAAAAAAAAAAAAAAAGACTGGGGATGTTGTTCAGTGGTTAAACATCCTTAGGTTCAATCCCTGGTACCAAAAAAATTTTTTTTTAAATTTTTAATTCATATTTTCACATTGGCATTCCTTCCAGCAAGTGAAATTCCAGGTTATTTTGTTTTGCAGTGCCGAGGATGGAACCCAGGGCCTCACTGTGTTAGACAAGGGCCCTACCACTGAGTTGCCGCTCCAGTCCCAGGGGCTTTTAATAAATTAAAGCCACATTTGCCTGAAGAAGCCAGCAACGTTACTGAATGGTTTGAAAATAATTATGTACACACTAGGATAAGAAGACACTTAGGCAATGGTGTTGTAGTTCCATTTCCAGTATTGTTTCCACCAAATGTGTGGTCTATAGATGAGTACATGCGGAATGAATTTTCACAGACCCAAAACAACATAGAAGCATGACAGAAGATGGGGAAATTTAATAGGGAATGCTCACATCAGTGTATATCAAATCAGAAAAATTTCAAAAAGAGCAGCAGCACGTGGAAAATGAATGTATTCTCCAAGGAAAACCATGCCTTACAAGTGAAAAAAAAAAAAAAAAAAGCAGCTATTCCATTATGATACAAAATTTCAAAATATAGTTGATCATTGTGCAAGTCAGCCAGCTTTTATGGACTACCTCCATGTAATCACTCATTATCTATCCCCATAATAGACTTTTTTATATATTGAATATTTTTTTAGCTTTTTTTTCCTTATCTTCATTTTTTAGCTTTTTTCTCCACTATTTTAAATTGCATCATTTTTACAATTCTCTATTGTTATGGTTTGGATCTTAAATGTCCCTCAAAAGTTCATGTGTGGAAGTCTTGGTCCCCAGGTGATGGTTCTATTGGGAGATGTTGGAAACTTCAGTAGGAGGTCCGGGCTAGTAGGATAAAATAGAACACTGGGAATGTGCTCTTGAAGAGTATATTGGGACCTTAACTCTTCTCTCTCTCTCTTTTCTCTTTTTCTCTCTGCTTCTCAGTGATCATGAGGTAAGCAGCTTTGCTCCACCATGCATTCCCCACCCTGATGTTCTGTTTCTCCACATGCCCAAAATAATGGAACCAAGAGACCACAGACTGAAACTTCTCAAACCATGAACCAAAATAAACATTTCTCATTTTAAATATTACCTCAGATATCGTGTCACAGTGACTGAAAGCTGACTAACACAGTTATGTTACATATTTCATTTTTACATCATTTCCATTATTGGGGGTATAAATTGTGTAAAGACTTGCAGAGCAGGTTTTGCTTGTTTGGTTTTGTTTAATCAGAACTGGGGACTTTGCTGAAAAAGTGCATTATCACAATGTTGATTTTGAAAATTTTGTGAGTTTATGTAAAGACTTCTTCAATAAATGAAGAGATGTCCTTTTTGTTAAAACATCTGCATTTGTGAAAGATAAAATTTCTTGAAATTTCTGCTTTTTTGGGTGACTGCATATGCACTGGTGACCCTTTTTTTTTTTTTTTTTTTTTTTTGGTGGTGATGAACCCAGGGTCACACTGGACAAGTGTTCTACTACTGAGCTACCTCCACAGCCTCCATTGTAAATTTTTTTTTTTTTTTTTTTTTTTGCGGTGCTGGGGTTTGAACCCAGAGGGCTTGTGGGTCCAAGGCAAGCTCTCTACCAACTGAGCTATATCCGCAGCCCTTATGTTGTAAATTTTGATTGACCCTGTCAAAAGACTCAGGTTGACCAGAAGTGACAGCACACCTCTATAATCCCAGTCAAGGCAGGAGGATTGCAAGTTCAAGGTCAGTTTTGGCAACTTAGTGAGACCCTGTCTGAAAATAAAAAAGGAAATGTAAAAAGGGCTAGGAATGTGACTCAGTGGTAGAGCACTTGCCTAGCATTGGTAAGGCCTTGGGTTCAGTGACCAGTACCTTCAAAAAAAGACCTGGATTGCCTCTCACAGTTATAAAGCTGGGTGCACATGATTACCAACCACAGTAGTATGTATTTATTCAGTTTGCTTTTTTTATCTATTTCCTTATGAATATGGTTTTTTTTTCTCATTATCCATAAGGCCATCATTAGCTTAACTGAGTGTTGAACAAAATATGCATGCTATTATTGCCTGTTTTGTTGTGTAAAGTGCCCTCTGTGGTGTTCTGTTGTATTTTGTATGTTTCTCAAGTAAATTCCTCTTTAAAATACAAACAAATGTTTCTTAAAAGAAATTTTAAAATTATCTTTTCCAGAATTGTATTTTCTGGATATTGATCTTCTGGGATTTCAACATTCAGTTGTTGAAATCTTCAGGTGTTGAGGATTGTTTTTCAGAAGTCTGGCTCAAATCCCTCCGACGGCACTTCCTCTCACCCTGCTGAGCGTGTGTTCTCTCCCCCATCTTCTACCACTGTGCTGTGGCATCCTTACTTGCAAATGCAAGTCCCTGATTCACCATGCCTGAATCCCTGGAGTCAGATGGACTTTCTCTGTCATTCAGCTCCTGAACAATCAAGAAGGCTCTTTTACATTCCTTTTCTAGAATGAATTTGGAAAAGAAATCTCCTGGGGCCTGGATGGAGAATACTGCTTGAGGAACATCATCCAGAACAGCATCGAGGCAGTTTCTAGAGCAGGGATCAGATCCTTAAAAAAAAAAAAAAAAAAAAAAAAAAATTATGATCAAATCACAAACATTTACAGTACAGTATTGTTAACTATATACACCTCCTTCTTGTATAGTAGATCTCCATAACTTTTTCATTTTGCTTGACTGGGATTCTGTTCCCATTGAACATCTTCCTATTTCCCCATCTCTACAACTCCTGGCAACCACCATTATATTTTATGAGTTTGATTCCCTTAGATACCTTAGATAAATGAAATCATGCAGCATTTGTGACTGGCTTATTTTCTTCAGCATAAGGTCTTCAAGGTTCATCCATACTGACATTTGACAGTATTTCCTTCTTTTTTAAAGGCTGAGTAATCTTCCATTGTATGTACATACCATATTTTCTTTATCCATTCACCCAACACTGGGCACTTAGGTTGTTTCCGCATTTTGACTACTGTGAATCATACAGCAATGAATGTGGGTGTGCAAAATACTTCAGGTCCTGATTTAAATTCTTTTGGATATACACCCAGAAGTGGGATTACTGGATCATAGGGTAGCTCTATTTTTAATCTTTTGAGGTAACTTCATGGTGTTACTTATAGTGGCTGCATCATTTTACAATCCTACCAATTGTGCACAAAGGTTTCTGATCTCTCCACATCCTCACCAACACTTGTTTTTTGCCTCTTTGATAGTAACCATCTTAATGGATGTGAGGTGATATCTCATTGTGGTTTAGATTTCCATATTTCTAATGATAAGTAATATTAAACATCTTTTCATGTGCTCATTGAACCATTTGTATATCTTCTTAGGAAAAATGTCTATTCATATCTCTTTTTTTGTCACAAATCTGAATCTTTATTGTTCTGAAATAAATGTTAAAAACATAACTTGAGGGCTTGGGATATAGCTCAGTTGATAGAGTGCTTGTCTCACAAGCACGAGGACCTGGGTTTAGTCCCCAGCATCGCAAAAAAAAAAAAAAAAAAGAGTGTTTAAAAATATTTTCTGGATATTACTTCATTATCCATTATGTGCTTTGCAAATATTTTCTCCCATTCCACAGGCTGTCTTTTCACTCTCGCCATTGCTTCCTCTGCTGTATAGAAGCTTTCAAATCTGATACTGTTTCACTTGTTTATTTTTGCTTTTCCATGCTTTTGGTGTTATATTCAAGAAAAAGTACTGCCCACTCTGGTGTTCTGAAGTTTTCTTCTCTGTTGCCTTCTAGGGATTTTATGACTTCAGTTTTTACATTCAGGCCTGTAATCCATTTTTTTAAGGATTTTTTAAAAATTTAATTTTAATTTTAATGTAATTTAATTTTGGGGGTACCAGACATTGAACCCAGGGGTGCTTAACCACTGAGTCATATCCCCAGCCCTTTTAAAAAAATATTTTATATAGAGACAGGGTCTCGCTAAGTTGCTCAGTGCCTCACTAATTTGCTGAGCTTGGGATCTTTCTGCCTCAGCCTCCTGAGCCACTGGGATTACAGATGTGCACTACCATGTCTGGCTGTAATCCATTTTATTTTTTATTTATTTATTTTTTAAAATAATTTTTAGTTGACAATAGACCTTTAATTAATTTATTTATATGCAGTGCTGAGGATCAAATCCAGGGCCTCACACATGCCAGGCAAGCTCCAGCCCCTGTAATCCATTTTAAATTTGCTTTTGTAAATGATGTACAGTAAGTGTCCATGTTCATTCTTTTGTATGTGGGTATCTAGTTATGCCAACACCATTTGTTGAAATGAGTATTCTTTACCCATTATTTAGTCTCACTGTCTTTGTAGAGGATTGTTTAGCTATATATGTGAGGGCTTATATATAGGCTATTTTGTTCCCTTGGTCTATAAAAGTCTGACTTTAGATCAATAACATACTATTTTGATTATTGCAGCCTTATAATATGTTTTGAAATGAGGAAGTGTGAAACCTCTAGTTTTCTTCATCTTTCTCAAAATGGTTCTTGGCTATTCAGGGTTCTTTGAGATTCCATATGAATTTTAGGATTTTTTTTTTTTCTACTTCTGCAAAGCATGCCATTAGCAGACTAGGGTTTCTTAATATAATAGTCTTAAAATCCTTGGATGGCATTCAGTGTGCTGAGGACTCCCTGAAACTGTGATTGTCTGCCTTTGAGCATTTTGCATTTTTATCTGCTCCCTGCTTAGACATGAGGGTTCTTAAAAGACTGCAAATGAGGCTCCTGATCACAAGTTCCACAAAAGTCAAGACTGATGGCCACGTGCCATTGATTTGTCATGACGCAAGGGGAAATCATGGATAGACATAAAATCCAGAGGATCTCATGGAATACAAATTGGGCTTTATTGTTACTTAATATTGCTGTGGTTAGATTTTTCAGTTAGCATCACTGATACCTTGGGGAATATATTTCTGTCTTAATCTGTACCTTTGTACAAGACTTTGCCATATAGAGAGTATTTACTGATCATTGCAATAGCAGTGTTTTGCCCTAAATGTCTGCTTTCATCAAAAACCTGTTCTCCTTTTCTGTTTGAGTCTCTAGTGTTATATTATCCTGGATGATCAGTCCCTCAGGAGTAGAAAGATATCATTTTTAACTGCTCTGCCTTTATTGCATTAGGTGTGGGATTCTGGTGATGAATTATTTTTCCTACATTTTCCCTGGTGGTATCCAAGTGGGCTGGGAGCAGCTTCACAATTTGCTGACACATTTTCCTTGGAATTTTGTGGTTTTGTTTGTTTGTTTTTGTTTTATGTTTTTGGTATAGGGGATGGGACCTAGGGCCTTGTGCATGCTAGACAAGAACTCTGACACTGAGCTACATTCCCAGCCCTTCAGCATCTTGAATTTTTAAACTGCTAATGGGACTACAGACTTCTAAAAAATAATTGTTAGGAAAAGGCAGGCATATTGGCACACACCTATAATCCCAGCTACTCAGGAGGATTGCAACCAGCCTCAGCAACTTTTCAAGATCTTGTCTCAAAATAAAAGATTCAAAAAGGGGGGACGCCCCTGCAGATATAGCTCAGTGGTAGGGCATCCCTAATTTCAATACCTAGTCCCCCCCAAAAAAAATAATAATAATAATAATTAGGGACTAGGGATGCAGCTCTGTGGTGGTGGTTGCCTAGCATATGCAAGGCCCTGGCTTGGTCCCCTGCACTGCAAGAACAATAAAAAAGAGACAGCTGAGGTCTTGCTATATTGCTCTGGCTGACCTCAAACTCCTGGGATCAAGCAATCCTCTGCCTCAGTCTCCTAAATAGCTGGTTAACTATGGTATTTGTCACCATGCTCCACTTATCATTTGGGTATGGTAAACACTTTCAGAATCCTTTCTTCTGGCTCTTTGAAATGTACAGTACCTTATGGATTATCTACAATCACCCTACTGTGCAATAGTACACCAAAATTTCTTTCTTCTATTTAACTGCAATTTATTACCCACTGATCAACCTTTCTCTATCTCTTCCTCTCTCCCCTGTGCATGGGTGCACGCTCACACACACACACACACACACACCTCTCCATGTGTATTTTTTGTTTGTTTGTTTGTTTGTTTTTGGTTTTTTTGTTTTGTTTTTTCTGTTACTGGGAATTGAACCCAGGGCTTTACAAAAGCCGCGCAGGTGCTCTACCACTGAAGTACATCCCAAGCCCTTTCTACTTTATTTTGAAACAGGGTCTCACTAAGCTGTTCAGGCAAGCCTTGAATTTGTGATCTTCTTGCCTCAGCCTCACAAGTAGTTGGGATTACAGACCTAGTTTGTTTGTTTGTTTTAAGATAAATGGGGTCTTGCTATGTTGCCCAGGCTTTCCTTGAACTCCTGGGCTCAAGGGATCTTCCTGCCTCAGCCTCCTGAATAGTTAGGATTAGAGGCATACACCTCTATGCCTGACTTTGTGCAAGTACTTCATATATACTGTTTTGTGTGAATAGTTTTTTCTGCTGTTTTTCTCTTGCTTTAATACTATGAACCAAAGCTTTTATAATTTATATATCATTATTTGTTGACTCTATAAATGGAGAAATGTGATTCCTAAGTTTTAAAATATATTGTCTAAAAATTAATTTTTATTTATTTAAAAATATTTAAAATATGTTTTAGATGACAATGGACCTTTAATTAATTAATTCATTAATTAATTTTTTTTTCCCCTCTACCAAAGTATACCTAGAGGGATTTTGAGGCTTGGAATGCCTGTAAATATCACTCAGTTGAGTTGTGTGCCACAGAGTAGAAAACTTCATCCTTTGTCCTTGTAAGTCTGTGTTCTCTCCAGGATTTCTTTTTCTTTTTTCTTTTGGTAGTAGGGATTGAACCCAGGGGCGCTTAACCATTGAGCTACATTCTCAGCCAATTTTTACGTTCTAGTTAGAGACAGGGTCATGCTAAGTTGCTTAGGACTTCACTAAGTTGCTGAGACTGGCTCTGGGCTTGCAATCCTCCTCCCTCAGCTTCCCTAGCCACAAGCCACGGGAATTACAGGCCTGCACCACCACACCTGGCTCTCCAGGATTTCTGTGAGCAGTTAAGAGTGCAAGGTGAGAAACTGAGCAGATTTGTATTTACATCCCCAATGCCTTATTCGTCTGCATGGATTGGATAATTCATTTCTTGCAACCTCAGTTTCTGGATCTGTAGAATGGAATTCTAATTAAAATAAGTTATACTCCATGTATGCATGTCAAAATATACTCTACTGTCATGTATTTTTTAAAAGAACAGGAGAAAAAAAAACACAACTAAAAAAAAAAAAAAAAAAAAAACAGGGAACCTATCTCAAAAGAAAATTAAAAGGTCTGGGGATGTAGTTCAGTGGTAGCACTTGCATAGCATGCAAGAGCCCTGGGTTCATTCCCTGGCACCACAAAAACAAGATAACCAAGATGACTAGAGAAACATCAACCTAAGGACTGGTTGTGAGCATCAAAAATACAATTACTCTGAACTAAGACTGAGTGAGGTTAAAAAAAAAGAAAAGAAAAAAATTTAGTGTGTAAAGGCCATATGTTTATATTGTATAACTATAGAAATGCAGGAGAATAGAGGAAGCATATGAAAGAAATAATTTTAACTGCTATCAGAAAAAGTGATGGTGGTTTGTCATTAATCTTAGACTATTTTATGTGCGAAATGGGATAAAGTAGATTATTAACAATGGGGATGTTCTAACAGGGCTTGGTGGTGCATGCCTATAATCCCAGGTATTTAGAGAAGAGAATACTGAGGCAGGAGGATTGTAAGTTAAAAGCCAGTTTTGCAATTTAGCCAGACCATGTCTCAAGAGGAAATAAAAAACAAATTCAAGAAGTGCTAGGATGTGGCTCAATGGTGGAGTATCCATGGGTTCCATCCTCAGTAATGCAAAACAAAACAAAAATACAAACAAACAAAAAAGTGACCTTCTAGCCAGGCACACCTGTAATCCCAGCTACACGGGAGGTTGAAGCAAGAGGATGACAAGTTTGAGGTCAACCTGGACAATTTAGCAAAATCCTGTCTCAAAATTTTTTTTTTTCCTTTTTCTTTCTTTTCGGTGCAGGGGATTGAATCCAGGGCCTCATGCATATGAGGTGAGCACTCTACCAACTGAATATATCCCCAGCCCTTGAAACTTTTTTTTTTAAAGAGCTAGGGAGACAGCTCAGTGATAGAGCACTTGCCTAGTGTGTAAGAGGCCCTGGGTTCAGTCCCAAGTACCCCCCCCCACACACACACACATACACCAAGTGTGATGTTCTGATTTTATCCTCCCCTGTGCCCCAAGTTGAGAACCAGGTGTTTGGGGAACATAAGAAAAGAGATGTAAGCCAGGTATGGTGGCCCACACACCTGTAATTCCAGTGACTCTGGAGGATGAGGCAGGAGGATCTCAAGTTTGAAACCAATCTCAGCAACTTAGCAAGGCTCTAAGCAACTTAGTGAAATCCTGTCTCCAAATAAAAAAGCAAAAAGGACTGGGGATGCAGCTTAGTGGTAAAGCAACCCTGGGTTAAATCTCCAGTACCAGTAAAAGAAAAGAGATAGAGGTTAAGTGAAACCCCTTGAATCCTTCATTCTTCTCACAAACCATGGCTGCCTTCCTCAGTCCCCCACACAGGGAAGCCTTTATGCTCTCACACCCAGAATGCTATGACTCCAATTTATTAAGATTTCCTTGTAGGATTTCCCTTTCTTTTCACTCTCCAGTTCTCACCCGAGTAGCCATGTTTCTGCCTGCTAGAGAAGGGTTGCAGTAACTCTTGACAACCTTCTAGCCCCTGATTCCACTTCCATCTCGTGGCCTGACTGCATTTTGTATGTGACTCTGTGTGTCTTTATATGAAATTTCCCTTGTCTGCTTAGGCTAACTTGAAAACTTGTTTCTCAAATCAATTTTTTGGAGGGTGCTGGGAGTCAAACCCAGGTCCTTGCTCATGTCATGCAAATACTTGACCCTTGGGCTATAGTCCCAGCTCTTCACCTGTTAATTTAGAAAGGATCTGACTGATTCTTACTGAAGTACAAACATGGCTAACAAAACTTCCTAAGATTAACAACCCCAACAAACACAGAAACCTCTTTTAATCCTGATTTTGAATTAGAAGCATCAGTAGGAACTCAGGAAATATTTTGTATGTATCAATTGATTAGTTGATGTATAGAACTATCTGTCCATCCTAGTTATGTCAACTAAAGATGACACAGAAACAATGACAAAACCAAGAGCAAGTAAAGTACCCAAATTGTAGTCTTGAAATTCCATTTCTTAGAAAAGAACTCAGAGCTTCTTAGAGAAATGGCTGACTCCATGTTTCCGGAGAAAGTGTAGAAGTTAAGCTGGGACACCTTGTTTTATCAGATAGCAAAGAAATATTCAGCCACCATGGGGTCATGTCAAAGACTCTGAAGCCAACTTTAAAAGGTTCCACCAGCCAAAGATGGGATCATTGTAACTTCAAAAAGGACAATAACTGTAGCTGATTAAAACCATTAGCTGCATTCAAATCTGAGTCCACATTGTTTTAAAAAGTCATCTTCAGAAAATGATATTCATTATCTTGTAAATCAGTAAATGAAGGAAAGAATCAAGCATTTGTCTTTCTGTTGAACTTTACCTCTAGGTAACCAAATAGAAGATTTTAAATGAAGTATCCCAATTAATTAAAAAAAAAGAAGATAGGGACTTGGGGTGTAGCTCAGTGGTAGAGCCCTTGCCTAGCATGCATGCCCTGACTTCAAGTCTCAGTATGGTTAAAAAAAGAAAGAAGGAAGGAAAGAAAGAAGGCAGAAAGAAAGAATAGAATATCACTATTTGCAAGCCCAGTGAATTAATCTAGGAATTGAGCATCGACAGCTACTGACATCATAAGACCTGAGATAACCAGATTTTATGTTCCTCCATGTCACCACCTGAAGCTTCAAGGAGCTGCCAATTTGCAGGAGAGGCAGAAGACAGACATGCATTTAAGAGAGCTGGGAAGATATGAGAAGTAAAACCCTGGAACACCAACGGAAGCAGTCCTCATTTATTTAGTGTTAATACATACCAGACATGTCCTGGCTTTTCACGTAGATCTCCCTTCATTTTCATAACAACCCCATGAAGGAGGTACAATTATCATGTTTATTTTACTGATAAGGAAAGTGAGGCACAGAAGGGGTGAGTAATTGTCCAAATACACACAGCAAAATTCTGGCCATCTGCCTCCAGGACCTCTCCCTTAAACTGGAGATTATGTTACTTCTCATTTTAAAAGCTGTATGCTTGCCTGGCGTTGGGAGGCTAAGGCAGGAGTTTCACAAATTTGAACCCACCCTCAGCAATTTAGCAAGGCCCTGAGCAACTTAGCGAGACCCTGTCCTAAAATAAAAAAATAAAAATAAAAATAAAATAAAAGGGCTGGGAATGTGGCTCATTGGCTAAATGCCCCTGGGTTCAATCCCTGGTACCAAAAAAAAAAAAAAAAAAAAAAGTGTGCTTTAAAAAAATATATAAGATCTAAGATAAAAATAGCAAGTGTTCTCATACACAAACACAAATTCTTAAAGTCCTAAATGTTGTTTAAGATGATATGTGCAAATGCTATTTCCCAATATTAAAACTGGGTTAGGGCTGGGGTTGTAGCTCAGTGGCGGAGTGCTTGTCTGGCATGCACAAGACTCTGAGTTTGACCACCAGAACTGAAAAGAAAAAAAAAAAAAAAGTGGTGGGGGAAAGATGAAATGGGACAGAAGAATTCAGTGGGATCCTGCCTCTAAATTTGTTTTGGTCCCCACCAACTACCACTCTTATTTCTTCTGAAAATGAAGGTGCTGTGAACAGAATCAATACTCCTTAGCATATGCCCCATAAAGGTATCTTGTTAGGAATCATAAGGTCCTGTGTTGACATGGAAGTTGTTAAGATAAAGAAAAACTCTGGAGGAAGCTTTGTGAAAACCAATGCAGGAAACTTGTGGGGTAGGGTACCTTTTCGCCATTTCTTTTTTTTAAGCTAGGGATTGAACCCAGGGGTGCTTTAACCACTGAGCCACATCCCCAGCATTTAAAAAAAAAATATTTTTATTTAGAGACAGGGTCTTGCTGAGTTGCTTTAGAACCTCGCTAAATTTCTAAGGCTGGCTTTGAACTCACAATTCTCCTGCTTCAGCTTCCTGAGCTGCTGGGATTACAAGTGTGCACCACCCTGCCCATGTGCACCGTCTGGTACAGGGTTTTGAACCCAGATGCACCTTGCCACTGAGCTACATCCCCAACACTTTTTATTTTGAGACAGGGTCTCACTAAATCATTGAGGGTAGCCTTGAACTTGGAATCCTCCTCTCTTCAGCCTAGAGTCACTTGGATTGCAGCTGTGGGCCACTGCGCCCATGGGCGTGTCTGTTTTCCAGCAACCCAACCAAGCAAACCCTATCACCCAGCACCTTGCTCAGGCTCCTGAGAGTGGGAAGAGCCCACTCTCACCTCACAGTCTCTCTCCCGCTCCTTCCTTCTCAGACCAAACCCTGAGCTAAAGCCACAAAATGTGGATTCTGTCTGCATGGGCCCCTGCTCTGGCAGCACCCCTTGTCCTCCTGAGGTCTTTCTCTCTCCTTCAATCCCAAGCAGGTTTCTGGAAGCATTTTCTATACCTGAAAGTGAATTAAATTTCCCAATTGCCTCTGGAAGGGCTATGAGCATTTACATTTATCTCCAATTCCAGTTAGAGAGATTCCTGATTTGCACCTGGAGAGTTTTGTGATTGTAATTTCTCACTGCCCCACCTCCCTGTTAGAGGATCCTTTCTGCAAGTCTCCATTCATCCCAGACGGGAGGCTGTGGTCTGCTCCTGTTAATGAGTGTCATTTGGTCTGGTCCACAGGCATATCCTGCCTTGGCCCACCTGCCCCATTAGTGGGAGATATTGGTAATCTCTGCCACCAGCTTTATTGAAACATAGTTGACAAATTAAAACTATATGTGTACAACATGATTTTGTTTCATTTTGTTTTGCGGTGCTGGGAATTGAACTCAGGGGGGCTATACCACTGAGCTACACCCCAACTCTTTTAATTATTTTGTTGTTGTTGTTTTGAGACAAGGACTCGCTAAGATGCAGAGGCTGTCCTTGAACGTGTGATTCTCTTTTCTCAACCTCCTAAGTTGCAGAGTTTACAGGCATACACAAGCACCACCCCGCCCGACCATTGTGTTTTGAGGTACATATGTCTAACCTTATACATTTATACACTGTGATTACCACAATCAAGCTAATTAACATATCCATCACCATATAGTTAACGTGTGTGGGGTAAGAACATTTCAGATTTGCTCTCTTAGCAAATTTCAAGTGTACAATATGTTATTATTAACTATAGTTACTGTGTTGTATGTTAAAGACATAGGTATTTATTAGAGTGACTCCATGGCAGATATTTTGGCAGCCCCAGTGTCTTTCTTAAACCCATCAAGGAGCTCATGAGTGGGAAGACGCAAGCACCAGATGTCTGAACATAGATAACTGTCACTGTCAACCATCTCTGCAAACGCTTCCCTTTAACATATGCGTGGTCTAGGAATAAACCCGTTTCAAGTGCGCCTGAAGCCGTTTTTAAGAAAGTACCAATGTTCTCCTTGTGCAGCATATCTGCTGTCAGCGTGACGTGCTGTCCAGGTACTTGCCTTAATGAACACCAATTTGAAAGTTTCAAACACTCTCTATTCTCCTGACACATATTTCAACTTTTCAGGACTTGCTTCTTTCCAGGTAAAAAGGGTAAAATAGGAGAAGGGGAACCTGCCACTAAAACGGAGACTTCAGGTGTCGGATATTAGGATTAAATTTTCAGAATATGCATAAATATCAGAAAAATGTGCTGACTTCCAGTAAGTACCAAGTGAATGTTGTCAATGTCTTCAGTAGGGTCAAAATGTCTGAAGTTCGAGATCCAGAATGACTGAAATGACACCCTGCTTCTGACATCAGGCATCAAAGCTGTAGGTTTTAGTTTGTTCAGTCCCCCACTCCCTGCTTCCCCTGCGTTTCCATTTGTCCACTGCATGAAAGCCACAAGCCTGTGTTTCCATGGCAGACCTTTCCTCTTGGCCTTAAGGTGGCCTCAGTGCTTGCTGTTCGCAGTGTTACAGCTATGGTGGTGAGATCTGGGGGCTGATTCATGCTGTGAGTCAGGAATGCATACACCCCCTCACTGTGGTGAGACCCTTTCGGCCACTTCCTGCTCCTAGAAGATCAATGGGCTTAAAAGCCCCCCACCCCGTAATTGTCTACTGAACCATCAGCACATACAGATCATGCTGTTTAGGTTTACAGGTGCATACCCAAAATGAAGAACATTTGTCTCATTGCAGCTGTGATGTATGCAGCAATCCCTCCAGAATCAGTGCGCCACAGATTCATTAAGGGGATACCAATTCTGTTTTAGTAGGTGGGTTTCCCGTTGACAAATGACGGCTCTCTTTTCATTGAAATATGACACTTGCTTCAGTGAATTCTAATGCAAAGGTTTCAGCATCACAATTGCCTACTCTAACAGAATAACCAAAGCTTCCAGAAAGAGTTGTTTATACTCATTGTCCCCACTTCTGAACTTTCTATTCATTCTTTGACATCGGCCCCATCGCTCCTAGAAAAATCTTTCCCTGTGGTCATCAATGACCTGTGGCTCACTAGATCCTGTGGGCACCTGCATGCTTCCCTCAAACTCCCATATACACATCATTCTGTGGACCATACACTTTGCTGAATCATCCACCTCTCTTAGCTTTCTGAACAGCCCCCTCTACTGGTGTTCCCTCTCACTCTGACCCCTACTCCTTTGGCTTTTTTCTAGGGTTCACCTGGGTTACTGGATGTTGAGGCAGAAGATTTTTCCTTGGAGCTGGCATGGCGGCACATGCCTGTAGTCCCAGAGTCAAAATAAAATAAAAATTTTTTTAAAAAGGCTGGGGATGTAACTCAGTGGCAAAGTGTCCCTGGGTTCTATCTGTTCTATCCCCAGTACCAAAAAAAAAAAAAAAAAAAAAATCTTTGCTGGGCCCCTTTCTCTTCTTGCAGCGCACGCAGTCTCATTCACGCCTCGTGCTTCAAGTACATATATGCCAATGATCTCAACACAGACCTCAAGCCCAGGCCTCTTCCTCCAAGTAGATTCATGTATCCAACTGCTACGTAACTCGCCATTTAGAGGTCTCAAAGGTACTTCCACCTCAACATGTTTCAAACTCATTGCTTTTCCCCAAGGAAAAGAAGGAGTGGGAAAAGGAAGAAAAGGAAAGAAGGGGGTGAGGAGGGATGCAGGGAAACAGAAAATAAAACAATGAGCAAACTTTGCTTTTTTTTTTTTTTTTTTCTGGGAATTGAACCCAGGAGCACTTAAACACTGAGCCACATCCCCAGCCCTTTATATTTTTTATTTTGAGACGGTGTCTCACTAAGTTGCTTAGGGCCTCACTAAGTTGCTGAGGTTGGTTTTAAACTTATGCTCCTCCTGCCTCAACCTTCCAAGCCACTGGGATTACAGGTGTGCGCCACGGTACCTGGCAAGCTTTGCCTTTTGTGCTCTGTGTGTCAGAGTGAAACTGACCATCACTTGTACAGTCCCATAGGCCACAGACTTCTGAATCTTGCCTAACTCCTTTTTCTCCAGGCAATCATTGATCTTTTTGTTTTGCCTCCAAAATGCCTCCACTTCCCTATCTCCACTCCATCCCCCAAGTGCCACACAGCGGAGGTGATGACTAAGGTCTTCTATCTGAACACTCCAGTAGCCTTCTTTCTATCTCCCTAAATCTCCATTGTACACATTCCAACCCAACTCTCTTACCTCTTCCAACAGTTTCCCTTCTGCCTTGGGATAAAGACCTGCATACTCAGGTTTTTACCATGCCATACTCAGGTCTTCATCATGACAAAGCCATAGACCCTCATGGTTCAGTACATCTTCCTCTCCATCCTCCATTTTCTTGAATACTTTCTGCAGTCATATAGGACTTCTGGTCCTCAGTTACCCCTGCTTCACTGCTGCTCCCCCTGTCTGAAATGCTCTCTCTCCCGTCTCTCCTCAGTTTGCCTAGTTAACACCTTCTTGCTCTTTAGAGCTTCTCACCTGTTATTTTCTCAGGGAGACTCCCTGACCTTTTATAGTAAGTCCATGTATTAGCCTGTCATAAGCTCTCGTGATGAGATGTACCCCATTTTTATGGCCCCCTGCTTGTGAGCTATTGCATATCTTCAGTATAATTATTTAATGCTGTTTCTCCATTATCTAACAAGTTTCATGAGGATAGGAACTATAACCTGGCACAATGGTGCACTCCTGTAATCCTAGCTATTGGGGAGGTTGAAATAGAAGGATCACAAGTTTGAGGCCAGCCTCTGCAATTTAGTGAGACTCTGTCTCAAAATAATAATAATAATGACAATAATAATAATAACTGAGGATGTAGTTCAGTGGTAGAATGCTCCTGGCTTTAAACACCAGTGTCTAATTCTGCCTACCCTTTTTTATACTTAGTTTAGTTAGGGAGACTTAGCTATTGCAAACACTAAAATGTTACCTGTTAACAATAGGAGTGACTTTAACATTTTTCTTTTCTTTTTTTTTATTTTTCTTTAAAATGGTTCTATTTATCTATTATTATTATTATTCTATTTTATTTATTTATTTATTTATTTTGCAGTACTGGGGATTAAACTCGGGGCCTTGCCCGTGTTAGGCAAGCCTTTACTACTGAGCTTTTTTTAAACTTTATTTTCAGACAGGGTCTCACTAAGTTGCCAAGGCTGACATTGAACTTGAGATCCTCTCGATCCTCTTGCCTCAGTCACCCCCAATCCAGATACACGTGACTTCTCATGTTCTTTCTCTCTTTCTCTTTTTTTTTTTTTGGTACTAAGGATTGAACCTAGAGGTGCTCAACCACTGAGCCACATACTCAGCACTTTTTTATATTTTATTTAGAGACAGGGTCTCACAGAGTTGCGTAGGGCCTTGCTAAGTTGCTGAGGCTGGCTTTGAACTTGGGATCCTCCCGCCTCAGCTTCCTGAGCTGCAGATATTACAGGCATGTGCCAGCACGCCCAGCTTCTCATGTTCTTTTGACAGATGATTCATTAGAGAGTAGATCTACAGAAGGATGGGACTGGTGGGGACCCAAAGAGTTGGAGCCCACAGTAAGTGATGCTTCTGAAGTTCAACATATTATTTATGTCATAATTGTGCTTAGTGGTGATTATACTTGTTATTCGTGTGTGCTGCTGAAAATGTCCCTTAAGAGCCTGCCACTTGTTTGAGAGGAATGGGAGCCATGTTGACCACGTGTACCTCCCAATCTGGACACTTTTCAATATGTCTCATTGTGTTTTCAGAACCTGAAAACCTGGAGGTGAGTTATTCAGCATGACACATGGCAGCAATCTCTAATGACAAGCCCCCAACACATTGGAGTCACTGGGTGAGACCTCAGCCCCCAAGCCATTTCTGCCACTAAGTTGACTCCACTTACTGTCAGTCGAAGCTGCTCTTCCTTCTACCACTCTCTGTAGCTGACATTTTCTTACTGCTCTAGCCACTCACTGCCAAAAAGAGACCAGGGTCACTGCCCTGACTCCTGTGACATTCAACTGCAGCTGCCATCCCTGTCAATGCAAGGAGAGGGAGGGATGGCTCCTCCACTGTCACCAAGCCAGCTCTTTTGAATCTGGGCCAAGCAGGAACAGTGTAGCCTGTGAGCTGAACATTAGGGAGTCCCTGTGGAGAGTGTTCCACTGCCCAACCCTCCTCTGCCCTAGGAGGCCCGGTTGCCCACCCAGCTTGTTTCTCTCAGTTTAAGGTGGCACTTTTCTACCTTAATAAAGGAGAGTTGTTTTGGACTCCTCACAGACCAACCTCGAATCCCAGCACCCGCTCTTCCATCTCCCCAGGTCACACAGTGGAATGTCTTTTAAAGGATATTCTTGGGTGAGGGGTGCAGCTCAGGGCAGAGTGCTTGCCTGGCATGCATGAGGCCCTGGCTTCAATTCCCAGCCCCACAAAAATCAGGTGTTCTTGATGTCTAGCTCCATTGTCTCGGACCCTGGAGTGACCCTGACATGATCCCTCTGCCGAGACTTCTCCCCTGTCCACCAATCTGTCATGTAAGTGCGCGCCTCCTCAGCTCTGCTGTTACTCTCTCAGGGCAGCCTCCTCTGACTTGCAGGCCACATCAGATCTTTCTTCTGTTTGCTGCCTGATCACTATGTCCCTCTTCTCTGTAGCTCTTACTACAGTTTGTAATTCTATATTTGATTTACATCTACATCCCCCTCTAGAAGATAAGGTCAGATAAGGTTGTTTTTGTTATTTTGTTTTCCTTGCACCCCCAGCACCCTGCACAACATCTGGTCCAATAGATATTTGTTGAATGACTGAATGAACTATGATTCACTTTACTCTGCGACAATCTTTTGAGAACTTGTCTTTGGGTAAGCCCATTTCTCTACAAAGACAAGTAAAACACTTTGGGGGACAGTCACTAACCAGTGGTCATTGTACCTGTGAGCATCATAGTATTTCTACTTGGGGGTTCGATACTGCAACCACATATTTTATTAAAGTATTTCTCCTTCAAGGTGGTAAAAAACACTCTGTTACTGGCTCCTGGACAGTCAAACCTGGCTCTGAGGGAAGAGATCATGTTACAACACTACAGATAAGTGAGGACGCCAGTCAGGGAGGAGGCTTGAGGACTCCCAGCTCTTGCTTAGGGGGACATCCTACTTTCTCCCCTTCAGTTTGGCAGACTGCAGAGGGCTTGAAGAAGAGAGGTGAACAGAGCCAGGACCCACTGGCTATCCCTGAGGTCATGAGGTGGCTCTTTGGAGGTGTCTCAGAATGGGACTATGTGGTTTGACTTCTAACACTTCTGGGTTTGCTTTGTGGTTCGTTATGTCATCACACCCTGTGCTGTTGAAAGATGACAATAATATGCTGGGTCAAAAGATGAATCGACACATCTGTGATGTGGAGGGATAACTTGGACTTGGAACAATCATCCAGGTCACTGGTTCTTAGTAAAAGTCACACATCAAGAATGGACCTCAGGCTGGAGCTGTAGTTCAGTGGCAGAGTGCTTGCCTGGCACGTGTGAGGCACTGGGTTCCATCCTCAGCACCACATAAAAATAAACAAATAAAATAAAGGCATGCTGTCCTTCTACAACTACACAGAAAAAAAAGAAAAAAAAAAAAAAAAAAAGAATGAACTTCATGGGTTTGGTTGTGGCTCAGTGATAGAGCCACCTAGTATGTGTGAGGCACTGGGTTTGAATCTGAGCACCACATAAAAAAAATAAAGATATTACATCTACTTACAGCTAAAATCATTAAAAAAAAAAAAAAAAAAGAATGAACCTCGTGCAGTGGAAGAAGGAATGGAGTCCTGGGAAGCAAAGCAGGAAGGTGAAAAGAGCATGGGCTAGTTGTCCAGGTAAGGACCATTTCCTCCTATGGGGGAGGGTTCCATGTCCCGTGTAAATGAGGGGAAGTTTCTGTCAGAGGATGATGGTGCTGGTTACAAATCAAATAATTATTAATTAACTTATGTAATCAATAAACTCACAAGATCCAATACTCTTCAAATCGAAGCAGGTGGGGGATCGGGCCATACCAGATCTGGCCTCCAACAACAAAATGGAGAAGCCCAACTTCGCCTTTATTTATAGTAACACAGGTAAAGGGACCCCGGCCAGGAAGGGCTTCTTCTGTGAGGAACAGGATGGGGTGGAGTTAGGGAAGTCATTTGCTTAGAGAATTAGCATATCCTCAGGGGTGAACCACTCTGTACAGGGCCACTTACTCCTCTGCTGTCTGAAACAGTCTCCCATGACTGCCAGTTCCTGGGAGTCAGACCTCTGTATGTGCCTGATGTGGATGGCTCCCCACACCCTCCAGTGGAACACTTGCCATCAGTGGGTGCTATGCTGAGCTCTTTGAAGTATCACCTCACCTAATCCCACAGTAGCCCATGAGCGTTCTTATTATCACCAGTTTTCAGATCATGAAACCAAGTATCAGTAAAACAAATGTGCCCAGGTAACACAGCTAGTGAATATCAGAGCCAGGATTTGAAGCCAGTTCCATTTGACTCCACATGGACCCACTTAACTCTGGCATATACTGGCCATCAGGAAAGTTGGGTTTGAGCTCTGGCTCTTCTATTGCAGCTCTATGTCTTGGGGTCACTTCTATAAAAATTTTATTACCTGTCAAATGTGACTTTTTAATACCAGTGGCGGAGGGTGTCTATGAAGATACAATGAGACCATGTGGATGAAGTTTCTAGAACTGTGTTGTCTAATGCAGCAGCCACTGACCACATGTACCCACTGTACTTGGAATGTGGTCGGTTTGAATAAGATGTGCTATAGGTGCAAAATATGAACTAGATTTTTGAAGACTGAGAATGAAACAGGAATGTAAAATATCAATATTTTTTCATATTGAATATACGTTGAAATGATAATAGTTTTGGTATATTGGATTAAATAAAATATATGACTAAAATTAATTTCATGTGTTTCTCCTTTACTTTTTTAACATGGCTATTGGAAATTTAAGATTACATATGTGACATTATATTTGTATTGCACAGCACTGCCCTAGAGGACTATAAACATGATATATTATTGTTATGGTAATTTCATTCAGAACAGTATTCCATTTTGCCTCTGAGGTCAGCACCTAGACAGAGTCTGACATAGAATGAGTCTCCATTTTTCTATAAATATAAATTTTAATGAATTTTTCAAAAAACTGTAGGTTTTCATCTTTTGAATCTATTCTTTCTGATTTGTGTTTTATTGTTGTTTTTCAAAAAGAAGTAAAGGGAAGTTTCTATGTCTGGAGAAATTAACCCGCTATAAATATATACATGACAATTGAAAACATTCTGACCCAAGTGGTTTTTTTTCCTGTTTAAGACAAGCCATGTTGCTCAGGCTAGACTCAAGCAGATCCTCTGGCTCAGTCTTCCAAGACTACAGGTGGACACCGCCACAGCTTCTTTTCATTTTTGCAATGCTGGGCCTCAAACCCAGGGCCTCACACGTGGGAGGCAAGTGCTCTACCACTGAGCTACATCCCCATCCCTGACCCAGATGCCTTATTACGTTAATTAGAGAGTGAGCTGCATCCCACAGAGCATTGCAATCACTTTTCCCTTATACATGGAGGAAAAATCCCTTTGTGCCCCTTCAATTACTTATCAAATGTTACATTTCAATTCATAATCATGTCTAGATCATTGCAATTGTTTCAAACCATTGTCTATGAAAACATATCATTTTAACACTTGCCTAAATTTCATATTCATTTCTTTCTTTCTTTTTTTTTTTTTTTTTCTTTATTTTCTTCAACTTGTTACTTTTGAGCCATCATTGTAGCCTAGATTATTTGGGATCTTGATTTTCTCATTGAATCTCATGCTATCCCTTTTAGCTTTGAGTTTGTCTGCAAATTCCTCTTTAGACCCTATTGTTCATTCAGGTTATTAAATACTAAAAGAATGTATGACTAAAAACAGAGCAGTCAACTAAATGATAACCTCTGTAAGAGCAGAAGGATCAAACATATAGCTGAACTAGAAGACTGATCTCTTTTTCACACTGAAGTTATATTCCAGAAAAATCCAAGTCATGAAAGGATTTTTGTTTTAGTTAGGGTAGCACTAATCATTATAACACACAGACCCCAGAGATTTTTCACAGTGAAATTTTATTTCTCCTTCCCATAAGAGTTCCTTGCTAATGTTCCTCGTCAGTAGGTCAATAGGTCTTCCCTCCTTCTAGTAAATCAGGCTTAGATGATTCCTCCATCACGGGACTCTGCCATCTCCTAAGGCTTTGTCATCCTCTGGAGTCAACCAGCAAAGAGAGCACTTGAAGAAGGCACCCACCTTTTTAGAACTGGCCTGAAAAACGTACACCATTAGTTATACTTACATTCCATCATTATGTATTTGTTGCACAAACGAACCTAGACATAAGGGAAGCTGCAAATACAGTTGCTGGATGAGAAGCCTCTTCCCAGCAACACACACTACTATGAAAGGAGAACAAGTGGCCTGATACATAGCTCTCCACCTCTGCTACAACAAATAAATGGAAATTATTTTCATAAGGATGAAGGCAAAATGTTGGGATGTGTTACCAGACTTTGCCATCTAACACTACCCATTATCACTACCCCCAAAATAGCACTAAAGAGTTTGGGTCATGCATAACTCAGTGGTAAAGAATGTGCTTTGCATGCATGAGGCCATGGATTCAATCCCCAGTACTTAAACAAGTAAATAGCACTAAAAATACACTGCATACAATAAGATTTGGGTAATCACTTATTTTGCAGCAGAGGCAATAATCAGAAAATCTACCCCCAAGATGGAGTAAGTTGGGCAAAGGGAGATGAAGAGGGAGAGCCAAGAAGGCCGATATCCACCTCTGCTCACTCCACTAGTGGGGCAGATGGAGTAAGAGGGCATGGTGATTCAGTGTTGGGGTGGCTGTAGTCTAGTCTCCTTTACATTGTTCTTCAAGTTCTCAAAGTGAGTGTCAACTATTTTCCTTTTTTTTTTTTCTGTACTGCAGATTGAACTCAGAGCCTGTGCATACTAAGCAAATGCTCTACTACTGAGCCATATCCTCAGTCCTACTCTTTTAATTTTTTTCCCTCTCTTTTAATTTTATTAACAAAAATCACATGGTTACTCATATTGCTCTCCCTCAAAGTTTTCAGTTGACTTACCAGCTAAATACCTTGAAAAAATGGTCTAGTACCCAAGTTATCCTATAAATATGTGCAACATTATGTAAAATGTTAAAGGGTAAAACAAATAATGACCCCTCAATTTCTTTATATTCCTCACAGTGGCTGGCAATGCCTTGCCACCGTAGGCACCTGCTAAATATGCATTGATTTTTGATGGATTAAGGTGAATCTGGAATTTGTTATGATTGTGCCTTACCTGAATATTATGTTCTAAAATATTTATTTTAATAGCCTTATATATATTATAAGCATCAATCCTTTTCAAGGATGTTCTTTCTTTGATGTGAAAGATGTACATTCTACAAAAATGTACCCTAAGATGAGAATTCCCCATGTCTTTAGTGCTAGAGCTGCTATGCAGTTCTAAACATGGTTATTAGTCAAAGTACTAAATTTCTGTTCTTTGTGTTAATTAGAACATAATTAATAAAAGTGTCTAAAAATATCTGAATATGGACATTAATTTGATTAAAAGAACAGTAGTTTTTACCAGGCACTGTGGCACATGCCTGTAATCTCAGCTACTCAGTAGGTTGAAGCAGGAAGATCACAAGTTCAAGGCCAGCCTCAGCAATTTAGCAAGATCCTGTCTCAAAATTAAAAGAATTTAAAAGGCTGGAGATATAGTTTAGTGGTAGAGGGTCCCTGGGTTCAATTCCCAGTACAGGGGGGAAAAAAAAAACCAACCATTTTGATCATAGAACACTTATTTATATTGTGTATTAATTGGAGCATCAGCATCACATAACTAATGCCTTGTTTTTGTAGTCTTATCAAAATATGTTTTGGGGCTGGGAATGGAGCACAGTGGTAGAGCACTTGCCTAATATGCATGAGGCCCTGGGTTCAACCCCAAGTACTGCAAAAAACAAAAAACAAAAAACAAAAAAAAAAAAAATTCTGTTGTTTTTATAAGCTCAATTTCCTCCCTCCAAATGGGGAGATCTTTCTATCTATAACTAAATTCCAGCAGACACACAGGAAAAGAATAATATGCTTAACCACATTAAAAAAAAATTCCTAGATAGCAAGAATACTAAAAACAAAATCAAAAGACAATGTAAAATTTGGGGAAATATTTGTAACTGTCACAGAAAGCTAACCTGTTTAAATGGAGAATTCTTAGAAATAAACAAAACCAAACCCCAAAATTGATAGCACAATTTTAAAAAATGAGCAAAGGCTCTAAAAGATCAGACATAGAAAAGAAGTGCAATGAGCTTTAAATATATGAAAAATTGTCCAACCTCATTTACAAGATAAATAAATGTAAATGAAAACTACACCAAAAATATTTTTCACTAAGAGTTTGGGAAAACCTAAATCTTTGATAACACTCCTTTGGCTAGAGTATGAGGAAAAATAGGAGGGTAAAATGGGACAATCTCTGCAGAGAGTAATCTGACAGTATCTGTCAAAAGTGAAAAACACGTCCTACCCAGCATATTCCACTTCTAGGAATTTACCTTAAGGATATAATTTGCTTGCAAAATAACATGTATAATAGGTTATTCATTGCATTATGGTTTATAATAGCAAAAACATTGGAAACAACCTAAATGTCCATGGAAAAGAGACTGGATAATTAATTTATGGTTCATTCATAAATTAGAAAGCTCTCTGTGAGCTGATATGGAAGGATCTTCAAGATATATTAAGAGCAGCACAGAGCTGTATGCCTTTGTCTCAGTAACTTGGGAGACTGAGGCAGGAGGATCTCAAGTTGCAGGCCAGCCTCAGCGTGTTAGCAGGACCTTTGGCAACTTATTGAGACCCTGTCTCAAAATAAAATTTTGAAAAGGGCCTGTGGCATAGCTCAGTGGTAGAGGGATTGCCTAGCATGTGTGAGGCCTTGGGTCCATTCTCAGTATCCAAAATTAAAATAAAATAAAAGGAAAAAGGGGAGATCAGTCCTTCATACACACTTGTTGGTGCATGAAGAAAGTCTAAGTTCACACTACTAACAGGGGAGGAAAGCAGATGGGAACCTGTGACTGAGAGGTTGCTTTAGGAGGGAGACTTGTGAAAATGTTTCATATATTTTCTCTTTCAACCTTGTTACTTATTGTCTATTCAAACAGGTAAAAAAAAAAAAAATTTTTTTTTTTTTTTTTTTTTTGGCTGTGCTGGTGATTGAACCCAAGGCCTTGTGCTTGAGGCAAGGGCTCTACCAATTGAGCCATATCCCCAGCCCCAAACAGGTAAATTTCTGAACTTTTAATTCAGCTTCCACAGGATGATGATGGTCTTAGGAAAGTGAGTTTACATGACCAGTGATATAATTGCATGCCACAGATGGTCTCCTTAGGGAACACTAATAAATTTTTTGTCCTGTCTCCCCAGTGAAATTGCCAGCCTTGGCTTCTTTTGGAGCTTCAACAGTGTTTAATTTGGGAACCCAGTGGCTACCTTAGTCCAACTGGTGGATTGATTAGACTTCCCAGGTTTTCATCCCCTTTTACCATGAGCGCTTATTATTTCCACTACTTCCTTTCAAGAAATCAAAAATATTAGAGCAAAAGGACAAGTAAGATAGAAAGTCACAAGGTTGTTAGGTAAACTGGGCCTCCTAAGAGTGTATATCTTCAGGTTTTTAAAACAGGCAGTTTCCAGTTTCCATATTATTGATGAAAATGTGTTTGTTTCCTATTCAATTACCCATTGTATGTTAGATGGCATTTTCTGGTTCAAATGGTTGTCTGTGTAAAATACTAACATTTAAAAAAATCTATTTCTCCATTCCTGTCTCAACGTGTTCAAGTCTATGGTTAGAATCTGCGAGTTGGTGCCATACATTGGAACCAAAGGATACTTCACGGCAAAAATGTGATCTCGTTTCTCCATGTGAGCAGCTTCCTAAAAAAAGCACTAAGAGGAGAAAAAAGAAAAAGACTGTAAGAGTCCGGTGCGTGCCATTGTTATTCGCTGGGGTCTGTCGCAGGGAGTAGGCGTCTGAGCCACTCCCGCCAAGGCCAGAGCCCCCACCTCCTCGTCTCCCAACCAAGAGATGCAAACCAGCCTCTGAGACTGGGAGTGGGTCCCCCTGCAGGATCCGCAGAGAACTGCCCTGGACAAAGCTTTCCAGCCGCGTGTTTCCAGGGAGCCAGGAGTAAAGGGCAACTTACTAAGACGCCCTCCTGCTCACCGCTTCTTGATGCAGAAGTCTGGGTTTCTAACAGTGGCAGGCCAGGGGTCTTGAGAAGGTAGCGAGCAGGGGCTGAACCCCAGGGCTCAGCCTGGACAACGCTGTGTCCTTATTGCATATGGGGTTCCTCCCCTAGGACAAGTTTGCCTACCCTGGGTTTAGCATCTCTTCCTTTCCACCTAGCAGCGTCCCCTCTTTCTAATTTATTCCCACCTAAAGAGACTTGAGGACACATGTGCTTGGGCAAATTATTCCGGGGCAATCAATTAACCTGGCTAGGTCTCCGTTTCTCCTTTTGAATAATAATTCTATGCTTAACAATCCCTTTGGAAAAGTATTTGGTAGTATCTTATGAAGTTAAAAATATACTTACTCTATGCCTGGGAATTCGACTTCTAAATATTTACCCAAAAGAAATTAAAATCTACATCCACCAAAATACTTGATACCCAAAATAACCAAAGACAAGAAACAACCCAATTCGTTGTGTAAGGAATAACACGTTATGATATAGTCAAACAATGGAAAGCTACTCAGCAATAAGAGGGAATAAATTACTAATACATACTATAGAATAAGTGAATCTCAAAAGCCTTATACTAAAGAATACTAGTCTACAATTTTTCTAGGAAAAAAAAAAAAAAAAACTAAGGCATTAGGAATCAGAACAGTGGTTTCTTTAGATGAACTTTCTGGAGTGATGGAAAAGTTTTGTATCTTGGTCGTGGTGGTTAGTTTTATTACATACATTTATCAAAACTCATAAAATTGTACTTTAACATTTTTATGTATAGCCATGGTGACACACGCCTGAAATTCCAGCAACTCGGCAGGCAGAGGCAGGCGAATTGCAATTTCCAGGCCAGCCTCAGCAACTTAGCAAGTCTCTGACTCAAAATAAAAAATTAAAACGTCTGGAAAAGTAGATCAGAGGTAGAACACACCTATGTTCAATTCCCAGTATCATGCACACAAAAAATGTACATGTATATTAAATCTCAATTTTAAAATATCTTTGAAAAATAATAGTACCTACTTCATAGGTTGTTGTAATCATCGAGTTAATAAATATTTAGAGCAGTGCCTGCCACATGGATACTGCAAGTATTTTACAGCACTCTAAGAAGATACAGTAGTATTTTTATAGCTCTTATATGTATGTATATATAATAATATTTATAATTAGTCCAACATCTGAGGGAAAGACTCATATTTAAAGTACTATATGTCTGAATTTTCCATAAAGGGAATTTACAATGGGGAAGGAGAAATCACTGTACCACTGTCCCACCCTCATAGGGGATTGTGAAGTTCAAATGGGGTCATACACCTCAGCTATGTATGTTTGATTAATGCAACATAATACAAGTTGGATAGTTGTCATATGATTTAACTTCCTGACAAACATTGCTATAGCTGAGAAACATTGCTTAAGGTCCAGATGCCAAAGAAGCACAGAATGTAGCAAGGGACATCACACATTCATGGGACCTAGAAGCCATATATGCAACAATTCTCTCATAAATACTCATAGATATCACAGCAGATGTGGTTCTTCAAACTGGTCCTCGCAGAGGTAACTTAGAAAAAAAAAAAAAAAGAGCTTGACTGCCTGGGTTTGAATGCTGGTTCTGTCAATTATTACATGTGATGTTGAAGAAGTTACTTCACCTTTGTAAGCCTATTCCCTCATCTGAAAAATGGGACTAATGTCTAGTCTACCTCATGAAGACTTCTGGAGGATTTGGACAAGAGATGGTGTATGTTTCAGAAATAAAAGCTTACAGGACTGGAGATAAAGGGTAGAGTGCTTGCCTAGTATGTGGGACAGCCTGGGTTCAATTCCAAGCACAACAACAACAACAATCAAAAAAAGAAAAAGAAAGAAAGAGAGAGAGAGAAAAGAAAAGGAAAGGAAAGAAGAAATAGAAATAAATAAAAAGTTATCAGTTTTGTAAAGGCAGGATAATCTGGAGGCCCAGAGGAAGATCCTGGAGGGAATGCCTAAGACTGGGCAAGATTCAGAGGCTGTTCAGAGGAAGGATTCATGAGAAACAGCCATAAAGGCAAAAGGGGAAAATATAGGATGTCTAGCACAATGAAATGCTGCACCCTGTACTGCATGTTTAAAATCTCCTCTTCCTTTGTTCTTCTGTATAAGCCTTCAATAAAATCCACATGATTCACTAAAGCTCTTGTGTAAGTAGTTTCTGAGTAGGAATGGGAGAATTGCTAAGTCCTACTTCCAGGGGGCAAAGGCAGGTTGCAAACACCCACATCTGGCTTACCTATGAATGTCCTGGGCTTAGGGTATGTGCTTAATAAATGACAGACATTTTATGTCGTGTTAGTTGTGCAGACATTCTGGCAAAGGAACCCGCCTCATTCCAGCTATGGGCTCATGTCAGTGACCCAGCACAGTGTTTCTATAACAACAAGGCGGCCTTTGCCGCCTTCGTGTGGTTGCTCGTGAGGTGGTTATGGTGGGCTCCAGTTCTGCCCTGTCTGTGGACCCACAAATCTTTCTCCTTTGGACGTAAATGGTTCCCTCCCACTCTCCACTCAGTTTTATGCTGTCTTAGGCGCTGGACAGTGAGCAGCGTCTCAGTTGTTCTGCCCAGTGGCGGCCTGGTGTGAATCTCTCGCGTGCTTCCTCACCCACGCCACGCAGGTCCAGGGCTCGCCTCTGGGAATCTGGCCACAGTGGCCTATAGCCCAGCGGGTGACAAGACCTGGGCTCTCCGCTTGACTTCGGCATTAACCCGAGCTCATAGGTGGCCCGGAGTCTTTCCTCACTGCGTGCCCTCTGTGCGCGTTTCTGGCTTCACGCCAACCAGCAGCCCTGTACGAGCCGCAGAGTGCACAAGGGCCCAGCGCTCTCTCCAGGGACGGGTTCAGGGTCAAGGTCTCGGCTCTGTGGACTCGCTGCGCCGCCCCCTGGCGCTGAGCCTGCGGGAGCGTGCGGGCCTCTCAAGCGCGAATCTCGCGCAGCCGGTTCCGCCAACGATGACAGGGCGGAGACTGGGCGCCGGTGTGGACCTCCGGGCCGGGAGAGGCTGAGACCCGCGGGCTGGGCGGCCTCCCAGGTCTGCTCCCCGCGCACCGACCGTTCGTGCGGTCAGTCACTGCCCATGGGGCCTGGGCTCAGCCGGATCGGAACGGAATGTTTTAGATGGAATTTTAAGTTGACATTTCCGATGGTGTCCGCTTTGGGACAGGCACGTGCAAGAACAGGGTCACAGGCTCTTTGCCTTAGGTTGGTGATCTTACGGTGGAAGGGAGCCAAGCTCTCAGGTAGGCAAGGACCTGGTTGGCAGCACTCCAAATCCGCCAATGAGCGCTTTCTGACCTCTCCCCAAGAGTACATACCACCCGCCCCTGTTCCCCGTCCCCGGCTCCCCAAACCTCTATTCTGGGGATAAGCAAGAACCCTCCCTGGCTCTGACACCCACGCCTGCTGCGGGTCTGTCTGGACAGATCTGGGGTTGCCCTACATATGTTCTGACCCTCTCTTTTTAAGCCTCTAGCTTTATCAGCAGACATTGTCCTGCGTCTTCCTTCTTCTTTCCTGTGATCCAGTCTCCCCTAGACCCTTCACCAGCCCCATCGCTGCCGCCTGATGCTAGCCACAGTTCAGCTTCCCTAGCTCCTTCAGCTCTAATCCTAGCATTCAACTCTTCTCATTCTCATCAGTTTCCCAGTGGTCACAGTTCTGTGGCTCTCATCCCCCACCCTCACTAATCTCCAACCTTAACATCCTCAACTGCTGCCCTCCTGACTATCATCACGGTCTGGTCTCTAACTCTGGCCCCATCCTCCCTCCAATCTGGGATCATTGTCCAAGCTCAGGGCAGAGCCTTCTCCTGATAGAGTCTGATGGAGTTTGTGTGTTCTGCTAGTGTCCTCATAGTGAGACCTCAGGCCCCAGCACCCCGACCTTGTGTACTGTCAGTGGAGTCCAGAGGTTTGGCAGGATCCACTTCCAGTACAACAGGTTTGCAACTCTCCACAGAGCAAGTTCAGGCTCCTGCTTCTGCCCAAGGGATTTGAGTCAAGTTTCTTAATCTCACCTGCCATTTAGAGTCCTGCATCCTCTTCAGAGGCTACACTAGTCTTCATGGTGAAGGAGGGGAGCTGACCTCATCCTACCTTATAGCACACCCAAGGATTCCATTGGATCATTTAAACATTTCCACCAAGAATTGGTAAAGGAAACAATGACTGATTTGATTCTCAGAGTGGAAACTGTTTCCTGAAGTTGATAGCGACAACATCATCACTTTTTGAATACCTTCTGGGTGTATTAAGGATTCCCCAGAAGAAATGATCATCAACCTTTCCTCTGGCTTAGCTAAATCCTACTCCTTCCATCAAGGCCCAAGTCCTACACAGCTGAGAGCTTAATTAGAGCCTGTCTTTATCACTTGCTGTGGTTTTCTCACCCTGTCATTGCTGTTTCCAGAAAGAGACAGTGATGTCAACTCTGTCCTTCTGGTTGCCTCTGGAGCACCCACCATGTCTTAGGCCAGACAACCAATCACATGCCAAGAGAGATTGGGCTCACTTTTCCAGGGTACTCAGATATACACTATGGATGGATGCCCAGAAGATGTGAGCTTATAGGTCCCTGCTGTCCCTTGAGGCTTCCACAGAACTGTTCTTGGGCCATTTTGAGGATGAAGGCAGGAGTCCATACTTTCAGGGATATACACTTGAAATTGTGCTTACTGCATTTTAGGATTTCTTGCACTGGGAAAAACATTAAAGGAGGGGCCAACAGGGTGGTTATGTTTTTAGTTTGCCAAGTGAGTTCATTGAGCTACCATTTATAATCATCACCACTGCATTTATAAACAAACTTTTTAATTCCAAAAATATGGGAATGACATCATTTCATGCTTAATAGCAAACTTTGGCTTCTTGTTTTTCCCCCTCTTTGTTTTGGAATTATTTCAAAATTATAGAAAGTTTGTGAGGAAAGAAAATGAACTCCTATATACTCTTAACTAAGATTTACCAACACAAGCATTTTGCTATATTTGGCTTATGATTTCCCCCAGCCATGCATGCGTACACACACACACACACACACACACACACACACACACACACAGAATGCGTACAAGAATAGTCTCTATATACATCATTATTATTTTTAGATGGAATCTTGCTATGTTGCCCAGGTTGGCATCAAACTCCTGGGTTCAAGAGATCCTCCTGTATCATTTTCAGGAAAATGGATGAAACTGGAGAGTATCCTGCTAAACAAAACAAGCCAGACTCAGAAATACAAGTATCATATGTTTTCTCTCATACATAGAAGCTGGAGTGGGGTGGATGGGGAAGGATGTCATGAAAGCACAAGGGAGAGGAAGAAGGGGATGGGGGAGGGAGGGAGGAGTTAAGGAGAGGTATTGGGGAGTAAAACTGATTAAATTATGCTATATGTAGGTATGAATATGCCACAATGAAACCCACTATTCTCTATAATTTTATATACCAATTTAAAACAGAGAGATCCGAGACTACAGGCATGCTTCACCACATTCAGGACTACATAGAATTCTGTAATAAATCACTTGAGATTTAATTGTAGATATTGTGCCTCTTTACCCGGAAGTACTACAGTACTATCATCAAAATCAGGATATTATATATTGTGAGGAAAGAAAAATGAACTCCTATATACTCTTAACTCAGATTTGCCAACACTAGCATTTTGCTATATTTGGCTTATGATTCCCCCCAATATTATAATATATGTACCATATTAACATTTTGCTAACTGTCCCAATAATGTCCACTCTTCCTCCTCCTGATCTTCTCTCATCTCTCCCCTCCTCCCTTCTCTCCTCCTCTCTTCCTCTTCCTCTTTGTGTGTGTGTGTGCGTGCATATGTGTGTGCTGAGAATTGAATCCAGGGTATCATATATGGCATGCACTCGACCCCTGAGCCACAATCCAAGCCCGCTTCCTCTTCTTCCTCATCTTCTGCCTTCTCCTCCTCTTTTCTTCCTCTCCCAGCTGTTGTTTTCTCTGATACAGTATTCACTCCGGGATCACACTTTGCTTTTAGTTGTTGTGTCTCTTTAGTCTCCATCAATCCGGAACAGTTCTGCCTTTCTTTATCTTTCATGACATTGAGGTGTGTGTGTGTGTGTGTGTGTGTGTGTGTGTGTGTGTATGAGTGTGAAAAATACAGGCTGGTTATGAAGTTGAATGTCTCCCCTTTTGGAGTTTGTCAGATGTTTTCTCGTGATTATATTTGGGTAATGCATTTTTGCCAAAAATACCACAAAAATGATATGTCCTTTCTTAGTGCCTAACATAAGAAGGTTCATGACATTGTTTTGTCCTATTTTAAGACAATTTGATCAAGTTATTGTTGACTTTGATCATGTGGTTAAAATGGTGGCTACCAGTTTTCTCCATTGTTAAATTACCATTTTTTCCTTTGGAATTAGTAAATAATTTGTCAAGTGAATTAACAATTTTTTTTTTTTTTTTTAATTACTGGATATTGAATCCAGGGCCTGGTGCTTGTGCATGCTAGACATGCACTCTACCACTGAACTACATCTCCAACCCTTCTTATTTTTTATTTTGAGACAGGTTCTCACTAAGTTGCCCAGACTGGCCTTGAACTTGCAATCCTCCTGCTTCTGCCTCCTGAGTAGCTAGGGTTACAGGTATATGCTCCCTACCCAGACTTAAAACTCTTTAAAACTGAAAAAAGTTGAGTCTGAAAAATTCACTATGCAATCCTTATTTTCCTCATCCTGTTTTTATCCAGTGGAAATATCTATAAGATCATCAACAAGCCATAGACTGGCCCTTGAAAATCCCTACACAAAGTTGCAAACAAGTCACTCATTTATCTAACAAAATACTGGAGTACTATGTGTATCAGACACTGTTTCAAACTCCATCTTCTCCATCCAACCTCTTTAGTCGACCTGGACAGACTGGTCCGGGCTCAGATCCCCAAAGACATTTCTTGAGGTGTTTGAGGGCAGGTTTGGATATAGGGACACACATTTGGTGTGACTCTAGAGGACCCAGATGTTAGAGTCCTGTCCTCAAATCCATGGATGCCACGAGGATTTCCTGTGATGAAATAAATAGCAGTGCTCATACATGTTTACATTTTAATTAGCTTTCCCTAATTATATAACAAACAAACCAAAGGTTTATTTCTCAAGCACATTGTATGTCAGCTGTGGTCACTGGTGGTTCTGCTCTGCATTACAATCACCATGGGAATCTAGGCAGAAGACACAACCTCCATCTGGAACATGTCAACCTCATGGTAGAGGGAAAAACAAAGTGATGGAAGCCCACTGCAACTCTTAGGTCTCTACAGGGAAAAGCAGAGTCATCTCCACTCACATTTCAGTGGCCAAAGCATGAAGTCATATGGCAGTGCTTGCTTCATGGAGCAATGAAGTTTATTTCCTCTGCAGAAAGAAGTTCCAAAAGTCAAAGAGCAGAGGATAGGGATGTATAATCACCTGAAAGGAAAGGCTAGGATATAATCAGGACCAATAACACTACCAACTACAATACAACACTTTTCTAGAGGCCTCTGGACTAAGTCTCACTTTATAGAAAACACCAGGGGAGGGTGGAGAAGAACAAGTTTCCAAGAGGAAACAATCGCAAAATCCACCATGAGGACCAGTCTATAAGAAAACTGGCGTAGAGTCCTGAAAAAGACCATGTCATAGAAAAAGAAAGGAGTGACTACTCCAGATGAAAAGACACAACTCATGATTCTTGATTGAATCTGATTTTTTTTTTAAAGAAGCTACAATTGGGGACAACTGGGAAAAATAGATGATAGTCTAGGATTATTGTTAACCTTAGGTATGATAATTGTTTTATAGTTATGTAAGGGAAGTTCTTCTAGGAGATACAGTTAGAGGTGAAAGAACATGATGTTTGATGTCTGTAATTTATTTTCAAAAGATTCAACAAAAAATGGACAAATATATATATATATATACACACACATAGCATGTGAGAGAACAAAGAAGAAAAATATTAAAATGTTGAAGCTTTGTGGTAAATGTGAGTGCTCATAATAGTATTCTTTCAATTTTTCTGCTTTTGACATTTTTAAAATTTAAAACCAAAGAGTTTTAAATTAAAAATTGGAAGGAGGGGCCAAGGATATAGCTCCAGTAGAGTTGGTAGAATTCTTTCCTAGCATGCACAAGGCCCTGGGTTCAATCCCCAGCACCAACGCCTCCCTCAAAAAAAAAGGGAAGGAAAAGCATAAGGGCATAGTTGTGACTAATAAAAATAAATTTTACTTTAAAATGTTTATGAATTACTGATTTGATTTCTTTCTTTCTTTGTCCTTTTTTTTTTTTTTTTTTTTTTTTTTTTTGTACCAGGCATTGAACCCAGAGGCACTTAACCACTGAGTGACATCCCCAGTCCTTTTTATATTTTATTTAGCTACAAAGTCTGGATGAGTTGCTTTAGGACCTCAGCTAAGTTGCTGAGTCTGGCTTTGAACTCCCAATTCTCCTGTCTCAGCTTCCTGAGCCACCGCACCAATGATTTCTTTTTATCATTATTAAGTTTTCTATCAGTTTCTCTTCATTATCATGGGAAAATGGTTCTTAATTCTTTTACATTTAGGAAGACTCCTAATTGGGCTGGGTGGCATGCTTGTAATCACAGCTATTTGGAAGACCAAAAGGAGATCCCGTCTCCAAAAACAACACAAACTCCTAATTTGGCCTTTCTGGAATGTGCTATTCATATGTGTTGTATGCAAAACCTTATAAATTTTGTACCCACTTTGTTTTAGGAATTAAACCAAGCAAATAACTATGAATTTCTGTAAAAAAAAAAATTCAGCTGCAAGAATGTTCATCCTAACATTGCTTACCTCAGTTCAAAAAAAAAAAAAGGCACCATTTAAATGCTAAGTTATAGTTGATTATATGAACTATAGCTTATTTACTCAAAGAAAGGAATACAATGCAGCCATCAAAATGAGGTAGCATCAGCTCTGTGTTATTAATAGTCAAGGCCAGGTGATTTGTAGACAAGAGTCCTTCATACTAGACTGTCTGCTTTTGTATGTTTTTCAAATTTTCTTTGATTAAAAAAAAGATGTTGCAGAACAAAGTTTAACAAGTGGGGAGACATTTATAAAATATATTTAGTTAATGAAAAAACAATGTGTACTGTATAATACCATTTTTGTAAAAAAGAAATACACTTAGGAAAAAGACTGGAAAAATATACACTCAACTGCCTAGCCTTGGCTGTCTCTGGGATTTGGATTCACAGGCAATTTTTCTTATTTTCTTTTTCCTTATTCATCCTTTTAAAGTTTTATAAAGTGAAGATGAATTATTTTTTTAGTGTGTGAGTCACACTAGGGATTGAACTGGGAGCCTTCCACATGCTAAGCAAGCACTTAACTATATTCCCCTCCTTTTTGTCTGTTACTATGTTTTATTTTGAGACAGGGTCTCACTAAATCAGACTGACCTCCAACTTGCAATCTTCCTGCCTCGGTCTCATGAATAGCTAGGATTATATGCATACTACACCGTGCCCAGCTAAGTTACTTTTATATTAAGGACAAAACAATAAAAATAATATTTAAAAGAATGCTACTGAATTACCTAATGTTTCTTCCAAGGAATACAAAGGTGCTCCACTGAGGGTCACTGGGGCCTTAGACAGAGGTGAGACCATTCCTAGCCACAAGGTGGCGGTGCTGCTTGCAGAGGCTGCCCTCTGGGCTCAGTTCCCTGTGCCACACTCCTGAGTGTTCTTCCCCAGGAACCCCCCTACCCCAACACACAGAGACACAAGACAACCTGGTGCGCACAGCATCTCTGCCTCCTCTGCACCTGGGTTGAGGGTGCAAATGGTTCAGGGGAACCGAGATGGCGAATCAAGAAATGTGCCTTTTCTTGGAGGAAACAGGAAGGCTTCCCCCAACAACTGTCTTCATATGTTCCATCAATTGCCAGATTGTGTGTGTGTGTGTGTGTGTGTGCGCGCGCGCGCGCACGTGCGCGGATGCACACGCATGTGTGCATACATGTGTTTTGAGGAATGTATTCTGCATTTTTTACTAATTGTATAATTTTCATCAGTTTTTTTAAAAAATGTATTAATGTTTAGAATGTTCTTTTATTTTAGAACAATTGTGGACAGAATGCTGAAGAAAACACATTTACTTCATTTCCAATTCTGTGCAGATTTTATTCTGCTTTTCCATCCATACATTGTTCCTCATATTGGAAATCCTTTCTATCCCTGCCTTTGAAGCAGGATCAATGTAGCTCACTGATTTAATTTCAGCAAATAACTCAACAACCAATATGAAGCATATTGCATAAATGGCATCTTTTTGCATTCTGCTCTGTGGACTTGAAACAAAACTACTTAGTCTATAAAAATGCTGTAACCATATTTATAAAGTCGTTTGCCAATTAAGAAAATATTTAATAAACTATAAAACTGGGCATTTGTACAATCTTGTAAAAGAAACGAATAGTTTAGAGTATAAAATTCAATATTTTTAGTATTTTCACAAAGTTTTACACATCGTAAATGTCTTTATCACCCTCCCCCCAAAAGAAACCCTGTATCCATTAGCTGTCACCCCTTATTTCCCCCTAGACCCTTTATCCAGACCTAAGCAAACACAAATTTTCTGTGCCTATACATTTAACATTCTGGACATTGCATGTAAATGGAATTGTACAATATGTGGTCTTTTGTGACTGGCTTCTTTCAGCTGGCATAATGTTTTCAGGGTTTGTCCTTGTAGCATATATCAATCAGTATTCTATTCCTTTCTATTGCTAAATAATATTCCATTGTATGTATTTTAGTAGATATTTGAGTTGTTTCCTCTTTAGACTATTATGAATAATACAATGAATGTTCATGTACAAGTTTCTGTGTGAACACAGGTTTTCATTTCTCTTGGATGCTATAGTTTTGATGTTGATATTCCCCACAGGTCCCTGTGTTAAAGGCTTGGTTGGCAGTGTGGTGCTATTCAGAAGTGCTATGAGCCTTAAGGAAGTGGTGCCTTCTGGGAGGTTTTCAAGGAATTGTGATGGTCTCTGTCCTTTCTCTTTCTCGTCACTTCCTGGCCAATGAAGTGGGTCATGTGCTCTAGCCATGATGTGCTGCCTCGCCAGAGGCCCAAAGCCATGGGGCCACTTAATCATAGACTTGAATCTCCAAAACCATGAGCCAAAATAAACCATTTCTCTTTATAAGTTAACTGTCTTGGGTATTTTGGTATAGAGATAGAACAGTAATAACACTGGGTATATATCCCTGAGGGGAATTACTGGTTCACACAGTAACTTTATGTTTAACCTTTTGAGGAACTGCCAGGCTATTTTCCAAAGCAACTACACCATTTTACATTTTCACTAATAATGTATTAAGGGTGCCAATTTCTCCACATTTTAACCAACACTTGTTATTATCTGTCTTTTTGATCATGGTTATCCTGTGAGTGTAAAGAAATTTTTCTTTATAGTTTTGGTTTGCATTTCTCTGATAATTAGTGGCAATTTTCATATCTTCTTTGCAGAAATGTCTTTTCAGATTCTTTGCCAAATATAATAGGTAATTCCTTATTTTTATTATTGAATTGTAAGAGTTCTTTATATATTGTAGGTAGGAGTTCATTGTCAGCTATCTGATTCACAAACATGTTTATCATTCCACAAGTTGTCTTCTCACTTTCTTGGTGGTATCCTCAAAGGTACAAAAGTTTTTAATTTTTATGCAATCCAATTTACCCATTTTTTCTTTAGTGTTTTTTCTTTAGTGCTTTTGTCCATTGCAAGGTCATGAATATTTATTACTTCATTTTCTTCCCAGATTTATTCTATGAAATATATGGTATATATATGATGTGAAGTAGGGGTTCAACATTTTTCATTTACAACTGGGTATTCAGTTGACTAAATACCATTTGTTGAAAAGTCTAATTTTTCCTCCATTGAATTGTCTTGGCACTTTGGTTGAAAATCAATTGATGATAAATAAAAGGATTTATTTCTTGACTCTCAATCCTATTCTATTGCCCTTATGCCAGCACTACATTGTGTTGATTACTATGGCTTTGTAGTAAGTTTTGACATTGGGAATTGTGAGCCCTCCAACTTTGCTCTTCTCTTTTGAGATTGTTTTCACTCTTTTGGGTCCCTGGAATTTCTATATAACTTTTATAATCAGTTTGTCCATCTCTATTTTTAAAAATCCAGCTGTGATTTCTGCTCTGAATTGTATTGAATATGTAGATCAGTTTAGGGAGGATTGGCATCCTAACCATATTAAGTCTTCTGATCCATGAACATGGGATATCTTTCCATTAATTTAGGTACACGTCTGCTTTTTAAAATTTACTTTTATTGATCAGGATACTAAGATGCAGATGAGTCTGGTTCATTCTCAAATATCTGGGTATCTTGAATAAAACCTAGTTGGGTATGTAGATGTTACTAAGCATAGCTTAAGGGTGACAGTCCACCCTTGGTAGTGCTCAGAATAACTTGGAGTTGCTGTCACAAACTGCTGGTTCTTTATAGTGAGAAAAGTTGTGTATTCTCCTCTGGATTTACTTTTCTTTCTCATATAAATGGGAGGACAAAAACTTGTAATTACCTCAATTACCTCAGTAAAAATGTGTTGAATGAAATTTTTAATATAAAAAATTTAAGTATAAAAATGAATACATGTGGGCTGGGATTGTGGCTCAGTGGCAGAGCGCTGGCCTAGCACATGCGAGGCACTGGGTTCAATTCTCAGCACCACATATAAATAAATAAAATAAAGGTCCATTGCCAACTAAAAATTTTTTTAAAAATATTTTTTAAAATGAAACAAATGAATACACATAAAATTTGAACAGATAGTTCATTAAAGATGATATACAAACGGTCAATAAACAAATGAAAATATGTAAAATAATATTAGCCAACTGAGAAATGCAAATTGAAACCACATTGACACATACACACCAGGATGGCTAAAATTAAAAAGACTGAAAATATCAAGTACTGATGGAGATGTGGCATAATTGGAACTCTTATTCACTGCTGGTGGGACAATTACTTTAGAAGACAGATTGGCAGTTTTTGTATTGTTTTGGTTTGTTTTTGCAATACTAAGGGTCAAACCCAGGACCTTGTGCATGCTAAGCAAGCACTCTACCATGAAATACAACCTCAGCCCTTTTTAAATCTTTATTTTAAGACAGGGTTTCACTTAAGTTGTCCAGGCTGCTCTGGAGCCAGTAATCCTTGTGTCTCAGCTTCTAGAATAGCTGGGATTACAGGCATGTATCACTGTATCTGGAAGATTGGCAGATTCTTACAATGTTAACATGCATTACATAACAATATTTCTACTCTGTTATTTACTAAAGGAAAAGGAAAATGTATATTCACAGAAAATTTTGAACTGAATATTTATAACACTTTTATTCACAATAGCCCAAAACTGGAAACAATTTAAATATCCATTGACAAGAGAATGGAAAAATAAATTATGGTGTATCCAAAATAATTAAAGACAAGTCAATAATTAAAAGAACAAATTACTGATACTCAAAATTGTGTGAATCTTAAAAACATCACACTGAGTGAAAAGAAACCAGATATAAAACAATATGTACTGTATGATTTCATTTACATGAAATTGTAGAACAGACAAAAGTAAGCTATATAGTGACAGCAGATCAGTGCTTGCCTGAGGCCTGCGTGGGTGGGAGGATTGAGTACAGAGTGGCAGAAGGGGATTTTCTAGGGTGATGGAAAAGCTGTCTTCTTTAGGACGGTGGTTGCAAGGAGGTATACCTTTGGAAATACTCACCAGGCTGCTCTTAATGTTCTTGATGCACATTAATCTTAATGTACTTAAACTGGATACATTTATGATAAAATAAAATTAATGTACAATAGCTCCTCTACTTAAGATGGGGTTCTGTCCTGATGAACCCAAGTAAACTGGAAATACTGTAAGCTGACAATTCATGTAATATACCCAATCCACAAAACATCATAGCTTAGCAACACAGTACATTGCAGTGTATTGGTTGTTTGCCTTCATTATCTTAGACCTGACCGGAAGTTAGAGCTCACAGTGCAGGAGAGCAATGTACTGCATATCATTTGGGAGGCAAGGGGATAACAAGTTTCAGCCTCAGTCATTTAGTGAGGTCCTAAGCAATTTAGTGAGACCCTATCCCAAAATTAAAAATAAAAGGGGCTGGGGATGGGGTTTCCAAGGTGAAAATAAAAACACTGATCAATGAATCAATAAATATCCTTCTCAGGACCGTTGTGAGGACCAAATGTAATACCATCTGTACTTGTGCAATTGTGATGGGCTTTACAAAGAACTCTTGGCTCGTAAGTCAGAGATGCCCCAGGCTTCCATCATTCCAGCCTCCCTACCATCCTGACCTAATCTCCTGAGCTGTCAGGAGCCTGTCCAGGGTCCTGAGCAGTCCCCTGCCAGGGTCTTGGCTTATTGTAGTCACCTCCAGATCTTATCTTCTAAAAATGATCCCTTGGAGCAGGATGGGGACCCGTTGGGATCTGCCTTGCCTCTGAAGCCTGGAGGGGTTGACACTGACCTTTGCCTCTTCCCCATCACCCCTCACACAGGGTGCTCTTTGCTCTGACTGACCTAGGAGTATGTATGCTGTCTTGACTACACTACAGTCTCACAGATCTCATTCTGGCAAATGACAGGTGATTTGAGGCCTTCTAAAGCAGATGTCCTACGTTTTGAAAAATTCCTTGTGGATATTCCAAAGCCACACTTCTTTGTACCCATTTTCAAAATCTCAGGGAAGCCTGCTAGTCCTCCTCAGCTGCTATAACTGACTTTGTTATTTTTAAGTGACCTCTCATTGAGACCTCAGTGTTCCTCTGACCTCACCCTGGCAGGCCACTGGGGCCTCACAAAGTCCTCAGAGGAAACCTTTTCTGACATCAGGCTTTTTCTCCTCAAGCTTTGAGCACAGAGTCCTGGGGATTTCAGGACTCAGCTGCTGGACCACAACTGACGAACTCAGAGAATACTGTCTAGCTTCAGCCTTGAAACCACCAAAGTCTGGCCTGCTGCCTAAGGCCCAGGTCCTGGGAGCTCACACTGTGGTATCTCTTCTCAGGTAATAATTAGTGTCCTCGAGAATTGCACATCTTGCCCTTGGCTTTCTCTGACCCTGAAAGTTACCTTGACTGGTGGTTGGGGAGATTTGGGCTTTACTGTGCTCTCCCAATGAGGGAGCAGAAGACCCTCCAACACCTCCTGTGAGCTGACTGGTGCAGCTTCTCCTCACACAGTGTGTGTTACGTAGACCAGAGCCAGGCAAATCTAGAACTGTGCATGTGTCAGAGGTGAACACAGTGGCCACTGCCCTTCCAGAACTTTTTCTAGGTACAAGAAAATTAGGGACTTGTTCATAAGTCTATATGCAGTTGTATTTTAAAAAACAAGCTAGGTTCATACTCTTTCAAATGAAGTTGTTGATAACCTAATATATGCCAGGCACTGTTTTAGATCATTGAAAAGAATTTTTCTACTTCCTGTTTTTGCTTAAAACCATAAAATATTTCCATGTTGGTATTTAACAGTCTCCATCATCATTATTTTTGACAGTTACATGGTATCCAGTAGCACTCACATCACGACCTCACAATTTCTTTAACTAATACCCTAATTCTAGACAGTCTTTTTTCTCTCTTGGTTTCTTTTTTAAAATATTCTTAGTTGTAGATGGATGCAATAAACTTACTTTTATTTACTTATTTTTATGTGATGCTGAGGATCGAACCCAGTGCCTCACATGTGTGAGGCAAGCACTCCACCACTGAGCCACAACCCCGGCCCTCTCTTCTCTTTTTGAAGTAGGGTCTCACTAAGTTGTCCAGGGCTGGCCTCAAACTTGAGATCCTCCTGCCTCAGCCTCCCAAGTAGCTAGGACTATAGGCAGGTACCACCATACCTAGTTACTTCTAAGTAGATCATCTCCACGTACTTTTCTATTACAAATAATGCTACAATGAATGCTTTTATCACAGACCTTGTGTATATTTATGAATATTCCTCCTGTTCCTCCTCCTCCTCCTCCTCCTCCTCCTCCTCCTTCTTCCTCTCTCTTTCTCTCTCTCTTTTGGTGATACTGGGGATTGGACACAGGGACAATTTACCACTGAGCTACACTCCCATTCCTTTTTTATTTTTATTTTGAGACAGAATTTTATTAACATTCCCGGGCTGGCTGCAAACTTATGATCCTCCTGCTTCAGCCTCTTGAGTCTCTGGGATTACAGGCACATGCTACCACATCTGGCTTTGTGGTTATCTCTAATAAACTCTTACAAGGGAAACTGTTTAATCAAAGCAAGAGTCCTGACTATTCTTGACTATTCTTGTTGCATCCAGGTATCAAGATTGTACCCATTTACTCCACTTCTGCTAGTGCATGAGAGGGACTTGCCCTTCATTCCCTGAGGTCTATCTTTGGTAATTTTGTTAATCTGATAGGTGAAAATGGGAAACAAACTTTTCAACAGAAATCAGCCTCTGCAGTCAGTATTGATTGAACAGCTTATGATTTCCAGCCCAAGGTACTTCTAAAAGTACGAATAAAGAGAGGTAAAACTTTGGCTCCTATTGGTGAGATGCAGACTTGTCTCTCTTCGGTGTGGGTAATTTTGTATTTTCACATGCAAGGTCTCTTTTCTCCCTTACTGCCACTTCTCAAGGTAAATGTCATTCAAATGTCATTCTCTATCTCTCTCTCTACTTATTTATTTTTTTAGGACCTCACTAAGTTGCTGAGGCTGTCTTTGAACTTGTGATTCTCCTGCCTCAGCCTCCTGAGCCGCTGGAATTACCGGCATGCACCACCATGCCCAGCTTCATTAGCTCATTTTTATAAAGAGGATGACTCCTCCAAATCACAAAGTCAAGAAGTAACAGCCCAGGAGGAAGGGAAGTCCAGTGTGAGGGGAAAAGTAGCAAGGGCAAGGCCATCTCTAACCCTGGGTCTTGAATGGGCCCATAGCTGGATCTCAAGGCCAGTGGGGGAGGAAGATGACTTGAAATTCCTTCCCACAGGCTGCAGCATGCGGAATCTGTTCTGTCCTCAGGGTCTGTTCTGGTCAGCCCCAGATAAGAGTAGAGAAGTGACCTGGGTCTGCTATCTCAGAAGGACAGAGGGAAGAGTGAGAGGGCTGTTACCCTGGTGATTGTGGAGGGGGTATGAGTTGGTTATATGCCCCCGGGCCTTGTCCACAAGCTAATGGGAAATTCTTTCATGCTCCCAGCTGGCTACTACTGTCACAGTTACTACCCAGAGCCCCCAGCACACACCTGTCCCCCTCACAATAAATAAAGCATCCCCACAAACAATCCTTGTATAATAGTGACTCTAAGCCTAAAAGTTCCCACAATAGAGTCTTGTTTAACCACCTCAGAGCTCAGCAGTCTGAAAGATCATTTTAAACAGTCTTGCAGTGGGAAGCCAGGAGGCAGTGAGGTGCCTTCCTGTGAGTTTGTTCCCAAGGGAAACTCAACTCACAGAGACAGGCTTCCAGAGTTATGGTCAGTTCAGTGGACTTGCGCATGCAGGATTTCAGTCCGGAGGTAGAAGCGGCTGCCCCTCAGGGGTGCCTCCATCTCACCCGCTTTCCCACACAATCTTAGGAAACAATATACTACTTCTCCTGTCCAGATGTTTTAAGGAAGGCTGTCCACTGGCAACATGCCTGGGTGGGTGGTTTGTCAGTGTTTTCAGATGTAAGAGGACTGAAGAATGAAAAAAAGAGAGAGAACAAAACCAAATATGGTAACCTTGATTAATCTATCTCAAATTGTGCAACTTTTCTGTAAGTTTGAAATTGTATCAAAATAAAATGTGACCAAAAAAAACTACAAAAATTAAAGAAGAATTTAGATATATCAAATTCTCATTCCCATCTGACTAACCTAGGAATGGATGTAATTTTTGTATAGACCTTTTTTTTAATAAGAAAAGGCATTTTATTATTTTTATCTTACAGTTTAACATATTAGTGAATACACCTGATTGCAATATATTCAATGGCAAGGAAGGCACAAGATAACATTTCTCTTTTTTTTTTTTTTTTTTTTTTTTGCGGTGCTGGGGATTGAACCCAAGGCCCTGAGCTTGCAAGGCAAGCACTTTACCAACTGAGCTATCTCCCCAGACAATATTTCTCTTTGATTCCTCAAGAACCTCAGTATTATCTGTCTGTTGGAGAATCTGGTTTCCTAATAACATCTGTGATACTGTCCAGGAGGATACCATGGAGCTTAATAGTGAAGAGTATTTACTAAATTGTCCAATCATGGGTCCTTGCTCAAAGTGTTTGCCTTTTCCTTCTGATCTGTTTTTCAGCAGTTGATAGTGTATTTCTTTATTATGATGCAGAGGATCTGGTCAAGAGATAGGTTCCATGTGTCCATATGAAATGTTCACAGAAGGGTAGTGACATACTGTTATCTTGCCATCAGATGTCAAAGCAAGCTCTACTGTGCAATGATAGTAATCTGGAAGAGAACATGTAGACTTGCAGACACAGTATAAAGAAAGCTTTGTTTTGGCCAGGCACAGTGGCATACACCTGTTATAGTTTGGATCTGAAATGTTCCCCAAAAGCTCATGTAGAGAAAGTTGGTTCCCAATGCAGCAATGCCCAGAGATAGGGCTTTTAGGAAATGATTGGGTCATGCAAACTCTAACCTTATCAGTGGATGGATCTATTTGATGGATTAATAATTTGAATGACCTACTGGGAAGTGGTGGAATTGTAGACAGGGGCATGCCCATGGGGGGATAATATTTTGTTCATGTTCCTGATATCCACCCCCCACCCCCGCCTCTCTCTCTCTCTCTCTCTCTCTCTCTCTCTCTCGCTCGCTCGCTCTCTCTCCTTCCTAGCTGCCATGAACTCAATAGCCATGCTCTTCTGCCATGATGTTCTGCCTCCATTGCTCTGGACCCAATGAAGTCAATTAAACACGAGCTAAAACTTCTGAAACCATGAACTGAAATAAATCTTTCTTCCTATGAGATATTTATATCAGTATTTTGGTCACAGCAAGGAAAAGCTAACACACACACACACACACACACACACACACACCTGTAATCCTAATTACTTGGGAAGTTGAGGAGAAGGATTGAAAGTTTGAATAATTCAGTGAGATCCTGTTTCAAAAAAAAAGTACTGGGGGTGTAGCTCAGTGGTACACAATCCCTGGGTTGAATCCCCAGCACTGAAAAAAAAAAAAGTTTTGTTTTGAGTCAGAAGGAAGTGTTTCAAGATAATTCTCTTTGATATCACCCATTTTATTGCCATTGTGTAGCAAGATACTTATCAAGTGGTATAGAAAAAGAAAAATGTTTTGAATAGAAACTGTTCTTAAAATCCACTTCTAGGTGCACCGATTTTCCTCCCTGCTTAACAGCTCCTCACTCTAAGCCTACCATCTTGTTTCCCACTTTTTGTATAGAGTTTGAGTTATTTTTATCCAGTTTTAATCACAGGCAGTTTTGTAGTCTGCCTTTTTGCACTTAGTTATTAGATGTTTTCCATGCTGCTCATCCTTTGTAATTATAACTTTAATGATTTCTAATATTCTATTATCTATCATAATTTATGTTCTGTTGATTGACATTTAGATGAGGAAGGGGATTGCTACTAGTTCATCATAAACTCTGTACCAGGTGCTGCCCACCACAGGCTACGTACAGGCACTTATTTGACCCTCATGATCCCGCTATGCCCCAGAAACTTGGGAAATCATCAGCAAATTAACAAAGTGGAGCTTACATTCTAGTAGTGTACAATAAAAATATACACAATAAATTAAAAGTATATTTTATGTTAGAAGGTGCCAAGTAATATGAAAAAGTGGAACAGGATAAGAAGACTAAAGGGGTGCAGGAGGAGGGGATGTTTCCATTTTCCATAGAGTAGTCAGAGAAGAAGGTATTAACTTTTGAGCAAAGCATTGGAGGAGAGTGAGTCATGAGTAACACATAAACAACTAAAATGACTTTGATGATACACTTCAACTCTGTCATTAAAAGGCATGAGAAGGGCAAAGTCCCCAAATTTTAAAAGATACTTCCAAGAGAAAATAAGATCAGAATTTAGAAAATCATCCAAAGTGCAGATGGGGTGCTAGAAATGCACATGAAGGCTTATATATTCCTAGAACATCTCTGGAAAGACACATAAGGAATTGGTAATAGCATCTGTCTCCAGGAGAGGAAATAAGGTAACTGAAAGACAAGAAAAACGGGAAACATTATATTCACCTTCTACCCTTTTATCTCTTTTGACTTTTGTAAAGCATACATTATTTAGTCAAAAAATAAGCTATTGAGCTGGGCATGGTGGTGCACTCCTGTAATCCCAGCATCCCAGGAGGCTGAGGCAGAAAGATCGCAAGTTCAAAACCAGCCTTGGCAATTTAGTGAGGCCCTAAGCAATTTTAGCAAGATCCTGTGTCAAAATAAAAAATAAAAAGGGCTGGAGATGTGGCTCAATGGCTAAGCACCCCTGGATTCAATACCCATACCAAAAAATAAAATAAAATATTGCCAGGCATGTGGTATGCACCTGTAAACCTAGCTACTCAGGAGACTCAAGCAGGAAGATGTCAAGTTGGAGTCCATGCTTGACAACTTAGCAGACTTGTCTCAATAACTAAAAAGGGCTGGGGATGTAGCTCTGTGGTAGAGCAATCCTGGGTTCAATTCCCCAAACCATTAAATAAATAAATAAGATAAAAATAGGTAAAATATTTTTAAACACAATGTAAGAAAATAAAGGATTGATGTTTCAGTATAATTATACAGTCATCAAAACAACTATGAAATTAACAAATACTAATGTTAGGAAATATTGACAGGGTCAAGGAATACATTGTGTGAGTCTAGGATGGTGCTTTCCTACAAAGTTCTTCCTTTAAGTCTGAACTAGTATTTTAAGTTACTTGACCTCATTATTTTTTGTTTTATTTCTTGCAGTGCTGGGGATTGAACCCAGGACCTTATACATGCTAGGCTAGCACTCTACCACTTAGCTACACCCCCAACTGACTTTATTCTTTTTCAAGAGTTACCCTGAGATAGAGTTTTTATATAGGACTTTATCAGACAGGGATCTTTGCTCTGATTTGAGTCCACTGTCTCAGTTCTTCAAGATCGCCTTTTCTTTTTTAAAAATTGAAGCTTTTGAAATGTGAATACTTGCAATTATTATTAGAGATATAAACACAAAATTCATACAAGGCACACAAGAGTATATTCACACGAGAGTATTCTCAAGCATGGAAAATATTACACCTTGATAGTCAGAAATTTGAATGAAAACAGAGAAAAATCTTATTCAATTAGCAATTTGCTCAAAGGTAAACTCTAGTGGAGAGGAGGGTCTATATTAGGTCTGTATCTATATACATCACTGGCTAAAATTTTAACCAACTCAGTCCTTTTGTGAAGCATTATGTCAATTCACAAAACCATAAAAAATATTAATGTCTTAGTCTGGCATAGTCACATAAGTCTGTAATCTCAGCTGCTTGGGAGGCTGAGGCAGGAGGATCACAAGTTTGAGGCCAGCCTTGACAATTTAGTGAGACACAGTCTCAAAAAATAAAATGAAAAGGGCTTGTGGTGAGAGCCCCTGGGTTTGATCCTCAGTATAGAAAAAAATTAATATCTTTAGACTAGGTAATCCCACTCCTAGGAAATTTGTCCTCAGGAAAATTTCCCCAAAGAAGAGGAAAAGTCTCTGGAAGATCTTTGTTGCATCTGTAGCCATCTGTCTTAGTCCATTCAGATGGCTATAATAATACCATAAACTAAATGGCTTAAACAAAAAGCAATTATCTCTCAGTTCTGGAAGTTAGAAGTTCTAGATTAGGGGTGCAGTGGGGTCAGGTTCCAGGGAAGGCTCTCTTCTAGGTTTCACACATTGTCAGTTTCTCATTGTATCCTTACACAGTGGAGGGAAAACTATTTGGCTTTCTAGGCTCTTAGTTTTTTGTACTGGGGATTGTACCCAGGAGTGCTTAGATGCTGAGCCACAACCCCAATCACATTATATATATATATATATATATATATATATATATATATATATATATATATATAATATATAATATATATTGCTTTGGGTCTTGCTAAGTTGCTGAGGCTGGCCTTGAACTTGTGATCCTCCTGCCTCAGCCTCCAGAGCCAGAGGGTTTACAGGTGTGTACCATTACCTCTGGCATTCCAGTCTTTTCTTATAAGGGCTCCACTCTCATTTAGCTCTAAATATCATCCCATGGGAATTATCATTTCAACACATGAATTTTTATGTGGGGTAAGACACAAAGATTCAGTCCTTTTCAAAATCAAGGTGAGAGAGTGAATTAGAAAGAGCGATGGTCTTGGAATCAAGCATCCAGGTGTGAGGGCTTGACTTGAGAATCTGCCACTTGGTATCTGTGCAGTCTTGTGGATTTGATCTTCCTGAACCCATTTCTGTCAGGATGGAAGGAGGAAAATAAGGCTGTGAAAGTGCTGTGGGACTAGATCATGGAGAATCTTATCTGCTAAGCAAAGGACTCCAGGCTCCACGCAGTCAGCAAGAGAAACTGCAGGTATATGTTCAAAGCTGTGCATCAGGAAGATTAACCCAGCAGTGCCATGTACAATGAGGGGAGCTGGAGAGAAAGCGGAGGTGGGGAAGCCACTTAGAAGGCTTTTGCTGTAGACTACAGGAGATGCAATGACTAATTAAATGAAACAGCTCAAATTGTGTGAGTACCTTGTGGGTGATGAGCCATTATCATAAATCTCCAGCCTCCCTGTAGCATCTGCTTTATAGTCTGAACTAAGCAGAAATATTACAGAATAACACCTTATATTTCCAAAGTCCTTTACAGTTCAAAAAGTGCTTTCATGTGCAATATCTCATTTGATCTTCCAGGGTGTTTACAAGTTGATATTTTGAAGGAGGTTTGCTAGATACTGAAATCAGAGCTGTGAGTGTATCATTTCTAGGGTCCACATTTCCCTGCTCCTCCATGCAGCTTCCTTTTTTTGGTCTTCAGGTACTTCATGGCTCCTTATTCCATTTCACTACGGGGGGAAAAACTGCTGAACAGCACACCAGTCTCGTTGCTTAAGTCTCTCCAAAGACAGGTACGTCGTCAGTGTGCTGGTTTAGCTGCATTTCGTTTATTTAATCATTTGTTCATCTTTCTCTGATCACAGTGGAGTTTCACATGTTCCACCATATGCTGTCCCTGAGATGCTCTGTACGCACTAGTGACAGCACATGAGGGGGCCTAGCCTTCTCTCTTTCCCTACAGCTCTATCCCTGCCCCATCCCCGGAGGGATGTCTCCCTATGGAAGCCCAAAAAGGGACCCAAAGTCACACAGACCCAAACCACCAGACATGCAGCTAGCAGACCCAGGAGGCTTGTGGCCCTGGTCTCTGCCGTGATGGCTTCTCTGGCTTTCAAAGGCACTAATGAGCAGGGCTGAGCAGTAATTAAGACTGTGCTCAGTTCCACATCATGCAGCACAGCTGCAGCAGGCCAGGAGGAGGGGAGGGAGGGAAGACAGGAAGGATGCCCTCAGCCTTCTCTTCCCACTCTGAGCCTGCTCTTCAGGGCTCTCTTCAGTGCAGTGAGGGGTATTGGTAAAGCTGTGGAATGAGGGAACAACTACAGAAGATGGCTGCCCAGGGTTGAGTCATGCAGAAGCCAGTCAAGTGTTGTTGTTCCACCCTCTGTTCCAGGTGGGATGCCAGTGGTTTCCTTAGAGGTATGTATGTAGTGAGTCTCCTGTCTTACAACCAGCTTGACACTGGGTGGGACTGTGGGATGGACTGTGATCTGACAAAGAAAGGGCACATGCCACATGCCACCCATCCCTCACTGCCATGCTGGTATGCCAGTTTTCTCTGGGGAGTGTGGGACCCTCTTTGGCTCATACCTCAAACCCAAGGGCCTCTCTTGTTGAGGGCCAGTAGCATCAACAAGTACTCAGTGAGCAACATCTGGAGGTCAGCACGACCTGGTCCCTTCTGGTTGGCACACATTCCAATGGGGAGGCAGATGTGCAAATAAAGACTGCTGTGGTAGTGAAAAGAAAAAGTTCTATTAAAAAAATAGAAAAATTCCTATGGAACTATAGATTCTCCTAGGGTGGACTGAAGAAAGTTTCATTTGTAGGGTGGCATTCACATTGAGGCTTGAAATAGAAGAGGAGTTTGCCAGGAAAAGTGTTTGGGGCAAAGGTAATAGAATGAGTTGGGCACAGTGGTGCTTGCCTGTAATCCCAGTGACTCTGAGGCTGAAGCAGAAGAATTACAAGTTCAAGGTCAGTCAAGCAACTTAGTTAGACCCTTAGCTTGTCTTAAGATAAAAAAAATTTAAAAGGACTAATAATGTAGCTCAGTGATAAAGCACCCCTGGGTACAATCACCAGTACCAAAAAAAAAAAAAAAAAAAAAAAAAAAAAAAGGTGGGGATAGACAGGGGATAGAATGAGCAAAGACATGGGGCATGAAATAGTGGGTGACCTATCCTAGCTCAATAAGCAGCCAGCAGATGTGATGTCTTGGACCAAAGAATGCATAGAGAAGGGTAGATTCTAACAAAACCATCCAAGGTCAAGTCTTGGCAGGAGCAATTGCCAGGATAACCCACATTTCTGGTTTACCCCACTTTCAGTGCCAGGCAGCTGTTCCTCAACTTTATGGAAAATACCTGGGGAAGCAGCGCACAATGATGCATTCCTGCAACTTTAGCAACTCAAAAGGTTGAGGCAGAAGAACTGCAAGTCTGATCCCCAGCCTCAACAATTTAATAAGACCCGGTCTCATCATTAAAAAATTTTAAAAGGACGGGGGATGTAGACCAGTGGTAGAGTGCCCCTGTGTTCAATCCCCAGTATCAAAAAAAAAAAAAAAAAAAAAAAAAAAAAAAAGAGAGAGAGAGGGAGAAAGAAAAGAAAGAAACACAGAAAACCACCGGGGAGCTATCCAGCCCCAGGTGCTGAGCTGGAGGAAAGGATCAGAAATGAATCAAGGAACTGACAGAAAAAAGACAAAGCTGGGGGAAGGGGCTTAGAACAAAATAGGAAAAAATTAAGCATTGAACTCAAGTGTGCTTCTGAGTCAACTGCAGGGAAGTAACTGATGAATGGTATAATACATGTCCTAAGACCCAGGGAGAAGGCCTGGGGAGGAGCCTGGGCCTTGTGTGTGCGTATCAAAGCACCAGTAGCCCTATCCTCTGCACGCTGCTTTGGTGGACACATGTACCTAAAGGTTTTCAGAACTCAGGGAAGAAAACTGTGGAGTGATCACCATCAACTCCCAGAGGGAGTTGTTATGTGTTGTTATGTTATGTGACACATAACCTGTGATTCAGAAAGAACCCCTAGAGTCTCAAAAAGGCTGGATCATCAGCAATCTGGGACCACTTTCAAATCTATGCAAGCAGTTCTTAGTTCAAATTGCTGTTGGGGGTGGGGTAGGAAGCCATCCTTATTTAGCAGAATCAGAGTAGGTTGAGCCATGTGACCCAAAGGCCTGGATTCTAGGAACTGCTGGGAAGTACATAGCTCTGAGTGGGAGTGGTTCCCTATTTCCTTCTGGAATTTTCGACCTTAGAGGATGGCTCCCCTATCCTATCCATTACAGAAGAAGCTCCTCCTGGTCCTGGCCCCCTTTTACCTGCATATTATAAATAAAGGAGAGTTGGGTAACTAGGTTGTTGTAAAGAGGCTGGAGCTGGTATGGCCAGACCTGTCACACCCCCTCTCTCATAAAAAGAGTATTGACTCTCGTGTGTTCATTACGTAGATAAGTTTTTTGGGTAATAGAAAAACCACCAACATCCTCTTCCACACGGGAGGTGGCAGAGAGGACCCCGGTGTGTGTGTGTGTGTGTGTGTGTGTGTGTGTGTGTGTGTGTGCGCGCGCGCGCTAGGGATAGAACCCAGGGCCTGTACATGCTTGGCAAATTCTCTAACACTTAGCTAGACCCTCAGCCCTTCAAATTACTTTTTGAAGTGTGCTAACTTAGGACTCCAGGTTTTACTGTCCCCTGTTCTGCCAATGATCCCCTTTGAGTGGCATGAAGGCAGTTCCCTGAGGAAATTTTGGGTTGCTCTCCTGTATAAAAGAAATCTCATAATGCTAGTATGTTGTCACACACCTCTGTACTGGTGAGTGCTCCCCTTCATGTCTTTTCTGAACATAGATATTTCAGTAAACCACAGACCTTATTTTCTATTCTGAGTCTGTGGTCTTGTTTTCCATAGCAGTGTGACCCAGAAAGCTTGATATCTCTTGCATAACTGTGATTGACAGTCTGAAAATGAGCTCCACAAGTAAACTGTGTTCTCCATAGAGCTAGCCTGAGGTTGCCCTGAACCCTTTGCTTCTCCCTCAAGTAGTCCTAGGACACCTGTGGGCATTTTTTTTTTTTTTTTTCTGATCCAGAATATTGGCCCCAAAGGGAAAGAGAAAGAGAAAAAAGAAAAGAAGAGTGAAGAGAATGAGTCCCTCATTGGTGGATCTGGAGGAGGGACTGGGAGTCCAAAGCCCCTTCACATTCAACTAACAACCAATTAGACTTCCTGTCTTGTGCCCTTATCAGAGAAGTGGACACTGGACCAAGGCTTGCCCCTCTCCCCTGACTTGGAAGGCATAAGAAGCAACCAGGAGGAACCTTCTTCAGAGTTGGGGGATGCCGGGGGAGGATTGGAATGCCTTTTATTTTGAGTAGACTTTTGCATTTATAAGATTCCCTTTTTAAAATAATTATTTGGTTCTTTTTATTTTAGTATATTTTCCTTCTAGCAATAAAGCTTTTTGCAATAAAAAAATTTGCAAAGAGTCTGGGGGAGCTCTGAGTGTGGGGAACTGACCTTTAGTACCCACTCACCAGAGCTGCAGCTGGCAAGGCGCAAGTTGAGCCTCCAGGAATGATGTCTCCCGCCCTCCACAGGTCAGTTCACAGCAGGAGTCTGTCGGTGAAACCCCAGAAGCACATGTATGTGTGCGAAAGTGCACGCCTGTGCTCCTGCCTGCTCTTTACCCGTTCTTTCCGTAGGTGGCTATGGCTAAGCCTGCCTCTGTCTCCACTTTCTTGTCAACTGTCCCAGTTCTCAGTTCCTCCCTCCCTTCTTTCAGTCACACCCAGAAGCCCTGCCAGGCTTCGCCAGAGGGAAGCAGTTGTTGGTGTTTTTCCCCAGCTCCCGCTCAAACCTGACACCCACAGAAAGGTCAGCCCACGTGGTTGCGTACATCCCTTGCCTGGCCCGCCCTGACTGTTACCATGACGACTGCTGGGCTGGAAATGTCCTGAGCCACCTCTACTTAGCACATCAGTGGCTGTCCCAAGCTCCGTTCTCAGAAAAGCCACTCCTGCCAGGGACTCTGGAGTCACAGAGCCTCTGGAAATACAGATGCACATTCAGAGACAGACAAATAGACAAATCTGGTCAGAGGCATACTCACTGACAGAGTCACAGAGAAACAAGCATACTTAAGAGGCACAGAGAATATAAATATGCAAGAAAGTGAGGTGGTGGCAGAGCCTCAGCCATGCAGGACTGAGGGATGAATAAAGCAGAACAGTCTGAGATGGAAATAAGAAAAAGAGACAAAGGGAGGCCCCAAGAACCCATGACAACCTAAGGAGAGAGGCGAGGACTCAAAGACTAATGGAGAGGGAGCGAGGGAGGAAGCAGGGAGAGGCGGAGATCAGGAGGTATGAGGGAAGCCACACACACACACACACACACACACACACACACACACACACACACAATCTCCTTGCCCTAGGGAGAACCTTGATTCCATTTCACCCCAAATTCATTGTAAATTTCTACTTTCAGCCTCACCTTTCCTCAGAAGTGAAATGGGCATCAGGAACAGTGATGGTAGAAAATAAAGCCCCTGCTCCCATCCCAGCAAATTACCTTGTTCAGTAGGTTTCTCTTTATCTTATCCTCTTTGATGTCTCAGTAGTATCTGAGATGATTTGCTGCTTGAGCTCGTCCTCTGGCTGGACATTTTGCCACTTTAAGAGGGGATGTTCTTTAAGCTAATAATCGTAAAACTGAACCCCATTTTAACACACACACAGAGACACACAGACACATACACACACACACATCCTCGATTCCATTTCACCTCAAATTCATTTTGAATACTCTCAGCCTTACCTTGCCCAGGAGGTGAAATGGGAATCAGAACACTGAGCAGGGATGAATTTAAAAAAAAAAAAAAAAAAAAGGCAAATTTAGAGAGTAATGAATGTGAACTTCGGAAGTGAGGAACTCCCTGGAGGTAATTAACATGAAAGGAAAGGTGAGACAGCTGGACAAGCAGTGAATACCAGACAGGAGTGTGGGATTACAGGGTGAGAGAAAAGGAGGAAGAAAGACAATTTAGAGCTCTGACCAAAGCAGCCCAAAGGAGAAGTAACAGTGTGGTGGGCCAGTTGGATTGGTTTTCAGGGCCTGGCTATGAATTCTGCCTCCAAAATTAATGCCATGATTTCTCATCCTTGTAGTGTCTCGGAGATTTGTCTCTCAGGGTCTTTGAATTCTTGATTGTTCTTAGCATTTTCTTCTTAGAAAATAATTAGGCTATTGGGGCCCGTCCAGCTTTTGACATGCCTCACCTTGAGTATAGCAAAGAAGGGACAAGGGAGTCAGTGTCCCTAAAGTTACCATGTTCCAAGGTCACGTGGGCACTGAGTTGAACAGGTGCCTGCCTGGACCTTCTACTTCCCTTGTGCCCTCAACCCAGAGAGCCTGGTGGGGAGCAGGGACCTCCTTTGCAAGAGAGTTGTGGGTAGACAGAGTAGGCTCAGTTGAACCAGCCAACCTAGGAAAACCACACTACCCACTGGGCCACAGGGGCTGGAATGTGAAAATCAAAGGTCACACAGAGCCTTGGAAGGTGGATCCTAGACTGAGTGGGAAAGGGACTGAAGCAGTTGATACCCCACATCCCTGAAGCTCACCTCTGCATCCAAATGCAATTGTGGTGGTACACACTCATAGAACAGCTTCCTACCTCTCTTCTCTTCCTGAGTCCCTCCTGTGTGGTACTAGGGATTAAATCCAGATTTGCTCTACCCCAAAGCTGTATCCCCAGCTAGCTCTTATCACTTCTTATTTCAAGACTGGATCTGGCTAAGTTGCTGAGGCTGGCCTTGAACTTGCCATCCTCCTACCTCAGTCTCCCAAGTAGCTAGGATTACAAGTGTGTGCCACAGTGCTTGGCTATTTGAGGTATTTTTTCCCATCCCTTATAGGTCAGCCTGGAAGTGGCAGGAGCTTAACATCCCCAGGGGCAAATGTCAATGAAGGATAGGCATCGAGGGAATTACATCCATATTTCTCCCTTGCTCATGGGGAAATTCTGAACTGCAACCTTTATGGAGCCTCAGAGTGATCCCAAAAGGACTGACTCCTCTTTACCCACTTTATGCACACTTCCTTGTTTCATATTCCTTGCTCTCTCATTCCTGCTCACCCCATAAAATGAACTGCTTACATCCAATTTCTTGTCTCATGTATGCATTTGGAGACCATAAAATAGCACAAGAGCAAACTTTTTGGGACCTTCACATAAGTGTTGGAAGGCTCTGCATCTGACTGCTGGTTTATACATGATCACATGTTTGTGGGAAGCAGTTATCATCATCTAGGAAGAGGCCTAAACACTGGGGAGGCCAGGGCTGACAAGCACCCATAGGTCTCTAGTGGGCAACACTAGTATTTCATAACTGGAAAGAACCTTAGGGATAACCTGATCCAACATTTTACCCAATGCAAGAATTCCCTTTACAACTTCTCTGACACTTGCTTAAACACCTCCAGTGACAAGGAACTCCCTGTTTTATGAGGCAGCACTGTCCAGTGTTGAACTCCTACTAGAAAGTTTTTACCACTGAATGGTAATTGGTCTCCCAGAAACTTGTCCTAGTTTGTCCTTTATACTTCAGGGTCTCAGCTTTCCACCCAAGACTCCTCTAAATATTCCAAAGCCAACTAACTCACTATTATATCTTTCCTTCTCCAGGCAAAACAAAACAATTTAATTGCCTTGTCCTATTTCTCTTTCTTTCTTTCTTTCTTTCTTTCTTTCTTTCTTTCTTTCTTTCTTTCTTTCTTTCTTTCTTTCTTTCTTTCTTTCTTTCTTTCGTACTGGGGATTGAACCCAGGGGTACTTACCCACTAAGCCACATCCCCAGCACTTACTAGTTTTTATTTTGAGACAGTGTCTCAATAAGTTGCTTTGGGCCTCACTAATTTGCTAAGGCTGACTTTGAACTTGCAATCTTCCTGAGTTGCTGGAATTACAGGTGTGTAGCACCACTATGCCTGGCTGCCTTGTCCTTCCTTTGAATTACTTAATCTTTTGAGGCTCCTTACACTGGACCTCTTCTCCAGGGAGGACTGTGCTTGTCAATGTTCCTCTTACTGTATGGTGCCCAGATGATGTTTTTCAGAGTGGTGTGACCAGTACAAGAATATATTTTTACCTTACTATGGCCCCAAGTGCATTTCCATTCTTGATTCTTAGCAATGTAACTTCTTTGGCAATCACATAACACTGCTGACTCGATTGGATAGTGAAGACACTGAACATCTGTTGTTTGGGCTTTTCAGCACCTACTTTTACTGTGTGTGTGTGTGTGTGTGTGTGTGTGTGTGTATTTATTTATATACATATACATATGAACCCAGGGGTCCTTAACCTTTTTTTATATTTATTTTGAGATTGGGTCTCACTAAGTTGTTAAGGATCTCACTAAGTTTTTTAGGGCCTCGCTAAGTTGATGAAACTAGCTTCAAACTTGTGCTTCTCCTCCTCAGCTTCCCACATCACTGGGATTCCAGGAGTGCACCACTGTAGGTGTCCATTTTCGCTTTCTTCAGGTAATAGTAACCCTCTTCCACTTCCCATTCTCTAGTGGTTTTGGCAGGACTGTTAATCACAATATCCTCTACCCCTAGCCATGGGTCTTCCCCTTGTCATAGTCAATGCTCCAGCAATGAGCATGTGACCCAGGCCAGGTCCATTAAATTCCTTCCCTGGGATTTATTTATGGAGTTGGAAGGCATGCTCTTTCCTCCAGTTATTAACTGGGATGATGCAAATTCAGAGATGTCTGTACTATCCCAAGCCAGAGAAGAGTTGAAAGTGAAAAGAAGACTGAAGATAGGGTTAGAGTCCTTGGATCCTGATGACCCTGAGGCTAGTTCCTTTTTTGTCCTTCCCAGTCAATGTCCCTTTATTGCTTAGTCTAGATTGAGTCTGGCTTCTATCACTAGAACAAACTAACACACAGTTCTTTGTCCTCTGTTTCTGAGGTTAAGTTTGCAAAATGAAGGACTTTGCATTTATTTGTATTAGGTTTCATACTTTGTCCCATTGCTCTAGTCTATAGCAAAATGCTAGAATTCTGGTTCTGTTATTCAATTACCTATCCCTCTCATTTTCGGTAAGGATGACTTCTACTCACTCAACAAATCATTGATAAAATGCTGAGCTGGACGGAGGAAAGAAAGAAAGTGGGGGATGGTGGAGAAAAATCAGCATGTCAGTTTATCAATGCATGAGTGTACTTGTGGGATAGTTGTTGGAAACATGTGAGTCTACTCTGCTGTACCCAGCCTCCGTTCTGTCTCCCAGATCTTGTGACTTGATCAGACACTATGGCAAAGACCACTCTGTACCTTGGCATTCTGCTGAACTACCAGGTGATAATTTCATCCAAAAAGGACATATGATTAAAGAATCAAAACCAATCTTAGAGATTACCTGTTCTTTAGAATGCTTATAAATTCTCAGTAACCCTCCTCCCTTCCTGTACATACATGCATTAGTACACTCTGCTTTCCTCATCTGCTAGAGTGAATTCTTTAAAAGTGAATTAGGTCAGCACGAAGGGAGAAGAGAGTGAATTTGGGGAGAGAAAACCTTTGCTTCAGAACAAAGCACTTGGAATAGAGGAGGTGGAATAAGAGAAATGAACATCCCTCACCACACACTGATTCATGGGGCAGTACACTGAGGGTTTAGTAAGCCAGGACTGGAGGGTGGGAAATAGAGGAGCAGGTGCTTACTGTTTTTCCAACTTGGCCTGAAGGAGGCAGTGTGGTGCAGCAATAGAGAGCACATGCTGGAGTTTGCCCTCTCTAGTCCCTGCACAACTGCCGTCACCCACTTACCACCTAGTGAGAGTCCAGAGCTCCCAAGACAGACACCCAGGTGCCATACTTTATTCTTCCCATTTTCTTGCACCTCACTCAGTTACCAAGTCCCAGTGGTTCTTCATCCAAATGCTTCTCATGTCTACTTCTCTCTAGTCACTAGCCACTAGCCTTATTCCCTCGTTCACGTAGCCATCATCTCTTCAAATATTTCTTCAACCCTGTTCTCCCTCTCTTCATCTTCTGGGACTGACATTTTATATATATATATGTATATATATTTATATATTACATATATATTTATATATAATATTTTAACTGTTAGTGTCCCTTGGAACAACTCTTGCAAACTTGGTTTTGTTTTGTTTTCTCCCCCTCTACTCCCTCTCCATTTTTTTTTTTTTTTTTTTTTTTTTTTTTTTTTTTTGCGGTACTGGGGATCGAACTCAGGGCCTTGTGCTTGCGAGGCAAGCACTCTACCAGCTGAGCTATCTCCCTAGCCCCCATTTTTTTTGTGTGTTTCAGTTCAGATGATTTTTATTGACCTATCTTCAAGTTCACTGGTTCTTTCCTTAGCTGTTCCAGATATGAAATGCCCATTGGAGCAATTCATCTCTGATGTCATGAATTTTCTTATTTTTGCTGTACTGGAAGTCAAACCCAGGGTCTCATGCATGCTAGGCAAGTGCTCCACCATTGATGTACTTCCTGAGTCCTTTTTATTTTATTTTGAGACAGGGTCTAACTAAGTTGCCCATGCTGGCTTTGAATTTGAAGTCCTAGTGCTTCAGCCTTGAGTAACTGGGATTACAGGTGAGAACACCACACCCTGCCTTTATCATGTATTTTATTTGTAGCATTTTCATTTGACTTTCTTATAGTTTCCCTGTCACTGCTTATGCAAGTTGCCCTCCTTTTCTCACTAGACTCTTTATCCTATTGGTCATCATTATTTTTCTGTGTCTGCTAGTTCAATATCTGTGTCATCTGTGAGTCTAGTTCTGTTGATTTATCTTCTGACAATGGATTGAAATTTGTCATTTTTGTGTGTGTGTTTTATAATTTATTACTAAATGTCCATGGTGTACAGTAGAGCAGAGACTGAGGTAAATAGTATTTATGCCTAGAATTGGAGATGCCTTTTCCATCAGTCTGCTGGTCTCCGGGGATGTGGGTTTGAGTGAATCTTAGGAGACAGGCAGGGCTTGGGTTTTGTTGCTGCTCTCCTTCCTTTCAGTGCATCCCAGGCTTTAAATTCCTTAAATGGAGTGCCAGGCATTCCTCAGTGTTCCTGCTCTATCCTGGGCTTGCCAGTCATCCCCAGCACACTGCCTTCCAGTAGCAGCAGACTGTTCTTGCTTATTATTTGGTGCTGGGCTCATGGAGGGGCATGGCAGGGAGGGGTGATTCTCTTAACTTCAGTTTGTCTTTTTTTTTTTTTTTTTTTTTTTTGGTACTGAGGATTGAACCCAGGGGTACTTTACCACTGAGATACATTCCTACCTCCCCTACTTTTCTATTTTGAGACAGGGTTTCAATAAGTTGCTGAGACTGGTCTCAAACTTGCAAACCTCCTGCCCAAGTTGCTAGGATTACAGACATGTGCTACAGACATGTGCTACTGAAGCCTGGCTCAGCTTCAGTCTTAAGCAGGTCCTATGCTCCTGAGTTTCAGAAATTGGGACTTTCTCAGGGTCACCGTTTCTCTTCTCCATGACAGCCAAACTCTACCATATATCTGTGGTTGATTTTGGATGGGTCAAACTTTCTTGCCTCTCCCCCAACTGAGCAGAGCTTTGCTTGAATCTTTTTTTTTTTTTTTTAATCTTTTTATCTTTTTTTTTCCTTTATTTTGCCCATTTTTTTACTACATTGTTGTGCTCATTGACTTATTATTAGAAGTTCTTTAAATATTCTTTTTTTATTGTAAACAAATGGGGGTACAACTTGTTTCTTTGGTTGTACATGAAGATGAGGTGTACCATTTGTGTAATCATACATTTACATAGGGTAATGGTGTTTGATTCATTGTTATTTTTTCCTTCCCCCCCACCCCTCCCACCCCTATTTTCCCTCTATACAGTTCCGCCTTCCTCCATTCTTGCCTCCCTCCCACCCACTATTATGTATCATTATCCGCTTATCAGCAAGATCATTCGCCCTTTGGTTTTTTGAGATTGGCTTATCTCACTTAGCATGATATTCTCCAATTTCACCCCATTTGCCTGCAAATGCCATAATTTTGTTATTCTTTATGGCTGAGTAATATTCATTCTATATATATGAAACTGTGATCTATATATATATATATATAGATCACAGTTTCTTTATCCATTCATCAACTGAAGGGCATCTAGGTTGGTTCCACAATCTGGCTATTGTAATTGAACAGTTATGAACATTGATGTGGCTGCATCACTGTTAGTATGCTGATTTTAAGTCCTTTGGGTATAGGCCTAGGAGTGGAATAGCTGGGTCAAATGGTGGTTCCATTCCAAGTTTTCTGAGGAATCTCCACACTGCTTTCCAGAGTGGCTGCACTAATTTGCAACCCCACCAGCAATGTATGAGTATACCTTTCTCCCCACATCCTCTCCAACACCTATTGTTGCTTGTATTCTTGATAATTGCCATTCTAATTGGGGTGAGATGGAATCTTAGGGTAGTTTCAATTTGCTTTTCTCTTATAACTAGAGATGTTGAACATTTTTTCATATGTCTGTTGATTGCTTGTAGATCTTCTTCTGTGAAGTGTCTGTTCATTTACTTAGCCCATTTGTTGATTGGGTTATTTGTATTCTTGGTGTAAAGTTTTTTGTGTTCTTTATATATTCTGGAAATTAGTGCTCTATATGAAGTATGAATGGCAAAGATATTTTCCCACTCTGTAGGCTCTCTCTTCGCATTGCTGATAGTTTCCTTTGCTGAGAGAAAGCTTTTTCGTTTGAATCTATCCCAGTTATTGATTCTTGCTTTTATTTCTTGTGCTATGGGAGTCCTGTTAAGGAAGTTTGATCCTAAGCCGACATGTTGAAGATTTGGACCTACTTTTTCTTCTATAAGATGCAGGGTCTCTTGTCTGATTCCTTGATCCAGTTTGACTTGAGTTTTGTGCAGGGTGACAGATAGGGGTTTAATTTCATTCTGATGCATATGGTTTTCCAGTTTTCCCAGCACCATTTGTTAAATAGGCTGTCTTTTCTCCACTACATGTTTTTGGCACTTTTGTCTAGTATGAGAAAATTGTATTTATTTGGGTTTGTATCTGTGTCCTCTATTCTGTACCATTGATCTACCTGCCTATTTTGGTACCGATACCATGCCATTTTTGTTACTATTGCTTTGTAGTATAGTTGAAGTTCTGGTATTGCCATACCCCCTTCTTCAATCTTCCTGCTAAGGATTGCTTTAGCTATTCTGGGTTTCTTATTCTTTCAGATGAATTTCATGACTGCTTGCTCTATTTCTGTGAGGTACGCTATTGGGATTTTAATTGGAATCACATTGAATCCTTTGCTTGAATCTTAGAGGAAGACAATTTCCTGCCCCTACTCCTGGGTTAAAGCATTTTGCCTCTATTCTTCTCACAGAATCAATGAATCTTTGCCTGCATTCAAGAAGGGCGAGAAGGTTTGGATCCTCACTAGCAGTAGCTAGCTCATTTTTATTCCTCCTCTTGAAGGGAGAATTTGTTGTCTCTTCCCCAGCGGCTGAAGGCTTTTGCTCAAAGGAGAGGAGGAATGGGGAAGCACTTTAGGCTTTTTGCCTTCTCCCAGCAGGCACCCTGATCAACTCCTGCATGCCTGTGCCACCAAAGAGGACAGCTCTCTTCTGTCTCCTGCCTTATTCCCACTTTCTCTCATGAATCCCAGGGAAAGCCTGGGGGAAAAAGGCTGCTTGTGGGTGCAGACTCCCCCATGTCTGGAATACTCTCCAACTATTCTAATTGGACAAGAAAAGCTCACGTGTATCCTTTATATTTTTGTTAACATTTTTGTGGATGTTTTTTAACCCATTTGTATGAGAACCACATCTTTGCCAAAGTTAAAGCAGTTCATGTGTCCCTCTCTCTTTGGAGAGGTTTTGCTTGGTTGCCTTGTGACCTTAGGTCTGATGGGCTCAAGGAGAGCTATGATTAGATAGACTATCTGGCTGTTTCTCATTGTAAGGGTACAACATTTTTTTCTTGTAGCATTCTATATCCTAAGTGAACACAGAAGTCTTCAAGTCACTATCCTCTCCTTCTTAGCTGTAACCATCTTAACTGACACCTGCATCTGATATTGCTTCTCTCTATACTGCAGCCAGTACAGGTATTAAAATTCTATAGCCATCAGAAACAAAAGGGAACTGTACAAAAAGATACTTGAAATTAGCTACAGAAAATCTGAAACCTAGACCGTGGTTATTGGTTATCTATTATTGGGTAACAAGTCAAACCCAAACTTAATGGCTTAAACAATGACATTTATTTTGCTCATGAATCTGAAGCGCTTTGCAGCGGTTACTTGTCTCTTGTTCCATCTACCAGTGTCAACCCAGCAGGCTTAAGGACTTGGGGTTGAAGTCATTTGAAGAGACAGAAAGAGGAGCGGATGCAAAGCTTTTATAATATAGCCTCAGAAGTCACAGTATTTCTGCTATACTCTATTATTAAGGTAGTTACATAGGTCTGACAGATTCAAAAGGAGGGAGTCTTGATCCAACATCTCAATGGAGATGTCCACCTCACACTGTAACATGAATGTGTGGGATGTGATATACTGACATGGCCAACATCAGAAAATACAATCTGCCATACAGGATTCTACTTGTTCTGTTAAAAAAACAAAACAAACAAACAAAAAAAAAACTTAAATCAAGCTAGAAAATAAAAGAAAAACCACAAGCCCTTGAATTGCATCACTTCATGTAGACATATCATACATACATTTCTTGTAGCCAAGTGTGAATAATTTGTGCACCCCCAATTAATTTAATCAGGTCAAGCCCACAATAGCCATTAACCATCTTCCTAGATTTAAGTCTGATCTTGTCACTGACCCTCTTAAAATGGCCCATTAGCTCCTCGTTTTAGTCAGTTTTTTCATTGCTGTGACCAAAAGACCTGACAAGAACAATTTGAGAGGAAAGGTTTATTTGGTACTCATGGTTTCAAAGGTCTCAGTCCATAGGTGGCCAGTTCCATTGCTCTGGGCCCAAGTGAGGCAAAACCACATGGTAGAAGAGTGGTGGAAGAAAGCAGCTCAGGATATGGTAATCAGAAAGCTAAAAGAGACTAAGCTTGGCTCACCAGGGAAAAAAATATATACCCAAAAGATATATCCCAGCAACCCACCTCCTCCAGTCATACCCTACCAGCCTATAGTTACCACCCAGTTAATCAAGTGGATTAATGTACTGATTAAGTTAAGGCCCTCAAAACCCAATCATTTCACCTCTAAACTTTCTTGCATTGTCTTAAAAATGAGCTTTTGCGGGGAGACACCTCATATCTAAACCATAACACTCCTGTTCTCCCATAATGAATTCCAACTCCTTACCATGGTTATAAAGCCAATCCTATATGACCTTATTAATTTTCAATCTCACCATTTTTTTACTTCTTCCTCTCTCTCTCTCTCTCTCTCTCTCTTAAGGATTGAACCTAGGGGTATTAACCTTGACCCACATCCCCAACCTTTTTTTACAAAAAATTCAAGACAGGGTCTCACCAAGTTGGGGAGACTGGCTTTGAACTCACAATCCTCCTACCTTAACCTCTTGAGCCACCGGGATGGCTGGGATGACAGGTGTTGCCACCACGCCCAATGCTTCCTCCTTTGTTCTCTATGTGCTTAGCTACACTGAACTACTTTTGATACTCCAAACTCTTTTGTCCTCAGACCTCTGTACCTGTTGCTTTACTCTTCTGGAACTTTTATCCCTATGCTCTTATCCCTCTATTTCTTCTCACTTCTGTTTTTCTGCATTCAGCTTCCCTAATACTGACTCTTTCCTACCCCCACACCCCAATTGGCCTCCAGCTCTCCAGCTCTCACCTCTCCATCCCAGGTGCTCTCAAAGAACTGTATGCTTATACTTCCTCAGTGTCAGTCAGACAGGCCCTATCTGTCCCTCTATCATTCTATGTAGGAAGGCAGGGTTTTGTTTTATTTAGCACCATGCACAGTGCCTGGAGAATGGCAAGGTCTTAACTAATATTGATTAAATGCCTTAAATAATCCACTCTGTGCCAGGCATAGTGGTGCACACCTGTAATCCCAGGAGCTTGGGAGGCTGAAGCAGGAGGATCACAAGTTTGAGGCCAGCCCCAGCAAATTCATGAGGACCTAAGCAACTCAGTGAGAACATGTCTTAAAATAAAAAGGGTTGGGGGTGTAGCTCTGTGATAAAGCATCCCTGGGTTCAATCCCCAGAATCAAAAAAAAAAAAAAAAAAAGAAAAAAAGAAACCACTTCAAGGCTCAAACAACTTCGGGCTCAATCAAACAGGCCCCACAAACCTATAACCTATAGCCCCAAATCAAACAGCCTGTCTTGAATCTTGTAATGTGAAACAGGGCCCAAGCTGGTTGGGATAGTTTTCAAATTTTCAAGAAAATATTTGCTGTTTCATGGCTTGGGCTATTCTCAGCCTGGGAAGACTCACTCCAAGATAGGGCCAGCGAGTGGCCTCCAGGATTCTTCCCTCTTCCAACAATCATTCTGGTGGGCAGGCCTGCCTAGGAGGGACACACCTCAGCAACAGCTAGTGGAATGTTTACTTGCTGTTCCTATGTCCAGGGCCTATTTCTGGAGAAGATACTGAATACAAGCCTGTGCCATTCCTTCACTGACCTTGCCAAGGACTGGGTGATGAGAGCATGTGCCAGAAAGAACAGTGACGGTTACTTAGCTTATCTCCCTGGCTCCAACCCAAGCTTCTCTGGGTATATCAGGTCATTGCTTCCATTGGTAATTACCCTTCCTTGGCTCTATGGTTTAGCATTAAATATTGCTTCATTTGCTCTGTCAGTTTTACTAAAGGACAGAAGGAAGAAAGAAAGTTATGGGTGATAAGGTTCTCCCAACTCATAAATCTGATTTGAGGAAATCCTCACTGGAGTTCCTTGGAGTTTAAAAGGCCAAAGGAAACAGATCAGCATTTTGGGCCAATACAATTTTTCCTATGGTGAGTCCAATTACTAAGGAAACTGGAATACGAAGAGGTCATTTGACTTATGACCACACAATAAGCCACCAAAAAAAAAAAAAAAAAGATAGCATCCAAGACTCTTGGTTTCAAATTTAGTGCCACTGTGATAGCCTAAGTTAAATCTATATTAATAAGTTAGCTTTGGGAATTAATATCAAATTTAGTTTGGATAAATGGGTTTCACATTTTTAAAACTGTCACTTAAGTTGTCACCTCAAAACTCAACTCATTGGGATCCTTTTGAATTTCCTCAGAGTTAAGCAAGAAGGTGGCTGGAAAACTAAGGCCTTCCTCCCACACCTCTACCAGGTTTTCCTCTAAATCAACACCCTAAATTTTCTTACTAAAACGTCTTTTTCTAAGGCAGAAAATGGGAGATAGGGAAAGAAAAAGCTAGATTCTTGCCTGAGCAGAAACACTATTTTCTGGTTTAGAAACATTCTCACATCACGCTAGGACCAGCTGTCCTGTGGAGAGTGTTTAGGATTTTCATTGTTATTTTTCCTTCTTGTTACTGAGGAAGAAAAAAAAAATTTATCATGTAGAGTGAAGAAAAATTTCAAGTCTTTTTTTTTTTTTTGAACCTATCCATCCAGCTCAAAGTCCCCGGAAGAAGTGTGAGGTCTGGTGGTACTGAATCCCAGGCAGATTTGGCAGCTCCAAGCTTCGTCAGAGGCCAGATGATAGTCAGTGTTCTGGTTTTCTCAAAACACCCATGATCACTGGGCATGGTGGTACATACCTGTAATCGCAGCTACTCAGGAGACTCAGACAGGAGGATTTCAAGTTTGAGGTTAGTTTCTGCAACTTAGCAGACCTTCTCTCAAAAAATAAAAAGGTTTGGAGATGTAGTTCCAAGGTAGAGTGCCCTGTTTTAACCCCCAGTACCAAAAACATAAATAAATAAATAAATAGCAGTAGGAATAACACTTAATACCATTAGTCAATAAAAAAAGAGGGAAAAAAAGTGTGTTTGGGGATTATAAGAAAGTATTCATATCATTAAGCAAATATATGGAATCATTTAGTTTGTTCCCATCCTTTTGGGTAAGGATTTGGAAATGAAGATTTTTATAGCCACTCTGCTCATCATTAGGGATTTGGAAACTACTATCCAGGAAGAAGCTCCATTGGGGCCATAGCTTCAGAATCCTACACTCAGGGGGCTCATGTTAAAAACAAGAGATGGGCAAAGGTTACCAGCTCCCCTGCACTGATGCATTTATCTTTACCTCCCACTGCCTGGGAACATCCCTCTGGGAGGAATCCAATCAACAGCACCTCACACAGTTATTCTGATGAAAGAAGTTTTATATGGACAACAGATATTTTGTATGTTTATATGAATAAGAGTATAATAAACAAGGAATAATGTGCAGTCTCAGTCAGGAAAGCTGTGACAAGGAAAAAGTTTGGAACTATGCAGGAGTAGTGTCAAGCATTAAACCATATTTACAAGTCTAATTTAGAAACTGGCACAGGAAGAAGTTGGGGGATAAGCCATGCATGAAATAAAAATATGTATATACGCAGATATAAACACCCACATTTTCACACTTCTTTCACCCATTTTCTCTACAAGGCAAAAATCAGACAAAGGAAAAGCCCAGCCTTTTTTTTTTTTTTCCCAGAGTCTCTCTATTTCCTATGGGTCTGTTACAGAAGTCCCACATGGGCTTGGATTCCAGGCAGCTGACTTCACTTTCATTGGCCCCACTTACTGCTGACAATTTACCAAGGGAATACATGGGATACAAAGGAGGCAAAAAAAATATGGTTCACTTAACATTATACACAAAGGCATCAGTGTCTCCAAGTACTCTTACAACCAGTTCTTCACCAGATCCTCATCAGACTTCAAACCAGCAACTGAGTTCGGTCAAACTGTGAGACAGGAAAGCAGTATTCTGATCCAGCATTCACTGGGTCAGTCACTTCATCCAAGATAGTCACACATGCCAGTCCCAAGCAAGTTAAGTCCTCGGGGGCCTGCAGCTGTTTGCTTTGTGGAATGGAGGTTTGGGCTTTTTTACCCTCCCTGGATTTCTCCTTACTGCCACTGCCGCTGAGCTCTCTGCTGTTCCCTCTGGACCCAAGACAGCTGCTCAGCTTGTGTATATGTAATTTATTGTTCTGCTGTTGCTGGTTTGTCCCCGGCCGCCACTGGCTTCTCAACCTGTGACTCTGGAGGGATCAGATATTGGACCTCCTCTGTGCTGATGGCTACTTTATCTGGCTGGAGCCACCTCTTGAAATGTTCCAAGGTGCTACAAAAGAGCAAAAGAAAAGACTGTATCAGACTTCACTGATTAATTACTTAATGATTAGCTCAGTTACTCAAATACTGCCTTCCCACCCACCGCCAATTTTTCCTACAATTGTTTTTCACTGTGAACATTGGGAGAACAGCGATACTCCTCTGACAGCTGTGCATCCTGGCAGCTCTGCAGCATAATTTACCCCCTAGTGGGCACTTTGACTATAAGCAGCACCAGGCCACCTTCAAATGCAGAGCCTCTGAAGGCTTGATGAGAATAGCTGAAGAGCTTATGCCTCAGTCTTACCCTTTTTTCCTCAAAACTGAAGAGGAGATAAATTGTTAAGGGGAGGAAACACTCAAATAAATATCAAATTATTAGCAAGGCAGAAAAGTGAGCATCTTTAAATCTCTCATATCTGAAGCGTCTGAGGCTCATTTATATATGTAGGGCTTATTTGTAGCATGTGCAATTTGTGTGTGTGTGTGTGTGTGTGTGTGTGTGTGTGTTGTTTATTTCATTCCATAGCAAGTCTCCAAGATAAAAACATCTGAGCTGTAAATGTTCCCCACAAAAGAATGGCCATTATGCCAGAGGGCTCTTTGTGTTTGCCTATGTAGAGAGAGGGTAAGTATGATCATCAGGCTCACAGATGCCCTCCCACCTTCCTTAAATACCCAGGCTCCTCTATCTTACAGTTATTAGACATTCACAGTAAGATATAAATGACAAGAAACAATGTAAACCTCATTCTATGCTCTTTAATAGCCCAAAGTCATAACAGCAGATTTTAGACATTTGTCAGTGTATGGGGAACCATGCTTTGGACAGCTGAATTTCTTAGCCCATTACTTCCTTGCCAAAAGCACACAGAGGAGCATTATCTACCTGGCCTTCACAAATGTGAAGACTCACATGAGTTCACTGCAAAATGGCCTCTGCTTAAAACATAAACTTTGAAGTTTGAAAACAAAAGCATAGCTACTCTTTCCTGGTGCTTGTTCTAAAGGATGACAGAAAGAAGTATTCCCACAGATGTAGGCATGGGAATCAGATTCAAACATCAGAGGGCAGAGCAAGTGGCTGACTCTCATGCCCATGGCTCAGGGGAATCAGGTGTGATGGGGATATTTAATCTTCATCAACTACCCTTTCATAGAAGTAGTCAAATTATTTCTACAGAAAAAGGAATACCCCATTATTTTAAGTATGGATAAATACACAGAAACATGCTAATCTGATTTCAAAGAAAGAGAATTCCTACTGGAGAATTACACAGGAGAAAGTTGTTTTTTCTTCTCAAAAGTGGAGTAGGGAGATATGCAAGAGGAGGAGGACTATCAGTAAATACCAAATTGTTAGCAGGTCAGAATCTATACATCTTCAAGCCACCTATGTTTGAGGCAGTTTATGGATCAATTAGGTTGAGCCTTTAGAGATAGAACGGAACAAACTTTATTTTATTTTATTATTATTTTTATTTTTTATTATTATTTTTTTTTTTCACTGAAAATGTTTTATTGGCCTTTTGGATAGAAATGGGAATTTATTTGCCAGGAAGGATGATCCCATCATACTTCTGCTGGAACCAGCGCATGGCCTCCTCTTTGCTGATTCTGTGTTTGGCCCCAATGCAACCTGTCATGTGCTTCTTGTCTGCGATGCTGAAACCTGGCCTATCCAGCACCACATAGAAGTCCAGACTGTAGATACCAATGCTTGGATCATATTTGATGTCCAGATTGATGTGTTCCTGGATCCCAAAACCAAAGTTGCCAGTATCCAAAAAGTTATTTTTTCTTAATTCATACTCCTGCACCTTTAGACCTTTCTCCAGAATTTCTTCTGCCTTGGCCCCACGAACTGTGCAGTGAACAGCAATCTTTTCATTTCTCCTGATGCCAAAGGATCTGACGGTGTATCTAGCTTTGGAAAACATAGGAGTCTGGCCTGTGAGTTGCTCCAACACCTTGGCGGCCTGGGTCAGTCTGTCTCCACTCTCCCCCACACAGATGTTGAAGCAGAGCTTGCGGATGTGAAGTTCCTGGATGGGGTCCTCCTTTTCGCCTTGATCCGCCATGATGGAGAACAGGAAGAGAGGGTAGAGTCCAAACTTTATTTTATTTTCTGAGCCTTCAGAAAGTAGTTGGCGTGACCATAGAGGCCATGCTAATTTTTTTTTTTTTTTTTTTTTGCGGTGCTGGAGATTGAACCCAGGCTTGACAGGCAAGCACTCTATCAACTGAGCTATATCCCCAGCCGAGGTCATGCTAATTTCTGAAGGATTTGGGGGCATGCTGATCCAATATTTGAGATAATATAAGTGAAAGTGCTTTGCAAATTAAAAAGTAAAATATAAATATGAAGTTTTATTCACACACTGTCCATGATTTTAGCAGCAGCATCTTCATCTGATATGATGGGACTCTCAAAATCAATATTAATGATGTCTTGCAAACTTAGGTTAAGCCCTATTCCCCTAACACTTTTGGTTAAAATTCAAGTTTTCACTTCTCCATGAATTTTTTTAAATTAAATTTCTTTTCTAAACTGATAAAAGTATAAACTTTTGGTTAAAATTCAATTTTTCACTCCCCAATGCATTTTTAAATTAAACTTCTTTTTAACTGATAAAGAAATATAAAATTTTATGTACTGATGGGGGTCCCTCCATCAATTTTTATTTAGAATAAATTCTTACCAAACTTTAAAATTCTGCTATGGAAGATAGTATTAACAATAGCTAATATTTATATTGTGCTTAACATGTGCCAGGCAGTTCTAATTAACCCTTAAAACAACTTTATGAGATAAAAGCTATTAATCCCAATGTACAGATTAGGATAGTGAAGCACACACAGGTTATTTATCCCAGAACATACAAGTTAAGTGGCAGAGCTGAATTTCCAAGTGTTAAGTACTAAACCACTCATTGTGGCACAATGCCTTCTCTCTTTCTATATCTAAACCATCCCTCCCTCCCTGGTACAAACACCAGAGCCGGGAGGGAGTTCAATGGTCTCTTAATTCCAAAGTACACTCTGTCACTTCTGCTCATCTAACTCTTCTCTTATGCTGTCTCCTATTGGAAGGTAATCTTTAAATATATTTGCTATGTGTCCCTATCTGAGGACCAAAAGCTAAAAAAAAAAAAAGGTTAAAACTTCCTTACACAACCCTCCCATGACACCAAGCACAGTGCCTTCACACAGTAGCTTCTTAATAAATTTATTCATTTGGTCTACACAAATTTATTGAGTAGCTACAATATGACAGAAACTATGTAAGGCAATGGAAATTCACAAGTAAGAAGACATGATTCCAGTTGTTGATTGATTACCACTTTCTCAAGTGCATTACCTATTTAAAAATGAAAATGATGGTTTATCCTCAACTCCATTCACTCACATGCTGCTGGGGTATTTGCTTTATGGCAAAATTCTCAAGCTAAGAACAAACTGAGCAACCTTACAAAGGCTGATTTTAGCTCAAAAGAACTGATGTTGATCTCAATAAATATCAGGACTCAGATGTCACTATCCCTGAATTTGTGAGAGAAGAGGTGCTCTCAGTGAAACAGACTGGAAATCAATTACCTCTCATCAGAATCAAGTCCATCTACGAAGAACTCTGATGCTAACTTCTCCTGGAGGAACCGATCCCAGCATTCCTTCTTGGCTTGGGCCAGGGTTCGAAGCATGTCCTTGGAAGTAACTTCCTCATTTAAACCCTTGATTCTTCGTAGTTTCTTCTCTAAATAGAAGAGAAAATGGAGCTTAACAAAGAAAGTGAGTATGAAATGAAATGCCAATTCACCAATGCAAAATGAAATGAAAAATGCCAATTTACCAATTCTTTCACTGATGAATATATTCACATTTCCTGTACAAGAGATAATTTTTAAAGGACACATAAAAAGGAACTGAACATACTTCTTTTTCCTTCATGTTCTCATCCTGCATTGTAGCAAATAAATGTTTAACCCAAGAAAAGGAAAAAGGCATGGGTTCTCATAAATAAATCAATAGCATGTTTTCTTTGAAATCACAGAAGCCCAGCAGGTATCTCTCTAAGGAAAGCTTGTTTTTCCTGGTATGACATGTGTATACTATCGTCTGTTTTCTGACTCCTTGAAAATAATGTCTCTAAGGAGTTAATGGTTTTTCTTCTTGTTACAGTGACATAAAGTGGTTTTTCAAACCTCATGAGAAAGAATTAGAGAAAATGATGAGAGATCCAATGGTTCATTAGACACTAAAATTGACTTGATGAGAACTCAAGGATAAGAGACCTTTAAGATCTCTATGTGATTAAATTCTTGATTAAAGAAAAAGAATCTCTCAACATTTAAAAAAGTTGCTCAGTTTGTGGTCTGGATGTTGGAGCCTAATAAAAACAAACATCTTGTAATCCCTCAGAGAGTAGTCCATATGGCTTCCTGATGATAGATGTTTAATTACTCTTCTTTGTATTGTAAGTATAACTGTTGAACAGATTTTTCCTTTTGAAAAACATAAGAAAGAATATCATCATTACCTTTTTCCTTAATTTAGTCTTTCCTTCAACTATAATATGGCCACATGCTGAGTAAAGATGTTTTGGTCAAGAATAGACTACATATACAATGGTGGTTCCATAAGATTATATCACCTACTGATATCATAGCTATCTTAGTTGGGGTGTGTACACTCTATGATGTCCACTTATGAAATTATCTAACACATTTTTCAGAATGTACCTCTATTAAGCAGCACATGATTATGTATGGGTAAATAATGGCTTTTTCTGTGTGTGGAGGGGAGAATGGACATTAAGCCTAGATCCAACAGAAACTTAATGATATGCAATCCTGTTTTCATTTCTAAACAAGTTCCATCAGCGAACATCCACTAGTCAAAACAAGAAGCATTTGTGTTCCTGTAAGTTATCACAAAGAATTCACCTGTGTAAAAAAACTTGCAGTTTATAAATGTTAAAATTTGAAGGGTTTTATTTTTTCCTTAAAGATATAAAAAGGTTCATGCGTATCTCATGTTCTTTAGATTTCTCAGACTGTTGTTACTTCTCCTTATCATCATTAAGCAGGTGCTCTGGGCACTGAAAGCAGAACTTTCAACCCTTTCGGTCATGGCTACAAGCATTACTATTCTATCTCTGGTGACTTCCTCAAAAATTTCACACTACTCCCTCATCTTTCTCATTCTCCATCATTCCAACTGTTTTTCTCCTATCTTTTTTTCCTCCATTATGTCATTAATGAAATTTCTTTCACTCTCCCAAAGATATTCCTTAGCAATCACATAAGCTCTGATTCCTCTCTGTCCTTCATCAAAAGCTCCTTCCTCAAATTTTTGTGGGCAGATTTGGTCTTGTGATAGATGTTCAACAATAAAAGACTACCATAAGAAGAAAGAATTTTGAGAATTTTCACCATAGAGAAATGATAAATGCTTGAGAATAGATATGCTTACCTGGACTTAAATATTATATGATATACATGGTACATCATTAATATGTACAGTTTTAATTTATTTTTTATATTTTAAAACTGGGATTGAACCTCAGGGCACTTTACCCAATGAGCTACATCCCTGGCCCATTTTTTTAAAATTTTTAAAATTTTGAGATAAGGTTTCACTAAGTTGCTGAGGCTGGCCTCAGACTTGTAATCAAGCATTTTGCCTGTGCTTCCCAAGGAGCTGGAATTACAACATGCACCACCACACCAGGCAATATGTGCAGTTTTATGCCTTTATGTATCAGTTAAAAAATAAATTAGACTGACATTTCTCTTTCTCCTAGCATGGGACAATCTGAATTTCATTCCTATGTTTGGATTCTCTCTAGATACTTACATTCTGATCACAGGACAGGGCACTGAAACTGTAGGCAAGAAACATTTTTTTAAATAAATGGCTAATAAAAGATAGTGAATTTATATCAACATGCTCCCATTTCCAACAACCAATCTACATACTATAACAGTTTTTCAAAACTCTAACATTAGAAATCTCCACAGAGCTTTGGGGTCATGGGCATTTCTATCAGGATGGCATAAAGTTTAACACTTCTAAGTTATCTGAATACATGGGTCGGCCACCAATAGTAAGCAAGAGGGTTTTACAAAATGCCAAGAAATAAAATAGAATTTAAGTCAAGTGTGGTGGTGCATGCGTGTAATTCCAGCAACTTGGGAGGCTAAGGCAAGAGGATGTCAAGTTCGAGACTAGCCTGGGAAATTTAGCAAGACCCTATTTCAAAATAAAAAATAAAAGGGCTGGGAATTTAGTTCAGTAGTATAGCACCCCTAGGTTCAATCCCCCATATTGCAAAAAAAAAAAAAAAAAAAAAAACAGTTCCAAGGGATGTGCAAGAACAGTGAGAGTGATCCTTTCCTATAACAAAACTGAAACCCCTAGAATTACATCTGACAGATACATGTATCAAGCACTTAAAAAAAAGGGGGGTGGGAGGGAGAGGAAACCAAGTTTGAGTCAACAAAACTTCAACATGCTCCCATAAAACCACCAGCTTCTGATTTTAAAAAGAGTATGCCAGCAAGCTAACTTACCTAGAGATGCTAAATATACTTCTGAATCCTGCAAGGGAGCCCAGGGTTTTATTGCTGGCTGGACAGCAAAGTTTGCTGCCTCCCTCTGGCCTTCACCTGTAGGGTAAGAATTCACAAAGGAGTCCGAGAAGGTACTGCTGGCAACATCTTGATCAGGATTTGGCAGACAGGAACAGATTTCAGCCCAGAGATCCCTGCCAGATCTTGTAGCTGTACAGTCAATACTCTCAAACATTTTCATTTGGGATTTAAGCTGGAAAACAGAAGATCAAGTGAGTAAGAATTAGTTTTAAGGATACAGTATAAGTTTGTGGCACTCACATATTTATCCACTGAAGAAAAGTAATAGAATTTTAAGAAGTTTCTTTTAACAAAAAAATTAAAATATCTTCCATCAGATTCATATATATATATATATATATATATATATATATATATATATATACACAAGGGTGACAAAAGAGAAATTGAGTTCCTTTCTAGCTCTGCATTCAAGTTGTTCATAATGAAGTTTGTCTAAAAATGGAATTTCCATCCCAGCAACTCAGGAGGCTGAGGCAGGAGGACTGCAAAGTTGAGACCAGCCTCAGCAACTTAGTAAGGCCCTTTAGCAAGATCCTGTCTCAAAATAAAAAAACAAAAATGACAGGGAATGTGACTCAGTGGTTAAGTGCCTCTGGGTTCAATTCCCAGTACCAAAAATAAATAAATAAATAAATAATAAAAAAGGACTTTCCATAAGCCCAGACACAAAAGGACAAAAACTATTATGATTCCACTTATATGAACTGATAAACAGAAATAATGGTGATCATCAGTGGCTGGAGAGAAGGGAAAATGGGAAGTTATTTCTTTTTTTTTTTTGGGTGCTGGGAATTGAACCCAGGGCCTTGTGCTTACAAGGCAAGCACTCTACCAACTGAGCTATCTCCCCAGTCCCGGGAAGTTATTTCTTAAGGACACAGTTTTTATTTGAGAAGGTGAAAAAGTTCTGGAGTTGAATAATGGTTATAGTTATATAATAATATAAATACCACTGAGCAATACACACAAAAATGGTTAAAATGATAAATTTTACATTGCGTGTGTGTTTTGTTTTGTTTTGAGATGGGGTCTTGGTAAGTTGCCCAGGTTGGCATCCAACTCACAATATTCCTGCCTCAGTATACCAAATAGTTGGGATTTCAGGTGTGGGCTACCACCCCTGGCTTACATTATGCATATTTTCTTTCTCTCTCACATATACACACACACAGGAATTTCTAGAATGCTTCCAGTGTAAATGAACAGCTATGCTTTTCTCTAAAGATCTCCAAAATACAACTGCTCTATCCTTAGCCAAATTGTTTTCAACAGGATACAGACAGGCACTTGCACAGTCCATGAAGATAGCAAAAGTGATGCATGACTATCTAGGGGGGTACCCTCATAGTACAGGGGCCATGTGCTTATTACATGTAGCAGCTGGTTTATATAACTTATGTTCCTTTTTTCCTTCTTCATATTTTATCTTTTTCACTTTTACATTATTAGTTTTTTGTTTTTTGGTACCATGGTTTGAACCCAGAGGTATTTAACCACTGAGCCACATCCCCAGACCTTTTTTTACTTTTTAATTTTGAGACAGACTCACCAAGTTGCTTAGAGCCTTGCTAAATTGCTAAAGCTGTCATGCCAATCTGTCTTGTCTCAGCCTCACGAGTTGCTGGGATGACAGGTGTGCACCACCATGTCCAGCTAAATAAATCATTTTAATTGTGTACATTTACCGGGTATAGTGTTCAATACATTATGCAAGGTGTAATGCTCAAATCAGGGTAGTTAGCATTTAACAGAAACACTGAAAAATAGGCATTTATGAAGAAACAGGATCAGAAGGACAGCTGCTTAAGGGCACATTACTAATACAAGATGAATCTCTGGAGACCAGAATGGTGCTGCTCCAAAATCCCTATTTTGGGCCAGTACCCAATATTCTGCCTGTTTGGGATGCTGAAAGCCGCAAGGACAGATGGGAAGGGCTACGCAGCGAACCTGGGGGCTTGCATAAACATCTAAGTTTAAAGGCCAGATCAACACCTCTCTTAAGAAGGGTCTTAAGAGTCTAGCCCGGTGGCGCATGCCTGAAATCCCAGCTACTCAGGGGTCCCAGGCAGTTGGACAGCAAGCCCCAAAAGGACTGGGGATGTATTTCAATAGTAGAGCGCTTGACTAGCATGTAGGAAGTCCAGCCCCAGTACCGCAAAATCAGTACATGAAGGGGGGCGGGTGTTTGCAATACGGAAGGTTGCCCAACCAAAGGTCTGAAAAATTCCCTGCGACAGAGCCCAGTAGTCAGAGCAAAGGCCCTAGGTAAAACAGACAGCTGATGAAGTGAGGCACCTCCCCGCGAAGTCCTCTGAACACACCCAACCAAAACTTAGCTCTCACTGGAGCACCGCTAGGCCCTGCCCTCAGGGTGTCCGCAACCCTTCAGGAAACTCTGTGTCCAGACCCCAGGCCTCAGTCGTTCCGACCTCAAGAACTGGCTGGGGGTGACGATGAATCAGGTCCTCGATACCCTCTTGTTTTCGGGGGGTCAGTTCACAGCAGGGAATACAAAATGCCGAGTACCCCAACCCCTCCTCACCTGCCACAATCACCTGCCCAGGAACCTGGGAACGCTCTGCTGTAGTATGTCGCTGGCAAACAGGAAGAAACAGCGAGGGGCGGAGTCATCAAGTGACGTAGCCCAGAAGTCCTCCAATTACCATCCGACCTGGTAACGTTGTGTGAGTCGATTGGTCAAGGGGGGCTCGTGAGGAAGGCAGGAGCCGAAGGCGAGGAAGTGGAGGGCGGGCTGTGGTTGCCTGGAAACGTTGGAGTCCCTTGTCTAGAGCTCTGCCTCCTCCCTACATCCCGCCGAAGAATGTGGTCGATTCCTTGTAGAGCTGGAGATTCCAGCATCACCTTCCTATCCCCTGCTGGGATACAGTAGCCCAGTTTTCCAGACCTTTGACTTTCTTTCTTTCTTTCTTTCTTTCTTTCTTTCTTTCTTTCTTTCTTTCTTTCTTTCTTTCTTTCTTTCTTTCTTTCTTTTTTTATTGTTTGTTCTAATTATAGGTGACAGCAGAATGCATTTTGATTTCTTGTACACAGATGGAGTCCAACTTTTCATTTTTCTGGTTGTACACGATGTAGAGTCACACTATTCGTGTAATCATACATGTACATAGGGTAATGATGTCGGTCTCATTCCACCATCTTTTCTTCCCCCCCGCCCCCTCCCTTCCCTTCATTTCCCTCTACACAATCCAACGTTCCTCCATTCTTCCCTTACCCACCCACCCCCTTATGTATCAGCATCTACTTGTCAGAGAAAACATTTGGCCTTTGGTTTTTGGGGATTGGCTTATTTCACTTAGCATATTCTCCAACTCCATCCATTTACCTGCAAATGCCATAATTTTATTCTTCTTTATGGTTGAGTAATATTCCTTTGTGTATATATACCACGGTTTCTTTATCCTTTCAGCTATTGAAGGACATCTAGGTTGGTTCCACAATCTAGCTATTGTGAATTGAGCTGTTATAAACATTGATGTGGCTGTACACTGTAGTAGGCCGATTTTAAGTCCTTTGGGTATAAACCCAGGAGTGGGATAGCTGGGTCAAATGGTGGTTCCATTCCAAGTTTTCTGAGGAATCTCCATACTGCTTTCCAGAATGTTTGCACAAATTTGCAATCCCACCAGCAATGTAAGAGTGTACCTTTTTCCCCACATCCTTGCTAACAATTGTTGTTGCTTATATTCTTGATAATAACCATTCTAATTGGAGTGAGATGAAATCTCAGGGTAGTTTTGATTTGCATTTCTCTAATTATTAGAGGTTGAAAATTTTTCCATGTATTTGTTGATCGATTGTATATCTTCTCCTGTGAGGTGCCAGACCTTTGACTTTTCTTGGTCCCCTGAGCAAGTTCACCTTCTAGGCAATTTTCCAGGCCAATGTTTGTCTCCTTCATCCCTTTGCTGATCAAGTTAGAGCACTTTGGTGGCTTCTTAACGTCACAGGAGACCCATGCCCCATTCACCAAATTGTGAGATTTTCCATCATTCATCTAGTCAATAGATGCCAAACTCCTGTTGTGCTCTAGGGTTGTGTTAAGCGTGAATTCAAGACATGTACATTAGATTTGGTATGGATCCCAGAGATCTTTACAGCTTGTAGAAGGGGGGATCACTTTGGAAGCAAACAAATTTACAAATAATAGCAAAGCTATAAGAAGCTAAGACAGGAGTGTGACCACAGTACATAAGAATGTGTTGTGTCAGAAACTCTTTCTAAAAATGACATTTGATGGCTGGGTGTGTAGCTCAGTGGCAGAGCACTTGCTTAGCATGCATAAGACCTTGGGTCTGAGTCCTCAGCACCACAAATAATTAAAAGATGACCTTGGATATCCTTCAAGGGATATCATCATATTTATTGAGTTATAATTTTTCCCTGTCCCCAATTTTCAGGACTGTTACTGTCTCCGAAAGAAATGAGGGATGAAAGCTAGTAGCCATTAGTAACAGTAACTTGACTGAGTACATTCTTTAGATGTGACCAAATCCCATCAGTGTGGCTATGGTAGCAACAACTACCACCATATGAAAGTACCACCACAAGGCAAGGTACTCTACTGTTCACATTTATAACTTTTTTTTTTTTTTTTTTTTGGTACTGGGGATTGAACCTAGGGGTGCTCAACCACTGAGCCATCTCCCCAGTCCCCGCTTTTTTTAAAGTAGTCAATGGACCTTTATTTCCTTCAATTTATTTATTTATATGTGGTGCTGAGGATGGAACCTCAACACAGTGCCTCATGCATGCTAGGCAATCACTCTACCACTGAGCTACCTCACCCAGCTCACATTTATAACCAATTCTCAAAAAGACTATGTAAAAAGAAAAGGAAAGTGAGGAGGTTAGAAAACAAAGGAGCAAATGATGGACAAGATTTTGGCCATGCTTATTCATGGAAAAAGAGGCATGAATCTGGCAGTATCTGATTCATACAAAGGGCAAGCACTGTATTTCATCAAGCTACTTCATGGTTTCATGATTCACTTAAGCTCTTTTCTCTGATTTCATGCTCATCAAACTCTTGATTTCAAATTTGACCTTTCAGGACACTCCCAGTCTCTGTTGGGTATCTTGATGTCAGGATGAAGGTGCCTTAGACAGTAAGCACAAATATCCCAGTCCCTGGAAAATCACATTTTATAATTTAAACTTGCAGTTGTAAATTAACAAACTGACACCCTACCAGTTCACCCATGTCTTTTGAGTCTGATTCATGTGTGCATGAGCAAACCCAGAACACATCCTGTACTGGGAAACTAAAACTAAAAACCATTGTAATCTCTCCTTTCCCAAAGACTGCTCACAATGGAAGCCACGTGAGACCAATCGGCAGCTCTTTATGTCAGACTCTGCTTACTGCAGTGTGATTAACATTAATGTTTTTTAACGTCTCCTCAACCAGCCTAGGCCTTCCTTGAGATTGGGAACTATGTCTTTTTTTTGGTACCAGGGATTGAACCCAGGGGCGCTTAACCACTGAGCCACATTCCCTGCCCTTTTTTATTTTGAGACAGGGTCTCATTAAGTTGCTGAGGACCTCACTAAATTGCTTGCAATGCTCCTGCCTCAGCCTCCCCAGGCACTGGGATGATAGGCTTGTGCCACAACGCCCAGAAGGAACTGTCTTTCTGATCTCCATATCTCTAGAGCCAAGTCTGGCAAATGTTCAAAACTTGGTGCATGAATGTTTGCAAGTAGAACCCTATGGTCAAGGATCATGCAGAACTAGAGTTAAACTACTAAAACTTGATTCCTTTTTCAGTCACTTCTCCATGTTGCAACAGCAATTCATTCATATTCATTCATATTCTGTCCTCGCTCTCTTTCTAAAGACACCCCCCCAAAATTCTTTGCCAATTATCTAATGATCTTAAAATAAAACTTTAACTCCTTATCATAGTAAATGGTTGCAGTTCTTAGTTCAAACAACAGAACTAATTTCAGCTGTTTTAAGATATAAAATGAATTGATTAAAGCAGCTCTGTCCAATAGAACTTTCTATGATGATTAAAATTTTCCTAGCTGTCCAACAATGTAGCCATTGCTTCATGGGGTTGTTGAGTACTTGAAATGTGACTTGTATAACTGAGGGTGAACTTTAAATTTTATTTTATTTTGATTAATTTAAATTTAAATAGCCAGCTACACGTCTTGGGCCCAAACTCCACGCTACTGGCTCGCCTGCCGCTTTTCTGCCCTCACAGCTCATGAAGCCACTGGTCATGTTGGTACTCTGGGGTCCCAGCGCTGGCAAGGGGACCCAGTGCGCCCGCATGGTCAAGAAATATGGCTACACACACCTCTCCGCAGGAGAACTTCTCCGTGATGAAAGGAAGAACCCAGATTCACAGTATGGTGAACTCATTGAAAAGTACATTAAGGATGGAAAGAGGGCTGGGGGGATAGCTCAGTTGGTAGAGTGCTTGCCTCGCAAGCGCAAGGCCCTCACAAAAAAAAAAAAAAAAAAAAAAAAAAAAGATGGAAAGATTGTATCAGTTGAGATAACCATCAGTTTATTAAAGAGGCAAATGAATCAAACAATAGCTTCCAACGCTGAGAAGAATAAGTTCCGGATTGATGGATTTCCAAGAAATCAAGACAATCTTCAAGATTGGAACAAGACTATGGATAGGAAGGCAGATGTATCTTTTGTTCTGTTTTTTGACTGTAATAATGAGAAGATCTGTATTGAATGATGTCTTGAGAGGGGAAAGAGTAGTGGTAAGAGTGATGACAACAGAGCTTGGAAAAGAGAATTCAGAGTTACCTTCAGTCAACAAAGCCGATTATTGACTTATATGAAGAGATGGGAAAGTCAAGAAAATAGATGCTTCTAAATCTGTTGAAGTTTTTGATGAAGTCGTGAAGATTTTTGACAAAGAAGGCTAACTCTAAACCTGAAAGCATCCTTGAAATCATGCTTGAATATTGCTTTTCTAGCTGCTATTACAACCCCTTTCAAAGACAATTTTAATCTTCAAAATTATATCTCAGTTAATGACTAGAAAATACATAGTAAGACAAAGCAAATTTTTATGGTTTTTTTTTTTTTTTTGGTCACAGAAGTAGACAGTGAATTCAGGTTTAATTACATCTTACTTATTATGGTGCTCACAAAACAAAGAAGGGTATCAGCTGGTTCTTTGTTTTTATTAAAGACTATCCCTTTTATAGTTGTGCCTTCTGTGAGCAAAATTTTTTAGTATGCATGCATATCCCTTTAGTAATTACAACATGTTAGAATTAGGGACTCCCACTTCCTCTTTTTCTTGCAGGTTTTAAATTTCTAACCTCTTAATTGAATTTGTGGACCAAATTTCAAAGGATCTTTTTTGTGTAGTCAGTTCTTATACAAGGTGTTTGGTAAACAAACTCATAAAGTAGATTCTTAACAATGTTAGTATTTACCAAACAACTGACCATTTCCTATAGTAAGATGAGAAAACTTAGGCTTTGATTTACTTCAGCTTACACAGAGTTGTATGTCAGGGCTTCCAGGGTTTTAGGTTGGAGGCATGAGGGGTTCAGAGCCTGACCGAATTATCAGTTTTATTCTGACAGCATCCTAGGGTATGAGGCAAGGATCACATCTAATGGCTTGTGTTCTTTATGCTCTATTATATAGTGCTATCCATTAGTAAATTGATCTTAACACAATTCGTAGCAATGGAACCTTGAAATGCATGTGTTAGATTTATAATAAAGTGATTCATTTCTCATTTTAGCAACGCTTCCAAGTCTTCTTTTGTTTTTCAGACTAAATATAGGGTTAGGATAAATTTAAAAACAACCTAATGATTAAAGTTCCCATTTGCATTTTATTTTCTGAAATACTTTTTCATAGTTATTTGTTTTAAAATTTTTTAAAAATCATTGTACTTTGGTCAGAAAAATAATAAATTTATCTTACAAATGTTTGATTACCTTCCTGGCTAATTTTGTTTAGTAAATTTTTTTGGGGGGGGTACAGGACATCATATTGAAGCATTGAAAGGCACAAAATTTTAAAAAGGCTCTGGAGTCTATTCTTCCTTTAACATCTCTGAGAAATTTGTTTTCTCCTTCTATCACTAATACTAATTCATGGTCTTTTGGTGGTTGTACTTGGGATTAAACCCAGGGGCACTCTACTACTGGGCTACATCCTAGCCCTTTTCATTTTTTTATTTTGAGACACAGTCTTGCTAGATTGCCCTGGGTGGCCTTGAATTTGCAATCCTCCTGCCACATCCTCCAGAGTAGCTGGGATTACAGGTGTGTGGCACCATGCCTGGCTCCCTCTTAACAGAGACTTCTTAAATGTTTTTCATTTTCAACATAATCTACTTGGTATACAGGGTTAATAAGGCATGGAATTTTTAAAATAATTTTTATATTTAAAGTTATTGGGAATAGTGAGAATGAATTAAAGGCTGTTTTTATAATAGAATCATTTATTTCTATGCACATTACAAAACTGACTGATAAGAAATTTTTCAATATATTTACCACTAGAAAATAAAGTATCCTTTAGTACTGTAACATACTGACCACCAAAATATGTATATTGAGAGTACCTTGGTTTCTTGGAAGAGACGGTAGTACATTTTTTTCTAACATTTTAATTCGTCCAATACAGAGGGCCTTTATTAATGGTTTAATCATACCACTATAGTGTAAAGCAAAGGTAAAGATTAAGGTTTTAAGAGCATTCCTATTCACACAAGTAAATATGTCAGGTGGGAATCTAAGTATTTATACCAATAATTGTGAAAGCAACCTTATAGTTTTGAATACTGCTGATACTAGGTGTTTTGCCTCCTTTCATCAGATATCTTTCTATGGCATTGAGAATTGAAACCAAGAAATATGGTAATTACTAAATTATGAAGCTTTTTTTGTTTACTTTTAAATAGAAAAATATGTTGGCAAGATTGAATTTTGTAGTTGATTGAGATATATCTGACTTTACTAGTTTGGTCATTCCATTTGTTAAAGTCACTAAGACATTCTTTAGTTTCTGAAAAGTCCCTAATTTGAGCCTTACTGTGTTGTTGTGTTTCTTTAAATTATTTCCATTTGATGATGTTAAATATGTATAAATTATTTAGTAAAATAATTCCAATAAATTTTGTGCTGTAGCCTGTAAAAAAAAAAATAGCCATGTGCAGCTAATGACGACCCTATTATACATTATTCAGCACAGGATTGAGGTATATTAAGTAGTTCACAGAATTTCAAGGTGGGCAGAATCAAGCTTCAGAACTATTTAACCAGGCATGGTATCTAAATCTCACTGAGGGTATGTTCAGGGAATAACCCACTACCATGACCATAGAAATTGCAGCTGTCATCACTGGCTGGACACTGGATACAAGAAACTTCCCCACTTAGTTCCCCAAATCAGATGCCTCCACTGCTACCTTGTCAGACATGGTTCCATGCTGAGCCTCTTCCTGCTGCTGTGTGCGTCTGAATCAAAGCTTCTGCCAGATGAATGGAGCCCAGGTCAAATTCCTATGTCCAAGTTTCAAGAGAAGCTGGGAAGACCAATTTCTGGATTCCACTTCTTGAATTCCCAACACACACACACACACACACACACACACACACACACACACACACACAGATGTTTAGAAGATGTTGGATGTCCATAAAATACAACAAATATTTAATGTACATGGTCTATGCCACTGCTGCTCAAGTTTTAATATTCTCATTCCAGAGGTCAGAATGAGTTGGGAGATAAGATTTTTGTTTTCTATCTCCATAGTTTTGACAAGCACTATTCTGTTTTTACTTGAACTAATTTATTTGATTCTCCCAACTCTGTTCCAAAACAACTGGTCTCAGTAAATGAAGACCATGAGATTGAAAAAAGGCAGACAGATCCAAGATTGCACAGAGTGAAATTTATCGGGGATGTACTGACAGAAGCATGGTCCTAGGTAGCAACAAGATCAGTTGCTTGCTGGGTGCAGTGGTACATGCATGTAATTCCAGCTACTTGAGAAACTGAAGCAGGGGGATTGCAAATTCAAGGTCAGCCTTGACAATTAAGGAAGACTCTGTCTCAAAATAAAATATAGGTCTGGGGTTGAGGCTTAGTGGTAGAGCACTTGCCTAGCATGTCTGAGGGACTGGGTTCAATTCTCAGCATCACATACAAATAAATAAATAAAATAAAGGTCCATGGACAACTAAAACAAATTTAAAAAATACATACATATATATGTATGTATACATATTACATATTATATATATTATATATAATCTATATATATATAAAATATATTATATATATGTATGTATATATATAAAATCCTGGGGAGCCTAGCGTCGTGTTACACACCTGCAATCCCAGTGACTTGGGAGGCTGAGGCAGGATGATCACAAGTTCAAAGCCTCGGCAACTTAGTGAGGCCCTAAGCAACTTAGTGAGACCCTGTCTCAAAATAAGGAATAAAAAGTCCTGGGGATGTAGCACAGTGGTGGAGTGCCCGTGGGTTCAATCCTCAGTGTATATATATGCTTTCTTTTTAAATTAAAAAAAAAAAAAACTTCATAAAGCAGAAGGTCTAGCTAAGAACACCTTCTTATTCTCAGACTCTACCCTCCTCGTGGATTTCTTAATAAGGTGACACTACTTGAGAGATGGTGGCTTCACTTTGAAACAGTTTCTATTATACCCACAATCAATGGAAAATTCAACCTCTTATTTGAGGAAGGAATTGGGAATTGGGCTTTTTAGCATAGGAATTTCTATAGCTGAGGATACCTCCTGCTGTTCTGGAGTAAGAATAATCTGCAGTCTCTAAATTAGTTTGATGAGACGGATGATTAACAGAAAATTAGCCAAAAAAGACTTCTCTTACTCCTCAGAATGCTAACACATATGACAAGAATGCCCTAAATCAACACTAGCATTTTATATCACAAAGGCCTAGGGAAGATTAATGCTCATTTTCTTGAATTAGACTGGATATTTGTACCTATTTGGTACCATAGCCTCCAAATGACTATTTGGAGGAATCCCACTCTGGAAACTTAAAGGTTGAATTTTTCTATCTCCAGGCACCCTGGAAGTGAAGACTCAGAACTGTGACCCAGGCTTGGCTGATGAAAGGCTCCCTTGCAGGACTTTGAACCTTGAGAGAGGGACACAAAGATGCAGGGAGATTTAGGAATTTCTAAGGGGTAGAAGGGCTGCAAGGCAAGGAGTTCTTTGGTACAACAGGGTATCTGGTAGCTATAGCATCTCGAATAGGTTTCTTCTCTGACAGCAGATGGCTGGTTCTCAGAGAATTTTGCTTCCCTTGATTTAGCCCTTTTTACTGAGCCTGTTCTCCAGATCATTTGCAAATTTTATGAGGCACCAATATCTTTTCAATAACCCTCTCTGATGAAGTTAACCAGTGTTGGTTTCAGGATTTTGCATTTAAGAACTCTGGCAGTACATTTTCTGATCCACTTACAGCTTTAATGTGCAAGTGGATCATCATGGAGGCAAGTGGGAAATTTCCAATCTTTCTCATGCTGTCAGAGGGATGGACAAGTGTGAAAAAAAAAATTGTATGTGTTGTGAGGGGGGTAATTTTGAGAGATGTCACATATTCTAATATTCAATCCTTTTCAAGTATACAATACAGGATTTTTAGTATTTTTACAAAAGTTGGCCATCTTCATTGTGGTTGGGGCTTTTTGTTTTTTTATTTCAAATAAAGCTCCTTTCAAGGGTTTCTCCAGATTCAAGGAATTTTGAGCAAGTTGTCTACATGGAACGTACACGAACGACTCCTGCCATGGCTTTTACACAGAGCAATCCCAAATATTTTCTCTACGAAATAACGTCAGAATTCCCTCGTAGAAGAACGTAAGACCGCTTTTGGTGAGACATTCTCACAACCTCACAACTGCCACTTAGCCAACTCTTCCAACTTAATTCAATTTGCTCACTCACTCAATCGCAGACCCCGCCTCGACACTGGGCCTCTCTGATTGGTTGGTGCCGAGTGACGCCTTCAGATCGCGACCCTGGAGCGGTGGCCGAGGGGTTATGTGGCTGTCCCGCTGCGGGTGGCTCGGGGTTGTTGTGCAGTGGCGCTTGGACCTCCGGCTCCTCAGCCTTGCTTGGACTTGGGGCGGCTGTAGGGGTCCGATGGCGGAAACAATGCCGACTCGAGCTGAGGCAGCAGGCGGGCTGAGCAAAACGGCTCAGCAAAACGGAGACGCAGGTAGGGACGCTAGCCTTGAGCCGCTTCCCGGGGGCCCAGTAGTGGAGCTGGCCTTGGGGAGCGGGGAGCAGACCCCAGGAGGCAGAGAGCAGCCTTCGGTTCTAGCCCCAGATCCAGGCAAGCGGAAGAAGCGGCGGGGAGCAACGCGAGAGCGCATAGTGCCGCCCCCAAAGAAACGGCGGACTGGGGTCAGCTTCAGCGATGAGCACTTTGCAGAGACCAGCTACTACTTCGAGGGCGGCCTGCGCAAGGTGCGGCCCTATTACTTTGACTTCCGGACCTACTGCAAAGGCCGTTGGGTGGGCCACAGCTTGATGCATGTCTTCAGCACCGAGTTCCGAGCCCAGCCGCTCACCTACTATGAAGCCGCGATCCGAGCCGGCCGCCTGCACCTCAACGAGGAGCCAGTACAGGACCTCAGCATTGTGCTCAAGGTGCAGTTCTGATGGGGCTGGCCAGAAGCTGGCGAGAAAAGGAGCCGGGGATTTTGTTTTTCAGATTTTGGCATATAGGTGTGGGAGTAAAATTATGGAAGCGTTCACTTGGAACACTTTTTTAGCCTCTGCTCTCTGTCTCCCTAAGTAGACAGCCTGTTTGTGCTTCCAGAACTCAGTCTGTTTATCCTCCCCATCACGGCGGCTTCCTTGTTTCGAAGGAACATAAGTTGGAATTCTCATAGTTCCTTTTGTATACTGTCTTGTGGCAAGGGCACTATCCACTTTCTACCTTGCATCTTAGGTCTGTACAAATAGTAATAACAGGGGCTATCATTAAAAAAAAAAAAAAGGGGGGGCTATCATTTATGTCTCCCTACTGCGTGTTGGGCACAAAGTTAAACATTTTATGTACTATAACGTTTAATTCTAATTACAGCTTTGTGTAGTAAGTATTGTCACCCCATTTTACTTTTAAGAAAATTGAAGGACACTAAACTAAATGTAAACCTTACAAGGGTAAGGCACCGGTGCCACTGTGTTCTCGTAACTACTGTTTAAATTATTTATCATAGAGCGTGATATGTAATAGATGGTGGGATGTCAGGGATAGAGATCAGAATTGTCTAGACAGGTGCTTTGACCCCTTTAAAATTCTATGACACTAAGAGACACCAGACACCCCTGTCAGTAACACAAGGCAATTTCAAAACTTAGGAATTTCTTCTCCTATCCCAGTTTTGAAAAGTATAGGAATGATCTAATCCTCATATTTTTTACAGATAAGGAAACTGGATTCTGGAGAAATTGACTTCCCCAAGAACTTGTAGACAGCCTGTGGCAAATCCACATGTAGGTCTCATATCTGTGGACTTAACAACTTGATGTTGATCAAGGTTGTAAGAAGTGATGATTCAAGGACGTTTTAACTCCACTTTAAAAATTGCTTTTATAATGTAATTTTAAAGTAGAGAATAAACAAAACCAAAGACATCCATAATCTCACCTCTCAGAGATATCATTAACTCTTTACATACATTTTCTTTAAAAAAAAAAATAATAATTAAATCATATTATGTGATGAAAAAACAACAACCAGCAATTTTTCTGGATTCTGTTCCTGGTCTTATTACTGCCATTGTACAAAGTTTATTTTTTTTTTTTTAAATTTTTTTTTAGTCATACACAATATCTTTATTTACTTATTTATTTTTATGTGGTGCTAAGGGTTGAACCCAGTGCCTCACACATGCAAGGCAAGCGTTCTACCACTGAGCTACAACCCCAGCCTCTCCTTTTTTTTTTTTTTTTTATGTCACAGCTCAGTGAAAAGAAAAGTTAAACATCCACAATTTAAAGACTATATAAACATTGAACATTTAATTTAAAAATAGTAAAACTAAGAAGGGAAAAAAATAAACCAGAAAAAAATTTTCAGAAAATGCTATTCTCTAGAAGAAAATTACTAAAAGTTGTCTTTAACAAAATAAGACCAAAATCAAAAAAAGAAAAATGGACAAAAAAGACTTAAAGGAAAATGCAATTAGCAAATAAATATGTGGAGTAATGTCCACATTAATTAAGCCATCAAAAGAAATACAATCTAAAATAAGAAGATACAATATGACTACTTAAATTTTTAAGAAAACATGTAAAAATATTCATACAAAATGCTACAAAGGTGGGAGTAAAATGATACAAACCTTTTAGAAAGCAGTTTAACAATATGCTCCTATTTCAGTAGCTTAACTTCCAGAAATGCATCCCAGTAATTAAAAAGGAAACAACTATGCACACACATAGGTCCAGGTGCTCACAGCAGTGTTATTTGTACCAGTAAAAAAATTCAAAAGGACCAAATAGGTGGAGCGAAAAACAGTGTTTTATAGCCATTCAAAATTAAAATTATAAACTGATATGGGACATTGTGAATAAAAACACATGCTGTTTCACCATTTGCATACTTTTTCAATACCTGCTACCTGTGTATGTCTGCATTTTTGCAAAATGAGATCATACTCTACACTTTTCTTTTTTGCTTAAGCATGTACTGTGACTGTTCTGTGTCAGTAAGGAAATGGGAGAGCTAGGTCTAATGTTGACTGATTATAGGCTGCTGATCCCAGGCTGACAGGTTACCTGTGTTTTTGACAGGATAATGATTTCTTGCGGAACACAGTGCACAGACATGAGCCACCAGTCACCGCAGAGCCTGTTCGCCTGCTAGCTGAAAATGAAGACGTGGTAGTTGTAGACAAGCCTTCCTCCATTCCTGTCCATCCCTGCGGCCGTTTCCGACACAACACAGTCATCTTCATCCTGGGCAAAGAGCACCAACTGAAGGAGCTGCACCCATTACATCGGCTTGACCGCCTTACCTCAGGAGTGCTCATGTTTGCTAAGACAGCAGTTGTCTCTGAGAGAATTCATGAGCAGGTTCGGGACCGGCAGGTAAGCCAGGCCTTTTCTGGGCTCATGAGTGCTCTGCGTCAGCAAGATGTCACAGAATTCTATAACTTAAATGGGCTTGCTGTTTATCTGGCCAAGCTTCCTATTTGAAAGTCATCACCTAAGATTTCAAAGACAGCAAACCCTGTATGTTTCAAAAGATCTTTAGAGATGGCATACACTGCCTTTTTTTTTTTTTTTTTTCTTTTTCTTTCTTTCTAGTAAGAGGATTGAACTCAGGGGTACTGAACTACTGAGCTACATCCCCAGCCCTTTTTATTTATTTTTTAAAAATTTGAGACAGGGTCTCACTAAGTTGCTGGATCTGGCTCCAAATTTGGGATCCTCCTACCTCAAGTTCCCAGTCACTGGGATTATGGGTAGGTACCACCATGTCCAGCATATACTCATATACTGCCCTTCTTGGTAATTTGTTGTTTTGAAGTTTTAGGGTGCTGAGACACTAGGGAAGGTTTTTAAGATTTCAGAGGGGCTAGGGTTTTAGATCAGTGGTAGAACATCTCCAACTGAGGAAGCTACACCCATTGCATTGGCTTGACCATCACCTTACCTCAGGCTCTGGATTTGATCCCCAGCACGACAAAAAAAAAAAGAAAAAAGAAAAGAAAGATGTTGTGGAGAGCCTGTTTGGTGAGGAAATTCTGGTTGAAGTTGGAAGAGGTTTGTGTAGAAGTTTACTGATAGTAATTATAGTTTTGAGAGTTGGAATTCTGCATCTGGATCTGGATCATTTTACGTGCATATTGTGCATTCATTGATTGAATGCATACTAGACTTAGTGTCAAGCACATTGGAGCCCAATTTACCGAATACTTAATGGCAGCCCTGTGAGGAATTTTTTTTTTTTTTTTTGGGTACTGGGATTAAGTTCAGGTGCTTAACCACTGAGCCATATCCCCAGCCCATTTTTGTATTTTATTTAGAGACAGGGTCTCACTGAAGTGCTTAGGGCCTTGCTAATTTACTGAGGCTGACTTTGAATTTGTGATCCTACTGCCTCAGCCTCCCAAGTCACTGGGATTACAGGTGCGTGCCACCATACCCAGTGAGGAATTTTTTTTTTTTTTTTTTTAATCTCACATTTTCTAGTTGAGTTATTGGTCTTTAAAGAGGTTAAATAATATACCCAGGATCATGAGACTGGTAAGTGGCAGAGCTGGGTTTTGAATCCTCTTCTTTGTAACACTGGTATATTCCTATCACTCCACAGATGGTTTAGACTCTTTAAGTTTAGACTTTGCTGATTTTCTCCCTCTTCCCTCCTCTTCCTAGCTGGAAAAGGAGTATGTGTGCCGTGTGGAAGGGGAGTTCCCTGCCAAGGAGGTGACCTGCAAAGAACCCATCTTAGTGGTATCTTACAAGGTAGGGGTGTGCCGTGTAGATCCCCAGGGCAAGCCCTGTGAGACTGTTTTCCAGAGGCTGAGCTACAATGGCCGCTCCAGTGTGGTACGATGCCGGCCACTCACAGGCCGTACCCACCAGATCCGAGTCCATCTTCAATTCCTGGGCCACCCCATTCTCAATGACCCCATCTACAATTCAGTGGCCTGGGGCCCCTCCCGAGGAAGGGGTGGCCATATTCCCAAGACAGATGAGGAACTGCTCCGGGACCTGGTGGCAGAGCACCAAGCCAAACAGAGCCTGGATGTACTAGATCTCTGTGATGGTGACATGCCCCCAGGACTCACAGACACTACAGCCCCCTCTTCAGAGTTGGCCAAGGACAACCTCGAAGAGTTGGCCACAGCTGCCCAGAAGATGGATGGAGTAGTTGAAGCAGCCCCTCAGGATCTGGACACAATGGACTTGGCACAAGGAAAGGCAGCTGAAACAGAAGTTATTAATCAAGAGACAGACCCACTTTGTGCAGAATGCAGGCTGGTGCGACAGGATCCCTTGCCCCAAGACCTTGTGATGTTCCTGCATGCCCTTCGCTATAAAGGGCCAGACTTTGAATATGTTTCACCTTTGCCTCCCTGGGCACAGGATGACTGGCAAGAAAACTGAAGGCAGTAACCAATGGCAGGATTGCTTCTTGGGATGGGACAGGGATGAGCCATGGGGCAGGGGCTGACCCTATGAGCTGGTACTCAGGGTTTCCATAAGATTGGGATTGGGCTATAAAGGGACATGCTCATACATGCTACCTCCTTTCTTCTCCCTCCAGCTTGAATCTGGGAGCTTTTTGGTTTGTAAATATATCCTTTTTTTCTAACACCTTGTGTATCTGATTTTCTACTGCTTCTTTTTTTTTTAATCAGTTAATTTCACATAACATAAAATTAACCACTTTAAGATGTACATTAGTGGTATTTAATATATTTGTGATGATGTGCAACTATCACTTCTTAGATAGTTCCAAAATATTTTCCTCACCCCCAAAAGGAAACCTGCACCTTATTAAGCAGTCATTTCCTATTCCTGTATCCCTACTCTCTGGTTATTAGGAGTAGTAAATATTAATCTGTCTGCCTTTATGGATCTGTCTGTTCAGGACATTTCATATAAATAGCATCATATAATATGTAGCCTTTTGTGTCTGTTTTGCTTCAGCATAATGTTTTCAAGATTAATTTATAGCATATATTAGAACTCCAGTCCTCTTTTTATGGTGGAATACTTCATCTTTTTGTGTTTGTGTGTGTGTGTGTGTGTGTGTGTGTGTGTGTAAAAAATCATCTGTGAGTATAGATATTTTACTTCTTTTCACATTTGGATACCTTTTATTTATTTTTCTTGCCTAATTGCCCTAGATAGAACTTCCAATATACTTTAAAAAAAAATTTTTTTTAGATGTTAATGGATCTTTATTTATTTATTTATATGCAGTGCTGTATGCAGTGCTGAGAATTGAACCCAATGCCTCACATGTGCCAGACAAGCACACTACCACTGAGCCACAACCCCAGCCCCTCCAGTAGTTTTTTAATAGAGGTGGTAGAGTAAAAGTAGGCACCATTGTTTTGTTTCTGTTCTTAGAAACAAAGATCTTAGGGAAAAGGTTTTAGTTGTTCACTATTGTATATAATGTTAGTTGTGGGCATGTCATGAGTGCCCTTTTCTATATACTGTGCATGTGCATGTTATATTAAACCCAGGGTCTCATGCATGCTAAGCACATGGCTCTAACATTGGGCTAAGGACATTTTTTTTTTTTTTTGGGCAGGGGGATTGAACCCAGGGGCACTTGACCACTGAGTCACATCCCCATCCTATTTTGTATTTTATTTAGAGACAGGGTCTCACTGAGTTGCTTAGTGCTTCACTTTTGCTGAGGCTGGCTTTGAATTCTTGATTCTCCTGCCTCAGCCTCCAGAGCCTCTGGGATTACAGGCATATGCCACAGTGCCCAGCTAGGACATTCTCAATGCTTGTTTCTTACCCTAAATTTCTGACTGAACAACACTTTATTTATTTATCCTGGTACGAGAGATTGGACCCAGTGCTTAATAACTGAGCCACATCCCCAGCTCTTATATATATATATATATATCAGATATATATATATATATATATATATTTTTTTTTTTTTTTTTTTAATTTTCAGACAGGGTTTCACTAGGTTGCTTATAGCCTCACTAAATTGCTGAGGCTGATTTTGAATCTGTGATCCTTCTGTCTCAGCCTCCTGAGCCTCTGGAATTACAGATGTGTACTATCATGTCTGGTTTGTCTGGATAACCCTTTGACTTCTGTCCAAACACGTATTCTCTTTTCTGTTCCTTATGCTGTGCATCTATATGTTGTTGTTGGGGTTTTTTGTTGCTTTTTGCTTGTTTGTTTGTTTGTTGATACTGGAGATTGAACCCAGGGGTTCTCTACCACTGAGTTACATCCCTAGTCCTTTTTATTTTATTTTGAGAAAGGATCTCACCAAATTGCCCAGCCTGACCTTGAATTTGCAGTCCTCCTGCCTCAGCTCCTGAGTAGTTAGGATTATAGACTTTTGTTTTGTTTGTTTTGTACTCATAAGGAGAACCATGATTTTTGTTTTCAGGCACCGTCAGGATGAATGACACAGGATTATTAATACCTGCTCCATAGCCTTTGACAAACACGTATTGAGCAGTAGTAATGTGGGTGGGGACAAACAACTGTGTTTATATTCTTACAGTAATCCATACTGCTTGTTAACTACCCACCATATGCCAAACCTTTGTAATGCTGGAATACAGAGATGAATGCCTGGTCCCTGCCCTGGCTGAATATGCATGATGAAGCATACAAAATACAAAGGGAACCAATAGAGATATAAGATAATTCTGTTGGAGAGGCACAGATTTCTCAGAGGAAGAGGCATTTAACAGTGAGTTAGAATTTGCATACTAGAGACATAAGAGAAGAATTCCAGATAGAGAAGCAATATGAGAGAATCTATTATTTTTTTCATTCAAGAGTTAAAGGGGTCTGGGGTTGAAGCTCAGTGGTAGAGCACTTGCCTTGCATATATGAGGCACTGGGTTCAATTCTCAGCACCACATAAATAAATAAAATAAGGATATTGTGTCCATCTACAACTAAAAAGCTTTTAGAATTTTTTAAAAAAGAGATATAGGTATATTCCTAAGATAAAGAAGACAGAAGGGACCAGGCACAGCGGCACATGCCTATAATCCCCAGTGGCTCTGGAGGCTGAGGCAGGAGGATCGAGAGTTCAAAGCCAGCCTCAGTAAAAGTGAAGCACTAAGCAACTCAGTGAGACCCTGTCTCTAAATAAAATACCAAACAGGGTTGGGATGTGGCTCAGTGGTCAAGTGCCCCTGAGTTCATTCCTAGTACCTCCCCCAAAAAGAAATATAATAAAATATAAAAAGGCTAGGGATGCGGCTCAGTGGTTAAGAACACCTGGGTTCAATCCCTGCTATGGGGGGGGGGGTGCAGGTGTATACCTGTAATCCCAGTAAGTAGAGCCTGAAGCAGAAGAATCACAAGTTCCAGGCCAGCCTAGGCTCAAAAAGGGTGGGGATATAGCTCACTGGTAGAGTGTCCTGGTGTCCTGTGTTCAATTCCCAGTTCCAAAAAAAAAAACCTAAAGAGCAGTTTTGGGACATTGGGCCCTCGGGTCCCAGAATACGGCTCATTGTCACTATTGAAGCCTTTGTATGGCTTGTATATCACAAGGAATTCTGAACTGCAAGGCATTAAACATTCCAGGTGAATCAGGATCATCTTGGATCTGAGTATCTGCTCAACTTCATGAAAACTTATCTTTATCCCATGAGCCAGTCAACTCCTTTTCACTGAGACCCTCTGTAACTCAGGAGCTCTGGGCTCCTAGGATGGGGAGGAATCAGAGTGCCAACTATGTGCTTAGGTTTACATAAGACTGTATGTGATGGTGAATAAGATAAATGTTGCATCCAGGTGAACAAAATACCCAAAATGTGCTGCTGAGGATTTTGCATCACCTGGACTGTTATATGCCTTACAGTTCAGAATCCCTTGTGACATACAATCCATGTAAAGGTTCCAATAGTCAGTGACAGTGAGCAAGACTGGACCCAGGGCCAAAAGTGTCCCAAAGTTGCTCTTGGGTGTCTCCTCCTCAGAAGTCTTTTGTTGTTGCTTTGTTTTGTTTTGTTTGTTTGTTTTGGTACTGGGAATTGAGCCCAGGGTGGTGTTTTACCATTGAGTTATATCCTCAGTTCTTTTTATTTTAATTTTTTGAGACAAGATCTCACTAAGTTGCTGAGGCTGCCTCAAACTTGTGATCCTCCTGCTTCAGCCTCTTACAGAGTTTGTCTGGATTCACCCAGACATGAGTTTTCCCTCTCACGTTGACATGAAACTTACTGAAAAGAAAATGAGGTTGCATAAAAAGAAAAGGATCCTAAAAGAAACTGAAAATGATATGAGAATATAGTAAGCATAAAATAAATGCTAGTAGAAATAAAAGGAAAAAAGATATGTGTCTATGCTCTTATGGAGTATATGGTGAATGAACAGCACAACATGGGAAGACCAGTAAACAGTTATTAACATGATCTGTGTGTAAGGAGGAGTAAGGTAGAGGCTACCTCTTTATCTAGCATGGTTCCTTCCAAGATTCTCAATGGGAGCATTAGCTTTTGCCCAATTGCCATCTTAGGTCTTCAGTTTTGTATTTCATTCTTTATAGCTTTGTTTAGTCTATTCTTATTAGTTTAGTCAGCTTTAGTTCCATGTATCAGTTTAAATTTAACTAAAGTAGAATTTAAAATGCAGTTCTTTTGTTGCACTAAGCTACATTTCTGATGTTCAAAGCCTGATGGTTTAGTAGCTATCACATATTATATAGCACAGATATAGAACATGCTTTCATTGCACTAAGTTATATAGCACAGCATTCCTTCAAAGAGTCTCTACACTGGGTATGGTGACACATGCCTGTAATCCCAGCAACTGGGGAGGCTGAGACCGGAGGATCCCAAGTTTGAGGCCAGCCTCAGCAATTTAGCAAGACCCTGTCTCAAATTAAAAAGTAAAAATGACTGGGGATGTGGTTCAGTGGTAGAGCATCCCCGGGTTTAATCCCCAGTATTTAAAAAAAAAAAAAAAGAAAAAGCTACACAAAACGAAATGAGTCCATTACAATGAATTTCACTAGTCTACAAAAACCTAAAAAAAGGGAATATGTGTGTGTGTTCTATGTGTTCTTCCACCTAGCACATACTTGTTGAGTAATTAATTGGGTCTCTATGTTACTCAAATGCTGCACTAGCTGCTATGATTATGGGGTGGTTTGTTTAGTTTTTTAAAAAATGTTTTAACCTTTTAAAATTTACTTATACGTGGTGCTGAGACTCAAACCCAGTGCCTCACACACACCAGGCAAGCACTCTACCACTGAGCCACAACCCCAAGCCCTTGTTTAGTTTTTAATTTTTGTTTTCGCATTACTGGAGAATAGACCTAAGAGGGTGCAACCTCTGGGCTATATCCCCAACCTTTCAAAGTTTTATTTTGAGACAGGGTCTAGCTAAATTGCAGAGGCTGGCCTTGAACTTGCCATCCTCCTGCCTCGGATTCCCCAGTAACTAGAATTATAGGTGTGTGCCACCATGTCTGGCTAGGTGCTAGAATATTTACACAGAACCTGTGAAAAAGATACTTCTCTGGAATGGAAATACAGCTCTGTGGCAGAGCACTTGCCTAGCGCATATGAGGCCTGGTTTTGCTCCCCAACACTTCAAAAGAACAAACAAAACAAAACAAAATTATTTCCTTTAAGGAACTCAGGTTGAACCTAGTTGTTCATTTCTATGGATGAAAGTTCTTGGATGTGTTTTTCCCTTGTTAAATGTTATCCTTTTAAAAAAATTTAATTATTGCTAGGCACAGTGGCACATGCCTATAATCTCAGCAGCTCAGGAGGCTGAGGCAGGAGGATTGCAAGTTCACCAGCAAGATGCTAAGCAACTCAGTGAGACCCTGTCTCTAAATAAAATACAAAAAGGCTGGGAATGTGGCTTAGTGGTTGAGTGCTCCTGAGTTCAATCCCTGGTACCAAAAAAAAAAAATTTTTTTTTAATTTTTATTATAGCTCCCTCCCCTAGACATAACCACTATTAATAATTAAGTGATCTCCTTCCTGTTTTCTATTCCTAGTCACAAATCTACATGTATTTTTAAAATAAAAATGGGATCATATTGTTCTGTGACTTGCTTTTCTCTAGGATAACTTTTTCTCCTTTTTTTTGGTATAAGGGATTGAACGCGGGGGTACTTAATCACTGAGTCACATCCCTGGCCCTTTTAATTTTTTTTATTTTAAGACAGGGTGTTGTCAAGTTGCTAAGGCTGGCACTGAACTTGTGATCCTCCTGTCTAGGACATCTTCTTTTTTTTTTTTTTTTAATAACTGCATTGTATTTTATTGTTTAACATACCATAATTTAATTCTTCCTCTGTTGGTAGAATTTTAGGTGTTTGCAGTATTTGATTGATCTCAAACTGTAGTGAACATTCTAATCTTATATCCTTCCATACATTTGTGCCAGTGTTTTAGTAAAACATTTTGTGGGTGTGTAATTTTGGGGTAAAAAGCTTTAAATAAATGTTAACAGGTAACAGCAAACTGCCCTCCAAAAGACTATACCAATTTATTTGTAGTATGAAAAGCAGAGGTGATTAATTGAATGTAGTGATTAAAACAGTTGCTCAGTCAACTGAATTTTTAATGTTAGCTTTGATGCAAGGCCTGAGTTACAGCAATGGGTTTCTGAGTAAGTCTGTAGCTTTCATTTTGTTTTTGCAGTACTGGGGATTTTGCAGTCCAGAACCTCACACATGCTAAGCAAGCACTCTACCACTGAGCTACCCCTCAGCCTTATGTGGTTATATATCTTAATGAAAGACCTACACTTGCCCAAGTTAGTTTTTCTCCCAAAGGATTGAGAGAAAATGGGCTTATTTCAGAGCCTCTTTGGCTTTGAATCACTTGTACTTGGAACTCAGATTTTCTCGAACATAGGATTATTGAAAACCACAGTGGAAACAGAGCAGCCTAAGGAAGTTGACCATGTTTTAGATGAGCAAGTTTACTGCAGTTAGAGGACTCATCAACAAAGGTATTCTGCTTAGAGCACTTACCTTGCACATGTAAGCATTATTGTCTATAACTATGATTGTTGTTTTCTTTCCCTTCAAATTATCCATTTATTCTTTTCATCTGAAGCTTGTCCATGCTTTCAAAACTACAAAAAAATTATCATTCATTAACCACATCAAAACAGTTAAGGATTGCCTAGTAGTTGGTAGTACTAGTACATACCTGTAGTCCTGGCTGCTTGGGAGGCTGAGGAAGGAGAAATGTTTGAGCCTCGGAGTTCACAGTCAGCCTGGGCAACATAGCAAGACCCCAAGTTAAGGAAAAAAATTGCCTAGCAATGTTGAACACACACAGTACCAATGATTCCACTTATAGCTATATACCTAGAGAAACATATATACATATACTCCAAGAGACATTTACAAGAACTTTCACACAACAATATTCTGTGTCAAAAAGAAACAACTAAAGTATTCATAAATAAGAAAGTGGATACCAAATGGTTTATTCCAACAACCGAACACTATGCAACAGTGAAAATGAATGAATTATATGGATAAAACTGTTTACTGATCTCCAGCACAGCAAAAAGGTGTTGAGTGAAATAAGTCACAGAAGCATACATATGACTCCATTTATATAAAATTTAAAAATTGTTAAGACAAAATATTTTAGGGATATGTATATGCATATTTGGTAAGAAAAGCAAGAAAATTACTAACCTAAAATTCAGGAAAGCAATTATGTCTTTGGTGGGAGGGTTCCAGAAGGGAGGATCACATTAGAAGCTTCCAAGGTGCTGGTAATGTTCTGTTTCTTAAACTGAGTTATGTATATGTGGCTTTGGTTTCCATTATTGTCACCTGTAAACTGTACATACGTAATATGTTATATATGTATATGTACATATTATATCATTGTGTAATACCTTTCAAAATAAGTGCCTAGCAATGCCAGTCTCACCAGGGATGAGAAGAGAACACCATAAATCTTGGTATTTTGGATACTATCATGATAAATAATGCATAATAATTTGCAACAGTGAGTAGCCACTTCAGTGTGTATTAGATTCACATATTCCTCCTTTATCATAGAACTGAAGGATCTAAAAGCAGTTCATGGCTTTGTATTCTAAATCTGTCATGCTCTCACACACAAAGATAGCCTTGTGCCTTGCATTTTCTAACACTTCATTACCATGGCATCTTGACACAAGGTTCTTGAAAAACTTCAGTAATTCAGGTAAACAATAAATGATACAATTTTGTTGTTTTTTTTTTTTTCTCACCAGTTTTCCAATATTCCAAATGTTGAGATTCCAAAGTTAAGAACTTTAAACAAAAAGCTTTATATCTCATCCCAAATGCTAAATTTTCCAAAAGTAGTTCAGGCATGGGTGCAAGCTTGTAACCACATCTACTTGGGAGGCTGAGGCAGAATTCCAAGTTCAAGGCCAGTCTCAGCAAGTTAACTAAACCCTATCTCAAAATAAAATGAAAAGGGCTGGGGATGTAGCTTATTGGTAGAGCATCCCTGGGTTCAATCCCCAGTACTGCAATTTTCTTATTTAAAAAATTAATAAATTTTCCAGAAATGGAATTGAGGCAAAATCACAAGGAATAAGAATTCTAAGTCAAGGAATGCTAAATAAAGCCAGCAAATCACCAGAACCTACAAAAGAGATGCGAATCAGATTCTTCTTCATAGACCTGTGAAGGAACAAATCCTGCTGACCCTTTGACCTCTAATTTCTAGCCTTCAGAACTGTGAGACAATACATTTCTGTTAATAAGACAAAAGAAAAGAAAGCCCTGCAACATGATCTCAAATAAAGAGTGCCTCTGTTACTTGCTAAGTTATATCCAAGATGATTATATATAGTCATTGAGAGGACACTTGACTGTAAGTGATCCTTTCAGTGGGTACTCAAATTATCATCAAGGAGCTATTTTAATTTTTTAAAAACTCAAAAACAACAACAAAAAAGTCCCCCACATTTTTCATATATCAATTTTCTGTGTTATTTTAGAGTTTAAAAATCAGAATTCTAAGTCAGTAGCTATTATTAGCTATCAGCAGAAAGTAAATAAATGAGAAAGATGCTGACACTGAATTTACCATCTTACTACCTCAGTCTCCCACATTGTTGGGAATTATAGGCTCTTCCACTGCCCCCAGCATTAACTTGATCTTTTAAAATTGTCTATTGTAATCACTCAATTTGCTATCATAGCTCAGAACAAATGGTGCTTTGTCCATAAGTAATACTGCTAAGGATTTACTGAAAGAATTTGACCTAGAATTGATAAATATAAGTCAAAGCATTCACATAAAACATTCAAGAGGGCTGGGGTTGTAGCTCAGTGGTAGAGCGCTTGTTTGGCATGTGTGAGACACTGGGCTCGATTCTTAGTACCACATAAAAATAAAATGAAGATCAAAAACTAAAAAAAAATAAAATTAAAAAAAAATTCAAGAAAACCAGAATTTCTTGAGAGGGCAAGAGAAGGGGAAAAGTACTCAGGATCAATGACCTTTCATTTAGTACAAAGAGAAATATAGAAAACCTTAGTATTCCAAAGTAGTCTTTGTTAATCTCAGGTCTCCATTAACTTGATTCTATTGGAGTTGAGTTTAACTCAGTTTTACTTTATTCTGGAGATTTCATTTGGAAAATGAGACCATCTCCTCAATATAATGAGAAGGAAAGATAAGTAGTTGTTTGCTAACTATCCATTGCTACACTAGCATGGAATATACCATGATGGTATTACACATTTTTCCTGGTCTCTTGGAATTTATTCATTCATCTTGGTTTTTCTAAGGAAGGTTCTTATAAATTGGATTCAATTTTTGCTCTATCAATCTTCAGTATAAAATTATTTAGTTTTCAACTCAGTAGATGTCCCTAGAAGCTCTAATAATATAGTAGATGTTTTCACATGATAGTATGCGTATGCATCGTAGAGAATGACTTGAACAAAGAAAAATGTCTTGGGTTGGTGTTGCAGACCCAGAGAAGAATGCCTGGACCCACTCTTGAGCCTCCCCAGGCCTTATCAATGCTGTTTTCCCAGAGCTGGATCTTCAATGGGACACACTTCTTTATGGTGAAGAGCAGACTAACCTCACTCCTGTCATTAACTCCCTCTAAAAAAATCAATCTTTGCAAGTCTTAGACAAGGAGGTCTGGATTTTTCTTATAAGAGGTAAGAAATAAACTCAGACACACACCGACAAAGCACTGATTTCAAATTCTTCCTTCAGAGCTATGTCATGTAAGAGCTGTGGACACATACCCTGCCTGGACTGTGGACCATCACCAACTAAACACTGAATAATTCTTCCCAAAGAACCTCATTCTCAACAGAGAATGAATCTTCCTGGACCCAGAAAATTAAGATTCATCTCCTGGCACCCAAGCAGTTAAAAGAGCTGGAATATCTTGGTAATTTGTGCAATGATTCTTTTTCGTAGTCTTTCAGAGATCGAAGGGTCTTGAAACAATTCAGGATGGTACTTGTAAGGAAGAATGCTGGTGTTGATAGAGAATGATTTCTCTGAACTAAGGTCTACTGCATTTTGGAGGATGGTGGAGATCTTTTCAATAGTTGTAACTGTTCCTTTAGAACCCTCTGGTCTGGTCTTTCAACCCCAGCACAGCAAAAACAACAACAACAACAACAACAACAACAACAACAACAACAAAACAACAAAAAAACCCCATCTGGTCTGAATGGTGCAGTTGCAGCTTCTCCAGTAGATGGCGCCTCTAACTCTTTTATCATTCTAGCTTCTTTAAACTTCTTTTTCCATTACTAATTCAAATATTTTCCTGGACTTTTAAGAAATCTGGGATGTTGTTGATTCTTTTTACTGTCTTAGAAAAAGGTAACATTAACACAATTTTAATAGATCAACAGAAATGCAAAAACTGGTACTATCATAGCAAGTTTTACTGTAATTTCATATGAAAGAAACCACAAGTGAACAACTATTCGTGGGAAGAAGTAAAGAACTGAGGGAAAAAAAAGTGAGCTTCCAATTTACTTTTTTTTCTTTTTGCTTTTTTTCCCTTTAGGCTCTACTGGTGTGTTGTATTTCAGAACTTCTGCAGTGAAGATTTTTCTTTGAATAAATAATTCACCAACCTTTTATTTGTAGAAACTGGACACCTTGCATAATAGACCTTACCAATTTTCTAAAGGAAGTTGTCATTGCAAGAAGCTGGCAAAGTTCAGGAAAATGATGCAGCTATGCTGGTTTGTAGAGAGCTTACAGCACTAATGGGCAATTTAAATACTGCCTGGCAAGTGCTAGGGAAAACCCAGAGGGCTTCAGGAGCATCTATCTAGGAGGGACACAAAGGACCAGAAGCAAGAGAGAGCTGGTTGGGGTCCGGGGTGGAGGGGAGGAACTAGTTGAGGGAAATAGAGGGACCTGCCCATTGCAAGGCTAGGGGAGGCTTGTTGATGGGGAGAACCTGATGATCTGAAGGAGAAACAGAAGCCAGCCAGACAGTGACAGCATAGGAAGGGGGTGGGGGCAGAGGTCTGTCCCAGGGAAAGGGGTGGGGACAGCATCTGCAAAGATATGTGGAGAAAGTAATTAAAAGGTAAGATTAGTGTCTCCAGGGCCATTCAGAAATGTTGTTCCTCAAGGGCTCTTAACTTTTTTTTTTTTTTTTTTGGTGACCCAGAGCCCTTTGGCAGTCCAGTGAAGACTGTGGATCTCTTCTCAGAAAATTGTTTTATAATGCATAAAATTAAGTATGTTGGAATATACATATTATTATATTGCAAAAATTAAAAATTTATACTTCTTTATTAATGCATGACATAAGATGTAGTGATAGTTCTAATAATTATCATACTTTTAAATTAGTGATGAACATTGTCTTAGTCTGTTTACTGTTGCTGTAGTAAAATATCTGAGACTAGGTAATTTATAAAGAATACAGGTTTATTTGGCTTACACTTCTAGAGGCTGGGAATCCAAGAGACTAGCACCAGCATCTATCTGCGCAGCATCTGGTGAAGGTCTTTTTGCTGCATCATAATATGGTGAAGGGCATCACATGGCCAGACAGAATAATTAACCAAATAACTCACTTTTACAACAAAACAACTCCCATAATAACCCATTAATTCATGAATGAGTTAATCCATTCATGTAACTCTGCCTTACTTCCCAAAGTTCCCACCTCTCAACACTGCTGCATTAGAGACCAAATTTCCAACACATAGAACACTGGGGGACACATTCACACCATAGCAAGGCTACAGCAGAAATAGTAATGTTATATAAAAATATTTGATTTCTTTTGGTGACAAAGTCATAGGTAAAGTTAGCTGTATTTTGTTGGTTATCTTTATTGAAGGAAATACTTTCAATTAAAGACTGTAAAAATAAGGATATAATATTTTTTTATCAAGCAAATATCCATGGACTCCTTGGATATATGTGGAACATGAGTAGAAATATTTCTTAGCAGCAGGTAGAGAGAATGGATTGAAAAGCAAAGCTGAAGATGGGTGACCCAAAACCTTCAACCTATGGAGGTATCAACATCCCCAAAGAATTTGGATCTAAGAGGGAGGAGCCAATAGAGCCCAGCAGAGAAACACTGCTGTCTTGGAACCCTCAGGGCTGCGACCCTTGCTGAAGCATCTGACAGATGCTGGGTTCTGGAATACTGTACTGTGCAGACATCTGTGGTTAGAAAGAACCTTTAAACCAGTACCTCAAGAGATTGATAAGTGCTGTTTATTAAACCTGTACCATATAGGATGATGGTTAAGACTCATGAAAAATCCAGATTTGGGTTACACTGCTCTTTCTGCAATTTAGAAGTTGTATAACCTTGAGCAAATAAATTGCTTCATCTGTAAATGGAGTAATGAAAGTATCTATTGCAATCACAAGGCTATTGTGAGTTGAAGTAATGGGATTCATGTAAAACGTATAGTTCCTGCAACTAAGAACTGCATAAACAAAGGCTATTAAATGTTAAGTGGATGAATCTGTCTGATAACCTTCCTAGAAGGGAATCTATTCCTGCTCCCTGTTACTCCTCCTCTGGTTAAATCCAGAAGAGGGTTTAACCCATTCGGCATCTCGGGGAAGGTAGACATGTTCCTTTCTTCAATCTGGCTTCTAGATATTAACACGCCATCAGCATTCTAAAAATGTTTCCCGAAGTATACATTTCTTGAGTACCTACGGTTTGCTGGAGGGTGAAGAAAATTGTGAACACTCAGTCTCACGGTAACTTTTGTAGTGAAACCTGGTATTTCCTAATCAGGACAGGTATTAAAACTCCCAGGGTAAGAGTCCTTAAGAACCCAAACCTTTCCATTAGGAGCTGGGTTATTTTACGTTGGGTCAGACCGGTAATAGAATAGATGAGATGGAAATTATCATCGAATTTTATTATTTTTTACTTCATAAGACATTTAATTCACTGTTTTTTGTACTTAATAAGAAATTAAATCCAGCACATTTTCTGATTTCCAGAAAGTCTTTCCCTCCCTTTTCTTCCTCTGTAAGGTCAGAATGCTTCGGAAGCTATATTTCAAATACCTCAGTCTTTTAGAAAAAAAGAGTCCCAATCCTGAGCTTGATCGAGCCAGACGAAATCGACCAGTTAGTAAATCATGGCCGGATTATTCAATTGTTTCCATTCAGTAATTGAATTTTCATTCATCGGCGCAAACTCACGCAAAAGAAAACGCAAGCCCTTTCGACGAGGATGGGATTCGAACCCACGCGTGCAGAGCACAATGGATTAGCAGTCCATCGCCTTAACCACTCGGCCACCTCGTCCCAGAAGCTTGTCTCTTCCTGGTAGGTATAGGGAGTAATGGTAGGGGGCTGTGACGCAATGTTATGGAAGTCGCCATTTTGTACGGAAGCCAACGTCGCTCACTTCTACAACCGACAATCGAAAGAAGATGGCCGCTTCCATGATGTTGGGAAGTCTGCGCTGGGAAGGGCTGGAGGAAATTCAGTAGAAAATGAGATACATTTGACGGAAGTTAAATTGGCACAGAGGCAAGCAAAGAAGTTTAAGTGAGGGGGTGTTAGGAGATGGGCCGGTGTGAAGCCTGAGAGGCGGAGTCGACCCGTAGAGCTGCTTTGCGCGTGCGCATCAGCTGGGCGGTTAGATTTGAATACTTCACTGAGTTTGGCTAGGCGTTGTGAAGTGACGTCTTCTCTGAGGAGCGCGCGAACAGGTGGGCTGTGGCTGGTAAGGAGAATGTCCCTCTCACTGTCGGCTCCTGAGAAGACTTGGGTTTTGTCTGAGCACTTCGAAGGTCCGGCGTGGGAGGTGGGGGCGCGGGGTCAGTCCTGCGGCCTCCGAATGCGCCGGACCCAAATGGATGCCTAAGCCGCGGGTGCTGGGCTCTCATCCTCACCTCGGCCTGCACATTGTTCCTCCTCTCTCCTCCCTAGCGCTTTGGCACCCACACCTGGGCCCCTAGGGCCGGCTCGGATTGCTTGCTTGTGGAGCTCGCGGCGTCCTGGCCCGCCCAGCCCTTTCACTTTTCTTTTTGGTTGTTTGTAATTCTGACTTTTCTTTGCTCTAAAAGAAGCGACAACAATGAGTGATATTTAAGTTCTCGGTTCTCATTGGTTTATTTACTGGGATCAGAGTGCAAGCAGCACAGAACAGATTTTCGGCTTTTTGCAGGTAACATTAACAAAGTCAATATCAGCGTCCCACAGATTATTTGTTTTTAAATTTTCCTCTGTCCAGCTTAGAGTCAAAACTCCTTTATCTTGCTGTTTGTGTAAGTATTAGAGTTTGGGAAGAAAAATACTGCTGTTTGGAATTTTAAAATGGGTTTATTAGTGGTTAACAGAGATAAAGAGCGCGGATGAAGACCAAAGCACAGGGTTTCTCTAAATATTAAGACTGAAGGAATTTTTCAAATCATTTTAATTGGATCAATCGAATTCCTCACGTTTATTAGGTTCCTTGTCTTGTGCTAGGACTGGGAGAGAATGATTCAGAGTCTTTAAGTCCCAGAAAGGGAAATATTTAATATGTACAATATAACTAGAAGACAATGTAATGAATTATAAGACATTCTAAAGAGGTATGATAACAGAAGGGGGAACTGATTTGATGCTTTTAGCAATGGAGAATAAAGTGGACTTCATGGAGAAAATGGCATTTGAAGTGGAACATGGAGGAATGATTTACAGAGATGGAGAGTTAATATATTGTAAGGTTTTGGAAATTAAAGGTTAGGTTTTGACCCTGTAAATTACTGGTAATGTTCACAAGGTAACAAATACATTTAAATTGAGTAAAAATGTTTGGAATGGTAGTATTAATGGTGTGTTTTAATACTAATAAACTAGAAGATACTGACTCTAGATGTTGATAGTAGGATGGTGCAATCCAGTAGCACTTTGACAGTGCTGAGACTTTCATCTGCATTGTCCAGCACAGTATCCATTGACCGCGTGTGGCTGTTGAACACTTGAAATTTGGCTGTTGAAATCAAATTACTGAATTTTAATTAACTTAAATATAAATAACTCCTATATTGGACAGCGCAGGTCTAGAGTCTATGTCACTGGACACTGGAAAATATTTAGGTATTGGAAGTGTAAATTCAGGAGTAGGCAGAGAGCCAGATAGTAAATATTTCAGGCTTTGCAGGCTACACAGTCACGGGCATGGTCTCTATCACATATTCTTTGTTTTGTTGTCTTCGTTTTCTACACCTCATTAAAAATTAGCTTTGTTTTCTATACCTCATTAAAAATATGAAAACTGTTCGTAGCTCAAGGACTGATTTGGCCAGTGGCAGTGGTTTACAAACTCACGTATTATTTCTCTTAGACCAAAAAAAAAAAAAAAAAAAACTTGATGATTTTATTTCAGTAGTTAAGTACAAAAGTACAGCTTAATGAGTATTTATGTTCTAATGATCTATAGCCATTTGAAAAAAATACACATAAGCTGAAGTAAAAGATAACATACATACTTTTTTTATTAAATAATCATGGATACTAATTGGATATGTGTGCCTCTTGGATAATGCACAGTTTTTCAAACCTTGGAATCAGATTGTACATAGTCATTCTCATTTCCTGAGCCACTTTGATTAAAAAAAAACTTGATTTTATTCATATAAATTGCCAAAAATCTAGCTTCACAATGATATGTTATTAAATATGAATGGGTACTTTTGAGGTAGTGGTTCACACAGTGTCTGACAGATGTTGAAAATGGTTGTGTGTTTCAAACATCTCTTAAATATGCTGCAGGACCCTGGATGCCAGGTGCACAGTTTGGGGGCCAATCAGTAATTATCATGGCAGTGATTAATAATTCAGACGTGACAGTGTTTTATTAGTGAGACAATACGATAGGGTCTCCTATTTCCGTTGAAGGTAAAACTTAACAGTTAAATAAAATGTTAAGAAGATGGGACTTCAGTAAACTTTGAATCTCATCAGTTACAGTTAATCTGTAGGTTGAACAGGAGTTGTGCTCAATGACTGTTTCAGTCATTTTGATGTTTAGGTGACCTTGAGCTGATAGTATTTAATATTTTTATCTAGAGTTTGAATATGTATTGAGTTTGAAAATATTCCCAAACGAGACAAAAAATATGCTAGTTGGTAATCATAAAGCCAACTTTATTTTTAATTGTGTTTTTGGCAATTGAACCCAGAACTTTGAACATGCCAAACAAGGGCTCTACTGCTGAGCTAATTACCCAGCCCCAAATTTTTTTTTTTTTTTTTTTTTTTTTTTTGGGTGGTGCTCGGGACTGAACCCAGGGCCTTTTGCTTACAAAAGCACTCTACCAACTGAGCTATATCCCCAGCCCCTCATTGTTTCTTTATTACTCATTCAGCAACTATTTATTGAGCTCCTATTTTCAAAGCCCTGCTAGGCTGTAATATTGAACATAAGACTCTCCAGCTCTATTCTCATAATGTACTGTTGGAGCAAGGGTAGTTTGGAGAGATAATAGAAATAACAGACTTATTCTTATTTATTTATTTGCTTATTTATTTGTGGTACTGGGGGTTGAACTCAGAGCCTGGAGCATGGAAGGCAGACACTACCACTGAGCTACATCCACTACTCTATAAAGCATACTTTTAAATTACAAAAGAGACACACAAAGGAGGCATACATAGTGCTACCAAGAGTGTTTTTCTTGTCTCTTATATACGTGTGTATCTGTATGTGTATATATATTTATGTATTTTAGTTGTAGATGGATACAATACCTTCCTTCCTTCCTTCCCTTCCCTTCCCTTTTCCTTCCCTCCTTCCCTTTTCCTTCCTTCCTTCCTTTCTTCCTTCTTCCTTCCTTTCTTCTTCCTTCACTGAGGATTGAACCCAGTGCCTCACACATGCCAGGCAAGCGCTCTACCACTGAACTATAACCCTGGCCCTTTCTTGTCTTTTTTGCCAAGAGAATATAGCAAATATAAACACATTGATTTAGGGAAGAGCTCTGTGTGTTTTGGGATGGATAGAAAGGCTAATGGGAACAGCATAGTCAGAGAGAAGACTGGTAAGAGAAGAAGCATAAAGTCTGAGGCAAGCAGGGGCCAGATCTGTTAGAACTCCACAGGTCCTGGTAGCAGTTTATTCTCAGTACAATGGCAAGTCACTGAAAGACTGAGAAGATAACTAGCTGCTATATAAAGAAAATATTGTATAGGGTTGAGAGTGAAAGCAAGGTAGATATTACAGTATTTTATGTGAGAGTTCACGGAAGTTTGAACTATGGTATGGAATTAAAAATAGAAATGAATGGAATGAGAAAATGTGCTGAAAATAGAACTACTAAGACTGGATGAATTAAATAGAAATGGCTGTTGCACTTGGTTGATCTTATAGGGAGTTTTTAAAGTTCAACCAATAAGTTTGTTTGTATTTTTTTAAAATAGATATTATTAATTTACCTTCTGCCTCTAGCTCCATAAGAGTTTGGTTTTGTTTTTTAATGAACAGAAAAAGATGTTAAAGTTCATCAATACTTTTTTTTCCCCATCTGTTGTGATTATATGATTTTCACCTCTATATGTTAAATCACAAAGTGTTTTCTAAAGTTAAACCAGTTTTGCCTTTCTGGAATAAAGCAAACATGACTGTGATACATTATTCTTTTTGCTAATGTTTTATTTAGAATTTTTCTATTTATATAGTGAGATTGGCATGTAATCTTTATTTTCTTGTACTGTATTTATCTGTGCATGCATGTGTAAGAGAAATGGAGGTAATTGCAAGAAAGGTTGTTTAATTTTCATTTCCCATGCCTAAAACTAGACAAATCAAAAAGGGTATAAACAAGTACTAACAAGGTACATATAAAAATATGTGCAAAGTAAAAGTGGTTGCTTTTGGGAAGGAGGAATTGGGAATGCAGAAGGCTGCTGGTTTAAAAAGCAGCAATCAATGTCTGTTTTAGCTGTCTAATGGCCAAGTTTTTATTTGAACTGGTGAAGTTCATATCATTCTCATCAATATTAGTACAGATTTTATCTTGAATATGAGAATTTTCTGGGAATATTAATTATAATGCAGTAGTTTGAACTCCTTGAAGTATCTTATGTTTTAGAGCTCATAGTACTTTTCTTTCTATTTTTGGTCTTCTTAGAAAGTAACCCTAAAATCTCAACTGTGTTCTTTATTTCTTCATAGATTGCAATTTTTCTTCCTTCTTTTGCACCTTTTTTCATGTAGTGTATCTATTACAGGAAAAAAGTTTTCTTAAAAAAATGGATGGAATGTCTTCAGAGGCTAATGAAGAAAAGTAAGTTCATGATTCAGTGCAACTAAAAATGTTATGCTCTATTAGAGAATGATACTTTTCCATCTAGTAAGTTCTATTAACAAACTTCAGAAATATTTTTCCTCTGTGTTTCAGGGAAAACGAGAAAATATTACAAAGTGTTAGTATAAATTCATCTAGAGTCAAAACTGAGGAATTTAGACATCACCTTATCTCTTTTTTATTTAAGTTTGAGAAAATTGAGGCTCAGAAAGATACAATGATTTATGTAAAGTTGGCATCACAAACTGATGACTTCTTTGTAGCCTACAAATTTTTTAAAAAATTTCAATTAGTTGCCAAAATTGCAAAATCTCATGATTTCATACAATAATTGGATTTTCAGCTTCTCTTGAAAAATCAAATATGAAACACTGGGCTCATATTCTTGCTTGGAACAACTAGGCAAAGCAAAGTAATGGCTGTGCTCATTAGACGAGGCAGAAATTTTCCAAGTCACTGTCATCTCTACATTAACAATTTTTCTTACACCTAACAAATTATGTTTGACCTCATGATATTTGGATTTTCAAAACTTGGTCTAAAAATCACACAGAAGCAAGAACCAGAGGCAGAGAGTCTCTTGATTTATAGCCCATTTATCTTTTAATTGTACCTCTATACAATAAAATTATGTTGTACTGATTATTATTTAAGAGATAGTCTTGTCGCATACAATATATATTTTTTTTTAAGTTTTTTTTTTTTAGTTGTAGATGGACACAGTACATTTATTTTATTTCTTTATGTGGTGTTGAGGATCGAACCCAGTGCTCCAGGCATGGGAGGCAAGCTCTCTACCACTGAGCCACAACCCCAGCCCTATTATATATATTTTAAAACATTGAATTACTAAATACTTAAAGTCTTATACTGTAATACAAATTTTGCCGGCCAGAGTACAGAGTGAAAGAAAGCAATGAGTTTTAAAGTATGTAAAGGGTAATGTGATGATAGCTTTTGGAAATTCATTCTTTTACCTATATATACATAATTTTTTTTCTCCCTTTTTTCAGTGACAATAGAGAGAGACCTATTAGAAGACGGCATTCCTCAGTAAGAAACAATTATTGTTACCTTTTATTAAATGATAACTATATACAATAATTTAAATTGTGACCTCACCTTCCCACCCCCACTAGCTTCCTATTGTCCTCTGAAAAAAGACTCAGAAAATTATTTTATTTATTTGATACTGGGACTTGAACCTCGGAGTGCTCTACCACTGAGCTATAGCCCCATCCCTTTTTAAATTTTATTTTGAGACAGAGTCTCACTAAGTTGCCCAGGCTGGCCTGGAACTTGTGATCCTCCTGCCTCAATTTTTTTGAGTCCCTGGGATTATAAGCGTGTTCCTCTATGCCCTGCCAAGACTCAAATATTTAACCTGAGTATGAAAATCTGTAAACCAAAATTAATATTTTATAAGTTTTATTATAATTTAATGCATAAATTATACCTCAATAAAGCTGTTTAAAATTACATTTAATCTGGTGTACAAAGCTATTGCAAGACCCAAAAATCTAACCCAAATTAATTTAAGCATATAATGTATATCAGTTTAATGAAACTGAAAAATCCAGATAGGGATGGCTGTAGGTATAAATTATGGATGAGAGATTTCAACAATGGAACCTTCTAGGATTTTCTTTCTCATTTTCTATTCTGACTGCTTCTTTTGGGTAATCTCTGCTAGCAGCCAGTCCCTCTCCCTGTGATTACTGTGGTACATCTAGCTCTCCCTACTCCCAGGTTCCTACCCCTTTTTAAATTTTGAGATAGGATCTCATTAAGTTATGGAGGCTAACCTTGAGCCTTAGATCCTTCTGCCTTAGCCTTCTGAGTAACTAGGTTTAAAGGCATGGGTCACCTCACCTCAATCAAACAAATATTATGTTGTTCTAGACAAGGCTATGAGTTATACCGTAGAGTTGGTGTGGAGCTTCACCCAGACCACATGGGATGAGAGTGGGCAAAATAATTAGGGAGAGTAGGCCAGGAGAAAGAAATAAATGTCAGATATTTAAATCTGCCACACAACACTGAGCAATATGACTTTGAAGGATTTCAGAGATTTTAATGGAAATTTTGGCTTTCTACTCATGGTATAACTTGAAATAAAGTGATTATTAACAGATATGCCAGATTTTTTTTTGAACGATTATAATTATTACTTCTAGATTTTGAAACCTCCAAGGAGTCCTCTTCAGGACCTCAGAAATGGGAATGAAACAGCTCAGGTAAGTCTCTAGGCATTTGTTTTATAGATTTGTCTTTTCAATGATTCCCTCCCAACCCCCAGTACTGGGACTTGAACCTAGGATCTTACACATGCTAGGCAAGTACTCTGCTACTGAGCTACAGCCCCAGCCCTTTAAAAAAGTAATTTAAAAAAAAAATTTTTGAGACCAGGTCTCCCTGAGTTGCCAGGATGACCTCAAACTTGTGATCCTTCTGTGTCAACCTCCCAAGTGACTGGGATTATAGGCCTGTGCTACCATGTCTGACCTTCAGTGATATTTTTAATCAGGATGGTAGAGGGTGAGTACCAGGAATCGAACTTAGGGGCACTCAACCACTGAGCCATATCTTCAGCCCTATTTTGTATTTTTATTTAGAGAAAGAGTCTCTCTGAGCTACTTAGTGCCTCCCTGTTGCTAAGGCTGACTTTGAACTCAAAATCCTGCCTCAGCCTCCCCAGCCTTTGGAATTACAGGTGTGCACTACCATGCCTGGCTTAATCAGGAATTTTGTTTGTAATATGAAGAGAGATCATCATGAATAATTCCTATATGAATGTGTACAAGTTAGTATTCCATGACCTTCAGATTAAAAGTCAACACTTGCAGACTGGGGATGTAGCTCAATAGTGGAACACTTGTCCACTATGCACAAGACCCTGGACTCCATCCCTAGCATTGCAACAACAACAAAAAAAATCCAAATATATGTATGGTGGCATTTGTGATTGTTAGGCCTATTTACTTTTCCAGCCTTCTTTCTTGTCACTTTCATACATTTATCCCACCACTCAGTATTGATAATTATTCCTCAAACAAAACATAATCTGTGCTGGGCACAGTGGCCAGGTACAGTGGCAAATGCCTGTAATCCCAGCAGCTCAGGAGGCTGAGGCTGGAGGATCTCAAGGCTCTAACTAATCTTCAAGTCTCAACTTAAATGTGCTTTCTTAAAGAAAACCTCCCTGATTCTCAGACTAAATTAGTCTTTTATATGTTGTTTTTCTTTTATATGTTGTTTTTCTTTATAGCAGTTTGTACATTTTGAATTTTATATTTATGTGACTTTGTTGTCATTAGTCTAATCCCCTATAAAATCATATGGTATCCATGTTATTTACCTCTATTTTTCCATCACTCATACAGAATCTAGTATGTGTGTGTTTGTATTTTTAAAAAATTGAACCAGTATTGAATGAGTAAATATCATAGTCATAGATTTTTGGAGCTTTAAAACCAACAAGATTGTGGGAGAAAATCTTTGCCACACTCACTTCAGATAGAGCACTACTCTCCAGAATCTATAAAGAACTCAAAAAACTTTACACCAAGAAAACAAATAACCCAAACAACATGTATTCCATTTGTTTACAATAAAAAAATACATTATAAAAAAAAAAAATAACCCAATCAATAAATGGGCTAAGGAAATGAGGAGACACTTCACAGAAAAAGATCTGCAAGCAATCAAGAGATACATGAAAAAATGTTCAACATTTCTAGTAATAAGAGAAATGCAAATGAAAACTAAGATTTCATCTCACCCCAATCAGAATGTCTGTTATCAAGAATACAAGCAACAGTAGGTGTTAGTGAGGGTGTGGGGGAAAAGGTACACTCATACATTGCTGGTGGGGTTGCAAATTAGTGCGGCCACTCTAGAAAGCAATGTGGAGATTCCTTAGAAAACTTGGAATGGAACCAAATTTGACCCAGCTATCCCACTCCTTGGCCCATACCCAAAGGACTTAAAATCAGCATGCTACAGTGATGCAGCCACATTAATGTTCATAGTTGCTCAATTCACAATAGCTAGATTGTGGAACCAACCTAGATATCCTTCAATTGATGAATGGATAGAGAAACCATGTTATATATACACAAATGGAATATTACTCAGCCATAAAGAATAATAAAATTATGGCATTTGCAGGTAAATTGATGGAGTTGGAGAATATCATGCTAAGTGAGATAAGCCAATCCCCAAAAACCAAAGGCTGAATGATCTCTCTGATAAGTGGATGATGATACATAACGGGCGGGGGGGTAGTGAGAGGGAGGTAAGAATGGAGGAAAGATGGATTGTATAGAGGAAAAAGAGGGGTGGGGAGGTGGTGGGGGGAAGGAAAAAATAACAGAATGAGACAAACATCATTACCCTATGTACATGAATGGTTATGCAAATGGTGTGACTACTTCATGTACAACCAGAGAAACAATAATTGTACCCCATTTGTGTACAATGAATCAAAATTTAAAAAAATAAAAATAAACCCAACAGGATCTTATCAGTAATCTTGAATTTAGTTTCTTCATTTTATAGATGAGAAATATAAAATCAAAAAAGGTAAATGTTTTCTCTGCAGTGTCTACTAGGGTCTTAATCATATGGACTACTTGATGCAAAGGGGATACCATTCCTTTTTATAATAAGGTTTATACTCAGGTATTTAGAATTAATCTAGTAAAATTCTCTGTGAATTTTTTTTTTTTTTTTTTGTTATCTATGTGAGAAATGTTTACTTTTGTTAAGAAGAAAGGTAGGGAAGAAAAATAAGAATAGTATATTATAATAAAAACATGTTCAACTTCACTGATGCTTACGGAAATGCAAATCAAAACCACAATGAGGTAGCACCTCACAGTCATTAGGATGGCTGTCTGAAAAATAAAAAATAACAAGTATCAACAAGAATATAGAAAAATAGGAACCTATGTGCATTGTTGGTGGAAATGTAAAAAGATACAGCTGCCTTGGAAAACAGTATGGTAATTCCTCAATAAATTTAAACTAGAATTACCATATAATCCAACAGTTCTACTTCTGGGTATATCCCCAAAAGAAATAAAAGGAGCATCTTGGAGAGATTTGAGTGTCTGTGTTTGCAGTAGCATTATTCACAATGGCCGGAAAGTAGAAGCCAGATGTCCATCCATGGATAAATTGGTAAACAAAATGTATTTTCATACAATGAAGTTGTTTAAAAAAGGAAAGGTAGGTGACACATGCCTGTGATTCCAGGACTCCGGGCTGAAGTATGAGGATCACAACAGGTTCAAGGCCAACCTGGGCAACTTGGCAAGAACCTGTGGGTGTAGCTCATAGCTTACTGGTAAAGTGCCCCTGCATTCTATCCCCAGTACCTGGGGAAAAAAAAAAAAAAAAAAAAAAAAGGAAATTCTGACATAACATAACATGCATGAATCCTGAGGATACTTCTAAGTGAGAAAAACAGTCACAAAATATAATTTCTTTTTTTGTTGTTTTTGGTACCAGGGACTGAATCCAGGATTCACTGAGTTACATCCCTAGTCCTTTTTATTTTTCATTTTGAACAGGGTCTCACTAAGTTGCTCAGGGCCTCACTAAGTTCCTGAGGCTGGCTTTCGAACCTGTATTCCTCCTGCCTCAGGCTTCCAAGTCACTGGGATTACAGGCATGTGCCACCATGCCCAACACAAAAAGAAAAGTTCCATATGATTCAATTTAATGTGGTACTTACTATAATCAAATTCATAAAGACTAAAAATAGAATGGTGATTGGTAGGATTAGAGGAGGGAGAGAATGGGGATTTTTTTTTTTTTTTTTAATGATTATTGTTTCTGTTCTGCAAGAAAAAAGAAATCTGGAGATTGGTTATACAACAGGGTGGATGTACACACAACACTATTAAACTGTATGCTTTAAAATGATTAAGATGGTAAATTTTATGTGTATCTTATGATTAAAATTTTAATTTTTTTTTTTTTTTTTTTTTTTTTTTTGGTACTCTGGGAATTGAACCCAGGGCACTCTAGTTCTGAGCTATGTCTCTAACCATCCCCAATCCTTTTTATTTTATTTATTTTTAGTTGTAGATGGACACAATACCTTTATTTTATTTATTTTTATGTGGTCCTGAGGATTGAACCCAGGGCCTCACATGTGCTAGGCAAGCACTCTACCACTGAGCTAAACCACCAGCCCTTAAATTATTTTTGAAACAGTCTGCTAAATTACTGAGGCTGACCTTGAACTTGTGATCCTCCTGCCTCAGCTTCCCAAGTCCCTGGGTTTACAGGCACTACCAAGACCAGCAAATTTGTAAAAATTTATTCAAGCATGGTGGCTCATGCCTGTAATTCCACCTACCCCAGAGGTTTAGGCAGGAGGATCCCAAGTTAAGGATAGTCTCTACAATTTAGCAAGACCCAATCTGAAAATTTAAAAAATAAATAAATAAAAAGGACTGGAGATGTAGCTCAGTGATAGAATGTCCCTGGGTTCAACCCCTTAGTACTATTAATTTTTTTTAAAAAATTGTAGAAAAGTCTAAAATTATCATAATAGGCAACATATCACTTGTTTTGTCTCCAGTCCTTTCTGTTATGTGTTGTGTCAGTATGCTTATATCATGTACCTTAAGTGCTTCTACATTGAGACAGTTTGGGTAATCACATATCAAATTCAGAATAAGATTTGATCTCTTTCCTTGGTGCTCTGGACTCCTAATCACAGTGGTTTCATTAAGAATCATATCACATATTCTCTCCTCTTAGGAATCCAATACTTTGAGAAATAAGAAAAGTTCTCGCCGAGTCAGCTTTGCAGATACTATAAAGTAAGTTTTCTTGAAAGAAAGAATTAAAATGTTATTGGTAATGCTTTTTTTGTATGTCAAATTGAAAATGTTAGAATGATGTGGATAATCTGTTTTTTATTATGTATTAGAGAATGGTTACTTAAAAGATTCTTATTCAGCATTATATTTAAAAGAGAAACTTTGAGAACATTCTCTTAAAGTCAGGATCAAAACAATGATATCCACTTTTACCACTGTTGTTTAACATTGTTTTGGAGGTCCTAATAAAAAATAATAGAGAAAGTAATTAGGGTATTATATATTAGAAATATTAGGGTAAACCTATTGCCTTTTGTAGATTAAGTGATTTTATATTAGGAAAATCCAATAAAATCAACTGAAAGCTACTATAGAAATAAGTGGCAGGATACAAAATTAATATATGGAAATCAATATCTTTTATTCTATAATGTTCTGTTGCTATTATTTTACTGTAATTTATTTTATTTTATTTTTATCTTGCTGGGAATTGAACCCAAGACAAATGCTCTACCGTTGAGCAAAATCTGCAACCCCACTGTAATTCTTATGCATATCATTTTCATTATTATTTTCTTAATATTCAGCAGTGTATTCATATTTTCTCTTTGATTCAAGAGGAATCAAAGTTGTTTATTTTATTTTTTAATTTTTTTATAGTGCTAAGGATTGGACCAAGGGCCTCACACTTTCTAGGCAAGTGCTGTACCACTGAGAGCTACACTCCTAGTTCCCCAAAGTTGTTTAATGTAGAACTGAAAAATTTCTAGGTGTTAGAGGCATTTTGTCATTCATTTTTAGTTATTTTATAGGCAGAGAATGCTAATCTGTATTATTTTTATTTCTATAGAAATTCTCTAAAGAAATTCCGGGTGCACTAGTGTATGATTGTAATCCCAGTAACTCAGACGCTGGGGCAGGAGGATTGCAAGTTCAAGGCCAGCCTCAGCAACTTAGCATGATCCTATCTCAAAATACCCCAGTATCCACTGCCCCTGCAAAAAAAAAAAAAAAAAAATGTTTTCTTGTACATAACAAACTTTTGTAAATGAGCCATAGGTACTTGAAAAATCAGTATATTTTGTGTTTTCAGTGTCTACAGGTTGAGATATAAAATTATATTCACATTACAAATTCTTATTGGGTCTGCTATAATCTTACATAGATTTAATTGCTTTACTTTTGCATGAATTATGAGAAAGGAACTCGGTTTCATTCTTAATGTATCTCATTCTGTATTTCCAATAGCTTTTTTGTTTGTTTGTACTGGGGATTGAACCCAGAGGAAAGAACTTTACCACTGAGCCACATCCCCAACCCTTTAATTTTTTATTTTGAGACAGGGTCTCTCTGAGTTGTGTAGGGCCTCACTGAATTGCTGATGCTGATCTGAAACTTGCAGTCCTCTTGCCTCTACCTCCCAAGTCACTGGGATTACTGGTGTATACCACTGCACCACCATACTCAACATCAAGGCAAGTGTTGGTGTCATCTCACTGGTGCAGGTGCCATTTCTGGGCAAGTGTTTCCATTGAGAACTTCTTGTATGAATTGCTTCAGTCTTTACTGGGGATTGAATTTAGGGGCACTCTACCACTGAGCTATATCCCTAGCCTATTCTATATTTTATTTAGAGACAGGATCTCATTGAGTTGCTTAGTGCCTCACCATTGCTGATCTTCTTGCCACAGACTCCTGAACTTCTGGAATTATAACCTTCACCACAGTGCCCAGCTTACTTCAGTCTTAGTGTGAACATGGGGTACATGTAGAACTATAAGGAATTTCTTGTGGGGTGTTTAGAAAGTCCTTGAGGTGGTACTTATCTGAGATAGGCTGGCTTGAGTTCTTTCCCTTTTCCCAGCTCCAGTTTTGTCTCAGTCTAACAAAATGATTTCATCTTGGTGTCAGTAATTTCTATAAATTGTAGCAATCATCTCATTTAATGAATGAGAAAACCAAGGCTTAGAATATGTAACTTGCCCAAGTTCCTATACCTATCAATGGGAAGGACTCAGACCTTAGATTGTTTTATCTCAAGTATTAATCATCATGTTGTAAAGTCTTCTATTATATTTTTTCACATTGTTGGTATTTTCTTTTTCCTCTGGTACCCTATTGTTTGTTGAATTAGATTGTAGTAAATTTTCTAGATCTATCTCATTGGTATTGCAGTGCTTTTACTTGTAATCTGTTTTTCAGATTTGCTCTTTTTATTCATGCCTACCTGATTATTCTGCTGCTTGTTTGTTTCCTTTGTTTTATGAATTTGGCTACTAAAATATATGTTCCCAAAAGTCAGTAATGTACTTTTGAGAAAGGAACTTTTGTCTCTTTTGAATCAACAGAGAACTTCTGTGCCTAAGGTATGATTGTTCCTCCTTTAGGCCCATATAATACAGATACATTTTTTAAAAATCAGTATTTTCTAGTCAAATCAGAAGGAACCTTAGAAAGAAAAGAGTCTGAATTTTTACATTTTATAAATGAGACAATTAAAGTCACAGAAGTGATTTGATACTCCCAAGGTAATATATAGGTAGTATCACAGCCACAGTTAATACTGTATAATTTATTTATTGATTCCTGGTTCATTGCTTTTTCTAATGCTTCTGTTTGCCTTTTCTAAACATTGCTAAACCGATTCCACTGTTTCTTTGGAAATAATCTAGTCTCTATACTTTTATAAAATGGCTCTGGGATATTAGAATTTCAAACTCAAAACCAGAAAACCTGGAACAAGTACTGGCTTCATTACTAAATAGCCCCAGTTTCCTTCTTTTTAGGCTGGAAATAATAATCCTTACATATCTCATAGCGTTTTTGCATTGCCAAAATAAGACAGTGTATGTTATTGCAGATAGTGTCAAAAGTATTACTAAACAATGTAATTCCCACCTAACTTAATTGTTAGAATTAACATATATTCCCCATTACCTTGTTACAGTTTCTTACAGCACATGAACACTCTGTCATGTGAATGAATTTCAGATCCTGAGAGTTGAATTGTAAAAATTATAGTCTGTTTTTTGCTGCTTAAACAGACTGCTTGAAACTGGGTAATTAGTAAAGAGATTTACTTTGGCTTATAGTTGTAGAAGTCTAAGAGCATAGCATTGGTATCTCCTTGACTTTTCGTGAGGGTCTCATGGCAGAAGGACGAGGCATTGGCAGAAGAGAACTCAGGTGTAAGAGAGAGATATAGAAAGTGTCAGTTTCACTTCATAAGATTCTGCTTTACCCTACCGAACTCATTCTATGAAGCTAATATCACCCTCACACCCAAACCAGGAAAAGACACATCAAGGAAAGAAAATTTTAGACCAATATCCTTGATGAATATAGATGCAAAGATCCTTAACAAAATATTGGCAAACCGTATCCAAAAACATTAAGAAAATTGTGCACCACGATCAAGTGGGGTTCATTCCTGGAATACAAGGATGGTTTAACATCCGTAAATCAATAAACGTAATCCATCATGTCAATAGACTTAAGGATAAGAATCATATGGTTATTTCAATTGACGCAGAAAAAGCATCTGACAATATACAACACCCCTTCATATTGAAAACACTAGAAAAAATAGGGATAGTAGGAACATACCTGAACATTGTAAAGGCTATTTATGCTAAGCCCATGGCCAACATCATTCTTAATGGAGAAAAAGTGAAACCATTCCCTTTAAAAACGGGAACAAGACAGGGATGTCCTCTTTCACCACTTCTATTCAACATTGTCCTTGAAACTCTAGCCAGAGCAATTAGGCAGACTAAAGAAATTAAAGGGATACGAATAGGAAAAGAGGAACTTAAGCTGTCACTATTTGCGGATGATATGATTCTATATTTAGAGGATCCAAAAACCTCCTCCAGAAAACTTCTAGTCCTCATCAATGAATTCAGCAAAATAGCAGGCTATAAAATCAACACGCATAAATCTACAGCATTTTTATACGCAAGCGATGAAACAGCTGAAAGGGAAATGAGGAAACAACTCCATTTGCAATAGCCTCAAAAAAAATAAAATACTTCGGTATCAATCTAACCAAAGAGGTAAAAGATCTCTACAATGAAAACTACAAAACACTGAAGAAAGAAATTAAGGAAGACCTTAGAAGATGGAAAGATCTCCCATGTTCTTGGATAGGCAGAATTAATATTGTCAAAATGGCCATACTACCAAAAGTGCTCTACAGATTCAATGCAATTCCAATTAAAATCCCAATGACGTACCTCACAGAAATAGAGCAAGCAATCATGAAATTCATCTGGAAGAATAAGAAACCCAGAATAGCTAAAGCAATCCTTAGCAGGAAGAATGAAACGGGGTATCGCAATACCAGAACTTCAACTATACTACAAAGCAAATAGTAACAAAAACGGCATGGCATTGGCACCAAAATAGACAGGTAGATCAATGGTACAGAATAGAGGACACGGACACAAACCCAAATAAATACAATTTTCTAATACTAACAAAGGTGCCAAAAATATGCAATGGAGAAAAGATAGCCTCTTCAACAAATGGTGCTGGGAAAACTGGAAATCCATATGCAACAGAATGAAACTAAACCCCTATCTCTCACCCTGCACAAAACTCAACTCACGATGGATCAAGGACCTTGAAATCAGACCAGAGACACTGCAACTTATAGAAGAAAAAGTAGGTCCAAATCTTCACCTTGTTGGCTTAGGATCAGACTTCCTTAACAGGACTCCCATAGCACAAGAAATAAAAGCAAGAATCAATAACTGGGATAGATTCAAACTAAATAGCTTTCTCTCAGCAAAGGAAACTATCAGCAATGTGAAGAGAGAGCCTACAGAGTGGGAGAATATCTTTGCCACTCATACTTCAGATAGAGCGCTAATTTCCAGAATATATAAAGAACTCAAAAAACTATACACCAAGAATACAAATAACCCAATCAACAAATGGGCTAAGGAAATGAACAGACACTTCACAGAAGAAGATGTACAAGCAATCAACAGATATATGAAAAAATGTTGACCATCTTTAGTAATAAGAGAAATGCAAATCAAAACTACACTAAGATTCCATCTCACCCCAATTAGAATGGCGATTATCAAGAACACAAGCAACAATAGGTGTTGGCGAGGATGTGGGGAAAAAGGTACACTCATACATTGCTGGTGGGACTGCAAATTAGTGCAGCCACTCTGGAAAGCAGTGTGGAGATTCCTTAGAAAACTTGGAATGGACCTACCATTTGACCCAGCTATCCCACTCCTCGGCCTATACCCAAAGGACTTAAAATCAGCATACTACAGAGATACAGCCACATCAATGTTCATAGCAGCTCAATTCACAATAGCCAGACTATGGAACCAACCTAGATGCCCTTCAATTGATGAATGGATAAAGAAACTGTGGTATATATATACAATGGAATATTACTCAGCTATAAAGAATAATAAAATTATGGCATTTGCAGACAAATGGATGAAATTGGAGAATATCATGTTAAGTGAGATAAGCCAATCTCAAAAATCCAAAAGACGAATGATCTCACTGATAAGCGGATGATGACACTTAATGGGGGGTGGGAGTGGGACAAGAATGGAGGAAGGAGGGACTGTATAGAGGGAAAAGAGAGGTAGGAGGGGTGGGGGGGAAGGAAAAAATAATGGAATGAATCAAACATCATTACTCTATGTAAATTTATGAATATGCAAATGGTATGCTGTTACTCCATGTACAAACAGAAACAACATGTATCCCATTTGTTTACAATAAAAATAAATTAAAAAAAAAAAGAATCTGCTTTGACCATAACTAACCCACCATCAAGGAAACTATATTAATCCCTTTGTTGAGAGCCCCATGTCTTTCTTACTTTAAAGATCTGACACTTCTCAACACCATTACATTGGGAACCAAGCTTCAGCATGAATTTTGGTGGAGATAAATCATATTCACACCATAACAGAGGCTGTTGTTTTGGACTAAACATCCTGGATAATAGATCAAACTAAAAATCAAAATAGGATCACTCATACTAAATTTTCATATCACCAAACCAAAACCAAGTTGTTACCTGACTTTCCAAGAAATCAGGAAAGGCAAAAAAGTAAAATTTCCCAATCAGGCCAGTTTCAATCAGTATGGTAATGAAATTCCCTCTGCTTTAATCCTTATCCCTGCCCCCCAAATAAGCTGAAGTAATCTGATATTAACTAGTCAGTTATTTCTCTTTGTTCTATCTTCCTGTCTTAGCCTTGTTATAAGGAAAGTGATTTTGAAATAACTAATCCATTTTTTGTTTGTTTCTGCTTTCTGCAGCCCTTTTCTCTCTGCTCTGCCCATTTTATGAAATGAAATGTTGCCTGACTGTAGAATTGTAAATAAAGCTAATTAAAATCTTTAAATTTGCCATATTTTTGGGTACCTGTGTATGTTGATGATGTTGTTTAATATTGGGTAAACCACTGAAATGAGTTCGATGACTAGATGATGATGATGATGGTGGTGGTGATGATTTTTGGTACTGGGGAATGAATCTAGTGGTGATTAACGACTGAGCAACATCCCCAGCCCTTTTTTGTATTTTATTTAGAGACAGGATCTCACTGAGTTATTAGTGCCTTGCTAAGTTGCTGAGTCTGACTTTGAACTCTTGATCCTCCTGCTTTAGCCTCCTGAGCCACTGGGATTACAGGCATGTGTCACCTCACCTGGCAAGATAATTATTTCTATGAAAATTATATTGAATGTCCAGGGAAAATTTGGTAAAGATGGATTTATTTTTAAAAATACTTTTGGGTTGGGAGTTAGCTTGGGATAGAGCACTTGTCTAACATGTACAAGGCCCTGGTTTCAATCCCCAGTACTGGGGGTGGAAAAGATTTCAAATTTGGCATGGATGAGACAACTATAAAGATAGGGAAGCAATTGAGGAAGATGATGTAGAAGAATTCTGTGTTTACATTATTTTGCAAATTTCTTTCAGTGTGTATTCTCCTTTATTAATGTACTAAAACTGCATCATTAGATCTAGAGTCAAAGATGTCAAGTTGATCTAAGAAATACAAATTAAAATTCATTTATATGTTTTAATTGCCCAACTTCTAATTCTGCTCATGGAGTAAAAAGTTAGTTTCATTGTAAAATACTTGAAGAAAAATTATGTCAAAATAGCTTTGTAGTTATGAGCTTAGACTTTGAAGCCATATTTGAACTTGCATTTTGGGTCTTCCACTTATCAATTATATGGCTTTATAAGTTGTTTAAACTTTATGACCTGTAGTATCTACATCTGCAAAATATTGTCGTAATCATTATAGACATTAAAAATGCACGTGGGGACTACGGTTGTGGCTCAGGGGTAGAGCACTTGCCTAACCCACATAAGGCCCTGGATTCAATCCTCAGCACTACATAATAAAAAGCAAAATAAAGGTATTGTATCTACCTACAGCTTAAAAAAAAAAAAAAAAAAAGAATTTAAAAAAAATAGATTTTTTTTTTTTCCCTTGCAGTGCTGGGGATTGAACGCAGGGCTTTGTGCTTGCAAAGCAAGCACTCTACCGACTGAGCTATCTCCCCAGTCCAAGAATTTTTAATTTTAAAAAAAATGCATGTGGAGACCTGGGGAGATATAGCTCAGTGATAGAGTGCCTGCCAAGTATGCAGGAGGCCCTGGGTTCAATCCCCAGTACTGAAGGAGAGCTAAAACAAAAACATGTAGAGCTGGAGACATAGCTCAGTGGCAGAGTGCTTGCCTAGCATGTGCAAAGCCCTAGCTAGGTTCAGTTCCTGGTACCACAAAAATAAACAATAACCAAAAAAAAAAAAAAAATTGCTTATAAAGGACATAACAGCCAAGCATGGTGGCGCAGGCCTATAATCCCAGTGGATTGGGAGGCTGAGGCAGGAGGATTGCAAGTTCAAAACCAACTTCTGCAAAAGTGAGGTGCTAAGCAATTCAGTGAGACCCATTCTCTAAATAAAATACAAAATAGGGTGGGATGTGGCTCAGTGGTTAAATGCCCCTGAGTTTAATACCTGGTACTGCTGCCCCCCCCCCCCCCCGAAAAAATAAAAGAATATAACACAGTGCCTAACAAAGTCTGCATCCAACCTGTCTATGGCATTATTTTTAATATTTTTAAAGTTGTAGATGGACACATTACCTTTATTTTATTTATTTTTATGTGGTTCTGAGGATTGAATCTAGTGCCTCGCACATGCTAGGCAAGTGCTCTACCACTGAACTACAATCCCAACTTTTATGTACTGCATTTTTATAACAAATAAAATAATATTTCTAATTAAGAATAGCTTCTGTATAATGAACAATATATTATCAGAATTAGCATTAGAATGAACTGGCCAGGTTCTTTAAGATATCAAATGTTCCATGAAGGTTATTCTTAATTATGCCAATGTAAAGAGGATCCCTTCCTTCTGAGTCTATGCTTCCTTATCTGAACTATTAACAAAAATCAGTGAAATAATGTTTATAATCATTGTTCTTACTCTGTACCTACAATGGTAGTTATTTGAGGCCATGGATCATGTGTTTATATCCCAGACTGTAGTGTAGTACCAGGCATATAGTGAGTGCTTATTAAATCTTTGTTAAATAAAATGAGTATTTTAGGTTATTAGGAGGGATAAAATAATGATTATATCAGAGTTCATTAAAAAAAAAAACAACATAATTTTGCCACGCGCAGTGCTGTATGCCTGTAATCCCAACATCTTGGGAGGCTGAAACTGGAGGATTGCAAGTTCAAAACCATCCTTAGTAACTTAGCAAAGTCCTAAGCATCTTAGTGAGACCCTGTCTCACAATAAAAGATAGAAAGGGCTGGGGATGTGGCTCAGTGGTTAAGCACTGCTGGGATCAATCCCTGGTATAGGGGGGAAAAAAAAAGCATGATTTAATGTGGTAAGCTAATTTTTTCATTTGAAATATTAATAGTATATGGTACAGCAAAGAGAGGTCCAAATCAAAGTATTTTCTCTCTCTTTTCATTTTTAAAGTATTATTTTTGGGGTGAGGGTGTAGCCATGTGGTAGAATGCTTTCCTACCATTTGTGAAGCCCTGGATCAGTCACAAAAAAGTATTATCTTTACCTATCTCAAAACAAACTACAGGGTTGGGATGATAGCTCAGTTGGTAGAGTGCTTACCTTGCAAGCACAAGGTCCTGGGTTCAATTCTCAGCACCACAAAAAACAAAAACAAAAAAACTACAAGTGAATACCAACAGATTCTAATTAAAAATCAAATATTTTTAGTAATTTTTATTTTCTCTTCTAGGGTCTTCCAGACAGAGTCTCATATGAAATTAGTGAGAAAGTCAGAAATTATAGGTAAATATGTTACTGCAGCCCCTGCTAATCTGTTTTCTTTAAAATTTTACTGTGGTTATCTAACTGATAGTCAATATAATTTATTGTCTTACTGTTTAAAAAATATACCTCAAATCTGGGCATGGTGGCACCCACCTGTAAATCCCAGGTTACAGGTGAGACTGAAGCCAGGATTCGGAGTTCACAGTCAAGCTTGGGGAATGTAGCAATACTCTGTCTCAAAAAAATAAAGTGTACTTTGAGTTATGGGACGGAAAAGTAGGACAGATAATTAGTAACTTCTTTTAAAATTATTAATATCCTTATATAAGCTGGGCATGGTGGCGCATGCCTGTAATCCCAGCAGCTCAGGAGGCTGAGGCAGAAGGATCACAAGTTCAAAGCCAGCCTCAGCAACTTATCGAGGTCCTAAGCAACTCAGCAAGACCCTGTCTCTAAATAAAATATTAAATAGGGCTGGGGATGTGGCTCAGTGGTTAAGTGCCCCTGGGTTCAATTCCCGGTACCAAAAAAAAAATTCCTTACGTAATTTTTCTAATGCTTTATCACTATATCTTTGAATAATTTTATTTTATTTTTAGAAACAGAAGCAGGAGAAAATGTTCTGTGTATTCAGTAAGTAAGACATTTAAAATTACATCTAAAAAGTTGTTTATTTTTATTAAATGAAGCCTCTTAAAATTAATATTCTTTTGCTTTTTATTCTTTATCCCTTTTGTGTAATACTTAAGGTTAATTGAAAAATAAAATACTTTGCAGAGTTTAGTATATTCATTGCTGTATCTGATAAAAATGTCTGGTATATAACTTCGTTTTAAGATAGTGATGAAATATACTACTTTTATTTATAAACCCGTAATTTAAGTAGCTAGTACAAAACATTAAATACTAAGTCTTAAATTTTTTTGTTTTTAGTCTTTCTTGTGGTAGGAATATAAGTTCAGTATGTGTTATCCAAAATGCTTGGAACCATATGTTTTTCAGATTTTACTGGTTGAGTGTAGACTTTACTGGTGGAATATCCCCACCAGTAAAAATATGAACTCTGAAATGCTCCAAAATCCAAAACTTTTTGAGCATCACATGAAAAAGTTCCAGATTTCAGATTAGGGATGCTTTCCATATTTGTAGAAAAGTAAATAAACTTTGGAACAAATGAAAAGATGCTTATTTTACTTATAAGACAAATACAAATAAAGACTATATTGAAATATTTTTTTTTATCAAACCAGTTAAGGATATAGTTAAAAGTTACTCATTGCTAGTGAGAGTATAAATTATAAAGGCAATTTGGCAATATCAATAATAATTTTAAGTGCACATGCCCTTTTCTCAGTAATTTCATGTCTGGAAATTTATCTTACCAATATACTTAAAAATATTTGAAATGAAGAATAAATAAGGTTATTTACTGCAGCCATTATCATAATAACATTTTCCATGTAATTGATTAATGTGGCCAAACTTGGTGGTGCAAGCCTGTAATTCCAGCAGCTCTGTAGGCTAAAGCGAAGAGATTACAGTTCAAGGCCAGCTTCAGCAACTTAGGGAGACCCTGTCTCAAAATAAAATAAAAAGGGCTGGGAGTGGGATTCAGTGCTAGAGGGCCTCTGGGTTCAATCAAAGCATACACCCTGCTCCCACAAACTGATTATTGTGCAGCTAGAGAAAAGACAATTATATAATAAATAGAAAAATCTGTAAGTCATCTTATTTAGGAGAAAAAGCAAGATGCAAAACAGTACATAGTATATCACCACTTGTATAAAAGGAATGAAGAAAAGCTTATATGTGGATATATTTATTCGTGTGTGCACATATATTCAATGTACATGTATTAATTTACACATTCATAAAATATCTCTGGAAAAAAACTAGTAAGATTGTTTGCCTACAGAGAAGAAAACCTTTTAAGAGAATACATACTGGTTTTGTGGTTTATTAATTTTTTAAATTGTTAAAGATGTGGAAGTAATAATCATGGTTTCAGAATGGTACAAAAGACCAAAAAGTGAAAAGTAAAAATTATTCTTATCCTTAGCTGATCTACTCCTCACAGATAACAGCTGTTATTATTTTGGGTGTCCCTGGAGAAATTTTCTATATTATATCAAAGTACATGTTTATCTTTAGCTTTTTAAAAGCAAGACAAAAATGGAACCACTAAATAGTTTATTTCCATTTTGTTGCATAAAGATCTCAGTCTAAGAGTTTCCTAAGTCTTACCAGGAATGGTAAGCATGTGATTCATTTTAGGGATGAAAGGAATCTGTCCCGCATTGTGAATAAAATTATGATGCAAATTTGAAAAAAAATAAAAAAGATCTCAGTCTATTACAGTCTTGTGTATCTGAACCAACAGTTAGCTTTATACTGGCAAACACTTTGTTTCCTTTTATTTATTTTTAAGGCTAAAGGTTTAGAAAATAAATTGCTTTACAGATCATTCTGTATTTTTTAATAATCAAACAGCATGTATTAAGCATATTTTAATAGTATTTTTGATTTAACAAACCATTAACCATTCTGAAAAGTCCTTTGTCTTGTAGTTTTTTTCAGCCACTATTAGATGAGTCATTTTTTAAGAGTCTGTAATTTTCTGCTAGTACTCTATGAAAACCTTTCCCCTTACCTAATCTTTTTACTCTTCTGATTCTTGTTAATTGTTTGGGGGAATAGATTAGAAAAGTGCCTTTTAATTTTTTTTTTTTTTTTTTTAGGAATAAGAATTCAGAAGATAATTATTGTGAGATTACTGGTGAGTATGACCAGAGTACCTTTTTGTAATATACCTTTCTCTTAATCTAGATTTCTTGATAAGTAGTAACTACAAGAAACATGGAAAAATATAAAGAGAACTTTGTAACTTTACACAGATTTTTCTATTTAAAATTTCATAAACATGCTATGATTTCTCTCAAATGTTCTATTCCTCCTGTTTTTCCTTTCTTGAACTCCTGTTCACTCAGCCATTCACTCAAGTTAGGAACCATTTTGAACTCTTCCTTTATTCCCCATATCCAGCAGTCCCTACTTTCCATAAATTCTGTCTCCTAAGTATCTTGCCAATCTGGCAAATTTTGTCTTGTTTTACTACCACTCCTTTTAATTCAAGTCTTTGTTATTTTCTTTTGGGCTATTATATTTAATTTTCCCCCGCTGTAGTATGGCATTGAACCCAGGAGCATTCTACCTCTAAGCTACATCCCCAGCCCTTTTTAAAATTTATTTTGAGGACTGGGGTTGTGGCTCAGTGGTAGAATGCTTGCCTAGCATGCATGAGTCCCTGGGTTCAATCCTCAGCACCACATAAAAATAAAGTAAAGGTACTGTGTCCACCTACAGCTAAAACAAAATTTAAAAAAAAAATTATTTTGAGATAGGGTCTCACTGAATTGCCCAGACTGACCTTGAACTTTTGATCTCTAGCTTTAACCTTCAAAATATTTGAAATTATAGGCATGTACCACTGCATGTACTTAATTTCTTATCCTTCCAATCCATTCTCTATATTTCTAAACATTATTAGGTTAACTTATAGCTTAAAACGTAAAATACTTTTTACTTACAAGATAAAACCCACACCCTTAGCACTGACTTAGAAGTCCTTTATAATTTTTCCTGTCTTCTTTTCCAGTCTTATCTCCTGGCTTTATAGGTAACCTGTGCTCTTAGCCCATTGATGAGTTATTTGCAATTCTTTATATGGACTTTTTTTCTGCCCCTATGTACTTAATAAATACTGTTTTCTCCATCTGAGTGCTATTTCTACTACAATTTACCTGTCAGTCTTCTCAATTTTTCACTTACTTAGCTTTTCACTTAACTTCAGTGATATTCAGAGTAGCCAGTCTACAAATTGTCCACAACAGAAAAGGGATTTGTATCATAATGTAAATTATAAATTAATTAGTTCAGCTAACAGATTTTTCTTAGTAAGCCTTTTTTTTTTTTTTTGTAATAGGGATTGACCCAGGGATGCTTAACCACTGAGCCACATCCCCAGCCCTTTTTATTTTTTTTATTTTGAGAGAGGGTCTCACTAAGTTGCTTAGGGCTTCACTAAGTTGCTGAGACTGACTTTGAACTTGGGATCCTCCTGCTTCAACCTCCTGAGCTTCTGGGATTACCGCTGTGAGCCACTGCGCCCAACTGTAGGGCCTTCTTGATGAAGCTCCTTATCAAGAATTGGTAATAAGCAGTTCATAGACTGGCACCATACTTCAAGTAGCAATGGCTCAAGTCTTTTCTAACAAAATCATGGAGTGAACCACTAAGTTCTATGCTCCTATGATACCACTTTTATTTTTCGGTCATTCTTAGAATTTTTCACATAGTATTTTAGGTACTTACCTTGGATTTTTAGATTTAAAACTACTAGCTCTTCAAGGGTAGACATTTTTTCTTGTTCCTCTTTGTGTCTTATAGGTAATTGAGAGGTTTTTTTGCATGTGGTAGGTCTGAATCAATAATTGTTGAATAAATGAATGGAAGCCTGATAGAAATAAGGCTTTTACTAAAAGGCCTATAATTACTTCATCATATGTACTAAAGGTTGTCGTAAACAAACATGATGCATAAATGTATTTTGTGGTTTAATATAGCATCTTCAATCCTTTATTTCCAGAATCCAGTTTGATACCTAAATCTATATTATATCTCAGTTCTAAAATATCTTGAGTCTAATTTTTTTTCCCATTTTCACTCTTATCCTAACATAAACACTTACCATGTTATATCTGAATTATTGCAGTAGTTTTCTCAGTGATTCATTCTGTCTCAACTCTACTTTCTCTTCCTTGTTTTTTATTACTTTTCTAAAATCTATATATTATGAAATGTATTATATTTAATAATAGATTACAAATGCATATATCTCATCATGAGAACATTTGAATTCCTTAACATTGACTAAAAGACCCTTTAAATCTTACCCTTTATTTCTCAGTAATCTGTTTCTCTCTTTGAACAGAGAAGTTAAAAAAAAAAAAGTAGTTTAAGTTTTCCACCTTCTACTAAAATTGCCACATTCTAAAAACATTTTGTTCAAATGGAGGATACAGTAATACTGATATCTTACATAACAGAAGACAGTTTGGGACTACAGGCATAGGTTAATAGTTGAGCACTTACCTAGCATATATGAAGGCTTCAGTTTATAGCACTGCCATAAAAAAAAAGACAAAAGTTTTAATGAAATTTTATTTGTAAGTCTTTATGAAGAGCTTATACCTGATAAATACTTGTCACTAATGAAGGACCTAAGAAAAGGGAAATTTGACTGCTATTGATAATATATTTTTTCTCACTACAATTTTTTTTCCTTTTTTCTCAATAGGAATGAATACCTTGCTTTGTGCTCCCATTCAGACCCAGATGCAACAAAGAGAGGTATGAATTCATGCAAGTAACTTCACGTTTTAATCTCCATAGTTATAACACAAATAATGGTAATGGAGTGATTGAGGGATGACTTATGAAAATGAAAGCACAGACTGGGAAAACTTCCTGTCTTTCCATTAACTAAGAATAGTTAAATCGCTGCACGACACCCCTCCCACCTACCCCCACCCCACCACCCCGCTTTCTTTTTGTAGTTAGGGATTGAACCCAGGGGGTTGAACCACATCCTCAACCCTTTTTTATTTTTTTGTTTTGAGACATGTTCTCACTGAGTTGCTTATGACCTCACTAAGTTGCTGAGGCTGGCCTCAGACTTGAAATCCTCCTGTCTCAGCCTCCTGAGTCACCAGGATTATAGGTGTGTACCACTGTGCCCAGCTAACTTTGAATTTTTAGTTTTCTGAAACACTAAAATGTAAATTATTCAGATTTTAGAAAAAATTTTAACAACAAATCTTGTACAACATACCACACCATTGATTCAAACACACCAGTATCATGAAACCATCACTGAGAATTGTTTATTTGGAACATGTTGTAAATTACTTTTATAAAAATTTACATTTGGTCTGATATCATTTTTTTTTTTTTTAATTATAGTTTCCAATTATAGAACACATCCATGAAGGGAAACATGAAGGTGACCAGACAGTTATCTTTTCAGATGAAAACCGGATGGACCTTACAGCAAGTCACACTGTGATGATTACCAAAGGCCTTTTAGACTGTACCAAAAGTGAAAAGCCTACCAAGATAGATACCAAGTCCTTTCTGGCAAACTTAAAGCACAATGCTGAGGATTCAAGAATAAAAAACAAATTATCAATGGATCAAAGCACTTCGTCAGAAAAGAAAATAAATTCCAGCGATTTTATAAAAAGATTGAAAACAGGAAAATATAGTGTTTCTCCTTCTACAGGGCCTGATAAAGAAAATTCTGAGATACTTATTTATCCCAAAGAATCAAATTCTGCCTCTTCTACACACCAAATGCATGTACCTTTTAAGGTTGATAAAAATAGTAGTAATATTACTAGAATCTTCCAAGAACAAGATGAGGGTATGGATTTTACCCAGTGTCATACAGCGAATATTCAGACTCTGGCAACCAGTGAGGCCAACTTAAGAGCATTGAAAGGTGATATTACAATTTATGGCAATGACTGTATGGACTTGACAGTTAACCACACTGTACAGATTTTACCCTCAGCAGATGATTTATCCGAAAAAGAAAATCAAACTCAGAATGTTGAACTGGATGTTACAACAGTTTGTGAAGCTCCCGGAAAGGAAACATTCTTTCAAAATAAAATTAATGCTATTGTTCAAGATTCCTTAAACCCTCAAGACAAAATACATATTACCAGAAGTCATATCATAGAGTCAGAAACTCAAACAGTCATACAGATACCTAATCAGGATGCCAGGACATTGACAATGATTCCAGAATCTATATATTGTAGTCCAGGTATTCAAGGTTATAAGACAGTTTTTTATTCTAGTCATAATGATGCCATGGAACTAACCAAGTGCCTGTCAAGTTTGAGAGAGGAGAAAGATTTGCTGAAGCATGATGGTAATTCTAAAATGTGTTCCAATCCAGATGGTATCCCTCTTTTCATAGAGAAAACTATTTGTTCAGGAGAAGATAGCATGGACATTACCAAGAGTCACACAGTTGCAATAGATAACCACATTTTTAAACAAGATCAGGCACATGTACAGATAGCAGCTGCATCAATATCTGAGAAAGAAATGATGCTCCAGCATCACATAACTGTGTCAGAAGAGGAGAAAATGAATGTAAGTTGTAGCTCAGTTGCTAATATATTTAATGAAAGACAGAATCTGATAAAGCCTTTATCTGTTTCATTTACTGACCAAAAGACTGAACTCTTAGGAAGTGAAGATACGAATTTGACCAGAAGTCATGCAAGTAATTTAGGAAGTCATGCCCCTCTTGCATCTTATACTCTAGTAGCAAAAAATACCAGTAAATCTCATTATCAAAGCAAAAGCCCTTTGGATGAATGGGAAAAAAATATAAAAAATCATATCAAACCATCCCAACATCCAAACATATCTAAAAACATCCTACCTGACATCCAAAACAAAGAAAATCATCAAATTGTGAAGTTTTCGCCCCATCTTAATAAGGATCCTCTTCCATCAACTGACTTTAATCAGGACACAGCAATAAACCATAATATAGTCTACTCTGGTGCAGTTCTTGATAAACAAGTAGTACTAGGAAATAAGAGACATACAGTTTTAAGTGAGCAATCTTTGTTTTCTACCACAAAGCCACTGTTTGCATCAGAAAGACAATATGCTGTGAAAAATCATGATACTGCTGAGAATAGTCACCTGGTGAAATCTATACTAGGCCAGAATTCTAAACTTCCTGAGCCACAGAGGAAAAATTCAGATGATCCCACACCTAACTGTTCTCATGACAAGATGGCTGATGGTGTACAGGAGGACCAAAGTATGGATCTAACCAAGAGCCACACTGTTGTCATTGGTTTTGGCCCTTCTGAATCACAAGAACTTAGTGAGACTAATTTAGTATACAGGACCAGCCAGCTCACAGGAGTAAATAGAGAAGTCACTACAGATGTTGAAAAATGTGATAAAAGTCCTGTAGAAAAAAGTGACTTATTTATATCTAGTGATAGGGATGTATTAGATGACAAAAGCATACAAAAGCCTGAATTTCAGATGGAAAAGCAAAAAGTCAAAATTCATGGAAGGAGAAGTATTGGTGGGCTAAAAATTGATAAGACTATTGTATTTTCAGAGGGTGATGAGAATGATATGGATATTACCAAGAGTTACACAGTAGAAATAAAGCAAAGACCTTTATTAGATAAACTTGATTCACATTTGGCAGGAACTTCTAAAACCATTTTGTATGCATGTGGCCAGGATGACATGGAAGTCACTGGAAGTCACACAACTGCCTTAGAATGTAAAACTTGCTTACCAAGTGAAAAAACTGGTGGGCCAGTGGACAAAACTGTAATGTTTGTAGATAGTCTTGATGAACTAGAAATGACAAAGTCTCACACTGTTTTCATTGATTACCAAGCACAGGAGAGAACTGTACTTCCAGACACATCTACCTTTGAACTAGCTAAAAGGAAAAGCCTACGAAAACCAGAAGTGGCATCTATTGCTGAAGATGACAGGGTTTTCTTTTCGGAAAACAATGAAAGTGATCATCCAACAGCAAAATGCAGTCAGCTAGCAGGACTGGACGAATGGTCTAATGTTGGTCCTATAGAAAAAGGTGTAGCAGTTAAAGCTGATGATAGTGTGGAAGTGTCTAAATTAACCACTTGGGAAAATATCAATGATGTGCAAAAGCCTGGATTTGTGAATGAATATCTATCAGGTAAAAGTCAGAGAAGAAAAAGTCTTCGACTCAAAAATGACAAGACCGTTGCATTTTCAGAAAATGGTAAAAGTGAGATGACTATTACCCAGAGTTGTGTGGTAGGAACAAGTAACAAAAGTGCCCTAGAAGACAAAGAAGACTTCAATTTGGTGCCTTTGACCATAACATCTAAAACTATTTCGTATTCATATGGGCATGATGACATGGAGATCACTGCAAGTCACACAACTGCCTCAGATTGTAAAACTGACTTACCAAATGAAATTACTAGGCCTATGGATAAAACTGTAATGTTTGTAGATAATTACAATGACCTCGAAGTCACCAAGTCCCATACAGTTTTCATCGATTGTCAGGCCACAGAGAAAATGCTTCAAGAGTACCCTAAATTTGGAATTGCAAGAGGAAAAAACTTGAATGTTTATTTTCCTAAGGATGATACTTATATTCAAGAAACCATTCAAAAACAAGCCTTGGATGTAGAAAACAAAATTGCTCTTTACCCTAAGCAAAAGCATCATACAGTATCCCTTAATCCTACTAGTACATTGTCTGGGAATCACAGTGAAATGGAAATCAAATTCTGTGGAACTGCTATGGATGAAGAGGTCATGGAGAAAGTTGTAGATCAGGCCTGTATATTGGAAAAGGCCAGAATTGAAAGCTGTCACTTAAGTAGTACAGATAAAAGAAATGTAGATTTTATAAGTAGTCCTGTAGCTGCTATTTGTGAACCCATTGATAAGTCTTCCTGTTTATCAAATGTTATTTCCTCTGTCTATAATTTAAAGGGAAATATTACATCCTTACTTGATAAAGAGAAAGCCATTGATTGCCCAGTGCAAAATGACCTTGCCTGTGCAGATAATTTAGCCAGTAAATATTACTTGGACTCCGAGGGACTGCCTCTTTCTCCTTGTTCTTTGCTAGAAAAGAAAGCTATTTGTACTGATTCCAGAGGACATTTAAACTGTGCCATGACACTGCTCAAAGATGAAGATCAGATTGAGAAGCCTCAAAATCTGTTAGCTAATCAAATGTTAGTAAATAGTCAAAATCTGGGGGAGATGACTAAACTTAATTCAAAGCGTGTATCTTTTAAGCTTCCAAAGGATCAAATGGAGGCCATTGTTGATATCTGTGATGCTTCTCAGCCTCATCTCTCAACCCAACTTCCATTAGCTCAAAACAGACAGAATGTTGTCTGTAAAACTGAAGCAATACTGTCTAAAAATGGAAATAAGAGCTTAAATTTTATTACAGAAAATTCCTCTGCACCTACATATGAAAATGAGTCTAAAATGCTCAATAATGGGAAACAGTTTGCTATAGCCTATAAAAAAGAACTAGAAGAAAATAATCAAACAGCTATAGATTTTCACAGTAACTCAAACTTGACTACACAAATCATTCAAACCTATTCCAATGCTAGAGATGCATCAGATCATATTATTTCTAATGCTCCATGTCTTAGTAGTATCAACCCAAATATGAATAATTTGAATGGAAAAACTGAAGAGTTTTTAGATTCTCAAACTGTTCATATACTACCTCAAGAAGAACTACTTGAATTAGGAAATAAGGCACACCATAATATGAGTATAATGCAACCTACAGAAATACATAGTATTAACATAGTCTCCACCAAAGCTAAAGATAATTGGGATGAAGAAAATAAAAATTCTCCTAATGGAGCTGACACTACCTCTGTACCATTGAAAATGGTTGTTAAAGATAAAATGAGGAGATGTTCTTTGGGAATCTTTTTGCCCAGATTGCCAAACAAGAGAAATTGCAGTGTCACTGGTATTGATGACCTACAACAGATTCCAGCAGACACAACTGATTTAAATAATTTAGAAACTCAGCAAATCTCCAGCAAAGATTCAGACACTGAATCTGTTGCAGCTAACCTAAACTTAAGTCCATCTGAATATATAAATGAGGAAAATCTCCCTATATGTCCTGGTGAGATTAATTCCTCAGACACTATTAGCATAGAAATTGAAGAAAAGACTTTGATTGAGACATATCAAAAAGAGATTTTACCATCTGAAAACAAAATGGAAGGAACCTGCAATAACCAAAAAAGAACCTGGGTACAAGAAGATGATGATGTGCAGAATGAGAAAAAAATCATAAAATATGATATTAAGCTTAGTGATACTATACAAGATCAGGAGGTGAGCTCTGTCTTGACCTAAGAAATGTTATTGAGTTGGAATTCTTTTTTTTAAACTTGTGGGTGTTTTTGAATTTTAATCTTTTAAATATTTTTTTAGTTGTTAATGGACCTTTATTTATTTATATGTGGTGCTGAGATCAAACCCAGTGCCTCCCACATGCTAGGCAAATGCTCTCTCTACCACTGAGCTACAACCCCAGCCCTTGAATTTTAATCTTAGTATTAAGTCAAATATATATAGTTATGGGCCTGGAGAAGTGCTCTTGTACAGAATCTTCAAGAGTTAGTTGACTATCAGACTTTAGCATAATTTATAGTGACAAATAGCATAAAAAATAAAATGGAAAGTAGCAGAATTAACCAATGTTGAAACTATAATTCTAAATATTTTGTTACCTCTGGTGATTTATCAATGTTTTGTATATGAGAATCTCTTAGGAGGATACATGTAGTTTAAAAAGTCTTCAGTGTTATAAATAGTTGGGGAGTAAAAAAACATTTCTATTTAAACTGCAACAAGAAAAGGGTGACTGAATTTTCTTGGATAATGAAGATACGTAGAAGCTAAGAGTCCATTTCTTTAATGGATAGGAGAATGCACTGATCAAGCATTTTCATGGAGAAACATTGATTTGGATAACTTGGAATAAAACCTATCATTCAAATCAAGTTTTATAGGTGGGGAAAAGATTTACAAGCTTAAACTGTTAGGAAACCACATAAATGTCAGGCAGTTGTGCATACCAGAGACTTAGGAGGTTGAGGGAGAAGGATCAGAAGCCCCAGGCCCACCTGACAACTTAGTGAGACCTGTCTCAAAAAGGAATGGGGGTGTGGCTCAATGGTAGAGTGCCCCTGAGTTCAATCCCCAACAACAAAAGAGAACCCCGTAAGTTAAGCATAGAAGATATTTGAGATGATATTGGTCATGTTCAGAGTGGTATGGCTGTAGACAGAAGATAATTTCAGTGGTTTCTAAGATGAGATCATGAGGAAATAGTCATGAAGTTTTGAAAAAAAAAGTAATAGAGAAATCTGAATTATATTTTATGAAAGAATTTTATATTTGTTCAATAAATATTGAGTACCTGCTATGCCCTAGGCACTATTTTAGATGCTGGGATCCCATCAGTGGGAATGTATCACAAAAATCTTTTATGAAGCTTGCATGCTAATATTTAGGTGAAGAATATATTGTCTTCAAAAAACATATGTAAGTAAGTAGGTGTAGATGATACTTTAATCTGTGAAGTCAAATGATAAAAATGGAAATGATAAAAAAGGACCAAATAATTTATTTGATGTTAGTCAAGGGTAGTCTTAATTGATGAGAAGGAAAGTATCAAGTTTTCTGTACTCAAGCCAGGGCCACGTGCATAGTCAATATTCCAGTCATATTCTGCAATGATATAGACTTGCTGTTGGTGGCTAGTAGTTAAATAATTGGATAGGTTGACATTTAGTATTTAGCTCTGGATATAACATCTGAGAAGCAGTTTACAAAGTATGATGCAGAGTTATTTCCATATATTTTTAAATTACCTAAAGGCCTGGGTTGCCAGTCTAATTATTTATTGGGATATTTCATATGAATTATAGGTAAATTTTTATGTTAAAAGTAGTGTTTTTGTTAGTGTCCATCACTTAGTCATTTTAAGTATAATGTCATAACTATTCTGATGATGTTTCTTAATTGTTAATTTCAGATTTTCGATCACCATACTGAAGGGGATATAGATAAAAATGTTAACAGTGTATTGATTAAAAGCCTGAACAGGACCCCATCTAGTTGCAGCAGCTCTCTGGATTCAATCAAGGCTGATGGGACCTCACTGGATTTCAGTAGTAAGATCTTTATGAAGGCTAATTAATTATAGTCATCTGCATTCTTGACTAATGTATTTCCTAAATGTATTTCATTTAGGAAATATCTGAATGTTGCATAAGCCTTTTCAGCATTATAGAGTCTAAAAGTTAAAATAGTATTTAGTTTATTTTTAATTCTTAGTTATTTTAAGGAATTGAGAAGTGCTGTGGTATAGAGGAATAGAGTTTTCCTTCAAAGGCTTAAAACTAGTGGGTAAACATTGAATGGAGCCTTAAAAGTATAATAGATTATGCCATGCTAAATGACTGCCTTCCCAGAAACATCCCAGTAGATGGCCTCAAGATTACAAAACAACACACAAATCTGAAAGATAACAAAAATTTAAGTTCACAATTTAGATTCTACCTGTTTATCACATGAATTTGCTTTACTTCTAGCATACCGCAATAATCAAATGGAATCACGGTTTCTCAGAGACACTATTTGTGAAGAGAACTTGAGAGAGGTATGTTAAAAATATTTCTCATTTGTAATGCACTAAGTTTCTTGTTTTTTTAAGAATTTTTAAAATTTTATCTCAAATGTACCGAAGACTAGTTTTCTTTGTTCAGGTCTCAACATTGCAATTAATTACATGAAATATCGTAGTCCACTTTTTCTTTCTATAATTGAATACCACAGTCTGGATCACTTATTTTTCATTTTATTATATTTTTCATGGTGCTGGGGATTGAACTCACGACTTTAAGCATACTCTCACTGAGCTATATCCCCAACCCAAGACTGGGTAATTTATGAAGAATAGAGGTTATTTAGCTCATAGTTCTGTAAGATGGGAAAAGCATGGCACTGGCATCAGCTCAGCATTTGGTGAGGAGGGCATTCTTGCTAATAGGCACTCTGCTGAATCCTAAAGTGGCTCAGGACATCACATGTTGAGACAGAGCAAGCTCACTAACCTGGACCTCTTTTCATCTTGTTAAGCCACTAATGCATTCATAGAGGCTCACCTTGTCTAATCTTTTATTACTTCTCATAGGTTTCATTTCCAAATATCATTAACTTATGTAACTGAAAGAATTAAGTTTCACCATCAGTTTTGTAGGGGAAAAACACCTAGACAATAGCAAGTAGAAATGAAGACTCAATTCACATGTTTTTGTTTCTCTAAATTCTATCCTTACTGAATAACCTGAAAAATAATCTTAGATAAAACCTGCTTGTGAATAGCCTGCTAATCTGGATAATTTCATGAATATTTGCAAAGTAGTTTAAGCTATTTAGAATCAAGCAATTTGGTTATACTCTAAGTAAGGTCACCATGAATGATCATGCAAACATTTTTTATTTTCTCAGAAACTTAAAGATGGAAGAATAACAATAAGGGAGTTTTTTATACTTCTTCAGGTCCACATCTTAATACAAAAACCCCGGCAGAGCAATCTCCCAGCCAAAGTAAGTACAATTTCCTGGCAAAATAATTATCTCATTAAAATATACTTATACCCTAACCCTAGATTAAGTACCTTTGTTACCTAAAAAGTGGAATTTTTTAAAATCATGGAATTTTTTTTTTTGTATTGGGAATTGAACCCATGGGACTTAATTACTGAGCTACATTCCCTGCCCTCTTTGCATTTTATTTAGAGACAGGGTCTTACTACGTTGCTTAAGGCCTTGTTAAATTGCTAAAGCTGGCTTCAGACTTGTGATCCTCCTGCTTCAGCCTCCTGAGCTGCTAGGATTTCAGGCATACACCTGGCCCAAAATTATGGATTTTGATAAGACAATTTTAATCTCATCTTATTCTTTAACATGTTTTTTTACTTTCTCCTGATTATAAAAATAATGTGCTTTCCCCCATTTTAAAAATACAAGTTTAACAGAATTTTTAATAAACTTTTTCAATACTAAAAATATGTGAGATCATAAAATATTTGAATCATATAATAAAAAACTCAATATAAATGACTAATAGAAAACTGTATCCTTACATAGGAATATTGTTTCTCTGAAGTCTATCAAACCTTGTTTTTTGTTTTGTTTTGTTTTGTTTTTGGTGCTAGAGATTAAACCTTGGGCCTCACGCCAAACACATGCTGTTCATCATTCTATCCCAAGTCTGCCAAACATTTACAAAATCATTATGTGTTAAGCCACAAAGGAAACTAACAAATTGAAAACAGTGGAGGTTTTGTAGAACACATTCTATGATCTTAATCCAATAAAATTAGAACTAACAAAAGGACTAAAACATTCTCAGCCTCTTAGAGGTTAAGAAACACATTACTGGTGCAATCCCAGCGACTTAATAAGCTAAGGCAAAAGGATTACGAGTTTGAGGTCAGCCTTAGCAATTTTAGTGAGAACCTGTCTCAAAATAAAAAATTAAAAGGGCTCATAAAGCACCCCCTGGGTTCTATATACCAAAAAAAAAGAAACACATTTCTAAGATTTGGGGTGTATCTCAGTGGTAGAGTACTTGCCTGGCATACACAAGGCCCTGAGTTTGATCCCCAGCACTACAAATAATGAAACACTTCTAGATAACTCTTGGATCAAAGAAATAAAAACTGTTTAGAAAGCAAATGACAGAGAATATCTAATGTCAAATCTATTGGACATAAAGCGTAACTTATTTGGAAATTAAGAAGCTTGGCTGTTATAGAAAAGAATCTAAAAATAAAGATTTTTGTTGATGTTTTGGGTGTTTTTTTGGTAATAGAGGTTGATCATTTTACCACTTAGGTACATCTCTAGCCCCTTTTTTTAAATTTATTTTTTCAAAGGGTGTACATAATGGGCTGGGTTTGTGGCTTAGTGGTAAAGCACTTGCCTAGCGTGTATGAGGCACTGGGTTTGATTCTCAGTACCACATATGAATAAATTTTAAAAAAAGAGCATCCATTGACAACTAAAATTATTTTTTTTAAAAAAGGGTGTACATAAAATTTTGTTATATATTACCAATTTCCTTTCTATAAAGATGGCATTTCACATTCACCAGCAATGTATGAGGCCATTTCCCCATAGCATCACTAATAGATCATCAAGGTTTTGAATTTTCACCAATCTGATAAATAAGAAATGGTATCTCATAGCTTTCATTTGCATTCTGCTTATTACAAGTGAAGTTAAATATCTTTTAAGGACTCTTTTTATATCTTTTTGTGATTTTGATGGTTTATGATGGGAATTCCTGCTCCCCATGCTATTTTTTTTTTCTGTTCTAATTAGTTATACATGACAACAGAATGCACTTTGACACATCATACACAAATGGAGTATAACTTCTCATTTGTCTGATTGTACATAATTTAGAGTTACAAGGTCATGTAATCATATATGCACATAGGGTAATAATATCAGATTCATTCTGCTATCATTCCTAACCCCATGTCCCCTCCCCTCCCTTCATTCCCCTCTCTCTAGTCCAAAATACCTCTATTCTTCTCCCCCCACCCCTTGTTGTGAATTAGCTTCCGCATATCAGAGAAAACATTCAGCCTTTGGTTCTTTGGGATTGGCTTATTTCACTTAGCATAATATTCTCCAGTTCTATCCATTTACCAGCAAATGCCATAATTTCATTCTTCTTTAAGACTGAGTAGTATTCCATTGTATAAATACACATTTTCTTAGTCCATTCATCTGACGACGGGCACCTAGGTTGGTTCCATAGTTTAGCTATTGTGAATTGAGCTGCTTTAAATATTGATGTGGCTGTGTCACTGTAGTATGCTGATTTTAAGTCCTTTGGGTATAAACCTAGGAGTGGGATGACTGGGTCAAATAGTGGTTCCATTCCAGTTCTTAGGAATCTCAGTACTGCTTTCCATAGTGTTTGCACCAATTTGCATTCCCACCAGCAGTGTATGCGATACCTTTTTCCCCACATTCTTACCAACATGTATTGTTGCTTGTATTCTCGATGATTTCCATTCTGAATGGAGTGAGATGGAATCTCAGTATAATTTTGCATTTCTCTAACTGCTAGAGATGTTGCAGTCCTTTTTATTTTTTAAGACAGAGTCTCACTAAGTAGCTAAAAGTCTTGCTAAATTGCTTAGTTTGGCCTTGAGCTTGCAATCCTCCTGCCTTAACCTCCCAAGTCACTGAATTACAGGGATGCACCACTGTGCCTGGAAAAAGAAACTTTTTTTTTTTTTTTTTTTTTTTTGGGTGCTGGGGATCGAACCCAGGGCCTTGTGCTTACAAAGTAAGCATGCTACCAACTGAGCTATCTCCCCAGCCCTGAAAAAGAAACTTTTAATACTCACTTTAAGAAATTAGAAAATGAACAATAAAATAACCACAAAAATGTAGAAGACAGTTAATATTGGTAAAAGGTGAAGCTAATGAAATAGATATGAAAACTGGTAGAAAAGATAAATTCAAAAACATACTGTGAGAAAATGATAAAATAAGAAAATTCCTCAAGAGCCTAATTAAGAAATAATTATCTGTTGGTTGTTGCTTAGTGGTAGAGCACCTGTCTAGTATGAGTGAGGCACTGGGTTCAATTCTCAGCACCACATATAAATAAAAAATAAAGGTCCATTGACAACTAAAGAAAAAAAGAAAAAAGAGAAAGCTAAAATATGGAAGAGTAAGTTGTACATCATGGTTAGCATGTGCAGTCACAGCTACTCAAGAAGCTAACACAGGAGGATAATGTGAGCCCACAAGTTCTGGGTTAATGTGGGCAACATAGTAAGACTCTTGTCTGAAACAAACAACAACAAATGGAATATTAAGATTGAGAAAAAAGACTTGTTCACAGACTGAAAGAGAATACATTTTAAATCCATCAACTCTGACAATAAATTTTAAGACCTAAATGATTTTTAACTAATGTAAATTACCAAAATTAAGCCAAGAACTGAAAAATTAATTACCATTAAAAAGTTTATTTTTAAATTTACCATTGAAATTACCTCTAGGACCAAATGAGTACTAGCTAACTTTTAAAGAAGAAAACAGGGCTGGGGAGATAGCTCAGTTAGGCCCTGGGTTCGATCCCCAGCACCACAAAAAAAAAAAAAAAAAAAAATAGTGATCTCTCCTATCTGTGGTGTTGTATTAATTGAATATCCATTAAAAAAATTGAACCTTGAACTTTACCTCACATTTTATCACACAAATTAATTCTATACAATTCCAAAAACACTAAAGTGACAAAATTTAAAAACTGAACTTCATCGAAACCTTTTGTACTTCAGTCTCCAACAAAAAACCCTTTGTGCTGTACATGATACAACAAGAAAGTAAAAAGACAACCCATAAGTTTAGAAAAAACATTTAGAAATCATATTTCTTAAGAGGCTTGAATCCAGAATATATAAGGAATCTTACAACTCAAAAATAAAATCTAAAAATGGCCAAAGAATTTTAAGACTTTTTTTTCTAGAAAGATATGCAAATGGTAAATAAGTACATGAAACTATGTTCAGCATCATTAGCTGTTAGGACATGCAAATGAAAAGCACGGGAGCTACCAATTCAAATTCCCTAGGGTGGTTGTAATCACAAAGAAAATAGCAAGTGTTGGCAAGAATGTGGAGAAATTGGGCGGCTTTGGTTGTTGCTCAGTAATGGAATGCTTGCCTAGCATGTGTGAAGCACTGGGTTTGATTCTCAGCACTATATATATATATAATATATATATAATATTAATATATATAATATATATAATATATATATAATATTTTATTCATATATTATATATATGAATAAAATAAAGGTAAATCAACATCTAAAAATTTTTTTTTTAAAGTGGAGGGACTGGAACCTTCATACATTGCTGGTGGAAACGTGAAATGATGCACTTTGGAAAACAGTTTGGTAGTTCCTCCAAAAGTTAAACAGAATAGGATACAGCAATTCCACTTCTAGGTATATACCCAAGAGAAATGAATACATATGTCTACATAAAAAGTTGTAAATGAATGTTCATAGCAATATTATAACAAGAAAGTGAACTAATTTAGTGTTTACCTTGGGTTGGGTAGGGTTGGGAGAACAGGGAGTGATAGCTAATAGTTAAAGGGTTTCTTTAAGGGGAAAGAAATTACTCCAAAATAAAATAATGGTTGATGGTTGCATGACCTTATGAACACATTTTAAAAATCATTTCATTGAATATTTAAGTAAGTGAATTGTGTGATGTGTGAATTTTATCTCAATAAATTTGTTTAGAAAAAAATAATCAATTCCAGGAGATTGTATGTGAAACAGAGGATGTGCTCACCTCATTTAGGCTTCAGCCTCTATTTTTATCACTTTAGCTATCCCTTCCACTAGTAATCTCTTGCCTCAGCTAATAGATAGGGAGGAGAAAAGAACATAGGTGTGCATTCAGGATCTGCACCTTTTATGAGAAAAGCAGATAGAATACCAGGGAACCAACAATAAGCAGAGAAGATGGTAAAGGACCAATAGGAGCAGAGAGTATGCAAGCAAGGTGGAGAGCGAATAGGAACCTCAGGGATTGATCCTTGAGGATCAGGAGGAGCAGTGATAGGGAACTCAAGGTGGAGAGAGGGTTCATCCCACCTCAGGAAAGAGATTTAAAAATCCCAAAGTAGGAAAAACAGATGGAATTTATGTGAACCATGAGAAATGAGGTTGATATCTGTGGGCATCTATTCTAATATCTTTTAGGGTGAGGAATTGGGGGAACATCTGTTTTTCAGTACTCAGGATAGAACACAGTATCTTACACATAGTAGGCAGGTGCTCTAACACTGAGCTACATCCTCAACCCTTTTCTAAATTTATATTTTGAGACGAGGTCTTGCTAAGTTGCCCTGCATGGCCTTGATGACTTATTCAGTGCTATACTGCCTGTGAATAATGGACAGTTGTGGGATTTTGTTTGGTTTTTATAAGTAATGTGACAAGGAGCCAACTTTATTTTTCTAATATAGCATCAAGGACATTGAAAAGTCATTGGGCTAGAGCTATAAAACATTTTTAAATTACTAGATTGTCACTGTCTTACTTTACAAATGGGGGTATACCAGAAAAGTTTTGAGTTCAGCCTGGGATAGAAGTAGGAAACATGATTAGAGACTATGAGAATAGAATTATATACGTAATTGGCTTTATTTTTTTAAATAATGGGGTCCCTGGTAAGTTTGAATTTTCAGGTATTGATTTTCTTAAAATAATAGCCATTTTTGAACCACTTTGAATCCTGTATGAGTGGAATCACTGTAGTTCTGCTAAACATCTATGGAGGAATCGATTTTGAAATTTGTGATTTACAGATTACTAGTTTTAAGAGCTCACAGAGTGTTCAAAGGTTTCTTGCTTTGTATAACTTTTTTTCTTTTTTTGGAGTACTAGGGATTAAATCTAGGGCCTCATGCAAACTAAGGCAAGCACCAAACCACTGAGCGACACCCCCAGTCCTCTTTGTATGACTTACTCCTAAAATAGGCATTCTGAAATTCAAATTGTTTCTTATACATGGTTTCATCCTCACGATACTAGTTCTGAAGAACTGATTTATTTTTTTCCAGTTTACTATAAACACATCACCTACCCCAGAAGACCTGATATTAAGACAGTATGTTTATGGACCCAAGATACAGATTTATAGAGAAGATTGTGAGATTCTTCGCCAAAAGATAGAAGAGTAAGAAAGTTTTAATTTTTTTCTGTGTGGGTTTTGTTTTTGTTTAACAAGCAAATAATCTGTGTGGCAAGGTTTTCATTAGAATAATACTGGCATGGAAACAAATTAATGGCATTGACATGGGTACAAGAGTTTTGGCTTTGACCAAAAACATTAAAACTCAGTCTTGGCTGAAACACTAGCTGTATAACCTTGGGCAAGTCATTCAGCCTTCATTTACACATCCATAAAGTTGGGATAATAATAATACTTAGTAGGTAAAAACAAATATAAATGAGTATTTTTCATATATATGAAATGCTTTCATACTATTCTTATTAAGAAGTAAGTTCTCCATGGAAATAAACAGTGATTATTAGATTACGATATCATAAATTGATTGCAAGAGAAATCTTCAAAAGAAGATGTATATGTAGTGCCTAAAATCAAGATTGCCTTTAGGTTTCAAATTTTATCACATTAACTCTTGATCTGTGTATAGAATACAGTTAAACACAGTGCTTTTTTTGTTTGCTTGTTTGTTTTTGGTTCTGGGGATTGAACCAGGGGGCACTTTGCCACTCATCTACTAGTTTTTTTTATTTTTTAATTTGAGACAAGGTCTTCCTAAGTTGCTGAGGGTCTCACTGAGTAGCTGAGGCTAGCCTCAGACTCGCAACCCTATGGCCTCTGCCTCCCAAGTCCATGGCATTACAGTTGTGCTCCACCATGCCCAGCATGCTTTGGTTTTTGTAAATGTACATCGATTTACAAATTAGATATATCTGGATTTCCTCAGGCAAATTAGAATTTGCAATTCAAAATAATGTTTGTTATAATTATTTATGACTATCTAATTAAATTTGATCTAAACTAACAAACAGAAAAGAAATTAAATAATCTTTAAGAATTACGTAGTTTTGAGCCAGGTGTGATGGTGCATTCTTGTAATCCTAGAGGCTCGGGAGGCTGAGACAGGAGGATCGCAAGTTCAAAGCCAGCCTCAGCAACTTAGTGAGACCCTGTCTTTAAGTAAAATAGAAAAGAGAGGGCTAGAGATGTGGCTCTGTGGTTAAGTGCCCCTGAGTTCCACCACCACTACAAAAAAAAAAAAAAAAAAAAAGTTATGTAGTTTTAAAAGTAGAAATTTATACCGTTCATTGATGGTACTTCAAATATGCCTGATTCTGCTTGTTCATTTAACAAATACTTCTTGAGCATCTACTGTGTGCCAGGGTCTGTACTAAGTACTGGGGTTCATCACTGAATAAATAAGTTTTTTAAGTTCATGTTTAAAGAATATAATAGAATATTACACTCAATGCGCAGTAAGGTTAGATTTGCTGGGTTTTGTTTTTTGTTTTGTTTTGTTTTGGTACTGGGGATTGAATGCAGGGCACACTACCACTGAGCCACATCCCCAGCCCTATTTTGTATTTTATTTAGAGACAGAGTCTCACTGAGTTTCTTAAGAGTCTCGCTAAATTGCTGAGACTGGCTTTGAACTCACAGTCCTCCTGTCTCAGCCTCCCGAGCTGCTAGGATGCTTTGCTGTTTAATTTTGCACTTACATGCCTACATATAATATCTTCTTACTTCAATAGAAATATATTTCTTTCCCTTATTAACAAGAAACTAATATACATTGACATATAATAGCTTTATTATTTTTATAAATGCTATTCTATAAAAGTAAGATATAACTTTGAGCTAACTAGGAACTTTTAGTAACTACAACTTCATAGCAATTATGCTCTGACAAGCCTTAAGAATATAAGCAACATGTTTTCACTGGGGAACAAGTTGATACATTGAGATAAGAATTTTTTGTGTGTGAAATTTTTTCTGATTTAGGCATTCTTAAACTGCTCAAGTGTTAAATAATAATTAGACTGGCCTCTTGAGTGAATTCCCCTTTTTTTAGGTAGCAAAAAATTAGGAAGATTTAAAATTAAGCATGACTAGATCTGAGCTGGTTCAATTAAGATGACTTCTGGAACCCTGTGCTAATAAACTTTTCTGTCTTTCAGACTAAAGGTTTCTTCATTGACCCAGGATAAATTGTTGACTGATGTCAATAGGAACCTGTGGGAAAAAATGAGACACTGCTCTGATGAAGAGGTACTCTGCTCTCTTTTTCTAAGTGGAAATCAGTGCAGACACTTTGAACAATGATTATTGTGAAATAATTGTTATTTGATAATTGGTGATGAATTCTTTCTTAGATATAACATGCTAAGGTCTTATTTAATCATACACAAGTAATTATATAATTTATACATAATAATATCATCTTTTCTGCTGGGGATTGAACCCTGAGGTGCTTAACCACAGAGCCACATTCCCATCCCTTTTATTTTTTATTTTGAGACAAAGTCTCACTAAGTTGCTTAGGGCCTCACTAAGTTGCTGAGGCTGACTTTGAACTCCTGATCTTCCTGTCACAGCTTCCCAACTTGCTAGGATTACAGGCATGTGTCACCATGCCCAGCAATATATAATCTTTTCAAACCTGTGATAATTGCTAGATACAGTGGTACATGCCTGTAATCCCAGTGGCTCAGGAGGCTGAGGCAGGAGGATCGAAAGTTCAAAGCCAGCCTTAGCAATTTAGCAAGACCCTAAGCAACTTAGTGAGACCCTGTCTTAAAATTCTAAAAAAGGGGTTGGGGATGTAGTTTACGAGTAAAGTGCCTCTAAGTTCAGCCCTTGGTACCAAAAAAAAAAAACACTTTAATATATGAAATGTATTTGAAGTTTCCTTGTTGGTCTCTCACTTACTTATAATTAAATGAAGAAAAGTTTAACTTTAATTGGTTAAGTAACAAGTGACACATGTATGCTAATATGTTGAAAGTAAACCTGTCATTTTCTAATTTTTAATATGAATAAATGAATTGCACACAGCAATCAAAACTAAAATCTTTGGTTCTGTTTTTAAGCAGTTCTGTGGAAGTAAATTTCCACATTAGCAGTGTCCTGCTTTAGGAATAAGAATTTAGATTGGGCAATGCCTAGCATGTGGCAGCTAAATGAACCTTTATGGACCATTTACCTTTTCTGACTGGTTTGCTTTAGTGCAGTGTACTCTTTAACTCTTCCTTACAGCTGAAGGCCTTTGGAATTTACCTTACCAAAATAAAATCACGTGTTACCAAGGTGACTAAAGTCTTCACTCACCAAGGAAAAGTGACTCTGTACAGCAAGCTGGTGCAGTCAGCTCAGGTAATTTTAGATAATTAACAACATAGAAAAAAATATTAAAATTATTTGCTGGGTGTGGTGGCTCATACCTATAATCCCAGCAACTTGGGAGGCTGAGGCAGGAGGATCACAAGTTCGAGGCCAGCCTCAGCAACTTAGCAAGACCCTGTCACAAAATAAAAAGTAGAAAAGGGCTGGGGATGTAGCTTGTGGGAAAGTGCCCTTGGGTTCGATTCCCAGTGTGCCACAAGTGGGGGGAAAAGAAAGGACTTTCTAGTGGTATGGAATATGAAGAATGTTCCTTAGGATACATGTGAATGAAACTTGGGTAAAAACTTAATTGTTCTTAAGAGATGAGGCTCAGTCAAAAGTGAGAAATCTTGGTATCTCTAGTAAACTGGAAAAGTTACAAATATGGGCTTATATCTCATCTCAGATACTGTTACACATTGAAATAAAATATATAGGATTCAGGTCTCTCATTGTTAAAGACTGTAAAATGGAAAGTATAGTATATAGACTATAGTTTTGTCTTCCTCACCTTCATACCCAGCTGTATATGTATGTCAATGAAGCTTAAAATAGCATCATCATTTTGAAAAGGCTCTACATAAAAATAAGTGACAAATAAAGACATTGGCAAATAAATATGAGAAGTGTTGCATATAATATAACCTTTTAGAGAGAAATAAATTTTAAAATCTAAAAATAAAAATGATGTTATTGACCAGTTTTTCTCTTATTTGACTACAGAAAAAATTTTAAAGAACTTTTTATTTTTAGGTAATATCAATATCCCATATTCCATGAAATACAATACAAATGCTTGAATAAAGGAAAGTACAGCCAAGCTCCATAGGGCATGCCTATAATCCCAATTACTTAGGAGACTGAGGCAGGAGGATTACAAGTTTGAGGCCAGACTTAGGAAGTTAAGAGTCTCTCAAAAAGAGGCTGGAGATGTACCTCAGTGTCAAAGCACCCTAAGTTTAATTTCTAGCACCTAAATAAACAAATAAGTAAAAGAGAATACAAATCAATTTGTATTTATGTGCTTTTAAAATTTCATTTATTTTTATTTTCCAGATTGAAGGTTTGGCCATTTTAAGATTTACCCATTTATGATCAAGGCATGGCAGTTATGTCAACAATTTGAGCCATTTATAATGTTTTGTTTGGAGGTTTAACCTTACATTTATAATATTTTATATTTAGAATGAAAGGGAGAAACTTCAGATAAGGATAGATGAGATGGATAACATACTCAAGAAGATCAATAATTGTCTGTCTGAAGTGGAAATAGGTAAAGTATTTTAAATACTTTTTTAGGGGGTTGGATGTTTAGCTTAGTGGTAGCACTCTAGAGTCACTGAAGAATCATAAATACTTTTCCAAAATAATGTTTAATTTAATGCTTTCCTACAATAAAGATGGTTTCTTATTATTAGGCTGAAGATTGTATTAGCACCTTGAGACCTGAAAGCAAATTAAAACTCCTTTACTATGGTCATCCATAACATAGTCAATAAGAGAAACCCATGATGAGTCCCTTTAGAAAACTCTTCATAATCTAGACTATAATTTTGTATTTTTTAATAAATTCATCTCATTTGAAAATTGTCAGCAGTGGGGATGCAGCTCAGTGGTAGAGCACTTGCAAGCATTTGCAAGTCCCTGGCTTTTATCCACAACAGCATACACAACAAGAAAATCACCCAGGTGCAGTGGCACATATCTGTAATCTCAGCGACTCTGGAAGAGGATCACAAGTTGGAGGCCAATCTAGGCAATTTAATTTAGCAAGACCCTATCTCAAAATAAACAGGGCTAGGGACATAGTTCAGTGATACAGTGCTCCTGGGTTCAATCCCGACTACCATCAAAAGAAGGAAAATTCTCTAACCTTTCAGTTTAGCCTCTCATAATCCTCACTTGTTAATTTTGCTTTCTCAAAGATCTCAAAATTCCACAAATCATCAAATTTGGTTCCTCTTGGCCCTTAACCATATGATTTGTTTCCGCTTTTGCCACTGCTAATTGTTCATTTCTTCCTGATTCTTTCATCTACCTTAACCTCTCATATCATGCTATCCTGACCCTATTGTTTTCTCCTGGCTATTCCTTTCAGCTCCTCTGATGGCTTCTTTTTCTCTAACCTATTGTATGGGATTTAGATTTTGTCACCCCTTTTATATTCTCTCCCTTAACGCTTTCATCTGCTTTAATAATTACTAATTCCCAAATTGTTAAATTCCTAAAATATTTGTTGAGCACCTACTATATGCCTTATACTCTGCTTATCATCAGGGGAAAAAATAAATAAACGATACAGATTTTGCCCTCAAGTACCTTATAATCATTTTGGTTGAGCACATCTTTAACCTATTTGAGTTCTAGATTATATATTTCTATCTTCCTACTGAATTTCTATGCAAAAATATCCTTATGCATCTTAAACTCTGTGTGAATAAATATCTTCTCCCATCTCCAGCGTCTAATTCAAAACTTGTTTTTGTGATGTTTCTTGTCTCTATTAATGCTATCCCAATTCTTATATATTGTAAGAGTTTAAATATTTTCATTGTCTTTGATACTGTCTTTAACCCTATTATATTTGCTTCTTCAGCATCTGTCCCCCCCCAACTTTTCCATTAGGCTGTCATTAATTCTGAATTGTGTTATTTCAACTCTTGTAACTAATCTGTTTCCATTCTTACCTTCATTTTATCCCTTTCCAGTTCAGCCTGCACATTGCTGTCATATAATTATGAAAGACAGTTGTCATTATGTTGCTCCTCTGAAAACTTGTGTCTGTTTATTACAAAATAAAGTCCAAATTTAGCTTGATGCAGTGGCATACTCCTGTAATCCCAGCTACTTTGGAGGCCAAGGCAGGAAGATCCCAAGTTTGAGGCCATCTTGAGCAACTTAACAGTACCCTAGCTCAAAATAAATGGAAAAAAAGACTGGCGATATAGCTCAGTGATAGAGTACCCCTCGGTTTAATCCCAGTATCACAAAATAAATAAATAGATGGATTAATAGATCGTCCAAACTTCTAAGCTTGACAGTTAACATTCTCTCTAGTCATAGTCACATCTTACTTCTTACATTATTTGCTACTACTCCCTAAATTCCATTATAAATTCCAGCCAAATCTTTACATTTCTATGTAGTTCTGCCACTTTCTGTTTTTGTTGTTGTTATTTTATGGTGTGGGGATTAAGCCCAAGGCCTTGGGCATGCTAGAACTGAAGGACTCTACTACTGAATTATATCTCCAGTCCCCTGTCACTTTTTTTTTTCCCCCTCTTCCTTCCTTTATTTATTTATTTATTTAGTGTGGTGGGCCATCTTGTTTTATTTGTTTGGTTGGCTTTTGAGGTCCTGGGGTTTGAACTCAGGGTGTTCTACCACTGAGCCGTATCCTCCCCACACCTTTTTTTTTTTTTTTTTTTTTTTTTTTACTATTTTGAGCAGGGTTTTTGCTAAATTTTACAGGCTAGCCTCAAATTTGCAATTCTCTTACCTCAGTTTTCTGAGTAGCTGGGATTACAGTCATACACCACTATGCCTGGCTGCCACTTTGTTTTTGCTAATATATTCTCCTATTTTTCCAAGGGAAATACTCTCCACCCCTTTAGCTCCTATGGCTATCACTGGTATTATAGTTATTTTGTTCACTTTATCTTCCTAATTATAAAGTACATGGAAGCACAAATCAGCTCTTATTTTTCTCCATATCCTTTAAAGTTCTTAGTACTATGCTTTATACAGAGTAAGTGCCTGTACATGTGTACTGCATTGGATTGATAATATATGAATTCCATAGTCTTAGACTGCCCCCACTCCTTTGTTAATTTACCTTTCTATTTCACAGAAAATCATTTATTGAGCAAATTTGCTGAGTACCTAGTGTGTGCCATACTTAGTGCTAAGAACGCACTTGTGATCAAACACATTTTTTTGTACTTTTATGGAGCTTCAAGTTCAAAAGAAAATATAGTCATTAATTGAATAATCGTATAATAAATTCTGGGGAAAACATTACAAGATGCTATTAAGATCCTGTAACAGAAATCTGACATAGTTAAGAGCTCATAGTAGCCTTACTGCTAAAGAAGTGTCATTTACGCTAAGATATGAAGGATGAATAGGAGTTACACAGTGAAAAAGATAGAGCTGCCTATTCAATATGAATAACAAAAGTAGAAACCCTTATGAGGAAGAGAATGCTCCAACTACAAGGGTTTGAAAATAAGGCCACTATAACTAGAATAGAGCAAAAGGCAAAATAACTTCTGTCATATCACAGGAAGCCAGGTCTGGGTGGGCCTCAAAAGGAATTCTGAATTTTTCTATGAGAAAGGAACAGCCATTTGAAAAGTCTTAAGCACTGGCTACTGACTAGAGATTGGATTTGAGTAGATCCAGAGAAAATGCAACCAGCTAATCAGTTGTTGGACTGGCAAGGTTAAGAAAGAACAGAGCTGGGCACAGTGGCTCATGCCTGTAATCCCAGTGGCATGGGAGGCTGAGGCAGGAGGATCACAAGTTCAAAGGCAGCCTCAGAAACTTGGCAAGGTTCTAAGCAACTTAGCAAAACCCTGTTTCTAAATAAAATATAAAATGACTGGGGATGTGGCTCAGTGGTTGACTGCCCCTGGGTTCAGTCCCCAGTATCAAAAAGAAAGAAAGAAAAACAGAAGCTTATTTTAAGGGGTGCTGGTGATGGTGAAGAAAAAGATATCTTTGAGGTAACATGTTAACTTGGATAAACTTGATTTAAAATGTGGGGAGAGAGGAGAGTTTTAAGAATGATTCCCAGGTTTCTAAAACAAATTGTGTGACCACCTGCCATGCATATTTACCTCCATCCCATCCCCCATAAACCAAAGAGAAAAAAATGTGTTCATATATTTTTACTTAAACCCATGTAAGTTGCCTAACAAATATGTAACTGCAAATTATGTATATAAATAGTGGCCCATGAGAAGATGCTAATAGAGATCACTGCTTTGTGGCTCAGAGTTCACTTATCTGCCACCAGATAAGTATATCTTCATATGAAATTATATATAGTACTTTACTGGCAGGGAATGGGTGGTGTTTGTGAAATATTCCCAACAGTTCAATTTTGAACCATCTATTATTTTCATGTCTTATTTAATAAATTATTTTGATTGAGTTATTCTAATACATGCTATTTGCTTTTAGAAACTAAGAATTTGGAAGACGAAAAAGACAATCCTATGGAAGAATGGGATTCTGAAATGAGAGCTGCAGAGAAAGGTAACTTTCTGAATTAGTTAAGGAGATTAAAAAAAAAAAAAAGCCCTTTTGAGTTTGTTTACATATTAGAAGAGATTAAGTCAGAATTTTCAACAAAATAGATTATTTTTGTGAAAGTATTATGTGTCATTTTTGTTTTGTTTTCTTTTCATAGAACTAGAACAGCTAAAAACAGAAGAGGAGGAGCTTCAAAGGTCAGACTGCAACCTCAGTGTTAGAAAATACAGTGCTGAACTCCAGAAGGCTAAATAACTTCCTACTTCTAGAGACTCACAAGAACTATGAACATGAGTCTTGACTAAAGCTGACTTAGAGCTTCTGCTCCACTGAACTGGACCCTAAAGCACATCTTAGTCATTAGTATTTTTAAAGCACTTACTATTTACAGTGCATTAATTCAAAGCAGTATTTCCCAATATTGAATACTGTCAGGATCCTTTTAAAGAAAATAAACCAAGAATTAAACTATTTTTATATTGTACTTAAATAAGTATGCGGGAGCTGGGGAGATAGCTCAGTTGGTAGAGTGCTTGCCTTGCAAGCACAAGGCCCTGGGTTCGATTGCCCAGCACCCAAAAAAAAAAAAAAAAAAAAAACACTAAATAAGTATACATAAATATAAAATGAGGCATATGTTTCTTAGACATGTGAATCTTGCCAGCTTTAAAAGACATTAAATATAAATCATGACAAAACCAATAAAAGTTCAGTTGAAAACACTGACAGGTGGTAATGTTTGAAATTAAATCAGTGCTAGCAAAATGACTAACAAAGGTCAAGTTCTGTTTAGCTGTAAGAAACTGATAGAATCAAATGCAGGCAACATGTCATTTATGGTAAAGTGAACATCCTTATGATCTTACATTATGCTTTTTCATTTTCAAAATATGAAAAAGTAATAATTATTTTAGCAAATAATGGTAACCCAAGGATGTCTTCATGAATCCTGATATGAGAGCCAATGATTTATACCTTTTCTCAGTAAACCTACTTCTACATTAAAGGTTACCAAAAATAAATAATTTTTTTTAACCTGAGACCCATCAAGCATGTGACTTCTTGTCATAAACCTTTTTGTTAATGGTTTGAATTCTCTTAAAAAAGACCATATCTTAGGACTGGGAAGATAGCTCAGTTGGCAGAGTGCTTGCCTGTCAAGCACAAGGCCCTGGGTTTGATCCCCAGCACCGCAAAAAAAAAAAAAAAAAAAGGCCATATCTTTCGGTGAATACCTGGTATTTTGTTTTTGTTTTTTGTTTTGCAGAAAGCTCTTAGAACTAGAGGTACAGAAAGAGCAGACCCTTGCTCAGATAGACTTTATGCAGAAACAAACAAATAGAACTGAAGAACTACTGAATCAGCTGAGGTAAGGCAAAGCAGGTGACATTTGTTTGTATTTTATCCTGTGTCTTAGTCATTATCTGAATCTCCTGGAGCAGTTGATATGTTTTGAATGTGTTGTAGGTCTTTTCGGGGGGTTTGTTTTTGTTCTTGCTTTAAGATTTTGTCCAGACCAACCTTGAACTCCTGAGCTCAAGCAATCCTAACTGACAATATCTCCTCAGTAGCTGGGACAACAGGCATACACCACCGTGCCTAGCAATCACTATAGGTTTTTAACCTGTATGCAGGGTGAAACTTCAAAACGAGTCAGTTTTCACTAAAGTGAAAATATACAGGGAAGAAGAGGTATCTATGTATAGAATAATGTTAAAATATTTAACACTTTGCATAGACTTTTTTTTTCTCTGATATACAACTAAGATTGAGTTCGTAATTGTTTTAAAAGCATAAAACTGTACATTCACAATATTTGAACTGAGATATCAATTGTCTCCAAATCCAGTGGGAAAACATCAGCAACTGCTATAGTTGTAGTTTTAAAAATTCTCTCTTCTCTCCGGGATGGGAGTATAGTTCAGTGGTAGACCACTTGCCTAGCTTGTGCAAGACCTTGGGTTCAGTTTCCAGCACAGCAAAAATAAAAAAAAGAAGTTAATCTTTTATCTTTTGAAAAGATGTGGTTTTTGTTTTTTGTTTCCAGTTTGTCTGAGTGGGATGTCATTGAGTGGACTGATGATCAAGCTGTATTTACCTTTGTTTATGACACAATAGAACTAACCATCACTTTTGGAGAGCCAGTAGGTGAGTAGTGAAAGTAAGATAATCATCTGCAAAGGACTGGGGATGTAGCTTATTGAGTGCTTGCCTAGCAGGTATAAGATCCTGGATTTGATTCTCAATACCACAAGAAAGTTCTTTTTTTTTTTTGTAGTTGTAGATGGATAGAATGCCTTTGTTTATTTCATGTGGTGCTAAGAATCGAACCCAGTGCTTCACACACGCTAGACAAGTGCTCTGCCACTGAGCTACAACCTCAGCCCAAGAAAGTTTTTTAAAAAACTTTAGTGATAATAGATTCTTTTTTTTCCCTTTGTTTTTGGGTGCTAGGGATTGAATCCAGGGCCAGGCTCATGCCAAGCACCATTTTCTGCCCCTAACTTGCACCCCAGCCCAAGAAAAATTATTTTATTAGATAAACAATAAAATAAAAGTCTGGAGATGTAGGTCAGGTAGAGCACTTGCCTGGCATGCAGGAGGCCCTAATTCAAACATCAGTATCACCAAATAAAAATAAAAATAATAATAAAATAAAATAAAATAAAAACATAGCTAGTGAAAGTTGCCATTTGTTTTGGTGATTAGACACCTATGAGCACTTTACCACTGAGCTACATCTTTAGCAGCCCTTTTTCTTTTTTTTTAATATTCTTTTTGTTGATGGATCTTTATTTTTATTTATTTTTATATGTGATGCTGAGAATTGAACCCAGTGCCGCGCACATGCTAGGCAAGTACTCTACCACTGAGCCACAACCCCAGTCCCTGTTTTTATTTTTTATTTTGAGACAGGGTCTCAGTAAGTAGCATAGTGTCTTGCTGAGTTGCTGAGGCTCAAATCGGTGGTCCTCCTGAGTCAGTGGGATTATAGGTGGGTGCTCCTGTCAGTATCTTTACGTCTTTTCTCTTTAACTGGTCAGCTTAGTCTCCCAGCCTCTGAAACTGATTCTCCTTAAAAGTTCCTTAGAAAGACTAGCATTACCCTCTGTCCAAGTCCAGACTTAAAACTTAAGAATCACCCTACATCTCCTTCTCCCTCTTTATATATACCCAAAATCTTCAAGACATACTGATTTTAATTTCTTAATATTCATCCATTTTTCTCTATCTCTTTTGTCACTTGTCATCTCTAATCCAGATAACATTCCAATTGGTCTTTCTGGATCTTCCTTTTTTCCTTGCCAATTCATTCTCCTCCATGTAGCAGTAGTGATTACTGGAAATCTTATCATGCATGTATAGTTAAACTGATGATCAAAATATTTTATATAGTCTGTAAAGCCTTTCATAAATTGAATTTTTCCTTCTTTTCCTCCCTCATATTCTACACCTTTCTTACATATTCTGCATGTCGAACAGATTGAACTTCTTTCATTTCCTTAAATGATCATGATCTTTCATGTTCAGTCATTCCATTCTACCTCAAGACTTTTATATAGATGTTTCTTATTCCTGGAAGTTCTTTCCTTCCTCTTCACTAATAAAATTTCTAATAATCCTTAAAGAGCTCAGCTCAATTGTCCATTTCACAGGAAAGTTTTCCATGACTCTCCTTTTATACCTACCTACCTGCTCTGCCAATTCCCCCTCATATTGTATGTTTTCATTGCTCTCTGCAATTTTCCTTGATAGCACTTATCACGATATGTGGTTTGTACGTCCTTCTTAAGGATGTGGGTTGATTGTGTCTCTTTTTCTCATTATAGTATCCACTTAACACATAGAAAATATTTAGCAAAGCATTCGACAAAGTGAAAAGAATCAGAATTTGACTCTAGAGATATCAGATGATATCTCTAGAGTCTGGAAGAATGATCACCTAGTGATCTAAAATTCATTATAACTAAGCTGTAATTCCAGAAACTAGGGAGGCTGAGGCAGGATGATCACAAGTTCAAAGCCAGCCTCAAGAACTTAGCTTAGGCCCTAAGCAACTTAGTTACTCCTTGTCTCAAAAAATTGAAAAAGGCCTGGGACCCAGGAACCATGCATAGTATACACCTGTAATCTCAGCAGGTCAAGAAGCTGAAGCAAAAGGATTATAAATTCAGAGTCAACCTCAGCAATTTAGCAAGGCCCTAAGTAACATAGCAATGCCCTGTTTCTAAAGAAAAACTAAAAAAGGACTGGAGATGTTCCTCAATGGTTAAGTGCCCCTGGGTTCAATCCCCTATACCAAAATTAATAATAATAATAATAATCAGAGCAATACTAAAAGTATTGATCGTTTTAGTGTATTTGTTCAGGGATAATAGGTGTGGCGAGGTAATGGCTATGTTCCTTATATGATTCCTGAAAAAAAAATTTATCTTTGTATAGAAGTTAGGGCACAGGGCTGGGGATATAGCTCAGTTGGTAAAGTGTTTGCCTCACAAGCACAAGGCCCTGGGTTCAATCCCCAGTACTGCAAAAAAAAAAAAAAAAAAACAGAAGAAGAAGTTAGGGCACAAAGGAGGGGAGGTATATTCTATCCATAAAATTTCCTTCAAAGATCTAACAATGTTGTTGAAAAATCTCAGGCAAACTTTTACCATAATATTAGAGAATGTGACTCAAAGATAAACCTTCAATTGCCTGTGAAAAAACCCTTTTACCCAGAAGAGTACTGAGTTTTATGTGGCTTAAAATCAGATAACAAAAAGAAACGCTGTTCTTGTTCATCTTAGTTGGTCCCCCTTTCCTGGACAAGGCTTACAGGAAGATTACTGACTTGAATTTTCAGTCTCTATTAGATGGTAAGTTCAAAACATTTATGCTTCTTAAAATTTGTTGGCAATTTATAGATACAGATTGCTTCTTCATAACTCTTTCACATACTAATTTAAATATTATATTAACATTAATATCAATTATTTGTCTTTAAAATGTGATTAGATATAAAAATTAGGTAATGTTTTAAATATTGGGCAGATTTTAAAAGAAATGACACTTTCATTATTGCTGGTTCTTGAAGTGATAATAGGTATTTCCATAGTTTGAAAATTATCATAAACAGTTCCTCTCTGTCAAGCATGTGTGTTACTTACATCAGTATTTTGAGGTAGGTATTACTTCCCACTTTACATGTTAAGAAACTACAGATTAGAAGTCAGGATATGAACTTAGGTTTATGTTACATTGAAACCCATGGTTTTAACAAATACTATTCTGTATGTGATAAAGGCTTGAGTTTTTGTGGTACTAATTTAATTCACCATGTGTTATATTGTGTTGAAAATAAAAATGAAGGGGATACTTAAATGCACCTAATAGGTTGAGGGTATTTCTAGCTTATGTGATATAGCATTTTTAGCTTACATAAAATATATGAATTACATAAAGTAATACCTTGCTTTTTTTTTCTTCCCTAGAGGATAAAGCTCCTCCTTCCTCCCTTTTAGTTCATAAGCTTATTTTTCAGTACATTGAGGAGCAGGAATCCTGGAAGAAGAAGTGTACAACACAGCATCAGGTACCCAAGGTAAAGTCTGATGAAGTATATAAAGGAAAATTAGCAAACTCTGTTCCACAAAGCATAACTGAAATTCTGAATATATAATAGTATTCTGAAATGATAGATTCAATTATTTAACTTTCTGAGTTCTTTTTAACAGTCACTAAACATTGAAATCTTTTTTCTATTTTTTAAGATGCTTCAGGAACTCTCACCAATAGTAAACCATTGCAGACTCCTTGGAGAAGAGATTGAGTTTTTAAAGAGATGGGGACCAAGTTATAATCTAATGGACATAGATGTGAATAATACTGAGTAAGTATATTATTTCTCTGGGCAGCTCTTATAAAGTACTACAAATTGGATTGCTTAAACAAATGAAATTTGTCTTAAAGTTGATAAAAGTCTAAAGTCATAGTATTACTCAGGTTGGTTTCTAAGGGCTGTGAGAGAGAATCTTTTTCCATGCCTTTCTCCCAACTTCTGACGGCTTTCTGGCAATTTTTTATATTGACTTGTAAATGCACAAACTCTGATCCCTGCCTTTATCTTTACATGGTATTCTTTCAGTGTCCAAATTTCCCCTTTTTATAAAAATATCAGTCATATTTGATTAGGGCCCGACCTACTCTAATAGAACCTTATCTTAACTAACTAAATTTGCAATGACCTGATTTCTAAATAAGGTCACATTTTGAGGTATTGGCAGTTAGGACTTCAACATATGAATTTTGAGGAATATATTTCAACCCATAACAGCAAATAATTAGTTAAGAACTTATTAAAATAGTTGTTTGTTTTTTATATTACTGGGGATTTAGCCCAAGGACATTACACATTAGACAAGTGCTTTGCCACGGAGCTACATCCCCAACCACATAATATTTATTATTGTGTCTCTTGACTAACAATTTAAAAAAAGATTATAATACCTTGTTCCAGATATTTTACTTGATAAGGACAAGAATAAGATATGTCCATTTGATAAGGACAAGAAATAACATGTACCCAAATTTCACATGCCACTGTAAAAAGAAAATATGTTTGTATTTCATGATACATGTATTTTTAATTGTGGGTCTTATTTTTTAATAGATTGAAGCTTTTATTCTCCAGCTCTGCAGCATTTGCAAAGTTTGCTGTAACTTTGTCTCTCTCAGCCCAATATCCCTTCGTCCCATTACCTTTCACCATTCAAAATCACCTTGGAAACACTGGGTAAGTAAAGGGCCAGCAGGATAAGGCTCCCAGCTGCTTTTTTACCTTTGTTATTTCTCAAAGTCATCATTATGGGTAGTGAGAACTAAATGTCACTTCTTTCTGACTTCATTTCAGAGAATTTACTCTTAATGTCAGTGACCTTAATTGCTATCTCCAGTAGATGCTAGAGCCCATTGATCTATTCCTTTATACCTTCTTCACTTTTCAACACTTAATTAAAACAATAATTAAGAAGGAAAAAATTCTACATAAGCTTAACCCAGATCATGTCAACAATTTTTTTGTCTTTAAAAACACTTTAAAAAGCTGTGTTTTTATAATACTATTCTCAATTCATCTGTGAAAGCAGACCTATAAATGTCTTATTCTTCCTAGACTGCGATCTATCTATTTTGTGACTTTAGATACCCTGCTGATAGACTGGAAGAAGACAGAATTAAAATCCATCAGCAAACAATAATAGTTTAGAATTTCATAGCTAAAGAAAACAACTAGATTTGGATACCTTACAATTACATAAGTTATTTCTCAACTTTTTATCATAATCCCATTTCAACAAGTCAGTCTGCTTATTAACCGAAATACCCATATGTGCCTCTTAGGAAACTGAGAAACTATATCCAATAACGTAAGTAGTACTGAATTGGAGACAAGTATAAATTTCCAGAAAAATGAATTAACCTTTTGTTCTTTCTAGCCAAGATGAAATTGCTGCCATTATATCTAAAGTGCCATTAGCAGAAAACTACCTGAAGAACATAGTCAAGCAAATTTACCAAGATCTACTTCAGGGCTGCCATTTCTACTGCTAGACCCATGGACCACAGCTGTAACAACCAAGCAGGAATACACTATGTCACGGTCTCTATTGCCATTTAACTTTGTCTTTAGGTCAGAGTAAAATTCCTTTTGATGATGTAATAGTTAATTTATATGGTTTGTTGTAGAATCTGTATAGTTAGGAATGATAAAAGCCTTCATATAGCCTATCAGGTTGCTTATCTTTGTACTAAAGGTATAATAGGGAACTTAGGGAAATTTCCCCCTAACTAAAGTGGTGCTATCTGCTTTAATATAACCCTAAGGAGTAACTTTTAAGAGGAGGCATTAACCACTGACAAAAACAAAGCTGTTCCCCATATGTAGAACTATTATTTGGGGTAGACTGGCTTCTTCCTAGCAAATATTTCTGGATTTAGAAATATGTCTGTCAACAGCCTGGTAGTTCCATCTACTCAGGAGGGTGAGGTGGGAGGATCACTTGAGCCCACAAGTTCAAGTCCAGCCTGAACAACATAGCAAGACCCTATCTCAACAACAACAAAAAAAACATTTTTGTCCACAAACTATTCATCCTCCTTTTTTTCCACTTCAGAAATGATATTAAAAGAAAGCAATAGCACTTAGCTATTGGACTGGTTGTTATCTTTTCTTGGGGCCTTGCCCTTTATTCTATAGTGTCTATTAATGTTTTCTTGATAAGTACAGTTTTTTTCTAGGGAAAATTAATTCATTTTGGCCCAGTACATGTATATAAATATATTAAAGTTGTTTTTGTTTGTGATATTATGTTTGCCTTCTGCCTAGGTTTATAGAGCATTATTATAAGCAAGATTTTCAGTCTTCTTAAATAATGAGCTTTAAAACTATCATATCCAAAACTCTAGTTTCTGGCAGTAATAATAAACTTACTATAAGTATTGGTTCCTGAAGCCACACACTCCTCATACACAAAAATAAGTATATCCATTATTACATGACCAGTATTATCTATGAGGCATACAAATATGAAAGAACTTTCACTCAAACTTTAGTCAAATCTGAATCATGATAATTTCTGTTTTTATTTTTAATTCTAAACTATTTGTATTTTTAAACAAATTTGTGTTAAAATTTTGCTTTTTAATTTAAGATAAGGTTAAAGTCCTGTGGGTCCATGTTCTTTCTCCTCTTCATTGGTTTTTACTTCTGAGCTACACATTAAAAGATCACCTGATCTGAGCTTCAAAAGTCAACACAAGGGTTGGGGTTGTGGCTCAGTGGTAGAGTGCTCGCCTAGCATTCGTGAGGCCTTGGGTTCAATCCTCAGCACCACATAAAAATAAAATTAAAAAGGTATTGTGTCTATCTACAACTTTAAAAAAAAAAACTCAATATTAAAAAAAAAAAAGTCGACACAAATGCTGGACATGGTGGGACATACCTGTAATCCCACCAATTTGGGAGACTGAGGCAGAAGGATTGCAAATTGGTGGCCAGCCCCAGCAATTTTTCCAGGTCCCAAGCAACTTAACAAGACCTTATCTCAAAATAAATAAGGGTGGGTGATGTGGCTCAGTGGTTAAGCACCCTTGGGTTTAATTCCCAGTTATACCCCCCTGAAAAAGAAAACAACAACAAAAAAAATCAACACAAAACTCATTTGGCATAAAAATAAAAGACAAAGATATTTCCTATTTCTATAAACTTCTTTAAAAACTTATTAAAGTTATCAGTTGTTTTTTTTTTCAATGAAAGTTAAGTTTTGCTTTCTTATTGTTTTTCCTGTATGTCTAAAAATTAGAGATTTTGTTTTATTCATTTTGGTAACTGCAACAACCCACTTTCCCACTCTAAGAATGATTTGATTTGTAGTGATGATATGTGCTTTCTTGGGTTTCAAGTATATAATTAAAATATTTATATAGTAAGTATTTGTGTTTTACTTTGTTCAAAGTGTCAGCTATTTTCATAAAATGTTTAGTTTTTCTTTTACTAATTGGAAAGCTGATTGTTTTTGCACTATTAAAATAAGTTTATTATTTGAAATCTTTTGTGATGTCTCTTAATTAACTGAGGAGTATTTTACCATATATCCAGTAGGCCTTTGACAATATACCAAAGAAACCTCTAATCCCAAGCCACTCAGGAGTCTGAGGCAGGAGGATCCCAAGTTTGAGGCCAGCCTCAGCAACAGCAACTTAGCAAGACCGTCTCCAAAAAAAAACGGAACTGGGGAAGTAGCTCAGAGGGAATACCAAGTCTTCTACCAACACTCACCTAACTAAAAACAGATAAGATTAAAATATGTCAGGACCTGAATGTAAGAATCAAGTAAAACCACAGCTATTCTTATGTCTCTGAAAGGCAGTAAAAGAAAACTGGGGGCTGGGAGTATAGCTTAGTGTCAGAGCAAGTACAAGAGGCCTGGCTTCAATCCCAGAGTATAAATTTTAAAAAAAAGTTTCTCGAGAAGCTAACATGACTATGAGCTAATGCAATGACTCTCAAAACTAGGTTCCCAGATCAGCGTCAGACTTACCCACACCTACTGAATCAGAAAACCAAAGGTACCAATAATCGGTAGGGCTTGGGTTTTTGAGTGTTTTTTTTGTTGTTGTTGTTGTTTTTTAATTTTAATTTGGGAAGCTCAGCGCCAGGAAAGATCAAGAATTCGAGTTCCGACGCTGCAGGAAAAACAAGTATACCTTCGCGCCACCCCTTCTCCGGAAGCCGCCAGGATCGCTAGCCGCAGCTTCCAGTGATGCATACTGGGAGATGTAGTTCCGGGCCGATCGCACCAATTCTTGGAACTTGTAGTGCTCGATCTAGCAAGAAAGCAAAAACTCACGAAGTTTGAAACAGTCCTGAGATGAAAGGGAAGAGCGTAATCTACAGTACTACTCACCCTCAAATTCCTTGAGCCCATCTCTAGGCTCGCGATCAAAGGCGAAAGAGGCTCGCGATCAAAGGCGGGTTCTAGAGGGGCGGGGCGACGTCACGTTAACGCGGGCGTGACCCTGCCTGAGAGGCTTTGGCGGGATTTCTGAAAGTCGCGGGACGCGGAGGGCAGCTGGAGACCCAGGCCTGAGGACCCTGAGGCGCCTTCGGAAGCGCGTGGTTGGGTACTGAAACTCGCTAGGGTTGTGCACAGAAGGCGGAGTAAGTGGGTTGAGAAGTGGAGCGAGAGCAGTGGACTGAAGTCGGAGCGCGCGGCCCGCCTCACCGAGCAGCGCTGCAGCAGGCCCAGGTGAGTTTAAGGCTCAGTCGGGACTCCTAGAACCCGGGCTGATGCTGACCTGGTCCGTGCTCCCGCAGCCGACTCTTGGGGCCCCTCTGCGCCGAGAAACCCGAAGATGGCGGGGAGGGACATGCCGGGGCCCAACCGACCCTCAGAGCTCGTTGTGGAGAAAAAAGAAACGGACCCAAGTTTTCAGAGCTTCAAACCCGGCCCACATTTGATGGGCTTGAGCTAGGAAGCTGAGATCCAGAGAGAGATACTCACAGCTGATTAATCTTACAGCAGAGGTTTCTGAATTCCTCAAGTTTTGCCTATGAAGTACCGACCTCCAGCTGCCAAAAAGATGTTTTCATCGTCTAATATGGGAAACTGTTGATGGTTCATGTAATGCCTGGGGAATGATCCGAAGTGAGGTTTGGTTTTTGTGAGAGTGTATAAATCATAAGGGTATGCAGCTCCGTGAATTGATACAAAATGATTATGTAGTCACCACTCAGGTCAAGACATAGAAACCTGGGGCTGGGGATATAGCTCACTGGTAGATGGCTCGCTATCCCAGTAAAGGCTTGGATTAATCCCCAGCACCAGCAAAAAAAAAAAAAAAAAAAAAAAAAAACCCAGAAGCCTTCTTTGGACCTCCTTATGTTGTATTTTGATTTCTAACACCATTAACTTAGCCTGTTTTTGAATACACCAAGAGTGTTGAGTGTTTAGCTGTTCCACATGTTTGTCAAAAGTCGCTATTTGTCTTTTTAATTTTCCACTCTTCTGGTGGGTATCCAGTAATATCTCATTGTGGTTTTAATTTTCCTGATTACTGATGATGTTGAGTATTTGTTCATGTGTTTCTTGGACATTTGGGTATCTTCTGTTGTGAAATACTTGTTCAAATCTTTTGTCGTTTTTTCTCTTGGGTTTTCTGTCTTTACAAATTTGAAGGAGTTCTTTTTATTCTGGTTATCAATCTATGTGGCAAATACTTTTACTGTGATTGATTCTTCATGCTATTAATATGGTTTCTTTTGGTAAATAGACGTTCTAAATTTAAATTTAGTATTTTTTTCGTTTTGGTTGTTGCATTACTTATCCAGTTCAAGAAATCGTTATCCATCCTAAGGTTGTAAAAGTATTCTTATATTCTGAAAACTTTTCTTTTACCTCTTACATTTAAATATAAAATCTGTTTTCCCCTTGTGGGTATGAAAGATGTATCAAATTCATTTTATTCTCCAAGGCTATCTACTCAACACTATTTATTAAACACTATTAAATAGACCATCCTTTCCATATTATTCTGCAGTGCTGTCTTTTTCATTAAATTATAAAGGAGATACTTAAATTGCATTTCAATGATTCTGATATGGAATTATCAATTCACAGTATGTTAAATCTGCCATCTAAGAGATAAGTACCTAAACCAATCAAGAATAAATGACATTCTATCTTCTCTCTTCTGTCAAGACTTCCAAGAGTGGCGTTTCTGTTATCTTTGGGGTTAAATTTGTCCTCATATTTGTCCAGATTCTTTTCTTTCTTTTCTTTTTTTCTTTTTTTTTAATTTTTAGTTGTAGGTGGACACAATACCTTTATTTATTTATTTATTTTTATGTGGTGCTGAGAATTGAACCCAGGACCTCATGCATGTTAGGCAAGCACTCTACCACTGAGCCACAACCCCAGTCCCAGATTCTTTTCTTTCTTTCTGAGTGCTCAGGAGGTGCTCTACCACTGAGCTATATCCCCCAGCCCTTGTCCAGATTCTTTTGATTTGATCCTCACCACCACTCATGGTTGAACCCAGGGGCGCCCTACCACTGAGCTACATCCCCAGCCAGGGTCTCAGTTGCTCTGGCTGGCCTCAAGCTTGAGATCCTCCTGCCTTAGCCTACCAAAGTGGATTATAGCACCCAGTTTTTTATGTGATTTAAGCCCATTTATTCTTGTGGACATAAAGACTTGCACACTTTTATTAATACACCTTGAAGATAATTTAATGTTTTTTGTTCTCAATTCTTTTCAAGCTGAGTATCATATAACTGTCTTAGTAGCCTTATTGTGATACCCACATGGTGATGCTCAGCTATCATCCCAGTTACTTGGAAGGCTCAGTCAACCCATAGTTGGTTAAATTCTCCCTGTGGAACCTGCAAATAGGGAGGCCAGCAGTAATTCTTCAAAGATTAGTTACAAAACTAACTTTGCAGCTCTTTACTTACCCCCACAGTATTTCTCTAGTGTTCATACTGTTGGCCATCTGTTTTTTTCAGTAATGGCTGTGCAGATGCAGCTTGAAGCAAACGCAGATACTTCAGTGGAGGAAGAAAGCTTTGGCCCACAACCTGTTTCACGGTTAGAGGTATGTTCATAGTTTCTAGTTCTTTAATTGTAATGCTGTACCTAGATTCTACCTAATGGGGAATAGCAACCTTTACATAAAATTGTAGGTATATTCCTAAGGTCAGATCCCAGATTAGAGTTTTCAGAGGTTATCAAGAATCGTGCTTGTAATCCCAGGAATTTAGGGAGACCCTGTTTCAAATTTTAAAATAAAAAGGACCGGAGATTTACTCAGGGGTTAAGTACCCCTAGGTTCAATCCCCAGTACAAAAAAAGAAAGAATACTGTGGAAAGGTTTAATATTATTGCTAAACATTTTGGACCAAATCTTCATATTTTATTGTTTTTCTTTCTCAGAGCTGGATTTTCAGAAACTGAGGCTAGAATCCTATGGTGTAATCTCAGTACTGCTTACATTAAGTATGAAAGTGTTGTCCAGGAGTTATGGTGACCTGGACTGGTTATGCAGGGAGATCTGTTCACCCAGATCTCTGCTGAAGTTTCTGTGCTATCATAGGCAGGAAGAAGAGTGTGGGATTGGTAAGGTATAGGAGCCAAACTCAAATTTGTGACTGCCTAAGAACATCAAGCACCAGAGCTGGGGTTTTGCAGTATTTTAACCCATTGTAGCTGATTTGGGTTGAAAGTAGTAGGAGGGAAAGCTTTTGATTTTTCTGTCTCCTTTTGCATAATCCTCCCATCTCCAACTAAGCTTTAGAACTCTAGAGATTACTTAAGTTGGTTTCTGATAAACATTTGAGTATTCAGAGTCATAACTTTTGGTGCCTTGAGCATCCTTACACTCCCACATGTTACTGCGTAAGCATTACTACCAGATATGGTTTCTGTTGACAAACACTAATCTTTCCCTTCTCCTGAAGCCTCCCTGGACCCCACATACAAACACATCCCTCCACTAATTCATGCTCTTGGAAACCATTGTTTTGGTGGCTAATGAAACCAAATCTGACCTTCTAAATAGGGAGAAAGAAGTCCCTTTTGGTGGTTCACTTGAAGAAGTGGCATAAAAAATGGTAGTGTTTAGTGACCAAAAATAGTTTTTCCCATTCTTTTTTTTTTTTTTTTTTTTTTTTTCTGAGACAGGTCTTGCTAAGCTGCTCAGGGCCTTGCTAAATTGCTGAGGCTGGCCTTGAACTTGTGATCCTCCTGCTTCAGCTTCGGATTATGGGCCTGTGTCACCATTCCTAGTCTTTTGAGGAACCTCCATACTGATCTCCATAGTAATTTACAATTCCACCAACAATGTAAAACCTTTCCTTTTCTCCACATCTTTTCCAGCATTTATTCCTTTTTTCTTTTTTTGAACCAGGGATTGTATCTCTGGGGGATGCTGTGCCATGAGCTATATCCCTTCAATATTGTTATTTTGAGACAGGATCTTCCTAAGTTGGTTAGGGCCTTTCTGACTTCCTGAGACACTCCTCAAACTTGTCAGCCTCTCAAGTTACTGGGATTACAGGTGTGCCCCTACAGTTGGCTCTCATATTTTTTCTTGTTTGTGTTCTTGATGATTGTCTAGTGCTAGTTTAAATGACTGGTTTTGATGATGAGAAAGTTGATAATTTGCAATTTAATGGATCATATGTAGGTCACACTTTTCAGATCTTTTGTATTAATTACATTGCTTTAAATACCTCTGAATTAAACTGGGCGTGGTGATGCATGTCTGTAATCCTAGAAGTTTGGGAGGCTGAGGCAGGAGGATTGTGAGTTCAAAACCAGCCTTGGCAATTTAGTGCGATCCTAAGCAACTGAACAAGACCTTGTCTCTAAATAAAATTATAAAAAGGGCTGGGGATGTGGCTCAGCAGTTAAGCCCCCCTGGGTTCAATCCCTGGTATCCCCCCCCCAAAAAAAAAAAAAAAAAAAAACTGAATTAGATAGGTTATATAGTATACACATTAAACTTATAAACAGATGAGAGAACTGAAACAAATTTATCCATGATTTTACTTGTAGCAATGTGGTATAAATGCCAATGATGTGAAGAAATTAGAAGAAGCTGGATTCCATACTGTGGAGGCTGTTGCCTATGCACCGAAGAAGGAACTAATAAATATTAAAGGAATTAGTGAAGCCAAAGCTGATAAAATTCTGGTAAGTTCAGCTCTGTGACCTAGGGAGGCATTAGTGGGAACAGTATAAAAGAGTAAATAGTGAAAGGTAGTCTTCCTCTTTCCATCCTCATCCTTCCCTTCATCCTGGTCCCCTTCGGTTTCCAGTTGCTTACCTTTGTATTTGCCTCCTCGAATAAATTTCAATATCATGAAATTAGATTTAAATCCTACTATACCTTGTCTTTTTAGATATTATGATTCCATATCTTAGAAATATATTCATTCAGTGGGTATGGTGGTATATGACTGTAATCCCAGCAACTTGGGTAACTGAGGCGGAACGATCACAATTTAGTGAGAAATTTTAAGAGGCGTGTAACTCAGTGGTAGAGCACCTTTGAGTTCAATCCCTAGGACCACAATAGAAAAGATCATTCAGTAGCCAGATATTAAAACATTTGAGAAGAATATTAATGTTCTTGGGGGCTGGGGTTGTGGCTCAGTGATAGAGTACTCACCCAGCACATGTGAGGCACTGAGTTCAATCCTCAGCATCATATTAAATAAATTAATTAATTAATAAACTAAAGGTGTTTTGCCTACCTATAACAAAACTTTTTTAAAAATAAATGTTCTTGATATAAGAAAGGTGAACGAAAATATGTATATTTGATTTTTTAATTTTTCAACTGTATTTATAAATTTGTGTTTAGAACATATACTGGGGATAAAGACACTAAAATATTAGCATTGTTATTTCTGGATGGTAAGAATATGAGCAATTTTGTGTGTAGGTACATACATATGCTGGGAATTATACCCAGGGCCTTACTTAGTCTAAATATGTTCCCTACTACTGTCGCTATACCCCAAATTTTTTGCCTCAATTTTCTGAAGCCTCTATGTTTTCTTTAATGAGCATGTCTTGCTTTCAAGTAGAAAAGCTGTTTTTATGGCTTAAATATTAAAATCCTGTATTGATTTTACTATGTATAATCTATCAGTTAATTTTTATTGTAGATAAGATCTTTAATAATGAGAATGTGATTTCAAATCATGCTTTTTTTTTGCTGTAATAAATATAAAAGTAATTTTACTGGCTTAACTGATTATGAGGTGCTAATATAATAATCCCTTTTATTTTATAATGCTTTAGTTTTTTGGGGGGTTGAGGGTACCAAGGATTAAACTCCAGCACTCAACCACTGAACCACATTCCCAGACCTATTTTTTTGTATTTTATTTAGAGACAGTCTCACTGAGTTGCTTAGGGCCTTGCTTTTGCTGAGGCTGACTTTGAACTCAAGATCCTCCTGCCTCAGTCTCCCAAGCTGCCGGGATCACAGGCATGTGCCACCATGCCCAAGCAGCACTTTAGTTTTTGAAATCCCTTCTCTTTCACATATTCTCATTTTGCCTTTTTAACGATACTGAGAAAGATGATAAGTAGGGCCAATATTGCTGCTTTATAGATAAAGAAACTTAAACACGGTTTATTTATTGAGCCAAGGTCATGCAGATGATAACAGAACTAAGATCAGAATTCAGTTATTTTTATTTTCTTGTACTCTAACCCTTCCTCATCTACATTTCATTGTATATATTTTAATATATATATTTTAATTGTAGATGGACCCAATACCTTTATTTTATTTTTAATTTTTTTTTTTTAGATTGTCAGTGGATCTTTTATTTTATGTATTTATTTATATGTAATGCTGAGTATCAAACTCAGGGCCTCACACATGCCAGACAAGTGCTATACCACTGAGCCAAAACCCCAACCCTTATTGTATATTCTTAAACTAAGAGCTTTTGAGTTTTTAAACACTAGCAAAACTATCACTCTAGATATTTATTTAGTATCAATCTGTAAAATTTACTCAGAGCTAAAAAAAAATAAGTACTTACTAATTTAAGTCCTAAGAGTGAGATGTTGCTATCTATGTAAGTATGAAGTTATTTATTAGATTATTCAATCAAATGTTGAAGTGGTGGCTTAATTATAAATAAGAATTCTGAACTATGGTTGTGGCTTAGTGGTAGAGCACTTGCCTGGCACATGTGAGGCCCTGGGTTCGATTCTCAGCACCGCATATAAATAAAGTCAAAATAAAGGTCCACCAACAACTAAAAATTCTGAGTCTGTAATACTTTGTTCAAAGATTGATTTTGGCTGGAGATGTGGCTCTGCGGTAGAACACTTGCCTAGCATGCACTCTGCCCTAGATTCGATCCCTAGCACCATGAAAAGAAATACACATACTGTGATTTGACTAAACTATGCCAGTAGAGGTCTCCAAAATCTATTTGCTATCACCTTCTGGGCATCAGTTTTCATGACTGAACAAAAGCTGATAGGATCTTACTTATGGTCATATCTTAGTTTCAGGAATGATATCAGTTCTTTGCTCTGGGAACACATAAATGTGAACCTAAAATAAGTAAATTGAGATATGCAAAATGATGTAGACATATGTGTCTGGTTTGATTTCAGATATTTTATGTTGTGAATTCCTGGTTCCTAAAGATGCATATTGTGTTATTTGCTTTTTAATGTTAAAGATAATTTTTTCAGGGATGGAGACTAAACTCAGTGGTAGAGCACTTGCCTAGCATGCCTCGTGAGGCCCTGGGTTTAATCCCCGGCACCACATACATACACAAAAAGAAGATTTGTTCAGTCACCCTGGCTATTCCTTCCAAATCCCCTAATGTGTTTGAAATTGAGACTTTAAGTAAGAAAATCCATTTTAAGCATATAAATCAAAATGATTGAGAGAGAAGGATATTGTGAATGAAGTAATTTTTCCAGAAGATGTCAGATTCTTTGTTGGTGAATTCACCCCAGGAATGAAGACCTTCAAGTTAAAAGGCAGACTCCATAGAATTCATAAGTTTGAGAGACTGGGAAAACTTGACAAAGGATAAAGTCAAAGAATGCAAAAGAAAAGGAAAGATATTTAGATATAAAGCAAGGTAAAATGAGACATGATTTTGAAACTGGGAACATATTAAAAATAATTCATTTGAATTTGACAGTTGAAACCTTTGAAAGACAGCATTGGTAACACTGAAATCTCAGAGAAGGACTTGTATTCTAGCACTGTTGATCACAAACTTTCCAGATCAGTGTTATTATTTGGTTGGTTTAACATTCCTTCATTTTCTCAGGCCGAAGCAGCTAAATTAGTTCCAATGGGTTTCACCACTGCAACTGAATTCCACCAAAGGCGGTCAGAGATCATACAGATTACTACTGGCTCCAAAGAGCTTGACAAACTACTTCAAGGTAATATCAATTTTTTGGTGTGTGTGCTGGGGATTGAACCCAGGACTTTGTGCATGCAAGGCAAGCACTCTACCAACTGAGCTAATATCAATTTTTTAACCCATGTTCTAAACTGATTAGCAAAGCATGCAGGTTATAGAACAAAACTAAAATATTTAAGCAGGATTTACATGTTAGATATGATTAAGAGTTAAGGGGAAGTGTCTACACCAAAGAATTAAGACTGCTAGGGTGGGATTTGACTTATACTAAAATTATGTTTTTGTTTTTTTAGTTGTAGATGAACATAATACCTTTATTCATTTTTATGCAGTGCTAAGGATCAAACCCAGTGCTTCACATGTGTAGGCAAGCCCTCTACTGCTGAGCTACACCCCCAGGCCCTAAAATTATCTTCAAGTTAAATAATTTAATCTATTTAATACTACATTCAGAGAATAAGCTTCCTCTGCTTAAGGAATAAAACTAATTATGACCTATTCTACCATAGGGTTGAAAATTTGCTGACTAATTAAAAGCAGTGGTAGTTATAGGAATTGAATCCAAGTGAGACTCTATCTCTAAATATAATACAAAATAGGGCTGGGATTGTGTCTCAGTGATTGAGTGCCTCCGAGTTCAATTTCTGGTACCAAAGGGAAAAAAAGATGCTATAGATGAAGAATACACAGAACCTCCCTGTACATTTCTTTGTTTCTTTACAACTCTATGATCTATGGTTACTTCAAAATAAGTTTAACAAGTCACTGCTTATTGAAATCTCAATTTCTAAGTTATGTAAACATCTTTCTGATGAGCTCCAAGAACATTCCTAACATTTCTTTATAGTTTCTAGACATTTTATTGTTCTGAGAAGTGCTTCTTATTGCTTTTAGGTGGAATAGAAACTGGATCCATCACAGAGATGTTTGGGGAATTCCGAACTGGGAAGACCCAGATCTGTCATACACTAGCTGTAACATGCCAGGTGAGCTGTTGGGACCCTAGCTAATTAAATTAACAAGGATTAGTTGGCTTATATATTCAGAACCATCTGTTAGGACAGACATAAAAGGGACTTTCTCTGTTCTCAGGACTCCTATAACTAGTTGGAAGATTGATTCCTACTGCAAATCTTCCACTTCATAGAAACTTCCATATCACTGATTTCAAATACTTTCTTATCCCTTAGGCATCTCCTGGATTTACCTGCCCTTTTTTTTTCATTAGTCTTCCTTCTATGGTTGATCATTAAAGTAATTCCTTTAGAAAAATCTCAACTTTTATATCCACTTGAAGAGATGCCAACCTTAGATGAACCCCATTTCTCTATATTTGAGCCCAAATTATTCACTGAATCATACTGAAGAAAAATCATACCATAAAGCTGACTGATTTCACTTTAAATTCAAAATGACAAATTTTGGATTAGCATTCAGTACTGTTTGGCTAATCTACTGAATTTCTCCGGTTAGGTATGCTCTCCTAAACTTGATCTCATACTTGGTCCTTCTCATACTTTCATGTTTCTTTCAGCCCTCACACTGAGCCAATGATCTAATCTGCTTTTGACACCAAATCTATAAATCCAGCTATATTTTTACCCATTTTTATCTCAAACTGTGATGGACGTATGTCCCTTTTCCTCTCAATAGCTCATCCCTAACAGTGCGATCTGATTACCATCTTGTTGCCATCCTCTCAGACTCTGCTTCTGTTCAATTTCTCTTAGATTATCTTCATCAGAATACAAATATGCCCAATATTTCCTCTATTAGGAAAATCTTTCCTGTTTTTCCTTTACTTATACTCTCATTCATGGATGGATGGGAACATAAACACTGGGTTAAACAATTGCTTAATATTTTGCATTTAAGTAATAAATACAGGGATCAAACTAGACTTGAGAGCATTAAAACCTTTGTAAGGGTAGAGCCTATAACTAGCTTGTTCCCTGCTGTGTTGCTAGATGCTAAGTCATTACTTGTTATTCAGTAAGCATTCAATAGTGTTTGAATGGATGGAGATTATAGAAGTCCTAAGGCATGCCTGACATACTGTAAAATAAATGATACAGAGGAAATAGTTCAACTGTTTAAAGGAGAAGGAAGGATTGCTTTACAGTAATCAGAGTGTGTATCTTCATAAAGAAAGATATTAGAAGCTGGGTAAGGTGGCGCATGTCTATAATCCTAGTGGCCTGGGAGACTCAGGCAGGAGGATCACAAGTTCAAAGCCAGCTTCAGCCACTTAAGCAAGACTTGGTGAGACCCTGTCTCAAAATAAAAAGGGCCGAGGATGTGGCTCAGTGGTTAAGTGCCTCTGGGTTCAATCCCTGGTACCAAAAAAAGAAAGAAAGAAGGATAGATAGTTATTGGACTAGACCCCTAAAGCATACAAAATTTGGGAGGTAAAGAAATTAAAAGCTTTTAACTGTATTGAATGGAATAAACAATACAGGCAAAACGACATTATATAAATCTGTTCACATATAGCCTGTTTAGCATTTATGTAGAACAATGTAGGATATGAACCTTACAAAGATATATCAAAGTGGGGCTTGGTGGTGCATGCCTGTATTTCCAGCTACTTGGGAGGCTGAGGCAGGAAGATGACAAATTGAAGCCAGCCTAGACAACATAGTGAGACACCCCCCACACACCCCTCGCACTGCTGTCTTAAATTAAAAGGGTTGGAGATATAGATTGGTGGTTGAGTACTCACTGGGCTCAATCCCCAATTCTTTGGGGAGTGGAGAGAGAAATCAAGGTCTTAGGTCTTCATTGGAGAGGTACAAAGTATAAAATTGGGCTGGGGATACAGCTTATGGTAGGGTATGTGCTTAGCATGTGTAAGCCCTTGGTTCAATCCCTAGCACCACAAAAAAAAAACCCTTCTAATGAAATTTAAACTTGGTTCTGTAAAGGGTTGGGAATATTCCAAGTTTTTTAATAGGAAAATAAAACTTCCAGAAATATTCTGATAGCAATCTGTTAAAAGGAAAGACTAGATCTGAGGAAGTTGATCTAAGATTATTAAAAGAATTCACCTGGTGAGTTTTTATGGAAATATGAGTTCAAGTTTAGAGACAGTGGGTCGGAGGTAACCATAAAAACCCAAGTGAAAATATATAGCAGGGGTTCTTTGTATTTGAGTCAGGGTCTTCAGTGCACTACGTAGGCTGACTTGGAAATTCCGTACTCAAGTGATTCTTTGCCTTAGTTTCCCAAGCAACCAGGACTGCAGGCATGTACCACTGTACTCATTTAATCTACCAGGATTGAGAAGTATGGAACCAAGTCATGTAGAGAAGTAACAGTGAACTTTATGGAAATGAAATATCTACAAGAGAGAGTGTAGCATATAGAAGAGAAAGCTAACAAACTTCCCTGTTAACAGTTACAAATAGTATTTAGTGGTACCTTTTTTCTTTCCTGAATAGGTCATCTTCACGCTCTCTGACTTTAAGAGTATGTCCTGGGAGTGGGTCAGTCCAAGTACCTTAGAATCTGGACTATTCCCATTTTGACCAATTCTTGTGTTAAAATATTTGAGACTTTATCATCATTCTAGATAATTCAAAGAAAATTTTTGTTTGTTTTTTTGTTTGCAGTACTGGGGATTGAACTCAGGGGCACTTTACCACTGAGCTACATCCCCAGTTCTTTTTATTTTGAGACAGTCTCACTAAGTTGGTGAGTCTTCCCTTGAATTTGAGATCCTCCTGCTTTGGCCTCCCAAGTCACTGGGATTACAGGCATGTTTCACCATGCCCTGGCATGGGTCACCACTTTCTTGAGATGGTGAATGCGTTTGTTATGTTAGAAGAATATTCTGGTTCTTTGTGAATAAGTTTACCTGACATCAAACAAACCAGCTTGATAGTTTTGTTTTCTTATCATTTACCTTTCTCATTTACCATTTTATTGTTTGTTTCTTTGATTGCTCCACTGATTTTTTTTAATGTTTTTAGTTTTAGATGGACACAATATATTTTATTTATTTTTGTGTGGTGCTGAGGATTGAACCCAGTGCCTCACACATGCTAGGCAAGCACTGTACGACTGAGCTACAACCCTAGCCCACACCACTGATCTTTTCTTTGCAAACCAAAATTTCAACATATGTTATGAGACAGCCAAGTTGGGATTTCAGTATCAAGTAGGCCTATGTCATTGTTGGCCCTCTTACATGAATAATTCTGAGAAAGAGGAAGTTGATAATGTAGGAGAAGTTTGGGGATAAGAAGAAAGTATTGAGAAGTGATAATAAACTGTGAAAGTTGCTTGAGCACCATTAGAAAATTGATAGCTGAAAGGAAAAAAGCACTGTTTAAGATATTGCCCTATGGGACCTGGAAATGGTGGCACATGCCTATAGTCTCAGCAACTCAGGAGGATGAGGGAAGAGAATTGCAAGTTCAAGGCCAGCCTTGGCAACTTAGTGAGAATCTATCTCAAAATCAAAAGGGCTAAGGATGTGGCTCATTGGTAAAGAGCCCCTGGATTCAATCCCCAGTACCAAAAAAGAAAAAAACCCACACAATGTATTGCCCCTTGGGGATGTAGCTCAGTTGTAGAAGACTTGCCTAGCATATGAGAGGCCCTAGGTTTGATACCTAGAACCAGGCGTTGGAGAGGGTGGTAGCCTTACATGGGTCATTGAACATGATGTGTGACCTTTTTAATAGAAATGTTGTACCTGTGTTGTTTTAATGACTGCTTTTTTGTTGTACTGGGGATCAAACTAGGGCTTCCTCAGGCTAAACAAGTGCTATTCTGTTGAGCTACATCCCCAACATCCACCCCATGTTGTTTTGAAAGTGATCTATGTAGTATAAATATTGACACAGTACATAATATTCATCATTGCCGTAGCAAATCAAGTATCATGCTAGTGCTCTAAAGTTGTAAATAAAATCCTAACCTGTGACGTTTATTAAGTTATCAGATATTCCTCTCAACCATAAACTGAAGCAAAGGTCTCACGTAAACCTAGCCTTTTTATAAAAATAACATTCACAGGTGCCTGAGCCACTGTAGATCTTTGATTTTTTTTTTTTTTTTTTCAGAGAAAAAGAATGCTAATTTATTAAAAGTTGAAAGGATTACATTTCACCAGTCTAAGAGCTAGGACCAGAGGTATAGAGAGGATGTTAGATTACTGCTTATGTCTAAACATTCTTTGTTCTCACTGTTCAGATTTTCTCAACTTAATGAAGTAAAAACTTGCTAAGTATTAGATCTCTTAACAGTGAAGTCATATAAAGTTGAGAGCTATAGTTAAAATATAAAAATACAGTCCATATTTGTCCAAGTACTAGAATAATTTTAAAATTCTGAAAAGAATTTAACATGTATCAAAAAATGTGGTTTTTATTTATTTATTTATTTTTTTTTTAGTTATAGGTGGACACAATACCTTTATTTTATTTTTATGTGGTGCTGAGGATCAAACTGAGGGCCTCACACATGCTAAGTGAGTGCTCTCCCACTGAGCTACAACCCCAGCCCCAATATGAATCAAATTTAAAAACATATGCTAACTGGGTACAGTGGTGCACACCTCTAATCCCAGTGGTTTGGGAAGGTGAGACAGGAGGATTTCAAGTTCAAGGCCAGTCTCAGCAGCATAGCAAGGCCCTAAGTAACTTTTGAGGCCCTGTCTCAAAACAAAAATTTTACAAAGGACCAAGGATAAGACTTGGTTAAGCACCTCTGGGTTCAATCCCCAGTACAAAAAAAAAAAAAAAAAAAAAAAAAAAAAAAAAAAAAAAAAAAAAAAAAAAAAAAAAAAAAAACACTCTTTCACCGAAATTTTATTTTAGGAAATGTTTCATATATGTCTAATAAATGTACAAAGAATTTATACCATAGCATTATTAGAATAGTAACAGTGAGAAACAACACGCATCACTGTAGGATAGGAAGAGTCAAATTATGATACTAATCAGTTATTTAAAAACAGCTAAAATGCTGGCGCCCTAGCCCAATAACACAAGATGGCTGTGTTTGCACTAATAGGGCAAGTTGGAGAACATAGCCTGTAGTAAGTACTTTCTGTATGCCAAGTACTATTTAAGTGATTTACATGATTTTATTTAATCTTTAAAAAAAAAAAAAAAACAGCCACATCAGTGTTACAGCAGCGTGTTACAGCAGCAAAATTCACAATAGCCAAATTATGGAAGCAGCCCAGATGCCTGTCAATAGATGAATGAATAAAGGAAATGTGGTTTTGAACACAGTGGAGTTTTACTCAGACATAAAGAAGAATGGCAGATGCTGGTAAATGGATAAAACTGGAGAATATCATGCAAAGTGAAATAAGCCAGACTTGGAAAATCGAGTCAAATGTTTTCTCTCCTATGCAGAAGTTAGAGCAAAATGAGGGAGGAAAGGGCAGGTTAGTCAGATATCATAAAGATTTAGGGAAGATCAATGGAATAAAGAAAAAAAGATCAAGAGGGAGCTGAGAGAACAAGAAGGGGAAGAAACATGGAATGAATTTAACAAAATTACACTATGTAAATACGTAAATATACCATATCACATTTCACCTTTATGTGTATCTATAAAGTACCAATCAAAAATAAATGAGAGAAAGAAAGACCAGTAGAATAAAGGAAGGAGAATAGGGGGCAGGAGGAAGGGGGCTGAATTTTTAACCCAAGCATATAGTTCTGTAATTTTGAAAAAAAGTTTTTTCTAGGATGAGAACATTTAGCACCACGAGCCCCTTAACGTAAAATGTTCCAAGGGATTTTCCTCAGAATCTAAATGTGAATTTTGGCTTCAAAATAGGTTTCTATTTTGGAAACTATCCTTAAGCATCATTCATTTAAAATTTGTAGAGTTAATTTAAAGGTGTTTAACATGGGGTAGGTAGTTCAAAATAGAGATTTTCTTGTGGCCTATAAGTCAGTTTTCATAATGTTGTGTTCCTTTCTTTTCTTGCCTATTTTGTTTGATTGATTGGGTGTATGTATGTTTTTGTGTGTATGTTGGGTTTGGGGATTTGGAGTTTTTTGTTAGGTTCTTTGGATTTTGAGGCTGGGGATTAAACCCAGGGCTTCATGCATGCTAAGCATTTTGCTTTTTCTTTCTTTCTGCCCTCCCCACTTCTTTCTATAACAAACTGTTATTTTCCTTTTTCCCTTTGTTCATTTTTAACACATATATACTATTGCAGCAAATACCTTCTCTCTTGCTCATATTTTAAATTTGCTGTAGATGCTTCTGAGCCATTGACAAGCCCCTTCAGTAGCCCTTTGGAATGAACTCTGCTCAATAAAGTGAAGTATAGGGCGGGAGCTGGAGCTCAGTGGCAGAGCACTTACCTAGTATGTATGAGGCACTGAGTTCAATCTTTAGCACCTCATAAAAACAAACAAATAAAATAAAGGCATTCTGTCTATCTACAACTATAAAAATTTTGTTTTAAATAAAGTAAGTATACATTTGATCTGGATGCTAAAATTAATTGGGCATTGGATTAGGGTCCCTTGTTAATTAAACCTAGGGTAAAGGTCTAAGTATTTGTACTGTTGAACTGATACATCTGTTGGTGTGCAGTCAAATTTTCTCACCTACTTTGAACTATATTTGTAAGCAATCCAGCTCTTGACAAGATGCTAGCTTTATGTACTATTAGACACAATGAGAGCAACTTCATGTCTAATACCAACTGTGTTTCCATCAAAAGGGAATGACTCCTTCCTGCCTCTGATTGTCATTTTAGAGTTTTTATTTCCCCTCTCTGCTTTATTGGGAGTAAGAGGAATTATAGACCTGTCGTGGGGAACTTGATCTCCTGTATCAGAAATATCAATTGTTTCCATTGTTTTTCTTGTTGTTTTTTTCCTCTTTAGCTTCCCATTGATCGGGGTGGAGGTGAAGGAAAGGCCATGTACATTGACACTGAGGGTACCTTTAGGCCAGAACGACTGCTAGCAGTAGCTGAGAGGTAGGTTACCTATTAGACTAGAGAATATATGGCTGCTCTTCTCACTGTAGTGATCGCCAATGTTAGTTTGGCTAAAGAATGTCTCTTGTGTTTCTTTACATCCCAAAGTTATATGTATGGTTCAGAAGGATGGTCTTCTTTAGTAAAAGGAAGAAGGGGGGAAAAAAGACACAATAATATATGAATCATTGTCAGACTGGATAAAAAATAGAATCCAGCTGACTTCCAAAGAAACACTTTAGATTCAAAGACAAATAGGTTGAAAGTAAAAGGATGGAAAAAGATCTCACATGCAAACAGTCACCATAAGGATAATGAATAATAGTTATATAAAACAAAATAGACTTTAAGGCAAAAAAAAAAAAATTCTAGTGATAAAGAGGAACATTTTAGAATTAAAAGGTCAGTTCACCTGGAATAAATAATTATAAACATATACACACCTAACAACAGAACTCCAGAATAAGCAAAACAAAAACTGAGGTAATTGAAAGAAAAAATAGACAATGCAACAAATATTTGAGGACTAATGTCTCTCTCACTTTCAATAATGGATGGTACCTTCGATATATCATCATCAATAATGGGTAAATCATCTGTTCAGTGCCTTGATGAAGTGTGTGTTGTTTTCATTGACTTTTTTGTCACTATGCCAAAAGACCCAACAATAAGAGGAGAAAAAGTTTCTTTGGCTCACAGTTTCAGGGGTCTTAGTCCATACATAAATGGCTGATTCAGTTCCTCTGGGTAGGAAATTAGGCAGAACATCACAGCAGAAGGTTACGGAGGAGAAAAATAGCTCAGGACATAACAATTAGGAAGCAGAGTCCTCTGCCCACCAGGGATAAAACATGAACCCTAGAGCATACCCCCACTGGCTCATTTTCTCCAGCCACACCTTACCTGCCTATAGGTGATCCATATCAGTGAATTGATACACCAATTAGGTTAAAGCTCATAATCTGATGTGTCTTTATTCTTACATTGTCTCACACATGAGCTTTTGGGGGACATCTCATATCTAAACCATAATAGACATCTCTGAGAAACCTATTACCGACAGCATACTTATGGTGAGGTTTCAAATGCTGTCCTCTTCATGTTAGGATCAAAGTAAACTCACCACTTATAGTCAATTGATGTACTTTAGGTCTTGGCTAGTGCAGTCAGATAAGAAAATGAAATAAAAGGCATCCAAATTTGGAATGGAAGAAGCAAAACTGTTTGCTGATGACATGATGACTATATGTAGAAAATCCTAAGGAATCCACCAAAAACTAGAACTAAAAAAAATAGTTCAGCAAGGTTGTGGGATACCATATCAATATGTAAAATAATTGTGTTCCTACATATTAACAAAGAACAATTCAAAAAACAGTTTCAGTTACAATAGCATGAAAAAGAATAAAACAGTAGCCAGGCATGGTGACACATGTCTTTAATTTCTGCTACTTGAGAGGCTGAGCTAGAACAATATTGAGCCCATGAGTTCTGACCATTCTGGGTAAAACAAGAAAATATTTCAGAATAAATCTGACAAAAGAAGAGTTGAAAACTATAAGACTTGCTAACAGATATTGAAGATTAAACTCCATATTCATGGGTAGGAAGACTCTTATTAAATGGTAGTCTACCTCCAATTGACTTACAGATTTCTTTTTTACTGTTGTTGTTGTTTTGGGTATGGGGGATTGAAGCCAGGGGTGCTTAGCCACTGAGGCACAACCCAGCCCTTTTTATATTTTATTTAGGGACAGGGTCTCACTGAGTTGCTTAGGACCACGCTGAGTTGCTGAGGCTGGCTTTGAACTCAGTGATCCTCCTCCCTTATCCTCCTGAGCTGCTGGGATTACAGGCGTGCACCACCACACCTGGCTTGATTTACAGATTTCAGCACCATCCCTGTCAAAATTTAAGCAATCTTTTTGCAAAATTGACGAACCAGATACAAAATTGATATGCAAATATAGAGGACTTGGAAAAACCAAAATATTCTTGAAAAAGAAAGAACAAAATTGAAGGTCTTAGACTTTCCAATTTTAAAACTCAGGATTAGTGATGGCATATCTGTACTCCTAACTACTTGGGAAGCTGAGGCAGGAAGATCGTAGTTCAGGCCAGCCCAGGTAATTTAGCTGAGACCCTATCTCAAAATAAAATTAAAAGGGTTGGGGATATAACTCAGTGATAAGAGTATTTGCCTAGCCTATGTAAGGCCTTGGATTCAGTCCCCAGAACTGCCAATAAATACATATATAAAGTTACAGCAATTAGGTAAATGTGATCATGGAATAAGGATGAATTGAGAGTTCAAAAATAAAACCTTTACTTTATGGTGACTGGATTTTACAAAGAAGCCAAGGCAATTTATGTGGAAAAGACAACTTTTCAACATGATGCTAATATAGTTCAATATAAATGTGCAAAAAAAGGAAACTCTAGACCCTTACTGTACATGGTACTAGTAACATAGTTATTTTAAAAAATTAAATACAGCTAGGTGTGGTGGTGCACACCTGTAATCCCAGTGGCTCAGGAGGCTGAAGCAGGAGGATCTTGAGTTCAAAGCCAGCCTCAGCAATTTCAAGGTGCTAAAAACTCAGTGAGACCCTGTCTGTAAACAAAATACAAAATAGGACTAGGGATGTGCTCAGTGATTGAGTGTCCCTAAGTTCAATCCCTTGTACCCAAAAAGGGGGAGAAAAATTTACTAGGTATATATACTAGGAAAGTAGAGAGTTTCAGTTTTTTCCCTAAAGGAATTTATATTCCAGTAAAAGAATGGCCCAGTAGCTCTTCACAAGAGCCATAAAAATACCCAAACCACATTTTTGGAAGTCCAGAAGAGCGAGAATCATATTTGACAGATGCAGGAAATCTTTTGTGCAAGTACAGGCAAAGCCAGGTGTGGTAATGTGTGCCTTTAATCCCAGCTATGGGAAAGACTTACTTGAACTCAAATTCTGAGGCTAGCCTGGACAACACAGGGAGACCCCTAACTGAAAAAAATAATTTTAAAAAGTGCAGGCAGTTCATTGAATTTGTTCAGATGGGTAAATCAAAACTTTTTTTTTTTTTTTTAATGGTGTGAGGATGAACCCAGGGCCTCTTGTATGCTACACCAGTGCTCCATCACTAAGCCACATCCCCAGCCCTGTACATTTAATGAGAATGAAATTGTCTTTCTTGATCAATCTTGAACATTGTCTTAGGTGGCAGTAGCAAAAGTGAGTCCATTCTATGAAAGCAGGAGCTATTTTATTGCCATTTTTAGACACAAAGGAAAAAAATCACTGAGCTATAAGTTGAATTCAGATGTCATTCATACATAAATATATTCTGAACTGTAACTTGTTTTATTCTTGTAACTGTAAACTATTATTAGAGTTTGGAAGAAATGAAATTATTTATTTTGGTTTTCTTGAACTTATAGTTTGGGGATCCTTTTTAGCAGATTTAATTTCCATATAGCAACAGTTATGGGAATTTAAATTGATACATTATTTTGGCTTGTTGTCCTTGGTTTTTTGCAGAATATTGTTTCCTTGTAATTAGAAATTCTCATTCTAGTTCAGGAGATCTCAAAGAATAAATTTGATTTATCTTGAAGTCTTGCCAGATAGATCTACTCTTAATATCATCTTTCTCTATGAAGTTTGCCTGTATATCATACAGAAAGGAATTTAGTGCAGATGTGCCTCAGTTGGAGAGCACTTATCTAGCATGCATAAGACCCTGGGTTTGATCCCCCGCACCACCAAAAAAGGAAAAAAGAAAGATATTTATATTCTTGGGCCTTGAAAGCACTGTCAACACTACTTCTTACCTACCTATCTTTAAATCTTAAAAATGAATTTCTCACTCATCTGAGTTCTGTGCCTAAAATGTTCTCTCTTCTAGATATGGTCTCTCTGGCAGTGATGTCTTGGATAATGTAGCATATGCTCGGGGATTCAACACAGACCACCAGACTCAGCTCCTTTATCAAGCATCAGCCATGATGGTAGAGTCCAGGTTTGTGCTCAGCAGAAGACACCAAATATGTTCCCAGAGCTTTTTCCCTCAATCCTGTTGATAATAACTTGAATTAGAAATGGAGAATTTTAGTTTCTGTTATGATGTGTGTGTGCACACAGGCTGTACTGGAGATTGAATCCAGAGGCTTGTGCCTGCTGGGCACACACTTATAGCACTGAGTTGCATATCCTCAGCCCTTTTTTGTATTATGAGACAGGGTTTCTCTCAGTTGCCCAGGCTGGGCTTGAATTTTGTAATCCTCTTGCCTCAGCCTCTAGAACTGGGATTATAGGTGTACATAGCCACTCCTGGCCTATTGTGACACTCTTGTTTTGTGATCAAGTCACTAATGAAAAATAAAGCCAAAGCTGGGGATGGAATTCAGTGGTAGAGCACTTGGCCTGGCATGCGTGAGACCCTGAATTTAATCCTCATCACTATACACATTCCAAAAAAAAAAAAAATAACTGAACGTGCTAGAAATCTTATCTTTTTAAATACTACCTTAGGTTGAATGCTGTACAAATATTTATTAAACACCTTTATACAAATTAAATCATGAATATGAGATTTTAGGATAGTGGGTACAGGAGCAGAAACTGACACAGGCTAGAAATAGTCTTCAGAAAATGCTGTTCCCACTGGGCTAGCAACTAAGGCAGGAGCATCTAAAATTCAAGGCCCGCCTTGGCAACTTACTGCGACCCTATCTCAAAAAATAGAAAGGACTGAGGGTGTAGCTCAGTAGTAAAGTGCCTCTGGGTTCAATCCCCAATACCAAGAAAAAAAAAAAAAAAGAAAATTCTTGTTCCCTGTAGGTATGCACTGCTTATTGTAGACAGTGCCACCGCTCTCTATAGAACAGACTACTCAGGTCGAGGAGAGCTCTCAGCCAGGCAGATGCATTTGGCCAGGTTTCTGCGGATGCTTCTGAGACTTGCTGATGAGGTAAGCTGCAGGAAGGAACCTTGCTGAGAGGCTAGGACATTAGTGCCTAATATCATCAAGTTATAGAAAAGAGGAGAAACATGAGTCATTTGTTGCTTTGTGGGGGAATGTAGTGGCAGCATTAAGGTTCTTAGAATGTCTATAGCCACAAAACTGACATCCTTTCCCCATCAGTTTGGTGTAGCAGTGGTAATCACCAACCAAGTGGTAGCTCAAGTGGACGGAGCAGCCATGTTTGCTGCAGATCCCAAAAAACCTATTGGAGGAAACATCATTGCTCATGCATCAACCACCAGGTAAGGTAATGGCATCAATACTTCTTGTTGAAATACATGTCATATTAACTATGAACTAGACATGATGATAAAATATTTCCACTTAAACCCTATTAAAGCTGACATTGTGTAATTAAAAACAAAATCTTGCTAAATCTAATTGTCTTACTCTGGTTGGTACAGGTGTTTGCTTTTAGTTCAGAAAGGAATTTAAAACCCTCAATTGTTGAAGAATGAATATGAATAATTAATATGCCTGTGCCTGATTATTTTGAAAAGTGTTTCAGTATGAACATTCCATTAGGGTAGAATGGATTTCTCCAGGTTGGAAGTGCACTAGATGCACTAAGATCCCTAATGTCCTTGTAGGAAATACATACACACACATACACATGTCTAAAAAAGCTCTATTATAAAAAAAGGATGTAATTATAACTTGGTGCTTTGGTCTGTGTCTTTGGGTCAGACTATACCTGAGAAAAGGAAGAGGGGAAACAAGAATCTGCAAAATCTACGACTCTCCCTGTCTTCCTGAAGCTGAAGCTATGTTTGCCATCAATGCGGATGGTGTGGGAGATGCCAAAGACTGAATTACTGGTGTTTTTTCCCTGTGGTAAACTTTAAGTGCTACAATCTAACAAAGAGGACTGCTCCCTGGGGTTCTTCACAGGCCTCTTCCTGTTGTGACTGCCAGGACAAGACATTCAGGAAAATAGCTATTGTTCAACCTTTCTGATGGTGTAAACAGGAGACAGGTCAGTATTCACAAACTGATCTGAAATGTTTATTCCTTCTGGAGTATGTTAATCTTTGTAATTTCTTTGGTGTTTGGAGAGGTATAAAATACCTTTGACATAGTGTCTTGGGATGGACTTGGGGCTAACAGGTTTCAGACAAGTAAAGTTGGGAAGATCTGATTTCTTTCACTTCCAGATAATGATAAAATAAAATGTCTGAGTTCTGTAGCCAAATGAATGAGTCTCTTCACAGGATCTTTTCTGTATCAGTAAAACTCCCCTGTTAATTAGTATGTAGGTTTTAAGGTTGTGTGCCTGAATTCATAAAAATTTGGTTTGATTAAGGAATCTTGGATGAGGCCTGCTGGGCCATCAGCCCTTCTTCTGCTTGCTTGCTTACTTACCACTAAAACTAACCTAATTCTGGAATCTTAAGCATTTCATAGGCTAAGTAAGCAGAAATAGTATGAGGCTGTTAATAAAATAACTATTTGAAATTAATGTACTGTTTATTTTTTTGTGGTCCTGAGGATTGAACCCAGGGGTGCTCTATCACTGAAGTACATCCCCAACCCTTTTTATTTTGAAAGAGTCTGCAAGTTGGCAAGGCTGACCTCAAACTTGTGGTGATCCTTTATCAATTTTCTGAGCTGCTGAGATTATAAGTGTGCACTGAAACCCAGTGTACCATTTATAGGAGTTATTCTAGAGTAAGATGAATATTTCAAAATAGGGTTTCCATAATACCTCTTTGGCACAGTTTCTGTTGCTTTAAGTATTGAAAACTAAAAAGAAAATCCTACTTTCAGGTAATTGATCTTATATACTTAAATGGGAAATATTTGAATTATTCATGACTCTCCTGTGGCCTGTTTTTATTCCATAAGTCTTGGGTTGTAGTGGTCTGGCACTTTCCCAGATTATTCTATTATAGGGATTTGAGATCCTTCTCTTCCCAAGACTTCTACTTGGAATAGGTTTTAACCAGTTCTTCAAAGTTTAAGGGGCCTGTCAGCTAGTATTGGCATGTGTCACTGAAAATCTCTGTTGCTGCATAGGCCAGTCCCCTACCATATGCAAAGAAATGGGAAGACTCAGGTCAATTTAATGCAGCTTTGTTTGACTGATTTTAATGATTAAGAACTGGGCACAGTGGTATACACCTACAGTCCCAGCTATAGAAGGCTTCTAATCCTGATTTTACTGAAAGTGCTCATTGACCATCCAAAAACTTGTATCTGTAGATAACAAAAGTTGTTTTATTCTCAGAACTGACCATATCTCAGGTCTTCTCTTTCTACATCACAAAATAAACCTAGGTTGGTATAATAAAGACATAATGACAGATTCTGGAGTGAAAGATTGGCTCTTATATAAAGGCATCTCAGCCCTATAAAGTACTCAGGTGAATCTGACCTAGACACTTGTCTTACTCTTTATTCTAGGTGGAATTAGGCTTTGTGCCAAACAAGAGGAGCAGGGAATACTTGTTAGTGGCAATAGGTCTTGTTCAGGCTAAAACGAGCTCTCTGCCTATGTTTTACATGCAGCTAAATTTTTTCACTGGAAAGAACATTAATCAAAGATCTTATTTAGTGCACTTTTTCTAAGCATCTATAATTTCATATAAGGAGGAAACAAGAACATCATCATTATTATCAACTTTGGTTTATTTCAAGCTTGTGCCAAAATATATTCCAGGTAATGCTTCAGATCACTGTTGCACAATAAACCCTATGCCAGTGCTGTCATTCCAAAAGCTGCCAGAACTCTGGAAGTCAAGTGATCCAGCCCCTTAACCCAGGAATATAGGTAGAGTCCACATGATAGGTTATGAGAGGGCAATACTGGACTGTTCTAAGCCCTCTTTGTCCTGGTAAGTAGGGTATGATCTTAGGATTATAGATAATAGCTATTAAATATTAATCAGTTCAAAACATTAGAGTGACAAGTTCTCTTTGTTCCTATAGCTTTTTGAATTTCATCCACCTCACCAGCAATCAGAAGGCAGTGCTACTTCACCATTTAGCTCTAGCAGCCTTCAGGGCTCCACCCACATGTAACCCTAAGGCAAATGCTAGACTCTTGATCTTTCAAGAATTTCTTTAAGAGGAAGAACAATAAAAACCTAAGATTCAAGTTCTTCCCTAATTTTAGATTAGGTAAAAACATGAGAATAAATTAACTGATGGACAGCAGGCAAGAAGTTGGGGAATGGTAGTGGGTAGCAGTCAGACCCAAGGGTCAGGACACTGCCTACACCAGACTTGCTTGGTTTTCTGATCTCAGGGTCTGTGGAATAAAAGCCTTGATTTCCCCCCTCCTCTTAAGTAGTATCCCTGAAGTCATAAAGGCCATTGAAATGTGATTATTCTCCTAAAATTACTTCCAATTCTTGCAGGTCTTTCTGGAAAGATGAATCCTAGAGAAACAAAGAGAACAAATCTAGTACTCAAAATCTGAGCCAACCTTTTTCCAAACAACTGGTACCTGAGGGGCCCTTTTCTTCCTTCCTGAGATGTTAGCTATAGTTTTTCTCCTACTTTCCCGGACAGCCTAGAGCCCATGAAATCTACTCCTCCCCTAGGTGAGATGTACATAGAACATACAAGAGATTCCATGCAGAGGGTATACTCTCATCCTAGGGAAATAAGACCTCAAAGGAAGATTTTCTTTGCTGAAAAGGTCACCTGATGACATAGTGGTAGAACTCAGTATTTTAAAAACTCTAAAAAGTATTACCTCATTAGTAACATCTGGCAACTCCAAGGCCAGCTTCATCCACCTTCTAGCTTCAGAGTTTTTTCCTAGTTCTCTATAGCACTGAGAAGAGACAACAATGAAAACCTGACAACCACCACCAGGAGACTAAATGGACAAGAGTGCTTTCAAGAGTTCCAGAAGGGTTGGGAATGTTGCTCTGTGGTAGAGAGCCTGCCTCGCATGTGTTAGGACTTGGGTTTTATCACCAGCACCAAAAAATAAGTTCCCAGAAATACATAATACATCTACATAAATGTTTTTTCATCTATGTTGAAGTGAGTGGGTTTACCTTGGAAATATACACCCTTCCTGCTTTGGAAAATCCTGGCTGTAGTTCTTCAGCCTAGAGAAGGAAGGCACTTCGTTAAGAGGTTCCAAAATTCAAGTAAGGCTGAAGTCTATTAAGTAGAGATTTCCGGTCCCAAACAAGAGACTGATTCAGTGGGTCTATTTAGGTATTCTCATTTTCCCACTGAACAGGCAAACAACTGTCCCCTATAGGAATCCCTCCCATTAAGGGTCTCAGTAATGTCCTTAGGAAAAATAAGGATACCCTGGTATTGGGGCTGCTACCCATCTTCCCCCATACCTTCAGGAAGCTTTGGAGGGCATCCTGCACAGTGGCACTGAGAGGGCTTTCAAATAAGGCTGTAGCAGTTTTTTTTTCTAGCCAGCTCAGGTGAGAGACCTGCCATCAAAAGATCAAGATGTGAATAAAAGGTTTAAGAAAAACCTTTAGAAGTACTGAATATTCTGTACTAAAACCAGTCAGCCATCAATAACGTGAGCATTGAGGAAATGTAACCCAAGCCAGACCAGGATGATGAAGCTGAGGACCAACCCTGTAGGGATCAGTGACAGAGGACATTTAGGACCATTACGTTAGCCCTGGAATGTAGCTTACCTGGTAGCACCACCTGCCAAGAAGAAAGTGAGCCCTGGGGTTTTCTGGCTGGAGAGCAATGGCTTTGTCCACGTGCTCCTGGAGGGAAAATACAAATATAAAACATCAGACCAAAGTCCAAGAAAAGCAGCAAGACACTGAGGCTGTGAGAAAGCCCTTCTAAGGGAGCTGGGTAGGAACAGGCAATCCGGAATAGACTAGCACAAGGGAAGGAGAAGCTCATCCTCACCTTGAAACTAAAGCCACTCTGGATACGCCTCTGGATGCCCTCATGCTCAGCCAGCTGACCACAAAGCACTGCATACCTAAGGGGGGAAGCAGCAGCAAGCTCAAGGACAAGGACTGGGTACTACCACTGCAAGGAACAGAGACCCACTCACAGCCTAGTTCTATTATCCCCTATCCCTCCATGCTCAAATACAGCTGAAAATGTGATTTTCATTTCTTAATTCCCTCTCTTCAAAGACCTGCAGTTCTGGATAGTATTTCATAAACACAGTGGTAGGCTTAAAATTCTCCTGAGTGTTTATAGGCATTAAAAAATTTGGCCCATCACAATAAATATCTTCACATTTAAGAATATTTAGGCAAGCTGGTAGTGATGTTCACATGCATGTAATCCTAGTGATTCAGAAGGCTGAGGCAGGAGGATTGCAAGTTCAAGTACAGCCTCAGTAACTTAGCAAGACATTCTCAAAAAAATGTTGGGGACGTAGCTCAATGGTAGAGCACCACTGGGTTCAATCCCCAATACCAAAAGTAAAGAATATATTTAAGCAAGGTCTTGGTACAGATCTCTAAAATTTCTTCCTCATATAGTACAGTGTAGTATAGCTAATCATAAAAACTTGAAAAGCAGAGGACTGGGGGTGTACTAGTGCTAGAGCACTTGCCTAGCATGTGCAAGACCCTGAGTTCCATCCCCAGTACTGCAAACAAAAAAGTAGAGAAGTACCCATAAGTCAGCAGCAAACTAAATGACTTGAGTGAGTTGCATTGTTAATTGTCTTCTAAGCAAACACTAAAGGAAGATCTTAGCCTTTGAAGTATACAGATATATCATCAGAATTTGGGAAACTATGTTCTCAGTATGGCCAATTGGGATGGGATACGTAGGAATCTCATGTTAACTTGGGAACCAACAGAAGCAAAGAAGAAAGACCTATTTTAGCTCTTCCCTAAAAAGACAGCAGCTTTCACAGTCTGCAAAATAAACATGAGGGCTGGAGATGTAGCTCAGTGGTAGAGCACTTGCCTAGCATGCTCAGTGCCCTATATTTGAAGCCCAGCACTTGCAAGAAAAAATAAGGCCAAGCTTGGCATATGGTGCACACCCATAGTCCCAGCTACTCAGAAGCCTGAAGTAGAAAGACCAAAAGTTGAAGGGCAATCTCAGCAATGTCAGACCCTTTCTCAGAATTAAAAGGGCTGTACCTGTAGCTCAGTGGTAGGACACCCCTCAGTTTAATCCCTAGTACTACAAAAGTGGGGGACAGGGGTGGGCTTTCTACCTTATCCCCCCAGCACTGTTCCTAGAAGCAAAATTGACATTTGTTGAGTGCCTAACCAGGCCCAAATTGCTCTCTCATGTATTTACTAAATACCTGGGGTTATCTGTATCAGATACTTCCAGAGGCTCATTTCCATATTTAATCAAAGCAGCTGTTCCTCAGAGCCAGTTTTCATCCTTGGGAGCCTAGACCAGGGAAGCAATGACACCCTGGAAACAGTTACCCAGCCTCCAAGAACCCTCGCAGAGAAAGTTTCATCAACAGAGAGAAACAGCCTCTCAGCTCACAATCTGAAGGCAGAGACTTAGAAGCAACAGGGTAGTGAGAGAGGGAAAAGAATTTTTCACTAAAACACAGATGCTAGAATCAGGACTTTGGACATGGGTAGATTTGACTAGTAAGTTGGTGGAATTTTACCTCACAAAGACCACAGAAAGGGCCATTTGGGGCTTTTATTTTGTGGTGCCAGCGATCACACTTGGGGCCTAGGCAAGCACTCTACCACTAAGTGACATCCCCAGCCCAGTAAGCTAATAATTGGCCTCTCAATCTTCCTGGCTTTGCTTTAGTTTTTCTCATGCAAAGAAGCCAAGGTCTACCACCAGCCAGGGATCACAGCCAGAGGAAAGAAGAGTTTGTTCAGGACAAGACAGCAGCAAATTGCCCCAGTCTCCCTAAGGAGCCAAGAACCCACAAGTTTTATGCTAGGATCGCTCTTAGGAAGATACCCATTTCTCCTAACCACAGCAGGAAAAAAAAAGCTTGCTCTCCCTACTTGCCTCAGCCCCAAAGCATCTCCCAAAGAAAACCTGTGGTCCCTGGCAGGGATAGGGTGAGGCATGTAGAAATGCAGAGTAGAGCTCCCCCTCCTGGTTCCTCTGGCCAGGGCAGAGAAAAGAAAGGACTGTTGTGGCTCTTGCTGGCTCTTGCCAGAACCCTGCAGGGTGTTATTACCACTGGTGACATTCAGCACTCTCATCCCCCTTCTCCAGAGCAGCCTCTGCTTCTTCCTTTCCTGAAAGAGAAAGTTAAATCTAGAGTTAACATGGACTCCCATATACACTCCCACAGGAAAGACTGGGGAAAATGAGTGCCTTAGTTCTTACTAATCCCTATACAACTTGGACTTATTTGGAAATAGTTTGTGAAAAGGTTGCATACAGGTTCTCAAGGATGATTCCTCTTCACCTTGGAGATGTGACCCATCTCTGTCGTCAGTAGCAATTGTATAAAATTTGATAAAATTCTCAAAAGGATCCATGATCCAAAAATGTTTATTATACCCCCTGCCCCAGTGCTGGGGACTGAACCCAAGGCTTTCTGTATGCTAGGGAAGCACTCCACCAAAGCCACAACTCTTGAAGTTTTACCAAATTTTCTAGGCACAAAGACTAACAAAGACATCAAAACCCAAACACACGAAAGCTCCTGATCAGGGTCCCCTAAAGTATCAAGATGGAATCTATAGACCACCAGATTAGGATCATTACATCCATACATTAGACATTGCAAAATGGGACTTCTCCTTTGATCAAAATGGAATAAAAGTAATATATTGAGGTTGTGGGTTGGCTAATCTATACTGTTTGATCATATTTTAGTAATTTTTAAGGCAACTGTGCTATAAAGGTCTCTACCTCTCCCTTTCCAAACAGAAGGGCAATGTAACCCCACCAGTGAGGGACATTACCTTTTCTCTCTGCCTCCTTCAAAGCACTATGTTACTAGGAAAATAATAGTGAATATGTGACAGCCAATTCTTACCAAGCCAGACAGTGGGATGGACAAACCATAGCCTGAGAACTACAGAATAATTTCCTTATGGTCTAGCATCTAGAGATAGAACATCTTGGGACCTATTAAATCCCAAATTTTCAGTACTGCCAGTATTTCAATGACATCAACACAGGTACATTAAAAGGAGTTGGAAGTCATAATTTAGAGGTTATAAATTATAATTTCATTATAATGTAGTTACATACTACATTATATACTATATTTTAAGAAATGATTTGCAGGCTGGGGTTATGGCTCAGTGGTAGAGTGCTTGCCTAGCATGTGTGAAGCACTGGGTTTGATTCTCAGCACCGCATATAAATCAGTCAATAAATAAAATACAGGTTATCAACAACTAAAAAAGTAAAAAGTAAAAACAGTTTGCCCTTTGGCTCTCTGAAAAACATAATGGCAGTTGGCAAACACAGGAAGCATACAAAATGGAGCAAAAAGGGAGAAAGAAGAGAGTTAAACCATTTTCTAAGAAAAATAGATGATATGAAAGTACCTACTATGTTCAATATAAGAAATAATGGCTATTCAGAAGGAGTGTGAATTCAAGGCTAGCATTGGCAACTTAGTAGGCCCTGTCTCAAGAAATTAAAAAGGACTGGGGATGTAGCTCAGTGGTAGAGCATCCCTATATTCAATTCCCAAGGCCCATCCCCCCAAAAGTGGTTACAAAGATTAAGGAATCAAAATTGCAACCAATAACCCCAAGGGTTGTATGTTTAAAGTGAGCCTTGCTGATCTACAAAATGGTTAAATTGTACAGAAAATTCAAACTAATTTCTGTGAACATTCAGACATAAACTGCCTAACTTCTAGGGCATGGATCCCATGACAATGTTTCACAGCCAAAAATGGCAGGCCATTATTGAAGCTCATGGTGATGTCAAGAATACCATCAGTAGGGCCGGGTATGTGCTCAGTGAGTACTTGCCTAGCATCCACAAGGACCCGGTTTCAATCCCCAGTACTTTAAAAAAAAAAAAAAAAAAAATTGTTATTTCTTTGTCTGTTCTGTTGGTTTTACTTTAAAATGTGATTATTAGATTTGGAAGACCTCTTATGCTCAGCACCAACAGGTCTACCAAATCTGGAAGATAGAAACCATAACCCTAGAGGTACAAATGACTTGAAAGATAAGGTCAATAAGTTGATTTTAGACAGCATTGGAAAGGATATAGAAAGACTTTCCAATCTATCCTTTTCATGATATCCTGTTAGAAAAGTTTTTTAAAAATGCTAAAGAAGTACAAGTTGAGAAAATTCATGGTACTTCATGGAGAAGGCTGCAGCTCTGGAAAAGATATGGAGGATGACACACGTGCTAAAGATGAATGAGCTGATGGATATGAACCACCAGTCCCAAGAATCTAAAATTCAGACTTTTCATAGTGGCAAAAAGTCCTATTTGGGAATGGGTTGGGGTGAGAAATGATCAGAGGGGAAAAAAAAAAAGTTTGTTAATACCAAGAGCTCAAAAATCAGCCCAAAAGCTGATAAGAATCCTCACCTTGAAATTTAGGAGGGACAGAAGCTTTTGAAGAAAAAGACCAAAGAGTAAAAGCACCTTTCCTTAAAATTTCCTGGGACCTTTGAGAGTCTGTATCAACTCAGTAAGTCTTCCTCCATCAATAGAATTCTACTAATGTTTAGGATGCTGACCCTGAAGTATTGTCAGATTCACATTTTCAAAGATTCGATAATATTTGTAGGGTTGTCTTAAGTGGGAAAGATGACAAATCCACATTAGTCAGTCACCTTATATAATTAATGGATCATATACCTGTAAGCCCATTTATGATACCTGACATAGACTATGCGGCAAGGTAAGACACATCAGTCATTTTTGCTGGGGGAAAGGGGCAGTATTGGGGATTGAACCCAGGAGCATGCTACCATGGAGTTACACCCTCAGCCTGTTTCATTTTTGTTTTTGCAGTACTAGAGATTGAGCCCTGGGCCTTATACACATTAGGCAAGTGCTCTACCACTGAGCTTTATCCTCAACACTTTTTTTTTTGTACTGGGGATTGAACCCAGGTGTGCTTAACCACAAAGCCACATCCCCAGCCCTTTATTATATTTTATTTAGGGCCTTGCTTGCTAAATTGCTTAGAGCCTCACTAAGTTGTTGAGGCTGGCTTTAAACTCAAAGTCCTCCTCTCCTGCCCCAGCCTTCCACATCTCTGGGATTACAGGCCACCAGGTCTGGCCTCCTCAACACTCTATTTTGAGACAGGGTCTTGTTAAGTTGCTTAGATTGACTTTAAACTTGTGATCCTCCTGCCTCAGCCTCCCAAGTAGCTGGGATTATAGGCATGTATTGCCATGCCTGGCTCACATCAGTCTTGTTTAAAGTCTTAGGATTCCACCCTCATGACAGACAAGGCTAATCCCTGAGTCTGGCACAGGTCAGATGTACCCTACCCTGACCTAAGAGTACTTAGCCAACAGATTTGCTAGATGAATATCAGGGACTTCTACACTAGCAGTAAACTTCCAAACTGCTTCTTAAGTATTCACCATATATACTCATCATAGTCTCAGAACACCTGCCACACAGTATAACTGAAACCAGATTCCTAAACAGCAACCAAAACCCTCCGGCAAGGAGAGGCGGCTTTGCCAGGCATGGTGGCACACACATATTATCCCAGCAACTCAAGAGGCTGAGGCAGGAAGATCACAAGTTCAAGACTTAGCAAGACCCTGTCCCCAAAACTACAAAGGGCTAGGGATATAGCTCAGTGGTAGGCACCCCTGGGTTCAATCCCCAGTATCATAAAGGAAAAGAAAGGCTTTGTCCCTCTTATGGTTAAAGAGGAAGAACAAAGAATAATGCCAATATGATAAAACTATCCCTAAAATCATGTGCTCCTGTGTCAATCACCATGACATTCAGATAAGTAAACTGCTATATATTAAAAAAAAAAAAAAAAATTAGAGTCCTTGAGAACCTGAGTCTGTTCCTTAGTGAGTGAGTAAGCCACAACTCCTCATAGCCAGCATCTTGGTGATTTCCAGGTAGATGAACCACTTGTACCTACACAATCAGTCACTTTCCGACCAGGAACCTGTCAGCACCTACCATTTAGGGCATATGACTTCTTCTCATTCACCTCCTCAGTAAGCTCACACATGTCACTGTAGGCCCGGGCCAGGCGCCAGAGAAAGTCCTGTCGGCTTCCATACTGTAAAACAAATGAAAATGAGGCCCCATTTCCCATAGCCATAGAAAATGGAGGACCTGGCCTTGTACCCCCTCCCCCAACATCCTCGGTTTGATTTTCAAAGCTTGTGTGTTACAACCACTGACATGAGGCCAACTCCTGTGCAGTATTCCCACCCCATGACCTCCCAGGTTCAGTTAACTGATGACGCATCTCTAGCTGATACCTTGCATAATCACAGGGTGAGGGCATTCTGGCCTAATACTGTTGGGGGAAAGGTCAACTCCAAGAAGATACAGTGAAACACAGCAAGAAGTCTTGCTGATTAAAAAAAAAAGTGTGAAAAGGGAAAATTCTAACTTGGGCAAGGGTAACATTTATGCCTGAGAAAGCATAGATTTTGTCAGTGAGCCTCAGGAATTGTGATCGAGTGATCTACACAATTGTTACTTGTGATAGAAAGTTCAAGTTAGAACGGACAGATTGAGTTCTACTTCAAGGAAAATAAAAGGAGAGGGACCAATTCCAGTCCTTTCCACATTTCCCCCTACAGAGAAAGGAAGAGCTCATTTTGCAGTTCGAGAGGCAGAGAACTTTACTTCTCTTCCTCAGCAGGAGGGAAGTTCTAGGGCAGATAGTACCCTGGCTGGGCGTTCTTGAAAGATGACATGCAACCTAGGAGTAGATGCAGAACCAGCCATCTCATCCCCATGTTCCTTCCCATGTTGTCTAGCAGGTTCAGTCACCATATGGGCCTTCCTTCATTCTCTAGGAGTCGAGAGATAAGGGAGGGAGGAGAGGGGAAGCAGACAAGCAGTTGGAGCCTTACCACGAGCTTGTTGTTGAGCAGCAGCTGGAAGCCCTCACGCTTGTTCTGCTCACTGCCCTGGTGTAACTCATCAGCCTGCCGCAAGAGAGGCAGCACATCCTCAAAATCCAAGGAGCCTTCAGTCTCTAGGACACCAGATGCTGGACCCAAAGCTGCTTCCACCTCCAGGTCCAGAGAATCCTTTCTTCCCATCTTTACAGTTTCACAGCTCACTTCATCTTCCCCTTCATCCTCACTCTCCTTGTCAGTCTCTCTCTCATAGTCAGACTCGGCATTGGCTGTTGTATAACTAGCAGAGAAACATACGTAACAGGGTCAACTCAACGGATTATTCTGTTCAAGACTCTAGGGTCTATCCTTCATCCACAAAGAGGGACTCTGTGGCATTGTTATACAAGGTACCAAATAAGAATCATGCCTACCCCTTAAGGGTAGAAAACAGTCTTCAAGAAAAAGCTTCCCATGGGAACTATGGAATAAAAAAATCATCAAGGAGGGTTAGAGTATTCATACAAGTGAGGGCCCTGTGCTGGTCAGTGCCAATATAAGAATGTTTTTTGAGGACCACCAAATTTACCAGAAAACAAAAAGGGGAAAACTGGAAAAGTATGTGAAAAATGCTGCCAGTAAATCTCTTCGCATAGGGTAACAAAAGGTCATTTCTATCTTTTAAAGATGCTTCAGTAAACGCACACATACACATACTTGTGTGTGTGTGTGTGAACATGCAATTGTGTGTGTACACGTGCAATATTGAATCCAGGAATGCTCTACAACCCAGCTACAGCCCTTTTTATTTCTAGGTAGGGTCTTGCTAAGATGCCAAGGCTGGCCTCAAACTTGCAGTCCTGCCTCAGCCTCTGGAATAGCCAGTTTGTTTTTTTGTTTTCTTGTTTTGTTTTTTAATAAATAAAAAATGTTTTAAAATAAGAAGCAAACTGGGGTGTGGCTCAGTGGTAAACACTTGCCTACCTTGCCTTGTGAGGCCCTGGGTTTGATCCCAGCATTGGAGAGGGGAAGTGCACACACACTCACACATATACCTTAAAGATACAGGTGGAACTGATCTCCTGAGGTGGACTGATCACCAGACTCAGGATTTGTTAATTGTCTGTTTTATCAGTCAAAGGCACCTGCCAGAACCAACATGGGTGAGTGCCAGCTTCTGAGGCAACAGGCAGTTTCATATCCTTATTTTTTTCCCCTTCCACACTATACTGGGGATTGAACCCAAGTCAACAACCAAACCTCAGTAACAACAGAGGAAACTCTTGGGAATCTGGGGGAATAGTTGAGTGGTAGAGGCCACTTTGCACCTGAAAGCAGGAGAGATAATGCCAACTACACCCTAGGGAGCCCAACCATTGAAGAAGCAGCCAAGTTTCTCTTGGATCTGTCCCCATCAGCAGCTGATTAGGGTGTTTTCCAATTAAGTCAGACATGAACTAGACTGGGGAGAAGGCAGGACTTCCAGGAGCCAGAAGAAGACATGAGAGCCCTTACGTCTGAGTGAAGGTAAAACAGGTTCTGTACTGAAGCACAGGAAAGATCTTAAATGTCCGTTTCAGGTAAACCTTCCTACTTCCTGGAGTGAAAGATAAGGATAGGCTCTTTCTGATTGGTGCAAAACAACTGAAGGAGGAGAGATGAGGGAGACAAAGTAAATACAAAATAGCCTAAAGTCAGGCTAAATTAGTATGCAAATTAGTCTTCCTCCTCTAGAAAGCCAGAGAAAGAGGGCAGGCAGGCTCCAGAAGGTACCAAGTGAGCAAACATACCCGGTGTGCTGATCTAAGCATGCAAATCGCCTCTTTATAGAGGAGCTTCCAGTCTATCTGCAAAAAGACCCTAGAAACATTCACTATGAGAACTTATATTTTAAATCTTCCTAACCTCATCTTGCTTTTCAAGAGATTATACAAGTATCTTTCCCTTGCAATTTGCAGTAAAACCTTTAGAAATTAAAAGGACAAGGAAAAGTGATATCCAATTTCACAACCAACCTGGGCAGTGATGAGACCAGAGAGGGGCAACCTAGAGAAACTCTCAGCTAAGCTCTAACACTTGGACAATAACTTGCCTTGGATGAGAAAATCAAACCAGAGTCTACTTTGCCTAGCTAGAGACAAAGACAAATGAGCAGTGGTTTATCTGGAGTGAGAGCTTAAGTCTAGAGATGGGGAGACCATATTCTGGGCTAGACTGAGGGCTGCCTCAGTCACCTGAGTTCAAAATAGGAGTCTCTTATCCTGCAGCACACCCAGGGAGGGAACACTGTCTTACTCTGCTAAAGCTGAACTATAAGAAAGGGGCCGCAGTGCTGCTATCCCTGAGACCTAAAGGCAGAGCTCACACAGTCGAGAAGAAGCAGAGGTCAGGAGGGGCTTTGTCACCACAAGAGTGACAGCTGGTATAGCCCTGTGAGGCAGGGAGGCTCCAGCAAGGCTGGCATCGGGAGGACTTTGTGCCTTACCCCACTTTAAGCTCAGCCTCACCAATCTGAAGCCCCACTGCCTAGAATCAGCCCACGGGTTTCCAGGGCCTGAGATTTATCACATGCAGGGATAGTACATTGCACCATTCCCTCGCCTTACACCTGCTGCACTACCAATCTAGCCCTTATGGGAGAAGGGTTGGTCCTTTTCTTTAACATATCTTCAGGCTTGAGCTGATAGGGACAAGCAGGACTTTGAAAAGGCCCTTTGGACACATTGCTTTCACAGTGGGCAGAAGACCAAGCCACCCTTCTTTATTCCTTAAGGAGAGCCCACCAGTCAGAAATAAGGACTGAGTTACACATATGTCCCCTCCTGGCAATTAAGTTTCCTTCAACTCCTAAGCCCCATTAAAGGAGCTGAGCCTGGGCATTCAGAGATGACTAGGCATGAACCCTGACCCTGAGAGGGAGAAAAGATAAGACCCAAAATAAACGATGTGATAAATGCTCAAGGAGAAGTGAGGGTGAAGGTGAGGTTGCCAGCAACCTGCTTGGCTGGAATACCTGGAAAGCCTGGCTATAGAAGCTGATGTTTTAAGGCAAGTTGGATTCTGCCAGGGAGGGAACTCAAACTGTACAATGCTCTGAAAACAAGCACATAAACCTGCACGGTGATTATGCCTCTGCCAATCTGTCTCCTGGAAGCTCAAAGTTGTTATTTGATTTATTTGGAAGAAAAAACAGCTTTCATTGTAACAGAGTAGCCCATCAAATCTCATCCTTTCACTCCTCAGAGTTCTCTCCTTCCCAAGCCCCATGTGCCCAAAGCCATGTCAGTTTGTGGACTTTTCCCAGAATATCCCCTCTTGACTTACATGGCACCTTCCATGACAAAAAGAATTACTTATCATGGCCACTGCTCCAGATAGCAGTCAGCTAAGCCACAGAGTCTTGCACCATCACTGGCCTTCACAGGACTGGCCATGGGGCTGAGCCTGCCGGAGCTCTAATTAAGAAAGCCACCCATGCCTTTGGTGGCTGGTAGCCCTGACTTGTGCCTAGTTACCTTGGAAGCTCCAGTAAGCACCCCAAGCACTTATGTACCCACAAGCTTCCCTGGTTAACCACTCTGGGACTCACACTGACCCCAGAAGTTTGTATTTTTTTTTTTTTTTTTTTTTTAATCATTAAGGACCTAGAGTTCCACATCCTGATTTTGGACAGAGCTATGACAGAGCTTTGACCTCTCCTCCCATTCTTTCCTCTTACAAAGTTTAAACATCAATTACCCATCCACATGACCTACTCCCTTGGGTTGCAGAGAGATACTCATTAGGTCTCAGTGCCCACTATCAATTACTTCATCCTTCTCTCTCTTTGCCCTTTGGATATGTCAAATATTCATTTCATTTTTGCTCCCTCCTCTAACAGCCTTTGGAAGTATCTCTCAGCCCAGAGCTATTAGGTAAATTGAATAGAAACCAACCACTTCTGCTAGCTCTTGAGAATACAGAAAATAGGGATCAGACAACCCAGGCAATAGTCATGATGAATGAAGGATTAGAGCTATACATCAAGACTTCAACTGTTCCAGCTGGGGGTACAGCTGGGTGAAGCATACATGAGGTCTGGATTCAATCTCCAGCACCAAAAAATTTAAAGATTTCACTTGTTTCAGGAGGCACATGAGCAGTGATCAAATCCAGCATTTTGACCAATGGCAGTGATATGGAAAAAGAAGAACTATTCTTAATTTTCTTAGAAAATCAAATGGGGTGCACATATAGCTCAATGGAGGAGGACTTGCCTAGCATAAATGAGGTTTGATCTCCAGCATCACAAAAGAAAAGGGAAAGGCAGGAAAAAATAGCCCAAACAACTAAACAAGGCTGAAGTTACTTGAGTAAGTTATGCAGAACTACCACTGTGCTTCCAGCTTTCCTGGCTAGAAGTGGGCAAATGAACAATGGCAATTTAGTCAATAGGAAAAACTCCCAATGTCCACATCCCACTCGTCTTCCCATGATAGCCCTTGTGTGCCCTAATAACCCAGCCATTCATTAGATTAAAAACCCCTACATCCCTGTAGATGAACCCAGTTGTCAGGAGAATAGGTCAGCATCACAAAGGCTAAGTCTGCACTCAGTAGTTATACAACCCTGGACTGGGTGTGAAACCTTGATAAGCCTCAGTTCTATATCTGAGGAACAGAAAAGCAGGACATCTGTCATAGGACTAGTGTGAGTAGTGAGGAAATTCCTCTGTGGTGTATAGCATAGTTTCTGTCAAAGGAAAAGAGAACAAATGGTAGCCAGTGTGTTCAGGTGTTTTAGCTCAAGAGAATCTACAAAGATCATCCAGAGTGAACCCAGGGCTTTGTGTGTGCTATATCCCCAGTCCAACACTTTTAACTTCTAGTTCCCATGTGCATGTTTAAAGCTGATTCAGTCATTCTGACCTGGCATACCCTTAGCTGTTCTCTGTACCAATTTTTTCCTTGAGGAAGAAAGGTTGGCAGAGGCCACAGAGAAACTGGCTTCCAGACTTCATGCAGGCTACCACTAGGACAACTGGAGCTAGCAGCAGACAGGGACAGATGCTTCCTACCACCAACAGTGTCAGATTGTCTTTGGGACCATTTCAAAATGGTGTTAGTGGTTTAAAATTAAAAAGCCCTTAACCTGACCAAGTTTGGAGGAGGCTGACTCCTGCCTACTATCCCTCTTCATAGCAAAGCCTATGGTCAGACCTGAGAAGTTAGGACAGTTACCTCCCCACTGTAAAGAGGAAAAGGAGTATGGACAAGGCTCCCCTGTGAGAAGAGAATAACTCCCAAGGAAAGGATGCATACTTTGTGCTTAGAGACCTGTGCACACCCTACTCAACTACTCAAGGAAAGGAACAAAGTCAGGAAACAATGGTTAAAAAATTCTTGTGATAACACAGAAAAATGTCCTAAATTAATAAAAAATATAACTGTAAAAAATAAATTGACTCAGAGAAAGTAACAAATGCAAACTATAACCACTATTAAAATTTCCATTTTTTGAAATGACAAACTTGATGGGATATTTGTTTCAATAGTTCTGTTTCATTTATTCATACCCTTACCTTGTTCCAAAAATTTAGAGTGGCTTGGCTTGAATTTTCCTTTGATAAATAATACTTTTACAAAACACAACGTGGTTGCAGCCACAACTGCCTCCAGGAAAGACGACTCACCCTCCTTCGCTCTCAGCATCTGTGAATGCAGCTCCAGAGGAGGCTGTGAAGTAGACAGAGCTGGAACCAGTAGAGTCACTCCTCTCCCGGGCAAACGGGAACCTCCGTCGCCGAACCACTCTCTGATGCTCCTCCATGTGGGATCTAGAAGGCAGGCCCCATTTCAGAGGGACCATTAGGCCCAATACAGCCTCGTTTCCCTCACTCCTCCTCATTAAAGGGTCAAGAGCAGAGAAAATCCTGGGTATCCACTCTCCAAAGAGCAAGAAAGGCAGCAGCCTGCATGGCAGAGTAGGCTGGACAGAACAGTGTCAGCTGCTACAACGGATCATGAGGAGCCAGAAGCAACAAGCTTGTGCAAGATAAGAAACCTAATGCACAGCTTCCTCTCAAATTAGGTTAGAAACTATAGAACTGGCTCTTTCTTAGAGATGGCCAGCAAAAGTCAGAACACTGTAGCTGAAAAAATTTTTAGGGGCAGGGAAAAGTTGAAGGGTGAGAGGCAAAGCAGGAAAGGAGGCTGCATTACTCACCGGACCTCCCCAACAATCTCCCCAGCAAGCCCCTGAAGGCTGCTCCTCAACTCTTCCACCTCCCGCCGTAATGCCACAAGACTGGTCAGCACAAAGTCCAGGCGGTCCAGCACCTTCTCCTGCCCTTCCTGTGGAATGCTGGGCAACACCGCAGCATCTCCAGCTTCACCTGGGACAGCTCGCAACAGTATCGCTGAAGGAAGAGGGACAGGAGACAGACACACAGCCAAGTATGTCTGGGGAAAGGTCTCATGCTTAGAATTCTGAAACACTTGCTTCTCAGTGGAGTTCAATATACAGAGAAGATCTGAGGCCCAGATAGAAACATTCAAGGCTAATTGTTGGTAACAAGTCCCAAATAACTATCCAGAAAAAAATTAAGTTCCAAGTCTCTACAAACAAGTGCCCTGTACTCCAAGCACCTTCCATACCAGAATCCTTCAACAAAGCTGTGCACAACAAATAATGTGAAATGCTTGCAAAGATAAAGAGAAAGAGGGGTCAGTTACCAAGAAAGGTTACACTGGAAAAAACCCATCCAAATCAGAAAAATGCTATAGCAAGCCCCACCTACCGAACCCTGACTTGAGGGTTGGGTGAATTCCAACAGTGAAATGCTAGTCAGCGAAGAGCCACTCAACTGGACTAAACAGGAAAGAAATGAGGAAGGCAGAACCCACAGAATAGGAAAGCAGAAATCCCTTCTTCAAGGAAATCTAGTAACAATGTAGGCCAAATTATTAATACATACTACCCAGGGTTCAAGAAGTAAAGCAAGAAACATCTCTGGGATTGTGGTCACTTTCCCAGCCTCAGTAGTAAAACAGACTACTAAGAAACTACAAATTAACAAAACACAAGAAAAACCAAAGGGAAGACAAATGCACCCAGCATACCACATTAGCACTGTGTTAACAAACGCTGACAAACAGTTGCAATATAAGGTAGTAATTCTTTTTTTCTTTTTGGTACTGGGGATTGAAGCCAGGGATGCCTAACCACCAGCCACTTCCCCCAGTTCTTTTTGTATCAAGTCAGGGCCTCCCTAAGTTGCCAAGGCTGGCTTCTCCTGCCTCAGCCTCCCAAGCTGCTGGGATTACACACATGAGCCACTGTGCGCAGCAAGGTGGTAACTCTTGAAAGACTCTTCAAAACAGCTTTCTAAATCATCAGATCTTGTGCGTCAGAGAAAACATTCTTTTCCAATTAACAGGGGGTGAGAGGATCTAAATGATCCTCCACACAAAATAGGAGGAGTGGTTTAAACCAGCCCACAAGTGAAAGTGGAAGTTTTTCAAAATTGAATGCATAACCCATTTCAGCTGCTGGCTTCCAGCCATATTCAGTTTCAGTTGCATGAGTGTGCTCCCAGCAATAGTAAGGTAGAACCAGGTGACTAGGCCCAACCTTGCCACTTACACTCAGACAACCATTGGAGAGTTACACAATCTCTCTGGATCCCTATTTCTTCATAAGACGACTAAAAAGCTTGGATTAGTCTCCAAGTTCCTTCATATTCTAATATGTAATTTAATATATGAACCTAAAGACTTTTAACTTCCACAAGGTTATTCCTTTTGCCTTCTTTTGGACTCTTATTACCACACCTCACCCAACACTTAGTAAGTGTCTTTAATACATACAGCCGGAGCGTAGCCAGAAATAAAAGGAAAAAAGGAAAGGCTTTCGCAAAAGACCTTTTCGCAATATACTTTCCTGGAATTATAGAGGAATGAGTACACAAAATGAAGATGCCTTGTTTTCAATAAGTTTTCTCTAAAAAATTAAACCCTCAAGCAACCTCCTCCGCTGCCTGTCCCACAGGTTCTGCCAAAGGCAGTTCGTGCCCTAGGCCTATCACTCAACAGGTGGACCTCCGTTTCAGGCTCCTTACCCTGGCGTCCAGGCTCTGAAGTCTGAACGTGGTCCAGGGAGTTGGGCAGGCTCTGGCTCCCGCCATGGCGCTGAGTCCGTTTCCATCGCTGCCTGTAAAGGATGCACAGGAATCCAAGGCCGGCGGCGGAGCCAAGCAACAGCGCCAGCCCCGCGCGGGCGCCACCCAGGGCCCCCAGTCTAGACATGCTGCACCTGCAGCCCGCGTAAGACACGGGAGCGAGCGGGCGGGCGGGCGGAGAGGAAGAGATTCGTGAGCCTGGGTCACCCACCGCAAGGCCGAACCCGGCAGATATCCCTTTGCCCACACTCTAGGCTGCAGACTACCCTCACACCAACCCGACCCAAGGTTCCCCCAGCTTCCTGGCCCTGACTGTCGCACCCCTCACCCAGCCTGGACGTAGCCCTCCTTCCAACACGCCCCCGACCCTGGTCAGAATCTGGCTTCTGAGTCTTAAACCCCCCCTCTCGGCCCACACAATGCAGATGACAAACTCGTTGCCCTAGCCTCCTCAAGTCCCCTGAGCCGCTCTCGCCTGGCAGGCATTAACTCAGACCCTTACCCAGGCTCCAGCCACCATGGCAGCAGCAGCCGCCGAGGCCTCACGCTGTCAATGACCGTGACGTCAATTAAACTGCGCCACCAGCTCAGCCCACCGCAGACAGGCGCCGAGCGATGACCCTACCCAGCTCCGCCTCCCGATGGCGGGTCCAGGGGTCATCAGAGGGGCGGAGTCACCAGAGAGCGGGCGCGGAGAGCCAAGACCCCAGAGAAGAGAAGGCTAGAAAACTGGAAGTCTTCTAGAGCCAGACCTCTTGCCAGAACCCCACGGTCTGGCCATCTGGGATTCCATTTCCCACCAATCACATCAGTTCATCTGCTGCTCCCGATATGTGCTCAACATATCTCACGCTTTCTACTTTAGCTTCTGCCTGCAAAGACTCCCTTCTCTACCTGGGAAACGCCACTCCCCAGTTTTTCTTTATGGTTTCTTAGCTCAGACTTCTCATGTAGGCTTAATAGTTTAAAGACTTCCTAGTCAGACCATTTACTAAACCCCAGACAATATCGCCATTGGCAGATCAAATTAGAATAGGTAGATTGCTGGTTATCGGTGAGAGGTCCCCGAGTCCCTGGCGCAGGCTTCTGCCTGCTAACGCTTAAATTAACACCATAGAACTGGCTCAGTAGTGTTGCTCTTTCTTAGCACACACGAAGCCCCAGCAAACCACTCTTACCGTCAAAACATAAAAACAAAACTCAAAAGATAGATGCATATACAGCACTAATAAATCGTTCTCACATTAATGGGGACAAGATTATAAACTTTTCCACTTTCAGAATGGATAGAATCTTTTAAATTCCTTTATCTGATTATAATTGTTGTTTGGTTTGGGGTACTGGGCGCTTTATCTCAAAGCCACATCCCCAGCCCTTTATATTTTTTTTATTTTTGGAACAAATTCTAAGTTGCTGAGGCTGGCCTCCTGCCTCCCCAACTGAATTACAGGTGTGCACTACAGCACCCGGCTGATGATAATGTTTTTAAATATTTGGGTGAGGCTGATATTTGAGTTGACCTATGAATTGGTTCACATGACATTCCAAGTTTTTGTTTTTCTGTGTTGATCAGTTTTTCTGTGCTTACCAGTGATCCTTATATTATAACCATTTTACTCTTGTGATGTTATGCAACTTCTGGTAATTTTAGAAACTAAAAAGGATTTTTATGGGCTGTGATTTCAGTTTTATTGTTATCAAGAATTTCTTGGGCTGGGGATATAACTCAGTTGGTTTAGTGCTTGCCTTTAATGCCCTAGGCCCTGGGTTCACAAAAAAAAAAAAAAAAAAAAAAAAAAGAATTTCTTGCCAGTTGTAGTGGAGCCCTCGTAATTCCAGCTACTCTGTTGGCTGAAGCAGGACGATCCCAAGTTCAAAGCCAGCCTCAGCAACTTAATGAAACTCTAAGCAACTTAGTTAGACCTTGTCTCAAAATAAAAATGAAAAAAGCTAGGGATGTAGTTCAGTGGTTAAGCACCCATGAGTTCAACCCTGAGTACAAATAATAATAAATAATTTCTTAACAGAGTTTAGTTTATCATCACATTGTACCCCATAAATATACATAGTACGATTACTATGTGTCAATTTTTTAAAATTTTTGTATGCATCAAAATATTTTGGAGGGTATTTTGACTGCAAATATCTAGGTTGGTCCTCCCAAGATCCTTAATTAAACCCTATACTTATCTTTTAATGATGAAATATTTTACATGTACAAGAATATATTTAGCTGAGCATGGTGACAAACTCCTATAAATTCCAACTACTTGGGAGGCTGAGGCAAGAGGATCACAAGTTCAAGACCAGTCTGGGCAACTTGGTTGGGGATATAGCTGAGTGGTATGGCATTTGCCTAGCATGCTTGAGGCCCTGGATTACACAATACCTAGCACCACAAAACAAACAGAAAGAATGCACTTAATATTTAATGTATTAGTACAAAATATTTAATGTATATGTACAACATAAAGAATAAAAACATGAGGTATCCACCTCACAGTTTAAAGAATAAAACTTCATCAATACTTTCTGCTCACACCAGATACAGTGGTGCACAACTGTAATCCCAGCAGCTCTGGAGTATGAGGCAGGAGGATTGCCAAGTTCAAAGCCAGTCTCAGCAAAAGAGAGGTGCTAAGCAACTCAGGGAGACTCTGTCTCTAAATAAAATACAAAATAGGGCTGGGGATATGGCTCAGTGGTTGAGTGCCTCTAAGTTCAAACCCCAGTACCCCCCAATACCAAAAAATATTTTCTACTCATTTTTAAAGATTAATTTCAGTACCTTTGCATTTACTATGTAATATCCTTTTTCAGTTTTTTTCCTCATTTTCGTGTAATAAGCCTGTATCGCTTCTGTAATAAGAAAAAGATATTAACTTTATTTTCAAGGAAATAAAAACTCATTTCCTCTAGGAAACCTTCCCAGGCCCCCCACCATGGTGGAATTAATCTCTTCATTTTTCTTTGCTCTGGAGGCTGTTACCCTCATAACACTGTGGTTATTTGCTTTCTAATCTGCTACACCAATAAACTGCTCATTGTCTCAGGGCAAGGGTCATGCCTGATTCATCTCAACATTCCCTGTGCCTAGCACAGTTCTAATGCAAAAGCCATCCATAAAAACTGACTGGAGGAAGGAAGGAAAGCACCTGTTGCTTTGGTGATACTTTTTCAGATGAGAAAAACCTCTATTACAAAAGAACAATTTCTCCTCTCTTTGCTGGAGAGACAACTCTGCTAGATAAACTGAGATAAGAGACCAGATGCACAGCTCAAGCAAGAGAATTCATTTCCCCCTGGATATTAAAGATATTATCTGGCAGGCATGAGGCTGGCAGGGCCGTCAGCGGTGCAGCGGGTTTTTCTGGATGAGTGTTTCAGGACGGAGCTCTCTATCTTATGCTACATCTACAGACCAGTTTTGCAAATGCAATAAAGCCTGAGAAATGCACTACCCTCCTGTCTTCTTCCCACATACTCACAGTCCAGCCCAAGAGAAGTGAGCTGATGTGACCCCAAACTCCTGTCCTGCCTTCTGGCCAGAACATCTGCCTCATCTACCTGACTGCCAAAAGAGGAAACAATCCAATAATTAAATTCTTTCGGATAGTGGCCTTATCCCTCATTTCTCCTCTACAGTTATGGACCTTTTTTAAAAACTGTTTTTATTTTGGCCTGGCACAGTGGCATATGCCTATAAATCCAGTTATTGGGGAGGCAAAGGCAGGTGGATCAAAAAGTTCCAGGACAACCTGGGCAATGTAGTGAGACCCTGTCTCAAAATAAAAAAAAAAAAAAATAAGACTGGGATATAGCCCAGTGGTAGAGCACCACTGAATTCAAATCCCTAGTAACCCCCACCCCACAAGGAAAGTCCTTGTACCCACCTCCTGGTGTGACCCTGTGTGTCCTCCCCATTTCATCCCTTTCCCTTTTCTCTCAGAGGTACTGACTTCCTGAATATTGTATTTATGACCTCCTACTTTTTTTTTTTTTTTTTTTTGATAGTGGGGATTGAACCCAGGGGACCTTAACCACTGAACCACATCCCCAGCCCTTTTTATTTTTTATTTTGAGACAGGATGTAACAAAGTTGCTTACAGTCTTGCTAAGTTGCTGAGAATGGCCTCAAGCTTGCTATCCTGCCTCAGCCTCCTGAGCCAGGCATGTGCCACCTCACCTAGGAATCCCTTTTTGTTTGAAACTTGACTACATATATTTTATGAAAATGAAAGGAACATCATGATGGAAACAACATTGAAAGAACTTTTCAAAATGAAGTCAGGAGGCCATTAAAGAATAGGACTTAAGCCTCAAGCTGCTACCTGGAAAGTGAACCTTGGTCACCCCCACTCTTTGTAGGCCTCTGGAACAACCAGATAATTACAGTGTTACCAGAGTCATGATGGACTTTGCTTTATGAAAATTTCCATGTGGCTTATACTGTCTTTCTTGCTATTATCATGTAGTCCATGTCAAGTAGCATTTACGTTCTTTTCCAACTTCAATGGGAGTTTCTCTTTAAACACTTTTAATTACTACTATGGTTTGGAGGCATGACCCCCAAAAGTCCAGGTGATAAAGGCATAGTTGACAAGTTAGCACTATTGGGAGTACCAACTCCCAGTGGGACCTTTAGGAGATGGGTCCCAGTGGGAGGTCCTTAGGTCACTGGGGGTGGGCCCGTGAAGTGGGTTGTGGAACTCCAATCTTTTCCTCTTTGCTTCCTGCCTCCTGATGTAAGCCATCTGCTCCACCATGCACTTCTACCATGATGGGCTGCCTTCACCAGAGACGCAATGCAAAGGGCCCACCCAATCTTGGACTAGAACTTCCAAAATCATGAGCCAAAACAAAGCTTCTCTCTTAATAAGTTAATTGTCTTTGGTATTTCATTATAGTAAAACAAAGCTGACTAAAACAATTACCTTGTAATGACTTAAAAGATTTTTGCCATCATAAGCTCTACTTTCCCTGCCTCCTTTGAATGCTGAGTCAGGGATATGTGAACTTGTATCTCCCAAATTGCAATTTCTAGGACCCCAAATAAAGTTCTTGTATGTTTAGCTTCTGTACTTAAATTGATTGAGTTTTTATTCTGAAACAATATATTTACTTTTATATGTTTGAGAGCCAGGTATGGTGTCACAGGCCTGTAACTTAAGCTAGTTGGGAAGCTGAGGCAGGAGAAGCATAAATTCAAGGCCAACCTGGACAATGTAGTGGGACCCTGTCTCAAAATCAAAAATAAAAAGGGATATGAATATAAAGCACCCCTGAGTTTAATCCCAGTACCACACACACACACACACACACACACACACACACACACACACACACAAATGTATTTGAGCTTTATTTAAATAGAATTATTCCCTTGCTTTTCTCTCCCCCTGACTCTCTTTCTCCTCTTCGCTTTCCACTCTCTCTAGCACGCACCCTTTCTCTTTCCTCTCTTTTCCCCTCATTTTCTCTCTTACCCTGCAGGGAGACACTCTGTTTGCTTAATAAACTCCCTTATGTGATTTCCCGTGTCCGGCATGGTTTTCATGGGATCCCTTACATTGGTGCCGTGACTCGTGATGGGTCCTTCCATTGCCTCTTAAGCAAGTGGAAACCCATCTGATGCCCCAGTGACCCCCGGACACGGCCCCAACTTCCATTCACCTGGACGCTCAGCTTTTTGCACACAACACTGGACTTTAGATTGGTGAATTCCCTTAGACAGGTCCCCACTCTAGACCACTTAAACACACCTCTGCTAACCTGAGAAGCGACCATCAAATGTCCGGGGCTCTCAAGGCGGCTGAGGGGTGGGGAGTACCCCCAGCCACAACTTTTATAGTTATGGCTGGCCCCTATAGTCGGTCTTACCTGCTGGGAGGATTCCTGATTTTATGGTGGAGATTCTCTCTCAGGGTTGAGGCTCATCTCACGCTCGCACTCGTACTCAAGAACCCTGATATCAGGTCCTCAACTCTTCTCAGCTTTTGCCTGGCCCCACATTGATGTTTGTGTTTCGACACCATCTATGTGCCACCTTCTCGTCTCCAGTCGACTACTCTGGCCTCGGGACGCCCTGGCCACAGACTCGGCTGTATCAGTCTCCACCATGGGATCTGGGTCCTCCATTCCGGCAGATTCAACCCTTCGCCTGACCCCCGGCTTAAAGCCATCAAAATTCCTTTGTGTAATGGCACACAGCTTCTGTGAGCGAGTGGGCAGATAGAAAGGGATTCCTTATCACAAGTCTCTTCCTTCTTGCTTCTTGGCTCTTCCTGCAAACTCAAACGCCACCTCCTTCTCCCCCTCTTAATCCCTCCTCCTCCTCCAACTTTGACTCAGCTGTTTCTGCTTCCATTCCCCAGCCCAGCCCACCTAGTCCTCCTGCCAGGAGGTCCTGCATAGGCCACTGTGGAGGGAGTAACCAGCCCAACCATCAGTGGCATGTCCCAGTAAGGAGTATGATATAGCAGCCCCATTCCCCAGAAGTAGTGGGAGATAATGTTTCACAATTTTCTGCATCCAAACCTAATTGATTACTAACCAGGGAAAAGGGTTAAAATGCCCTAGGCATCAAGTTTCTGGTAGAACCTGTTAGCCCCTTTCAGATCCAGATCTCAGTCAAGGCTTATATTGAAATGTAAATGGAGGAAGGTGCAGTGGGAGACCAGTCTCAAACCCAAGGGGAAAAAAAGTGTCCATTTTAAATTTTCCTGGGCTGCAACACAACACTTTATCTCTCCCTTTTCCTTTTCTCTCTGCCCTTCTCTTCCCCATTTTCTCATGCTATAATTAATGGCCATTATCACTTTTCTTCTAGGACTCTTGTTTTTCTTAAATGCTATATTTTTGAGCTCACAATTTTGATCCTACATACCTATCTAGGTAACCTAGAGATACCTAGCTTAATGATTTTTTATCAGTTCTTTTTATCCAACTCTAGAATTATTTTTGAACATCTGTTACATTGCAATGGAGATAAATATTACAAGGCTTTACTTTTGTGTTAAATATAAGCGCACATAAAAATTTAAAAAATGGATCCAAATACTTTTAATTCACATGATTTAAAAAGGTTCAATTTAAATTGGGTAAACTAAAAGAAGTAAAATGTCTTTAAAATTAACTCACAAGTCTCTAGGTGGTCGAACTAATAAAATGTTGATGTTTATAAAACGTCTAACATCAATTTTTCTAGGACTTTTCTTCCACAGGAAAGAGACGGCAAATACTGTTGGTACACTTGTTTGATATCTTGGTTTTTTTTTATAATAAGATGAGTGAATTAGAGTTGACATGTATGGGATTACTCAAATGTGTTTGTTAGAGACATCTGATTAATTTATAAAATTATTCCATGGAGTAACATACTTAAAAACATTATTCTTTGTATATTAAATGTGTTCGTATTTTCCAGGTGTAAAAGCCTTTAAAGCAGAAAATTTATCAAGCTGCTATTCTCCAAATTAAACTTGACTGTAATGGTAATTTTAAACTCATCATTTAATGTTCTATTATAGGACCTGTCATCAATAGGGTATATGTAAAATTTGTTACACTGAAATAAAAGAAATTTAAATGTATTTCTAAAAATTAGTGAGAGCATGATTTGCTTAAAGGTTAATATCATGAAACATGAAAGCATTTTGCCACTTTGCCACACAAAAGGAAAGTTAAAAGCTCTCCCAGCCTTTCTTTGATTCATGTTTTAGATATAATGTTAAATTGTGTTAACTAATGTTCATATAGACTCAGGAGTCAATATATGTAGAGTTGTGTTCAAAGTTTGATGTTTGTTGTAAAGATTACTGTGATCTCAAACAGGGGATATAATGAATAACTCAGCCAAAATTCAAGATAGCTATTGCACAAACTGTTTTACTGTTGGTGATTCCATTTTGTATTTTCCTTGTAAACTAACTGTTGCCTGATATTTTGCAGACGTACACCATAGATTTAACTTGAAAAGCCATCACCTATAGGACAGATAATGTGGACCCCAATTAGATAAAAAGGGATAAATAACTGCAGAGTTATAGACATTGAAGTTAAAGCCCAGTACTCTTACTTTATGACTGGTGAGACTGGCTTGCTTGATGGTTAAGATCAAACTTAGAGATTGAGATTAAATACAGAGGTCAAGAAAAGTCCATATTTGGGTCTTTCCCTCAAAGTGAGCCTGAACCCAGGGAACAAGAGAACTTCTCTAAGGAGCTTTGCAACTCTGGGTGGGTCATGCAACCTCCTGATCAAGGAGATTGATAAGGCCACTAGAGAATGAAAAGTCAATCAGTGCATCTGCTGCAGAGGAGGGTCAAGGAAAAAGGGAGACATCCCTTGTGCTTTCAAGGGAAGCCACCTCATCGAGGAGACCCTGCCTAATGGACAGCACTAAAGCTAAGGCTCTCAAGTTCTCTATGAGTGACCCCTGTGGGAACTCAGCTGACTCTTTAACAGACAGGAACATGTCACTTTGACCAGCTTGATCTCACACCTAGCAAAACAGTTAAAACCAAAATATAGCTATTCTTGGGCATTTAAAAGAAATAATAGTTAAATGTAACTTAAGATGTACACTTGTGTTAGCCCACTAGAATAAAGACTGGAAGCTACAAAAGAGAGATTCTTAGGCAAATGTGCCTGATGACTATCAAGAGAAACTGCCAGAGTCAGAAGTTTTAGTTAGTTTAAGGCCTACAGACACAGGTAGGCTTAATCTATGTTTGCTAGTATCTCTACTAAATGTTGTGTTTACATTCCTGATAACCTACACAATGTTAAAGTTCCCAAATGAAGGCCTTGTCCTCTCCAGCCTTTGCTAGGCTTTCTCAGTTCTTCCATCCCCTGGTGAGGGATTATTGACTTCTGTCACCTTCATGATAGTCTTTGACATGTTTCAGATTCAGCAACATTTATATTGTATTAATCTCATTTCAGTACTCATGTCTTTTTGTTCTTCTCTCATAGAAGCGCCCACCCTCAGATGCCTTTACAACCTGCTCTTCCCCAACCAGACTTCACCCATGGACCCCTCGATCAACCCAATTTCTAAAAAGGGAACTCCAAACTGCTTGCCCCACACTGCCCCCTTCCAGCTTGAAGAAGCCAGAGCGGTTATCGATCCCCTTTCCCTACAGCAGTAAAGGAGTTCCTAAAATTAGAGGGGTGAATGAAGCCAGAATTGGGGACAGGCAGTTAGCGTAGAATTAGGGGATCAGTCAAATGGAGGAAATGAAGTCCATGAAAACCATCTGCCTCTGGAAGTCTGGAAGATGAACACTGCCCCTGGGAGAATGGACTTTTTACACCTCACCTGCAAAACCAGCCCTAGTCACTTAGGCAGGAAGGAGAGATAAGGCTGGAAAGAACTGGAGAGCAAAAGATTTTCTTATAAAAACAGAAACGGGGGGAATGTAATATACAAAGCTGCTCTCCCCACCCTTTCCAATGCAGCCATTTCCCCACCTCCCAACTATTGTCAGTCTGTGAACATCCTAGCTAGCTATTGGTTCATCAGTCAGCTTGCAAGTATCCTTCTCTGTCATTGGTCCCGTTAGCCCAGTGGGATTCTTAAAGATAGCTTCACAGCCATCTTTTCTCTCGCCTTTCTCCTCCTCGCTCTTCCACTCTCTAGCATGCGCCCTTTCTCTTCCTCTCATTTTCTCTCTTACCCTGCAGGGAGACACTCTATTTGCTTAATAAACTCCCTTATGTGAAAAATAAATTAATAAATAGAATTATTCTATATTTTTCCAAGGCTTGCTTTTTCACTCAGCATTTTCATTGCCATAAAGTTTCCATTCTATGAATCTGCCAAAAGCTTTTACTGTAGTTTGCTTGTGATAGATAGTAGGGGCTGTTTCCAGATTTTTGCTAATTACAGTGTTGCTATGGTCATGCTTGTAAGTGTACTGGCAGCATGAGAGTCTTTCTGAGGTTTATATGACAGGTTTGGCTGCATCATAGGAGACGCACATTTGATTGTATCAGTCGCATCAATTTGCAATCTCGAAGGTAAGTAGTTTAGTTGTTAGACATCACCAACATTTGACATTTACAATTTATTTATTTAGGTAGTGGGGATGGAATCCAGGGCCTCCTGCATGGAAGGCCAACACTCCTCCACTGAGCCACACCCCAAGTTCTTTTTATTGTTTTTTTGAGACAGAGTCTCACTAAATGCCCAGGGTGGCCTTGAACTTTCCATCCTACTGACTCAGTTTCCTGAGTAGCTGGGTTTACAGGAGTGCTTAGTCAGATTTTAAAAATCCTTTAAGGATGAATGTAACTATACCCTCTAAATTGTTAGTCCAGGAGTTAAAGGGCAGGGGTAGAAACTTCAGATTTGGGGGAGGGTAGGGAAGGGGTACTGGGGATTGAACCCGGGGTACTCTACAACTGAGCTACATCCCAGTGCTTTTGAAATTTTTTAAATTTGTGACAGGGTCTTACTAAGTTGCTTAGGGTCTTGCTAAATTGCTGAGGCTGACCTTAAACTTGGGATCCTCTTGCCTCAGCCTCTGGTGTGGCTGGGATTACAGACTGCACCACCACACCATGCCCAGCAATTTTATTTTATTTTCCTTAGAGGAAATTTAATTCAGGGCCTCATTCATGTGAGGCAAGCATTCTAACACGGAGCTACATCTCCAGCCCTAAGTAGGTTTTTTCCTTTTTTGCCGTGCTGGGAATTAAACCCAGAGCCTCACACTTGCTAACAGAATAATAAATTAGTTTAAGCAAAGATCCTTTAGAATTAAAACTTCCTGCTTCCCTTATAGCTCTCTTCACTTCTATCAAAATGCTGGAGACAGAGAGCGTGTCCTATAAATGTCCCCTGAAGGAAGTGCAGATGTTTCCAAGGCCCAGGAGGGAAAGTTACAGGGTGTTGTTGGGTTTTTTTGTTTGTTTGTTTGTTTTGTTTTTTGTTTTGTTTTGTTTTGTTTTGTTTTTTGCTTTACTTTTTAGAGAGGCAGTCACGACAAGGCAGATAGAGTGTCAGATTTTGATGCATCCAGAAGGCGGCTTGGACGCCTAGCTATGAAGTCGCTGTCCTCCAGTAGCTGGTGCGGGGTGATGTTTCATTTGCCCCAGGTGTTGCCTTGTATCTGCGCACGCGCCCCGTCTCTGCGGGAGTGCGGTGAAGCTCCCCCAAAGACAGCCAGATTCCATCCATTTGGTCACTCCAGACTGGCACCAAGCCAAGCGCACAGTTCCTGTACAGAATTATTTGTAGGGCTACAGAAATGCATGCATCCGCCTCTGTACTAGGAATTATAGTCTGAGAGGCAGAACTGCGCAGTGTGTCCCGAGTGGTAGTTCAGCTTTAACGTTAAGGGGTGGTCACAAGCCTTCTGTCCCTGCATCCCGCTCCCTCTACGGAATCTCTGAAGAAGTGTCTTGGCGAGGGTTAGGGGGTCCACTAAAGCAGTCGAGGAGTCCGTGACCGCGAGGGCTCGAGCCTGATCTGAAGCGCCATTTGCTCTCTCTGCTTCGCAGGGACAGGCAGGGACCTGCACGACTTTGGAACCTGTACCTGGAGGTGCCATAGGAAGAGGGCGCAGGGTCAACGCGCGCTCTCGACGCCACGGCCGCCATAGCCAGTTCGAGTCCGCCAAGATACCACCGCCTCCCAGCCGCGGGAGCGCCCCACATCTAGCTCTCGGTTCCTCGCGGGCGGACTGCTCAGCGGAGGAAGCTGGTAGGATCCAGGGTCCAAGTCCCCGATTGCAGGGGCGGGTCGGAGCGCCGGGCGCGTCACTGCTGCCTGTCCCTGATTGGTCTGCAGCGGTGGCCGGCTGGCAGATTGGCGCCGCCAGTGGCCAGAGCCGGAGTAACGGGATTCCGGGCAGCGGGTCGCAGTCCCGACGCAAGAGGGACTGGCGTCGGCGCCGAGTCCAGATCCGCTGGTGGGATCTGGTCGTGAGGCGTGCACCATGCCTTACGTGCTCATCAGCACCCAGATCCGCATGGTGAGTACCTGCCGCCCGGCGGCTCTCGGCCAGGCACTGACTAAAGAGAGGACGGCTGCCCCTTGGCGCCTCCTTCAGAGTAGCCCGGCGGAGGGCTGAACTTGGGAAACCCGCCCGACACGCTCCCGCGACAGCCGGGAGAGGGAACTGGGGAAGCGGGATCGGCCGGTACCCCGGACACACGAAGTTCTGTCAGCTCGGAGTGCCACGGCGGCGGAGGGCCCGGGTGCCTGGGTCGCGACAGGGCGGACTGTCCTCCCTGTCTGCGGAGGTGCCCAGAGAGCCCTGGCCTCACACGTGCTGCATCCAGCACCCCACACTGGGACACTTTGTAGAAAGGAAGTGGAATAAGCTGGGGAAGGAGGTTTGGGTAAGAAAAGGACGTGCTAAGGCGCTAAAAGCCATATACTAAGCCTTTGGCCCATAACACCCTTACGCCCTTTTAGGAAGGGATAGCCCTGAAAGGAAGGAAGAAAGAACGCCCTGTTTGTGAAGAAGGAAGGAGAGGTGCGCTTAGGATAGCGCTGGGGAGAGGGCCGTCCAGGAACCAGATCGTATGACCCTTTCTCTTGGTGCAGTTTGCTAATCTTGGAAAAGAAGGTTCCGGTTGTCCTGGAAGCCCCAGTCCCCTTTTAACTTCGGAATAGTACGACTGGGCCCGCAGCTGGGCGACAGGGTGTCCCTTTCCCCTGTTCCTCTCCCCAATCAATGCTCGGGTGATCAAGCAGAGGGTTTCCAGCTCCCTTGAGATGAAGGAAAGGAAAGAGCGGGTGGGTTCACAGGGTGACAGAAGTCTTGGCAGTACACCAGGGCAGCAGCAGTTCACGGGTCACTTATGCATTTGTTCAGATGTGGGTCCCTGGGTCCCCTTCCCAGATCTCCTGAAACTCTTTTTCTTTGTGCGTTTGGGGAAATGTTTCCAGATGAGGATTCCTTTTTTTTTTTTTTTTTTTTTTCCAGTACTGGGGATTGAACCCAGGGCCTTGTGCATAGTAGGCAAGTGCTCTACCAACTGAGCATATCCCCAGTCCTGATTCTTCTTTTAAAATAAATACACACACATAAATAGATATAAATACAAATAGTCTTTTTTAGCCAGGCATGGTGGCCCACAGTGTAATTCCAGTGACTCAGGGGACTGAGACTGGAGGATCACAAGTTCAAGACCAGCCTTAGCAACGTATAGCAAGACCCTGTCTCAAAAAATAAAATGTATCAGAAATGTGGGCTGGGGCTGTAGCTCAATGGCAGAATGCTTGTCTAGTACACATGAGGCACTGGGTTCAATGCGTAGCACCACATAAAATAAACGTAAAATAAAGGCATTCTGTCCATCTACAACTGAACAAAAAAAATTTTTTTAATGTTATCAGAGGGCTGAGATTGTAGCTCAGTGGTAGACCACTTGCCTAGTATGTGTGAGGCACTGCATATAAATAAATAAAAATAAAGGTCCATTGACAACTAAAAAAAATTTTTTTTTTAATGTACGGGAATGTGACCCAGTATAGAGGACCCCTGGGATCAATCCCCAGTACAAAAAAAAAAAAAAAAAAAAAAAATGGCGGGGGGAAGGAATGGAGTCATAATTCAATGGTAGAGCTCTTGCCTACCAGGAGAGACCCTGGGCTCAATCTGCCAAAAAAAGATATAGACACACATGTATCTTTGATACTTAATACACATACCAAAGAATCAACTGGCTTAAAATGTACAATTCAATGCCTCTTTTAGCATATTCAGAGTTTCACAAACATCACTATGATCAATTTTGGAACATTCTAACACCCCCCTCCACAAAGAAACCCTGTGTCCACTAGCAGTCACTCCTCCTTTCCCCCAACTCCCTTAGCACTAAGGAATCACTAACCTCATTTCTGTCACTCCATGTGGTCTCGGGGTCTGGCTTCTTTCACTTACATGTTTTCAAGTTTTAGCAATATTGTAGCATGCATCAGTGTTCTTACTTTTTATTGCAAAAAAGATTCCACTGTTAGGCTGTACTACATGTTGTTTACTTAAAGGTCAACTGACATTTAGGTTGTTTCCACCTTTTGGATATTAACACTATGAATATTTGTTCACAATTGTTCAAAAACATTTGTTTTTGTTGTTTTTTTAAACTTTAAAAAAATTTTCTATTTAGTTGTTGATGAACCTTTATTTATTTATTTGTATGCAGTGATAAGAACCAAACCCAGTGCCTTACACATGCTAGGTAAGCGCTCTATCACTGAGCCACAATCCCAACCCATTGTTTCTTTTAACTCAGGAAGTTTACCTACCTGTGTACAAATTTTTGTGTGGACATGTTTTCATTTCTCTCATTCTCCAGGTGACTCTAATACACACAAATGTGGAAGATGGTATTTGGCATGAGGGTGCTAATAGTCACACTATGCCCAGGTCCACTTAGAAGGGCCAGGGAGACTTCACATTGTTGGCCTGAATGTTGAAGGGCTCCACCCTTCCCAGCTTGTACTCACTCTCCAGGGATCCTCACTACCACCTCACCTTTATCTGAAGCTTGCTCAGTGGCAGCAGGCAGGGGAGGAAGGAGAGCTATACCTTCCACCTCTACTAGCAGCCAAAGCAGCCAACCGAACAGCCACTGTGGCTTACTTTGCAGGAGGTGGGCCCCACCATGGTGGGTGATGAACACTCGGATCCAGAGCTGATGCAGCATCTGGGGGCCTCAAAGAGAAGTGTCCTGGGAAACAACTTGTAAGTAGTGACATCCCTTAGCATCTTCTTCCTGGAACCCACTAGTTCTGCCATTGTTCCCTTTTTACAGCCACTAAGCCCAAAGGCAATGCCCAGCTTGGGCCCTCTTAACCTATATCCAGGGATTTGTCCTCTGCAGGGCTGGTCCTGCCCACAGCTCTCCCCCAGCCCCTTTACAGTGCCCATGAGGCTCACTCAGAAAGCCTTCTCCCCAGCTTTTCTTCATAAGGCAGTTCATCCTGAGTGGAAGCCCAAGGCAGTCTGTTCTGTGGGTCTAGGACTCCATGAGTGGACTGTTCCTTGCCCTGACCTCTCAGCTCTAAGCTGGACCCCATCAAGCAAAGACAGGAGAGAAGGGTTTCTGTCTTGAAGACCTGGTGAGTAACAAAGGTCAGCCCTAGAAATGCCTGGGTCCTCTTTCCAGCTCAGTTGCTGCTGGGGCACTTCCCTCGGCATCCTTCACACCATCTCCACGTCTACACTGGGACCACCGTTTCCTTTTCTGCTCCTTACCCTTCCTACTCAAGGAGTAGGGGAGGCCCTGGTCACACAGATTGAGGAATCCTAAAGAGTTGCCAGAGTGAGTCCCAGTTCAAAGAAGGAAAGAGAACTGATCCTAGCCCCTTCAGTCAGGGTTGGAGTGCGAAAACCACCCCCATCCCTTCGCCATGAGGCATTTGGCTCAAGATGCCCAGCTTGGGGCTTCAGCCTCTTATCTGCTTCATGGCCTTTCAGCACCAATTAAACCTAAAGAAGGGAAACCAAGCATTCTCCATGCAAGATAGTGGCATGCAGAGCCAGGACTGCAGGACCACCAGAATAACCCAGAGGCTGGGCAAGGAGTGAGGCCTAAAAGTGGGGCGCTCAGGGTATGTGTGGCTGGTGCCAGACTAACTGGGTCTCCTGTCTGTGACAATGGGAAAACTAGTCAGCCCCTCTCAGTTTTCTCATGTGTAATGAGAACAATAATAGTACCTTCATTATGTTGTTGGGAGGAGTAAATTTTACATGTAAAGTGCTTCGCAGGGGAGGGGATGGGAAAGTGCCCTTAGCCTGGTACCCAGAAAGTCCCAGTAAATGCCACTTTGAAGGGAGCTCCTGGCCAGGCCTGGACCTCAGTAGATACTAGCTTTGTATAGGAGTTTTGTCTGCGTTCCCTCATGCTGCCACTCTGGTCTCTTTGCAGTTACGAGTACTACGTCAATGACCCTCCTCGCATAGTCCTGGACAAGCTGGAACGCAGGGGCTTCCGTGTGTTGAGCATGACAGGGGTGGGCCAGACACTGGTGTGGTGCCTGCACAAGGAGTGACCTTTTCTTGCAGAAGGGGCACTCCTTTGGAGGGTCTGCTGTGGGCCCTGCCTCTCTTCCCAAATTGTTACCTTCTTCAGCCCAGCACCAATGGGCACTGAACAGTCTCTGAAATTCTGCTCTAGTCAGTGGGGGACAAGCCCCTTGCCCTGGTGCTCCCAGTTGTCCTTTGGTTGCAGGCCTAACCCTGACCCTTGCAGTAGGCTGGGTTCTGGGGGAAGGTGCCCAGTGCAGCTGGTCAGCCCAGTAGAGGACGCCCTGGGACCTGACAGGCGGTCCTGTGCAGCTAGTTCAAGCCAATAAATGGCTCTGATGAGTGGAAGCTTCTATACTTTGTTTATGCAGTTACTGTCACTACTGAGCCTGGGTGCAGCCATCTGAGGTAGAGCCCAGTACCCTATACCTAGGCATGGAGTAGAGGTAAACTTAAAAAAAAAAGAAAGAAAAAAGAAAAACAAGTTTATTGATGCTGTGTAGGAAAGAGCTGTGTGGTGGGAAGGATGGGGCTGGGGGCTATGTGGGCTGCCCCTCCTCTTCCTGCTGCATCTGGGCGATCAGCTGTTGGCGCTCAGCTGCCTGGCGCAGGCGCATCATGACGAGGCTCTCATAGTCCCTCTCTGACAGTACTGAACCCTGGGGAACAGAAAGGAAAGGAAGGGTCAGGGCCAGCAGGGCACTGCTCCACAGACTGCAGACTCAGGGGGCCTAGACAGAGCTGTACTCTTAACGGTCAAGAAGGGAAGGACCTAGGAACATCCTTTTGGAATCTCTACTCATCCATGTTCCTTCAGAGCCCCACTTTGGCTTTGTGCTCAGTCACTGGCCTCTCAGCCAGCTCCCCTTTGGCCCATCTTGACCAGTTATCTCCGGCCAGCCTCTTTTTAACTAGGTCCATCACATCTGTAGTCAGCTCTGTGTACTCTTTCGAGTGAATCACTTCCCCATTCTCTCACCAGGCCCTATCTCCATTTCCTCTTAACCTTTATCTGCCTCTCCTTCCCTCTATCCCATGGCTTCTGCCTCACATAGTTTCCAGTGAAGGAAGCTGCCCCAAGTACAGGGATCCACCTGGCTCAGCTGGGAACAGACCAGCTGCCAGGCTTCCCTGAGGTAGGCTCCTGCTAAGAACACAGAAGTGAGCCCTGCCCTCCACACAGCCTCAAACATCCCCACTATAGAATTAAGCATGAGACCATCTGCCTCCTAAAAATAAACAGAGGCCTGAAGGGCAGGGCCTGTGGCCTGCTTTTATGATTTTTACAGTGCTGTTCAGGGGATTAAGAAGGGCTATATTTTAATAATCAAAAGAATAATAAACAACTACCTCAACTGGTTGAGGCTGTGAGTGGAGAAGCAGTGCTATAGCAGAGCCCTGAGCTATCAGCACCAGGTCCTGATAAGGTCTGCAGTATGAATTAGAATTAGAATTAGATCGTTTCCTCCCCACATGCAGCTGAAGCTGAGAGACCATCCAGTGCTCCACTGGCTGATTAGAGAAGTGTGAAGCCCACCTAAAAAAGCCAGGCCAGGTGTTGCAAATGAGTTGGCCTGTCCATGCCAGGAAGCTGTAGAGCCCTGTTCTGGGGTTCTCACATGGAACAGGCCAGGAGGAAAGTATGGTGGTTAGTGACCTGAGGATAAGGAGGGAGTGGCTGGAGTTAAGCTGCCAAGCCCTGGTCAGCTGGTGTGGAGTAAGGTGGGGTCAGGAAACAGGGAGGCTACTCAGCCCTAGCACACCCCACCACCCTCCACTGCACTAAGCGAGTGACCCTCCCAGCCAAATCCCTGAGCCACTGCTGACAATTCCCAGCAGTCCCACATGACCCACCCCCCTCCACAGAAGAAGGGTCACAAATAAGGTACAGTAGCTAGAGGGGAAGGACAGAAGGGGAATGAGGGAGCAGCACACCCTGACCCTCAACTGCTCTCCTGCCAGGAGGGAGGAGTAGGAAACTAAGCAGCCAGACTGGATGTCAGGCCATGGGAAGGGCAACACTCCCCTCCCCAAGTTAATGTTGCTCTGCCAAGAAAACCTAGAGTCACCCTTGGCATGCCCTGGGCCCAGCCCTGGGAGGAGCAGAGCCCTTTATAGGCATGGGGCTGCTCCACATTAACACACCCTCTGCTTCCTTCCCCTCATTCCTGCAGGTTCTGCTAATGAGGGCCTGTCATCAGGCCCTAGGGCTGAGTCACCCACACCAAGGACAGGTCTCTCTTCCTTCCCCAGCAATTGTTCCACAGGCCTGCCTTTCAATTAACGCCCACCTCCCTAGGCTCCTCCCAGACACGCTGGGGGTTGAGGAGCCAGGTGCAGGTGCAGGGGCCACGGTGGCAGGGCTGTGATGAGAAAGGAAGCAGTGTGGTGACACATAAAGCAAGGCTGCCCCCAGACCAGTCCCCAGAAGAATCTTAAGCTTCCCATTGCCCTGGGGTGTTGGTCACAGCTGCCCCAATCCCTGCCTGCGGATGCTGTAATTACCTAAGAGCATGAAACCCGGCTTCCCACCTGACTGAGTCAGCTGAAAACAAAACACAACTGCACTGCCACACACTGGCACAAATAGCCAAGCCACTAATCAGAGTCCCGCAGCTGCTGGCGAGAGGGCAAACCCTACACTGGTCTAAAGAAGGGCGCAGGAGCCCTCAGGAGTAGATGAAAGGATGAGTTGGGGCCCATCTGCCTCTTGCGGAAGAAGCACACGGCTGCCTTTGCCCAGCTGAGAAGATTCATCTCTGCCACCACCGGGGCTGTCCTTACTCTGGTTCCGTAAGTGCTGTTTCTTCCTCTGGGTTTTGTTCCATTGTCCTATCAAGTAACCAGGCCACTCCTGTCCCTGTGGGAATTCTTGCTACCAGAAACTCTCAGCTCTCTGCTTTCCTGGACAAAAAGTGCCCTCTTCCTGGTCTCATCTCACCATCCAAAATGCTGACCAAAAGACTCTGCTGAGCAGAAAGCTGGGGCCTGTTTCTAGCCCATTAGGGCTGACTCCCTGATTCTTGGCACTCACTGCTCCAGCAGGGACTAAATGGTCACTAGCTGCTCTTAAACACCTGTTTGCTGGGCTTCTGAAGTGTCAGCCTGTCTGCTGGTCCCCCAGGGCCCATGGAGACCTGGCGAAAAGGGTCTTTCCGTAATGCCTCCTTCTTCAAGCGGCTGACTCTGGGACGGCCACGGCGACTCTGGCGACAGGGCAGTGTGCTTAGCCAGGCCAGCACTGCTGGTGGTGACCACGAGGAGTACAGCAACAGAGAGGTCATCCGAGAACTGCGAGGGAGGCCAGACGGACGGCGTCTTCCCCTGTGGGGGGATGAGCAGCCCCGGGCCACTCTGCTGGCACCACCCAAGCCCCCACGTCTCTACAGAGAGAGCTCCAGCTGTCCCAACATCCTGGAGCCCGCAGACACCTACACCGCTGCCTACTCAGCCACCCTGCCCTCAGCACTCTCCCTGGCTGGCACCTTCCACCAATCCTCAGAGGAGGACCTTTCAGACACTGCCACCTTCCAGAAGACACCTGCTCCAGACCTCAGTGATCCCTTCTTCTCCTTCAAAGTGGACTTGGGGATTTCACTTCTTGAAGAAGTTCTACAGATGCTGAGGGAGCAGTTTCCTAGTGAGCCTAGCTTTTGAATGGGGTGAGGGTGGGCACAGCTGGGATGACTGGAGGAAGCACAGTACAGTTGTAAATTAAAGAAAAGGAAGGAATAGGAATCTGGGTCTCTGCCTATCCTCTGGGTCCTAAACAGTCCTTCAAGTCCCTAACAATGGAGGAACAAAGACCAGCTGGGATTGTTGGAGGGTCACTTTCTGGCTGGAGCCCTAAAGGAAGCTGGTGAGGCTAAGAAAGGGAAGCCACACCCTGCAACCACAGGAACCAGGTAGAGGCCTGACAAGTGACAGGGTGGCACAGAAGTGAGTTGGGGTGTGGGAGGACACAGACTGAGCAGAACAGACAGTGTCCTGAACCAGCTTCCTCTGAAGCCACTGTCAACAGAGAGGTCACAGGACATGTTTAGGGAAAAATGGTCCAATCCAGGCTAAAGAGGAAATTGGGGAAGCCTGAGAGGAAAAGGGAGACAGGCTTGCCTTTGTCCAATCTGGTGGTTACTCACTACATGTACCTGTTTAAATTTAAATCAATTGAAATAAAATAAAATTGCAAATTCAGTTTGCATTAGCCACATTTCAAATGTTCAACAACCACCCTGATTAGTGGCTACCATACTGGATAGCACAACATGAACACTGATATCACTGGATCAAGGTTCACTGAACAGTGCTTGCTGATGCTGGCCTGGAGGCCTCAGTGGCATGAGTAGGGGAAGGAAGAGGCATCCAGGGGCTGTGATGGCAAGAATGGGCTGCAGAGCAGGAAAGGTAGGTAGAGATACTGAGCAAAACACAAGAAAAAGGCCAAACAAATCATTAGCAGATAAAAGAACGTGAGAGATTCAGCCTGCCAAAACAGCTGCCCAGAGCAATCCCTGATGCCTGAAGAAGTAGCTCTAAGAGATGCCTGCCAAAGACACAGGTGCAGCTTGCAAAAAGGTGTTGTGGGGAACTCTCAGGACTATTAGTGATGGGAGCTTTTGGGAAATGCTGCAAAAACAATGGCGGATATCCTTCCTAGAAAAAGAAAACTGGATCAGGAGATGGATACTAAATCAAGGAGAGGCATAACTGGACTCCAGGATCCTTCACCAGGACTGGGAGCTCTGGGGGCCCAAACCTGACAATGGGGCTACCTATCAGGCCAAGGCCACCAGCTGTGCTACTGTCCTGCCCTGTGGCCTGGCCAGAATTTCTGAAACCTAAGTCCAGCAGCAGTCATCTGGACCATGTAGTTCTGATCTGTTGGCCTTTCCAAATGTGGCAGAGGGGGAGAGAAAAACTTGGACATACACTGCTTCTACAGCCCAAATCTGTGGTCTCTTTTTTACCTCCTCTTGTGCAGAGATGCCAAGCTGAAAAGCACTTCTGTGATAGAGATAAGAATAAAGTTCTTTCTAATCCAATCTATGAAGTGTTACCTGGGACTATGAAATGCTGAGACTTAAAAGCAGGGATGAGGTCTCTCTCTCTCTCTCTCTCTCTCTCTCTCTCTCTCTCTCTCTCTCTCTCTCTCTCTCTTTCTCTCTCTCTTTTTTCTACTAAGGATTGGACTCAGGGCACTCAACTTCTAAGCCAGATCCCCAGCCCCTTTTTTTTTTTTTTTTTTTTTTTTAAATTTAGAGACAAGGTCTCACTGAGTTGCTTAGTGCCTTGCTTTTGGCTTTGAACTCCCAATCCTCCTGCCTAAGCCTTCTCAGTGGCTGGATTACAGGCATGTGCCACCACACCCACTTTTTCTCTGTCTCCCTTAAAGGCATGAAATAAGGTTTGTGTCTGTCTTCTTTCTCCCTCTCTCTCTCTATTTCTATCTCTTCTACTAGAGATTGAACCCAGAGGTGCTATACCACTGAGTCCATCCCCAGCTCTTTTTATTTTTTATTTTGAGACAGGATCTTGCTAAGTTGCTTAGGGCCTCACTAAGTTGCTGAAACTGGGCTCAAACTTGAGATCCTCCTTCCTCAGCCTCCCAAGTCTCTGGGATTGCAGGACTGTACCACTGTGCCTGGCAATGAGGTCTTTTCAATCAGGGTCTTGAGTTGGGGTCAGACTACATGTTCTTCCTCTGTCCGGTGTCTGGAACACATAGCCATAAAATTTCTAGTCCCTCAGATAGGAAAAGGGAAAAACAGGTGACCTATTGAGGAGCCAGGGACATATCAAAAAAGCACCAAGATCAGTTCAGAAAAGGAAAAAGCCAAGCTGCTGGATCTTGCCCACAAAGCAATATGTCCCACAATGTAGGGGCAGTTGTGCCCAGAAACTATGCAACCCCAGCCACTGAAACTAGGTTAGAAAATAGCAGGGTCACAGAAGCAGGTAAACACAAGGCTTCATGGAGCTGTGAGGTCTAGGAGCCAGCACTGGGCTAGCATCTGGTGGAAGGTGCACATTTCACCACCAGTTGGGGGCACCCCAGGGTCAGCAAAGGGCCAGTGTTTTTTTATAGGAGATGCTGCCCCTTCACAGTTGGCCCCTGACTGGAGAATCGGAGACACTGGAAAACTGAGGAGCTAGAGAAGGACACAGCTGCCCTAGTCACTAGCCCCTTCTTTGCAGCACTGGGTCATCTAAGCTCCAAATACTTCAAACTACGATCAAGCAACCTGTGTGCCCTCTGGATGAGAATTACAGCCCCAGTAGGAGACAGAAGTGGAAGGAGAGCAAGGTCCAAAGATACTGCGTTGGGCTGGGGTGTAGCTCAGTGGTAGAGTGTGGTGTACATACATGAAGGGTCTGGATTTGATCCTCAGCACCAGGCCAAAAAAAGAAAGGAAAAGGGGTCAACAGGGAGTCACAGCCCTCCAATGAGATTGAACCTGCTAGTCTCATTTTACTTTTGCCAATCTGAACGTGGAAAGAAAGGTCCTGAGAAGAGCACAAACAAGAAGAGATCCCTGAACCTTGATCAGGCCCAGCTGGGTGAGGCCTGGCTCTTTACCTTTGACAGTCCTGGATGACTGCAACCCACCATGCCCTGGGGTTGTCCCTCCAACCAGGAAATCTTCAGAGGGTTATCCACCAGGCCCACTTCATTCTGGACAGCCAGCTCCTGCCAAACAGAGACCCAGTCCTCATCTCATCCATCAAATCAACTATTAAAATGGTACTCTCTATCCAACAGAAAGACCAGAACCAACATTCTAGTCCCTCAAACAGAGATGGCAACCTCAACTACCACAAATGATGGTGTGCTAAAACTCTGATGCTCCTCATGGGAGAGTGATGGGGATCAATTTTCTGCTTTGGGGGAGCAAGGAGGAGCATGAAGGGTGGGAAGGTGGGACTCACATCCTGGAGGGGTGAAGGAGGGTATATAGCCAACCAACATCAAATTAAAAGTCAGAGCACTCACCCTAGGACTCAGGGGGTCTTTGAGAGATTCTTGGCTCTGGAATGGCCCAGAGATTGCTTGGGAGTATGGATCACCAACTTAGAGGGTCCACAAAAGTGGTCCCCTGTCCTAGAATGATAGGGACCCCAGTTACCCCCAAGTCCCAGGCAGGACTCACCGCAGCCTTGACAGTTGCAAACTCCACCACAGCAGTGCCTGCCTTCTTACTTGAAAGCACCAGGTTGAGAACCTCACCATACTGTGGAGACAAGGATGTCCCAGTAAGCATGACTAGGCTGTTGGCCATGTCTAGCACATGCCAGAGACCAGCCTGGGCTGCCCTGGAGCCCACTAGGACATTTTCAGCCTGAGGATAATTTTTTATTGCTAGAGGTCCAGAGAAATGAGGTCAGAGATGAGGAAGAAAAAAAGTGTTTTCCAGAAATGCAGGATAGCAAAGGAGACAGCAATGGAACAGCTGCCTCAGCTAGTTGAAGGCAGTCATGAAGATAGGGCTTTCATGCCAGAAATGTACCCCTCTCTCCCAGCACGCTCAGCCAAGCCCATGTTTCCAAGGTAAAGGCTAGACGGGCGATGAAGGAGAGACCTGGCTGGGGGCAGCACATAGCAACCTAAGGGACAAGAGGACCATATCTTGGGGAAAAGTCTTCAGGCTGTCGCATGGTCAGCCTAAACAAGAAATAAAAACAAGAAAAAGTGGATAGAGATGTTAAGGGAAGTTTAGGGGCATAAAGAATCCTGGGGTCTGGGATAAGCTGTGGGATGAATGACAAGGAAAGGGAGAGAGTCAGCAGGGCATACCTTTTGTAAGAGGCGCAGGAGGACATCTTTGGAGTAGCCACCCTGGGACTCATCCTCCTTCTTGCACTTCCATTTTAACTGAAAAGACAGCATCATTAAAGACTGACCTTTGGGAAAAAAGGCACAGTCACACATTGCTGGTTGGAATGCAAATTGGTGCAACTGTTATGGAATGCGAACTGTTATGGAATGCAGTATGAAGATTCCTCAGAAAACTTGGAATAGAACCACCATTTAACAGAGCTATCCCATTTCTCAGTTTATACCCAAAGGACTTAAAACTCAGCATATTACAGCGATGCAGCCACATCAATGTTTATAGCAGCTCAATTTGCAAGAGAACCAATCAATCACTATGGAACCAAACTAAGTGCCCTTCAACAGATGAATGGATTAAAAAAAAAAGTGAGATATATTGCTCAGCCTTAAAGAAGAATGAAATTATGGCATTTGCTGGTAAATGGATGAAGCTGGAGAATATCATGCTAAGTGAAATAAGCCAATCCCAAAAAACCAAAAGCCGAATGTTTTCTCCAATATGCAGATACTACTTCACAATGGGGCGGGGTAAGGTAGAATAGAGGTATTTTGGACTAGACAGAAGGGAGTGAAGGGAGGAGAGTGGGTGTGGGGATAGGAAAGATAGTAGAATGAATCAGACATTATTACCCTACATACATATATACATACATATATAACTACATGACCAGTAAGATTCTATATCATGTATAACCAGAAAAATGAGAAATTATACTCCATTATGTACGATGTATCAAAGTGCATTCTGCTGTCATGTATAACTAATTAAAACAAAATTTTTAAAAAATCTGACCTTTGGGGCTGGGGAGATAGCTCAGTTGGTAGAGTGCTTGCCTTGCAAGCACAAAGCCCTGGGTTTGATCCCCAGCACCGCAAAAAAAAAAACAAAAACAAAAAACAAAAAACTGACCTTTGGCTGAACAAGACCAGACCCACAACTGAGCAGATGCCTTGCTTGTTTCCAAGCACCACCAAAAACATGTTTTCCTGGTGAAAACAGAGGCAGGGTAGCCTGCTCACTCTCAGCAATGCCTTCCACCCTGTAAGTCACTCTCCTTAGAGGGCTTCTGGGGATGCTCTGCCCTGCAATCACCAAACCTGAGAGCTGCTTCCATGGCAAATTCTGAGGGCAGTCCTGTTCTCTAGGAGGCTGGAGGATGGAAAGGATGTGGCTATCTTAGAGACCAAGTATCACTGAACAGGACCCCTAAAACCACATGAACCATGTGTTCTTGTGAAGAGGAGGTGCTATGAGGTAGCCCACAGATCTCACCCAGGCTCACCTTTAGTTTGGGAGTTCCTCTGCATTCAGTATTTTCTACCTTTCCTAGAAATATTGAGAAAAGACGAAAGGTACAATATGAGGGAGTCTGATTTTCTCCCATAGGGGAGGCAGCCAAAAGCTAGAGGATCTAGAAAAGGTCACTCCAGACCAAGGGCAATATCTGCCCTACCCTAATGAGGCACCTGGTGGGGACAGTGCATGTCATCCCACCCCATCCCCAAAGTGGCTTACCTGGCCACCTCCTGAATGTCACTTGTTAGCTATCTCCAAAGAGTTGGGAGCACTTCCTGGGGGCAGGAGGCCCCACTGAAGCAAAGTACCCCAGGGCCTTTACTCCAGTGGACTCTTCCAAATGAGAGCTACTTCTGCTTAGGACTAAAACCAATATGGCAGGAGATTCCAAGGGGAGTAAAAAAAGTTCCCCAATGACTGGTATGTTGGAATAGGGTGCCATGGGGTGCTCACAGGGTTCCAGGAGGTGGAAGCCTCCACAGCTACTAGCTCTGGGCAAGGGGGAGCTGCCCTTAAGGAGAGATAGGAGAGAATGGTGTTCTCACCTCTTAGCCTCTGCTCATGACCCTGACGTATCTGCTCCTGGATCAGTCTTTGTTGCTCCTCCAGCTGTCGGGAACCCTCTTCTCGTAGGCGTGCAATCTATAGAGCAGGGAGCGGAGGGAGGACAATTCTGTGCAGATCCAATTTCAGGTTGATTCACCTTGTAAAGGTCCCACCTGCACGCTAGGGCTCAGCAACCTGTGGGTGGAACAAATCACCCATCTCCCACAGAAGAAGGTGGAAAGAACAAGTCCTCCCCATTACAATAATCACCCAAATCCCTCCTCCACCCCCTCCTCCTGCAGCAGATGGCCCTTGGGCTTACCTCTTGTTCTAGCGTCCTGGTACTCTGGCTCTCCTCCTCCTCCTCACTCCCCTGGGCCTGGGCCTGACGCTCCCGAGCTTCCAGGTCTAGGTCCAAGGTTGAATGACTCAATTGCTGGTCTGCACAGTTTCTGCACTGACTCAGATCACCATAGCTCTGGCTGATGAGACCACACAGTAATTTCTGCCCGCTCCTACCATGCCCATTTGCCCCTAAGTTACTTTCCACTAAGAAAGGTCATAGCACAGAAGAGGAATGGGTTCCAGTCAAGTGACCAGGGGCTAGAAGAGTTAAAACAGTTCACACTGACTGAGCTGGTCCTCTCCATGCAGTGAAAAGGGTGCAGGTGGGCACTTATGTCAGCAGCTCAGGGCCTTGAAGTCAGGGATGCCCACGGATAGAGCTGCTGGCCTCTATTTTTGTGGTTTGGCACCACTGCCTAACCAAGCTTGCCTTGGCTTTGATTCATTTCCCACCACTAAGCTCAAGTTCTCATTGTCTCCCTTATCTCCCACTTGACTCACCTTTACCAAGCCTTACTTGTGATCCTCGCTACAGTGGCTCCTGCAGGGATGGGCAGATTATGACAGGGTACCCCAGGTCCTAGAGCCCTCCTGCCTCCCAAGGGAAATTTGCTTGTGGTCCTGTGTCTAGCCAGATGCCACCACAAAGCCTTCTTTCAGGTCTGGGATTCACTGCTTTCCTTTCTGCATACTTACCTACCTTGGACCTCTTTTTATTTTATTTTTGCAGTGCTTGGAAATCAAAGTCACATACTAGGCAAGTGCTTTACCACTGACTTATACTCGCAGGCACCCCTTACCTTTTTATAAATTTTTTCTACTGGGAATTGAACCCAGGGGCAATTTGCCACTGAACTACATCCCCTGTCCTTTTCATTTTTTGAGATGTTTTTTAAGTTGATTAGGGCCTAAGTAAGTTGCTAAGACTGGCCTTGAATTTATGAATCTCTTGCTTCAGCCTCTCAAGTTGCTGGAGTTATAGGCATGTGCCACCCTGTGTGGTTCCACCTTTTTTTTTTTTTTTTTTTTTGATAGAGAAATGGATGCAATTGGGCTGGACACAGTGGCATATGCTTGAGGCAGGGGGATCACAAGTTAGAGGCCAGCCTGGGCAATTTAGCAAGACCTTGTCTCAAAACATAAAATAAAAAGGTATGGGAGGTAGTTCAGTGGTAGAGTGCCCCCAAATTCAATCCCGATATTGGCGGGAAAAAAAAAACAAACCACTGAATATGCAACATCTAAGAAGGGGATAAGATTGAGTACAGAATGCTGGACCAATCTTCTTGGGTTGATGAAAATGTTCTAAATTGATTTATAGTCATAGTAGCAACATCTGGTAAATTTAATAAAAATCACTGAAGCATTCAGTTGGACTGAATCAATGTTACAATATGTAAAGAGTGCCTCAAAATAAAGCTGTTCAGGGGCTGAAGTTGTGGCTCAGTGGTAGAGCACTCACCTAGCACACGTGAGGTACTGGATTCAATCCTCAACACAACATAAAAATAAATCAGTAAATCAATCAATCAATCAATGAAGCATTGTGTCCATCTACAACTAATAAAATTTTTAAAATAAAGTTGTTCAAAAAGCAAAGCTTATGGCTAGAGATGTAGCTCAGTGGTAGAGTACTTGCCTAGCTTGCATGAAGTCCTGGGTTTGATTAACACCTCGGGAAGAAGGGAAGAAGGGGGGAAAAAAAGCAACCAGCCTGGACCTCTTAGAATTTTTCTGAGGGAGCATTTCAGGAGTGTAAGTTCTGGGCAGGGATGAGACTGGAACAAATAAAAAAAGACCCAGCCTACCATGAGAAATAAGAATACTGATTTTACTCATACTGTATGGGTTTAAATTCCAGCTCCAGCAAGTTTCTAAACTTAAAAATAAATTTAATAATTGCTATTATTTCTAAGGGGGTCTTTAGGACCTAACCTCTCGGAACAATTTTGCCCAGAACCTGGGCCAAGAGACTTTGTATTGCTGGAAGTGAAGCTCCAGGAAGAAAAGTGAGGAAGGTGAATGAAAATGGTCAAGGAAGTTCCAGGCCCACCCAGCACTGCGAAGTCACTTACCAAGCTTCACTTTCTTCCTTTTTTCATCAAGTTTTTGGGTCCTCTCTGCTGCCTGCTTCTTGGCTTTTCTGACCTTGTCATATGCAGCCTGGAAGGAGAAGGAACATAGAGCTGTGAGTCAGCCAGAGAAAAAGGACAGAGCCCCAGCAATCTCCCTAGCCATTGCCTCCTAGCCCATAGTCATCAGGGCAACAGGTGGGTGATTAGGTCTCTGGGGCTTAGACAGTGACTGTGCCCCATGGCAGAGGGCAGAGGATCAAGGCTGAAAGCAGCAGTGGTCTCTAACCACTGGGAACTATTCAGTTACAGAAGGAGGCACTTACCCGGGCTGCAGCATCTGTCAGTACTTCCAAGGCCTGAGAGAGCTGGTGGAAGAGTTCGGCTATTTATATAAAGACCCAAAAAACAGAGAAGAAAGACAGTTAGACTTGGCAATGGTATGCTCCCTCAAAAAGGCACTTCCAAGCCACAGGAGGGCAGAAAAACTGACATCAGCAGATGACAAACCTGCAAGGAAGAGTGAGTGAGTACATCAGCAACTGACTGCATGGCCCAACATGTGAAGCCCAGACCAGGCCATGAGCATGTACACTCCAGAGCACTCACATGCAGAGCTTAGCACAACACCCAGGAGACTAACTGGGTCTTCTTCTTCCCATGGCTTGGAGTCTCACCTGCTCTGGGATTATCAGGATTTTTGTCTGGGTGGCAGGATAGGGCCTTCTGCCTGTATGCCTTCTTCACCTAGAAAAGTCAGAAGATGTGATTATCCATTCCTATCACAGTCACAAACAGAGAAATCTTGATAAAACAATAAGGGAAACCCCATGCCCATCTAAAAGAAATGCTTCTGGCTCCCTCTTTCATAGTCATCATAGAGATTTGCAACAGAGGAGGCAAGAGTGATGGAAGGAGCCAACCCCTGCTGCCCAGCAGAGGAGCCAGGCCTACTTTCTTCTCAGTGCTGAATTTCACCACTGCTGTGTGTCAAAGGGGTTCCTGAAAGGGGCAGGAGCACTGTACTCTGGTCTCTATATAACCACCTGCAAACAGCTATTCTCTTCACAGTTTTGGTGGGCATGGAAGCTAGGGCAACCTTACTGGAGGAAAACTGTGTCATCAAATTTTAAGATGTACTTTCCATTTGACTCAGTCCTAGGAATTTGGATTCATAGAGTTATGCCAAAACAAATACACAAGATGTTCACTGCAACACTGTTTATACAAGGCACCCACTGGAACCAGCCAAATTTTCATCAATAAGGAGACCCATTAAAAACATTCTAATAAGCTGGATGTGGTGGGGCATGCCTGCAATCCCAGCTACTGGGGAGGCTGAGTCAAGAGGAGCACACATGTGAGAACAACCCGGCAACTTAGCAAGTCCCTTAAAAATTTTTTAGAAAAAAAGGCTAGGGGTATGTAGCTCAGTGGTTGAATGCTCATGTGGCATGCACAAGGCCCTGGGTTCAATTCCCAGTACACACACACAAATATTACAATAGCCAGAGGTCTCTGGGTGCTGACCAAGATCTTTAGAGTCACGTGAGTGAAACAAGCAAGGTTCAGAACAGTGTAATTACTTTGGGGTTTAAAATCTAAAAAAAAATAAATGGCACACAAAGTTATAGATACCTGGGCATGTGTACTGTTTTATTTTTTTCTCAAGGCAATCATAAGAAACTTAATGGCAGGCTGGGGATATGCTTGCCTTGCAAGCACAAGGCCCTGGGTTCAATCCCCAGCACTGCAAAAACAAAACAAAACAAAACAAAAAAACTTAATGGTAGTCTCCTTTGGACAGGATGAAGGTGGAGGGGAAGAAAATATTTACTTACTTATCATTTTATAACTTTCTATGGTTCAAACTGTCAAACCTTAAACAGGTCTTTTAACCTTAAACAGGTCTATCATTTTTCATTGCCCTTAGTGGGGAAGTTATGGTCCCACTTTTAGTTTTCATCTTTGTATCTCTCAGTATTAAAAAGAAAAAAAAATCCTACTATTTCTCATATTAGCAAAAATAAGCAATCATAGCTCACAAGATTCTGTTTCACATTTGACCTACCTAGTCGTTGTAAGTGAAAGTAGAGTAAAAAAAAAAAAAAAATCACAGAATCTGTCCCTGCTTCCCAACGCCCCCACCCTTCACTTTGGTTCTGCACAGGTTACCTGTTGCTCGAACTCCAGGAGGAACAGCTAAGCAGACTGGCTTTCCAGGCTTCTCAAATGGAAGCAATAAATACCTCTACACCCAAGTGTGCTAAATAAGGACCTTCAGAGGCAGGCAGCTAGCATTTGCCAGGGGAAGGCCTACTGGGCAGGTTCCTGACTCAATTCCTACTTCTAGAGCCAGCTGTCAAGTCCATGACCTTTGTGGGTCTGCTGCCACCTGCTGGGCCATGGCCAGCCCCACACCTTCACTTGCCAGGGCAACCCAAGCCTTTCTTTTGGCTTTCCTGACTGAGTTCAAAGAGATAGGAATGACTCTCAGGACAGGCCCTGAGCCATAAGCAAGTAGATGTGCCTCCCTCCCTGCCTTCTACCTTTCCAATCACCCACCTGTACACATCTGGCCCACCTACTAGTTCTGTTTTCACTATTAAAAAATGATAATGATAAAGGAAGGGGAGGGGAAAACTTTCTGGATAGTCTTACATTTGCAATGTCATCTTTACTCTCTAGGTCTCATATCATTTGTCTCTTCTCCGTTTCATTCATATGCCTCTTCTGTGGTTCCCTCAGCTTCGTTACCTTTATTAAATAGTTCATTTGTTTTTGTTTTCTTTTGAGGTTCCCAGGTTAACCGGATGGTGGGTGTCCTTCTGACCCTTCCTCTTGGTCACTCTAACACATGGAAGCACCTATGCACACTTATAGGAGAGGGATGGGGTTCTTGGCCCTCTACTCCCATCTCTCTCTGACTCCCTCTGCCTTCACTTTAAGATGAGTGAGGGGAAGAGACAGGAAGAAGGGTTCATGCGTCTTGGGAGCAGTCTCTCCCACATCTTATGGCCTCAACCTGCAAAGCTGCCCTGGGAATAAATGTCCTTAGTCCTAGGATTAATAGGTGTGCCCTATCCATACGATATAAGAGAATTTTGTGGAAGACTTTTTCTTTTATATCATGGGGTTTTTATAAAGTAGTTCATATGTTCTTTTTTGTAAATCTGGGAGGGGCAGTAGAAGGGAAAGAAAAGAATGAAAAGTACCAGAAAGAAAGCAAGACAAAAAAGGCATAGGGTGGGCTGGGTAAAGATACCTCCTTCATTTCTCTTTTCTATTGTTTTTGAGAGCATGCTATATGAATTTTATTCTAAAAGAATAATATTAAATACTGTTCTGCATTTTAAAATTCATTCTGAATGTCCATGAGATAATTGGCTTTTCACTAAATAGAGAAACAAAACTGTTCAAACTGAAAAAAAATTATTTAACAATAAAAGGCTAATCTACATATTAATTCGCTTCCTTATCAATTTTCTTTTCAGAATGTGTTTGACAAATGTCTATAACACCTCATGAAATTTTATTTGAGTTAACTAGTAGTCCTATTTACCTTATCTCACTCCCTACGTGGGTGAACCCTATCCTGTCCCCAGCCTCCCACACAACCAAATACAACTGCCTGGACCCCCATTCCCTCAAGACCTGGCCTGTGCCTCAATTTTCAAACCACCTTTTCTTTTGTTGTTTTTCCTGGTGCCAGGGGTTGAACCCAGGGGCACTTAGTCACTAAGCCCCTTTTTTAATTTTTTATTTTGAGACAGGGTCTCACTAAGTTACTTAGGGCTTCACTAAATTGCTGACGCTGGCTTTGAACTCTCCATCCTCCTACCTCAGCCTCCTGAGCCACTGGGATTACAGGCATGCTGGGAGTCATCTATGAACCATGTGTGTTAATTGACCAACGTTCTAGCCATTGGCAGGGAAGTTCTGTCTTGGGAACTCCCAGGTGGAAATCCCCTAGTGTGAGACTGCCCACTTCACGCTGGCTCCCTGACCTGCTCACCACCCAAGTTTAAGCACAGCCTCCCCAAGATGGGTGTAACATGCCAAAGAGCAATCAACCCGTTTACTGCAAGACCCCTGCCACACAGAGAACCAAGTACTGAATCAAAACTCCTCCCACTGAAACCTTATCCCTGCCTTTGATATATGACCCCTTAAATAAAGAATTGGGGCCTTTTTCAGTGGTTCAGTTCCAATTACTATCAGGACTAGAAAACCCATGAGGCACTCCACTTTTTAAATTTAACCTTTGGCTTTGTCTTTAATCTCTTACTGATTATTTCAGACTTTTCATTTTCTCAAGCAACTCTCACCTCCTGAGCAGGAACCTGCTCTGTCAGGGTGCTGGCCACTCTGTAACAGGCGTGCACCACTGCACCCGCCTCCAAACTACCTTTTAAAGATGTAAGAACAGGGCTGGGGAGATAGCTCAGTGGGTAGAGTGCTTGCCTTGTAAGCACAAGGCCCTGGGTTCGATCCCCAGCACCTCAAAAAATAAAATAAAGATGTAAGAACATTCTATGTTGAAGCTCCTCTAAGGCGGTGGGGGGGGGGGGGGGGGGACTGCCAGTGTCATGCACTGGCTGGGCATGGGAGAGAGGTGACATTCTGAAAGTGAAGACTAGCTGGTATTCATTCCCAGGGAGGTTATGACTAAGGGCAGAAGGAGGTCTCTGAAAACCCCTCCTTGCAGCAGTGAATCTACCATACCTCTTAGGTCCATTAAAGAAGCATCTAGATATGCAGGGGCTGATGTGGGCTATGGGAATACAAAGAAAAATCAGGAATGTTCACAGAAGGACACAGAAGAGGAAGACAAAGCTTAGTAGAGAAGATGCCAGTATGTGAGATGCCACAAAAGTGGTCCATAAGAATGGAAACAGAGAAGGGAGTGGCTAATTTAGCCTTGAAAGTTTCCCAGAAAAGGCAATATTCAACTGGGTCTTGACAGGTGAGTGGAGCCAGGTGTGGTAGTGCACACCAGTAATCCCAGCAACTTAGGAGGTTGAGGCAGGAGAATCAGGAAGATCCCAAGTTTGAGGCCAGCCTCAGGAACTTAGTGAGGCCCAAGCAACCTAGTGAGACCCTGTCTCAAAATAAAATATAAAACAGGCTGGAGATTGGTTCAGTAGTTAAGCACTCCTCGGTTCAATCCCAAGCACCCCCACCCCAAAAAAGAAAAGAAAGGTGATGGGGTTCTCCAGGCAGAGAGCCAGAAAGGACATTCAAAGTCCAGAGTATAAAAACACCTGGACTTCTCAAGCCCCCGACCAGTTCAGAGGAGAAATAGAAAAGTTTTGTTTTAATAAGGAAAAGGTACTGAGAACAGAAAGGGTCATGAGTGTAATAAAACATGGAAATAAAAATAATGGTTTTTGCCAGGTGGAGTAGCGTGTATGCCTGTAATTCCAGTGGCTTGGGAGGCTGAGGCAGGAGGATCTCAAGTTCAAAGTCAGCCCCAGCAACAGTGAGGTACTAAGCAATTCAGTGAGACCCTGTCTCTAAATGAAATACAAACTAGGGTTGGGGATGTGGCTCAGCGGTAGAGTACCCCTGAGTTCAATTCCATACCGAAAATAATAATAATGGTTTTCATTAGAGGATGCTTTGGTTAATTAAAAAAAATTCAACCCCCCCTGGGGGGGGGTACAGTAATAAAGAGCTAGGCATGTGACTTGCACCTGCAGTCCCAGCTACTCCAGAGCCTGAAGTGGGAAGATGGCTTGAGCTCAAGAGTTTGAAACCAGTCTGGGAAACACAGCAAGAACTACATCTAAAAGAGAGGTGCCTTAAGACATAAAAATAAAAATAAAAATTACTGGGCACAGTGGCATATGCCTATGATCCCAGTGACTGGGAAGGCTAAGGCAGGAGAACTGTGAGTTCAAGTCCAGCCTCAGCAATTAAGCAAGGCCCTACACAACTTAGTGAGACCCTGTCTCAAAATAAAAATTAAAAAGAACTGGGATGTGGCTCAGTGGTTAAGCACCCCTGGGTTCAATCCCCATTACCAAAATAAATATGTAAATTTTTTTAAAAAAAATTAGTCGAAGTAAACTAATAATTTTCTAATTTGTAGGAAAAGAACAGATTCATACAAATTCAATATATAGTAAAAGGTATTATTAAAATTTATTATATTAAGTGAAAAAAGTTAGATGTTCATCTCCAACCATATACCAAAATAATTCCAGATATATTAAAACATTTAATTTAAAAAACAAAACTAAAATGATTAAAAAGAAAGAAAATAATGGGGTTACTAATCTGCTTTCAGGATGAGAAGTATAAAATCAAGGAAAGAAACCACACACGTGTCATTCCCCCACCCCCACAAAAGTATTCCTCTAAGTCAAAAATCACAGACAACCTTGATATGATGGCATGAGCCTGTAGTCCCAGCACTCTGGAGTATGAGGCAAAAGAAACACTTGAGCCCAGGAGTTCAAGACCAACCTGGGCAACATAGTGAGACCCCTTCTCAAAAAAAGAAAAAAAAAAAAAAAAGATAGAAAGAAAAGAAAATCACAGAGGGAATTAAAAGGCAGGAGAAAATGAAAACTGAGGGAATTTTCTGCATGAACTATGAGAGACAACACAATCCTCACTCTATAATGAACTCATGCAGAGACGTAAGGGAAAAAACAAACTATAAGAAAAAGGAGATAAAACACAGAGATAACTCATAATAAAATATAAATGGTTAATAAAATTAAAAACTACCTAAAGGTGGATTCTGGCAGTACATATCAGGAGGTTTTCAAAAGTTCAGACCCACTAACCTAACAAGCCCTCTCTAAAAGTCTATTCTAAAGAAATATCTAGAAATTAATATAATATTTATAAATGTGGCTATTCATGTATAACTTTTTCATAATGGAGGAAAGTTAGAAATTATTTAAATTCCAAAACAACAACAAATATAGTAGCTAGCACTTATACAATGCTTACCATATGACAAGTTCTGTTTGAAGTACTTTACAAGTATTAACTTATTTAACACTTAAAATCCCTTTGAAGTAGAAATCCTTATTATCCTCATTTTATAAATGAGGAAACTGACAATGAGGAGTTAATTATGATACTGAAAATCCATTTGATGGAAAATCATACAGTCATTACATTAAACAAAAAACATACTATTCCAGGGCCAGAAGCAATGGCACACACCTGTAATCTCAGCGGCTCACGAGGCTGAGGCAGGAGGATCAAGAGTTCAAAGTCAGCCTCAGCAACTTCAAGAGGCACTAAGCATCTCAGTGAGACCCTGTCTCTAAATAAAATACAAAATAGGGCTGGGGATTTGGCTCAATGGTCAAGTGCCCCTGAGTTCAATCCCCAGTACCCAAAAAAACAAAAAAAAAAAAAAATCAAAACATTATACTATTCCAGTCAAACACTACAGAAACAACACTGGCTCTGGCTTCTCTTAGAACATTAAAGGCTGAATGGCAGGTCGGGGGAGGGGGAGGTCTAAACTTCCACTATTCCCAAGCTGTAACAAAACAGCCCAAACCTCTATCAGAGTAGAATCAGAGAAGGTCAAATAAGGAGCCAGGACTTTCATTCCTGCCACATGAAAATACAAAAAAATCCCCGAAAGACAGGGTTATTAACAGTTGATATTTACTTTCTATAATGAATTTGGATTACTTTTTAAGTAATACAAGTAAAAAAATAAAAAACAAACAGGGTGCTTGCTTTTTTATACTATTCTAAGCTAGGAGACAGCATGGTTCAGTAAAAGGTTTCTAGAGTCTAATGGATGCATCATCAGTTTCAGAATTTTCCACATACTAATAGAGGGCAAATTACTGAATCTTATTCAGCCTTAGGTTCTTCAACTTCAAAATAAGAAAAATAAGCCCTACATTCAGGGTTGTTGGAAGGATTAAAAGAAAACAGTCCATGCAATGCACCCAACAAAAAATGAGGCCCTCTATAGTTCTGAAATGCTTCCCTCACCCAACTCCTGGAAGTGGAATAAGTCACAAAATCAGCTCAGTAGGATGCCAACCTGACAAGGTTCAGAAATGGACTCTGGTCTACTGTGGATACAGATCAACCCAATTTGAATTCTCTATGTGAGCAGTCTGCTACAGCATGGTCCTAAAAGTCAATCCTTGGTTGGTTCCCAGAGTCTCTGAAAAATTCTCATTCAAAGAGGGGCATAGGTAGGTATCCTGAGATCTTCCAGAGTGACCATGAAACAAAACCCAGCTGGCCTAAGAATACCAGTCAAGATTAAATTATTAATGTATTTGGCTAAGTGTGTCCTATTCCTTAGTTTGAGCCTGGAAAGTTAGTTTTGACTTTGAACCAGTTGGTCTGGACTTTGGTGCTCTGAGTCATAAACTGGATTCCCAACTTAATCCAGCCCTCCTGGAGTGATAGCTGTCTGAAGAATTTCTCAACAGGTAAACATAACTCACCTGAAGTGGGCCTTTAAAAAAGATTCTGGTCTCAATATTGTTTATTTTTTTATTTTTAATATTTTTAGTTATAGGTGGACACAATACCTTTATTTTATTTATTTATTTTTATGTGGTGCTGAGGATCAAAGCCAGTGCCTCACACATGTGAAGCACTCTACCGCTGAGCCACAACTCCAGCCCCACCCAATATTGTTTATTATGAAATAACCCCACCTCATGAGTAGCTCAAGAGGCAACAAAACAGTATTTTTCTTAACTATGATAAAGTCGGAAGAAGAGCTTTCAGAAGACAAAGAAATACCATTGTAGAATGTAGAACCAAGACAGGATTGTGGAAACCCAAGAATCTCAGGCTGGAAGCTTCTCTACACAGCCCCGTCCACAGGCCCTGAGATCATTTAGGCCAAGTTGAAGCAACTGCAGCAAGTTTACAAAGTCTCCTGGATTTTCTTAAATATTTGCAGCTTTCCCTCTTTTACCTATAGGTTTCCCCTAAGTTCCTTGGTCTCTCTAGCACTTGCAAACACTTGCATTCCTGAGGCTTCACAAAGAGGAGGAGTTGGGTAACAGTTGAGGGGCTACCCACACAACCACCTCTGTGTAAACTATGGTTTTTCAGAGGATCAGGCTGTCTCTAAGGTATAGCCCCAGAATGACAAAGATCTGAATGAAGTCCCCACAAGGACTTCAAACTCATATTTACAGAAGTTTGGTCTTTCTCTTGACATCTTTCTAAAATCTTCCTACCTACACCTACCTTTTTCCATCCTAAGGCACTAGTTGAGTTTAATTTGTCTTCATTGCCTCAGGATCATCATCTACTATAAACTACATAAAATACTAAGGGCAGAACACAATCAAGTGCTACTGAGAGCAAATTATCAAGCTTTCTCTAAGCTTCTCTAGGAGGTAATGATCTTAAGGTCTATTCCTTTTATTGTTTTCCTATCACTTTCCTAGTCAGTCTCTCCTAGACTGTGCCAGATATCAGCACGTCCCTACAAGTTGTTCTTAATCTACTGTTTCTTTCTGGTGTAGCTTGAAAAACAGATAACCATAACTAACAGATAACCATAACTATGATATATATATGATATATATATATATATAAAACTATATGTCAAATTAGAGCTTTCAGGTAAGAAGGAACAGGGTTCCCCTTTACAAATACAGTGAATGTGCTTAAGGGGCAGGAAGTTTTGCTCTCCCCAGGGCCCAGAACAGCACAATGAATAACACCTGGCACTTAGTAGGCACGGAGTAAGTATCTGTGGAATAAAAGGGGCAATTCGTATGTTGTTGACAAAAAACACAAATAGAAACCTCAATTATGTCAATTACTTCAGGCCTACTAAGGAGTAGGAGGAAGTAAGCTGCTGTCCTGACCTTAGGAGACCTTGCAACTATTTTGTAATTTTCCTTTCTACCTGGCTAACACCTCCTCCAGAAAACCAAGTCTGGAAATGGGAAGAACTTACTCAAGCAGACTGCAAGGACAACTAGAGTGGGAACTAAATATTATCCCCATCCCTTCCCAACAGCCCATATCATGGAAAGGAAGAATGAGTAATAAATTAGCAGCCATCCAGTCAGCCCTTCCCCAGAAGCTCCATAACTGGTTCTATCACTCTCAGCAACCAAAGTATGTGTGTGCTGGGGGGAGGGGGGGTGGGTCCTGCAAGGTGGGTCTCCTGCCACCTCCACTGGGCTTTGCCCTAGGTACCCTGCAGGGCCTCTAACAATCCTCCTGCCCCAATTTCACCTCTTTAGGGGAAGCAATTCCTGACACAACCAAAAGAGCAAGGCGCTGAGGGGTCCAATAAATAGAAAATTGCCATCATTAACTTAAAAGAAAGGTGCCCTACAAAGAAGTTATTATTTCTTAAAAGGTTTCTGACCTTTCTTATAATGCAAATTGGAGCCAGCTAAGTAAGCAGTACAAATAAATTAGGCCCAATTCTCAAAAGCCAGGCTGGTAGGATGGACTTAGATAAGAACACACTTCATGAAGGCAGTCCTATGTGACAACAGGGACTGACTGAACAAACCATATGGGATGAATCAGCTAGATATTCATTACCAGACCCAGTTCCAGAAAAGGAAATGGTCTGTAATGATGGTGTGGGCAGTCATTCTCCCCAGGCCTGGGGAAGGCAGACATCTCTTTATTTCTTCATGAGCAAGAAAACCAGAAGTTGACTGCCTGAGCTCACAGGCAGGAAGTAAACCACTGGGCTCTGGGCACTGAAAAATGCCTGAAAGATTTCTCACTTTCACTCCTTAGAGCATGTGGCCATTTAAGACAGTACCACAAAGAAATCCCCAAATACCTGGACACTGGATACTGGAGGAGGGAGGTCTCCTAGGGCTTAGCACAAGCAGAGAGGGAGCCAGCCACCTCCCAGATCAGCCCCTTCAGCTCACTGACCTCAAAACAAGCCTGCTGGTGGAATGAGATGATTCTAGGGGAAGCTATATCTCACACCAAGGTCTCCCTCAAACTGCTAACCATGGTCCATGGTCCCAACTCAGGACAGGGAACTACACCACATTGAAAAACTGGGAGCATCCACTGACTAGCTTCTCTCCAAATCTTGGCCCCTGTGGGTCCTCCCTTCTAGCTCTTCCAGCACTCCCTCCTGGGTTTCAACTCCTGTCCTGTCCTGCTTCTCAGCACACTTCCACAAACCAGCTGCCTGCCTGGAACCCAGCCCACAACCCTTCTCCTTCTCAAATGCCTCCCTTCTCTCAGGCCTCACCTCTACCTTCCCACCCTTTCTCTAAGCACTCCTATCTTAGGCTCAGTCCCCCAACCCCTTTCCCACCTTCTTCTCTCAAGTTATAGATTCCCACCCCCCAGACATGGCTATCTCTAAATAAAATACAAAATAGGGCTAGGGATATGGTTCAGTGGTTGAGTGTCCCTGAGTTTAATCCCTGGTACCCAACCCTCCAAAAAAAAAGGAAAAAAAAAAAAAAAAGTGGTCAATTTAAAAAAATAAATAACAGTACTTAGGAACAGCAAAATTAGGGAAAGCAGTATGCAAATGGAAAATATTTTCAATACTGCTGTAGTTAGCTAAAACGGAAACTACATTATGTAGCTTTAATACAAATTGTAGCACACTTCCTCAAGATTTTCAGATCAGTTTACACCTGCTGATTTACTCAAGCCAGCAGCTTTACTTAGAGTCATATCTCTGTGTCACTGATGGAGTCCTGAGGCCCTCTGGACCCCACAGATAGTCTCTTGTTGCCCTAATTGCTCCTGAAGTATGGGTCATGGAAACTACTGTGAAGATGGAGTAGAAATTTCAGGGGCTCTGCATTTACTAGACATCTTATATTGGGCAAATCAATTAAACTCTTTGAGTCTGTTTTCTCATCTATAAGTTGGAGTTAATGATCCTTGCCCTACCTCACAGACTTGTTTTGAAGATCACTTCAAATGAGATAATTTATGTGAAAGCACTCATATAAATGTGAGGTATTATCTTGAATGGTAATGAGTAGCTTACAGCTTACAAACACAAATGAATCATTCCTTTTGATTTAACAGGCAGCCAACTAACTTCAAAACTCCAGAGTTTTGGCCAGACAACATTAGATAGAGGTGACTTTACCATCAGAGAGAGGTCAGGCCCTAGGTAAAGGAATGATTGCATTTATTTATTTATTTATTTGTTTACCTATCTATCTATTTATTTATTTATTTTGGTACCACGGGTTGAACCTAGGAGAGCTTTACCACTGAACCACGTCCCCAGTCCTTCAAAAATGCATTTTTAAGCACCTGACTTCACCAAATACCTGCCAAGATTGAGTGAGCTACCTACCCCTTCCTTCAAAGGGTTTCAAATGAAGAGCAAGGCTGCTAAAGATAGAAAGAAAGACACATGTACGCTGGAAAACATATCAAACTGGGCTCTAGTCCAGGCCTGACACTTACTCACGGAATGGTCTTAGACATGTTTTACAACCTCTCTGGACTAATGAAAACAGTAAATGGCCACAATGATCCCTTCTAAATCTGCTATAATGTATTCTTCTCTTTTCTAAGGTCTTGCACAAAAATGCCTCCTCAGGAAGGCCTTCCCTGATCTTGCAATCATCTGAATCGTGTCTTCTTTATTCCTACAACATTTTTATTGTACACTTTTACTGAACCTCTTTCATTCTACCTCAGAGTTCACTGTTTACTACACTGTGTGAACTGCCAGAAGTGGCATCTTATTCAGCACTCAAATCCCACCATGTCCAAAAAGAACCTTGTCTAGCTGGGCACAGTGGTGTACACCTGTATTCCCAGCGGCTTGGGAGACTGAAGCAAGAGATCACAAGTTCAAGGCCAGTTTTAGCACATTAATGAAGCCCTAATCAACTTGGTGAAACCCTGTCCTAAAAAAATAAGAAGGACTAGGGATGTAGCTCAAGGGTAAAGCTCCCCTGAGTTCAATCCCCAGTAGCAAAAAAAAAAAAGAACCTGTCCATAGTGATGGACTCCATCAATTTGTTGATTTGAACAAAATAGTGAACTCTAGGGCCATCAATATTGTTCCACCTCCTTTAAACCCTGACCCCTGCCCCAATCAAGAATCACTGGTGTGTTATGAGGTGAATTAGCACTGATCTGTCAGGAATAGAATGAGTAAGAAGGGTAGAGGGCAACCTTGGATACGAATTGAGGGTTTATATTTGACTTCAAAACTAAAAGGACAAACTGGGTGCAGGCCTGTAATCCCAGCTACTCAGGAGGCTAAGACAGAAGGATCACAAGTTCAAGGCCAGTCTCAGTAACTTAGCAAGATGTTGTCTCAAAATAAAAAATAAAAAAGACTGGAGATATAGCTCAGTGTTAAAGCACCCCTGGGTTCAATTCCCAGTAAAGTGACAAACAAACCAACCTGCAATGATGACAATGAAAACAGCAAGAGTTACCCTACAGTGTACCTCACGCTGTGCCAGATACCATGCAAAGTACATGGATCAAGTTTTCACAATGAGAAAATGTAATCATTCTCATTTTGCAGATGGGGAATACAAGGCACAGAAAAGTTAAATATTTGCTCAGGGTCACCAACTAAATAAATCATAGTCAGTAGTGAGGCAGTCTGACTCCAAAGTTCACTTTCTTAACTACAACTGATAATTAGTACGAAAGTGATTATAAAGGTACAATTCTCAGCCTTGCTGTGTTCCTCCATATTATGATTTCCAACTATTTTCAACACACTGTAGACATGACGAGTAACAGTTCTTGGTCTCACTTAAGAGTAGTTATAAAAACTGTTACTTTCTACACCAAGTTCCTCTCTAAGAAATAACCTTCTGATTTAGGAATTTCTAGGAGACTTACCACTGTTAACATCCACATTTCAAAATGATAGCACCTAGGAGGAAGGGACAGAAAAGTTGGAAACAGAGCACAGGTGAAAACTCTACAGTTATTCTACATTTGTATCCCCAGCACAAGGCACACTGTGGCATTCAGTAGGCCCTTGATAAAAATGTTTATGGGCTAGGGGTGTAGCACCATGGAAGACTGCATGCTTTGTATAAATAAGGTCCTGGGTTCGACCCTCAGCACCACACACCAAAAAAATGTTTTTGATAGGAAATATTTCCACCCTCCTCTAAAGCACACAGGGAAAAAGGAAAAGGAAATGAAAAAGAACTAGGGAGAACAGGGTCCAGTTTGACTACATGTAGGTTCAGGGTGTAGCTCTCTTGGGCAGGACACTGGGCACACAAAATGCTGCTATCAAGAGTCAGGGCTGGTAGAAGCACACAGTATAATCCTTCTGAAAGATTGTATTTTGAATCAAAAGCTTGTAAATATATTTACTTTTGGTCTAGTAATTTCACTTTGTCATAAAATACTGCTGCCTAAGAAAATAATAATGAATATTAATTCAATCATTCAACAAGGATTTGTTGTGCGTCTGTCAAGGGCTAGAGACCTAGCAATAAACAAAAAAGATGAAGCCCCTTTCTTCACAGATTTTTTACCTTCTAAAGGGGAGAACAATAGTAGGTAAATGGGTATGTAATATAATATACAGTAATGAGATCTATTACTCAGAAACACATAGCAAAATAGGCAGTCAGGAAGTTAATTTAAATAATGGATCATGGAAAGTCTCTCTACATGAAAAGTCTCTCTAGAAATCTGAATAAGGCCAGGCAAGATGGTGTATACCTGTAATCCCAGTGGCTCAGGAAGCTGAGACAGGAGGATTGCATGTTCAAAGACAGCCTCAGCAAAAGCAAGGCACTAAGCAACTCAGTGAGACCCTGTTTCTAAATAAAATACAAAATAGGGTTGGGGATGTGGTTCAGTGGTTAAGTGCCCCTGAGTTCAATTCCTAGTACCCTGCCCCCACCAAAACAAACAAAAAAAGATTTTAAAAAATTAAAATTTAAAAAAAATGTATATATGTATATTTACACACATACATTTAAACATACAAGTGTGTGTGTATATATGCATAAGGACTGAGGATGTAGCTAGGTGTAAAGTGTGCCTGGGTTCAATCCCCAATAACAAAAAATTAAAATAAAAAATAATTTTAAAAGGCATAAAAAGTCTTAAAAAGAAAGAATTCTGGGCTACAGTTGTAGCTGAGTGGTAGAGTGCTTTCCTAGCATGTATGAGGTACTAGGTTTGATCCTCTGCACCACATATAAATAAAATAAAGGTATTGTGCCCATCTACAACTAAAAAAAAAAAAGGAAAATTCTGATACGTTACAACATGGTTGAACCTTGAAAATACTATATTAAGTGAAATAAGCCAGATATGAAAGAACAAATATACGATTCCACATATAAGTGGTACATGGAATAGTCAAATTCATAGAAAGTAGAGGAGTATTTACAGGGAGAGGGGAGGAGGGGGGAATGGGGAGTTATGTTTACTTGGTACAGAGGTACAGTTTGAAATGATGGTGAAATGATGGAAAAGTTCTGGAGATAGATGGTAATGACAGTTGCAACACAATATAAATATACTTATTGCCACTGAAAATCCTACTCAAAAAGGATTTAAATGACAAATTTTATGTTATATATGTATGTTTGCCACAAATTAAAAATAATAATAAATAACAGCAGGGTGCAGTGGTACACTCCTGTAACCCCAGTAACTCCAGAGGCTGAGAAAAGAGAACTACAAGTTCAAGGCCAGTCTTATCAATTTAATAAGATGCTGTCTCAAAAAAAAAAAAAAAATTAATTAAAAGGACTAGGGATGTAGCTCAGTGGTAGAGGGCCCCTCAGTTCAATCTCCAGTACAAACAAACAAACAAAACAAAACAAACCAGAAGAACTAATATAATGTACCTGAGGCACAATAAGTAAAGGGGAAAATGGTAGGGAATGTGCACGTCAGGCAAAGAAGTCCTCATGTCAAGGAAAACACTTCAGATTTCATTCTAAGACCAATGAGAAGCCACTAGGGAGGTGGGACCAGAGGTGACAAAATCTGCTCACCATTTTAAAGAGTCACTTTGGCTTCTGTGTATACAGGATCAAGGGACAAGACCAGAATTAGGAAAAGGGTTAGAAATTCACGGCAGTCACCCTCAAAATTCCTGAGATTACTTCAGAATCTCCCTAGAGGATTTGCCAATGGCATTAATTTACAACCTATTCTTCATCTTAGCAAGCCTTGGTGCCCTGAACTGTGAGCATATGAGAACTCAGTGTTCAATGCTACAGGTTCTGGCAGGAGCCTGATCCTCTCCCCAGGAATTCTTCCACCCCAAACCTAGGTCCTCCACTCAAGGCTTTTCTATAAGAAAACAACACCTGCCTGCTCCATGGCTGGATGGGGGATGTAGGGAATTATTGATTCTCTAAACTCATATGAATGGTGGTGTTCAGCCCATTTCTGGGCCTCCCAGGTTTGTATTGATAGGAGGGGAAAAAGTTTGCAGGAGGACTAGCTCTGCGTACAGAAAGGTAGAATTGAACTTGTCTCTACTTTAACTAGAATGAGCAAATTATTCTGTAAAGGGCCAGAGAGTAAAAGTTTAGAGTGATATATATGTTCTTTTTCACACATTGAGTAAATGGGCATTACATGGAACATTTGACCCCAAACCATAGGTTGCCCTACTCCTCCCTGAGAGAGACAGTGACTATCCTAGGTCTCCTGATTTTCCAGTGAAGTAAATGCAGGATTTCTGTAGTTGCTCTTTCATTCATTCAACAAATATTTATTGAAAGCTCTACTATGTGCCAGTCACCAAGTAAGGAGCTCTCAGAAGTTAATGGATCAGATCTGCTCCACAGAGGTAGTAGCACAAAGGGGGTAAGTCAGGAAACAAATAATCATAGAGCTCAATGCATAACTGCAAACAAATACAAATGCTGGAAAGAAGACAAGCCAGCTGGGTTGGGGATATAGCTCAGTTGGTAGAGTGCTGGGTTCAATCCCCAGCACCGCAAAAAAAAAAAGGATAAGTAAAAACAACCCAGATTAACAGAAGGAAAGTTCTTGGCAGAGGGGAAAACACGTACAAAAGAGTAAGAAATTCTATTTTATTAAAAGGACAGCAGGGGAAAAAAATTAAAAGTTCTGCCATCCATCCCTTTCACCTACTATCCTGGGCACTTTATACCCACGCACTCCTTCCCTTTCGTCCTTTGTGTGTGTGTGTGTGTGTGTGTGTGTGTGTGTGTGACCCCTCCCCACAATTTAGAAAATAAAAAGCATAGTTCAATAGCGGAGCTAGGGATGTAACTCAGTGGAAGAGCATTTACATGTGAAAGGCTCTGGATTGGATCCCTAGTACTGCAAAAAAAAAAATTAAAAAAGGGGGGGTGGTTTAAGGGAGTACAAAAATCATTTCATTTTCTGTGAGAATAGATTGGACAGGCCCAATAGACTAGGATTTTTTTTTAAAAAAGTCAAATAGACAATTTAAAAAAAGAAAAAAAAAATGAATGAATCAGAGCCAGGACAGTGGCATATCCAGTAATCCTAGGGACATAGGAGGCTGAGACAGGAAGATTCCAAGTTTGAGGCCAGCCTCAGCAACTTAGCAAGACTCTCAGCAATTTAGCAAGACCCTGTCTCAAAAAAAAAAAAAAGGACTGGGATGTGGCTCACTGGTAAAGCATGCCTGGGTTCAATACTCAGTATCCAAAAAAAAAAGAGAGAGAGAGAGAGAATGGCTCAGGATTCAGGTTCCTAGTTTGCTCATTGCAGCAATACTAACAATAGCCAAGACCTAGAATCAACCAAAGTGTCCACTGACAGATGAATGGATAAAGAAATTGTATTATGTATATACAATGGAGTTCTACTCAGGCATAGATAAGAATGAAATTATGGCATTTGCTGGTAAATGGATGGAAATGAAGAATAATATACCAAGTGAAATAAGCTAAACTCAGAAACTCAAAGGTCAAATGTTTTCTCATATGTGGAAGCTAGAGTGAAATAAAGAAAGGGGGAAGGAAGGATAGGATATTATGAAGACAAAGGGAAGATCCGTAATGTAGAAAGAGATCAAGAGGCAGAGTGGAAGGATGGGAAAAAAGAGGCAAAGCAGAATGAATATATAAATACATATATAAATATACCACAGGGAATTTCACCTTTATATATAAGTAAAAACCAATGGAATTTAAATAGACAAGTGAAAGGAGAGGCAGGAGAAAATGGGGGAGGGAGGAAAAGTAGGAGATCATGAACTGAAATCAAATTCCATGCATGTATGAGTTTGTTAGGATGAACATAACTACTATGTATAACACTCTAATAAATTTTTAAAAATATATACATATATATGCACACAATGAAATATTATCCAAACTTAAAAGGAAATTCTGTCACTTGAGACAACATTGATGAAACCAAACACTGAAATACTGCATGATCTCACTTACATATGGATTCTGGGCATGGGGGCTGGGGTTGTGGCTCAGTGATAGAGTGCTTGCCTAGCGCGCGTGAGGCACTGGGTTCAATACTCAGACCCACATAAAAATAAATAAATAAAGGTATTGTGTCCATCTACAACTAAAAATATTTTTTAAAAAACCCTGGGCATGGTGGCATTACCAGGGTGTCACTAAGTTGCTGATCTGGCGCCTCACTTACCATCTGCCTAAGCCTCCCAAGTTGCTGGGACTGCAGGCATGTGCCAACATGCCAGACACCTAATAGCAGCTCCTTCACCCACCCCCATTCACGTCCATTCTACACACAAATGTTGATTTTTTTTTTTTTTTTTTCTGTGCTGGAGATAGAAACCAGGGCCTCTCACGATAGGCAAGGGCTCTACCTCTAAGCTATACCCAGGCCCTGGGTTCAATCCCCAGCACCACCGAGAAAAAAAAAAAGAAAGAAAGAAAGAAAGAATTAAAATCCAATTATGTTTAAAGTCCAATTATGTCACCTCTGATTGATATATATCTCCTGGCCTTCCAATTGCCTTTCTCAGGAGTTCTAAACTTCAGGGTTCCATGCTTCAGACTCCACACGGGATAGCTTTTGGGTAAAATGTCCCAAAATTATTACTCATTATTAATAAAATGCTAATTAAATAACTTACAAGTTATTTAAGTAAAGCACTTAGTGTCCAGTACATAGTACTACATAAATGTTCAGCAGCAGCAGCAGCAGTAGTAGTAGTAATAGTAGTGGTGGTGATAGTAGTATTTTGATATTGAGGACTGAACCCAGGGGCACTCTACCATTGAGCTACATTCCAGTCCCCAGCCCTCCTGCCTTTTTTTAAAACAGGGTCTTGCTGAGTGCCTGGGCCTCATACTTATCCTCCTACCTCAGCCTTCCCAGTAGCTGGGATTACAGGTCAGCCACCATACCCAGCTATGTGTTCCCTGAGCTTTTTTTCTTATACCGGGATTGATCCCAGGTGTGCTTAACCACTGAGCCACATCCCCTAGACTTTTGTTTTTTATTTTTGGGACAAGGTCTCACTAATTTGCATAGGGCCTCAGTAATTGCTGAGGCTGTCTTTGAACTTTCTATCCTCCTGCCTCAGCCTTTCGAGTTGCTGGGATTACAGGCCTGCACCTCCCTGCCTGGCATGTTCAACATTATTAATACTGAAATATTAGCCTTATGAGAGAGATGTAGTAGATGCTTTTGGTGCTTTATGTATATTCCTATGGCCACTTCTGATTTCAGCTGCAGGGGACATTCTGTGCAGATTAACAGCATCTATTCTCAAATACCCTCCTGGGTCTCCCTGATTTCTGCCCCAGAGCTCCGTCTTCTAGAAAGCTCACTCAGACCTTAAGCAGAACGGCTCAGAAGTACAGGGGCATTGGGGCATTGGTGGGTATTAATTTTCATCCCATGAATTATCATCCTCCCCTATATTGTTCCAACTACCACCATGATCCTCATGATCCTGGGGGAAATAACAGAAACTTAAGTCCAGCCTGATCGGCATCTCACCATCCGCCATCGCTTTTTTTTTTTTTTTTAAACGTACTGAGGATTGAATCCAAGGGTGCTTTACCACTTAGCTACATCTTCAGTCCCTTTTATTTTATTTTGAGACAGAGTCTCACTAAATAGCTGAGGCTGGCCTCGAACTTGCGATTTTCCTGCCTCAGCCTCTCCAGTCGCTGGAAAGAGGTGCGTGCCACCGAACCCGTCGTCCCCACCCATCACGTTGATCCACACCTAGACAGGAGGAACTCCGGGCCACTTGCTTTACCCTTCCGATTCTCTCGCTTTTGGCCTACTATCATGTGCTGAGAATGGTAAGACTGAAATGAAACAGCCAGCGGGTCAGGGCAGAAGCTGAATCCGCGACTAAGGCTGCGGAGGCGCAGAGAGGAGGCCAGCTTTCCCCCACAGACTCATCCAGGACTCTCCCAAACAGGGCCTCTCCTAAAGAGCCCCCTGTACTCCCCTTACTCGTTAGACCATCAAATTGTTCAGGAAAGTGTGGGAGCCCCCCTTCTGAGGCCGCTGGGCCTCCCTTCGCTCTCGCTCAAGGCCCGGTCGAACCTGAAGAAAAGGTGCCCGTCCCGGCCAAGGCGCCAGGACAGTAGGGGCTGCCAGTTCGCTCAGAATCAGCCTTCCTCACCACCATCCTCACCTCTTTGTCCGCCGCCTTCTCCTCAATGCCCAGCAACGCGTACAAGTCCATCTGTAAGAGTTCCTTGGTCACCGCCATGGTTCCAGACTTGACGGTACTCGTACTACAACTCCCAGGAGCCCAAGCGTGCGTGGGGACTGCGGGCTCCTATCAGACCCAGTGGCGCTTAGCCCCCTGGGAATCTTCGTGTTCCGGTCAGGCTTGACTAACTCGGAGGGACCGCGCAGCCATAAATGAACTACGGCTCCCGGCAGCCCCTGCTGGCGGCTCTGCCGCGCTCTGGCGTGGGCGGAGAGTCCGGATTCCCCCAGCCCAAGGCCGCAGCAGGACAGTGCAAGTGGGCGTGTAGAGCAGGGCGTGGGCGAGGATCCTAGGGGCTCAGACCTGGAGGGCTTGACTTCAGTCCAGCTGATTCTGCAGCGCCGGAAGCCACGATGGAGAGTAGGTGCTATGGCTGCGCTGTCAAGTTCACCCTCTTCAAGAAGGAGGCGAGTCTTCTCCCGAGGGCTGAAGGGTTAGGGAGGACGCGAAGGCAAGGGAAAAGCATGAGACTTACGGTTCAAAGATTCGGTGTTATGGGTTCTTTCCAGGGCTCCCTCGCTTTCGAGGTCGATGCGAGGGTCCAGTGAGGTGCCGGAGGTGAGAATACCCTAAAGCTTGTTAACGTCATTTTTGGAAACTTACGCTTTCCTGTAGCCTTAATGTAGCGTTCAACTGTTTCCTTCCCACTGTGTTCCTCCCCCGCGCGGTTTTAATACTTTCGGACGGTTGTCCTGCCCTTTACTTTCTCTGCTGTGAAACCTTCCCCATACAGCAGCCTGACCTTATCCGGGTCTCTTGAGTTACATGCCCACACTTCTATCGTCCCCAGGGCACCATGGCAAAGGCTTTCTTGTCCTCAACGTAGACCTACCAGGTTATCATGGTAAAATGCTGATTTTCTGTGCCTGACCCAGATGGAGTAACTTAATGGCATGTCAGGAGGCAGAACATTTTAGAATCCTGGATTTTGGAGTCCCTGTTCAAATTTGAGCTCTGCTATTTTATCACAGGGTGACCTTGGTTTGGGCAAATTGTGTAACTTTGGTTAAGTACTGAGCTTAGTGCCTGGCACACAGTATGTGCTTAATAAATGGAGGCTATTGTTATCATCCCATCCTGAGCCAAACCTCCCTCTATCTATTCCAGAGCAGAGAAGATGAGCCCTGTGTTATTTGATTCTCCTTTGTTAAAGAGTCGGTGACGTGAAGCACTGGGTTTGCTTTCTACACCGCTCCCAATGGCAGGGAATTGAAAATTGTTGAAAGCATGGGAATTCCATATGAAGCTTTGTTTGATTTGAATAAGAGACTGGAAACCAAGGAATTGTTTCACCCTCTGTCCTAGTCTTAGGCCCTAGGGACCCCAATCCTTTTCCTCCTCCTAGCATCTGGTCACAACTTCACTGTGCTCTCTGTATACTTAGAGCACCAGGGAGGAGCTTATAGGGGTAGATGAGAGGTGGATCTTCCTACTTCATATTTCTTGTAGTATGGCTGTAAGAATTGTGGCCGGGCCTTCTGTTCCGGCTGCCTTAACTTCAGTGCAGTGGTGCCTCGGACTGGCAATACCCAACAGAAAGTCTGCAAGCAGTGTCACGAGGTCCTGACCAGGTAAGAAATCAGCCTGGACAAGGCCCCACCAACCACAGCAGGGAGCATCTGGCCAGCCCTTGCAACCTTGTGCTCTATAGCCAGAGGTCAGGAAGTGTTTGGGGTGGGGGTGGGGACACTGACTGGGCTGTAGGACTTCTGACACCAGATTTCTTCTCTACAGAGGGTCTCCTGTCAATGCCTCCAAGTGGTCACCACCTCAGAACTATAAGAAGTAAGTACTAAAGAAAAAAATACAAATGCGGACAGGGAAAAGATAAGCGAGCCATGGGTAGGACTCTTCTCCCAGTCTCTAGTTCAAATAAGTACAGTGTCAGGAGAATCCCCACTTCACAGGCGTCTGCATATGCTTTTGGGCTCAGGAAGTAGCTTCTCCCCAGAAAGGGCACTTGGCAGATCGTGTCCTTTCAGCCAGACCCTGTAGTCAGTCAGTGGAGCTGGGCTGCAGGGTGACATGAGCAAGAGCCATAGAAAATTGCCCACTGCAGGACTCCATAGGTGCCCTGAAATAATTTGAATGGGAAACAGCGAATGGGTACCTTCAGTCCTCACTTTTGCCTTCAAGCACCTCTATCTCTTATCCTGTTAGACGTGTGGCAGCCTTGGAAACCAAGCAGAAGCCCAGCACTTCCAGAAACCAGGCACTGACTCAACAAGACCAAGTCCTTGCTGAGCGCCTAGCACGACTCCGTCAGGAGAACAAGCCGAGTGAGTGGAGGCAGGCAGGGTGGCCAAAAGGACACAGTCTGGAACTTCTGAGATAGGGGTTCCTCTGGCCCTTACCTGGTTCCCCCCATGCCAATTGCAGAGTCAATACCCTCACAGGCAGAAATAGAGGCACGGCTGGCTGCATTGAAGGATGAACCCCAGGGTTCCATCCCTTCTGTCCAAGAGATGGAGACTCGCCTTGCTGCCCTGCAGGGCAGAGTTCTGCCTTCTCAGACCCATAGGCTGGTGAGTGCTATGGCTTGGGAGGGAAGGGATTCCTAGGGAAAGGATCCAGAAGAAGCTCAGATACATGTATGGTCATATACTTTGCAGGAGTTGGTAAAGCTTCCCACCCCTACCTCCTGAGCCTCAGGCCTGCTGCCAGGCCAAGGAACAAGTGACAAGCAGCAAGATTGAGTGGGTCAGAAAAGAGTGGACACAGTCCTGTTGGGGACTGCCAGACCTACTTGATTATGTGGTCCTTTGCCTGGTCTTTGAGAACTCCTCAGCATCCACCCCTGACCCAGGCTACTTCTAGGCTTTATGTGGCTTTTACTTTATTCCCACTCTCCACTGAGGTTCCTTCCTCTGGGCAGGAATATCTGACAGCAGACACCAGGACACAGGCTCAGCAGACACAAGATCTGCTAACACAACTGGCAGCTGAGGTGGCTATTGCTGAGAGCTGGGAACAAGGAAGCACAGGTAACCCCTCCATTTGGCTCCTCCAGGGACATGCCCCATCTTCTCCCCCACATGGGGGAGGCTCTGCTATCCACCCTCTGGGGAGATGACTATAAATCAAAGAATGATCAACATTGTAAGAGCTATCATTTATTGAGTGCTTACTCCAAAGGGAGCTAGTGTAGGCCTAGTTAGGTGGTAAGTGCATGGGCTTTAGAATCAGACTGTGATCACCAGTTCTACCACATACTAATTGTGTGACCCTGGGCAAGGTACGTGACCTAAATCTCATTCTTGTCACATTAAAATGGAGGTATATATGGTAAAAACCTACCTCACAGGGAAGTCATGAGGAGCAAATGAGATGATCCATTAATTTTGGGGGCCATGCCTGGTTCATAGTAAGTGCTCATTTAGAGTAGTGAGTGTTCTCTATGATGATGATGGTAATAAGAAGGAATAAGAGGCTATTTAAAATTAAATGTAATTTAAAAGTTCATTTGCTTAGCGGTACCAGCCATTTTTCAAGTGTTCAATACCCACATAAGCTCATGGTTACTATCGTACAGGATAGATATAGAACATAATATAGATGGTTTCCATCATCATAGGAAATTCTGTTGGACAGTATTTTTTGAAGGCTTCAGAGCAGTGGTTCTCAACCACAGATGATTTTACCTTCCAGGGTACTTTTGGAAATGTCTAAAGACTTTTGGTTGTCACAACTCAGGAGATGCTATTGGCATCTGGTGGGTAGAAGTCTAGAATGCTATAAGCCACATCCTACAATACATAGGTTAGCCCCTCTACCACAACAAAGAATTATTCAATCCAATGTGTCAATTGAATTATGATTGAGAAACCTTGTTTTTCACAATCTCATTGTATATTCTCAATAATGTCGAGGTATGAACTATAATCGTCCTTATTTATACATAAGGAAACTCAGGCATGGTGAGCTTTAAGGAACTTGACCAAGGTCACATAGCTCTTAAGTGGCAGGGATGGGCCTTGAACCCAAAGCTATCTGGTTTGAAACCTCTTGCTCTGAAACTCTAGGCTAAAGGTGATCATGTCAGAGCCACACCCACTCTGGTAAAGTTCTTTCTACCCCGTGATATACAAGACCTTAGCTGCAGTCATGCCTTCTTCGTGCTGCTCCCAGGCAAGTCTTAATCCCAGCCCTGAAAGGCAGAAATTGACTGAACCTTGGCCTCCTCATATCCTAATCCTTTAGGGCAGTGATTCTAAAGCCATGGGATATCCAGCCCATATCAGGGGAGTGGGGATGGATGTGGTTGAAAAAACATGTCTAAGATTGCTAATTTTTAACATGTGAAAATTGGAGGAAATGCTAATCTTATTTGTAATATAAACCACAGGTACTAGGGCTGAGCACAAAGCTAATAATGTATACTTAACAAAATAGTTGAGAAATGGGCTCAGTGGCTTATGAGGGTGAGATCTTGGAATGCCTCTGCTTCCCTGACTGCATTACTTCTTCCAGCTGCCTCTCTCCAGAATGACCTCAACCAGGGTGGCACAGGGAGCCAGCACACTAATTCCCAGGGGCAGGCCAGCTGGTCCCTGGAAGAGGAGAAGGCCAGACTGCTAGCGGAGGCAGCCATAGAGCTACGGGAGGAGAACACAAGGCAGGAGCGGATCCTGGCCCTTGCCAAGAGACTGGCTGTGCTGCGTGGACAAGACCCTGACAAAGGTAGAGGTTGGAGTCAGCTGTTCACTCACGTCTGTTGGTCAGGGCCTCCCTCCCGCACTCAGGCCAAGCTCTCCCTGCCAGGACTGAGTCAGGTGTTAGAGGTCCCTGTGCCCAGATATCTGTTGAGCCCTGCCCAGTGCCATGAGGAATAAACTGGGCAAAGCAGTAGATGAGGAATCAGTGGCAGCCATCAGGAGGCAGAGGGACCTTCAGTTCTTTCAGGTGCTGAGGCTTCTTTTCCTACCCTGTTCCTCAAGGCTGCTTCAGTATTGGTCCAACCTTGTGGAGGTGAGGGAGGGAGGGACAAGTTCTGATCAGGGTAGCTAATGAGCCTCAGCTCTGGAACAAACCCCTAGGAAACAAATCAGTTCCAGAGGAGGACAGATTTCAGGTGAAATCTCTCACCCCTACTCCTCATTTCCATCTCTCCCTCATTTAAGTGACCCTCCAGGACCTCCGCCTCCCAGACAGTGATGATGATGAGGATGAGGAGACAGCCATCCAGAGAGTCATGCAGCAGGTGGGCCTGGCTTACCCATCCAGCCACCCCTGTCCTGTTTTTGCCTCATTGCTGCCTGGCCCCATTCACCTGACCTCCATTCTGGGGTAGTCATTCTGCAGCTACTGTTCAATTTGGGGTCCCTCTGTCCTTGTGACCCACATCTGCCCCCTGGTCCTTTGAGATGGGGAATCAGCAACCATAGGCAAGAGGTAAAGGAAGAAGAGTTGAGAAGTTAAGGCTATAGCACAGAAATACTGGGAAATGGCCCTGGAACTGGGAGTGGTACCTTTTCACCTTGTTCACAGCTCACTGAAGAAGCTGCCCTGGATGAGGCAAGTGGCTTTAACATCCCTGTGGAGCCAGCTTCCCGACCCCAGGCCCCACCCTGCAGGACAGAGCCTAGGGTGAGAAAAGCCCCAAATACATCCCCATTCTGCCCACAGCCTTCCTCCTGCCTGGCTGATTGCTCCTATCATGTATCTTACTTCCTGCATTCCTCTCTAATCCCTGAAGGCTCAGGTCATGGCTCCCAGGCCAGAGGCTAAGGAAGAGGAACTTCCCTGGTGCTGCATCTGCAATGAGGATGCCACCCTGCGCTGTGCCGGCTGTGATGGAGACCTGTACTGTGCCCAGTGCTTCCGGTGGGTGCAGGTAGAATGTTCTGTGGAAGAGCTTGAGGGTTGCCTGCAATCCCTGACCTGTATCCCTTTGCTCCACAGGGAGGGCCATGATGCCTTTGAGCTTAAAGAACACCAGACATCAGCCTACCATCCCCCATATGCTGGCCAAGAGCACTGAGGAAAACCTGGTCCTCCTGGAAAGGTGGTCCTATAGGCAGCCTGCAAGCTGGCAATGATGCCCTCAGGGCATCAGTGAGACAGCGGATCAGGCTCTACCGATGATGGATATTCCCCTTCCTGAGCCTCAGTGACCCCTGGAAAGGGGAAAGATTCTGTTTGAAACAACAAGTGAAAGATCCAAAGGGAAAAAGTAGGGACCCTCCTCCAAGAATCCTGGACTGGAAGTGAGAGGCATGATGTTCTAGAAAGACCAAACTGAACCTAAGGGTGAGTCCTGTAGCCTGGCCAGGGCCTATTCCCCTACCTGGCATGTAGTCGATCTAATAAAGTATATTTATTCATTGGGCTCAGCATCTACCCATATCTCTCTTTCTAGCAGTGCTGGGGATTGAACCCAGGTCCTTGCTCATGCTAAGCATATGCTTTACCACTGAGCTACCCCACTCCCAGCATCTCTTATCTCTAGAACCTGGTTGACCCTAAGCCCAGACCCTGTGAGAGGTGGCACAAGCAGAGTAGGCGACGAGAACAGTTCTGTAGAAGGAAAGAAAAAAAATTGAGCTACCCTGTAAGCTTCTTCCAGCAGGAACAGTCCCACCCATCCTGGTGGCCTCATATGAAGTAAGCATGAAAATTCATTCAGCCAAACTGTGCTTCCTGCTCTAGGCAGAACTATCAGACCCCTTCATATTGAATTTCTCAGCCTCTCTTAGTAATCAAACAGTGCATGGAGGAATGATGCATACATACCCTGCTTCCTGCCTTACTCACAAAGGACCCCACCTCCCAGAACTCCTGTCCCAATCTGCCTGCCATTCACCCAGTATCTGTTTTCTAACAACTTCCCCTCTCAGCCTATAGCCTTTATGCTCTGCATAGCCTCTGCTCTTTCTCTTCCTGCCCTTAACTAGAATCAACTCAAGAAAGAGACCCTCACCTGAGGCCTTCCCCATCAGCTGTGAGTGGAAGAAAGATGAGCTTTCTCTGATACCTCCAGATCCAGCTAAGTGTTTCCTGTTATCTCTTTGGATTCAAGATTAATCTTTGACATTTGAGCTCTCTTGTAAGGCCAGGATGCTATGTGTCTTAGCCAGTTGCCCTCAGCTTGCCCTCCAGTCTTTATTAGATTGTGATCTTACCAAAGGAAAGCTGTTGACCTTCATCTTTGAATTTTCAATACCTGTTTGGATGATGGATGGATGGATGGATAGATAGGGTATGTGGGTACAGCCTAATGAAGAGGTCATTCGTCTTTGAATGAGTCACTTCACCCTCTCCCTCCCCTGGTCCCTTGGCACAGATATGCTCCACACTCCATTAAGCTGGGGCTGCTGAAGATTTTATCCACTTGGCTGACATGGAAAGCATTGGGCAACAGCTACAAGTGGCTCCCAGAGAGCCTAGCTGCTACTGCACATACACTAAGGGTGTACCAATGTCCCTCCCTGTCATCTATATTCCTTGTCTGTGTCCCAAGGAGCTGTGTCCCTTTCAGCCAGAGTCCAGGGTACTGAGGCTGCTAAAGATAGTCTCTCCAGGTTTATTTCTGAGGCCGGCTGAGTCTTCGGAGTTTCTTGAGTTGACTGAGAAGCTCAGAGATAAAAGGCTGAAGGAGAAAGAAGAGCGAGATCATGGCATGGAGTCACACCCACCCACCACACTGCCCTCCCCAGTCTCTCCTGACCTTGATCCTAGCTTCCCATAGCCAAGGAATGGAAGAAGGATGCAGAACCAAGCCTTCCTTTCAAACATTCCTCTTCATTAGCGACCTCCCCACAACCATCCTTCCCCCATCCCCCTCTTGCCCCTAGACCAGCAGAATATCCCATACCTCTGTGGAGCGGGGGCAGTTTTGGAGAATGGCCTGAATAGAAGAGAGCAGAGTGGATCCATGAGCCAAAGTACTTTCCTATGAGTCCCACTCAATCTCCCACTAATTCTCCCCTCTAAATTGGTTCTTTCCCACTCAACCCAAGGATGCAGACCCTGTGTTCCTGAATTCCCTATGGTCTCAGCCCAGCTTTTAGCCCCCAACCTTTGGGCCCATTCTCCCATCCTACCTCCAATTGAATCTTCTGCTCCTCTGTAGATAGTTCCATGAGAGCCTCCAGGTCAATCTCAGGCTCAGAAGGGGCTGGTTGATCCTATTTGGGAAGAACACAGGACTCAGATGGGCCTGGTCAGTTAGTGCTAGAGTGGAAGTTACTGTCAGGAACTCACCCATCTCCAACCTTATCTTCTCTGACTCACGTTCAGCCTCACCTTACTCAGAAAACACCCATTTTTCATTCAACAAACATTTACTTAATACCTACTATGTTCTATTTGAAACAGTAGTAGGATTATTTAAAAACTGTCTACATTTAACGCCAAGGTTATATACATAAGCAGTTTGGAAGTTCCTTAAAATGGTAAATATAGAGTTATAGTTAGACCAAGAAATTCCACTCTAAGGTGTACTCCCAAGAGACATGAATTCAGAGGTCTGCACAAAAACTTGCACATGAATGTTCACAAGCAGAATTATTCATTAAAAAATCAAAACAACCCAAGTGTCCCTCAACTTATTTAATGGAAAAACAAAATATTGCATAGATAGATCATACTACACAGCAGTAAACAGGAAGGGAATACCAGTTCATGCTAAAACATGGATTAACCTTGAAAACCTGCTAGTGAAAGAAGCCAGTTAAAAAAGTCACACATTGTCAATGAGTCAATGTATATGAAGTGTCTAGAATAAGCAAATCTGTAAGGACTAAGGTAGATTAGTGGTTACCTTGAGCTGGAAATGGTAGTGGTAGGGAATGGGGGTGACTGCTGATGCTTATGCTCTTTTTTTGAGAGAAATAACATGTTCTATAATTAGGCTGTAGTAATGGTTGCATAACCCTTTAAGGTACTGAAAACAGTTGAATTGTACACTTTTAAGTGGGTGAATTATGTGATGTGTGAAACCTACTTCAATAAAGGTTATTTGTTGTTGTTTTAAGGTGCTGAGAGCTGGGGTAGCTCAGTGGTAGAGTGCTTGACAAGCACGTGTGAGGCACTGAGTTCAATTCTTAGCACTGCATATAAGTAAATAAAAATAAAGGTCCATCAACAACTAAAAAATATGCATATAAAAAAGTTATAGTTACTGAAAAAATTAAATACAAAGTTAAAAATGAAAAAAAATCTTAGAATAAGAAAGCAAGCCACAGATTGAGAGAGAAAGTTTGCAAAAGACATATCTGATAAAAGCACTATTATCCCAAATGAACAAAGAATTCAATGCCCCTGAATTCAGTCCCCAGTACTGGGGCGGGGGGTGGGACAGTAAGAAGATAAACAATACAATTTTTAAAATGGACCAAAAATGCCAAGTGTGGTGGCACACATCTGCAATCCCAGTGATTTGGAAGGCTGAGGTAGGAGGATCTCAAGTTTGAGGCCAGCCTCACCAGTTTAGCAAGACCCTGCCTCAGTAAACAAACAATCACAAAGGACTGGGATGTAGCTCAGTGGTAGAGTGCACCTAGGTTCTATTGCCAGCACCACAAAAAAAAAAAAAAAAAAAGCAAAAGATCTGAATGGAGCTGGACAGTATGGCACATACCTATAATCTCAATGACTTGGAAGACTGAGGCAGGAGCATTGCAAGATCAAGGCCAGCCTCAGCAACTTAGGGAGACCCTGTTTCAAAATAAAAAGGGCTTGGGATATGCCTCACTAGTTAAGTGACCCTGAGTTTAATCCCCAGTACTTGGCGGGTGGGGAACCTGCACATATGTAACCAAAGAAACTATACAGACAGCAAATAAGCATATGAAAAGATGTTCAACTTCACATGTTATTAGGGAACTGCACATTAAAATAATGAGACAGCACTATGCATCTATTAGAATGGCAAGATGTCCAAAGCTTCAACAACACCTAGCTGGGGAGGACGTGGAGCAACAAAAACTCTCACTCATTGCTGATGGGAATAAAGAATGTACAGGCTCATTATAAGATAGTTTGGCAGTTCCTTACAAAACATACTCTTACCATACAATCCTTGGTGTTTACCCAAATGAGTTGGAAAGATGTCCACACAAAGACTTGCACACAGGCTTGGTGGTATATACCTGTAATCCCAGATACTTGGAAGGCTGAGGCAGGGGGATCACAAATTCAAAGCCAGTCTCAGCAACTTAATATAAGACCCTATCTCAAAATTAGAAATTACAAGGACTGGGGAATGTAGCTCAGTGGTAAGGTACCCCTGGGTTCAATCCATAATACCAAAAAGGAAAAAAAAGGAAAAGGAAAAAGGGCTGGAGAATGCAGCCTGGGCTGCAGACTGTAGTTCAGTGGCAAAGCACCCCTAGGTTCAATACCCAATGAAGGTGAAGTGGGGTTATAAAACAGCAACAAAAACCTACCTGCACACAGCTGGGCACTGTAGCAAGGGCCTATAGTTCCAGCTACTTGGAAGGTTAAGGCAAGAAATCACGAGTTCTGGGCCAGCCTGGACCACATGACAACATAGCAAGACTGTGTCTCAAGAAAACAACAAACCAAAAATCTGTAAAGAGATGTTTATTATAGCTTTATCCATATTTGCCAAAACTTGGATGCAACTATGATGGTCTTTGGTAGGTAAATCCATAAATAAGATGTGGAACATTCCGACAATGAAATATTTTTCAGTATAAAAACAAAATGAGCATCAACTCCTGAAAAGACATGGAGGAACCTCAAATGTATATTGCTAAGTTAAAGAAGTCAATTTTTTTCTTTTTCCTTTTTTGCAATGGGATTGAACCAGGGCCTTAGTGCATGCTAAGTTAGCACTCTACCACTGAGCTACATCCCCAGTCCTAAAGAAGTCAATTTTAAAAGGCTATATACTAAAGAGGAAGGTACTGGGGAATAAGATTGACCAAATTATGTTATGTGCTTGTATGAATATGGCTTAATGAATACCACTATTATATATAATTATAATGTACCAATATAAATGTTTTTAAAAGGCAATATACCATATGATTTCAACTATAATGAATGACATTTTGGAACAGATTATTATCAATTGTTGCCAGAGATTGGGGGAAGAGGAAAGAAGAAGGCAGAACACAAAGGATTTTTAGAGCAGTGAAACTATTGTGTAGGATACTATATTGGTGAATACATGTCATTATACATTTGTCTAAACCCATAGAATGTACAATTCCAAGAGAGAACCCTAAAGTAAATTATGAACTTCGGATGGTAATGATGTGTCAGTGTAAGTTCATCAGTTGTAACAAATGTACCACTCTGGTGCTGGATATTGATAATAGACTGTACATGTGTGGGGACAGAGCATATGTGAACTCTGTACCTTTCACCCAATTTTGCTTTTAACCTTAAACTGTTCTTACAGACTGAGTCTTGTTTTTTGTTTTTTGGTTTTTTTTTAGTACCAGGGATTGAACCCAGGGGAACTTAACCATTGAGTCACATGCCCAGCCCTTTGTTGTTGTTGTTATTTAATTTTGAGACAGGGTCTTGCTAAGTTGGTTAGAGCCTCACTAAGTTGCTGAGGCTGGCTTTGAACTTGTGATTCTCCTGCCTCCACCTCCTGAGCTGCTAGGATTACAAGCATATGCCACTGCACTCAGCAAAGAAAGATTGAGACTTTTTTAAGAAGACATGAGGGGACTGTATCCATGTAACACGTGTGTTTACATGTAAACACATATTTCCCAAGGGCCAGCTCTAGGCTGCCTTCCAAAAAGGAGGAGTGAGGTCACCAAGCTGGGGAGGTAGGGAAGGTTTTGGGGGTTCTCCAGCCCATTCCCACCCTTACTTTCCCTCTGCCACCCTCCCATAGGAATACCATGATGGGGGGGGGGGGGTGGCAGGACCACAGAGGAGGGAGAGGCAAGGAAAGGCTGCTTTCCCAGCCCCCCTCCCTCAGCGAGGGTGGCCACATCATGCCACCAATTCCAATTAACTGATCATCCATAACTCAGCGTTGGGGGGGGGGGAGGTTGCAGAAGGGAAAGCCCAGGGAGGGAGCCGGGTCCCCTTGTTGTACTTGATAACAATTATAGTTTAAAATCATAGCTTGCTGGGGCTCGGCTATATTTTACTTGATAACAATAAAAGTGACACATAAAAAAAAAAAAAAAAAAACAAGACATGAGTTTAAGACTGAGAGGGAAGGAGGAGGGACAGGAAAGGGGAGGAAATGCAAAATGAATTTGACAAAATTAAGCGATGCGCATGTGTAAATATACCACAGTGAGTTCCACCTTTATGTATTTCTATAAAGCACCAATTTAAAAATAAATAGCTAAGCGTGGTGGTGCACATCTGTAATCCCAGTGGCTCAGAAGGCTGAGGCAGGAGGATTGGAAGTTTTAGGCCAGCCTCAGCAATTTAGTGAGATCCTTAGCAACTTAATGAGACCCTGTCTCTAAATAAAATCTAAAAAAAAAAAAAGAGCTGGGGATGTGGCTCAGTGGTTAAGCGCCCCTGGGTGGTTAAATTCTCAGTATCAATAGATAGATAGATAGATAGATAGATAGATAGATAGATAGATAGATAGATAGATAGAAAAATAGGAAGGAAGGAAGAGAGGGAAGGAAGGGAGGGAGGGAGGGGAAGGAGAAGGAAGAGAAGGAAGGGAAGGAAGGAAGGAAGGAAGGGAGGGAGGGAGGGGAAGGAAAGGAAAGGAAGGGAGGGAGGGAGGGAGAGGAAGGGAAGGAAAAGAAAGGAAGGAAAGGAAGAAAAGAAGGAAAGAAGGATCGGGGATGCAACTCAGTGGTAAAAGTACCTCTGGGTTCAACCCCTGGTACCAAAAAAGAAAAAAAAAACAAAACAAAACAAAGATAATGCTTTAAGAGAGCCTACAGATAAGTGGTAGTCAGTGAGTCATAGTAATAGGTCTAAAGGGCTAGGAATGTAGCTCAGGATAAAGCACTTGCCTAGCATGCATGAAGCCCTGGGTTCAATCTCTAGTACCCAGGGAGCAGGGTGGGGGGAACCCAGGTATGATAAGCAATTATTTAATTTGTTTAAAGGTAAGTGCTGTTTGGAGAACTCTTTGGAAGGTGGAAATGTTCCTTGTGGTGGTGGTTCATCTAAATGTATACTTCAAAAGGGCACATTTTATTCTGTCAATTATAATTCAATAAAGCCAACTTTATAAATTAAATATATAAATAAAACAGATGAAAGAAAGAAAAGACAGCAAAAAGGAAAAGAATCCTCACCTACCTTCTCACTCTTCCCACTGCCAACAGGTAACCACTGTTAACACTTCTGGTCCTTCCACACCTTTTTAAAAATAAATAGTGCCTAAGTTAGCCCTTTCACCCTGAGCTCTAGACTTTCCCCTTTGCTTCTTTTATCTCTAGCCCATCTTTTTTAAAAAAATATTTTTAGCTGTAGATGGACACAATGCCTTTATTTTCTTTAGTTTTATGTGGTGCTGAGAATCATACCCAGTTCCTCACACGTGCTAGGCAAGTGCTCTACCACTGAGCCACAGCCACAGCCCCTGATCTCTAGCTCACCTTATTCCACATTCATTCATTCATTCATTCATTCATTAATTCATTCATTCATTCATATTATGCCTATTTATTGAATGCATGCCATGTACTAAGCATTGTGATGATTGCTGGGGTCATATCAGCAAAACAGACATGATACTGCCCTTAAAAAGCTCATAGTGCTGGGGCTAGTGTTGTAGCTCGGTGCTAGAGTGCTTGCCTAGCACGTGTGAGGCACTGGGCTCAATCCTCAGCACCACATATAAGTAAATAAATTAGCTAAAGGTATTGTGTCCATCTACAACTTAAAAAAAAAAAAAAAAAAAAAAAAACTTGTAGTGCTTGGTGCAGTGGTGCATACCTGTAATCCCAGCAGCTCTGGAGGCTGAGGCAAGAGGATTGGAAGTTCAAGGCCAGTTTCAGCAACTTAGCAAGACCCTAAGCAACTTAGGGAGACCCTGTCTCTAAATAAAACATAAAAAGGTCTGGGGATGTAGCTCAGTGGTTAAGCACTTCTGGGTTCAATCCCCAGTACCAAACAACAACAAAAAATCTTATAGTCTCCTGAAGGATAGAAACAAGAGAAATAGTATAAGCACCCTGAGGAGATGCTATAGGAGCATATGGGAAGAAAACTCAACCAAGCCTGGGGTTCAGGAAGCTTCTTATAGAGGAAGTGACCTCTAATCTGAGATCTAAAGGCTAAGCGTTAATGAGATATCTGTGCTAACAGGATGGAGTGACAGGGACTAGATTTATTCTCACAACATAAATAACTAGAAAACTAGACAAAATATATGAACGATATTTTTAGACATCAGACAACAGGTAGCTTGGAACTGTAATCCCAGAAAGAAGGGAAATGAAAGAAGGAAGTTCTATAATCGCACCCATATTTCTTCCTGGGAAGACTATGGAGCAGGGGGGGGAAATCCCAAGCAGAGCCCAGTAGTCTCGCTAAATTGATGTGACAGAGATCAGAGCTGATGCAGCTTGAGGTGGCTAGAAGTTGCTGGACAAAGTTCTGGAGAGAAAGAAGTTACATAGAAAGACACTTCCAGAAATTGTGTGAGGGTTTTCTTCTATCTGTGTTGAACAAGAAGATGCACATTCATCAAGTAAAACTACAAACCAGGTCTATGAGGCTGAAAACAGAGGTGAACAGTTCCCAGATTTTATGTAGGACTGGAAGATAAATCAAGTTCCAACCAACTAGAGTGTACAGTTATTCTTTTTTAAAAATATTTTTTGTAGCCGGGCATGGTGGCGCACACCTGTAATCCCAGTGACTCTGGAGGCTGAGACAGGAGGATCTCGAAGTTCAAAGCCAGCCTCAACAATGGCAAGGCACTAAGCAACTCAGTGAGACCCTGTCTCTAAATAAAATACAAAAAAATAGGGCTGGGATATTGCTCAGTGGTCAAGGGCCCCCGAGTTCAATCCCCAGTACCAAAAAAATTTTTTTTTGTAGATGTTGATAGACCTTTATTTTATTCATTTATTTTTATGTGGTGCTGAGAATCGAACCCAGTGCCTCACACAAGCTAGGCAAGGGCTCTACCACTGAGCCACAACCTCGGCTCCGTGGACAGTTATTCTTGATCATGCAGGAATTCAGCAGAGACCTTCAAAGAGTCCTGCTTTACTAGGGAGTTGAAATATTTCCTAGTTTAAGGTTATTTTTAGACCAGCCCTAACAAAGTTTAAAAACAAGTCTCCATTGTATCAAACTGAATCATGAATAACTGTTTTTGTTTTGTAGTACTAGAGATTGAACCCAGGGCATTCTACCACTGAGCTACATCCCCAGCCCTTTTTATTTTTTATTTTGAGACTGTGTCTCAGTAAATTGCCCAAGCTGGGCTTGAACAAATGATCCTCCAGCCTCTGCCTTCTAAGTTGCTGGCATTATAGGCATGAGCCCTGTGCACAGCTTAAAGGAAGATTTTTTAAAAAATACATTTACCTCAACATAAAATTTACAATGTCTAATGTCTAATCAAAAATGACTAGCGAGGCTGGGGCATACCTCAGAGGTACAGTGCTTGCCTAGTATGTGTGAGGCTTTGGATTCAATGGTGGGTGAGGGAAGGAGAGGCAGGAGGAGGAGGGGAGAGAAAGAGAGAGAGAGAGAAAGAGAAAGGGAGGGAGGGAGGGGAGAGGAGAGGGGAAGGAAGGGGAGGAGAGGAGAGAGGAAGGGAGGGGAGAAAAGAAAAAGAAAGAAAGAAAAATTTCATGCCAAGAAGCAGGAGACCTTCAATCAGCAGTCAACAGAAGCAGACCCAGAAGGGGTAGAGGATGGAATTAGCAAATAGGAAAACATGGATACAGTAATGACAGAAATGGAGAACATAAGAAAGAGCCAAATGGGGAATATCTAGATGTGAAAAATATAATATTTTAAATTAAAATTTCACTGGATGGAATCAACTGCATATTTAAGACTACAGAAAAAAAGATCAGAGGCAGGGAAACCCGGTTATGGGATGAGTGGGATAGAGAACAGAACCAAAAAGAGACTTGATGACCTGTGGAACAATATCAAGTGGTCTAACGTGTGACCAGAGTCCCAGAAGGGATGGGAAAGAATAATAAAGCTAAGTTATAAAGGTTGAAACTTCGCCTCTATAAAAATGTGAGTCCTATCTCCCAAACCATTATCATATTGCTTATTTGACATACATAAATTGATATATAATACATATATATATATATACATATATTGAATATGATTGCCATTGCAGTCTAGCATTGATAATAAGGGATCATATAGTTTGGTGTTTTTTTCCCCCGCAAGTCTGGTTTTTTTGGTAGGGACTGAATCTAGGCCTTGCACTTGCTAAGCATATGCTCTACCACTGAACTATGCCCCCAACCCTCTAAAGTACCTTTTGAATTCTCAGAAAATAAGCAGGTGTACAAAAACCTATCAGAATGAACAAGGGTGGTCTGATTTGACCCCTTTCCTTACCTCCACTCCACACCAGACTCCTTAGTCCTATCTCTCCACCATGAAGCCTAGTAATGGAATAGGTTCAAATGAGCTAATGTGTTTGTTTCCCACATTGTTTGCAATACTTTTTTTAAGTTGAAAATGTAATAGGTTAATTAAGAATGTCACCACATCAAAAGGACTGTATCAAAATGACAGCTGCCACCAGGGAGGAAAAAATATCATGGAATCTACAGGAAACTACTAGACTACATCCCAGCCCTTTATTTATTTTAAGACAGGGTCTTGTTAAGTTGCTGAGGGCTTTACTAAATTGCTGAGGCTGTTCTTGAACTTGGAATCCTCCTGTCTCAGCCTCCAGTGGCTGGGATTACTGTTGTGCACAACCACACCCAGTGGAAAGAAATGTTCCAGAACCCTGGGATGATCAGTAGTGTCCCCTGCTGATATGTACGTTAGATTTAGCCCCAAAGCAGTTGTAGTTATTGACGATAACTACAAGAGATCTTAACAAGCTATAGGAAATTTCAGTGGATTGAAAGGTGATGAGAAGGGAAAAAGTAGGAAAAGGAATTAGGTGAGGTGGCCCAGGCCTGTAATCCCAGCAATTTGAAAGGCTAAAGTAGGACTGTAAATTCGAGAACAGCCTTAGCAACTTAATGAGACCCTGCCTCAAAATAAAAAATAAAAGGGGCTAGGGGTATAGCTCAGTGGTAGAGGGCCAAATAAAAAGTAAGTAAAGGCTGTGAGTGTGGACAAATCTTTTTTAATGAATCTTTTAAGACATCTAGTTATCTGGCTATGAGGAGATAGGAAGCAGGGCATCATAAATAAAGGAGGGCGTGTTGTTGAGCAAGGGTCTCCTTAAAATGGGAGAAATGCATGGATGTTTAAGGCTCTGCCTAGAAGCCAAATCCACACTCTAACTCTGGACAGGGTCCTAGGTCTGTTTGTATTTCCAAAACTTGGTTCCTCTGAAGACCCCAAACCAGGCTGTACACCCAGGGAGAAGTAGGGCCCTCCAACAAAGGAAAGTTGAGTTGCATTAAAATAAGCAAGTGACACATCCCTACACCCTGGCAGGTGACGAGGGATTCTATGAAAACAGAACTGTAGCAGGGTGAGCCTGGAGTCTGGGTTGCCTTGACCTCTGACCAAGGAGTCCAGCCACCTGGGGCTTCCCCAGGCACTTAGCTGCTTCCTGCTGAAAAGAACAAGGATTGGGAGAGGAACTGCCACCTGGCACCTTTGGACAGTTGCCATGGTAACCACAGGCCAAGCATTTTATTCCGGTCATTGCCTGGGAGTGGTCCTCCCACATGTCCTATTTTCTAAAGTTACGGGCTCATAATTGTACAGATTCCACCCCCCTCCACCTTCATCTTGTAAAACAAGGTTCTTCGGTATCTTTCTCTGATGCCCAACAGGATTTGCCTGAGGTGTCTGAAATATGAGACTTTTCATGCAAGTGTACGACAACCAACCTGAAATTGAAACTGAGCCAGATGAGAGTTCTGGAAGTAGTGAAGGGCATGGAGGGGCCCAGGAAGGTCAGAGCAGACAAGCCAAAAAATTTTGCTTCTCCACCTTGCAGTTGTAGTGCATATCCCCACCCTCCATAAGTGGGCTCAGGATGCTTCAGGGAATATGGTCAACACCTGAACCAAACTGACCCTTGATCCACAGAGTTTCAGACTGGCTGAACCCCATCCATCACTCTTACACACCCCCCACCATAGGATCACTGACAGGTGGCTGCTGCCCTAAAAAGAAAAGAAAGGGCCTGAATCAAGAAGGAAAAACAAGCACCACGTCTTGTGGACAAGCCGGACTCCTGATTTTCTGACTATCTCATGGTTCTCAATCCAGCTACACATTAGAACGAATTGTATTGCTTACGATAACTGCCTAGCGAGCATCTGGGCCCCACTTTAGTAGATTTAAATTCAATTGAAGTACAGCTGGGGCATTGGTGTGTGTGTGTGTGTGTGTTTAAGTATTTCAGGTGTGTCCAAGTTCTGCAGTCAGAGATCTGTCTTCAACTCCTGGTCCTAGGACTTCTCAGTGTTGTGACCTTGGACAAGTTACTCAACATCTCTAAGACTTCATTCTCTCAGCTGTAAAACAGTACCCACTTAATGGAGCTGTGAGGAGGGTTAAATGAAATAACCCATGTCCGTGCTTGGCCATTGTGCCCAGCACATAGTTAAGTGCTCAAAATATTAATTTGTTGAAGCAGCAGCTGTTACTGTTCTGGGATTCAGATTTGGAGTTAAGATTTCTAAGTAAGAAAGTGCCACTTCTAGCCAGGTGCAGTAGCACACACCTGGAATCCTAGCCACTCAAAAGCCTGAGGCAGGAAGATCACAAGTTCAAGGCCAGCCTCAGCAACTAAGACCCTTTCTCAAAATACAAAATAAAAAGGACCAAGGATGTAGCTCAGTGGTTAAGTGCCCCTGAGTTTAATTCTTAGTACAAAAGAAAGAGAGAAAGAAGAGAAAGAAGAAGAGAAGGAAGGAAGGGAGGGAAGAAGGAAGGAAGGAAGGAGAGAGAAAGACTTCCAGTGACCAGGGTGTTAGACCCATCCTTTACCCAGGGTGGGATTGAGGGGAGTCAGTCAGGATTAGGTTCAAAGGGAAGTAGGGTCATGGTATTGGCCCTCACCCCTGGCTATTCTCCCTTAGAGGTTGCAGATGTTCTACACCTGTGCTGACAGTATAATACATGGAACTAGTTAGCACTTGAAATGTAGCTAGTGTGACTGGGAACCTGAATTTTTTCTTTATTTAATTTTAATTCATTTAAAATTAACTGCAGGTGGGAGGGGTTAGTGTTAGGGTTAGGGTTAGGTTTAGGGTTAGGGTTAGGAGGGGGGCAAGAATGGAGGAAAGGAAGGACTGTATAGAGGGAAAAGAGGGGTGGGAGGGGTGGGGGGAAGGAAAAAAAATAACAATGAATCAAACAACATTACCCTATGTAAATTTATGAGTACACAAATGGTATGCCTTGACTCCATGTACAGAGAAACAACATGTATCCCATTTGTTTACAATAAAAAGAAGGAAAGAAAGAAAGAAAGAAAGAAAGAAAGAAAGAAAGAAAGAAAGAAAGAAAGAAAGAAAGAAAGAAAGAAAGAAATAATAAATAAAATTAACTGCTACATATGGCTGATAGCTATAGTGTTGGATAGTGTAGATCTAAACACATATGTGTGTTGAGGATAAGAGTAATTAAGACAAAAAAGTAAAATAGCCTAGCCAAGGATTTTCCCTTTGACTTTTTCATTTGAGCCTCAAAAAGTAGTTTCAGAGAAGTATAACAGGCATTGATAGACACATTTCATAGATGAGAAAAGTGAGTCTCAGAAATGTTAAACTGCTTTCACCAGATTGCGAAGAGAGTTAGAGGGACAGCTAAGACCTACTTTCATCCACCTGCAGGAAAATCTTTCTCTTCTTGGGAGCTCCTGTGTCAGCCCTCCAGCTCCTCTCAAGGTCTCTGAGCAGGCTCTCTCAGCCCGTGGCCAGGACCCAGGTTCCCTATCTCCTCAGTCCTCCCCAGCACTACTCACCTGGAAGAGCTCCTGAACCTGAGCATCCACCCATTGCTCCATCTCCAGCCAGCGCTGGAGCTGCCCCACGTCGTACTTCACTGTTAGTCGGCTGGGTCTCCTGGACCTGGACACCCTAGAGGGGTCTGTGTGGGACTTTGACTCTGAGTCTGTGGATGATGTCCTCCTCCTCCTCTCAGAAGTCCACTGAACCTTCTTATTTGGTTTCTCCCTGTCCGGGTTGGGAGATGTGCAGGAACCCTGACTTGAAGACAGCATGGAAGGACTGGCTTGGGCGAGGAGCTGAGAAAAACTGCCTATCAGACCAAAAGCACAGAGGGAAATGAGGAGACAGAACGGAGAGGCCAGTGGGAAGGCAGATGGGAGGAGGGCCAAGGGCCCTGGGAGCGGTGAGGGTCAAAGATCAACAGGCCTTTGTCTGGTGCTGGGAATGCCAATCTCCTGGCTCCTTATTGCCAGCAAGTGGCACTCCAGAGCTGTGCCCCCAGCTTCCCTTTCTGTAGCTGCTGAGGCCCACAGTATCATAAACCGTAGACAAGCAGAAGTCAAGAGGCTGCTGTGCCCCAGGAGGAAGAAGGAAGGGAACCTTGGATCCTGAGGGGTGAGGGGACTCCATCATGGGTGCCCTTTGGTGAGCTCTTTTTTAAAAAACTATTTTTTAGGTGTTAATAGACCTTTATTTTACTCATTTATTTATATGTGGTGCTGAGAATCTAACCCAATGCCTCATACATGCTAGGCAAGCACACTAACAATGAGCCTCAACCCCATCCCCTTGGTGAGCTCTTAAACAGTACCTGAATCACCTGCCTGAGGGCCCTCTGCATCTCACCTTCCTGGTACAAAATCCACTCTGGACCACTGAGCACCTGTGGTCAGTTTCTGCAAGAGCAGGGTCCCTGGCTGGCAGGGCTTCCTGCTCAGAGCTTGGCACTACAAGGGCAGAGTCTCAGCTGGTTGATGGGAGTTAGGAACTGGCTACCTAGGTTCAGTGCCCCTTGTGTCTGGGTGTGTCTGAATGTGAGTTGCTATCAACCTGGCCTGTATGCTTATGAAGGCAAATTTATCAGGCTGGTCTACCATCCATGCCTGTTCCCTAGAGGCAGTTTCTTAGGAAGCCATGTTTATCATCACATGACCCTCTGTTGATTCAGCTCCTTCCTGACACAGAGGAAACCTGCAGACTTAACTAATACTCAGGTGTCTCAGGTGTCAAGGACTAGGACTTTAGACAAGCTTGCTTGCATTCTAAAGGGAGAATATTACTGTTTGTTTAGTCCTTTGTTAAAAATGTTTTTCTTTTTTCTTTTTCTGGTTACAGAAGAACACTATAACATTTTTTTTTAAATGAAAGCTCAGAAGGACAAACAAATGAAAATGAGTTTTTCTTCTCTCCCCAGCAGCAACTCCACCAACACCTTGTGGATTTAGCTCTTCTGCAATCACCATTAGCCCTTTATAGAATATCTTTTTTGCATTTGTCAGAAAGTATCTTTTGTCTCTTCACTGTGAAGGATGAGAAATTAACTCACGCTAACTCCCTTGTTCCCTTCACTTTCCACATTCCAATTTTTGTTTAATATGTCTTTTCAGATTTTATAATTGTTGCCTTTAGGATGTTGAGTTTCTGCATGCACTGTATTGACTTCTACTATCATGCATGACTCCTAAAAGAGAGTTTTGGGAAAAAGTCAGTGCCAGGTGTAGTGAGTGGCCCATGTCTGTAGTCAGCCCCAGGTACTGGCTGAGGCAGAGGATCAGTTGAGCCCAGGAGTTCAAAGCTAGCTTGGCAAGGTAGTAAAGGGCTGTCTCGTAAAAGAGAGAGAGAGAGAGAGAGACCCTGCTTTTATAAAACTCATAGTCTGGTCCAGTGTAAAAATAAACATTATTTGATTAATCAAATGAAAGTAAAACTACCATTTTATTTAGTGATTTGAAGAAAGGGGCTTTGATGTCCAGGGGCTGAAGTTGTGGCTCGGTGGTAGAGAACTTGCCTGGTACTGGGCTCGGGGTTCAATACTCAGGACCACATATAAATAAATAAAGTAAAATTTCCACTGACAACTAAAAAATATATTTAAAAAAAAAGAATGTCCAGTCCAGTGAGGCTGTGACATAGTGAATGAAAACATTCAAACTGAGTTCTGAAGGTTTAGTAGGAGTTAACTAAGCACAGGGGTCAACAGAGATGGGTCTGGTTGAAGACAGAGTACATATAAAGGCCAGTGGTAGAAGAGAGATGGTGAAGTTGGGCATGGTGGTGCACACCTGTAATCCCAGTAATTTAGGAGGCTGAGACAGGAGGATCACAAGTTCAAGGCCAGCCTGGGCAACTTAGCGAGACCCTTATTTTTATTTTATAAAAATAAAAAGGGCTGGGAACACAGCTCAGTAGTAGAGTATGCTGGGTTCAATCCCCAGTACGAGGTGGGTGAAAAAAAGGGAGAAGGTGAGTACAAGGAACTAAAAGAGGGTCAGTGGGGCTGGAGCAGAGGGAGGGGGAAAGGACAACCAAGATATGAAGCAGAAGAGGTGGAGGACCCACATAGTGCCCTGTGAGCCATGCTGAGGAACATTGGACAGTCACTGAATATTCTTAAGCAGTGATGACTGGGTGGGTTGACAAGCTCAAATTTAAATTTCTAAATCTCGTGCTGGCTGTTGAACGGGAAAAGGATCAGAGGGTATAGAGGGGCTAGAGAAACTTATTTTTTTTTTTTGGTACTGGGAATTGAACCACATCACAGCCCTTTTTATATTTTATTTAGAGACAGGGTCTCACTAAGTTACTGGGGCTGGCTTTCAATTCACAATCCTCCTGGCTCAGCCTCCCAAGTCTCTGGGATTATAGGCATATGTCACTGCACCCAGCTAGAGGAAACCAGTTATGAGGACATTGCTGAATGACTTGACTGAAGATGTGGTACAGTCAATGTTAGAAGTAGACAGGTTGAAGAACTATTTGGGCGGTAATGTTTAACAGAACCTGGCCAGGTGTGGTGGTGCATACCTGTAATCCCAGTGACTCAGGAGGCAGAGGCAGAAAGATGGCAAATTCAAGGCCAAACTAGGCAACTTAGCAAGACTCTGTCTCAAAAAAATAAACAGGACTAGGGATGTGGCTCAGTGGTAGAGTGCCTGTAGATTTGATCCACAGTACTGAAAAATAGACATGAATGTCTCCAAGGGCATCCATGATTCATTCATAGAGCCTCTCTGAGCCTATTTCCTTGTAAGTAAACTTTGTGAGATTTTACATAAACATACAACATAGACATTGTGACTCTTGATGACACACAGTTATATCCGATATTTGTAGCATGAGGCTCCTTATTTACATTCTTCCACTTCAGTATTGACATACATTTCCTCCCTACCCTACATGTGCCTCCATTCATCGTTAAGTTTGCCCAAGATAAAAGAGCTCAAGACCTGAGAAAAGATGCGAGGAAAAAGTCAGCAGAACCACATGAGGGCAGGAAGACAAAGAGGGTACACAGGGTGGAGGGGAAGCCTCTGCACTGTTCTCCTGGCCTGACACAGGTCCAGTGGTGGGATCAAATGGGTAGCAGGCAGAGCCGGAATGTCCTTAAATATCTTTTCTTTCGTTGTTAAAAAAAATTTTTATATAAAAAGAAAAACATGTTTTATAAAAAGAAAAACTTTTTTAATGCTTTAAGACATTAAAAATCTCCCATAATCCCATCATACATGTCTTAGTACATTTTCTGTTTCTATAACAAAATACCTGGGTTGGGTCTAGTTAACTTATAAAGCAGGAAGGTTTATTTGGCTTACAATTCTGGTGGCTGAAGTATATAAACAGCATGACACTGGTATCCTGACAAGTGCCTCCTGGCTATATCACAATATAGCAAAGAAACAGAAGAGGAACTGGCTGAATGCAACCCAAATAACAAGGGGTGACCTCTCATGAGAACTTGCTCTCATGAGAACTAATTTACTCTGAGAGACCAGCAATAATCCTTTTCAAGGGCAGTGCCCCCCAAACATTATTATCTTCCAAAAGGCTCCACCTTTTAAAGGTTCTGCCACCTGACACACTGGGAACCAAGCTTCCATCACATGAACCTTTGGGGACACTCAAACCATATCCAAACCACAGCAGCTTGAAAACCACTACTACCAACATTCTGGTAAGTTTCTTTCTAGTCTTTTTTTTTCTATGCATATATGCTTAATATAGTTGAGGAAATACTATATTCAGTTATTTGGAAAATTTCTTAGCTATTGTCATTCAAGAAATAAGAATTAAGCTTTTTTGTTTGTTTTGTGGAGCCAGGGATCTACCACTAAGCTATATTCCCAACTCTATTTATTTAGTTATTTTGTTCCAAGGATTGAACGCTGGGGCACTTAACCACTGAACCGCATCCCCATTCCATTTTATTTTTTATTTTGAAACAGTGTCTTGCTGAGTTGTTTAGGGGCTTTCTAAATTGTGGGGAAAAAAAGAAGAAGTTTTTAAAAAGGCATGTCCAGCCAGATGTGGTGGTGCATATCTGTAATCCTAGCAATTTGGGAGGCTGATGCAGGAGAATTGTGAGTTCAAGACCAGCCTCAGCAACTTAACGAGGACCAGAAACTAGTGAGACCCTGTCTTTAAAAATAAAAGGGATAGGGATGTGACTCATGGTAAAGCCCCCCAGGTTTAATCCCCAGTACCAATAATAGTAATAATAATAATAACAATAGTAAGTTAATAGGCATGCTCATTGTAGAAAACTAAAATACAGATAAAAGAAATGCATAAATTACCTTTTAGTATGTTTATTTTTTGATTTTTTTCTATATTATTTTAGATTTTCATAAAATTAGATCATTTTGTCATATATGTGCTATTTTATAACAATATATTTTGCATCTTTAAATAGTAGTTTTGTACATTTCTTTTTTAATGCTATAGTTTTTCAAACTATGGATTTTGACTCACAGTAAAGGATTCATTTAACATTGCAACATATACATGTACAAATATAAAACTAAAATTTCTTATGAGTCAAATTTGCCCTTACTCTGATATTTTTAATTCTATTCCATTTTACTTTTTCAAATAAAAAGTGAGTTGGTAACAAGTTTCTTTATTGCTTTTAAGACTCACTAATGGGTTTAGTAGAACAAAATCATGATTTAGTCACTCAGTCACTAATGTTATTAGACATATGGATTGCAACCAATTTTCCATTATGAATAGTGTTGTTAGGAACATTCTTGTAACTTTCTTTGGTCACATTCATGATTTATTTCTCTTTAGAAAAGTTTTTAGAGGTGGAACTACAATGTCAGAGGATATGCAAAATTGTGGGGGGGAGGGTGATATTTATGGATATATTAACTACCTAAATGGTTGTATCAAGTAAACTGTATATTTGAAATTATATACTTTTTTTCAGTTAATAAGTGCAGCAGTTATCTATTGCTGTATAACAAATCATCCCAAAATGTATCAGCTTTAAACAGTAAGCATTTGTTGTATCACTGTTTGGGTAGGTGAGGATTCTGGGAATAGCTCAGCTGGGTCCTCTGGCTCAGGGACTCTCATAAGGTTACAGTCAAGGTGTCAGCCAGGCCTACAATCATTTTAAGACGCAACTGCAGGGGGCTGGACTTGTGGCTGGCGCTGGGGTTGTGGTTCAGTGGTAGATTGCTTGCACAGCACATGTGAGGCACTGGGTTTGATCTTCAGCATCACATAAAAATAAATAAAGTAAAGGTTAAAAAAAAAAATGATGGTACTGTGGAGGACCTACTTCTTCTACTTCTAAGCTCATTTACATGGGTGTTGGCAGGTCTTGAATTCTCAGATGCTGCTGGCTGGAAACATGGGTTCCTTGTCATGTGGGCTCCCCTAGAAGGCTACTAAGGAAGAGGCATATCAATTACATTAGACCAGAGGAGGAGAGAGGGAAGGAGAGAAAGGAGTTACAGTCTATCTGTAATCTAGGGGGTGACATCCCATAACTTTGGCTATATTCTTTTCATTAGAAGCAAGTGACCAGATCCAGACACACTCAAAGGGAAGAGATTACACAAGGGTGTGAATACCTGGAGGTATAGATCATTGGTAGCTATTAAAAGGCTACCAACCATAGTAGAATATTGTGGGCACTTTCAACTTTAGAATTCTTCAAAAATATCCACTTAAGGGGCTGGGGTTATGGCTCAGTGGTAGAGCATTTGTCTGGCATGTGTGAGGCCCTGGGTTCGATACTGAGCACCACATATAAATAAATAAAATAAAAGATCCACTGACAACTTAAAAAAAAAAAAAAAACCCACTTAAGGGCTGCTGCAGTATCTGAGAGGGCCCATCCTATCCTCCTTTAAATAAAACTGACAGTGGCCTAATCTTTAAAACTATTGCATCACTTCCCCCTCAAAATTCCTTAACAAAAATCACTGTTTCTGCATTGTAAGTAGTGGGCTTTTACTTAGATCATTAACAGTAAAATTTATTTTGTAATTATTATCCTTCTGTTTCCATTAGTATTGACATGTACCAAAACATCCAAATATTCAAGGAGTTAAAGAAGAAAACAGTGGGAGCTGGGGATATGGCTCAGTTGGTAGTGCTTGCCTAGCATGCACAAGGCCCTGGGTTCAAGCACCAAAAAAAGAAAAAAGAAAAAGAAAAAGAAAACAGCTCGGTGGTGCACGCCTGTAATTCCAGCAGGTCAGGAGCCTGAGGCAGGAGGATCACAAGTTCAAAGCCAGCCTCAGCAAAAAGTGAGGTACTAAGCAACTCATTGAGACCCTGTCTCTGAATAAAATACAAACAAGGGCTGGGGAGGTGGCTCAGTGGTTGAGTATCCCTGAGTTCAATTCCTGGTACCACCCCCAAAATTTTTAAAATAAAACATAAACAGACATTTACTTGCTCACAATTCTGCATCTTAGTAGAGGCTTGGCAGGACCATCTAGTTTCTGCTGAGGGGACCTACTGGGGCAGAGGATGCAAGACAGCTTCACCCAGCTCCTTGGCTGGGGGTCAGAGGACACTGGGAACCAGCTAGGCTCCTCTTTTTTCCTTCAGTCCTTCATCCTCCCAGCCCTCCTCTCTTCAGGTGACTTTCTCTCTCCTGCAAGATACTCAAATTTCTTTACATCACAACTGAGGGAAAGATGGAAACCACAGTTTCTTAAGCCACACTTAGAAGTCACATGGCACCACTTCTGCTGTGTCCTATTGGCCAAAGAAAGTTATGGGAGTCAAAGAAAAGGGAAATAGACTCCACCTCTTAGTAGAAAGAGAGTAAGTGGCAGATGAAAGAATTAAACACAATAGTCTAGCCTGGCATGGTGGTGCATGTCTGTAATCCCAGTGGCTAAGGCTAAGGCAGCAGGATAGCAAGTTCATGGCCAGCCTCAGCAACTTAGCAAGGCCCTAAGCAACTTAGTGAGACTCAGTCTTAAAATAAAAGGACTGGGGATGTAGCTCAGTGGTAAAGTCCTTCTGGGTTCAATCCCCAGTAATCCCCCAAAATAAATAAACACCAAATCTAAATATGAAGCCCACAGCTCAACCACATGCAATCTTGTCTCCCACTCTTCACTATAGGACCTCCATAGTTAGTGTACTTCTGTGTATGGTGGAAATAGTAAGTGTTGCCAAAGCATTAGCATTCATACATGTCAAGTGCCTGGAAAGAACACAGTAGATGTCTTAGTCCATTTTCGGCTACTTAACAGAATACCTGAGACTAAGTAATTTATAAAGAAGTTTATTTAGCTCATGGTTCTAGAGGCTAGAAGTTCAAGATCTGGTGCGCAAATCCAGTCAGAGCCTTGTGAAATATCATAACAATGGAAGAAAAGTGGAAGGGCAGGTGGGCATGTGCAGTAGGCACAAAACAAGTGTCTACTGCATACAAAGTGTGGTCACACTTTCTGCTCACATGGCAACTAATCCAGTCCATCAAGAATTGACCCAGTCCCTAAGAAAGGTATTAATCCCTCTTAATGACCTAATCACTCCTTAAAGGCCCCACCTCCCAACACTGCCACAGTGGCAGATTTCAACATGAATTTCAGAGGGGACAAACCATAGCAGCATGCATCACAAACGGTGGCTGCTCACCACTCAAAAATGTTTTTGTTTCAGGCTAATCGAATCCGAGGTAAGGGTAAAACTTCCAGATAAAGTTAGAATTGCAAGTACCATAAAGCCCAGTGTTCAAGTGTGGAAGTAAGGTGGGCTTACCTGGGCTCCAATCTTCACTCTGCCACTTAACTGCTGGATGACCAGACAAGTTAGTTCACCTGTCTGAGCCTATTTACTCATCCATAGAATGGGAATTAAAATAGTAATGACTTCCTTGATTTGATCTTATTGGGTAAGATGTGGGAAGTGCTTAGGAATAGGGTTGGGGCATTCCCAGTACTTGATAAATGCAGGTCTTTGTAATGGTGTGTATAATGAATGTAATGACAAACCTCTGGTAATGTAATTCACTATATATTAATACTATATATTATATATTATTAGAATCAGGATTCTTGTATGTATAAACTGCTGAAATCAGATCTTGACAAAAACTTTTCTTCCCAATAGCTGCACAATCAGTTGCTTCTTTCCCAGCATACCACCATGGTCACCACTATGCCAAGGGCTGTGGAACACCCCTGAAAATCTAGAGAAGGGAAGACATACACCAGCTCCCAACCCCAGCACCCATAATGTGGGCAGTGGGTTGGATGTTGCTGTTCATGAAAGAAAATGATCCTTGGCTACAAGTCCTACTAGGTAAAGCTGCTCTCTGTGAGAAATGGGGAAGAATGTTCCCATTGGGTCGTAAAGACATCATGAAAAGATGTGGAATCTCTTTGAGGGAGGGAGAGCATTAATAGGACTGATCTTGTTGTGTAGAGAATGGTCTTTTAAGAGGTTTTCACTTAGTGCAATGAACTTGGCTTCAAGGAGGCCACGGTTTTGTGAAGGACATAAAACCAGCTACATCTGTGAACTGGAACCTCTAAGCTTCCATGGATGACACTTCACTGGACGAGAGTGGTCACTGCGGACCTGGAACAGTTCCTTTGTGGGAGAGGAGAGGAACCTGAGCTCAAGAGATAAGGGGGCAGCCCATCAATGAGGGGTGAGAGACTACAAAGAAAATGTTAATACAAGTTGAGGGAAGGCCTCAAACGGAACCACTGTGGTCAAGCAGAGAAGTCTGGATAAGGGGAATCGCCTGTTTCTCATTCTGGCAGAAAGGATGGCTGCCCAGAACTGGAAAGGGTGATGACACTGAGGCTGACATCCCAGATCCCAGGTGCAGCCACCCAGCTTCTGGGTTCTCTTCCCTTCAGGAGATGGACATGATGTCTTAGGTGTAGGCTACGGAGAGCGAGATCGTTTGCATCTGCCTTTCCCCAGCCCCTACCCAAGCTCCTCCCGGCCTGGGACTGGGAATGCTGGCTCCGACAGGAAAGGAAGACAAGAAGCAGCAGTCAAAGAGCACGACTTGCGCGACTTTGCTGCAGCGTCCCCAACCTGCGTTGGCCTTCGGAGTTCAGGAAGCAGTTCTGGGGCGCAGAGCCCCTCCGGAGGCTGGGCCCTATGGAGGTCGCCTCGAGGGGACGCGGCTCCGTTCTCCAAGTGCTCTGAGAACCTGGCAGCTCCGGGGGTCGAGGATCCCAGGGCGGCAGGGCTGGCGGGGCCGGAAGTTCGGCTGGGAAGGGCGGGTAGGGGCGCATCGACGTGGGCGGGGCCGGCGGCGCAGGAGTTAATGTCGGCTCCGCCCCGGCCGCGCTGACTCAGTTTCACCAGAAACTAGGGGGTGGCGGTGGCAGATCCCAAGAGCACTAGGCACCCCGGCGGAAGCCGCGGCCTGAGCCGCGCAGGAAGCCGGGCCCGGATCCTCGGCAGGCCAGGCCCCACCCCACTCACCTGCCCAGGTAACCGGGGCCCCGGAGCGCGAGGCGGAGGAGGAGGCGGAGCGGGCTCTGAGCATGTTTGGCCGTTTGTTTGGCGCCTATGCGTGCGTCCGGGTACGTGAGCTCCTTAGCAGTTCGTGTGTCCGTCCGTCCGGTGACCGGGTCACTAGAGGGTCGTGCCCGCGTGCCCCTCTTCACTCCGGGGTGTTCCGTGACCCCCCGCCCCTCGCGACTTCCTGCCGGCCTGCCCGCCCCCTCCAAGTCTCCCAGGCTGATCAGGTGTGTCTCCTCTCTCCCCTCCCCTCTCTCAGGTCTCAAGCACCCTCAGAACCCAGAGGCCGGTACTATGAAGGTGACCCCCCTCGGGAGGAGGGCTACGGCCCCTGGAAGGACGATGGCTGGCGCCCGCCTTGCCCAGACCCGCATCCCTGTGGTGGCGGTGTTGCTTCTGTGCGTGCTGGGTCTCCAGATCACCGACGCCGGGCTGCCGCCCGCAGCTCCTGAGCCGCCCGCAGGAGCCGCCTGCCTTGGCCTCTTCACCCCGGGAGTTCCTGCCTTCGTGCTGGACACGGAAGCCTCAGTCAGCAACGGGGCCACTTTCCTGGGTTCCCCTACCGTGCGCCGGGGCTGGGATTGCGTGCGCGCCTGTTGCGCCACCCAGAATTGCAATCTGGCGCTGGTAGAGCTGCAGCCCGACGGCGGCGAGGACGCCATCTCCGCTTGCTTCCTCATGAATTGCCTGTACGAGCAGAACTTCGTGTGCAAATTCGCTCCGAGAGAGGGCTTCATCAATTACCTCACTAGAGAGGTTTACCGCTCCTACCGCGAGCTTCGGACCCAGGGCTTCGGAGGTAAAAAGGAGGCGGCAGCGGGCCTGGATGGATCTGGAGAGACTCAAAAGGGAACTAGTTATCGTCCTGAGGGAGCTGAGCATCAGAAAGGAGTTAGGGAGAAAAATACAATTCCACCCGACTCCTTCAATAGAAACTATAACCAGTAAACAAAAGAAAGGTGATGTGAGTGGGGACAGTAAACAAAAGAAAGGTGATGTGAGTGGGGACAGTAAACAAAAGAAAGGTGATGTGAGTGGGGACGCAGGACATTCCAGAGCCCCGGCTCTGGCTTCTGAATTCAGGATATTCAAAGGTGATGATCTGGTATCCAAGGGAAACCTGGCTCTGGGCTGTAGGTATGGGAGAGAGGAGACAACTCCCCAGGCTTCACAACCTCTGACCCTAATAGGCTGAGTCAGGTTATGAGCTGTGTGGATGCAGCCTGGTGACTAGAAAGGTACCCTGGCCAAGCACTGTGCTAGGCACCCTGAGGCCTTGGCCAGTTAGCCTGAGCAGTCATCCTGACCATTCTCCTCCACTGACTGGATGTTGAACTGGTTAGCATCTCTGTACTCCTGGGAACAGATTGGCCTTTTGGTGATCTGGGGGGAAAAAAAGGCAGACCCCAAGAGACTTAGGAACAAACCCAGTCTGGCATTGACTCAGAGGGGGAGAGGTGGTATTGGGGGGTACAATAGCCCAGAGGCTCTGTGGTGGGGGATGAGGAGGGTTGCTAGGTGAGTCAGCCCAATGGCATGTATACCTGGTAGGGAAAGGTTGTCAGCTGTTCATGCAGGGGTGTGTGTGTGTGTGTGTTTGTGTATGCATGCACCCATGTGAACCAAGCAAGGCTCTCCCTGCTTAGGAACTGGTAGCAGAGCTGTCTGCTCACCTTATTTACTTCCAGGGATAGGGGCAAAATGGGGGCCAGGACTCCTCCTTTTTCTTCCTCCAGTTGAGCAGTTGAGCTGAGATCAGGACTGGTAAGAGCCTTCCCTCCCCATTTTCTTTACCTGTTGTCTGGCCAGGTAAGGCTCCAGGGTAGAAGTGGGTCATAAATGACCTTTACTGAATTCTGTGCCATACATCCCACAGGCCTCATTCAGCAATCTCTGAAAAGGATGCTATTGGTAGTCAACTGCTTTTTAGATTAGGAAACTGAGTCCCCTCCCCATGTTAAATAATTTCCCCAGGATAATACTGTCCATAAATTGTAAACCTAAGACTCACCAGGGGGGTCCTCCAAAAGTCCTGTGTTCTTTTTCACATGAGACCACCATTCCAGTAGAAACCCACCATTCTGACCTAAGATAGCCAACAGATAACAAAAGCAAAGATTGAGGAACCCAGTGGCCAGGACTGACTGGAGCTGAGTCAGAGGTGAGCTCAGTTTGGAAAGTAGAGAAGGGACTTTCCTCTCCAGCCTTTTCCTGGGCTGGTACCTCTTCCAGGTTAAGGATTCTTTCTTCTCCCTAGCCTCACATTAGCTCTTCTGGGCCTCTGAGGAGTGGTAAAATGGGGATTCTGTGAATTGGGGGACAACATCTGTGGTCTAGGCTGAAACCTGAGATCCCACTGGGCTAGAACTGGAGCCTGTTCCACAAGGAAGCAGCAGATAGTGTAGGTGGCAGTGACTCTAATTGACTGCCAGTGCCCTTCCTACTCTTACAGAGGCACTGTAGGAGGACCACTCCAGGGCCAGAGCCTGAAACTCTGAAATCTGGTCAGGGAGCCGAGCTAGATCAGGGTCATCTGGTCTTGGGTCCAGCCTTTCTCATTTGGAAACCCCCAAGGACAGGCCCATTTGGCACAAGGTAGGGTAGAGTGGGAATTTCCTGGGGCATGTAAGGAGTTGGGCAGAACTTGGACTGCAGGTGAGCCCCAGGACATTGTAGAATATTCTCAGGGTTCTGCCTTGGGAAGTAGGGGAAGCTGTGCATGTCAAGGTCTCCACTATCAGCTAAGTCTGGCTGGTAAATTGGAGGCGAGAGTGGACAGAAGTAGGCAAAGTGGACTGGGTAGTTAGGGCTTCTAAATTTTTTTTGGTGGGTGTGGGTACTGACATTGAACCCAAGACTCTCACATGCCAGGCAATGCTCTACCACTGAGCCACATCCTCAGCCCTAAATCTTTGATTCTTATACTGGGTAGATAAATACTATTCAAGATGGGTTGATTTGTTTTCTCTTCCCTGCCTGTGGCCAGGCCAGTCCAATCCAGATTCCTACAGCTGGAGGCTAAGGAGCTTGTCCCTCCTCTCCCCTGCTCCTGCCCTCCCCCATCTTTCCTATGGCAGAGTGGTTAAGAGGTGGAGTCTGTGTTTCCCTGGAGATGTCCTGAGGCCTGGCAGCTGGGGGAGGGTTGGTTTTATTGCCAGTCTAGCCTTTGCTCTCTTGGGGGTGGGAAGAAGGGAGTGGTAGGGCAGGGCATCTGCCCTTGGTCCTGGGACGGACCTGGCGCTTGGCAAGTAAGAGTAGGAAGTTCCTAATTCAATTTAAAGTCTGGCATCACTCCGCTTGCCACTTGCACCTAGGGTGTGAGGCTTGGGGTGGGTAGTCTGTCTGCCTGCTAGGTAGACTTCTAAGTAGTCTGTTTTCTTTCCCCCTTTCAGACAGCTGGTTGTTTTCTACAAAATGCAAGGAGGGGGCTCCTCCCAGTTCACTGCTTCCTTAGTTCATCTCTCAGTCTGTTTTCCTGATCGCCACTGAGCCAGGGTTGCTTCCAGACACATTTCTACTCTCCTTCTTTTTCCTCAATTCCTTAAATCCAGGAATGTTTTCTCAGTTTTGTAGGTCTCTATACCTTTTGACATGAGAGGCTTCCCTATGAAACCTCCTCGCTTCCATCCCTTCTGCTGTCTCCATGTGTCCTGGGTCTCCTCTGTGACCACCTTTGTGACTGCCCCCATACCTTGGCTCGTCTTCTACCAGTTGTCCTTATCTCTTAAACTTTTTCATTTTCTTTTTCTTTCTTTTCTATTTGTTGTTGTTGTTCTGGGGATTGAGCCCCAAGCACACTTTACCACTGAGCTAGATCCCCAGTCCTTTTTTAAAATAGTGTATCACTAAGTTACTGAGGCTGGCCTTGAATTTGTGATCCTCCTGGAATTACAGGTGTGTGCCACCACACCTGGCTTTACCTTCTCTTTTTGGTTTGCCCTCACTCAGTCTTACCCTTGGAAGTAACACTCTTTAGAGCCTCCATGGAGGACAGTTTAGTCATATGTATCAGAACTCTAGATGCTTATTACCATTGACACAATTGTACTTGTAGGAATTCATTTTGCCACTCAATTTATACATGTGTACAACAACTTAACACACACTTATTCAATGTAGGATTGTTTATAATAATGATGAATTGGAAACAATCTCAGTGTCTGTCAGCATAGCCTCTAATTGAATCCTGTGATGCTGTTAGAATAATAATAAACCCTAAGGAAGCATGGTTTAGGAACGTAGGAAGAAAAGCTGGGAATTAAAATACTATATTCATATACACACAAACTGAAGGTGCCTTTGGTGTAAGGAATTTGAGGGATTAAGAAGAGGCTATTTAATTTTCACTGTCCTTTTTGATTTTTATGTACACGTATCATGTAAATTTTAAAAAAAATCAGGATTTTTAAAGCGACAAAAATGACACCTTTAAGCAAATAATGACCTGTAGCATGACATTTGGAGAAGACATAAACTCTGGAGTCAGGCCTGAATTCAAACCCCAGCTTTGCCATTTAAAAACTGAGCCACAAGTGCTGGGGATGTGGTTCAGTAGTAGAGTGCTTGCCTTGTTCCACTTAAAAACAAAACAAAACAAAAAACAGCAAAACTGAGCCATGACTCTGGGCAAGTTATTTAACCTCTCAGGTGTTGGTTTTCTCATCTGAAAACAAGATGGGAATGTAGGTGTAGCAGGGTATTGAAACCAGATTTGGTGGTGTACAGCTGTAATCCCAGCTACTTGAGAATGAGACTAGAGGATCACAAGTTTGAGGCCAGCCCGGACAACTTAGATGGGCTGGAGGAAGGGCTGAGGGTATAGCTCAGTAGTAGAGCTTATGCACCATGCTCCAGGCCCTGAGTTCAATTCCCAGTTCCAAAAGGAAAAAAAAAAAAAAGTGTTGGAGTCAACAAACTCTTCTTATTTTTTTTAAATATAGAACTCATTTTATTTGGAATAATGAAATTATTCTAAGTAAATGAAAGAAACATTTTATGACTAGTAAAAACATTTTTTTCTTTAAAGGTCTAAATAGTAAATATTTTAAGCTTTGTATGAAATATGGTCTCTGTTGTGAACACTCTGCTGTTGTCATGTGAAAGCAGAGATAGACAATATGTAAGCACAGAGGCAAGTTTGTGCTCCAGCTTACTGGCACATATTTTTTTTTTCCAGTACTGGGAATCAAACCCAAGGTTTCACACATGCTAGGCAAGCAGTCTGCTACTGAGCTACATCCCCAGCCCCACAAATTTTAATTTTATATACATTTTTCCTTTATCCATTTCAAAATATAACAGATAGTGGGATGAATTTGACCTGCAGGCCTAGTGTGCTGACCTCTGATATAGGTAATACAGATAGGTACTCAGTGATGCCCAGCACATACTCAATGTACCCAGCAAAGTGTCAGCTTTGTTGGTAAATATGCCTCTAGATCTGTCTCCAGCCCAGGCCTCTGGAGAACCCACATGTATTTTCTACTGCCTGCTGTTTCTGGTGGATCTTCCTTGCCTCAAGTTCGGTTTCTCTGTAACTGAACACGGGTTCCCTCTGGTTTCCCTTCTACCTGTGCCCTGGCTCTTCCTCCCAAGAGCCTTTCATGAGAATCCTGAAATGTCTGCCCATCAGTGTTTCTCACATCCTTTTTTCCATTTCCTTGGCTACTTCATGATTCAGACCCTTCCTGTTGAACTTGCCCTGACCACTGCCCTGGTCCACCTGTCAGCCTCATTGCTGCACAAAACCCTTTCAAACAGACATGTGAACAGGTACTGCCCAGAACAGGAGCATCCTGCTGAGTCCCTTCCTTAGGACTCCTGGGTCTCCATCAGGAATCTCAGAGGTCAGTGTCTGGTAATGCCAGAGCCTCTAGGACTTTGCCCCACTGCTCACAGCCAGTATCTATTTTCCTGTACCACCAGTTGTTTAATATTTGATTGTTACTTCTGCTGTGTACAAACACCCTTGCCTGGCATCCACAGCTCTTTGAGGTTGATTTCCTCACTGCCCACTGAACCAGCTTGCAAATTCCTAGTTCCTCACTCTGGTTTCTCTTGTCATTAGCAACACCCCACATCCTTCCCCACAACTAAACAAATAAAAACAAAAGATTTTAAAACCTTCCTCCCTTCTCCAGAAGGCCCTCCCTTCTTCCTCTCGCCTGTCACAGTCTCTCCCTTCTCACAGTGTCCTCTGCTTTGTCTTGTACATATACTGCTTCATGTTGTTGAATTTTATCTGCCCGATTTGTTATCCCTGCCAGACACTGCGTTCATTTCCTAGGGCTGTTGTAACAAAGTACTATAAGCTGGGTGACTTAAAACAACAGAAATTTGTTCTCTCACAGTTCTGGAGGTCAAAAGTCTAAAATCAAGGGCTGGGGGGATATAGCTCAGTTGGTAGAGTGCTTCCTTTGCGAGCACAAGGCCCTGGGTTCAATCCCCAGCACCGCAAAAAAAAAAAAAAAAAAAAAAAAAGTCTAAAATCAAGATGTCATCAGGGTTATACTGTTTCTGAAGACTCTCGCAGAGAATTCTTCCTTGCCTCACCTAGCTTCTGGTGGCTCCAAGTGTCTCTTGTCTTGTGACTGCCTCACTCCAATCTCTGCTTGTCTTGACATGGCCTCTTCTTTCACACTGTCTTCTCTTCTGTTTCTTAAAAGGATACTTGTCATTAGATTTAGGGTCCACCCAGCTAATCCAGGATGATCTCATCTGGAAATCCTTAACATAAGTACTTCTACAAAGGTCTTTTTCCCAAATAAGGTCACATTTGTAGGTTTCAGGGGTTTGCAGTGGACATATCTTTTGGGAGCCACCATTTTAACCCTTTATAAATGGGACTCATGCTTTGTGCTTGTCTCTGTCCCCTGGATTTTAACCCTGAGATGGAGGAAGCCATAGGCACAGACTGTCAGTAAGAGTCTGGGATCACTTGTAGAGTCTGTCAGAGCTGACACAGACACCTCATCCCCATAACCACTCACCCTGGGGCACCAGGGCCTGCTACCTTATTTCCCAGGAACTCTGCTTTAGACCTCTGTCCAGACAGGCTTCTTGTATGGTCTAGACTGGCAGAGTGAGCAATGATAAATTTTAATTACACGTTTCCTTTTTTGGCTTTTAAAGAAAGTGTTACTTTAACCGTAAAGTGTCACTTTAAAGCAATTAGAACAAGCACCTGCTTATGGTAGAGGAACAAGCTCATTCCTCCTCCCAAATGAGATTAGATAGCACATGCTGTTCAGTAATAAACAGAAGGTGGGTTTTACCACATAAAAAATGTTTCTAGTATACTAAAGACATAATGTTAGCATGTCCCACACAGATTGCTAGGTTCCAAGTTGATCCAGATATTGCCCATACTGCCACCACCCCACTTTCTCCCCAGGAGATACCTGGTCCATTCAGTGAGAGTTGACCTTACCTCACCTTCCCCCAGGGTCCCGGATCCCCAGGGCCTGGGTGGGCATAGACTTGAAGGTGCAGCCCCAGGAACCCCTGGTGCTAAAGGATATGGACAACACAGATTGGCATCTACTGCAGGGTGACACAGACGTCAGAGTAGAGGTAAGACACCTGGCTGACTCCCTGACCCCCTTCCCCATCAGCCTCCCAGGGGTCCCTTCCTGGGGTCATAGGCCAACCAATGGCTCCAGGTGGAGTGGGGTGGAGAGAAGGTTAGGATGCATTTAGCACCAAGTCCTTGTACTCTCCCTAGTAGGTGGGTATGTGGCTAGGAGGGCCTGGGGCAGCAGCCAAGGGCATTAAAGGTGCCCAAGCCTGATAGCCAGTCCTGTGTGTAGAGGAACAGTCCGGACCAGGTGGAGCTGTGGGGACTCAAGGAAGGCACCTACCTGTTCCAGTTGGCAGTGACTGGTTCAGAACATCCAGAGAACAAGGCCAACATCACGGTCACTGTGCTATCCGCCAAGCAGACAGAAGGTGAGGGAAGGGTGGACCGGTGGCACCTGGAGCCTCCCACCCTCTGCTGATGGGCCCTGTAGGCCCCACCTCACAAGCTCTTCTCCCTCTAGACTATTGCCTTGCATCTAACAAGGTGGGCCGCTGCCGGGGTTCCTTCCCCCGCTGGTACTATGACCCCAAGGAACAAATCTGCAAGAGATTCACTTATGGAGGTTGCTTGGGCAACAAGAACAACTACCTTCGGGAAGAAGAGTGTATGCTAGCCTGCCGGGATGTGCAAGGTGGGTCTTTGAGAGGCAGTTTGGGGGTTTATCTGATTTTCCCCCAGGGTGGGGGTTCTTTCTTCACCAGTCAGGGAGTGGGCTGTGGGAGTCTCCCGTTCCCCACCTGCAATCATCTCATCCCTGCTGGGACCTGACCATGTCTCCTCTGACTTCTCTGTTCTCTCTCTCCCAGGTCCCTCGATGGAAAGGCACCATCCAGGTGGGTTTTATTCCTTTCCCTCTCTCCCTCACCCTGCCAGGTCTTCCTCCATACCTGTGACCAATCCAACTTTATGGAAGGACCACAGAACACCCCACTCCTTCCAACCCAGCATCTTCCTGTCAGGATCTTCCCAGTTTACATGTATGAGGAGTTGGGGTTGGTGGAGAGGAAGTAGGCACACATCAGCATACCATGTTGGAGAAGGCCGGGTGGACCATGGACCCTTGGCACGTGCTGTTCGCCTGAGCCTGACCTCACCTCCACCCCATCCTGCCCCCACCCAGTGTGTTCTGGCAGCTGCCACCCCACCCAATTCCGCTGCAGTGATGGCTGCTGCATCGACAGCTTCCTGGAGTGTGATGACACCCCAGACTGCCCTGACAGCTCTGACGAGGCCACCTGTGAAAAATGTGAGACCTGGGGGATGGAAAAGGGGTGGGCAGCAGGCAGGGAGGTCCCAGCAGCTCTGCCCTGTGTCCCTGAGAGATCCTTGTTGGGCCCAAGCCTCTGACTTTCATCTCTGCAGACACCAGTGGCTTTGATGAGCTCCAGAGTATCCGTTTCCTCAGTGACAAAGGTAAGATCCTCCCCAGGACCCCTGGGTCAGGGCAGACGCTGGCGCTGCCATCCTCATTCTACTTGGCAGTGCCCAAGGGATCCGCTGTGTGTCCCAGACTAAGAGCACAAAGCCGTGGGGGGGCTTTCCTGTTGAGTAGCCTATTCGCTGGCTGGCACCTGGGTCCTCTTCTGCAACTCTGCTTCCAACACATCACCCATCACTTATTGTCTGAACAGCTCTAGAATAGCTGTGCCCAATGCATGTCATTTAATCTGTTACTTTTTTTTAACTTAATGTATTAAAAAGGAATTTCTCATAAATGGAAAGCAACTATAATTTGCTATAAGTTGAAAATAATGATAAAAATAAACATAATAAACAATGTTAGTGAATTTTAGCTGGACGTTGTTGCCTGACAAGACTCAGATTCTGGGAATTATCTTCTTGAGACCCATCTTCTTTGTCAAAAAAGCAAACCATCCATTAACAGAAAATTGAAAAATAACTGTATAAATCCATGTAGTTTCCCACTATACCGAAGATTATTGTCAGGATTTGTCTTCCTTGCCTCTGGTAACATAGCAGATGAGCCACATGTTTCTGGAGCTCCCAGACCCTCACTGAGCCGTAGTTACTCTCCTCATGGGGCAGGCAAGAGTTGGTGGGAAGCAGCCCCATGGAGCCTGCAGGGTGGCGACGGGTTCTCTGTGCTTACTTGCTGCTTTGCCTGCTCTCTACCCCCAGGGCACTGTGTGGACTTGCCAGACACAGGACTCTGCCAGGAGAGCATCCCACGCTGGTACTACAACCCTTTCAGTGAACGCTGTGCCCGCTTCACCTATGGTGGTTGTTACGGCAACAAGAACAACTTTGAGGAAGAGCAGCAGTGTCTCGAGTCCTGTCGTGGCATCTCCAGTGAGGAGGCTGCTGGGGATGTCTGGGGTGGGATGCAGAGGAGAAAACAGCACTGTCCCAAGGCCTAGGCAGGTCACCCCTCCGTCAAGCCATGGGAGAGGATAGCAGAGAGGGGTTGGGACACTGGGAGCAGCCGACCCTTAACTAACTGATCTCTCTCCCCGATCATGTTGCAGAGAAAGATGTGTTTGGTCTGCGACGGGAAAGCTCCATCTCCAGTGTTGGTAAGTCCTGGTCTGTCCTGATGCCAAGGTGATGCATAGATATCAACTCAAGGAATCAACTCCACATGGTTGGTGATAAGACTCCTAAACCATGTTGAAAAGGATCCTAAGGTCACCTATAGGGACAGAATGCTACAATCAAATAGTGAGGTCTGTTGTGGGCAAGGGACAGAAACACAGTGTGTGACAGATGTCTGTTATCAGAGTCCCAGGTCTTTTCCCAAGCTACCTGTAAGTAGAGTAACTTGGAGCCAAGACCCATCGGAACCCCCTGTGAGCTGCCATTCAGCTGCTTGTATGCTGGAGGTGTGAGTTGGGTACCCATGTACTTCCATGTACATGTGAGTTGGGTACCCGTACTTGACTTGGCTCCCTTGGCAGAGTGGAGTGGGTGTCAGCCAGGTACAGCTTGGGAACACCTTGTTCTGCCCCGTGTTCCCCAGGCTCTGTGGAGGTGGCTGTTGCTGTTCTCCTGGTCATCTGCATCATTGTGGTGATAGCCATCCTGGGTTACTGGTACTTCAAGAACCAAAGAAGCGACTTCCGCAGACATCGCCACCACCACCACCCACCACCCACCCCTGCCAGCTCCACTGTCTCCACCACTGAAGACACAGAGCACCTGGTCTATAATCACACCACCCGACCCCTCTGAGCCTGGGGGCTCTTGCCATCTCTCACCAGGCCCAGCTTCCTGCTTGCCAAGACAGAGGCCTAGACTGGGGAAAACTTTGGGACCAGACTCCTCTTACACATTTCCCAGGCACATTCTGCCTCAGAAGCCAGGGCTTTAGTTGTTTTGGAAGTCTCAACTGAGCCCAGACTAGTTGTTTCTGAGAAAATGCAAGAAACCAAGAGGAGCAAAAAATCCTTGAACCAGGAGTACTGTACATAGAAGGACCTGCCTTGCCTCAGGATTCAGAGGAAGTTGGAGTTTTATGTCCTGGTCAAAGCTGCCTGCCCCAATCCTATGGCACTGGGAAGGAACCTGGATGGTTCAGAAGCTAGAGGCCCCAGTGTCTTGACAGCTGCCTTTCTATACTGCATAGTCCAGAGCTGGGAGGAAGGACTTGCCTATGTAGCTAGTGCTGTAAAGTATTGCTTTTCGGGGCTGGAGGCCTAGCTCAGTGCTAGAGTGTGTGCTTAATGCTGAGCATTCACAAAGCCCTGGGTTCCATCCCCAGTTCCCCAGGGGGGGGGGGGGGGGCTTTTTGTTTATTTAATGCCCTGGGGGTGGGGTGAAGAGGAATGGAAGGTACGTCTTCCTTTGCCTTCTTTCTTCCTTTTCCTCTGAGGTTGAGCTCTGCCCTTGACCAGCCCTTGAATCCCCAGTCCCTAACCCCAGAGCTCTCTGACATCACACCACCAACCCCTCCTCAAATCCCACAAATCCAGTTCACACACAGTGTAATAAAATGGTTTGTAGGACTGGAGTATAGCTTAGTGGTAGAGTGCTTGCCTAACATGCCTGAGGCCCTGGATTCAATTCCCAGCACCTCAAAAACTAAAATTTTAAAATAAAATTGTTTGTTTTGTGGAGTTTCTGCCTCTGTTCTGTGGGCAAGAGAGGGACAAGATTGCTAGGGGGAGATGTAACTGCCCAGTCCAACCGGTTCAGACTTTGGCCACCCTGTTTAGCAGGTTTTCCTACCTCTCCCGAAACTGCTCTGGCCCCAGGGTGGAGAGAAGTGCCAAATTTGACCACCAGAGGGGAGGGGTGAGGGTCATGCGAGTAAGGGGCACCTGGAGGCCAAGGCCCTGCTGTGTAGTATGACTTCTGGTGGAGCTTCTTACTGGACCTGCTGGGTAGCTGGGGCGAGTCTTAACTCCCTGTGTATTAGTGGGTTGGGAGATGGGTTGCACATACCTGAACCCTGATCCTTCCCTCTCCCTGATCAGACTTAGGTCTGCCTCCCTGTCTACCCACAAAAGCCAATGCTGCCCCTCCCATGTGCTGTGCTGCCCAGGAGCCACTAGTTGAGGTACCCCATACCAATCCACTCCTCTGTTTGCTCTAAAGCATCTCCTGATGGGGAAGAAAAAAAGTTTACTTTCAATTTATTTATTAAACAAATTATATTGAGCTCCTGTATGCCAAGCACTGCTGACCATTAGAAATTTGGCATCGTTGAGATAAGCAGGTGGGAAGCACTACTGAAGTGCTTTACGTTTCATATGCATTCCAGCACAACGCTTTGGCGAAGGTGCTATTACCCCCATTTTACAGGCAAGGAAACTGACGGTGAAAGGTTAGTTCTGAGGTCCTGGAATTGGGGTGGGAGAACTGGAACCAAACCCAAACAATATGTCTCCAGAGTATAGTCTTCCAAGAGAGGTTGGGGGCTACTTGTAAGCAACCAAAGTGCCACTGACATGAACCTGCGTATGTGAAGTCCTGGGTGTGCTGCTGAAGTGAATTTCCATTACTGTGCACATCTCTGAAGAAGCAACCAGAGCAGGATGCAGAACCTTCCTGCACATCAAATGAGCCACCTTTTGATGGTAATGCCTCTGTACCTGTTCTGTCCACTGAGACTACCTCCCCTTTATTTTCCCAACCTAAACTCAAAACTTCCCGCCCCTGAGCTGGGCTCCATAGTACACACCTGTAATCCCAGTGGTTTGGGAGGCCGAGGCAGGAGGATCACAAGTTCAAAGTCAGCCTCAGCCTTAGGGAGGTGCTAAGCAAATCAGTGAGACCCTGTCTCCAAATAAAATACAAAATAGGGCTGGGGAAGTGGCTCAGTGGTTGAGTGCCCCTGGGTTCAATCCCCGGTATCCAAAACAAAACTTCTGACCCCCGCAATGGTCCTGCTGGTTGGCAGTCCTTGCTCCACACCCCTGTACCTGCCAATAGGACCCTGAGTACAGGGCACCTCTTCTTTTGTTTGCCTACCTGTCTTCCTGTCGTGAGCTCCTGGAGCCACAGATGGCATCTTAGTCATCTCTGGATCTCAAGGACCTCATGCACCCTCTGTGACCTTAGTTAATGGTAGTTATTCAGTGAACGTTGAGTAGATGGCAGGGGTGGGGCTCATTCTCTGTGTTCCATTTCATGGGGCACTGCATTTTCCCTCCTAACCCTATACTTTTCCAGGCAGTTGTCCATCCTTTGAGATTCAAAATAAACTCAATCCTCCTCTGGGCCCCCATTATTGTTGGTACTCTATAAGCAGGGTGATTAATGACTCAAACGCTAACCCAATGCCTAGAATGCCCAGTGATCAACACAGAGTAAGTGCTTAATAAGTGTTTGTCGGCATGAAGTGAACATACTCTCGGGGAGGGGTAGAGATCAAGTGGGCTGATGCCAGGTAAAGTGCCATCCATAGTAACAGCTGCTGGTTTAATGGCTGCGTGGCTGTCAGCTCTGGCTGGAGGAGGTGAGAGCTTTGCAGAGACCGCTAGGGAGCGCTCTCACCACTACTGGCTAGTGTGATCTCTTTCCTGCAAGAGTTTAAGGGACAGTCAGTCTCAGGCAGGTGGCAGGTGTGAAGGAATGGAGTCCAAGACACAGCCTTGCTCCGAGGGAGCTTATACTCTGGAATGCAGGCAGCACAGATGCGAACACTGTGATAATTTGATTCCCAAACCACTCCTTATCACTTCCTCTGCTTCATCCCTACTCAAATGACACTCCTCATATTTTGCACAAGCAGTTGCTTCTATCTCAAATGCCCCTTTGCCCCTGGAAATTCCTACTTTAACCTACCTATGACCCAGCTCGGAAAACTTTCCCTGGTTCTCCAGTGAAAGTTCGTTGTCGCTCTCTCCACTCGCTCAAGCTGCATATAGATGAACCAGTGTGTCTGCTTTCACTGAGATTCTTCAGGGCTGGAACTGCCTCATATTTACCTCAGTATTCCTAATTCCAGGCCATGCTGGTGGATACTAAGTATCCAGTAAATAGCTGTTGAAAAGAAGCAGAAGCTAGTAAAGCCATGGAGATTAAGGTTGAGAAATGGCTTTATGGAGGGGGTGTTAAATAGATAAGCAAAGATCTTGAAGAGATATTTGTATAACCATGTTCATAACAGTGTTAGCCAGAATAGTTAAAATATGGAAGCAACACAAGTGTCTATGGACATGAACAGATAAGCAAAATGTAATACATATAATATAAACAATGGAATATTATTCAGCCTTTAAAAAGGAAGGGAATTCAGGTACATGCCACAACATAGATGGACCTTGAGGATATTATGATAAGTGAAAAAAACTAGCCACAAAGACAAATACTGTATTGTTCCACTCATATTTAGACATATTTTGATTTAGAGAGTCAAAATCATAGAGACCAAAAGTAGAATGGTGATTGCTGAGGGGAAGGAGGGATGGGAAAGATTGTTTAATGCATTTATTTCATTTTGCAGTATGAAAAGTGCTCTGAGATGGATGGTGGTGATGGTTGCACAATATGAATATATTTATTGCTACTGAAGTAGACACTTAAAATAGTTAAGATAATAAATTTAATGTTATTTTATTTTACCACAATAAAAATAACTTGAAAAAAATGACATAAGGGACTAAGGATATAACTCAGTTGGTAGAGTGCTTGCCTTGAAAGGACAAGGCCCTGGGTTCAAATCCCCAGCACCGCAAAAAAAAAAAAAAAAAAAAAAGAGATAAGAAGGTGCATATGGGTGTAAGTTTGGTATTTCAAGCACAGCAAAACCATAGCAAGCAAAAAAATGGACAGTTGGAGATATATCTCAGTGGTAGAGCATTTGCTTAGCATACATAAGACCCTGAGTTTAAATCCCCAGTACTGCTAAAAAAAATTTTAAAAATAAGTAGCAGAAATCATGGGTATTTTTGTGTGTTTGTGCGTAGTAATGGGAGGGTTGAATCCTGGGCCTCATGCATCCTAGACAAGATTTCTACCACTGAGCCACATCCCCAGCCCTATAGGTCTTGCTTCATTTGGGAGTGGAAAGCTGCCCAGTGTGTCCCAAAGTCATGAGAAGGAAAGTGAGGAGGTTGGTGAATAGAGGCCACATCAATGGGCTCTTGGGTATTGAACAGGGTATTGAGCAGGCACTTGAGAATTAAAGCTAGGCTTTAAGAAGTGGATAGTGGGCCACATCACCAGAGTTCACACCACAGGAGAGTGACAGAGGGAGGAGGCAAGACCGAGTCAATTAGCCATGATAACCTACGTGAGGGACACGGAAGCTACACAATCAGTACAGGCTAGTCAACGCCTTTGTACTCAGGCAGCTGCACCATGCTCTGACCCAAACTGTGGTTTAATTAATTAGTTGCCAACATTTAAAGAGTTAGGAAACTTCAATTTTTAAAAAAATTTAGAGGCCAGGCAAGGTTGTGCATGCCTATAATCCCAGCAGCCTAGCAGACTGAGGCAGGAGGATCACAGGTTCAAAGCCAGCCTTAGCAAATTGGCCCTAAGGACTTAGCAAGAGCCTCTCTCAAAAAATAAATGGGGCTGGGGATGCAGCATAGTAGTTAAGCACCCCTGGGTTCAATCCCTGGTACTAAATAAATATGTAAATAAATAAAAATAAATTTTAGAGCTGGATGCAATGGTTATGCCTATAATCCCATTCACCCTGCCTGCCACCACCAGAATTCAGTGCTCACCTGAGCCCTGTAGGCATTTAACTTTGGAATCTGCATTATCTAATTCTTTAAAATCTATCCTGCCTTCCCTATATTGGGGGTTTGTCCCCCAATTTATATATTCTAACAGTGCAAATAAACAAAGACAAAAACTGGTTTCTTTCTCCCAAACCCACTAAACAATCAGCCCACTAAACAATCAACCCCGAATGAGGAGTGGTTTGTCCTATTGCACAAGATTACGCCTGTCCCCACCCAACCGCAGCAAGGCACTTTTAAGCTTCCCCAGAGAGGAGGGATTGTTGTCAATAACCTCACCTGGAAGCCCAGTTTCAGCCCAGGGGGATCCTAATTCCTCCCAATTGCCTCTCCTTCCCCCGCTACAGCAGCTCCTGGGGGTTGTATCAACAGATCCCAGAACCAGAGATCAAAATGAAAAGGAAATAAAGAGGTCCCTTGTCATGGTGTTTAAAGGGGGAGATGGGTAATATGTTTAGAAAAACAAATGCTCAACTGTCCACAACATTCTCTCTCATTGATAAAATGAGAGTTTTGTTTGTTTGCAGGGGTTCCTGCTTTGTTTGCAGGGGTTCTGGCTTTGTTACCCAGTCTGGCCTCTAACTCCTGGGGACAAGCAGTCCTCCTACCTCAGCCTCCCAAGTAGCTGGCACCCACACCATGCCTGGCTTCACTCTGTATTTTCTAAACTTTCTTTGACAATAAGAAAAAGTATTTAGGGGCTGGGGTTGTAGCTCAGTGGTACAGCACTTGCCTCGAATGCATGAGGCACTGGGTTCGATCCTTAGCACCACATAAAAATAAATAAGTCAAATAAAGGTATTGCTGGGTGTGGTGGCACACGCCTGTAAAACCCAGCAGCTCTGGAGGCCGAGTCAGGAGGATCACGAGTTCAAAGCCAGCATTAGCAAAGCAAGGTGCTAAGCAACTCAGTGAGACCCTGTTTCTAAATAAAATACAAAATGGGGCTTGTTTGTGGCTCAGTGTTCGAGTGCCCCCGAGTTCAAATCCCTGGTATCCCAAAAGATATATATAAAATAAAATAAAAATAAAGATATTGCATCCATCTACAACTAAAAAAATATTTAAAAAAAAATAAAGAAAAAGTATTTAAATATATACGGAATAAACAAATCATTAACCAGGAACTCTGTACTGGTATAAAGATAGGAAGGTTGGAAAAGAAGACGGAGCTTCCGAGGACCTGGAGGGAGAAGGCAGCCACTGCAAGATTTGGTGACTCTGGGCTGTGCAGAGTCCTGGGAGCCTGACCATGTGGCAATGCCACTGACAGAGACAGGGACAAGTAGAGGAGGGGCAGTTTCAGGAGAACCAGGCAGAAGGCCAGGGGCCCCAGGTATCAGATGGAGACCAGTTTCATTGATTTTATTGTCATTACTTAGTTTGCTTATGCTTGACTTACAGGAAAGGAACGTAAGACAGCTTAACAGGGTCTATAAATTATGAGATAACATGGATATGAGGTAGTAAAAAGATTTTTTTTTTTTTTTAAACAAGGAGGAGAGACTGGGGTCATGGCTCAGTGGCAGAGCGCTCGCCTAGCACATGTGAGGCACTGGGTTCGATCCCCAGCACCACATAAAAATAAATAAAGTTAAAAAACAAAAACAAGGGGGAACATAAAATAGGACCAGGGTTTAAGTACACGTGGGCCGTACAGGTTATCTCTGAGTGCATCCCTTGAGGCCCCTCACACCCTAGGGGTGATGGGTCTGGACTTGGTGCAGGCAATGGAGCCCAGGGCTCTGGAGGAGGTGGTATAAGGGTGAAACAGAGAAGTGCACAAGATGATGGCAAGAAAGAAACGTGCACAGAGGGACAGGCAAGGGAAGAGAGTGTGAGGGCAGGACAGAGCCTTAGGAGGAGGAGAGGACACAGAGGAGGAGAGGCTAGAGGGGCAGCAGGAGACTCAGCAGGGAAGAAGGTCAAAGGCCAGGAAACCAGAGGCTTCAAACCCTGCCAGGCTGGGATGAGGAGATTGCTAACCTGTGAGGATGGTCGAGAGAGCAGTGTTGGTGGAGAGGCCACAGGGAGTGGAGTGGGGGTGGGGCTGTCTTAGGTGTAGCAGGGAAGGTTCGAAGAGCCTGGGAGAGGTTGAGGAGAGGCCTGGGCTGGGCATTAGGCTGACAGGGGGTGACCAGCAAGGAGGGAAAAGCTGAAGGCAAAAGGGAGAACAAAGCTCTGGTGGAGTAAACAGCTTACACTGCTGACCCACTAACTCACTTGGGATCCTCTTCCGGGGGGGTTTTCCCTGACCCACTCACCCTCTTCTGCATAATGCCCTTTATGACCAGTTTATGACCTTGGGTTGACCAGGCTGATCTTGGGTCAGTCTGTGGCCCCCAAAAGGGGTCAATGGTAATCTATCAAAATATAAAGAAACTAGACTAAATGACAAGATCCTTTCTATTCCAAAACAGTGATGTTGGCCTCCAATTACAGGCTCTAAGGCCCCCTCAGTCCAGAGTTGGGGACACTTCAGAGCTGAGGAGTTGAGGCACAGAGGCGAGCAACAACTGGCCCAAGATCACATAGCCAGTGTTTGGGGAGGTGGCCAGGTCAGGAAGCCAGTGTTCCAGCACCCCAAATTCTATGCAGTGCAGTTCTCATCCTCTACAGATGATTGGGTTTTTGACTTTGATTTCTGTCCTTTTTCTGGAAATGGGACAAAGAAGCCACAAGCCAAAAAGCTGTCAGGGCTGGCCTCAAGCCCAAGGAGGCTGGGAACTGAAGGTCCACACCCATGTAAACACAGGCCAGCACTGATACCTCTCACTTGGCACCCGATAGCTTCCTCCAAATCGGTTCCTGGCTATTATCTTGCTTATCCCTGCAGGTCCCCTGGGAGCCAGGGAGGGGCACAGTATTAGCCCCACTTCATGACTGGGAGAAACTTGAACAAGAAGGAAGGCAGTAATTTGCCCAAAGTCACCCAGCAAGTCGGGATGGGGCCAGAATGGTACACTCTCCCAGTCCTCATGGGAGAGGGGTCAGCAGGGCACATGGCCTGCTGGCTCGGGTCAGGAGTAGAAAATGTACACAGTCCCAGGAATCAAGAGTTTCCTATTTCAAAGACAGCAATCTCACCATCCCTGGAGGGAGACCTGGAGACGCAGTGTGCTGGCTAGTGCAGGGAACTGGAGAGGAAGGCAGGCAGGAGCAGTTATGACAACAGAGAATACAGGTCTGAGGAAGGAAGCCGTCGTGAGTCAAGTGTCCCTGGGTGGGGTCTGTGCTACCTATTTTTCTGCCAACTTCAAGAGGTCTCAGGGAACTCTGATGTTCACATGGGGTCCAAAAGCTCCCCCACTACCGGAGACCCAGGGGATCATCTGGATACCTGGGGAGACAGGCACATTGCTGTAGGTAAGGATCAAGGAGGCATGAATCTAGAGATGGTGATGAAGTCCACCTTCTAGAGGGATTACAGATACAGTGATTATAGACAGACCCAGTTTATTACCAGAGCTCCCATGCAGTCTGACAATGAATTTCATGGTCATCTCAGCTATGGGCCTATCCTTTAGTCCTGAGAATGTTCCACCAGCACAGGAGGCCACTCAATGCTGACATCCACATGCTCATGACAATTTGGTCTGTGCCAGAAATCTAACTTCCCAACTCTGTCCTCTAAGAGACCCATTTCTAGGAGCAGAACCCTCCACGCTCTGAATGGAACATTGAGAAGAGGACTGGACCCAGGGTCAAGAAATTTAGGACCAAGGCTTCAACTTGGTCTGTTGTTCTATCCTTCATTTGAAAATGAGCTAATAAAAGCCATCTGGACTTTTAGTTCGGTTGTAAGTATAGAAGGCAATAATGAAGGACATGACTGCCTATGCATTGCTGCATACAGGGGCAGAAAACGGCCATGCCCTAACGCAGGAAGTCAATCCCCACTTTTGCCACAGCATGACTCATGTGGCCCCTCAGCTGGGATCCGCTCACTGGGATCTGGCCCAAGGCCAACGAGGGCACTGCCAGCACTGTCCTGCTAAGACTGGGGGTTTCCTGGCAGCAGAGACACAGTAGGCAGGTCTGACCTGTGCTAGCGCAGAGCTGTGGTTACTGCCTGGGGCCAGGGCTGGTTGCAAAAGGGGCTGGTGTTCTTGACGCAGTCTACTCTCGGTCTCACTCACTCTCGGGCTGGTTCCCAAGAGAACGGGAAGCTCAGGGAGGGTGCGTCACCTCTGCCCTGGGCCACCACTCTGCTCCCGTGGGGAAAGCAAGGACATAGCTCATTCAAGGGTGCAAGCACTCAGGGTTACCCCAGTTCTAGCCCAGTATGCACAGTCAGCACAAAGATGAATGTGGAACCCTGCCCCCAAAAGACCTACATAGAACTGAGCATAAGCACACAAAGCCACATAGACATACAGTCCCAAGAAAGCAGGCCCACCTTAGATGGTCACATAGAGGCAAGAGAGCAATGTACATTCAGAGATTCACATATACAGTTGTATATAATAGGCACCTTATTTTTGTAGTACTGGGGATTGAACTAGGCAAGAACTGTCACTGAGCTACATCCCCAGCCCTTTAACACATGTTCCTAAAGACAGGTCTACAAAAATGTATGCACATTTAGCATAAAGATAAACCACCTGCATTTACATACAAATACAGATGTACACATATATGGAATTATTCAGAGTTTTTCAGAAAGACAACACTCTAAACACACAAGAGCAATATTAGGGACACAAAGAAAGGTACATGAATACACATACATACACTTTGTCATCATTTAGTATTTATTGAACACCCACAATCTGCTAGTCATGCTCCAACAGAAAAAGACACCCCCTACAGTCACACACACACACACACACACACATACATAGAAACCCAAGTTCCCTGTAAGATCCACTGGGAATTATACTGGGGCCCAGTCATCAACCCAAAGACAGAACATTTATAATAGAAAAAAAGTTCAAGGAAGACAACCTAAATGCCCCAAAATGTGAATTTAAAGAATTTAAGGTTAGGGTGAAACAATAAGCAATCATACCATAGTTATAGCCTCATGGTCAGAGTTAATAACAACATGAAAAAAACACTGTTAAAGTCCTAAATGCCTATAGTCCCAGCAACTTGGAAGGCTGAGGCAGAAGGATTGTAAGTTTAAGGTCAGCCTTAGCAACTTAGCGAGACCCTGTTTCAGAATAAAAAATCTGAAGGGCTGGGGATGTAGCTCAGTGATAGAACATTCCTGGGTTCAATCCCCAGTACTGGAAAAAAAAAAATCCTAAATGATTTCAAGCTACAACTTACTTCTTTCTTTCTTTCTTTCTTTCTTTCTTTCTTTCTTTCTTTCTTTCTTTCTTTCTTTCTTTCTTTCTTTCTTTAATTGGACACAATACCTTTACTTTATTTATTCATGTTATGTGGTGCTGAGGATGGAACCCTGTGCCTCACATGTGTGAGGTAAGTGCTCTACTACTGAACCATGATCCCAGCCCACAACTTCTTTCTTAAGCAGGAACTGAAATTCAAAGAATTTGACTATAGTAAAACATAATGCAAATAAAATTTTGTCCCCTTAAAAAAATCCTAAATGGCTGGATGTGTTGACTCACACCTGTAATTCCAGTGGCTCTGGAGGCTGAAGCAGAAGGATCATAAATTCAAAGCCAATCTCAGCAATTTAGTAAGGCCCTAAGCAACTTAGCAAGACCCTGTCTCAAAATTTAAAAAAAAGAAAAGAAAGAAAGAAAGAAAAGGGCTGGGGATGCTACTCAGTGGTTAAGTACCCCTGGATTAGATCCCCAGTACCAAAAAAAAAGGAAAAGAAAATATCCTAAATGAAAAAATAGAAATACAAAGTTATATATACAGCATTATCACAAAAAACATTTAAAGAAATATGCATAGAAGATTGAAAGAAGTGCACCAAAATATTTCTATTGTATTTGGGAATTAAGACTATGATTGAGCCAGAGTGGCGGTGCATGCCTGTAATCCCAGCGGCTCAGGAGGCTGAGGCAGGAGGATTGCAAGTTCAAACCCAGCCTCAGCAATTTAGCAAGGCCTTAAATAACCCAGTGAGGCCCTGTCTGTAAATAAAACATTTTTAAAAAAGGGACTGGGGATGTGGCTCAGTGGTTAAGTACCACTGGGTTTAAAAAAAAAAAAAAAAAAAGGCTGATTGACTGATTTTATAGTACTAGGGATTGGACCTGGGGGTACTCTACTGCCAAGTCACATGCCCAGTCTTTTATTTATTTGAGACCAGGTCTCCTTAAATTGCCAATGCTGACATTGAACTTGTGATTCTCTTCCTGGGCCTCCAGAGTAGCTGGGATTACAGGCAAGCACCACCACGCCTGGATAATTTTTTAAAGTCTTGTAATTCTTTGAATTTTCTAATTTTTCTGGGTATTTATCATGGAAAAATAAATGCTATTTTAAAAATCAGCTAAGGTTGCACAGACATTAAAAACAACTTACATTGATAAGGACATAAATAAAACAATGTTATCAAGTTAATATAATAAATATTCCTTTAAAATGTATATTTAAGGTGCTTGGGGTGGGTCCCCTAGATCTTCCTGTTTGTTTGTTTGTTTGTTACCAGGGATTGAACCCAGAGGCACTTAACCACTGAGCCATATCACCAGCTCTTTTTATTTTTCATTTTGAGACAGGGTCTTGCTAAGTTGCTGAAGCTGTCTTTGAACTTGCAATCCTCCTGCCTCAGCCTCCTGAGCCTCTGGGATTATATGGGTGCCCCACTGTACCTGTTACTCCAAATTAATTTAAAGAAACCAATTTATCCCAGAAAAGAAGAAAGACACCACATAATATAGAGAAACAGAACCAGAGAGAGAGAGCTGGTGGATTTGGAATCAGAGATAAAACCTCTCATCCTGCACAGGTTTGGGCCCCAAGTTTGGGAATCCTTTTCTGCAAGCCATTGCTCTTAGACCTTAGTAAAACAAACCTGAAGCTGAGTTTGATCCTCTCAGTCTCGTCCAGGACTCTGACTGGTGTTTTATTCTTAAGCACTTAAGAGCTAACAGCAAACACTGCCTGAGCCAGGGACCCTGTAGGAAAGGAGGGAGCATGAATGGGCTTTTCTCTATGTATATTTGGCTGGAGAGATGCAGTTTGGGTCAGTGATAAAGAGTAGCCTCAGTTGCCCAGGGAACAGAGAGGCCACTAATACCAGCAAGAGTCCTTTCTGGAGGAGAGAGATTATTAGAAGGTAGTAAGAGGAGAAACAGGATGGGCACAGTGTAACGTGTCTGTCATCCCATCTACTCTGGGGGCTGAAGCAGGACGTTAAAGCCAGCCTGGGCAACTTAAGTGAGCCCCTGTCTCAAAATAAAAAAATAAAAAGGTCTGGGGATATAGCTCAGAGGTAGACTACTTCTGGGTTCAATCCCTGGTACCAATAAATGAAAGAGGGAGGGAGATGGAGGAAAATGAACAAACAGGAGATTTGGGAGGTGGTGGGGGCGCTTTTTAGGGGATCTAACAAAAGCCAAGACTTGGGATCAAAGTTAGGAGATAATGGGAGATCACTGGAACAAAATGGTTTGGTCCAAGTTGCTGTCAGGTATGTCTTGAATGAGGAAATAGGAACTCGGAGTTCATTGCGAACAGTGAGAACAGTAACAGTTGAGTTGTGCCAGAAGGAGGCAGCAGCTCTAGGTGGATGGGAGTGGGAAGCCATCATGGCAAGAGTGTAGAGGTGAGGCTGATATAGGTCCTGACCAGGAATAGTCACCTGGCAGGAGGTACTCAGTTTGGATCAAATGGATGCGCTGGTACCATGAGAATTAGGAAAGAAATTGTTCCCTGTTCCCTCAGGTATGGGGGTACAGATATCACCCGATTGGGCTTTCTCTTTCCACCCATGGCGACTCCAAGGCACCTCAGAACAGTTTGTGTATGTGTGCCAGAGGGAGGGATACTGGGAATTGAATTCAGGGGCTCTCTACCCTGCGCCATGTCCCCAGCCCCTTTTTATTTTATCTTTTGAGACAGGATCTTGCTAAGTTGTTGAGACTGGTCTCCCAAGTCACTGGAGTATATGTGTGTACCACTATGCCTTGTATATACTTTACAACAGCTTGAAAACCTCTAGTCCAGTCAGGCCTGTGTCCTTCATTTCGCAAATAAGGAAATGAGGGACAAAGAAGGGAAATGATTTGTCTATCATAATGGTAGGTGTCAGAGCCTGAACTTGAACCTGGGTCTATGCCCTCAAGGGGAGAGGTAACAGCTGGCCATAGCCCATGGATTTGAGACCCTGAGAACCTAGCTATCATAGTGTGGCTCAGCAGCTACAACTGAGGGGACAAGAGGATAAAAGGAGAAGTGACTGATGCTCTGGGGGATAGGAGGCAGTCTTGGCTAAAACTAAACTTGGGGATTATCTGAGGTTTCACTTGGCTAGGATTTCTGTCCCTCAGCTATGAGGGACACACACACAAACACTTGTACTTCCTGCAGAGGGAGCTGGGCCCAGTGGACTGGGATGGGTGTGAGTGCTCACCTGGCAGAGTGGTTGCCTAGCAGGTGTCCCAGGTGTGCTTTAGAAATACTTCTTTACCAAAATGCCCAACTTTATCAGATGCTCTTATGACCACTCACTTGAGATAGTACCTTTTCTCTCTGGGTCTCAGTTTCCCTAAGATAAAATAAGGTTTTGGTTTGTTTCCCCTAGGTTGCCTTTTAAGTTCCTCCCAGTTCCAATTACAGGAAATACCCTCTGGATCTCCTTTCCAAGCCCTCTCCCAATGAACTGTCATGCACACAGGATTTCTGGGGCAAACCTCTATTTAAATTGTTCAGAACCAGCACCCTGACCTTCACTAGGTTCTTAAGCACCAAGGCTGAAGACTGGTCCAACCAGCCCAAGTCCAGAACTTTGGACAGTGATTGAGGTTTATGGTTGTATGGGGGTGCTCTTTGTGCTCAGATCGTGAATGGAGGAGTCTCTGGGGCCTGTAAACTGTTAGAAGAATCAGAACAGAAAGGTTAGATGGCTTGAGATTACACCAGCGCCCCAGTGCTGAGCACCACGCTCTAGAAAGGAGGGAGAGACGGGAGGGGCCCCACCCACCTGGTGAGGTCATGGGAAAGCAGGTCTGGCGCTGACACCTGGGGAAACCCGTTTCCAGGCTGCTTCCCACGCTAGCTCTCCTGGGAACCAGCTAGGCCAAGCCCCAACTGGGGAGCCCCACACCTGCCCCCTCCATCCAGTTCCCATCACACTGTCTCATCTGGTCCAGCCCCCACCCTTCAACCTAACCTCAGTCCTTTAGGCCCAAATCAAATTACAGACACCTGGAAAGGGCAGCAGACTGTCGCAGGAAATGACAGAGACAGTAGCTTCAGAAACATAAGGTTTTATTTGCAAACTGCAACTGCTCTACCTTCTAGGCTGTGACTTTGGCAAAAGGGACCCTAACCCCTTTTCTCTTTCAGGCTCTATTTTACAGTTTCTTTCCCTCCCTTTGCTAGGCCCTGATTCTCACTTCCTGCCCGGATGCTGGCCCAGCCAGTTTGGGCAGTACCTAGGGAGCTCTGAGACCCAGTTCTTCCCAGGGACCAGCCCCGCCCTCTCTGGCCTTGGGGGTTGAGGGTAGCCCAGGTGTCAGCCTGCTCCACAGTCGCCCATCCCCTATTCTCTTTCTCTTCCTCCTTCCCAGCCCAGCCCTCTAATCTGCCTCTTGTCCAACAGCTCCAAGCCTCACTTACTGCTCCCTCTCTCAATCTCTTTCTCTGGCCTCTGTCTAACCCATTCCATCTCAAACTTCTCTCCAAATCAAGGCTAGCACCTTCCAGCCCTCCAAGATGCCTGGCTATTCCCCAGGCTGTTCCTCACCTTTGTGCAAGGAGTGGGTGAGGATCACCACAAAGGGCCCTAACTGGGCCAGGCTGCCCTGTAGGCCCATAATAAGAAACTGGCAATTGGATCCCAGGTTGCTCAGAGATGGCTGACCCTCTTATGGCCATCCCTTGAAAATCAAAGTGCTGGGTTTTCTCGGTGAGCCTTGACCAAAGAAATCCAATTCAAAGCTTTCCCTCTCTTCAGGCCCTAGGCTCACCCTGGCTTATCACAACGATCAATTAGAGGCCGTGTCCCCAGTGTTCAAAAGGGAACTAAATCCCTTAGGGTGGTCAGGCCCTGCCAGTAGCCCACTCAAAGGCCCATTGCCCCAGGTTCCAGAAGTCTCTGGCCTCCTACCTACCACTCACTTGCTACACACTGCCATAACTGCTCACACAAAGCAGAAGAACTTCTTCCAGCGGCAGCGGGAGAGGGTGCGAACACCTTTGGCATTTAATTTCTTCTCCAGCCGGGCTTTGTGCTCAATAGCACTGAGAATGGCTGAGTCAAACACCTCCTTTAAGTTCTTCTGTGTTAAGGCCGAACACTCGAGATAGCAGCAGGCCCGGATCTTCTCTGCCAGACCCTGGGCTTGGGGTTGGGGCACTGGGCCCTCCCGGCCTCCCTGGTCCAGCTGAATCAGTACATTAACATCGTCCCTTAGGTCGGCCTGGGTGCCCACCAGCAGAACGGGTGCCTGGGGGTTGTGAGTGCGGATCTCAGGCAGCCATTTCTCCGTGATGTTTTGGAAGGAGCTGGGTTGCACCACGCTGAAGCACGCCAGGAAGACATCAGTATCCGGGTAACAGAGGGAGCGAAGTCGGTCAAAGTCCTCCTGGGGTTGGAAGGCCAGGTGGTTAGAAGGGCTGTTCCCTGCCACATGGGACAGGAATCCATTTCCCACTTGGGGCTGGAGACAAGACCCAAGGCCTTCTCCATTCCTGCCCTATCAGTTCATCACTCCCCTCATCCCCAGCCCAAACCAAGAGGCTGCGCCCAGCTTCTCACCTGTCCTGCTGTGTCCCAGAGCTCAATGCGCACCGGGGCTCCATCCACCAAGACTTGCACTGCAGGGGAGGGGCGGCGAAAGCCTGAGTTAGCAGAGCGTCCTGGGCCTCACCAGCGCCACCTCGAGGACTGCTTCCGCTCCCTACCTGGGGTCTCCGGGGCCCTCCCCCAACGACGCCGGCCCCAGATCCCCCACAACCTCACCCCAGCCACGCGGCCGCTAGGGCCATTGAACGTACCGGAGAAGGTGTCCAGCGCCGTGGGCCGGTAGCGTGTTGGGTACCCATTGCAGGTGTAGCTGACGATGAGGCTGCTCTTCCCTACCGCACCATCGCCCACCAGCACGCATTTGATGCCCAGCTCAGGGGGCGCACTGCGCCGCCGCGGAGGTGGGGTCGGAGCCCGGAGCGGGGGCGGCTCGGCCTCGCTCAGCTCCCGCGGCGGCATGGCCCGCTCCCGGGGCAGCAGAGGGGCCAGCCCGGACCACAGGACCCGTTGAGCTGAGGGAAACAGGTTCCGCTGTCTGCTCTCGCTGTCTGTCGGGGTTGGGCTCGCGCTACCAACGCTACCCGCGGATATATAGGGCCCCGCCCACCTCATCTGCATGTCCCGAGCGGCCCCGGGCCCCGCCCACCGCGCTGGACTTCTCTAGGCAGGGCACTCCACGCTGCCAGGCAATCACAAAGACCCGGGAGGAAGAAAGGGAGTCGAAAAGCTGGTACTCGAAGCATCACTCAGGTACAAGGACAATGCATCACCTCACAATACCAAAATCGAGGTATCTCGATGCAGACATCCATGATTTATTGTTAGAAGGAAGATGCAAGTTGTAGAGCACATAATATGGCATGTTCAAATTTAAAAACTCTATACATCTTTGTATGAGTATTAAAAGTCGGGATAGTAATTTTATTAATAAAAGAATTATTTTAAAATTATGCTGGGGGTGTGTTGATTGGCACAGCTCTTTTATAGCTTGCATGAGGGCCTGGTTTCTATCGCCAAAACCGAATAAACAAGCAAATAAATAAATATATTTTTAAAATATACAGATGAGAGAGGCAGAGAAACTGAAGCGTGAGCATAGCAGGCAGGATTGTTTTTTCCTGTTTTCCCTTTCACGGAAGAGCTTTCTCTAGATTCGGCCTGAAGGCAAACTTTGAACAACTTTATGCCCCTCTGCTAATGGAACTCAGGGTGCTGAGAAGCCAGCTGGAGAGGATCTTCAAGAACAGCTCTCTATTTGAATATTTTATAAATCCCCAAAGTACCTAATATTATCTTCATTATCATCAAAAGCACATAATTACCTATTTGCAGAAGCTGTTTTGGGCCACCCACTGTCCTTGCCCTAGAAGGCACTTGCAGACTGAAACAGGATCTCCCAGGTAGCCTTAGAAAGGTCACCTAGAGAGCAAGTAAAGAGTAGCCTGATGCTAATTTAGTCTCTTTATTGCAGCCAAACTGAGTGACACCAGACCCAGAATCCTTTCTCTGATCCCCAAGGCAGTCTTTCATCTCAGCCTATACAAAGATCATTGAAACACCTTCACAAAGGGAGTCAGACATTCATGAGTTTTGGGAAGGGGAACATTGGATTGGGAGGGTGGTGAGTATTAAAGGAAAAAGACAACTCTATTTCTCAAAGAGCTGATAGTACAGAAATCCATAAATTTAAATCTCCAGATCTCTTGGGCAAAGTCTCAGGATCCTTAACTGACTGAACTTCCTTCATTCATTCTTTTTCTTTACCTACTTTTCTTTCCCTCTTTCTTTCTTCCTCCTCCTTCTTTTTTTGTCAAAAGTTGATAAAAGCTAAAAAGTTGCTGAGTAAACCATTAACATCTTGAATATGGGGAAATGATAAGATCCCCAGTATCCACTTCTTCATTCCAGTGTCTACATCCTCCATTCCCTAATCCCAGTGTCTAGGGATGGTAATAATCCTAATTGTAGCCCCAGAACACCCCAACACTTCTCAGACACATCCACATAAATTTATTCATGGCCTTAAGTGTTATCCTGCGATTGTATCCCCTAGAAAGTCCAAGAGCTGTTGTTGTTGTTGTTGTTGTTGTTGTTGTTGTTGTTCCCTCTCCTAGAAAGGGAAGAGGATTTTAAAATACCAAGACATCAGAAAACCTGTCCCAGGTTTTCAGCTCACTAGCTTTGTGACTCCTACAAAATCACTTCACCCATTTCAATGCCATAAAAATATAGGTGATATGTGTTTATCTCTGAAGTCCTCTGGGCTAGCAACCTGTGATTCAAGGATCCTAGGGAACCTGCCCCAGCCCAGGTGTCTGGAACAAAATTGCTACACACAAGCACACATACACACACACGTGCTTTCTTTTCTTTACTGCCCTTGTCCTTTTACCTGGGTTATAATAATAGCTTTATTATAGCTCTAAATTTGAGGACAGTTCTGTTTCATTCTTTCTGCAGGTAGAGGGGCATACGTAATACACAAATAGGGGTGATATCCACTGGACACTGGTAAAAGTCCTGACTTGGCCTGAGACAAGCCATTCTTCTTTGACCTTCAGGGTGGGGACACTTGGTGACCTAGGTCCCTCTGTCTGAGCTGGTTTAGGTATAGTCTTGTCAGCATGAGGGGGAGGGAGGAGACAACCTGGGAGCTGGTGAGTCACCTATTTCTCAGCTAAGGACTTGCAATTCTGGCTGCTACTGCTGGGAAAGTCCTATCTAAGGGTGGGTTGGGTCTTATCCCTGCCCGCCTGCCAGATCTGCCCCAACTTCCAGGCACACATTTGTTAGGATTAAAATTCGGCCCTGACATTCTTCCATGAAGTAATGATAGATTCTATGACTAGGGCATGAAATATAAAAGATGAGCCTGGAAAATTTTGTATACAGAAAATAAGGAAGTGCTAGTCAGGCTTGGTAGCATGGTGCACGCCTGTAATCCCAGCAACTCAGGAGGCAAGAGAACCACAAGTTCAAAACCAGCAGGCAACTGAGCTAGACCCTATCTCAAAAAATAAAAAAAGGACTGGGAACTTAGCTCAGTGATAAAGCATCCCTGGGTTCAATCCCCAGAATCAAAAAACAAAACAAAACTTCAGCATATTTCACTCTCCATTCTCATCAAAAAAAAAAAGGTGAAGGTGGCCACCAATTCCATTTCAAAGCTTCTCTGAGCCTGTAGAGTAGACAGCAGGAGCAAAGCTCACCCTCTTAAGCTGAAAAAATTTATGGACAAGAAGTTATCATTGAAATTAAATGGTGGCAGACATGTCCAAGGAGTATTGTGGGGATTTGACTCCTTTATGAATCTTGTGATAGACGAATGTATGGAGATGGCAACCAGTGGTCAACAGAACAATATTGGAATGGTGGTAATATGAGGAAGTAGTATCATCATGTTAGAAGCCTTGGAATGAGTATAAATAATGGCTATTCAGCAGAGAAATCCATGTCCCCTTTCCAGAGGGCCTGTTTAACTATGACATAAAAATTGGGTCATGCACGGACACAAACCCAAATAAATACAATTTTCTAATACTAGACAAAGGTGCCAAAAATATGCAATGGAGAAAAGACAGCCTCTTCAACAAATGGTGCTGGGAAAACTGGAAATCCATATGCAATAGAATGAAACTAAACCCCTATCTCTCACCCTGCACAAAACTCAACTCACAATGGATCAAGGACCTTGAAATCAGACCAGAGACCCTGCATCTTATAGAAGAAAAAGTAGGTCCAAATCTTCACCTTGTTGGCTTAGGATCAGACTTCCTTAATAGGACTCCCATAGCACAAGAAATAAAAGCAAGAATCAATAACTGGGATAGATTCAAACTAAATAGCTTTCTCTCAGCAAAGGAAACTATCAGCAATGCGAAGAGAGAGCCTACAGGGTGGGAGAATATCTTTGCCACTCATACTTCAGATAGAGCACTAATTTCCAGAATATATAAAGAACTCAAAAAACTCTACACCAAGAATACAAATAACCCAATCAACAAATGGGCTAAGGATATGAACAGACACTTCACAGAAGAAGATCTACAAGCAATCAACAAACATATGAAAAAATGTTGACCATCTTTAGTAATAAGAGAAATGCAAATCAAAACTACCCTAAGATTCCATCTCACCCCAATTAGAATGGCGATTATCAAGAATACAAGCAACAATAGGTGTTGGAGAGGATGTGGGGAAAAAGGTACACTCATACATTGCTGGTGGGGCTGCAAATTAGTGCAGCCACTCTGGAAAGCAGTGTAGAGATTCCTTAGAAAACTTGGAATGGACCTACCATTTGACCCAGCTATCCCACTCCTCGGCCTATACCCAAAGGACTTAAAATCAGCATACTACAGAGATACAGCCACATCAATGTTCATAGCTGCTCAATTCACAATAGCCAGACTATGGAACCAACCTAGATGCCCTTCAATTGACGAATGGATAAAGAAACTGTGGTATATATATACAATGGAATATTACTCAACTATAAATAATAATAAAATTACGGCATTTGCAGGCAAATGGATGAAATTGGAGAATATCATGTTCAGTGAGATAAGCCAATCTCAAAAATCCAAAAGACGAATGATCTCACTGATAAGCTGATGATGACACGTAATGGGGGTTGGGAGGGGGGCAAGAATGGAGGAAGGAGGGACTGTATAGAGGGAAAAGAGAGGTGGGAGGGGTGGGGGGGAAGGAAAAAAATAACGGAATGAATCAAACATCATTACTCTATGTAAATGTATGAATATGCAAATGGTATGCTGTTACTCCATGTACAAACAGAAACAACATGTATCCTATTTGTTTACAATAAAAATAAATTTTAAAAAAATTGGGTCATGTACATTTTCATATTAAACTTTTTGTTAAATAAGGTTTTTAATAACAAAAAAGTTTAAAAAATAAAAAAGAAGATGGTGCTAAAATGAAAATAATAGACAGATGTTGGTACTTCATATGGACACAGCAACTAACTGAAAGAGCTGCCAATGGCCAAAACTGGAACAATTTGGCAAAATAATGTCAGATGATAACCCAAAGTATAAAATGAATGTCCATAAGTCCATACTAATATCAATAATTGAATACATAAATATGGGGACTAACATAAATATCCTATGCAGAAGAATTCTAAATAATGTATGTCAATATTCTGCCCTCAAGGAGACAGAGTATAAACACTTGACTTTTTTTTTTTTTTTTTTTTTTGGTACTGGATTGAACTCAGGGACGATTTATCACTGGGTCACATCTTCAGCCCTTTTTGCTTTTTATTTTGAGACAGGGTCTCAATAAATTGTGTAGGGCCCCACTAAATTGCTTAGGGCACTGCTAAGTTGCTGAGACTGGCCTCAAACTTGCAATCCTCATGCCTCAGCCTCCCAAGTCTCTGGGGTTACAGGCATGCACCACCATGCCCAAATGACTTACCACCCCCCCTTATTAAAAAATGTATTTATTTATTTCTTAAACCCTCACTCTTTAAGTGGGCTGCATCCATTGCCTTCCTTCCAAAGAATACAGTATGGAAAACTGGGCAGAGTGGAATAACTTTATAGCAGAGGATCCTGACAAACACTCCTTTGGCCAGGTGGTCAAGATTAAGATCAACAGTGATAAGTCCAGTGGATCTTATGTACCTTCTATATGGTATGATGAGAATGTAATATGATATGCTGGGTGGGATTCTGGAAGAGAAAGAGGGAAATCAGTAAAAACTCAGAAGATTTGAAAAAAAATCAGAACTTTAGTTAAAAATAGAGGCCAAGCACAGTGGTGCACATCTATAATTCCCACTACTTGGAAGGCTGAGGCAGGAGACTCTCAAGTTCAAGGCCAGCCTGGATAATTTATAGAAAGACCCTATAAAAAAAGGGTTGGGGATGTATCCCAGTTTCACACATACTAAAAATGTACCAATGATGGCTCATTAATTTTGACTAGTGTGCCATACTGATGTCAGATGATCATACTGAGGGAACCTGCATGTGAAGTATATGAAAACAACTTGTATTGACTTCTCAATTTTTCTGTTATTGTGAACTGTTCTAAGGTAAAGTTTATTATTAAACAAACAAAACAAACAAAAAAACTAAACCATAGCCATGATATTGAATCATGGCAATAGTTACATCATGCTTCCAGAATGTTCAACACAGTTGTATGGGGCTTTAGACTTGTAAAAGTGCTATAATTAGCCCTGTCTGATAAGAATCCAAGTGAGACAGCTGAGGGGGAGAGATTGGGGTGAGGGGTTGTGACAGTTGTGTATATGCTCTTGCCCATTATATTGAGTATAGTGAGACCCAGAGGGTAGAACTCAGAACTGGGACCCGCCGGATGTGGTGGCACATGCCTGAAATCCCAGCAGCTTGGGAGGCTGAGGCAGGAGGATTGTAGGTTCAAAGCCAGCCTCAGCAACTGAACGAGACTGTAAGCAACCTACTGAGACCCTGTCTCAAAATAAAAAATAAAAAGGACTGGGGATGTGGTTTGGGGTCAAGTGCCCCTGGGTTTAATCCCTGGTACCAAATAATAATAATAATAATAATAACAACAACAACAACAACAAGTAGGGGACCCATCCCAGGATCAAAGAAACTAGTTAAGTGACCGGCAGGTCTAGAACCAGTTAGACGCAGGTACACCCCCAAGTTATAGGCATTTTTGTTTATCTCTAATTTAAGTTTACTTAAAAATATTTGGATATCTATAGCAAAATCACAACTCAACCAGAATAAACCAAAAGAAACCTAACCCTCTGTGTTACCTATGACTTTCCTGCTGCCATAAAAGGGATTAACAAAAGAACACCCATTTTGAGAAAGTGTTTATTCCAAAAATTCATTCAGAGAGATAAGAGGTTAGTAAAATACACTTTCCATAGTCTTTTTCTAATTCTTCTGCACACTCAAAGATCTCCTAATCAGGTCTGCTATTGAGAATGAACTGGGAGACTCAGATAGGCAGGTCAGAAATAAATAAATGCAAGAAAAGTAATTTTTAACACTTATTTACCAACACTCTGAGGAGGAGGATGATATAATCATTAGACTGCATATTATCTGAGCTTTCCAGTTAAGGGGGTCACCAGGAGTTTTTCTCTACTCAGTGTGGAAGGAGTTTGTGGCAAATTTCATTGACTCATGGTACGTCTGACCAGCCCTCTAGCCTCCAAGTCCCCACATTCTCCATGTCGCCCTTGGGCTCTCTCTCAGCTCCTGAGTTTCTACCATGCCCATCCTGCCCCATGCCCCCCAGCCTTAGCCTCCATTCCTCCCTTCATTTCTTGCCATGCCCTCTCCATCCATTTGATCCCAACTACTGCAGCCCCTTGAATGTTTCTTTCTTACCCAACCTTACTCTCAAGTCCTGGCCAGTATTATTGAAATGCCTGCAAGAGTTGCCACCTAAAATGCTCACCTAAAAAGACACCCTCTCCTCTAATTAAGTTCCTATCTTCCTTTTTAAAAAAAATTGGGGGGGGGGTGATATATATATATATATATATATATATATATATAAAATTTTGTGCTGGGGACTGAACTCAGGACACTTAACCACTGAGCCACACCCCCGGCCCTTCTTATTTTTTATTTCGAGACAGGGTCTCACTAAGTTGCCTAAGGTCTTGCTAACTTGCTGAAGCTGGCATTGAACTTGTAATCCTCCTGCTTCAGTCTCCTGAACTGCTGGGAATACTGGCATGTGCCACTGTGCCTGGCATTTTTTGTTGTTGTTTTGTTTTTGAGATCGTCTCGCTAAGTTTCTGAGATGGCTTCAAACTTGCAATCCTCCTGCTTGAGTCTCCCAAGTCTCTGGGATTTCAGGCATGGGCCACTGCACCCAGCTCCATTTCACTATTTTTGAGGTCATTCCATGTTTCCTGTGTGGCTATCTCATACTTCTATTAGACTGAAAGTGGCTGGGAATATGGCTCAGCTGGCTGGTGATATGGCTCAGTTGATAGAGTGCCTGCCTTGCAAGCACAAGGCCCTGGGTTCAATCCCCAGTACCCCACCCCCAAAAGAAAAAACAAACAAACAAACAAACAAAAAACACAAACTAAGCTCGACTGAAAGCAACAGAAGGCAGGGAAGGTCTTGAGATCTCACTCCCCAGCCTAGCTGAATCCCAGGTGGTAGGAGATTACTATTTGTGGAATGAATGAATAAAAGAATGGTGAGGCATAGCTCACCAAATGGTAAGGCTGGTGGGCAGCCTTGCCTTTCCTGATACCACAAGCATGTGTCCAAATGACCAATCCCTGGGCCTCATCAAATCACCAAATTTTTCATTGCTTCTCTCTGAAGATTGGCTACACTGGCCCAATGCAGCCTCTTGAATCAAAGCCAGGGCCTGTTACCTCTGAGATCCATTCAAGGCTTTGGGGTTAAACCTAAAACATGCATTATTTTTTTTAAAAAATTGTTTTAGTTGTTGATGAACCTGCGTTTTATTCATTTATTTATATGTGGTGCTAAGAATCAGTGGCTCTAAGACTGAGCCACAACCTCAGCCCAAAACATGCATTCTTGTTTGAGAATGATGATAACTATGCTGAACATCAGCAACTTTATAAAAAGAGGATCCAATAAATAAGCATTGAATTAGTCATATCACTCCATGGCATTGCTTATATAAATTCATATTTTGCATAATTGAAATCAGGGATGTTTAAATTGTTACCAAGCAGTGTGACCACAGAAAAGATGCTAGTCTTTGTGTTGGACCAGATGTCTAGCTCTCTGTTGTGTCTGACATTAACCCTTTAATGCATGGATCCTGAGGGAGAGTGATGGAGAAGGGACACACTCAGGGAAATAGTTATGCCAACCAATAGGGAAATATATCAGTATTTTAACAAATGGTGTGGCCACATCCATAAGTCTGGTCAGATTACAAATGGGTGTGAACCAAAGCAAATGATGAAGGTGTGGAAACAGCCAGAAACCACAGCAGGAATCAAGCTGAGAGGAAAGAGAGTGTGGTCCATTTCAGTGCTAAATGCAGCTCAAGGGAGGCTGAGAAAGGAGCTAGAGGGAAATGCAGAAGTCAAATCCAAAGGTCACACGCAGCTTCTCTTTTCCTTTGGTGTATTTTACTGGAGGACCACAAGGGTGACCAAGACCAGAGGTGCTAAGACCAGGATGGCCAGTCACCCTTTTACCCCTGTTAGTACTCCCCGCCTGCTCTCTAGAAGGATGGCAACAACTGAAACTAGAAACAGAATAGGGTTTTCCAAACCAACATGAAATCAGCTTTCATTATTTTTTGTAAAAATACCGACATGAAGGGTATTAGGTTTTGTTAACTTTTAAATTTGTATAAAGCTATTATTTCTAAATTGAACTCTTTTCCCCTCTTTTATCACAAATTTCAACTTTGTCAACAGGACGCATAGTGCTTGATAGTCACATGCCTGGGCTCTGTGCCAAAGGATCTAGACTGGTATCCAGGTTGTGCCACCTACCAGCAGCTGTCTTCCCCAGGCCTCAGTCTCCTTGTCTGCAAAATGGGAGTAAAATAATATCTGCTGCTGGGCGTGGTGGCACATGCCTGTAATGCCAGCAACTCGGGAGGCTAAGGCAGGAGGATCACAAGTTCAAAGTCAGCCTCAGTAATTTAGGAAGGACCTAAGTAACTGGGCCAGACCCTATCTCAAAATAAAAAAAATTAAAAGGACTCAGTAGTTAGGTGTCCCTGGATTCACTCCCCAGTACCAAATAAATAAATTAATTTAATTTAATTAAATAGTATCTATCTCATAGCATGGTGGAGATGAAATGGTTCCTGGGGAGGGCTTAGAAAGCATTCATAGAGTGCTCTGCCATGGTACACTCTTATACCCTCTTCCCCTGGGTCAGGGCAAGTTTTCTTAGGTAAATGAAGATCCTGCCTAAGAATGAACAATAAAAATTTTTCAGGTGAAGTGAGTTTCAGAATTCTGTCTTCTGTGACCTAGACAGGGCACACAAAAAGAAAGTAGCTTTGATTCAAGTCATCATTATAATATGGTAGTATTGTGATTACTATTTTGTAAATTTCTATTGTCCCCTCTCCTTCTCCTTCTCCTATTATTGTGTTTGTTTTACAGATGAGTAAACTGAGCCTCTGTAGAGGTTAAGTGATTTTTCTGAGGCCTCATAGCTTAGAGAGAGAAGGGCTGGTCCATCATTCCAACACCAGCCTCTCAGTCTCCTCATAAGAATTAGGACAATAAGGCATGTCATCCATTGTTTTATTATCTTTTGCCTTATATACAAAGTGCTCTACCACTGAGTTACATCCCAGCCACAGAAAACTTTTAAAAGTTTGTGTTGTAATCAATTTTGTGGGGGGTGGGGAGGACTGGGGATTGAACTCAGGGCACTTGACCACTGAGCCACATCCCCAGCCCTATTTTATATTTTATTTAGAGACAGGGTCTCAATGAGTTGCTTAGTACCGCGCTTTTGCTGAGACTGGCTTTGAACTCGCAATCCTACCTCAGCCTCCCAAGCCGCTGGGATTACAGGTGTGTGCCACCACACCCAGCTGTAATCAATTTGTTTGATATATCATTTATCTACAATAAGATGCACCCACTTTAAGTTCATAGCTCATTGAGGATTCCCTCCTCTCTCTTTTGTGGTACTAGAGATTGAACCCAGGGGCACTGAGCTATATCCTCAACCTTTTTTATTTTTTCTTTTGAGGTAATGTTTCAATAAGTTGCCCAGGCTCACCTCAAACTTGCAATCTTCCTGCTTCAGCCTCCAGAGTAACTGCGATATAAGTATGTATCACAATGTCTGGCCATAATTCAACTTATAATTCCACCTATGTAATCACTACCACCACAATCCAGTTGTAAAACATCTCCATCTTCCCTTAGAAGTTCCATCTTGCTCCTTTCTAGACAATTTCTCACTGCCACACCAGAGGCCAGGTGAATAGTGACCAGCTTTCTGCCATTATAGCTTACATATTTTCCTGGAGTTTTTGTTTGGTTTTGTTTGGTTTGGTGCTTGGGATTGAACCCAGGGAAGCTTACCACTGAGCTACATCCCCAATTTTTCTCCTCCTCCTCATCCTCCTTCTCCTTCTCCTCTTCCTCCTTCTTATTTTGAGACAGGGTCTCACTAAGTTCCTTAGAGTCTCACTAAGTTGCTGAGGTTAGCCTGGAACTTGCAATCTTCCTGCCTCAGCCTCCTGAGCTGCTGGGATTATAGGTGAGTACCACTGTGCCCCACTCATTTTGCTATTTTAGAATTTCAAATAAATAGAATCACACTCTACATAGTCTCTGTGTCTGGCTTCTTTGGCTCAGTATGTTTTTGTTTCTTTTGAGATACTAGGGATTGAACTTGGGGTTAGTGTATGTGTGCTACTTACCCCCAGCCCCAATTTTATTTCACTTTTAGATAGGGTCTTACTATGTTGTCCAGGCTAGACTTGAACTTGTGATCCTCCTGCCTTAGCCTCCTTAGTAACTGAGATTCCAGGCATGCACCACTATGCCCAGCTTCCTCAATGTTTCTGAGATTTGCTCATACTACTATAAGAGTAGTGTGTTCTTTCTTATTGCTGAGTAGTATTCTATTGTATAATTATGCCACAATTGTTCATTCTATCGTTGATAGACATCTGTTTTCAGTTGGGGCTACTATAAACATTCATATGCAAATCTTTGTGTGGACCAGGCAAGGTGGGGGTACACCAGTACCTCCAGCTACCAGGAAGGCTGAGGCAGCAGGATCACAAGTTTAAGGCCAGCCTAGGCCACCTAGTGAGACCCTGTTCTAAAATTTAAAAATAAATGAAAAGCACTGGGGATGTAACTCAGTAGTAGAAAACCATGTGTTCAATCCCCAGGATTGCAAAATAAAAAAAAAAAATCTTGTGTGGACGTATGTTTTCATTTCTCTTGGATAAGTACTCAGATGTGAAATTGCTGGGTCATAAAGTAAATATGTGTGTTAAAGGGCTGGGGAGATAGCTCAGTTGGTAGAATGCTTGCCTTGTAAGCGCAAGGCCCTGAGTTCAATCCCCAACACCATGAAGAAAAAAATATGTGTGTTATGTGACTGTTAATGGCTGTACTGTTCTATCTTCCCACCAGCAATGTATGAAAGTTGTATTTTCTACACAACTCAATGTTGTTAGTCTTTTAAAACAGTTTGGATTTTGTTGTTGTGTCATTTATCACAAAAAAATATCATTTTTTAAAGTTTGAAAACAATTTTTGCAGAAGGCCACATGGTTGAATATATATGCACATTTAATTCATACACACATGTAGTGCAGTGTGTGTACTGCACATTAATGTGTCAAATCACGAGTTCAGTCAGTAGGCGCTTCCCAAGTGTCAGGTCTTATGATCTAAAAGGTTGTTAGGTCTGTGGGCAGGATGAGGAGTGGCTGTTGGATTTTATTAGGTTTCACATTAATCAGAGAAGATTCCCTGGCTTGGGTGAGTTTCCCTTTTCAGGGGGGTTGGGGACCCAGGGGTGCAACCTTTTTTATTTTTTGAGACAGGGTCTTAGGACCTCATTAAGTTGCTGAGGCTGGTCTCAAATTTGTGATCCTCCTGTCTTAGCTTCCTGAGCTGCTGGGATTATGGGTGTACACTACCATGTTCAGCATGATGCATCTTTTTTTTTTTTGGCAGTGGGGATTGAATGCAGTGATGCTTAACTACTGAGCCACAACCCAAGCTGTGTTTTTTTTTTTTTTAAATTTTATTTTTTTAATTGTGATGGACACAATGCCTGTATTTATTTATTTATTATTTTTATATGGCACTGAGGATTGAACCTAGGGCTTCACACATGTGAGGCAAGCCCTCTACCACTGAGCTACAACTCCAGTCCTCAGATGTTTGTATTTATTTATTTATTTATTTACTTATTTATTTATTTTGAGTAAGGGTCTCACTAAGTTACTTAGGGCCTCAATAAATTGCTGAGGCTGGCTTTGAACTCTCAATCCTTCTGCCTCAGCCAGGGGTTACAGGTATTCATCAGTGAACATGGCTCATGAGGCATTTTTTGAAATGTCTCCTAGAATAAGATATGAAAATGGAGCTCATTTCTGAGACAATGCCCTGAAATCATTATTTCCGGGCACTGTCCCCAAATGTCTAAATGCACTGTGACAAATTATTTGACTTTTAGAGAATCACAGAATGTTAAAGATGCTCTAGTTCTACCCTGTCGGTTTACAGTTGAGGAAGGGAGAGGGGAGCTCCGAGGGGCTAGAGTACTTGCCAGCGCTGGCTGAGTTGGATTCTGAATCTGAGAAGAGGGACCTTGAGGGCTTGGCCAAAGAGGCCATGGAAAACAGCATGAGGGGAATGGGGTAGGAAGAGCAAAAGCCAGGGGGCTCCAGGCACAGGTAGTGCTGGCACAAAGCATTGACCCCACTAAAGCACTTGTCTTACTCTGTTTTCTGTCACTGTAACTGAAAATCACAGACTGGGTAATTTATAAATACTAAAATGTATCTAGTTTATGGTTCTGGAGAATGAGAAGTCTAAGGTGAGGTCTTTTGTACTGGTGTGAATACTCTGTAGGGTTCTGAGGAAGCACATCATGACAGGAGTGTATACATGAGACATTAAGGCTAGGCCCATTCTTGAGATAATCCATTAATACATGAATGGATTAATCAATTCATAAGAGCAGAAACCTTATGACCTAAAAGATCTTCCCTGGTTCAATCTCTAATTTTTTCTTTCCTTTTCTTTTCTTTTTGGTACTATGGATTAAACCCAGGGGCCCTTAACCACTGAACCACATTCCCAGCCCTATTTACTTATTTATTTACTTACTTACTTACTTATTTATTGGAGGTGCTGGGGATTAAACTCAGGGCCTTGTGCTTGCAAGGCACTTTTTATTTTTTATTTTGAATCAGGGTCTTGCTAAGTTGCTTTAGGGCCTCACTAAATTGCTGAGACTGGCCTTGAACTTGTGATTCCTCTGCATCAGTCTCCTGAGCTGCTGGAATTACAGGTGTGCACCACTACACCCAGCGTGTCCCACTTCTTAATACCACACATTCGGTATTAAATTTCAACATGAGTTTTGGTAGAGGCATTCAAACCATAGCACTTCCATACTCCCCTAAAGAAGTTTATAAAACTATACTGACAACTCAAACTTTTCATTTCAAGACTAAATAGTTCCAACACATCATTTCTAGTATACTGTGAATATTGACTTTATTTTATTATTTTTTGGTGCTGGGGATTTAACCCAGGGCCTTCCATACATTCTACCATTGAGCTATATCCACAGTCCTAAATACAGAAATTTAAATAAGACCGTTACCTTACTTTTTAAATATGTATGACTTGGAATCTAAATTCAAATACCAAAGCAATTTGATATTCTCCATTATCCACTTTAAAAAATACATGAATAAATTCTTCTTTAATAGTTGGAATTTTATATTAGTCATTTTCTCTTTCAATGCTTCCAATATTACTCTAATATATGTTATGTTTGAGTGTTTTTATTGATAACATATTTATTTGTAATGAGTATACACTTTTTTAAGATCATACAGTGATGTTATATTTCTTGTTACTGTTAGACTTTAGACAGCCGGGCATAGTGGCACATGCCTGTAATCCCAGTTCTCTGGGAGGCTGAGGGAGGAGGATCACAAATTTGGGGGTGTAGCTCAGTGTACAGCACTTGCCTAATGTGTCCAAGGCCCTAGGTTTAATCCCCCCTAACACACAAACACACACACACACACACACAAGTCTAAACACTGTTTTCTTCTGAATTAAGTTATAATAATTTTTATTAATATTCAACTGACAAAAGCATAAATATACATTTTGGTAAAGATTATCAGATATAAGTAAAATTGCAATAGAGATACATCTGTTGATGAGACTCATAGGGTTTTTGTTTAGTTTTTTTTTTTTGCAGTGCTGGAAATCAAACCTGGGGCATTGTGCATGCTAGGACGGCCCTCTACTACTGAACTACATCCCCAGCCCATGTTTTGTTTTAAATTAGTTCATGTATTTGTAGAATACCAAAACCAGCATCATCAATTACATGTATATTTATAAAATTTTATATATACATACATATGTATATATGTGTATGTATATATGTGTGTATATATATAATACTTTATACATATATGACACATATATGTATAATATAATATTTACATATGCATATTTTTATACACACACATATATATTTATATATACATGTGCGTGTGTGTGTGTGTATTTTTTTTTTTTTTTTTGGAAATGGGAATTGAACCAAAGGCCATTCTACCACTGAGCTATACCCGCAGCCATTTAGTTTTTTATTTTGAGACAGAGCCTCATGTATGACAGGCAAAAGTGCTCTACCACTGGGCTACACTCCCAGGCATTTTTTATTTTATTTTTTTGGGACTGGATCTCACTAAGTTGCCCAGGCTGGCTTCAAATTTGCCATCCTCTTGTCTCAGCCTTCCAAGTTGCAGGGGTTATGGGCCGTGCTGTCACACCTTTCTAAATTTTGTTTTGTGTAAAAATCTCATTCACATAAATCATTGATTGGAACGGAAGGAGGTTTGGTATAAAGCTGTTACACTATTATTTGATCTCTTTCCATGTTATATGCCTAAAACAATAGTGATTTTTTTTCCCAGACAGCTAAAAACAGATTAGACTCTCAAATTTTATTCAAATTAAAGAACTGGAAGCCATTTGATGTACAAAGCACTTGTTACCTGGTCATTGGTCTTATGTGGGGAACACCACCAGTAATTCAAGTGGGCTCTTTACCGGATTCCCTGGAGATTTTTACACTCCCTTGTTTCCCCAAGAAGTGCACCACAGGGTGGGGGTTTGGTGAGGTTTCACCACCATGTTGGGTGAGTGGTGAGCTTTTGTTTTGTAACATAGGAGCAAGAGGGGACCTGCCATTTACTTCGGGGTATCTTCTGCTACTGGGCACCTTTAGGCAAGAGGCCAAGGAAGCTGAGGCTCTAGAAGCTGATCCCCTTAAAATTATTTTGTGCCATGTACCCCTTGAGAAATCCTTTCATATCCTTAAGGATGTGAGAATCCCTGTTTGAGGACCCCTGACCAGAGGATACTCTTGTTTCCCATCTAGACAAGTGGGGCCACTGAGCCTACAGTCTTGGACAGGGGTGGGGAAGAGGTCAGGCTGGGTAGAGACATGTCCAGTGAGTAAAGGGATGACAGTAATGGAAAAGGGAGGCTTTTGAGAATTAGGACCATTTAGGTAGATTTGGAAACATCTGGAAAGAAACTAAACCGGAGGGGGAAAGAAAGATGTTCCGAGTGGGCCAAGGGCCTCGTTCCTTCAGCATACTTCAACCAGAGCCAGCGATGTGCCAGGCCCTGTGCCAGGAGGTGGTGAGCTAGAGACACTCATCCCTTTCTGTCAAGGAGGAGAGAGACAGGGAGACGTCTGGCAAGAGGAGGAGGATCAGAGAAGGCAAGCATTCCAGAGGGCGCAAAATCCCAAGATCAAATGCTAAAATGTCAAGAGGGGTGTGGTGCATTCTAGGAACAGATTTAGATCAGCATGTCCCAGGCACTGAGTGATAAGTACAAGTGGAGTTTAACTGGGATGAGGCGAAGGACTGTTGGGTTTTAAGTATTTTGGCTATATTGTTTAATTGCACACATATATTATGATGGTTAAAATAAAAATTTAAAAATAAACCCTACTCAGGTATGGTGCCACATTCCTATAATCCCAGATGCTTCAGAGGTGAGGCAGGGTAATCACAAGTTTGAGGCCAACCTGACAATTTAGCAGGACAGTAAAAAAATAAAATAAAATAAAAAAATGGCTGGATATATAGCTCAGTGGTAGAACACTTACCTGGAAATTATGCGACCCTGGGTACACACATTAAAAAAGTCCTGCAGGGTGCGGTGGTCCACGGCTGTACTCTCAGTGGCTTGGGAGGCTGAGATAGGAGGATAGACGAGTTTAAAGCCAGTCTCCACAACTTAGCAAGGGCCTCAGCAACTCAATGAGAGGCTGTCTCTAAATAAAATATAAAACTGGGCTAGGGATATTGCTCAGTGGTTAAGTGCCCCTGGGTTTAATCCCTGGAACAAAAAAAAAAAAAAGAAAAGAAAAATCCTAAAACTTCCATGCAGAATTTCAAAGGATTTATATAAATATTTCACATTCAAGGAAGCAAAACCCCTTACTCCTTAAGTGCAGAGTGAGTCATGATTTCCTTCCAAAGAGAACAGCATGGAAAGTAGGGAGAAGTTCACAGTGGAAAGACCTGAAGAACACTATCTTGGTCAGGTGATCAGAGACAATATCAACAGTGATAAGTCATGTTGCTAAAATGTACCCTTGATATCAAATGATGATAATGGTACTTTTCCTCCCCCACAGTCATAAATAACCCAAGTCAAAACATGGGGGGGAAAAAGTGAAATTTCAATAGAGAGTATCCTATAAAACACACATTCAATCAAGATCATTGAAGGCCTGGGTTTGAGTCTCAGCACTGGAAAAAAGAAATCATCAAGGTCATCAAAAACAAGGAAAATCTGTCAAGCACAGTGGTGTATACCTGAAATTCTGGTTACTGGGTTGGCTGATGGAGAAGGATCACAAGTTCAAGGCCACCCTGGGCTACTTAGACCCTGTCTCAAATTAAAAAAAAAAAAAAAAAAAAAGTAAAAGTGCTTGGGATATAGCTCAATGGCAGTGCCTTGTATGTGTGAGACTCTGGGTTCCATCCCAATACTAAAAAACAAAACAAAAAAACCAAAAACAAGGAAAATCTGAAAAACTGCCACAGTCAAGAGGAGCTTAAGCAAATATGACATGTAAATATAAGGTGGTATCCTGGATGGGATTCTGAATCAGAAAAGGGACACTGGATAAAAATTAAGGAAATCTGAGTAAAGTATCAATTTAGTTAATAATAACATCTATATTAGCTTATTAATTTTAACATAGGCAACATACTAATGTAAAATATCATGAGAGAAACTGTATGTGAGGTATATGGGAACTCTACTATTTTTTCAAATTTTCTGTTAATCTAAAACCATTTTTAAAAATCTGTCTGGGAGTATAGTCATAGTTCAGTAGTAGAGCACTTGCCTACTGTGTCTGAGACCCTGGGTTTAATTCCTAGCACAAGCAAGCAAAGGGGGAGGGAGAGAGGGGAGAGGAGGGAGAGAGGGAAGGAAGGAAATTTAATCTTAAATTAAATCAATTATATCACTCCTTTTGGTCTGGGTCTGAATTTGGTCAACAGTTACAACTCATAGTTAACTTGCATTAAGCATTTTCTTTTTTCTTTCTTTTTTTTTAAGTACTGGAAATTGAGCTCAGAGACACTCTACTACTGAGCCCTTTTTATTATTTATCTTGAGATGGGGTCTCCCTAAGTTTTCAAGGCTGGCCTTGAATTTGGCATCCTCCTGCCTCAGCCTCTGGAGTCTCTGTGATTGTAGGCTAGTGCACTCACAGTGCTACTAATGGATTTATTCATTTTACAAATGTAGAAATGAGGCAGGAGAGGGTTCATTCAAGCAACTGTTTAACAGTAAATACTGACTAGCCGGGCAGAAGGCTGAGGCAGGAGGATCACGAGTTCAAAGCCAGCCTCAGTAAAAGCAAGGTGCAAAGCAACTCAGTGAAACCCTGTCTCTAAATAAAATACAAAATAGGGCTGGGGATGTGGTTAGCGGTCAAGTGCCCCTGAGTTCAATCCCCAGTACCCTAAATAAATAAATGAATAAATTCTGACTAGTAAGTTGGTGACTGCCTTGGAAGAGTTTACCCGGCAAGTGTCATGGGCAACTGTTCAGGCTGAGATCAGTCATGTAACCTCCATCCAACTTCACATAGTTCCTCCCTTGACCCAGAAAATGGAGTCAGTGCCACCATCTGCCAGGCCTTCCCAAGAGTTGCCTTGCACTCTTCTTTCACCCTCCACCTCTAACTTGCCAGGGACCCTTCCCAGTCTTTCCAGCCTACTCTTTCCCCTGTTTGGTACCTCACAGCTTCTCCTCTGCCTCCACCTCAGATCCCTCCTGAGGTGAGCTCCACCCAAGCCACCACCCGTCTTTCTAGAACCCACATCAGATGATTTCATCCCCAAACAAAACTTTCTGATGACCCATTTGATAGCTTCCACAACCTGGCCATGACCTACCCTATTTCACATCCCTGTTCCCTAGCACTCCAACTTAAAAAAATCTATATACCTATTATTTTTTAAGTTGTAGATGGACACAATACCTTTATTTTATTTTTATGTGGTACTGAGGATCAAACCCAGAGCCTCACACATGCTAGGCAAGTGCTCTACCACTGAGCCACAACCCCAGCTCCCAGCACTCCAGTTTTTAACTCCCAAACATTACCCCCACATTGTTTACAGGACTTTGCTTTTAGTTTTTAAGGTCTACATAATGCCTTTGGAGATTATATGTGTATTTCAAACTTAGCTCAAATTCAACTGCTGCGCATTCTGGATGTCGGGCCCCTCAGATGAGAGCTGTGCCCAGGCCCACACCACCAGCTCAGCCACCAGCTGCAGCCCCACCAGCTGCAGTGCGCTCACCTGCTGCAGCACCCAGGCAGCCAGGTCTGATGGCCCAGTTGGCGACCACTGCGGCGGGTGTGGCTGTGGGCTCTGCTGTGGGGCACACACTGGGCCATGTCATCACGGGGGGCTTCAGCGGAGAAAGTGCTGCAGAGCCCTCAAAGCCCCATATCACCTACCAGTAGCCATAGGGAACCCAGCCAGCGCAGCAGCAGCAGCAAATTTTGGAGCATGCCTAAAAGCAGGGTGATGTTAAGCTCTGTGAGGGTTTCAATGAGGTGCTGAAGCAGTGCAGAATTGCTGACGGATTAGTCTAATTGAGAGGCTCAAATTGAAGAAATGGAAAATCGGCTCTGATGACCAAGTTACTTCAGCATAAAAATGTAATCGATAGTGAAAGTATGAAATGTAAAACTGCAGTGTAAAGCCTCACCTATTAGCTTCAATGTTTCTGAATGGCAGCAAAAGAGAGTTCTAATTGCATGGAAGTTCAGCGAGTTGGTTCAGAATTTGGGGCTGGTCAAATGTTTGCGTGCCCTCCTTAAGCCAGCTGTTCTGATGTTCTTTGAGTTTATTAGAATAAAGTGATTTTCTCTTGGAAAAAAAAATTCAACTGCTTTCATACACAAATTCTTGTCTTGTTGACCCAGCAATTGATCAGCTCTTACCTGTCTTCTGGCAACCACCAAAGTGACTCTGAGGGCTAGAGATCAGTGACCCACATCTCCGGCTATGAGTTCCCTAAGGCACCTCTGTAGCCCCATGTTCAGAGATGTCTGAGTTTTCCTCTATAATCACTTGTGTTACATATTAAAACAAAATGCCCATACTTCATAATTGGGTGCCCCCAAGTGGCCAGGATAAAAGTTATAGCAGTTCTGAGGGGTTCAGGGAGGCTCCACAGAGAAGGTGGATTTGAGAAGTACTCAGGTTAAAACCACATTTAGAGTTTACTGAGCACATGTTCCAAGTTGGATATTACACTATAGCAATGAGCTTGCACCTAGATCACCTAATTTACTTCTCACACAGACCTACTGGGTATGTATTCTACCTGTTTCTGTAGAGGAGGCAACTGAGGTTAAGAGAATCTGCTGTGTAGTAGCACAGCTACTGAGTGGCTGGACAGGATAAGAAGGCAGATCTCTGGTTCCTATTCCAAAGTACAGCCAAAGAATTGAAGGATGAGCATGTGGAGGTGGACTTCTGTAACCAGCCCACCAAGCAGAATGTACAGAGTCTATAGCAAACAGGGTTCACCTAGGACCCACCACATACAAACCACAGAGTGCAGATATGGGACAGTGACAAGGTGTCTGGAAGTACTCTGTGTCCCTGAGACAACCCTCAAGGTATGCTGGCCTCCAGTTGCTAACCTACTCCATATGCATGACATCCCCAGGCTCTGTCCAAACCTGAAGGTAAGTGGCAGGTGATATGAGGTGGAGCCTTATGCATGGAGCAGGGCAACTCCCTACCTGGGACACTTTCCCCAAGGTGGAAACCTCTTGCATAATATCCAGCCTTGACACTTCCCTCCTCCAATCTGGGGCCTCCTTCTGGAAAGTGGTGTCACAACTATAAGTTTGGGCAGAAAAAGCAGGACCCTGGTGCAGCAGGAAGCATCCTAGACAGTTTATCCTCTCAATCTCTCCAGAGCCAGTACACTGCCAGGCCCTGAGAGCCCATGGTGGGAGTGTCACATAAGGTATAGTGCAAACCTACATGCCTTTGACAGAGAAAGGACACTCTTCATTTTCAGGATGGGATTACCTGCAAAAGTGAGGACAGCAGTTATCCTGGCTGTAACCCTTTCATTTTACCAAGGTAGAGTCCTTGGGTCCCAGAAGAGACAGACTTCGTCTGGGTCACCTAGGCAGATGAGAGAAACCCAAATGCAGAGGCACTTTAGCCCTCTTTTTTTTTTTTTTTTTTTTTTTGGTACCGAGGATTGGACCCAGGTGCGCTTAGCCAGTGAGTCATATTCCAACTCCTTTTTAATATTTTATTTAGAAACAGGGTCTTGCTAAGTTGCTTAGGGCCTCACTAATTTGCTGAGGCTGGCTTTGAACTCCCAATCCTCCTGCCTCAGTCTCCTGGGTCGCTGGGAATTGCAGGCGTGCACTACCACATCTGGCTCAAGCCCTGAAACTTCTGGGCCTTAAGACTCCCTTCTCTGACTTTGGCTAGTGGTTCTCACCTTTTCCACCATCTCCATTTGTCCCTCATTTCTGCTAGGCTTTGCAGGTATTTGTTCCTTGCTCCTCCATGCTCCCCCAGTCCTGTGGCCACGTCGCTGGCAACGCACCATGAAGTCAGAGACCTTTGTCGGTTTTGTTGTCTATCATGTTCCCAGAGACTGGCACTGAGGGGTGCTCATTTGTGAAACGAGTGACATTATGCATAAGTCAATCACTTTGCTAATATTTATGATCTATTTATTGGTTCACCGCCCCTACCAAGACAAGGTCTATATAAGTTGCCGCTTAAAAGTGCCAAGGCTGGCCTCGAACTTGCTATCCTCCTGCTTCAGTCTCCCAGTAACTGGGATCACAGGCGAGCGCCACCTTGCCCGGCTCTGCCTGTGCCGTGTGATGGTCGACAGAAAGAACGATTAGACTAAGGAACTGGAGGTCCTCCAGGGTACCTAGGGCAGAGGGCTGTTCGAGAGGCCGAGCAGACCATCTGAAAAGGAGAAGCCTGGCCTTGAAAGCTGTGAAACCGCTATGCTGGTACTGGACTGCGCGGGGCGTATCAGGAAAAGGGGCTAAGAAAGACGGGACTTCCCCCTAGTGTCGAGATCCGGAACTGCAGCAGGACCTGGAGGGAGGGGCTTGCGCCGGCAGGACAAGCTCACTAGCCTGCAGCGCGGGAGCCGCCCAGGGCCCACCCGCCCTGGCCGCACCCCTCCCTCGCTGCCCCTGCGGCGCTGGGGATGGAGGCCCGGCGGCAGCCTGCTCTTGCAAACGCGGGGCTCTGAGAACCCGGAAGTTACGCCATAGGCGCGCGCCAGGGGAGCGGGAGTCCGCTGAGCTGCCGGTCGAGGTTGGTTGGGATCTGCTAAGGGGAGCTTGGGATCTCTTGGGGCCTGAGTCGGATGCAAGTTTGCTCCAGATTCAAGGGGAAGGAGTCCCCCACCTTCTTCCACTATAAGGCGAGAGGAAGAAGGTCCTCAGGACTTTAAAAAGGAGGCGGCGGTGGCAGGTTCCCAAGATCTGTCAGAGGCTGGGGAGTCGCAGCTTCCAGTCGGGGCGACGGGGATCCCTGGGGAGAGCCCAGTCGTGATCTCCGCGCCCCGGACGAAGGACTCAGGCCAAGCACCATGGCATCCATCCTGGATGAGTATGAGGACTCGCTGTCGCGCTCCGCAGTCTTGCAACCCGGCTGCCCTAACGTGGCAATCCCCCACTCCGGTAAGAAGAGGGGCGCCGATATCCCATTTCGGCACCTTTGGGGGATGAGCGGGGAGAACGGCTCCAAGAGCTTAGGGTCACCTCCGGGACTTGAATTTTGCGGCTCCTGATTTTCCTCAGGCTTTCTTGGCTTCCAGCTGGCGAATGGTGGAAGTTTTAAAGAGCCACAAGAGCAACCGCATGATCTAGGGCCTGCCACCAGGATCCTTTCTAAAGAGGGAACTGGGGCTCAGTTAAGGAAATACTTGCTTACAGGGCCGCAATTGAACTGTTGGGAGAACCAAGAATGGTATCCAGGCTTTTCCTGATACCTGATTTTGTGCTTTCCCACCATACCCCTTGCGGGGGGGGGGGGGGGGGGGGGGAGGTGATAGGTAATGAAATTTGTGAAAGAGGAATGTAGGAAGGATGATTCCTAAAGGGAATTTTGTCACTGATCTGGGAAAAATGGTGATGAAATACTCTTGGCCTTGGCTAGAGCTGGGTTTAGGGGAAATTTTTTGTAGAAAGTAGTGCAGAGTTGTCAGAGTGCTGGAACCTTTTGAGTAATTGTCTATCGAGAAAGCTGCTGCAGTTTTGTTAACACCAATGATTGAAGCAGTTCCCCAGGGCTCCCGCCTTCTTCAGGCTTCTGAAAACTCACTAATTTTCACTATTGCATGTGCAGGAAGGAGTATGGATAATGGAGCTGGGATTAAGCTAAAGTGGGATTGTGGGGCCAAAAACTGATAAAAGAGAAAGCTCAAATCAACTCCCTGCAAGACTCACCCTCCTCCCCTTCCATTACCACTGGAACTAGGTACATCCTGCTATAACAGCATCGAATATAACAGGGATTCGAAGAATCAACCACTCCCTGCTGTCAGAAGTGTGGGAAGAGCCCAAAACCCTTACAACAAACTACTTGATCTCAAACTATTTGTCAAAGTCCTGGGGGTAGGAACATGTTGGGAAAGTGTTACATAGCACTGTTGTTTCTTGGGTTTTTTTTGTTTTGTTGCCTCTGTCTCTTCCATAACTAGTCCTCACTTCTCACCTGTAGGGTATGTGAATGCCCAACTGGAGAAGGAAGTGCCCATCTTCACAAAGCAGCGCATTGACTTTACTCCTTCTGAACGTATCACCAGTCTTGTGGTCTCCTGCAATCAGCTCTGCATGAGCCTGGGCAAAGATTCACTGCTCCGGTAATCTAGAGCCCAAAAGGTTTTGAAATAGGAAGTAGAGACTATTAGCTAGGTCCTTTCTTTAACTCTGGGCAAGGGAAGCAGTGGATTTGGAATTTTGAGAATATATTCTATTTGGATCCTGAAGAGAACCAATGTAGTATAGTAGTTAAGAATCAGACAGACATATTCAGATTCCAGCTGTGCCACTTAACAGCTATGGAATTTTTTTTTTTTTTCAGTACTAAGGATTATCATTGAGTTACATCCCTACCCCCCCTTTTTACTTTTTATTTTGAGATAGGGTCTTGCTAAATTGACTAGCCCAACTTCGAACTTGCAATCTTTCTGCCTCAGCCTCTCAAATAGCTGGGATTGCAGTTGTGCCCCACTGGGCCCAGTTCCAGTTATAAGTGACTTGAGCAAGTCACCTAATCTCTCTAAACGTGGTCCTTCATCTGTTAAAGATAGCCCCAGCTCACAAGTTGGTTACACTAATCATTGGAACTATCTATAGAGTCCTGAAGTATATCTACTAGAAATGGAAATAATATATGAGAAAGGTATCACCAAAATTGTTTATCTATCTAGAAAACCATCTGGGATAAACAGAGCCTCTGTCTCACAAAATGAATTCTAGGTAGAATAATTATGTAAAATATGTAAATATGTAATTATGTAAAAATAAATAATGAAGGGCTGGGGATGCCATGCATGCATGGTAGAGCACTCCTGCGTTCAATTCCCAGTACAGGGGTGGGCAAAAGGGTGTGGTTCAGTGGTCTAGTAGTGTAGTGTAGTGGTCTAGCATGCACAAGTCTCTCAGTTTGATCCCATACTGCAAAAAATAAAAAATAATGAGAATATTAAAAGAACATTTAATGAATGTCTATTCTTGGACTAAAGGGAGATATTTTTACTCAAGCTGGAAAAATCCAGAAGTGTGAGGTGCTGTAATCCCAATGACTTGGGAGACTGAGGCAGGATGATTGGAAGTTCAAAGCCAACCTTAGCAACTTAGGAAGACCCTGTTTCAAAATAAAAGGGCTGGGGATGTAGTTCAGTGGTTAAATGCTCCTGAGTTCAATCCCTGGTACCAAATAAAAAGAAAAAAAAAAAATTCAGAAGCCAGGCATGGTGGCACACACCTATAATCCCAGTGGCTCAGGAGGCTGAGGCAGGAGGATCACGAGCTCAAGCCTAGCCTCAGCAATTTAGCAAGGCATTAAGCACCTCAGTGAGGCCCAGTCACTAAATAAAATACAAAAAAGGGCTGGGGATGTGGCTAACTGAGTTCAATCCCTGGTACAAAAAATAAAAAATAAAAATTAAAAAAAATTCAGAAGCTATAAGAAAAAAGAGATACATAGATAAATTTGTCTATCTAGATATATATCTTTGACTACATAATAATTGCTGGGAACAGTAGTATATGCCTGTAATCCCAGCTACAAGAGAAATAGAATCACAAATTTGAGGCCAAGATAGCAATTTAGCAAGACACTGTTTCAAAATAAAAGGAACTGAGAAGGTAGCTTAGTGGTAGAGTTCCCTGGTTCAATCCCCAGTAACTCCCCACAAAAAGTAAAATTGCTCTTATGATAAAACATAAGCTATAAATCAGGTCAAGACAAAAGACAAAAAAAAAGAATATTTGTTTCACATATGATGGAGTTACATCCCTGTTCCTTAAAAAACCCTTACAAATTAATATGAAAATTACAATTCAGTAAAAAAGGGAGGGCAAAGAATACCAAAAGTGGTACCCAAAAGAGAAACTTTAAAATATTCAATAATCAGGGCTGGAGTTGTGGCTCAGTGGTAGATGCTTGCCTAGCATGCCTGAGGCACTAGGTTCGATTCTCACATTGCAGATTAATGAATTAATTAATTAAATAAAATATCCATCAACAACTAAAAATTTTTTTAATTTCAATAATCATATAAGAATATTTTTAACCCTTGAGAAATACAATTAAAATAATAGCAAGAGATCTTTTTTCACATATGGTAAAATGAACTCTTGTGGACTCTCGTGTATTTCTGGTGAGGGTGTAAATTACCACCACCATCTTTTTGAAAAGTAATCTGATAGGTTATAAAGTAACTATAACTTTGATTCAGCTATCTCACTTTGGGGAATATATACTGTAGGAAAAAAAGTACCAGTTTGCAGGGGTATTGATACAAGAATATTAATTGTGGTATTATTTGTGGTAGAAAAAACTGGACCCAAGCCAAATGCCCATTAGCAGGGAAATGGCAATTAAATTATGGTTTGGCCATAAAATGGAATGTCATGCAGTTATTAGAACAAAGAGTATAGATATGATCAAAACATGTTATATGCATGTATGAAATTGTCACAATTAAACCCATTATTTTGTACAGCTAATATACTCTAGTAATTATAATTAAAAAAAAAAACAGCTTCATCTATTGACTAATGGAATGTACATGGAATATCAGTAGTTGACAAAAGCAAGTTACAAATTAATACACATACATGGAATATGAAGGCTTTTTTGATAATAACAGCAACAACAACCCATTTATGTTATGAGCATGAAAAAAGATGTTAGAATTGATTTTCTAGGTTGGGAATGACAGGTTTGCAAAGGAAATCATTACCTTTTTCTTTATACATATTTATATTAATTCTTTAGTGAGAAAAGGCATATAATTTGGAAAGAATTTAATAAGAAAAAATATATTTTAAGTGTATACCATCAAGATTATTGTGAAGATTGAGGTAATACTAGATTAGGCTCTTGGCATGGTGCTTGGTATATAGTAAGTGCTCAGTAACCACTAGCAACTCTGTTGTTCCCTTCTTACCACTGCTGTCTGGGATAAGCCTTCCAGATGCACTGGAGATCTTTTGAGCACAGGGGAAGGTCTTCTCCTTAGTGACTTCTCAGAATGAAGTGGGGAATTTCTCAGAACTGAGTGTTCTTAATAGGACACTATATTTGTTTCAGGGTTCTCTTGGGATTGCATTCAGAATTTTTGTGTTTATGTAGATTTCAGGGAAGAATGACTGACTTTTACCAGATTAGTAAAGAATTTCATCATCCAAAAGAGGCTCTGCCCTTCTCTAGATTGATACCGTGGCTCTTATTCCCCACAGCATTGATTTGGGCAAAGCAAATGAACCCAACCATGTAGAGTTGGGGCGCAAGGATGATGCTAAAGTTCACAAGATGTTCCTGGACCATACTGGTAAGTGGTGGTGGAGATCTGACAGGACCTGTGGGCCAGTCACTGCCTGGGAGGGAGGGATCTGAGCAGGGAAGGGGCCAGGAGGGGGCAGCGGGTAGAAATGGCAGCAGCCTCTAGGATGCCATATTCTGCCCTCTCCAGGCTCTCATCTGCTGATTGCTCTGAGCAGCACTGAGGTCCTCTATGTGAACCGTAATGGACAGAAAGTACGGCCACTAGCACGCTGGAAGGGGCAACTGGTGGAGAGTGTAGGTTGGAACAAAGCACTGGGCACTGAGAGTAGCACGGGACCCATCCTGGTTGGCACTGCCCAAGGTCAGATCTTCGAAGCAGAGCTCTCAGCCAGTGAAGGTGGACTTTTTGGCCCTGCCCCAGATCTCTACTTCCGTCCATTATACGTGCTAAATGAAGAAGGGGGTCCAGCACCTGTGTGTTCGCTGGAGGCGGAGCGGGGCCCTGATGGGCGTGGCTTTGTTATTGCTACCACTCGGCAGCGCCTCTTCCAGTTCATAGGCCGAGCAGCAGAGGGGGCTGAGGCCCAGGGCTTCTCAGGGCTTTTTGCTGCCTACACGGATCACCCACCCCCATTCCGTGAGTTTCCCAGCAACCTGGGCTACAGTGAGTTGGCCTTCTATACCCCCAAGCTGCGCTCTGCACCCCGGGCTTTTGCCTGGATGATGGGGGATGGCGTGTTGTATGGCTCGTTGGACTGTGGCCGGCCTGACTCCCTGCTGAGTGAGGAGCGAGTCTGGGAATACCCAGAGGGAGTAGGTCCTGGGGCCAGCCCACCCTTAGCTATTGTCTTGACCCAGTTCCACTTCCTGCTGCTGCTGGCCGACCGGGTGGAGGCAGTGTGCACGCTGACTGGGCAGGTGGTGCTGCGGGACCACTTCCTGGAGAAGTTTGGGCCACTCAAGCACATGGTGAAAGACTCCTCCACGGGCCAGCTCTGGGCCTACACTGAGCGAGCTGTTTTCCGCTACCATGTGCAACGTGAAGCTCGGGATGTCTGGCGCACCTACCTGGACATGAACCGCTTTGATCTGGCCAAGGAGTATTGCCGAGATAGGCCTGACTGCCTGGATACAGTCCTGGCCCGTGAGGCTGACTTCTGCTTTCGCCAGCGGCGCTATCTGGAGAGTGCCCGCTGTTATGCCCTGACCCAGAGCTACTTTGAGGAGATTGCCCTTAAGTTCTTAGAGGCCCGACAGGAAGAGGCTCTGGCTGAGTTCCTGCAGCGAAAATTGGCCAGTTTGAAGCCAGCTGAGCGTACCCAGGCCACACTGCTGACCACTTGGCTGACAGAGCTCTACCTGAGTCGGCTTGGGGCTCTGCAGGGTGACCCCGAGGCTCTGAACCTCTACAGAGAAACACGGGAGCGTTTCCGAGCCTTCCTCATCAACCCTCGCCACAAGGAGTGGCTGTTTGCCAGCCGGGCCTCTATCCATGAGTTGCTTGCCAGTCATGGGGACACAGAGCATATGGTATACTTTGCAGTGATCATGCAGGACTATGAACGCGTGGTGGCGTACCACTGCCAGCATGAGGCCTACGAGGAGGCTTTGGCTGTGCTTTCCCGCCACCGTGACCCCCAGCTCTTCTACAAGTTCTCGCCCATCCTAATTCGTCACATCCCACGCCAGCTGGTAGACGCCTGGATTGAGCTGGGCAACCGTCTGGATGCCCGGCAGCTCATCCCTGCTCTGGTGAACTATAGCCAGGGTGGTGAGGCCCAGCAGGTGAGCCAGGCCATCCGCTACATGGAGTTCTGTGTGAATGTGCTCGGGGAGACTGAGCAGGCCATTCATAACTACCTGCTGTCGCTGTATGCCCGCGGCCAGCCAGCCTCACTGCTGGCCTACCTGGAGCAGGCTGGGGCCAGCCCACACCGTGTGCATTATGATCTCAAGTATGCATTGCGGCTCTGTGCTGAGCACGGCCATCACCGTGCTTGTGTCCATGTCTACAAGGTGCTGGAGCTATATGAGGAAGCCGTGGACCTGGCCTTGCAGGTAAGTCATGACCCCAGCTAGGAGAGGGACCTGGAGAGCAGTAGGTTCAGAGGGTGAAGGGTTGGCAGAGAACAAGGCTAGAGGGTGCTGGCTTCCCTGGCAGAGAGGAGCTATACTGTAGAATCTAAGGACATGGACTCTGTAGAGCTCTGCCATTTACTAAACTCTGTGACCTTGGGCTAGCTTCTGAACCTTTCTGTGCCTTAGATTATTCAGCCATAATGCGGGAGTAATGTTAAGAGTTCTTTTATCTCATAAGGTTGATTAGTACTGCATAGAACTGCAGAGAAAAGTACTCAGAACAGTGCCTGGCACAACATGTGAGCAAAAGGAGAGGTGGCTGAGTTACAGTTCTCGAACTATGAATTGTAACTTGCTTTAGGATCACATGAAGTGCTATTTAACATGTAAATTCCTGGGCTGAACCCAGGATTTACTGAATCAGAATGAGGATAGTGTTCAAAAATCTGTTTTTTTCTTTTTTTTTTCCCCCTCCCAGGGTACCAGGGATTGAACCCAGGGGCACTTAACAACACTGAGCCATATCCCCAGCCATCTTTTATTTTTCATTTTGCGACAGGATCTCACTAGGTTGCTTACAGCCTGGCTAAGTTGCTGAGGCTGGCTTTGAACCCACAGCCCTCCTGCCTTAGCCTCCCAAGCCACTGGGATGAAGGACATATACCACCAAATCAGTATTTTTAATATGTTCTCCAGGTGATTTTTAAATTCTCTGAAATTGAAGCCCTACCACCATAAGTAACTTTTTCATAGCTGTGACAGGGACAGGTCACACTCCCGCAGGGTCTCCCTAGGCATCTGTCTCTCCCATAGTGTCTGTCCCGGGTGAGGAGGGGGCTTGACCGTAACTGAGTATTTCCCCACAGGTGGACGTGGACCTGGCTAAGCAGTGTGCAGACTTGCCTGAGGAGGATGAGGAACTACGAAAGAAGCTGTGGCTGAAGATTGCTCGGCATGTGGTGCAGGAAGAAGAGGATGTGCAGACAGCTATGGCTTGCCTGGCCAGCTGCCCCCTACTCAAGATTGAGGATGTGCTGCCCTTCTTTCCTGATTTTGTCACCATCGACCACTTCAAGGAGGCGATCTGTAGCTCACTTAAGGCCTATAACCACCACATCCAGGAGCTGCAGCGAGAGATGGAAGAGGCCACAGCCAGCGCCCAGCGCATTCGGAGAGACCTGCAGGAGCTGCGGAGCCGCTATGGCACTGTGGAGCCCCAGGACAAATGTGCCACTTGTGATTTCCCTCTGCTCAACCGCCCTTTTTACCTTTTCCTGTGTGGCCACATGTTCCATGCTGACTGCCTGCTGCAGGCCGTGCGGCCTGGCCTGCCTGCCTATAAGCAGGCCCGGCTTGAGGAGCTGCAGCGAAAGCTGGGGGCTGCACCTCCCCCAGCCAAGGGCTCTGCCCGAGCCAAGGAGGCTGAGGGTGGGGCTGCAGCAGGAGGGCCCAGCAGAGAGCAGCTCAAAGCTGATCTAGATGAACTGGTGGCTGCTGAGTGCGTGTACTGTGGGGAGCTGATGATCCGCTCTATTGACCGGCCCTTCATTGATCCCCAGCGCTATGAGGAGGAGCACCTCAGCTGGCTGTAGAAGGGTGTCCTGTGAAGAATGGGCAGGCATGGGGAGCTGCTACTTGGCCCTCTTGGGAACGTCAGCACTGGTCTGGGCTCAGTCATCTTATGGTTGTGTTGGGGAGTGGGAGTAGAACTGTCACCCTGAGGGGTCAGGGGTGAGGGCATTCTGCCAGCTACCTGCTGTGCTTCGACCCACCTTAGAACTGCTGTTACTCAGGCTGTCAGCTGGAAAGGTCAGAAACTAGATCCACTCCCACCCCTCTCTAATAGCTCCTTTGTCCTTGTCACTCCCCACCTTGTTCACATTTTGGATTGTGAGTACCCTTCTTTCTTTGTGTTGTGGCCTCTGGACCGCCAACCTTTCTCCCTCAAAGGAAGCCTCCTCTCTGTCTGTGCCTAGGTGTACCAGAAGTGAAAAACAGCCCTCTAAGTCCTAAGCACTGGCGGGGAAGGTGACACTAATGGTGGCACTATGATGCACACTCTAGACCTCCAGTGTGAGGGGTGCCCTGGAGCTGGGGACCTCATGGAGGACAGTAGGAGATGACCATGGGTAGCGAGCATTAAACTGTCTGCACTGCATTGATGGCACTGGAGTTGATGGCTTTGTGATGTTAAGCTTAGTGGGGTGTGAGTGATTTCTGGGAGGGACTGGAATGCTACGAGGAGGCTGCCAGGGCCCTGTTGACCTTCAAGCCATGGCACATGGTCTTTCATCTGGAGATGAAGACAGGATGATCTTGTCAGATTCTGCTTTCTTCCTTGTCTCCCTCTATACTTTGACTCACTTAAGGATTATAGCCCATCATCTTAAATAACAGTTCCCTCTGGCCAGCAGGTGGTGCTACTGACCACAGAATCCATTCAATTCAATCAACTTGGAGCATTGGTTTCTCAAGTCATTGGTATCCTCATCTGTTCCCTCCCTGGTGGCCCCAAGAATTTTCTGGAAATCTGCACTGACTAACCATAATCCTAAACCTCTTGTTCTTTCCTCCACTACCCTACACATGCAAAATTTTACTTACCTCTGCCAGCTTGGATCCCTGCCCTTGCTGTTTGACTTTGCTACTCCCACTATCCATGGCATTTGGCTTTGCTCCTCACCTTGCTCCTGTGACATGCTGCTTCCCCAAGATTATACTTCTTAGTTGGAGCTGGAGGCTAAATCTTAGGGAATCCTAGAGCAGGGCCTTCCAGTGATAGCAGCTCAGCACCTTTTGCTCAGTGGACAGGTGTTCATAGTGCACTGCTAGACTCTGTGAGTGTGATCTAGCTGCTGGGCTGTATTGGAACGAGATAATGTGTTCCTATAAGCATGCTGGAATCAAGCTCACCTGACTGGCAAATGTTCTCTTCTCCACCCTAATCCTCTCCCAGGAGTTTTATCTCCTGCAGTCCTGGTTGAATCACCCTCCTGAGTTCCCTAACCTCTAGAGTAAGATCTCTTCATAGTCTCTGCTGACTGAGATGGGTGAAAGCTGCTCATTTGATGAGTCCCAGGCTCCCCAACTTTCCCCAGAAGCAAGAGTTGGAGCAAATAGAGGAGAGTAAATTGAGGCGGGGGGAGGTAGCAAGCATCCTCTTCTCTTTGTACTGTTCCAGGAAGGTTTGAGGGGCTGCTGCTCCTTTCCCCATGTAGCCTGAGGCTCCCTCACAGCTAGATGTTACTAAAGGAGGACTCAGGGGATTCCCTTTTCCCCACCATCAGTGAACACAGTATAAAACCTTGATCTGCTACTGGTGTGGTCAGTTGCTTACTTAGCTAAAACAGCTTGGAATTTCTTTGTACATGATGGATGCCTAATACATGTTAGTTAAACAAACATTGCCCTATTGCTCCCTACTCCCAGAGGGCGTGGCTAAAGCAACCTGGGATGCCCCTGCCCCTTCTGTCTTCTAAGTGAGCCCATCTGGTCTTCGGCTTTTTCCTCTTTCCTGGGAAAAGGCCCCAGGCTTCTCTGGCACGAACAGAAGGGGTTCCGGTGAGTCAAGGCAACGGGAAGCTACAGCTTTTAGATCCCTGGAAATCAAGCAAGGCCTGGAATGGAGCGCAGAGAAGGTCCTCAGAGCTTTGGCCCTAAGCCTGAGGGAGGGCCAAAAGCGGTGGGGGGGCGGGGCACCGGGGGGAGCAGCTGTGTGGGCAGGGGCCAAGATGAATGAGCTGCTCCTGGAGCGGTCACTGGAAATAGGAGGAGTGGCCCCAGGCAGTGACGCTGGGACTAGGGCAGGAGGCCTGTAAACAAGGAAGCCACCTGGGGGAGATGCAGGGCGGCCACTGGTCCTGGAGAGCAGGTGCTTCCTGAGGCCCGCCCTTGAGAGGGCCCTGGGGGCCGCTCGGATCGGTCGGCCTCCGGCACTAGGAGGCGCTGTCTACTGGCATTCCAAACCCGCCGCTCCCTACCAGAGCTTCTGGGGGAGTGGCCAGCGGAGGGTGGGCCCGTCTGGAGTCCCTGGCCTCGCCATCCTGTCCTTCTCCTCCTGTTCCCTAGGCAGACCAGCCAAGGGCACCAATCCTGTCACAGAGACGCGAGGCTCAGCCTGGCCATCCTGGGTGTGAGCTCATTCTTCCCAAGACCACCGATTCTCGGGTTCCTGCCCCTCCTCCCAAGGCTCGGGTCGCTGGCTGGGGCCTGGCACCAACCTCATTGGTTGGGAGGGGTCTCTGAGGCCACCAGTCTGCAGGCTGCCCTTGACGCTGCCCCCCTGGCGCCAGGGAAACAAAAGGTTAGGAGCCCAGAGGGAGTTATCTGGCCCCACCACCACCGGGTGGGGGGAGGGGGCCTAAAGGGGGCACACCTCCTCTCCACTCCCGCAGATCTGATTCTTCGAGACACTTTCACAGGCGGAAATTCCCAGAGGTCAGAGGAGGGAAACGGTTAATTCCTTTTATTCAATGGGTCCCCCCTACACGCCTCCCCCAACTTCCTCCCTCCACTTCCCGCCCCCCCCTGTGTGAACAGGAAGTGGAGAGGAAAAGGCCCTGAGCAGAGCAGCTGGGATCAGGAGGCAGGGAGTGGGCTGCAGGCTTGGTGCCAGCCCTGCCCTTCATGGTTGCTTGCTGGAGGGCCAGACTGGTCTGGGAGAGAACCTGCAGTCCCCCTCACAGTGGCAAGTGGCAACTGAAATGGGAAACAGCGCAGGGTGCAAGCTCCCATTCCCCAACCTGCTTCCAAACCAGAGGCTGCTGTCCTGAGGGTGCATGGCATCTTTTGCCTAAGCCCCAGCTGCCCTGGCCACCGCAGCCCTGCCCCCACCACTAGGCTGGGCATCCCGAGGCTGGCAGGCAGCTCTTCAGGCAGCCGCCAGCCCTGGCACTGACTCCACCACTCAGCCCCTTGGCCCTGCCAGTCCTTTGAAGCTCATGCAGCGCTTCCTGTTTGGGGCAGGCGATGCCAGGGCCCCTCCCCCACCATTGTTCTGTAGAGACCATAGGTCCATCTGTTGCCCCATGGTGGGGCCCCTAGGCAGTGCCACACGGGAGCAGCACCACAAAGGACCCTGCTGGCAGCTTTACTTATGTGGAGCAAGGCTGGGCCCTGCAGCAGGTTGAGGGTGAATAGTGGTCAGAGGCCGGCCTGGGGGGTGGGGAAGCAGTGGAACAGAAGGAAGATGGATAGTTCTAGTGCTAAGGAGCTGGAACCCTTAACTTTCCCCTCTACCTGGACCATGGAGATGATGATATTCAGAAAAATGTGCATGCTCATGCCACCAGGAGAGGAATATTATTCTCATGTCCAGATTCTAAAGGGGGAAACTGAGGCAAAGGGACAAACCTTAATCTATGATGAACAGTAAGAGGAACACAAAGTAGGGTTTTCCTTTCAAGGAGATTGGCCACCTCTTAATGCCCAGGGCTGAGTAGCTTCGCCTTTGCACAACTTTTGCCTTGTAGTAATCCTTGAGCTGAGCAGTAAGGAGCCATACCATGAGGTCATGGGACATTGAGTAGCCCTAGGTTGACAATCAGCAACTTGTATCCACTGAGAACAAGTCAGGGCAGAAAAGGAAAGGGGCACTGGTCTGACCCTCAGAAAAGTGGGTGCTGCTCCTGTTTCCCAGGCTGCTGGGGCCAAAGGTCTTTGTTTCCCAGGTGCAGAGGCAGGTGCTATATATATGTGCAGCTCATCATCCCATACTGTGGCCCAATCTCAGGGCTATAACCCACAACCTGCTTCCCTGGCTTTACCATAGGGCTAGAAGCCAATACAGGGTCTACCCCCTTCCCTTACCAGATCCTCTGGGTTCTCTCCCCAGCTCAGAATCTTTCTGATCTGCCCACCCGAGCTGCAGAGATCTTGGATAGAGACCATAGAGTTCTTTGGAACCCTTGTTCAAATAAAAACTTCCATGAATGTCCAGTACCTGAAATTTATATGCTGAGCACCTCTGGTGGAAGCTGGGCTCCTGGAGGGAGCACACTCCTGTTCATTCAGTGTGTCCTTTCCTCCTCATCCCAGTCTCTGTGGGATGCCAGGTTGCTCAAGAACCCAGTTTGGAAACCACTGATCTACCACTTTTACCTCCTGATTTTACAGATGCTGAATCTTAGAGGAGAAGTTGGTGGCTGACAGGAGGCTCATCCAGGGTTCTATCCTTTCTCCATGAGATTCAGCATCAGTTGGAAGTGATCCCATGCCCACTGTGAGCCAAACATTGTCCTAGACCCTCCATGGTGCTTGTTTCCCATCTTCAGGCAGTTTGTTGAGCTAAGGGGTAGGGAGTTGAGCAAGTGCAGGTCTCTACCCCGCCACTTACCAGAAGTCAGGCTAATAATGCCCCTGGAACCTCAATTTCTTCATCTGTAAAATGAGAATGAATTATCACAGACCTTGAGCAGCTCTCGTGAAGCCTCACTGAGCATAGGGCAGCCGTCTGTTACCCCATCACCTGGCACCAGAGCAGTCCCTGGATGCTTGCTTCTCTTCCTTTTACCCTGTTTCTCCTTTCTGGGACTCCTGGGGCTTTGTGAGCCCCATGATAGCTCATGTCTCACAAACCTGTCTGATTTCTTCAGGAATTAGAAGGAAAAAGCTTACTTAAGAAAAGCTCCCTGCCAAATGATGACTCTAGAGAAGAGAGGTTCAGGGTGAAAATGAGAAAGCCCTCATACAGAATGTGGCAACCTATGTGGGACACGGTTGTTCCCTGGAGGGTCAGTTCCTGGTTTTGTGGAGGAGAGAGGGGACTGATAGGACTGTGGAGAGAACTTTTTCTGGCCACTGACCAGATCTGGCTCCTCTGCCAGCCTGCCCCTCATGGTCTACCCCAGATCTTTTATAACAACCTAGCTGGCTGGCACTCCCCTGAGAGTCTCAGGAAGTCCCCTTGTCCCCCCTTGACGTTTGACCCCTTCAACCTGCTGCAGGAGGAATTCCAGGCAGATATCCTATCTTTTACCTTCTGTTTCTGGTCATTTCCCTCAAGGTTAGAATTGAGAGACACCCTAAACCCCCACCTTACCACTCATCCTTTCCCATGCTTTCCAGTATAGACCAGGAAGAGCCTCCACTGGGGAAGCTCCCCATTATGAGGAAGATCCTTGGCCGCAACTGGTAGGACTCTTGGGATATGACTGTTTGAAGGGCTCAGGCTTCACCAGGATTGCCCCCCCACACACACTCACAAGTTCTCCTGACTCCGGAAATCCTTCTAGGTGTCCTGTCAAAAACTCTATCCCTGTCCCAAACCCTAAGAGGCAAGGCAGGAAAACATATAGCCTCCTTCCCTCCCTGTATCCTCTGAGCAGTCGAAGTTCCTTGGTACTGTTCCACATTAAACTGTGCTGTGCCTCACGGCACTTGACACTCGGTTTCACAATCAAATAATTCCCTTTGGTTTTCTAGTGGAATTTTTGCTTTTATTTTTTAAGGTTTCTTGGCTTTTTTTTTTTTTTTTTTAAGCAATCAGTCTAAATTTGTCATCACACATCCCCCATTTCCGCCCCTCAGGGCCTCCTTTTCATCCCCTGGAATCTGGAAACCATATGTGTGGGCAGAAACCCCCCAGCATCCCCCACCGCACCCTGACCCAATGCGGCCTCCACAAGGCCAGCCATGCTAACTGGGGAAGAGCCTGTGCTCCAGGCTGGGGCTGGAAAGGGAGTTTCTCTTTGGACCTTCCCAGTTTAAGCAGTGGCAAGGCCGTGTGGTCTAGTGGTTAGGGCTAGATTACATGAGTTCTGTCCCCAGCGATCTTTTTAAAGCCAGAAGCCTGGGAAAGTCCCCTTGGCACCTAAGGACTCAGTTTCCCTATTCACTGAGAGACTCAGAGCATCATTAGCTATATCATCTCCCCCCTGCCTGGGTAGAAAAGGGTTTTCAATTCAAAATTTCTGCTCTGTCACTTACAATCTGTGTTACCTTGTCATATTGCTTAATCTTTCTGAATCTCAATTTCCTCATCTATAAATTAGAGGCTCTTGTATCTACCACCTGGTTAAATAACAAAACATATTCGCAAGGGCCTAGTGCCAAGCAAGCTGTAAAGTTCAATAAAAATAGACATTGTTATTGTTAATAAGAAATATAAAGCAGAATGAGGTGGGAGTGTGTTCTCAGCAGGCTGCCTTGAGGCTGGGCCTGTCTACCCTACCTATCCTACTGGGCTGACCTGCACAGACCTTCTCTGGGCCTTCTCAGGCTCTAGAGAGGCAAGGATGCATTCTCAGTCCTTGTGGATCTGAGCTGAATCCCTGCTGCTCTGTCCCTGTCTCCATGACGACCCCAGCCCCTCCCCTCCTTCCTTCCTCCAGAGCTTTCTGTTTACTGTAAACAACTGCCCTAACTCATTCCTGGCTGATCCTGCCTAGGGCCAGCCAGACCCTCTCTGAACTGGGGCCTGGTTTGGTAGGTAGGTAAAGGTCCAAGTAGCATCCTGGGCTCCACAAAGCCTTGAACAGGCTCTGCTTAACCACCTTGGCTGGTGGGGAGGGGAGAAGGGTAAGGGGAGGGGCTTGTCACCTCAGAATAAGGCAGCCAGTGCCTTAGAGACAAGGAGCAGATGGAGCGTAATTGAGGAGGACCACACCAAGAGAGCCTGGTGGAAAGATCTCTGGCTTGGCCTCAGGCTGACCTGGGTGCAAATCCTGACCTGGATTTACTCACTAGGTGACCTCACGCTGGTCATTTAACTTCTTTGAGGTTTACTCTGTTTCTTGATTTGTAAAATGCAGATAATAATATCTCCCTCAGAGTTGGCATACAAATCGGTTTGATAATGCATATAAAACCCCTGACTCAGGGATTGGCATGTTGCTATCCTACCATTAGAGTGGCTGAATTTATTATTTCACTTTTCAGATTCTCTTCGGCTCAGGGCCTTCACACGAAGTCCTGCCTATTCCTTCACCTGGCATTCCTCAACCACATGTGCCTACACCTGTGCACCCAAGTGCACAGAGCACACATTCCAATGTCCAAAGACATGCCTGTAATGAAGGGAGGTTCACCAGTGTCTGAAGCTCTGGAGACTCCATGAGTCTCAATGGAGGTGCAAGGAGAGTCTAGTTGTTTCCTACACCTGTACCTGGGTCTGAGTGGGGTTGACTGGAGCTGGGACATATGTATGTCCCCAGAACAAGGTCCCTACTCATCTCTGGAATTTCACCCACCCTCCCACCCCTGCTGAGCTTGATGTACTAGTACAAGGAGTGCTGTTTGGGTACTGCTCCTTTTTCCTGCAGTTAAGTTTTCAGGACAAGATGGTCTGGGATGTGAGATGCCTGACTTTCCGCTTCTGATGGGCCCATGGTGGTACCTTTGACTCTCCAGCTACTTTAGAAGTGCTGGCCAGTTAGGGGAGGCTTCTGAGCTGGGATTCAGACCTGCCATTCCTCTAACCACCAGGTCTACCCAGAAACCCTGGGGACAGAACCTGGGGTTAGGCAGGGGCATTCATTGATTTGACTCATTCCCCACAGACCCATGAGTAAGTATGGCTCTGGATTTCCAGACCCCCTTGGGGTCTTCCAGGGTTGGGTCCCTGTGGGCCCCATGTTCAACCCTGGGGTTACTTCCAGAGTGGGGAGTAATAGCCAGAGGCTTGTGGACCTAGCTGACTCTGCTGCCTCCATACCCCCGTCCACACCAAGCCTAACTGGAGTTTCTGTCCTCACTCCAGCCTGTGCTACATGAGAAAGGAGAGGAGCCCCCAGTACTGAAGTCAGCCCCGCTGGCTGGGCTGGAAATCCCCCACTTCTTACCTTGGCCGCTTGAGGAAACAGCCTCCCGGCAGAGGGCCGCCTCCCGCCAGGGACTTTTCTCATGGGGATGACAGGGAATGCAGGGCAGCTATGGGGACCCCAGCCTCCCAAGCTGCACTCCAGCTAGCCTAGGGGTAAGGGAGTATGCCAAAGACCACTCTCTCTCCTGCAGGAAGCATGGCACCACCAGGGACTTAAGCAGGCCCAAAGCCATTATGGAGAAGGCAGTCCATGAGGACCAATGTGATTCTGCACCTAGAGTTCACCAGCCCCTCCCCCATTCCCTTCCCCCTAGTAGCACCCAGTCTGAAAGGGACTTCTGAAAGGATAGAGAGCCCTCCACTCCCTTCCAAGATGACTTTCTTCTCTCTCTCTCTCTCTCTCTCTCTCTCTAATTTTTGAGACGGGGTTTTGCTCTGTTGCCATGCTTGGCCATATCTGGACTCAAGAGATTCTCCTGTCTCAACCTCCCAAGTACTGGAACTATAGGTTCATACCACCAACCTAGTGAAATAAAGTTTTTTATTTTTTTTATTTTTATTTTGTGAGTCTGGGGATGGAACTCAGGACCTCATGCATACTAGACAAGCACTGTGCCACTGAACTACATCTCCTGCCTCTTCAAACTTTTTTAATCTGAATATTTATACAGGCTGAGAGTGAAAGAGGGCTTACCTAGTATGTGAGAGGTCCTGTGTTCCATCCCCTGCACCACACCCCAAAATAAACATTATGCATAGATTGTACTCTACAGGCCAAAACACCTAGTGTATGTATATATATATGTGTATATATTTACTAGGTATATATGTGTATGTGTGTGTGTGTGTGTGTGTACATACATATATATGTGCAGATTTTAAAATATTTTTTATGTATACTAGGGATTGAACCCAGGTTTACTTAACCACTGGGCCATATCCCCAGTCCCTTTTTTAAAATATTTTATTTAGAGACAGGGTTTTACTGAGTTGCTAAGTGCCTTGCTGAGGCTGGCTTTGAACTCTCGATCCTCCTGCCTCAGCCTCCCTAGTTACTAGGATTACAGGTGTGTGATATCGTGTCTGGCTGTTGTTTTAAAAGTTCAATTTGTTTTTTAGCTAAAACTAATTCTAAACAAAAATTCTGTCCCCCACCTGCAACAGATGTCTTGTTGGCCTCTACAGGAAAGCCATGGTGGCAGCCAGCCTCTGATAAATGAGAGTAGGGGAGCCGATCTTGAAGCCAACTGTTACTTGAAGGAGGACAAGGCATGAAGGGACCACTAATTTTCTTCATACATTGAAACTGCAAAAAATTGAGTAAATCACAGCTGAAGCCCTTCTGTTTGTTACTGGTTTTGTTTCGTTTTGTTTTTGGTACTGGGGATTTAACACTGAGCCACATCCTCAGCTCTTTTTGTTTTACTTTGAGGGTCTTGATAAGTTGCATAGGGTCTCTCTAAGTTGCTGAGGCTGGCTTTGAACCTGTTATCCTCCTACCTCAGCCTCCCAAGTTGCTGGGATTACAGGTGTATACCACCACACCCAGCTATTTGTTGTTAACTTGTAAAGAAGCTTCATCATCTCAAGCAAGGCCCTATTGGTGCAATGGTGGTTAACGCTGAAGGCCCCCACCTTAAAGGTCCAGGCAGACTCTTCCTGGCATCATGGTATCCCAATGCAGAAATTCGGAATTTATCAAGGAAGAATGCAGCCTGCATGTGTGCATATGTGTGCCTGTGTATGTTCAAAGTGTGCTGTTCAAATAAAACCTGTTCCTTGATAGCCTCTGCTTTCTGGACTTCAGGCCACACAGGTACTGAGATATCTGTCATTAACTCTTCTGACCAAATCAGAAGAACCCCTGAAATTGAATCAGATACTTTATTATCTCATCTGCGTTCTCATAAACTAGGTAGGTGAAGCAAATGTCAACCTGGCCATGATGGAGGTGGGGAACCAAGGTACAGGGGGCACAGGAAATCACCCACAGTTTGGCAGAGACTCCTGTGTGTTCCCACCTTACCTAAGATGTCTCTCCTCATTTTCTGCCAACTTAATCCTACAGGACTGCATGATGGTTCTGAATTCTGTTCTGGAAGAAACAGTTCCCACAGCTTCAGGGGACAGGTGGAGGTGGGCGTAGCCTGCCCTTCTTACCCCACTAGAGAGAAGGCTAGCCTAGGACCCTCTCCCTGTCCTTGGATTTGTGAGCCAGTTGGTAACACTCTAAGAAGGGAGTTGAGGAGAGGGACCTCGCTTTTCCTCCAGGCCAGAGCTGCCCCCTGGCTCCAGTTCACCCAGCTGGCTCTGGGGCCAAGGCTTCCTCTTTCATTCAGAATCTCAGCCCTATGATGGTGGCAGAGGGGGAGGATGAAGGCGGGCTCAACCTCTAACTCCCCTCCCCCCTCACTGACAGCTGTAATCTGCTTGGGAAAATCTCTCTCTCTTTTTTTTTTTTTCCGCACAGGAAAAAATATTAGTTGTCCCGATAACAAGGAAAACAAAATCCAGTGCAGGGCATCAGAGACTTCCTGAGGCGGGAAACAATGTCCAGAGAGCTTAGTGGAGAAGGTCCTAACTGGGAGACTGAGGGGGAGCTGAGAGAGGACACTGGTCCAGTCCTATCCGGCCAGTGGGGGAGGGGGATGACAGATCGAGGAACTTGGAAAAAAGATTTCCCCCCCAAAACCTTGAAGTCTGAACTGTTGAGCTACATCCGGGAAATGATTCAGGACAGGATCACGTCCCCACATGGGCCAGGCCCCTTTGCTCAGGTGCTCTGAGCCCACCTCTCCTTCCTCCCAGTCCCTAGGTCCTGGGGTCTGGGGTAAGATAGGAGGGTCCTTCCCAGGGACTGCCTGGCTGAGACCAAGGGCAACCATTAGGCACCCCTCGCCCAGGCTTCTTGCCTTGTCTGCCACTGCTGCTTCCCTGGGTAACTTTCCACTGGGGCCAGGGGAGTCGGTCAAGGAGGGAGGACTTCTCCAAAGACCTCATCCCTGGGCCAAGAGATTCTGTTGCCCTTTCCCTCTGGGACACTGAGCTGCTCCTTCCAGTGGGTGAGTGGGTGTGCCTTCTGAGCACCAAGAACCTGGTGAGAGGAGGGCAGGGAAAGAGGAAGGGAAGCCCCACTGATGGCCCTGTACTTTCAATTAGTGCTACCTCTCAACCCTGGCTACTCACTGCATCACCTGGAAGTTTTTAGAACATACCAGTGCCTCATTCAAACCAATTACATCAGGAAACTCCAGAGAACTGCTCCGGTGATTCTTGTGTTTGGCCAGAGCTAAGAAGTCCTGCTCCGTGGCTCTGAAACACTTCAGTCGCTTTCTAGCCCTCAGTTTCAGTTGGGAGCCCCTCACAAGTGATCGCCTAAGCCGTTGACTTCCTGAGGTGCCTGCAGAATTCCCCACCTAACAAAAAAACAACAACAAAAATCCAGCGGCCCAACCTAACAGCAGGTTCTATGTTACCTCTCCCTGTGCTCCCTCTCCTTCCCCAGGTAATGCTGCCTGGGGCCTTTGTTCTCAGCCAACTGGGAGTGTGACCTGAGACCTATCCACAGTGTAATTACATCCCCATAGGCTGGCCACTGTCTCACTCAACTTGCTCAGTTCTGCGGCTCAGCATCTACCCACAGACTATAGCCCAGCCCAGTGCAGTTCCCTCTGCATTCCAGGGTCACATTGCTTTGTTTCAAAAGGATCTGGGGTACCTTCCCTATAGCACCCTCAGCCGACCCTTGTCTCTATATAAGACACAGTGCCCTTGGGGACTTGGGGAGCTCTGGGTTCTAGCACAGCAGTGATAACTTCCCTAAGCATCCAGGACTCCGCCAGGGTGCTGCTGCTATGTATGCCAGATCCTGAGCTTCTATGGTAAACTCAAAGTCAGAGATGATTTCTGGTTCTTTTTTTAGTTACTGCAGGGGATTGAGCCCAGGGGAGCTCTACCACTGAGCCACATCCCCAGACATTTTTTAATTTTTATTTCAAGACAGGATCTCATTAAGTTGCCTAGGCTGATCTGGAACTTAAGATCCTCCTGCCTCAGCTTCCACATTAACCATTACAGGCATGTACCGCTGTGTCCAGCTCTGGTTCATTTATTTTTAATTTCTTTTTTAGTTGTAGATCAACACAATACCTTTATTTATTTATTTTTATGTTGTGCTGATGATCGAACCCAGTGCCTCACATGTGCTAGGTGAGCACTCTACCACTGAGCCACAACTCCAGCCCTCTGGTTCATTTTCGATTGTTCATAACATGCACCAGTCATTGGTGGGTGCTATGATCACCTGCTAAGTTTGTGAGAGATAAGCACATGAAGAAAGTCACAGTTCCTGCTCTCAAAGGCCTTCTCAGAAGAAAAGGAAAGGACACAAGGTAGTGTTATTTGCATTCCCCAAAACCTTCCCAGGAACTCCACACCAGCATGGTGTAGGAATGTAGGAATATTGCAACTACTCCATAAATGTTTTTTGAATGAATATTTGCAGAAGTGCAGCATAGAATGTTCCTTCCCTGGTATTACAGATAAAAAGCAACATCTCAGGAGTCAGAGAGAGAAAGTTTCCAATTGTAGCAAATGTTGGAGGGCAAGGAGGATAAAACTATCCAGGGTCAACAGCCAGGCCAAGGAGAACTCATTAAGGTCCCTTTTGGCTCTCAGTCAGGCTTTTGGCTTCTGAGGGGGCCTGCAAGTGCCCAGGGTTTGTCCAGAGGGCCTGCAGGTTACTGCACCCTCTGCCCACCTGGAGGATAACTGGACAGCCAGAGAGGCAGGACCACAGAGCAGCTTTTTTGTTTTCTCCCTAGAGGGCCTGCATGGCCTGGGATTACCAGGGGTCTCCCCTGTCTCTCTGGAGGAGCCTAACCCAGACCCAGACCCCATCACAGTATTTTCCAAACAGGTGAAAGATGCTCTGGACAAGTGGCCACCTGGCTGTGGGAGAGGGGAAGCCCCAGTGCATGTCTCTGGGGCTTCTGTGTCCCCAGGGAGATATGACTGGTGGAAAAGGCACAGCCTGCTCCCCATAAGCTTGAGCTCTGACCCTTGGCCTGGACAGTGGGGAACAAGCCTCAGGAGCTTGGAGAAGGGGGCCTTTGAGGGAGGGGGCCCAATCCCAGCTGCCTAGCAGTAGGTACTAACAGGCCACGCCGGGGGGGCAGCAGAGATTGGGGGGGGGCACCACCACCTGCTTTTCCTTGTTTTGTTTTCAGGGCACTAATTACTGTGCTGAGCTCCGAGCTGCCTAATGAGGCCGTTTGGATTTCCTGTTGTTCTGGCTTCCCAAGACCCTTAAAGGGCCAGCATCACTCTGGGAGCATGCCCTGAGTGGGACACCAACCGCTCTGGCAGGGATGAGCACAGAGATGCTATCCCTGGGCTCGGCCTGCCGACCTGGGGCAGTGAGTGAAGGAGGGGCTGGTCCAGTTCACGACTCCCACACCCTCACGAATGCCCACTCAGAAGTGCCCACTCCGGAAGCAGGAACTTCAGAACCCGGTGGCCTGGCCAGAGTGCAGGGTGGGGAGGAGGAGGCAAGGAGGCCAGGGTTAAGGAGGAAAGGCTGGTGATGTCACCAGTGCCCAGACTGTGAGAACCACTGCAGCACCAGGCAGGAGGGAAACGCTGTGACGTCCTGTCCCACCCCCTGCTGGAAAATAAACACTTGTTGTCTGAGTAGCCAGCGCCATTTCCGAAGGGGCAGGCTGGCATGGAAAGAGGCCCAGATACAGGTCTGACCCTGGTAAAGTCTTATGGGTCAGCCTGCCCCTAATTCAGCCCTTCTATTGCATACTACCCAACAAGGCTGGTAGGATGCATGCGCTCTTGCTACACCTTCTTAGCTCATATATTTGCTGAGCATGACTGGGGATGCCAGGGAGCCTGCTTCCATGCTTGCTGCAGGCTGCAGATGAACTGGCAGGGCAGGTGAGGAGGGCACCATATGCCTGCCTATGATTTGAGGCACAGCCTCAGCCCCAGGACCTATCCCAAGTACCTCTCAGGCTATAAACACCCAGGCTGTGGTTCTCTTGGATCCCTAGGAGGTCTGGCTTGCAGTGCCCTCCCCCACAGACAGGGTGACGACATTGTTGTTCTTATACGGGGCCTTCCGCCTGGAGTTCCGGCTCCACTAAATGGTGGGAATGAGGGTCCACAGGACAAAGCCAGCCTGGTTCCCGCAGCCACCTCAGAATGGACGGAATCCCCATTGTGTGCGGGCGCCCCGTGCCCGCCCTCCCTTACCCTCTCCGGACATGCCAACAAACAGCTCATTGAGCCTGGGGAGGGGCCCGAGGGACAACAATGTCCCCCAGCAGGCCAGGGCAGTGAGCTCAGCTGGGGGCGGGGGCTGCCATGGAAGCTGGAGGGCGATGATCTCAGCCTGGGAGGGTTGGTCCATGAGACGGGCTGACCTGAGCCTGGCCTTCCCCATGAGGCTAAGAAGGGCTGACCTGGGCAGCCTCACCTTGGCTGCCCCACACCAACCAAGCTGGAAATGGATCAGCATTTCTCACGCTTACACTGCCCGGACCCTGGGCACCAGGCAGGTGCAGCAGCAGGCCCAAGAGGCTGGTGAATCCTTCTTCTGAATGTGCTATTCCAGAAGCCCTCAATGATGTCCACACTGACCACAACAGGACTCAAAATAAGAGGATGCATTTTCTATGACCAGAACCATCTAAAGCTCATGGGGCAGCCTGGGGAGAAGGTGAGAAATTCTATACCTGGAAGAGTTTAAGTCCTTAGTTACAGTGTAGAGAATTGATTTACATGCCCCTGAGAGTTTGCTCACCTTGAGCTTGTATCTAGAAGCTTCTAGATATTGGGCCCCAGGTCATTCCCCCAAGATACCTCTGGACTCCCTTTGTGAATTCCTGGCCTGATCCAAGTCTGGGCTGCCAGGCAGGACCTCAGGCCCCTGAGAGCAGGAGGAGGAAGTGGGGCGGGCTGGCCAGGAGAGTGACATGGTCTAAGCTGCCCCCACTCACACAGTACCGGAGCTAGGGAAGTCTGATGCCAATCTCATGTTCACAAGGGTCTATCTGGAAAGTAGGTGGTTAAAGGAGGAGCAGCTGCTGACAAGGAAAGTATGGGACCTGTCCCAGCAGGTTGTCAAGACTTTGGCATTCTCAGGTACCCAGCCATCCACTTGTGGAAGCTGCCAACTCAGAGCCAAGACCTGGGCATCAGTGCAAACTTGGACACCAGCCACGAATGCAGAAAGACTCTTCACTGCCCCTGGCCTTCTCTCTGTGCCTCCCCAATCCAGACCCTGTGTGCCACTGCCAGATGGTTGCTATACACCCTCCCCTAACGCCTTGGTCAAAACCAAATTCACCTGCTGAATTCATGGTGGGCTTCCATACCCTCGTTACCTAAACTCACATCCAACCCTCTGCATGTGAAGACTCTGCCCTAGTTATACCTACTTCATTTGTACGTTGATCCTAGGGCTCTCTCCATGCTCCTTGCCAGGAATGTTCTCCTCTTTATGGCAGTTCTGCTCTTTTCCCCTCCTCTCCCATGAAGCCTCCTATGACCCTTGGGGCTCCAGTCCCTCTCGGAGTCTTGATTCTGCATATTGTCACACTCCTTTCCATGTGCTCAATCTTAATCTTTACAGCCCACAGGCAATAGGAACTAAAACATATGTCCTTCTGTGACCTCACTAACCAGAGCCCAGTGCAAGGTTCATGGTAGACCTCATCTGAAACCATATGGCTATTGGATCCAAACTCTTGAGTGCACCTGTGTTGCACATGAATGTGTGTGCATACATACACAGGCCCCAGCAAAACTAACCATGGGACCTACAGCTCCATGCCCCAGGTGCAACATGAACTTTGCTTGCCTTCTTTTCTATTGTAGCAGTTTTTGTTTTTTTGTATGTGGGGGGTGAGTTTGGTTTTGTGGGCTAGGGATCTAAGCTAAGGCCTTGTACACGCTAAGCACATATTCTGCCACTGAGCTTCAACCCTAGCCCTTGGCAAAAGGGCTTTTTGTTTTGTTTTTTGTTTTTGTTTTGTTTTGTTTTGGTACCAAGGATTGAACCCAGAGGCACTTACCCATTGAGCCACATCTCCAGCCCTTTAACCCATTTTATTTTTTATCTTGAGACGACTCTCAAAAAATTGTCCATGGGAGGGGGCGGGGGAAAATAAAGATAATAGAATGAGATAAACATCATTACCCCTATGTATATGTATGATTACGCAAATGGTGTGACTCTACTTCATGTACAACCAGAGAAACAATAGTTGTTCCCCATTTGTGTACAATGAATCAAAATTAAAAAAAAATAAAAATTTTTTAAAAAGTTGTCCAGGCTGTCCTCCAACCTTTGATCCTCCTGCCTCAGCCTCCCTGGCAGCTGGTATTACAGGTGTACAGCACCACACCTGGCTGAAGCTTGTCTGCTTCTAAATGTACAGATTTTTCTCAAGCTGTTAATGAAATCTCGATGCTGTAGATCCTATTTACTATTACCCTGGAATTGCCAATGAGTTCCCAGACCTCACACTCAGTCTGTCCCTTTGTTGCAAAGTTCATGTGCCTGGACAGCTCCATCAGGCTTTGTTTTCTAAGAATGGCACTCAGAGATCTAGATGCCAGAGAGACAATGTTGGACTGGCTCATAGTGGCCTAACTCTTTGGGACAAAGAGGGAACCCAGTTCTTGGTGTCTCCAGACCTCTCTGGATTTCTTTCTGTGGACAGTCTAGACACCAGGAGAATTCTCTGGGCTGGAGGTTCTCTGCTTATCAGAAGCAAGGCTAGTTATTCATTAGCAAGCATCGGCATGCAATTCTCATCAACTCCAGGGGAGAGTTCAACCTGGACTAACAACTCAGACACACAGCATAGACACTCTGTCACAGGAAGTTCTCCCATATGTCTAACCTAAATCCTTCCTGCCACCATTGAAGCCAGTTTCCTCTCATTCTGACCATGGTAGGAGAAGGAGATGGTCAGTCACTATTCTCAGCTTAAGACCCATTACCTACTTGACCATGGCAGTCAGATTCCTCCTTTGCCTTCTCAGTGACCTGTGTGCTCAAGTAGCTGTTCAGAATTGGCACCTGTCCCCAGTTCCTTTCCCCCAGTTTCTTTCTCTGTGTATGAGAGTATTTGAAACACTACTTCTTAGTTCAGACCTAACCTTCCTTCCAGGGAGACTACTGGGGACTAAGGCCAGTCTGAGTAAGCCCCACTCCCAGGTTCCTGTTGCTGGAGAGAGTCAGAGGTATGGTCCCATCCCCCCTCTCTTTGAGGCTTCCTTCAAGGGCCTGGGTGGCAGCTAGGATCAGAGATCAGAGATCAGAGGTTGTGTGGGCAAATGAGGAAAGGTCAGAGTTGCTTCCAGGAGATAAGTTGTCCCTCAGTGAGGGAAGGGAAAGGACACACAAGGATCAGGGACTCCAAGCGATGGGACAACAATGGGTTTGCACTCATGGAAGGCCAATGGCAGAAGAGGGGAGCGAGGGTTGAGGGCAAGGTAGGAAGGCTTCCCACCTGGTAAAGGTCACAAAGAAGTTACAGTGATGGGTGATCTGTATGCTGAGGAAGGGGCAGGGGAAAAGACCATGAAGGTTGGCCAGGCCAGGGCAGGGAATGGGCCGGTAGGAAGGCCTCTCTAGGTTAGAAAAACCTCAGGATAGGGAAATTGGTCCAAGAAGTGGCTGAGCCTTTGCTTCAAACTCAGATTCTGCTCCCCCAGCCTACTGTGTTCTTTGGCACAGGTTCTCTTGGCCCAATGACCCCAGCAGCACCTTTTCCCTGTGCCCTCTGTTCTCCCACCCTGTAAGACCCTTCTGAGTCCTCTGAGCCCTTAGGGACCCGTCAGGAGGCAAGGGCAGAATGGGGCAAGCCTCTAGCCTAGGGGTCTCTACACAGAGGTCTAAACCTTCTCTTCCTCCCCCTGAGCCTCCCTGCTCACTGGCTAGGGTGGGGACAGGAAGGAGCTAGGGAAGGGGAAGCCAGGGACTCTGGGAAAGTTGCCGTGGAGGCTGCCCTAAACCCCAGCCTCCTCCATGGCTGGAAATACCCGCTCATGGCTCCTGGCCCTAGCTTTCCAGGCATCCCCTGAGTTTGGCAGATGAAGCTGGGGCAGCTGCTGGGTCACCATCAAGTGAGCCCTTGCAGCCAGACCTATCTCAGCCTCTGCAGCTGCCAAGTCTTTACACTGCCCCGCCTCTCTCCCCTTCTCTCATCCAGACCAGTGCCCAGGAGACCTGGGGAGAGCTTCCTATCCACCATGAGTCACAGGAAAAAAGAAGCTTTCAGGACCCTCAGCTTCTCTCTTGGGCCTACTGTCTCTGCAGGCCAAAGCTGTTCTTATTAAGGAGAGGGCAGGTCTGCACCAGTTACCGAGTTTCAGATACCACACACTGGGTCTTTAGAGAAGGTCCAGGAGACAGGATGAAACTAGCCCTAGCCCTCACGCTCCTGGGACTCTGGGAGAGATTAGGTGGGAGGCACTCCTGGTCTCATAAGAAGCCAGAGCACCACTCCGACTCATGTCCAGTGGTCCCACTTACTTGGACATCCTTTATTTGGCACATCCAGGTCATTGGTCATGAGCCATCAGCCAGTGGACAGTCTAGCCCAGTTGGTGTCCCCTCTTGGTGACATGGGGAGGACTAGGCCTCCCTAAGCAGCCAGTAGCCTCTTCTCTCCTGTGGCTACTGCTCTGAAATACCACCCTGCTAGAGAAGGGGTATCAACTTGAGATTTATACTTGACCTTGGTGGGAGGGTCATCTCTAGAAGGCTAAGGGAATGGGCAATTGGTTTACCTTTCACATCTTCTCCAGTCCATTCTCAAAACTCCAGTCTCCTCCCTCCAGTGAAGAACTTTGCCACACCCTCTTCCCACCAAAGGTTCTCCAATGGTTGACCTTTTCACACTTTCCACCCCCACCCTTTGTTCCTTGTGTCTCATCCCTTATGAAAGTTTGTCTTTGGCTCTTCTTTCTTCCCTTTCTCCTGGAACTCATTTGCTGTCAGAGATTACCCCTCTAATCCAAGACTGCCCCTGGCTAGCTACATGTCACCTGAGGGAAAGGAAGTAAATTATTGTTTGTTAGGTCTTACAAATGGGTAATCTGATATAGTCACTTGGTCACCCACACAGATCACTATTATTATTATCCCCATTGCACAGAAGAGAAAACTGAGGTGTGGAGTTGAGGTAAAATTACAAAGCCAAGAACACATGGCTAGGAAATGCTGGTGACCAGGTTGCTATCATGTTTATTTACCAGATTGACAAGAGAGGGAGGGCAGAACCCTCATCCCACCTCAGAGCGCTACCCAGCTCAGCCCTCATGGAAATTCTTCAGAACTCAGTGTCCCTCAGTGCCATGCCCCTTCCCTTCCTTCTCACAGGAGCCCTCACATTTTATCTTCAGTCACTGCATCCTGTTCCTTCTTTAAACAGCACCCCCCCCCGCCCCCTTCCCAAGAGAATCCTCAAGGCCACAGCCAAGTCATTATCTTGGTCTCCTTGGCCAGCTTCAGGCCTGACCTATGGGGGAACCCACTCTGTTCGCGGGAAAATCCCGGAGCGGGCAGTTCCTTGCAGAGGTTCCCGAGAGAGGTGCACTAGGCCCAACAGGGCGCCGCCAGCTGAGCGGGAATCCAGTCTCTAACCGCTGGCGCCCCTCTAGGGGAGGGGCGAGGGCGGAGGTGGTTCTGCGGCGGCATCTGTCCCAGGCGGGCGGGAAGCTGCTGCATTAAATTGTAAAATCGATTTATTGACCGGCAGGTGCGAGCAGCGGCAGATGGAGAGTAGCGCTGTCTGGGCGCATCTGCGGGGAGCGGCGGCATCGATCCTGGCCCCCTTCTGAAACCGTCGGTCCTGGTCCTTTCTGCCCGCTGAATCGCAATTGCAGGGGCAAGGTCCGAGAAACTGCGGCGCCTGAGTGGCTAGCTCGACGCCCTTCCCCTACCCCCTCCTGGCTGCAGGGCCTGGGCTGCGCCCCCACGGCTGGCAGGCTTTGCCAGCCCCACTGCCCCAGTTGGCACGCGGCGGGGTCGGGCTGACGCGTGGCAGCGCCCTGTGGCAGATGAGGCACGCGCCGGCCTCATTTCAATGTGAATGGATCGAATGGAGCAGCCATGTGGCAGCAACAGTTTGCAAATCTCCCCGCCTTCTGTGCAGCTCTCCGGCCGCCGCTCCCTGCACGTGGCCCCTTCTCCGCAACGACCGCAGCAGCGCCCCTCAAGGCTTAAGCGCCCCGCCCCAGCCAGGCCTGCTTCCCCGCCCCCAACCTGCCCAGCGGGCTTTGTGGCCCGGACCCCACTGTGTTTCTACCCTTTTGCAGTGTGCCAGGTCGAGAGCGCTGTCCCCTGGGAAGGATGGCGGGGGAGAGGAGGGGTAAAATAGGTGAGCTGCGCCCACGACGACTCTGCGCAAGGCACGTAGGCCACACCGCCGGGAAGAAGTGCAGAGGCTCTATATGGCTCCTGTCGCACCCCAGTCACCTGGGGTCAGTCTGAGTGCACTGTGGAAAGCAATCTTGGTGTTTCCTGGCCCCAGGTGCTAGTTCTGCCTGTTGCAAGAATGATGTGTAGTGGTAGCCCAGTAGCAAACTGAGAGGACCCCGCAGAGTAGAAGACCTCTGGGGGCTTAGGTGTGGGCCTCGTGTGAAGCCAAGCCTCTACCCTACTCTGGCTTCCACCACTGGGCAGTGTTGAGGGAACAGTCGAATTGAGAAACTGTGGATCCAAGAAAGACTCGCAGTCAGTGGGAGCCCAGATTGGTTCCCACGATGTCTATGTCCACTCTCCAGTGTGTGATCAAGCATCTACACCAGCCATAGGATCAATAGACTCTGACAGAGTCCCCAGACCAAGTGATCTTCTCACCTCCTTCTCGCCTCACTGCCTCATTCTCATTTTTTGAGCCCCAAGGATACATATTTGTCCTTATGCCTGCATGTGGAAGTGAGGCATCCCAGATGCAGGTGTCTGTCCAGAAACATTAAGGCCCTTTTACTTGGATTCCCTGTCTGCAGCCCGACCCTCTCAGGCTCAGCAAATGTGAGCAAAAATCTACTCCAGCAGAATGGAGCAATAGTAGGTACCCAGGGATAAAGATGGGGTCCAGCCAGGTAGTGAGTTTTTGGACAGCGCCCCAAGCAAATAGGTACATCCGGTAAGGAGGAGAATTTATTGTTTTCCTCCTGGTTCAGAGACTTATCTAGAACTCTAGAATCCCTTGCATTGCCTGTTTCTGAGGATAACAATGATCCCAACTTTTGTTTGGTCCTTGACCATTTGCAAAGCATTTTGGGGGACCTTAGTCCATGTGCATATGAGGGTAGAGAATGTTCCAGACCTGCCAGTATTGATAGACATGTCTCCTGTGAGGGTCAGGGAAGTGCCAGCTCCAGAAAAAAATGATCATGTTTTTATGAACTCCCAGGCCAGGATTTAGGAATGGAAGCGAACAGAGCTAGATGGGGCTGGATGCCAGCTCGGAGAAGAGCGAAGAGCACCTTCTGGCATCCTAGGCAGGTCTAGAGATCCATAGAGTACTGGCGGAGAGGGGATCTGGAAGCTCACTTGCCAGGATTGCCGGGAGGCACACTCCGGGCTCCCCCTCCCTCGGGCCTGGGACTCCGCCTGCCCATAACCTACATTAACTCTCCGAGCAGCCTGGGCCCATCTGCCGGCCCCCGCCCCACCTCGGTTCCCCACGCCAACCCGCTCGCGCCAGATGGTGGCTGGGAGGGGTGGCCGTGCGTGGGGGACCCCGGAGCCCGTCGCCTCACCTCACCCCTCCCCCAACCCACGCTCCAAACCTCTTGTATCTCATCCTCCCGCCCCCCAATCCTCCACCACCACCACCCGAGTCAAAAAATCAGACCATGCTTGGCATTGGCAGCTGTTGGGCTCCGCGGCGCGCCCCCTCCCCGCCCGCGGCCTCCCCCGGGCCCGCGACGCGTCCCCGCTCCCCCCGCACTGATCTTATCGTCGGGCGACAGCCATCACTGCGCGGGCGGGCTGACAGCTGAAGCCACAGGGCCCCCGCTGCCTTCAGCGTCGCAGAGAGAGAGAGACCTCCCCGGCACCCTCGAGACTGGAAGAAGCCGGCCCTCGCGGTCTGCGGCCTCCAGGGATCACGCCGGGTTCCGGGAAAGCAGCTGCGCCGCTGCCTCTCGGAGAAGTGAGGCCACCCGGGAGAGTCGCGCGGGCGAGACGAGTGAAGCCGCCCCAAACTCAAACAACTGGTGCGACTCCAGTTCCACCTCACATCCTGCCCTATGAGGAGAGTACTCGGGCCTGCCTGGTCTCAGTCCCTCACCTTGACTCTTCAGTGGCCCGAGTCAACTCTGGAGTCAGGAGAGTTCCTCCCTGCCCCAGCGGAGCTACAGGACGCGGGCGGGGGCTTGGAGCTGCTGGGGTGGGGGGACAGGGTGGGCAGTAGGCGATGGAGCTGAAGTTGGACCCAGGTGAGAGAGGCACTGAAGGAGGAGCCAGAACTTCATTAGCATACAGCTGAGGACGCGCCCCCTCCTACCTCGGGGACCACGCCCCACCTTCCCCCACCTCCGGGACCTAGCGTCTGGGCATTGGCACGAGCCAAGCCCAGGCTGGGGTCAGAAGTGAGTAGGCACGCGCTGGGCACACCCCCGCAGATAGAGAGGGAGACGCCCACCAGGTGTACGATGGAGGACCAGAATAATCTTAGACACTTGGTCCCCTCGCCGTGCTCCAAGTGGCCACTGAGAGGTTAATACGTCTGCTGGCTTCTCTGCTGAGTTGGGGACGCTAGGTGGGTGGGCGCTGATAGGTTGGAGGCCGATGAGGCGAGGATTCCCGAAGCTCCGGGAAAGCAAAGGAGGAAATAGGGGTTCTCCGATTCTGGTTTTCGCTTTCTGGGCTTAAGTTCTTTTTACCTGCTGCAAGACTGCAGGTAAAGAGCGCCCGCTGCCGATGTACCGCCTGCGGGGACTCCCTAGTGTCTCCGCCTCCTGGACCATCCGGGAACCACCCGCTGACCTCCCTTCGTATCCCTCGGCCATCCTCTTGTCCTCCCGCAGCAAGGGTCTCAGCCCTTAGCCGGGCGATGGTCTCCGCACTCGCAGAGCTGGGGGTTGGGGGGTCCAGGGTTTCGGAGAGGAACCGAGGGGCGGGGACCTGAGCGCGACTGGTTAGCTGGGGGGAGGGGGTAGCGGGGGCGGAGGCCCCCTCCGGTCGGCTCTGGGACTGTAGCAACTAGAGGCTCGAAGGGGAGGGGAGAGTGACCATGAGTCTGTCTTGAGTGACAGGCGGTGAGCAGAGGAGCCAATATATATAAGGAAGGCTCCGGAGCTCGCAGGTTTCAGTAGCGGCGCTGTGCGCAGGCCAGGAACACGAGGCCAAGAGCCGAAGCTCAAGCCGCTTCGGTGCAGTGTACCCCGGCACCAGCCCGCTTGCAGCCTTAGGATTAGCCCGAGGACACGTCCTTAGCGCGGCCGCCGCCCAGTCGCCCTCACCTGGATTACCTATCGAAGCAGCTGCAGCGGAGCTAGGGAGAGGGCGACGGGGGAGCAGCGTCCCGAGAGAAGCCAGTTTTTCAGGAACCCCACTGGCTGGAGGACGCGCGGGAAAGCGGCATCCCCAACAGAACCAGGTTCAGGGCCAGCGAGTGGAGAAAGCGACGCCCCAGGGGATGGAAGCCGCGTCCCGGAGCGCCTCTGGCTGGGCGCTACTGCTGCTGGTGGCACTTTGGCAGCAGGTAACGTCCCGCGCCCTCTTCGCCCCCTCCCGCCACGCTCCGGGCCTGAGCCCCGGCGCTCGCTGAGCTGACCGCTCCCCTTCCTCCTTCCCTCGGTCCCTGTGCAATAGCGCGCGGCGGGCTCAGGCGTCTTCCAGCTGCAGCTGCAGGAGTTCGCCAACGAGCGCGGCTTATTGGCCAGTGGGCGGCCGTGTGAGGCCGGTTGCCGGACTTTCTTCCGCGTCTGCCTTAAGCATTACCAAGCTGTCGTCTCGCCCGGGCCCTGCACCTTCGGCAGCGTCTCCACGCCGGTATTGGGCACCAACTCCTTTGCGGTCAAGGATGACAGTAGCGGCGGGGGCCGAAACCCTCTCCAACTGCCCTTCAATTTCACCTGGCCGGTGAGCACAGCCTGGGCGCACTGGGAGGTCACAGAAGCCGAAAGGAGGGACCGCCCTAGGACCAAAACCCTCTCCCTAGATTTCCTCTCCGCTTCCTCAAAAAACGCTCAGGGACGCATTCTCTCCTGGTCCTTTCTTTTCGATTCTCTCCTGGGACCTCATCCTTGGAGAAGGCTTTCACCAGTCTCCGTCTTTCCAGTTTTACGCCCTCCCTTTCCCCAGCTTTTGGGACACGATTTGCATTATCTGCCACCCTGGCTCAGCACGTCACCGCCTACATACCATGGCTTTCACTTACACTCACCTAACCTTCATCCCTTCCCCTACTCTTGGGTTCTCTTCTCGTTTTCCCAGCTTCCGCGCTACGCTATGGGCAGACCCGTTATGTTGACCCGGGCGCAGTAACTGTATCCTGCAATTAGATTAATTAAATCGGCTGCTGCAAGGCATCCCCTTCTCTCCCTCCCTACTCATCTCTCTCTCCGTCTCTTATCCACTTTCGCTTCCCAGGGTACCTTCTCACTCATCATAGAAGCTTGGCACGCGCCAGGAGACGACCTGCGTCCAGGTGAGTAGCTCTTCCTCAGCCACAGGGGGGCGACACCGCTCAGCGCCGAAAGAGTTAACATGTTATAGGCGGGGGAAGTGCGGGGTTGGGAGTGGGGGGCAGGACGCTTAGCTTGGCCTGGAGCTACGCGCCGCGCTGGACGCTCGGATTCCGCTTGCTGCCTGGACTCAGAGCACAATTGCGTTTCCTGAGGGTTATTTTTGGCGTGGGAACGCGGGGAGCACGGCGGTGAGAAAGGCTGAAGCTGCCAGCACCGCTGACGGGCCCCTTCCTGTATTTTACACCTTTCGTGAATTCCGCTCCTTTGGAAAGGGAATAATGGCTTTGGGATGTTGTTCTGACACAGAGGAAAAGGATATTTCAGCAGCACAACAATTCTCACTTTGAAAAGGAAAAAGAAAACCATTACCTACCTCTGGGGGCAGAACCCCTGAATGGACACCAAAGGACCCCCTGCTCCCAGCCCTCCTTACCCTGGAAAGCTTTTCTTCCCCCCACCCCCACCCCGTTTTTTCCATTCTGTCTGCTTTCCTCTTTCTCTTCCCTATCTGCCTCCAGAACACTGGGATAACTTAACATCCTTCTATTGTCCCCTTTTTGAATGATATCAGGTTCCCTGCACATGCATACACATAGGGCAGCTGAACAGTGGGACCTGGGTCTCTGGGTCCCTCTGGCCTTGCTTGCTGGCAAGTGGGGGTCATGTCGTCAACTAGGTTGATTCGTTGACTGACCATTAAATTACAGCAGGGTTCGGGTATTAGCCAGTAAGTTACCTGCCCTCTTGAGAACAGGCTGCCTTTCCTTGACCTGATCCTCTGTCCTTTCAGAGGCCTTGCCACCAAATGCGCTTATCAGCAATATTGCCATCCATGGTTCCCTAGCTGTGGGTCAGAACTGGTTACCGGATGAGCAAACCAGCAACCTGACAAGGCTGCACTACTCCTACCGGGTTATCTGCAGTGACAACTACTATGGAGAAAGCTGCTCTCGCCTATGCAAGAAGCGCAATGATCACTTCGGCCACTACGTGTGCCAGCCAGATGGCAGCCTATCCTGCCTGCCCGGTTGGACTGGGGAGTACTGTGAACAGCGTAAGCAGCCAAAGCCCCACTGGTGCAGAGAGGAGGTCCCCCAGGAAGCATGGTGAACTCTTCTTGGGTTCTGTGTGCCTCCCTCACAGAGCAAGGCTGGGCTGCCTACTACTGGGCCTCAGGGCCACCTAGAGATGCTGAGCAGAGCTTGTGCTCAGACCTCCCCTCTCTTCCTAATCCTCCTCCCCATCATGCCATGGCACACAAAGGACCCCCACATTGAATTCCATCCAGCATGGATTCTTCTTTCCTGTGTCATTGTTTCCCTTTAAGAAGCCATGGCTTCTTTGGGAGGTTGAGAGTAGGAAGTGTGCCCAGGACAGCAGGGACACCCCCAGGCCTGGAAGGGAGAGTAGAGTTTCAGAGTCCTTGGTACCCCATCCTCATCCAGCTCTGTCTTCTTTCCTTAGCTATCTGTCTTTCTGGCTGCCATGAACAGAATGGTTACTGTAGCAAGCCAGCAGAGTGCCTGTGAGTAAGGGACAGGAAGTGGGGCAGGGAACCCTGCCTTTGCCAGGTCTCTCACTCATTCTCAGCCTCCTTTTGTCCCACAGCTGTCGCCCAGGTTGGCAGGGTCGTCTGTGCAATGAATGTATCCCCCACAATGGCTGTCGCCACGGCACCTGCAGCATCCCTTGGCAGTGTACCTGTGATGAAGGTTGGGGAGGCCTGTTCTGTGACCAAGGTGAGTCTGGGAGGGAGCGATGGGGCAAGGGCTGGAAATGAGACACAGTGACTGGACCCTTCATTCTTGGCAGCTGCTAACTTGGCTTTGCCATTGTCCTTCAAGAACTTTGGGACTTTTTAAAGAATATTTACAACTGGTCTTGAATGATTTGGTGGGTCCTTCCCTAGTGCTGGGGAACCAGGGTGGTTAAAGAAGCCAGGAGGATGACAGATTGGCAGCCTGGAAGTTGCACTCATAAATTCAAGCAAAGCCAAAGGGAAAGGATGCCAGGCTAGTTCCTCTTTCTGCCTTGTAGTTACCTATTAACCCCCTGAGTGTTTGCTTACCTTGCAAGGCTGTTTGAGCAGCTCTCCCCTAAACAGCTGTCTGGTGGGGTGTGCCCACCAGCCGCTCAGGGCTGTGGCTGAGGTGGGCCTCTGGGTGGAGGGAGCCTCATCCAACCGACTTTTCAGTGTGGGCACAAACAACTTTCTCTTCTCCAGTGGCACCTGCCAGGCAGCTGCCTAGGTCCATATCGCCTCCACCTGGCATTTGGGGCTAGTCATTCTTCTGGTTGCACATGAATCTTTAGCCTCGACTTTGGGGAAGGGCCTTTCTTTCTGCATTCTAGGCCAACTATAGCATGTGCCTTCCATTTTCAGGGTCCTGTGGTGTGTCTGCTGCCTCAGAGATACTACACAAGCCTGGTTAGAGTAGGGAGGGATTTGCCAGACGTAAAGAACTTGCCTAGGCCCTGACTTGCTATTGACAAGGGAGTGAAATTCAGTCCCTGTACTGTGTGTGTGTGTGTATTCCTCTCCTCTGTCTCCCCCGACGCCAACACACATACACCTGGTTTCTACTCATTCTCTCTCCTCTGTCCACATTTGATCCCAGGTGACACATTCATCCTATGCAAACACAGCCCTCACAGTTTCTATATTTGCTCTGTCTGGTTCTCCCTCCCTGTCCTTCCCCGATGAGAAAACAAATGCTTACACTTCAAAATACCCTTTTAACACCTTCTCCTTTAAAAAATGCTTGGTCTCTGGGGTTGAGCTGTTGCTCAGTGGCAGAGTGCTTACCTAGCATGTGTAAGGCATTGAGTTCAATCCTTAGCACCACATAAAAATAAACATATAAGTGGGCTGGGTTTGTAGCTCAGTGGTAGAACACTAGCCTCGCATATGTGAGGAACTGGGTTTGATTCTCAGCATTGTATATAAGTAAATAAATAGTATTTTAAAAATAAATAAGTAAACACATAAAATCATGCAATCCATCTACAGCTACAAAAAAAATTTTTTTATTGAAAAAAAAATGCTTGGTCACCACCTACCTATGGTAGCTCTCATCTCCCCTCTACCATTTCTAGCTGTTGAAATTTTACCCCTTTCCAGGTTTCTCTCGCTTCTCTTTCTCCGTGGAGATTTTTCTGGCTTCTTCCCTGACCCATGGCCTTGCTCTCCCTTCCTCCTTCTCTTTCTAGCACCATCATCCTCTGGCTGGAAGTGTTTGTGAGCTTACCTGGCAGGAAGTTATCCAATTGTTTTATCAACCTTGATTGATTGCATTAGTCATATTTGTTCCAGATGCTTCAACATACATGATTTCATTGAAAGGGAAGGAAGGATAATTGTGCCTGGAAGACTGAGTTGAAGCCTCTTTGGGTCAAACATGGGGATGAACTTTCACTATAAAGAGCCTGGAGGTGAGACTTACTCAGCTGGTTGGTTTTTATCTCCACAGATCTCAACTACTGTACCCACCATTCCCCGTGCAAGAATGGGGCAACATGCTCCAACAGTGGGCAGAGGAGCTACACCTGCACATGTCGCCCAGGTTACACTGGTGTGGACTGTGAGCTGGAACTCAAGGAATGTGATAGCAACCCCTGTCGTAATGGAGGCAGCTGTAAGGTGAGGCCCAGGCCACAGCAAGAAACAGAAGTCTAGCCAGGCATCCCCAGTCTAGGCAACCAATTGATGCATAGTCATGGATAGGCACTCTCGGCAACGGGAGCCCAGCACCACCACCATGCATCCCTACCCCCCAGGGTGTGACTTTTGCTTTTTTATGGTTTCTCTCCAGGACCAAGAAGATGGCTACCATTGCCTATGTCACCCTGGCTACTACGGGCTACACTGTGAACATAGCACTTTGACCTGTGCTGACTCCCCCTGCTTCAATGGCGGCTCCTGCCGGGAGCGCAATCAAGGGGCCAGCTATGCTTGTGAATGTCCCCCTAATTTCACTGGCTCCAACTGTGAGAAGAAAGTGGATAGATGCACCAGTAATCCATGTGCCAATGGTAAGTTCACTTGCATTGCTGAGAATCTTCTGGTGAGAAAGTGCTGAACAGCCAGGCACAAAGATGTATGCCTTAATCCCAGCAACTTGTAGGGAAGAGGCAGGAAGATTGCAGGTTTGAGGTCAGCCTCACCAACTTAACAAAGCCCTCAGCAACTTAATGAGACCCTGTCTCAAAATAAATAAATAAATAGGGCTGGGGGTGGAGTTCACTGGTAAAGTGTCCCTGGATTTAATCCCTAGTACATAAAAATGTACTGAACATTCTAGATGCCTTGTGTCATACTATGTCCTATGTGGGCACCAAGAAAGATGAGGTCTCCAGGGCTGACTGCATCACCGACCTCCTTTGAGGATAGACATGAAGACTCCAACATCCCTTTCTGCAGCTCAGAACTTCCTAGAGCCACAATTTCTTCATCACTGAATAGGAAAATATGATATCTATTCTCTGTCTTTGATACTGTGAAGATGAAGTGAAACCATGATAATTAAATTTATTTAAGCAGTTTCTACTTACATCACAAGTTCTTGTCTTTATGTACCTTCCTCCCTAGCCCTCAGAGGTATTCTATGAGGGGATAGCTGAGGCTTAGGGATAAGGTAAATTGACAGGCACCAGATCCCCAGCTCAAGAGAGCCAGCTGAGATTCAAACCCAAGCATATATGTCTGATTCTAAGGTTCTACAAAATGATGGTAAATTTTATACATGAGTCTACTGAGGCATAAAGAACTAGGATGACCCCAAACGCTAGGTCTCTTGAGTCTTTGCACAGTTCTTTTTGTTGTAGATTCTGTCCATGTTGGCTGTGTGCATGGAGATGGAAGGGCCCCAACTCACTCCTGGGATGGAGCCCCACCCCCTGCATCAGGGAATTCCCAGACTTTTGCTGACTTGTGCCCTGTATCTTCTCACAGGGGGCCAGTGCCTAAGCAGAGGCCCAAGCCGCATGTGCCGTTGCCGTCCTGGATTCACAGGCACCCACTGTGAAATTCACATCAGTGACTGTGCCCGCAGCCCTTGTGCCCATGGTGGCACTTGCCATGACCTGGAGAATGGGTTCATGTGCACCTGCCCTACTGGCTTCTCTGGCAGGCGTTGTGAGATGCGGATACCCAGTGATGCCTGTGCCTCAGGGCCCTGCTTCAATGGGGCCACCTGCTACACTGGCCTCTCCTCGGACAACTTCGTCTGCAACTGCCCTTATGGCTTTGTGGGCAGCCGTTGCGAGTTCCCTGTGGGGCTGCCACCCAGCTTCCCCTGGGTGGCTGTCTCCCTGGGTGTGGGGCTGGTTGTGGTGCTGGTGTTGCTGGGCATGGTGGCAGTGGCTGTGCGACAGCTGCGTCTTCGGCGACCAGAGGATGGCAGCAGGGAGGCCATGAACAACTTGTCAGACTTCCAGAAGGACAACCTGATCCCTGCTGCCCAGCTCAAGAACACAAACCAGAAGAAGGAATTGGAGGTGGACTGTGGCCTGGATAAGTCCAACTGTGGCAAACAACAGAACCACACATTGGACTATAATCTGACCCCAGGGCCCCTGGGGTGGGGGACCTTGCCTGGAAAGTATCCCCACAGTGACAAAAGCTTAGGAGAGAAAGTGCCACTGCGGTTACACAGGTGAGCTGTACTTGAAGGCCACAGCCTGGTTATGGGCCCCTAAGTGGTCTAGGCTTCTAGGTAGCAGGGGAGGCGGGCACCAGGCCCTGACTGCTTTTAAACAAATGGGTTTTGTTACTGACTGGACGATCGTTCAACAAGATTTCTGCTAGGGGACCAGTGGTGTAATGATATAATCACAGCTACTTGGGAGGCCAAGACAGAAGGATCACAAGTTTGAGCCCAGACTTAGCAAGAAAAAAAAAAAATTCTATGGGGGTCCTTTGCTAGGGAAGACCCTCTCATTCATTCATTTATTCATTCATTCACAAAATCGAGGGTCCATAGTATTTCTCTTACAACTTCCACGTTCCATGGTATTGCTCTAGTAGCAAGGCTGATTTTCTAGATGTTAGTGGTATGGCTGGGGCCTGTGGCTCTCTTAGGAGTCTGTTGCTAACTGCCCTCCTTAAAAGACCAGCAGTAGGCACCTCCAACCCATTTCTTCCCCATGAACCATCTGTGCAAATGCTCTTCAGCTTTATGGGATCTAGATTAGTGCCCCTGCCCTCCCCCCATCTTTCCCTCCTCTTCCTCACACTCACCTGGTCTTATGTTCCCTTAGTGAAAAGCCAGAGTGTCGAATATCAGCGATATGCTCCCCCAGGGACTCCATGTACCAGTCTGTGTGTTTGATATCAGAAGAGAGGAACGAATGTGTCATTGCCACGGAGGTGAGTGTTGGGCTTGCCTTCCCTGCCAGCTTGTCTCCCCCTGCTTTGTGTGGATGGGAAAGTGGTCTGGTCACTCTTGACCCCATGAGCCATTCTCCTTGGCAGACCACATTCCGTGGTTTTTGGTCTCTACTGACCTTGTTGCCAAAGAGGGTATGAAACAGGCATTAGGTGGCACACCTGGCCTGGTCTCTCTTGCTGTGTTGGTGCTGGGCAAGGAAACCATGGTACCTGGCCATCTCCCAGGTGCTGTTTCCCAGGTGCTGTTGGGTGAGGATGGTTGCCTTGTGCCTTCCTGCCACTTCCCACTGGATTCCTCCATTGGACTACATGAGTGCAGCTCCCAGGCATTTGTGTGTGTTGGAGCAGAAGCCTGGGGGGACTGTCTCCCCTTCCTTTCTTCCCTGCTCCATTGGCTTCTCTCAGGGAGACCCAGGGAAGTTCCAGATGGAATGCTTGTGCCCAAGATAACACACTTCCCCATTTTCACCTTCTGCAGGTATAAGGCATAAGCCTACCCAGAACACCCTAGCTTTGGCCCAGCAGCTGGACCTTCCTTCTGCATTGTTTACATTGCATCCTGGATGGGACGTCTTTAATATGCACCGTGCTGCTCTCAGGAGGAGGAGGGAATGGCATGAACTGGACAGACTGTGAACTTGCCAAGAGATGCACCACCCCTGCACACCTTTGAGTGTCTGTCTGGCATCAGATTGGCAGCTGTGCCAGCCAGGGGAACAGAGGAGAGGAGAGGTGCCACTTGGAACTGCTCTGCCAGTAGTGGCCTTCAGAGGGCTCCTTCTGGGGCTCTGGCCTGTTTTCCAGAGAGTGGCAGTGGCCCCATGGGGCTTGGAGCTGCCGCAGCCTCCACTGGCATCTGTGTTTCCCAAAGTGCCTTTGGCCCAGGCTCCATAGTGACAGCTGGGCCCAAATCAGAAAGGAGAAAGGGGGCCAGGAAGGGCAGGGCTTCCTGTGGGCAGGAAAACCACTGGGTATAGCTCTTCTCAGGGGTTGCCCTACAGGCAAGGTGAGCACAGGAGGAAAGAGGAGCACTTTCTACCCCATGCCTCTAACCACTGCATGTGGGTCTTGCCTGGAAACGTCACCCAGCCTCTTGCTGGCCTAGGCCCACTGGGCAAGAACATTGATAAATCTTACCCAGGTTCTACCACCTTCTGGCCCTGGGAGAAGATGGGGTGAGGGCCCGACCCTTCTGCCAGCCAGGGGTGCCACTGGGGCGCTCAGGGCAGTTATGTTGGAAATGCCAACAAGGGAGAAATCAGATGCTGTCACCTGAGCATCTTCCTCCCTCAAACCCATTCTTACAACCTTGAGCCTGCGCTCTGCTCATGCCCATTACTGCCCCCAGATCACCCTCGAAGCCCATCTTCAGAAATCAATAATATGAGTTTTATTTTGTTTGTTTTTTTTGTAGTTTATTTTGGAATCTAGTATTTCGATAATTTAAGAATCAGAAGCACTGGCCTTTCTACATTTTATAACATTATTTTGTATATAATGTGTATTTATAATATGGAACAGATGTGTATAGGAATTTATTACTTCTTGGGTCCTGTCTTTGTGATGGTAAGAATGGGAATCCTCCAGCCTTCTCACCGCAAAGAATTCTTATATACCTTTCTCACACTGCTGCCAAGTGTCCCACTGGAACCCTGGGATCCGTGCATGCACTTGAGTTTGGCGTGTTATATGAAGAGCCCTTGTTCCCATCCAGCCTTTGGGGACCCCAGCCTCACCCATCTTTTTTTTTTTTTTTGTGCCCAGGATTGAACACAGGGGTACTCAACCACTGAGCCATATCCCCAGCCCTATTTTGTATTTTATTCAGAGACAGGGTCTCACTGAGTTGCTTAGTGCCTTTCTTTTGCTGAGGCTGGCTTTGAACTCATGATCCTCCAGTATCAGGCTCCCGAGTCACTGGGATTACAAGCATGCACCACCACACCTGGCCAGTCTCACCCATCTTACTCCCATTCTAGGCCAGTCTTCCTTGCTGATGGCTTTGAGGCTGGTTGCTACTCCCCACTGCCTCCTTTATGCTTCTAGTACTCCTTGGGGAATATTCCCCCCTGGCTAGAATCTCTCTCCCTCTTTCCTGAGGCCTGAAAAAGCTTATGTGGAGATCCCTACTCCAGTCCTGCCTGTTTCCCTCTTTCTCTTTTTCTTTCTTTTTGGGATTTGGGATTGAACACAGGGGCACTCTACTGAGTCATATTCCCAGTCCCTTTTATTTTAAGACAAATTCTCACTAAGTTGCCAAGGCTGGCCTCAAATTTATGATCCTCCTGCTTCAGCCTCCCAAGTAGGCTTGTGCTACCATACACTGCCTGCTTTTCTTTTATCTAACAAGATTCTCTTGTCAGAGAATGGGGCTTCTGAGCCATGAAAATATCTGGGTCCTTCCTCCTGCTGTTGCAGTGTTTCATATAGGTTGTACCTGCTCTACTCTTTGTCCCAGTGGCCTTCGGGGGGTTGTGATGAGGGTTTTGCCTTCAGTTTGTCCTTCCTGCAGGTGGACAGAGAACTGAGGGTCTGGTTTCCTTGTTAGCCCAGAGCTGCTAGAGTGTATTGGACACTGCAAAAGGGGGAGGAGTTGAAGCCTGGTTTTCTCTGACTGAGGCACTAATGAGGGAGTTTCCAGTCTACTCCATGCTCAGCTTCCTCTAAGGCACAGGATAGTCCCTAGGGTGCCACAGTCCTCTCTTTACAGCCACAAACATACCCCACGGAGGGCAAATGATGACAAAATGAGCCATTGATAAAAAGCTGAGCAGATGCTCCCAGCTCTCAGCTTGTCCACAGTAAAGCAAAATAGATCCACCAGATGCCTCACTCCTAGTGGAGTCCAAGTATACACAGAGAACTTGCCTCCCTTTTTCTCTGACACACACAGCATGCTAACCCTGGACGTTGGTGCTAACGCCAGAGTTACAGAAGCACGCGCACAAGTTCCATGCCTTGCTCATCGCTCCCTGTTCCCTTCACTGCACACACAGGGTATCAAACAGGAAAGCGTTCAGGGAACTGTTCCCACAGCCTGAGCCGGCAGCAGGGGGAAGAACAACACGACCTCACTCTTCCTGCCCAAAATGAAACAGGAAAGCAGCTCCTGGGCCCTGGGGGGTGGGGGAAACTGGGCTGGGACAGAAGGCAAGATGACGAGGCTCCCATGTGGGGGACAGGTAGGATACCCGCAAGACTGCACGTCCACATCACCAGGCTCTACTGGGCTGCACGAGAAGAGCCCTGGAGTGCTGGCTGCTGGCTAAACTCCCTCACCAGCTTTCATACCTTCCATAGGGAGTCAGGAGAACCTCCCACCATGTTAGCTGTCTGAGCAGAGTGAGGACCACGGATGTGGTGTGGGCTGCAGTTTGGAGCCCAGGCTCCACCACTAGCAACTCAGAAGCTAGGCCAGGCACTTGGGGTGCAAACAAGTCACAGCCTGCCTGTCCTAGGGACTTCCTGAAGGTTACTCCCTCAGGGTCCAGTCCCTTCCCATAAGAAAGGTACCCAAAGCTTTCCTGACCACTTGAGTGTCCAGGTGTACAGATGTCCCAGACTCAGCAGAAGCAAGGCTAGACCATAACTCTAGGTTAACCATTCTTTCCATGGGTTAGCAAATGCTGATGTTTAGTGTGCATGCGTATTTCACAAGAGAATTCAGAGCTTAGTATCAGTTTGGAGCCAGTACCCTGCCTAGAAAATCAATCTGACCCCACTGTGATCTCCAGCCCTGAGGACAGCGGCTTTTTGAAGATTTCTTCATGTCCATCTGATGATCACTAAAGAACGGTTAGGGAGGGGCTGTGAAGAAGGCTTGTGCAGACAGGGTCTGTCTCCTGCCTCAGGGTCGAACTGGTAAGGGGGCAAAAGAAATAGGGACTCTGGCTCCTACCTACCCCAACCCATGCTAGATGAGGACACTTGATTCAATCAAGGTATAAGGGGTGCCCATCTCTGACTTGGTCCCACATCGCCCGCCCTCAGTAGGCTATTTCCCTTCAGTTCCCCCACAGCATCAGCGGATCCACGTGGCCTGCTACATTCCGGGAAGGGGATGGAAGTGATTCACTCAGGGAACTGTGACTGTCCCTTCCCCGGGAGGTGATACGCCTGGGAGGTTCCAGTGGCCTTCCCCGAGAGGCCGCGCCCTCCCTCGTGCCCAGGGCGCGCTGCCCCGCCCTGTGGCCCGGATGGATCCCGGTAGGCCTGGCGCGGCAGCGGAAGAAACAGGTGCGCCCTTTTGCCCGGGTCAGCCCTCCACCTGCCGCCGCGCGCCCCGGAGCTCAGCGACTCCCTGCCCCCCGCGCTCTTTGTTACAGCCCGACTTCCTGTTTGCGGCCGCCGACCCCGGCTCACTTCCCGGGCCGGGAAAACGTCGAAGGCCGCGAGTTTCTCGGAGACTCGTCGGCCCACTGGGCTCCTCCTCCTGCCTTCCCAAATCCCGCCCCGACTTGGGCGTCCGCGCGGAACTGCAGCTGCGAGAAGCTGCAGCTGCGAGTGGAACCGCGTTCCGAAGTCTGACACCAGAGGGCGCTGTGCGGCCTTTGGGCAGGTGAGGGCTGCTGTCCCGGGAGCCCACGTACCAGCCAGAGAAGAGCAATATCCAAGCCGACGAAAGCTTGAATCATTTGCGTTTGTGTGCTTTAGAGCTCTGTCAGGCTCGGCGCCCCTAAGCCGAGGGGGTAAACTGGAGGGAGTCTAGTGCGATACTTTCCCCCCAAATATCCTCAAGGAGTCCAGAGGAGCAGGGCCCCTGTACCTGCTCCAGCCATCGCAACAACTGCCTCTTGGGCTCTGCCATTAAGCTCCCCTCCCCACCCCACAGTTCTGCCACTTTCATCCAATGGGCAGTCAGAATGGAAGGGAATGGGGTCTGGACAGAAACTGAGTTAGAGGGCTGAAGCTCCCTTCTAGCACCACCCCTCATTGCCAGGTGATCTGCTGGGACAAGTCCATTCATTTTCTTTCTTCCTTCAGCACTGATTGTACACCTGTTATATGTTAGGCATTGATGGCAAAACACATTCTCCCACCCGGGGAAATTAACTATCTTTGACCTCTCTTAAGACAATACCTCTTGTACATTTCTGAGGTTGAAATGAGTTAATATATGTGAACACTTGTGAGCACTGTTTTAGCCCCTTACTGGTTAATCCTCAAGTGAATGTAGGTATACTACTTTCTGGATCTGCTACTCCCCTTGCCCACAGCACCGAGGTGGACTCTAGTGGGGTTGGAGTCTGCTAAATAACCCAGCAGTAGACTCGGGAGCATACTAGGCAGCTGTGACCACTTTTGCTTCCATTTGTGCTATCTTTGAGGATCCCCACTAGGCTGGATCATCCTTCTCTGATGTAGGTGGTTGTGAAAGGAAGGTCTTTGCTGTGGGAAGGAGCAGCAGGGCTCCAAGAAGAGTCATTTTCCTGCACCTGTAATGCTAAGAACTCATGAGGCTAAAGTGGGACGATGTGAGTTTTTGAGGCCAAGCTGGGCAAGTTAGTGAGACCTTGTTTCAAAATAAAAAAATAAAAAAACCTGTGGATGTAGCTTAGTGGTAGAGCACTGCTGAATTCAATTCCTAGTACCTGGGAGAAAAAAAAAAAATCACCATCCTCTTGGAGATCTGCTACAAGTGACTTTTATCACCTTTTCTCTGGCCTCTACATTCCTTAACACCCTGGCCAAGAGTGGGTTCAGCCTGTTGCTTCCATCTCCAAAGGTCCTCTGAGGCTAGGACACAGGGGCCAAAAAGCCAGCCAAGGCTACAACCAGGCACAAGATCTGAGAGGAAACAAAGATTTTTTTTTTTTTTTTTTTTCCAACTCCACCCTCACAACACAATAAACAGAACACGTCTGTGACCTCTGGTCACCGAGATGCAGATGGGGATTTCTCCCCACGAGGAACCAATCAATCTTTTTCTGCAGCAGATAGCTGTGTCCCTTAGTTCAATTCAATTCTTACACATCTACCTGGAAATATTATTGAATCCTACAGGTTAAGGGCTCAGCTGCACAAGACTGCCCCCCATTTCCAATGCCAATCACAAGTCCAAGGTTGGTTTACTTGTGCTACCACTAACCAGTTATGAATCAGGGTTCCCATAACCCCTTCCTCTTGTTTGACTAATTTGTTAGAGTGGCTCATGGAGCTCAGGGGAACACTTTACTTACATGTACTGTTTTATTATAAAGGATACAGATGAAGACATGCATTGGGTAAGATATGAAGGATGGGATGCAGAGCTGCCATGCTCTGTCTGGGTGCTCCATCTTCCATATAATTATCATTCTGGAAGCTCACCCAATCCTACGCTTTTAGGGTTTTCTGGAGGTCTCACTATGTAGGCATGATTAATTAAATCATTGGTCATGGTGATCAACTCAACCTTTAGCCCTTCTCCCTTCTCTAAGGTTAGAGGTTGGGACTGAAAGTGTCAATTCTCTAATCAGACTTTGGTACATCATCATGTGACCATCCCTCATCCTGAAACTATGGGGCTGGTAGCCATCAGTCAACTCATTAGCATGCAAAAACACATTTATTACTTTGGAGATTTCAAAGGTTTTAGGAGTTGTATGCCAGGAAACTGAAGGAAGACAAAATACATATTATATAGTGTTGCCAAGCACAGTGGCATGTGCCTTTAATTCCAGTGACTTGGGAGGCTGAGGCAGGAAGATCACAGGCTCAAGGCCAACCTCAGCAACTTGGCAAGACCCTTTCTCAATATTAAAAAAAAAAAAAAAAAAAATAGAAGGACTGGGGATATAGTTCAATGGTAAAACTTCCCTAGTACCCCAAACCAAAAACCAAACCAAAATAAAAAACACCTCTTGGTGTCACAGAAGGTAACCAGCTGAGATCTCAGGAATCTTGATTAGGGACAGGTTGGATCAGGTCCCAGGCCTGCCCTTTGTCATGACACGTTCTGCAGGGCAGAGCCATAGCCCCAACAGACATGGCCAGCCTGTCTCTCCAGTGGTTCCTCTGCCTGGCTCAAATTGGGGGTTTGCTTGTCTGAAGATTGCTGTCCCCTTCCCTCAGAGACAGACATGTGGGTCACACACATCTTCTTAGGTCCAGTTCAGTTTCACACGTCCATCGATGAGTTTTTTTCCCTCAGTGCTCCTCTCTATTTTGCAGGTTAATAAAAAAGATCTGAAAGATTCTGGGATCTTCTCCTTCTTAGCAGTGGGCCCAGAGGCAATGATGTCCCAACTATTCTCATTTAAGGGGCTTTCTTGGCTGTCCATGGGTCTCAGAATCTGTATCCCTCTCAGGAGGTATTGAACAAATTGGATGTTCAACAGTCTCACTTCGCCAGAGTCTGTTTTTTTAGTGTTCTCTTCTAAAGCCACAGCCTATCACACTGCAGTGTTTATTTCCACAAGGTCTAACACTCAACTCTGGGCCCATGGGTCCCCTCTCTATGCAGCCCTATCACTCTATCACCTGAGGGATTTATGGAGAGAGAGACCTTAACTCAGGATAAGTAGGGTCCTTGGCATATGTGACATAAAAAGAACTTCAGCATACACCAGGCAGATTTGTTTAGGAAAGCAGGTCTACTTTCAAGGGAGAATGCAGAGTATTGATATCTCTTGGGGTAAAGTAAGAAATAAACATTCAAGGAATAATGTGAGCCACCTCCAGAGGGAGAGACAGCAAACCCTTGGTCTGTGGTTGTTATTTATAGAGGGATAGTAACTAAGGGCTGAAAATAGAGGTGGAGTCAGGGCAGAATTACAAAACTTCACAACGGTTTTCCTAGCACTTGTGCAGTGCTTCTGTATTGTTTTGTAGGCAAGGACATGGGTCAGGGTGTGGGCCAAAGTCGAGGGTCAAGGGCCAGTTTACTCAGAAATTATTTTTGCATTTCAGAGGTTCATGGGCTTTTCCTGCATTCTAACAGTTTATCTACCCTTCTCTTTTGAGTCTCAATCTTCTTTTTCTGTATCACCAAGTTCCTATTCAACTCCACTAAAATGCTCCCCACGGCAGCTTCTCCCTAGTCCCTCAGTTGTTGCTTCCTGCTCATATAAATTCTACCTTTCTCTCTCCTTGGAATTGGGAGTGCAACCCACTAACCCAGCCCTCTGTTAGAACCCTGAACCCTCCCCTTCCAGGTAGATTGGGACTGAGTTCTGAATAACTAAAACACTGGTCCCCAAAGGTGCCCTGCCAACTGGGTCTCTCCCCTGCTTTGGAGCTAGACAATGGAAAGGGAGCCAGGTTTTTCCACCATCCCATGCACCCTTCTGTAGGCTATGAGTAAACCCTTACAATCCCTGCTTTTGTGGGCAGAGGTTCAAGCACTTTTCCCTGGGCCCTAGATGCAGCTGCACAAGCATTAGAACCACCACCTCCAATTCTCTTGTGAGGTGGACCGGTCCAAACTCAGCATGCTGCTCTAAACTGAGGACACTTGGATAACAGCAAATGCAGGCAGGGGTTTTCATTGACTTCCCTTATCTGCCTAAAAACAGATCCTCCAAAAGGAGCTCAGTTGTCATGAGCCCTCTCTGGAACTTTATCAACCAGGGAGGATTAAGTTTGAATAACAGGAGAGGATGCTGGAGGCCAGTTCTGCATCCAGGCAGATTTTTCTTTCCTTTTTTCTTTGCAGTGCTGGGAATGGAACCCAGGGCCTCATCCATGTTAGATAAGTACTCTACTACTACTGAGCCACAACCCAGTCCAGTCAGAGTTTAACAAAGACTGTCGCCTATTCTTCTGATGGTCCATTCATCTTTCTGCAAAATCATTTACTCTTCCCTAATTGCTTACTTTCCTCCTTCCCTCTATCCTGGACTTTGGAGTATTCACTTTTCCTTCATAAGATGGCTCTGAGCAGGTAATAAATTTGTATGCCTTTTCTCTATTAATCTGCTTACTGTCTATTTCAGAATCAATTATTGAACCCTCAAAAGGTAGAAGCAAAGTCTTACATCCCCTATACACTGAGTGGAGGGACTCTATTACTCCATCTTCCCCTCCTTTTGCCAGAATGTTAGTGGGAGCTATGTCCTCCTCGCACGTGGACAAAGAACCTGAGGACACGCTTATCTCTCAGAGGTCTATGGGAAGTGTGGTACATCATTTATTTTGTTAACTTATTTTAGCAACCCCAATCCCCCCCCACACAGAAAATCTCTCTTTGCTCAAGCAACTGTTCTATTAATAGCACACTTGCGACACACTATTACCCACTGCATTTGAAAAATATTGTTTCAGTCCAGCATGGTGGTGCACACTTATATTCCCAGTAACTCAGGAGGTTGAGACAGGAGGATCACAAATTCAAGGCCAGCCTTGGGAACTTAGCAAAACCTTGTCTCATAATAAAAGATAAAAAGGCCTGGGGGTGAGGGGGTAGCTTAGTGGTAAAGTGTCCCAAGATTCTATGCCCAGTACTAGAAAAAAAAAAAAAAAAAAATACTCCTTAAGGGCTGGGAGTATAACTCAGTGGTAGAGAGTTCATCTAGCTTATATAAAGCCCCAGATTCAATCCCCAGAACTGCAAAATAAACCAAAATAAAATAAAATAAAATAAATAAAAACATTTCTTTAGTACCTTATTTGCTATAACAATCAGTGAATTGCATGGCGAGAATGGAGGGGAAAATGGTAGACATTCTCTCTGCTGAATCTAAAATGCTTATCCTGATCACTTTCCTGATCCACTCAATTCTTCAGAGCTGTGTCAGATTGAGGGATAGACTATGACTCTGCCCTGAAAAACGGCATATGAACGTCTGGAGTAAAATGAATAAAGAGCTAATATTTACTGATCATGCCCATGTACCAGGTTTTGGCTAAGGAATTATTTCTTTCAATCCTTTTCAGACCCTACAAGGTACATACTATTATTATTATTACTCATTTCACAGATGAGAAAATTGAGGACCAGTGACAATATGGTTAGGGTTACCCAACTGGTATGTGATGCTTTAGGACTCAAATCTAAGCAAACTGAATTTAGAGTCTGTGTCTGGGCAGGCTTTGTATACTTATGGAATCAGCACCTTTATAAAACAACTTCATGCAGAAAATTAAATTTGCCTAATTCCATAACTCCCAGAATACACCCTTACCTTGTTTCAGATAATCATGCTTGCTAACACCAGAAGTTAATCACAGTGTCAGGAATGTGAAGTAAGAAGGAACAGATCATAAGGAAATGAGAAGTGACCACCTGTGAGGGAAAAATAAGGAAAAATCAATTTGGGAAAGGTCCAAAAGAGGAAGCCATCATGCATATATCATATGCTAGTCACGTGGAACTTTGCAAGGTGAAGCAATGCCTGGGCCCATCACCTCTCCTGAGATGGCATCTGTGTGGGCATGACATCAGCAGCATTCTCCTGAAGGAATTTTAGAAGAAAAAATGGGATGGGTTTGTTACAGAAAGAAACTAGCTAAGTGGGTGGTTTGTCACCTGTATGTCCCACAGGGGAGAGAAGGAAACAGATGTTGTTGGAAAGGAGAAGGAAGGAATAGGAACAAGCAAGCCATGTTCACAGGAAGGTGCTAAAGATCCCCTTGGCCAGCTTTTGTGGAGATCCTAGTTTGAGAAGGTCAAGGCTGAACGTGTGACATGTAGTACATGAGATATTGCCATGGCCTTTATTCTAACTGTTTGTGAACCTACATGACAATTCTGTGTTGACTCCCCTGGTCCTTCAAAGATGAACCCTGCTCTCCAAGAGCTTTCAGGTTCATGGAAGGCAGGATTTCCAGTGATTATCAGTGAGGAGATTCAGAACTGGACCATCTGCCTTCAGACCCAGATTCTATTATTTACACTACCAGAGTGAGTAGGTTACTTAACTTTCCTTTTGGTTTATCTGTGAACTGATTATTTACTTCACAAAGTAGGGGAGAAGTTTATAATTAGAATGGATGTAAAAGTGTTTAGCAAACTGCCCTGGCACAAGGTAAGCACTCATGTTTGTTATGAACAAGAGGTTGTTAAGAACACAAGGTGAAAGGATCAGATAAATAAATAAATGGTCCTAAGACATTGTGGGAGCCTACAGGGGAGAGTACCTAACTCTGCCTGGAGCAAGATGGGGTTACTGAGGACAGGGATAAAGAAGTCATGTTTGGTTGGGGTGGGAAGAGACCAATGACCATTAGGTGTAACTCAGTGGTAGGGCACCCTGGGTTTAATCACCAGTATTGGGAAAAAAAATGAATATTATTAAAATGTTCCTCAGGTGATTCAGATAAGCTGACAGGCTGTCTACTCCTTAACTCGTCAGAAAAGCATTTAATTGCTCTTTAAAGGTAGCTTTTCATTATTTAAAAATTACATTTTGCTGGGCATGGTGGTATACACCTGTAATCTGAGGGACTTGGGAGGCTTAGGCAGGAGGATTGCAAGTCTGAGACCACCCTGGGCAACTTAATGAGAATCTGTTTCAAAATAAAAAATGAAAATAAAAAGGGTTGAGGATATAGCTTAGCAGTAAAGCACCCATAAGTTCAGTTTCAGCACCCCCCACACACAAAATAATGATAAAGTTACATTTCATAAAGCTAGGAAAATAGAGAAAAGATTCATGATACCAACCCTCTAACACTACTATTTGATGCCCCCATCTTTATTCCTCATACATCTTGTTGTTTTTAAGTTTTAATCATAGTATATGTGATAGTTCATATTTTACATGTTTTAACTATGCATCATAGGCATTTTACTACATTGTTTTCATAATGGAATTTTGATTAAATGAAATAGAAATAGCCTTCTTTTTAAATATAGAAATAATTCATGTTTTTTTGAGATTCTTTTTTTATTTTTATTTTTTATTTTTAATTAGTTCATGTTCTTTTTATAAAGTCCCATTCAGAATTAGTAACCAAAAGAAAATGCAAATCTTGTGTAGTCCTTTTACTCAATCACTTTGAGCATTTTTATGTGTTCTTCCAGAAATGTTCTATGAAAAGAAGCACATTTGGTCTCTCCTTCTCCCAGAGCTGGGGATTGAACCCAGGACCCCAAACATTCTAGGCAAGTGCTTCACTATTGAGTCACATCCCAGCCCCAGCCTTTTTTTTTCTTTGGTGGTACTGGGGATTGAACCCTGGGGAACTTTACCACTGAGCTGTATGTCCAGCCCTTTTTATTTTTTGAGACAGGGTCTAGTTAAATTAACCAGTTCAGGCTGTCCTCAAACTTGTGATCCTCCTGCCTCAATCTCTGGAGTCAGTGGGATTACAAGGGTGTTGCACCACACCCATTGCAAGCCCCAGACTTTTAAGTTTAAAAAGTCATAGTAGGTTATTTTATAACCTGTCTTTTCACTTAATTATACATCATAGATATATTTCCATGTCAATAAGTATAGGCATATACAATTATTTTGTAGTGGCTTCACAGATTTAATGGGCTATCTCAAATTTATGTAAACATCTATTGCTGGATATTTTAGTTGTCCCTTTGCCTGCACATGTGCTGGCACTTGTGTGTGTATGTTCTCCATCATGTGAATTGACCATAATTTACTTAAACATTTAGCTATTTTGGGATATTTAAGTAGTTTTTCTTCTTTTGTTTTTACTATAATAAATAACAATGCATTGAAAATCTTCAGGCATATGGCTTTTCTCATATTTTGAATAATTTCCTGAAGTGGAAGTATTGGGTCAGAGGGCAGGGACATTTTATGGTTCTTGATTGTATCACTAAGCTACTTTCTCAAAGGGTTGTTTGTGCCTATTCAGACTTCCAGCAACCAGTATTGGTACTAGCTTTCCAACTTTCCATTCACTTGCAAAGACAGTGAGAAGAAAAGAGGGTATTTCCCCTAAGCAAAGGAGAGATGCTTAGGTGGACTAACAGGAACAGGATAGGGAGAAAAGGACAGAGTGAATCTGGGGAACAGGCAAAGAGAAAGGAGTGACTAGAAAAGAACATTTTTTGTTTGTTTTTTGGGGGTACTGGGGATTTAACTCAGGGGTATTCAACCACTGAGCCACATCCCCAGCCCTATTTTGTATTTTATTCAGAGACAGGGTCTCACTGATTTGCTTAGTACCTCGATTTTGCTGAGGCTGGCTTTGAACTCATGATCCTCCTACCTTAGCTTCCCAAGCCACTGGGATTACAGGCATGTGATACTGCACCCATCCAAAAGATCATTTTGTTTGAATTATTTTCCTCATGTTCATTGTAAAGGACCCAGACTTTTTCATAAATTATAATTTACTACAGAAAATCCTCCTTTGAGTCAGGCCTGGTGATGCTTGCCAGTAATCCCCAGCAACTCATGAGGCTGAGGCAGGAGGATTGCAAGTCAAAGCTAGCCTCAGCAACTTAGTGAAGTCCTAAGCAATTTAGGGAGCCCCTGTCTCAAAATAAAACAGGGCTGGGATGTGGCCCAGTGCTTAAGCCCCTCTGAGTTAAATCCTTGAGAACAAAAACAAAAACAAACAAACAAAAAACAACCAACCAAACAAAAAACCCAGCCCTCCTTTGGTATCAGCTTACAGTTTAGGTACATCTTTAGTTTTTTGTTTTTTTTTTAATCCATGACCTTGAATTTGCTGTGTAAGTACTGTACCACTGAGCTATACCCCCAGTCTCATCTTCAGATTCTTATACAAATACTACTAAAAAACTTGTGAGTTTTTTGTTCGTTTTCCTGGCTGGGGATTGAACCCAGGGCCTCCTGCATACTTGGGAAGTAAGTGCTCTACTACTGAGCTACCCAAGGCTCCCAGCCTCCACCAGACCAATAATTTTTTTTTTTTTCTTTCTTTCTTTCTTTTTTTTTTTTTTTTTTTTTTTTTTTTTGGTATCAGGAATTGAACTGAGGGGTTAAGTAGCCAATGAACCATATTCCCAGTCCCTCCCTTTTTTTCCCTTTCATTTTTAATTTTGGGACGGGGTCTTGCGATGTTGCTCAGGGCCTCACTGAGTTGCTGATGCTGATCTGGAACTTGCAATCCTCCTGCCTCAGTCTCCCCAGTTGCTGGGATTACAGGACTCTGCCACCACACCTGGCCCAATAACTTACTTTTAAAGGTATAGCTTCCTACTACACACTCGCCTTTGGAATGAAAACACTCATCTAGTGTGTAGATGTTTAATTTAAATACTTAGAATTGAACTAATATTGTCCATTTCCCCCGCCAGAGTGCTTACCCAGGCCTCAACAACAATCTCTGCGACCCCAGATGGCCTGTGGGACTCTTCACTGGATGGTCAGCAGCCAAAGGAGAGAGCCTGTAGCTGCTCACGGTGCACCACACTCTCAGAACCTCGGGCGCCTAAGGATGAACCAGTACCACAAATTCTCGTGAGGAGGTAAACCCATGGCCTTGGGGCAAAACTGGTCTGGAGTTCTCTTTATGGCCTTTCACCACAGACGCCCTGAAGCTGCCAAAGTGAGTGCTCTCCCAATTGCTCTGGCGGGCTCTTCCTCAAACCTGCCTGGGCTCAGGACGTTGCACACCCGGCCAGGGATGTAGACCTCACGTGAGGCCTGAAAAACCCTGGCCGCCTGACTTGACTCAACCGCAGCCTCTGCAGAACCCCTTGTCGCCCCCGTGACTCAGTTTCTCCATTTGCTCACGCGAGCCAACGGCGTGAGGCACCTGAGTGGAATGCGGATGGTCTTCCAACAGCTTCCTCGCTGTCGGCGGTGCGTGCTCTCAGGAGTTTACGCCGCCCAGAGTGCTCCGTCTGGACATGTCCTGCTCTGTTCCCAGGACAGTCTTGGGATGGCAGTGACTCAGCCACATGCACCCACAGGACTGCTGAGGAGACATCGCCTGAAACCCACCCGCAATGGCTCCGGCAGGGGCCCGGCCAAGAGGGGCTGCCAGGGAGAGGCCCGCTGTCCGCGTCCACGCGCGGCCCATGCCCACTACCCGCCGCCTGACGCAATCCGAGGCGCCCTTGCTGCATGCGGGCGCTGGGGAAACCTTCCCTGCCGTTGCATCACTTCTGCCAGGTTTGCTATGAGGCGGAGCCGAACCAATCAGCGAGCGCACTGGGCCCGGGGCCCGCCGCTCAGCCACCCACTCGAAGGGCAGCGCGGTTAACCGAGAAGCAAAGGCCGAAGATGATTGGCCCATAGAGGGTTTGCCCCGCCCCAATCACCGCGGCAGCTGGCCGCGGTGGGCGGGGGGGTCCCTCCGCCGGAGGGTTTAAAGGGCACCTCCGTGGGGGCCACTCAACGGGAGCTACCGACCGGTGCCAGGCCAGGTGTGCGCGTCCGTCGGTCCTTCCGTGCCCGCGCCGGAGACCAGCCCCGGAGGCCGCCCGGGCCCGTCCCTGTGCCCGGCACCATGAAGCAGGAGTCCGCAGCCCAGAACACCCCGCCCCCCTCACCGTCCCCGGCCCCATCCGCGCAGTACCCCGGGGAGGATGGCGACCCTCCAGCACTTTGGATTTTCGGGTATGGCTCCCTGGTGTGGAGGCCCGACTTCGCTTACAGTGACAGCCGTGTGGGTTTCGTGCGCGGTTACAGCCGCCGTTTCTGGCAGGGAGACACCTTCCATCGGGGCAGCGACAAGATGGTGAGAATCCTACTGTGCCTAGGGGAGTGAGGACGGTGGGTAGGATAGTGGGCGCTGGTGCCCTGGAATGGCCCAGGCTCTCCGGGCCAAGGTGTAAAACTGTGTCTGGCTTTGTGGCTTAAATTTGTGTCCCCAAGTGATCACTATGTGATGCCTGGAGTTGGTAAACCTGTGGATCCCTGTGCTGATTACCAATCTGGGCCACTGCCATCTATCTGTCTTACTATTTCTCCTGGCATTGGTACATCACTCCCTGCTCATCCCTCTGTATGAGTGGGGCTCTCTGAGGCCTAGCTGGCAGAATGATAAGGCTTTGTCTGCACTGATGGCAGAGCTGATTTCTAACTTGTCTTTCAAAATCTTCTTTCCCTCCCTAGCCTGGTCGTGTGGTGACCCTCCTTGAAGATCATGAGGTAAGTGCTGCAGTCAACAGGGGGGAACCCTAGGACCCAATGTGGAAGGGTGCTATAAACAGCTTTTTGGGCCTGTGTCGGCAGGCTATAGTTGTTGCCTGTCTGGCAAAGTGGAAGTGTGGTTTGACTCACTGTTTCTCAGAGTTACCTGAGGATCTGCAGAATTTAATTTAGTAGAATTGAAATGGGGTCTGAGATGCACCACTTCTAGCATGCTTACTAGTGATTCCATTAAATGTTTCTGGGTCATACTACAAATAGAAATTCTGTCCTCCCTGGGATTAGACCACCTTTTAAGAAAGGGGGCATAAGCCAGACCTTGTGGTGCACACCTGTTATCCCAGGGAATTGGTAGGCTGATGCAGGAGAATCCCAAATTTGAAGTCAGCCCGGGCAACTTAGCAGGGACCCTGTCTCAAAAAATAAATAAATAAGCAAGCAAAAAGACAAATAAATAGGGTGGGGGTGTAGTTTGGTGGTAGAGCACCCTTGGTCTCCCTAGTACCCCCCAACACACACACAAAGGCACAATCCTTGGGTCGGTGAGGGTGGGGGAATAGCATTCTAGAATGAGGAGGGACCAACAAACAGCTCCTATGACTGACCAGAAATACCCTTGCTTCCTCCTAGGGCTGCACTTGGGGCGTGGCATACCAGGTTCAAGGTGAGCAGGTGAGTGAGGCCCTGAAGTACCTGAATGTGCGGGAGGCAGTACTTGGCGGCTATGACACCAAGGAAGTCACTTTCTATCCTCAAGATGCACCCGATCAACCACTCAAGGCATTGGCTTATGTGGCCACCCCACAGAACCCTGGCTACCTGGGCCCTGCTCCAGAAGAGGCCATTGCTACACAGATCCTGGCCTGCCGAGGCTTCTCTGGTCACAACCTTGAGTACTTGCTGCGTCTTGCAGACTTCATGCAGCTGTGTGGGCCTCAGGCACAGGATGAACATCTGGAAGCCATTGTGGATGCTGTGGGCAACATGCTGCCCTGCTTCTGTCCCACTGAGCAGGCTCTGGCACTAGTCTGAGAGGCTGAGCCCCTGCAGGGAGTGCCCATGTGGACATCAGGGCCAGGTGCCCACCACAGTGCTTGAGACAGACTTGATAACAGCCAGAACCCCTGAGAGGACACGGTGGACAACTGGGGGCTTCTCTTCCTGAGCCCCTGTCAGTCTGCCAACTTCCAGCTCTCCTGCTTGACACTGACTTACTACTTGACACTTTATTTATTGCACCATGTTGGTGTGGTGGCAGGGTGGGTCGGGGGCCTGCCCTGGACATGGGCCCTGCTGTGCGGTGGCTCCACCTCAGGTCCTGGTGCCTGATCAGATTCCCCCCATTGCTGCTGCTAACCCCACACTACCCAGGCCTCCACCTCCCCAGGGAGCTTCCAAGAGCCTTGATCTTCTGTCTATCCAGATCAACCACCTCTCAGCCTTGGAAATATTACCTGCCCAAGTTTCCAGCCAGCAGGAGGGGCAGTGGGGAGTGAGGAGAGGGAGCCCTACAAGGACTGAGGCCCTTGCAAGTCCCACTCACCTACTAGACTCCCAGGGCAGAGCTGGATCTGATGCCTAGACAAAACTGCTGAGACTGGGCCTGCGACTCTTACCTTTTTGGTTTTGTTTCCCTAACCCTCTGTCTGTCTGTCTGTCTGTCTATCTGGACCACTTTTGTGTATCTGTTGGTCTCTTCCTAAGAAGTTTATCACTACAGGTCCTGGCTCCTTCCCTCTCTGTCTCATACTGTTATCCATAAATTGATCTCTTATTATCTCTGCTGTGCTGGATTGTGGTTCTTTCTTTACATGAGGTTTGGGGTAAGCAAGAGGTAAACTCTGGAAGTTTCCTAAGGAGGGAAAAGTCTTGGACCCTACACCAGGTCCTCCTCTAGCTGCAGGAACAACTGCTGGCTCTTCCTGATGGCTAGGCCAGAACTCTCTGGCTTATTGCTAAAGGATCATGGGGGTTTAGGGCATGGTGATGACAACTTCTGGGGCAACATTGACAGTGGGATTCTGTGGCCTAAGGACCTGACGTTCCTTTTACTTTCAGAGTCCAAGTGCTCACTGCTACCTCCTGGGGCTACAGTTATTGGCTGTCCCTTCTCCTGACCCAAGCTGCCAGGACTTGCACATAATGGGATGAGTTGCCAGGTTGCCCTCTTGCTGCTGCTTATTTACCCACTGCCTCTCCCTGTATCCTCTTCCTCATGTTCCTGGCCCCTGGGGATCTCAACCTGGTCTGCTCCGCCTCAACAGTGAATGAGTGGCTCCTACTAGGAACTCCTGGACCTGCAGGATGGGCGTGGGGCCAAGATGACAGGTTTTAGCAGAAGAGTCTCTGTCCAAACCACCCCTTTCCTCACTGCCCAGAGACCTCAAGAGAAGTACTCAGTTCTCTAAGCACTTCACCCTATGAGGGGACAGTCCCCATTAAATGATGGATGGGGACAGGCTGTGTGTTATGTGCTGCTGTTGTGGCCAGTGCCCTGGATTGGTCTGGGTGTCCCCAGCAGGGTCAGTTTTGATCAAGTTGGGCAAGTGTTGTGCCTGGGGAGGGTGCCATGCTGAGTTGTGTGCCCAGGTTTTGGCAGCCTTGTAATCTTGGCCATTGATGGGAAAAGGGTGGAGTTCAGCCAGGTTCTTCTGGGAACCTGGTCAGGACAACAGAACAAGAGGAGACAGGTGGCAGGGATCCCTGGGCAGCTACCTCTGGGGCCACTTGTGCCAGAGAAGAGCCCTGCTCTAGACTGGAGGTTGAATGGGGTAAGGAGGGCAGCTTGCCAGCTACACAAGGATTCTCATTTCTCAAGTCATTGTGTCAAGCACTGTTCTAGGCACTGAGGATACAACAATAAAAGGGTGTTTTTTTGTTTGGTTGTTTATTTTTTATGGTGCTGGAGGCCTCACACATACTAAGCAAGTGCTCTATGACTGGGCTATAGCCCCAGCCTGGGATCCTCCTCCTTAAGGAACCCGGAGTCTAGAACTAATGGTGACCATTCCACATGAGATGAGAGCAAGTAGAAAGGACCACTGACCTGAGTGAATAGGCAGTCAGGGAAGGCTTTCTGGAGGAGGAAGCTTGAAATGGGACCTCTGGGAACTGGGCGTCAGAGAACAGGATGTGCTTGAGGGTGACATAAGGTCAGACAGACTGGCCCAGCAGCATGGGGAGGGGACATGAGACTGGACAGAGGGTGGGATTGGGGCTGGCTGCCATAGTGAGCTGTGTTGGGCTATGGAGGTGGCATACCTCCTGGGTCAGTGGGGGACTTCCAGTGGATTCTGACGTGCTAATGAGGAAACTCTGGCTGCTGTGTCACATTGGAGGAGGAAGGCCATGAGAGGCCAGCAGGAGGTGAAGACACCGAACCATGGCAATGAGCATGGGTGGGGGTATGGACTTGAGAGTAGTTTAGGTGTGAGATCTTCAGGATTTGGTGACAGATTGGTTGAGCAGAGTGAGGGTCTGAAGATACAGCAGGGGGAAAAGCAGCTCAAACTCAGGCTCAGTTTCTTCTACTAAATTCACAGTACTGACCACTTCAGAGCCCAGAAGTATGTGTGGATTTTCCCTATATACCAAGTAAGCAAGCAATTATACAGCAGGAACCAGCAGGGTGTCCTTGAATCCAGTTTGATTCTGATACTCCTAGAGATCCTACAGGCTGAGGACTCAGTCCCCCAAGCTAAACCCCTCACTTCTGATGCAAACACCAATATTTGGAGCAAACACCAAATTTTTGTTTCTGTTTTTCTTTTTGTTTTGTTTGTTTGTTTTTGGTACTGTGCATTGAACCCAGGGGCTCATTACCACTGAGCTACATCCCCAGTCCTTTTTATTTTTCATGTTGAGACAGGGTTTTTCTAAGTTGCTGAGGCTATTTTTTGTTTTTTGCTTTTTTAAAATTTTATTAGTTCTAGATGGACACAATACCTTTATTTTACTTATTTATTTTTATGTGGTGTGGAGGATTGAACCCAGGGCCTCACATGTGCAGGTAGGCAAGCACTCTGCCACTGAGCCACAGCCCCAAACACTGAGGCTGGTTCTGAACTTCTGATCCTTTGCCTCAAACTCCTGAGCTTCTGGAATTACAAGCACATGCTGCTATCCCAGCATGTTCAGATTCTTCAGCACTCCTTCCTTGCAGGAATGGGTCAGGACCCCTACTGAATGGGGGTCTTATCATCTACTATCAGACATGTCAGAGAATGTAAGATTAGAGTTTCTATGACCTGCCTTGGAGAGGGAGTTATGAGCCAGGAACTATGGATGAAAACCAAAGGGTGAAGGTAGATTCATCCTTGGAGCTGGAAAGGGAAGGGTGAAGATCTACCGTGGGCTTAAGTTCAGGTTGCCTGTGGGAGAGAGGCCATGCCATCCACATGGATGTTGGGGGCAGCTAGGTGTGTTGGTGTAAAACTCAGGAGAGAAATCTGGGCTAGAGTTGGAGATCAGACACATGCACATGGTGCTAAAGGCCATAAGGGGAGAGAAAAAGAGGATGGGGCAGGCTTAGTGTTGGGGTCCCCAGTGCTGGGGGTCTGAGTAAAGCAAGAGGAATTGGGAACACAACTGGAGGATAGGAGGAGAACCAGGAAAGGGATGGGTGTTTCTAGGAGGTGTGAAACATTGTCATGCAGCCAGGATGTGGAGGGAAATGACAGGGGACTGTTCACTGGATGAAATGCCAGAGGGTCCTTGAGGGTCTCCGTGTGAGGAACTGCAGGAGCAGGGGTGGGAAGCCACAAGGCCAGGCCCTCCTAGGCCAGTGGGGGAAAGCAGACGGGGTTTCAGGAGATTTGGCCACCAAGAGGAGAGAGAAGCAAAGCACCAAGTGAGGATGTGGGAAGGTGTTGGGGTCTCAGGACCCCTCTACCAAGATTGTTGAGGACCCTGAGAGCCTTTCTTTATGTGCAATACAGTCATCCATATTTACTATACTAGAAGTAGAAATTGAGAAGTTTAAAACATACTCATTACTTAAATTAAAAATAAAAACAAGGCTGGGGGTGGAGTTCAGTAGCAGAGTAAATGTTTACCATGCATCAAGCCCTGGGTTCAATCCCCAGCATTGAAAACAAACAATAAATCAGCTACATTTTTTTTTTTTTTTTTTCTCTCTCTCTCTTTTGAGATAGGGGTCTCACCATATTGCCCAGGCTGGCCTCGAACTCCTGGGCTCAAGCAATTCTTCTGCCTCTCCTTTGTGCCAAGACTATAGGCATGTACCACCATGCCTAGCACATGTTGACATTTTTAGAAAAAAAGTGATGGTACTTTTCAAAGCGAAGTTAGTGAAAAAAGTAGCATTATTTTTTATTTTTAATGTCTGGCTTAATAGAACCTGCAGGGCTCTTATCTGCTTCTGCATTCACTCTGTTGCAATTTCACATGTATCTTCTGGAAATCTCCACCATGTACTGCTGAGGAAATGAGACAGAAGAAAATAACCCCTTGGGTGTTATTATAGACATAGTTTTTTGAGTTTACAGTCACCCTGAGAGGTGTTTGGAGACCCTTGGAGGTCCCTGAGTCAACTTTAAACTTCTTGTGCCCTTTTTTAGTTGGGAAAATCTTGAGAGCGGTGAAGGGTGGGTGCCCAACTTTGGACATAAGCATTAAAGAATTCCAGAGTTAACAGAGACCTCAGAAATCATCCTGTCCATCCTGCCAGGGTGTCTTCCTGGACAGCCAGGAGTTAGTGGGAAGGATAAGCCAATTCAATTGCCATTTGTTGAGTCTATAACAGGCAGGAGGGCCGTTGACCTCCAGCTGTGGGAGACAGACAAACAGCCCCACCCTCACATCTGGAACTCTGAGGATGGGGCAAAGCTGCTTTGCTTTGCTCTGTGGAGGGCCTTAAAGAAGCAGCAGGAGCCCAACAGCTGGAGAGATCCTCTAGGAAAGGAGGTGCAGCACTGACAGAATTTGGCATTTGTCAGAGTGGTGGAAGTTTTGGGGTGTTAGGGAGGAGGCCAGAAGCCACCTTGGGGTCAGATGTAGAGGAAATGTTAGGCGTTTTCTTGCAGAAAAGTCAGTTCTGTGGTGATGTTTTTGTTTTTTCATGTTTTTCCTCCCACAGAAGGATCTTTTGTTTGTTTTCATTTTTGTTTGTTTGTTTTGTCTTCTTTAAAGTAGGCGGGCATGAGCCAGCACTGTGGTGCTCGCCTGTAATCCCAGCGGCTCAGAAGGCTGAGTTCAAAGCCAGCCTCAGCAAAAGCGAGGTGCTAAGCAACTCAGTGACACCCTGATTCTAAATAAAATACAAAATAGGGCTGGGGATATGACTCAATGGTCGAGTGCTCCTAAATTCAATCCCCGGTTGCCCCCCCCCAAAAAAAAATTAAGTAGGGAGGCTTGAGTATTGTGTTGGGGCTGTGATGAAGCTTATGCTTATAGTGGGGAAAGATGAGTTGCAGCCACTAGAGCTGAGGAGCCTGTTGTGACTCCTGTTCCAGGCAAGGATTGGCGAGGGCTGGAGGAAAGCCAAGGACCTGAGGGCATTGGAGGTGCCTGCCTCTTGGCAGCCAGCTGCAAATGTAAGGCACACAGGAGGGAGGAGAGTGGGGCACCACAGCTTTGCAGAGAGGATGGGGACACCAGCCAATAGGGGCTGTGGACAGACAAGAGGATGTGGGAAACACATCTGGCTTCTGTGTACCTTTCTAGGACTGGCAAGCTCTGAGGGGCTTCTGGTTGACCCCATTGGGCCACAGGAAGGATCATATTCCTCAGGGGCTGTGGTCCCCCAGCCTTGGAAATGACTCTTCTGAATGTAATGTCATACATCACCTTGGAGGGAAAGACTCCATAAAATTCAACAATAACCAAGGGTGAAAGCTGTGCCCATGTTAGTTGTCAGAGAAGCAGAGGTTGGTGGGGAGAAGGATCACAACTGGGGGAGATCCTCCTTTTCTCAAGCCTGCCTCTGAGGTGGGTCCAGTTGTTCCAGGCTATAAGCCCCGCTTCAGTACCCAAGATCAGGCAAGGAGCTCAGGGGTTATAGGAAGAGTCTCTGAGGGCCAAGAGTGGGAGCTCAAGGCCGGCCTCCTGCCCATGGCTAAAGTGACTACATATCCCAGCCTGCCTAGGGCGGGTCTAGTTTACTCAGCCTCCTGGAGTAATTATTACTTTAACTCTCAAAAGTATTCCAGTTTGGATAATAAATTACATGGTGACCATGGAGAACTGGGGCCAAACAGGGTGGCTTTCATTATTAGTGGAGTCAATGGCTATCAGAGGGACTTGGCCAAAGCCTGCATGGCTTTGCTTGTCCTCTGCCCTCCTTTCTATAGGCCTGGACCCTTCACCTGCCAGCTCAGTGGCAGAGGCTCAGCTCAAGGCACAAAGCCTGAAGTGGCAACCTGGGAAGATCATTCTCTTCTGTCTTTCCTCTTGCTGCCTGTGGAGAGTCCCTACCAGGCCTTCCCTTCCTTGCTCTTCCTTGATTCAGGCCACCTCAGGCCTCAGCCCTACTCCAGGCATTTCCTTGGGTATGAGAGCTTGACACACTGAAGGTTCAGTGAAATGGTTAATTTGAATTGCCAACTTGATTGGATTAAGAGATGCTAATGATTAAGAGGCCTCTGGGTGTGTCAGTGAGGACGTGTCTAGGAATGATTGGAATGTGGGATAGTGAACTGAAGTGGAGACCCTCCCTAAGCGTGGGCAGCACTGCCCAATAGGATGGAATAAAAGCTGAAAGAACAAGGAAGCAGATGCAAGCTCGGCTCTTGAACCGGTTGTTGATTGCTGCTTCTATCATCTGAGGATATCGGACTCTTCTTCACTCTTCCAAAGCAGACTCTGCCAGTGATTCTCCAGGTAGTTTCCAGAAGCCATGGTCCAAGACTAGGTTAGCACTGTTGATTCTACTTATTCTGGGGCTTCTGTGTCTAGGAATGCGCAGCTGCTGGTTCTCCCAGCTCTCCAGCTACAGATGGACATTTTGGACTATCCAGCTTCTGGTTGTGTAAGCCAATCTAATAAATCCCCTTTTATAATAGTACTTCCTATTGACTCTGTTCCTCTAGAGAACTCTGACTAATACATTCAGCCAGGTTATCAATCCTTCTTGGTGGTACCTTCTTTACCCTGGGCCTCTCTCTTCCTAACCTCTCCTCCTTCAGCTGGGGACTGTGTGCATACTCCTGACTCTCACCCTCCTCTGACTAGCACTTTAGTCCCTGTTCTTGGCTCTGTTTTGGATCCTGCCTATTGACCTGACCTCTCCTTGGTGGATTCATTTTCCACATAATTCAAAATGCAAATCTGGTCACACACAACCTCCCACACAGATGGCCTTCAACACTGACTCCTAGCCCTCAGCACAAGTGCCACAGCAGCCTGGACCCTGCTTTCCCTGCAGTAATGCCCACCCCTGACCCTTCCACCATCACCCCCATAAACCAAGCTGCCTGTCATCTCCTGCCTTGCTCCATTTCCAGCCACTCGGACTCTGCTCCCATTGCCATCTCCACCCAGGTACCCTTCTAACATCTTCCCACACTCTTGTACCTTTCATCACCTAAACTGGCACCTTGCTTCTGCTGTGTCCAGTGGGCTGGTGCCCCTCCTCAGTGCAGTCCTGCTGCCTCTGTCCACCTGTTTTGTGCCTAATATATTGTGTGGACAAGATCTGCTTGCCGTTCTGTCTCTACAAAATCAAACACCCCCCAACGCAGGAACTGCGTACCCCAGCAGAAAGCACAGCACTAGTCCCTAAGGGGGAGTGAGAGCACAGGGGACCTATGGGAAATGACCCTTCTACTCTTAATGTTTTGTTTGGTTCTGTGGTGATGGGAATTGAAGCCAGGGCTTCACACATGCTAAGCAAGCGCTCTACCACTGAGCTACTCCTCAGCCTTGGAAATGACTCTTCTGAATGTAATGTCATACGTCACCTTGGAGGGAAAGACTCCATAAAAAGTTCAACAGTAACCAAGCGTGAAAGCCAAGCCACCTCCCCAGGCTAATATTCAATTTGAACATTCATGTGCAAAGCCCAGGAATGTGAACATGATGTCACTGGGGCAAGGGCAGACCAGCCAGGAATGGGCAGTGCCAACCCACAGTACTGCCATCCTGGGTAGATCCCTTTCTACCTCCATCTGTCAAGGCAAGGACCTTAAACACAGACCAGGGGAAAGGGGATGCCCTTTACTAGTCTCCCCAACTCAGGGTGCTAAACTGGAGGGGTGTTTGCCTCTCAGTCACGGCGTGGTGCTTCCCCCTTCCCACCATCCATTTCCTGTCCCTGTAGGAAGAGCTGGCCTTCCTGGGCACAGCCTGATAGTAATGGAGATGTGGAGGAAGGGAATCGGGTCAGTAATGTAACCACAAGTGGCTCCTCCTCACCAGTTCAAGCCTCCAGCCTGGCATAGCCCCTCATGGGCCCAGTCCTGCCTGGTCCAGACCAGGAGCAGCAGAGGAGGGGGAGGGCTACTGGATGGAAGGGATGGTGAGGCCATGTAGTGTAAGCGAATGACAGCTGCTTAATGGGGTGCCTGCCTCACCTGTCCTCAAGAGTAGGCTCTCACCCATGGGGTTTCACAGAGGAAAGATCTGGATTCTGCTCACAGGCCACTCAGCCTGAACAGATGGTAGCAGATGGGCAGAAACCTGCCACATCCTTGCCATGTGCCGGGTGCCTTTATACCTTGGGTCTTGTGCTTCTGCTTTCTCACCCTGAAAGTCTCTTCCCCATCAGCTCTGGCTTGGCTGATTTTTCTCTCAGATTTCAGGGCTCGGTTTAGAAATTGCTTACAGGAGGTGAACCACTGGAACCACTTCTAACCACAACCACTAAGTTCTGGTTTGGAGATCCTGCACTGTGTCTCTGACACCTATGCCCTTTCTCTTGCATGTTAATCCATTGATTGTACCGCATCTTTGTCAGATCTTCCCTATTCTTGTTGGCTCAGCAGGAGATAGTGAGCCCTTGAGGGCAGGGACCAAATCTGTCTTGAGATATCCCAGCAGGGCCTGCATATAGATGCTTACATCACTCTTGTTGACCAAAAGCCCACTCAAGAGCCCAACAAGAGGCTCTGGTGAGGGCAGGGTAGGAGTTGGGAGGGGTGCTTTGAGCTGTTACCTAGATGAGGGACTATGCAACATGTGGGGTGGTCTGGGACCACCTCATGGTCGTGAGACCATGACCACTTCCCACCTCAAAGATGCCTGGCCTCACCCTGGGCAAGGACACTGGATTGTAACTCAGATGCAAAGCAAGCGTACTGGGCCAGAAGTTCGTAAGTTCTTGTCCCTGTTCTATGCAGTGTATCGTAGGCAAGGCACCTTTAATTTATTTAGACATCTCCTCAAATACAAAATGAAGAGCTGGACCAGAAATTAGTTCATGTCTAGTCCTAATGGCTCCTTCTTTTCAGGGTGGATGTGAGCTTAGAGTTAGTTCAAGAACCAGAGCTCCAGTCAGGTTGGTTGGTGCCTCTATTTCCAGCTACTTGGCACTAGAGACAGCAGGGCACAGGGGTACACACCTATAATCCCACTGACTCTGGAGGATGAGGCAGGATCACAAGTTTGAGATCAGCCTGGGCAACTTAGCAAGGCCCTTAGCAACTTAGAAAAAACCCTGTCCCAAAATAAAAAATTAAAAAAAAAAAAAAAGAGAGAGATGGAATGTAATTCAGTGGTAGAGGGCCCCTGGGTTCAATCCCCAGAACCAAAACAAAATAAAACAAAAACCATCAAACCAGAGCTCCACTTGCCTGCTGCAAAGTCCTTGGCCAGGTTATTTAATATCTCCAAACTGGAATTTCCTTGTCTGGAGTGCAGGACTGATAATTACAACTACTTCTCATTAGATAAGGGGAAACATTCCATATACTTTAAAGCACCATGTGAGTGTTTGTCATTACTGTTCTTGTCACTGTTGTTTTTCATCAATACTTAATGAGTTATTGGATTATCTCTCATCTCATTAGGGTGAAGCACCATGAGGACAGGAGATGGAGCTCCCGTGTTCCACACTGCTCAGCTCACAGCCTGACTTATCTCAGGCCCTCAAAAATTTTTCTGAACAGGCCAGGTTCTCTGGTGCAGCTCAGGAGGCAAAGGCAGGAGGATGGCAAGTTCAAGAGCACCTTAGGAATTTAGAACTTAGCAGGATGCTATCTCAAAATAAAGAATAAGAAGAACTGGGGATGTAGCTAGTGGTAAGAAGTCCCTGAGTTTAATCTCTAGTGCTAAATATTTTTTAAGTGAACAAATAAATGGATAAATGAGTTCCACAGAATGAATGAATACATGAATGAATTAACTAGCAGGACAAATAGGATTGCCTGGGATAGAGGGAAAAAGGGAAGAGTAGGAACCAAGGTCATTGCCTCTTGGGCAGTCCAGGTTATGCCATGTGGGGGAGGGTAGGTGACAAGCCACAGGAGATCCCTATTTATGAGCCTCTTGGCTCTCTGCCACTCTCCAGTAAGGCTGGGGGGTGGAGGCTGACTTCAGCCAGGCCCTTCTGATTTGTTTACCAATACTACAGTTCTAGGTCATGACAGCCAGTAGCATCTGATCCAGCTAAATATATCTCTTCTGTGACTTGGACCACACAGCTGGCCCCTGAAGGTCACACAGACCAGGGACCACCCCGCTCATCCCTTGGGGTTGGGCTCTGGGTCTTGTCCTGACCCCAGGACCCTGTGTCCCCAGGGTACATATGATCAACTGAGGTCTAAACAAAGCTGCAATTGCTGGATGATTCCATGTGGATAGTTTCATCCAGGACAGAATCAGAGGATTTCATGGAGAAAACCCTAACTGTCCAACTGTAGAACAACAAAATGGCTCATCTCTCTTTGTGTGCATATTTGCATTATTTATGAATGTCAAGAAAATATTTTACTCTTGGTCAATGTTATTACTGTATAATATCAAGAGAAGAAAGCACACAAAATTAGGTATAGTGTGAGTGCTATCATGTCCTTTAAAAAGTCTGGAAATATATGTGGAAGGAATCTCTAAAAACACAGTTTATCTCCTTGGAGGGGAACTGGGGACCAGGGGATGGGATAGTTAGAGATTTTCTCCTCTCATGCCCTTTTGCATGTTTTTGATTTTTTTTTTTTTTCCCTTGGCACTGGGGATTGAACCCAGGGGCACTTTACCGCTGAGCTACATTCCCAACATTTTTCATTTTTTTAAGACAGGGTTTTCTAAATTATTAAGGCTGATCTCAAACTTGCCTTCCCCTGCGTCAGCTTCCCAAATTGCTGGGATTACAGGCATGCGTCACCATGCTCAGCTGTTTTTACTTTTGAACTGTGCAAGTGTGTTGCTTGTTCATAAGTCAATAAGTAAAAAATATGGGCTGGGGTTGTGGCTCAGTGGTAGAGCATTTTCCTCGCATGTGTGAGGCACGGGGTTTGATCCTCAGCAGCATATAAAATATGTATATCATTATCTATCTATCTATCTATCTATCTATCTATCTATCTATCTATCTATCTATCTATCTATCTATCTATCTATCATCTATCTATCTGCCAGGTGTAGTGGCCCATGCCTGCAATCCTAGCAACTCAGGAGGAAAAGACAGAATTATAAGTTTGAGGATAGCCTCAGAAACTTACCAAGACTGTCTTAAAATAAAATAAAAAGGGTTGGCGATATAGCTCGATGGTGGAGTGCCCCTGGGGTCAATCCCCATACCATGTGACACTCCCCGCCCCTCCCCCCCCAGCCAAAAAGACAAGAAGGGCAGATCTGAAAAAGAAAAAAACTTTTGCACAAAGAGGAACTACATGGAAATAACCCACCTAAATTAAGAATACTAATTTTGGTGGTGGGTTGCTCCCTTGTCTATCCAGTGGTGGTGGTGGGGAAGCTGGTAAATCAAAACATCAGACTTGTGAACATGGGAGATGTTACAAAGACGTAAACTGCCTTAAAATATACCCCCAAGATCTGAAATTGTAGCCTCTGGAGTCACTCTGCAGCCTCTTTCACATCCCCTTGAAAACCTGCAGGGTCAGGCAGCATTTCTAGGTTACCATTTTATCACGTGGACTGAAGTGAAATAGATACACCCAGAGCCCCTGCCCCCACCTAGTACCGGGATTGAACCCAAAGCCTCAGATGTGCTAGGTCAGTGCAGGACCACAGAGCTACATTCCTAACCCTTCTTATTTTGAGGCAGGGTCTTGCTAAATAGTCCGGGGTGGATTCAAACTCTCAATTTTACTGCCTCAGCCTCCTGAGTCAATGGAATTATAGGCACGTGCCAACACACATGGCTTAAAGAGAGTTTTGATTGAGGATTATTTTTGCTTATTTATTTACTAATTTATTTTTGGTACTTGGAATTGAATCCAGGGGCACTTTACCATTGAGTTACATCCTCAGCTCTTTTTATTCTTCATTTTCAGACAAGGTCTTCCTAAATCGCTTAGTGCCTTGCTAAATTGCTGGGGCTGGCTTTAAACCTGAGATCCTCAATCCTCAGCCTTCAGAGCCACTGGGATCACAGGCATGTGCCACCACGCCCAGGGATTATTTTTGCTTTTGATTTTATTCTGAATTTCTCTTAAAAACATAAACTTTTTACAAATAGTATTTGTAAAATAGCACATGATCATTGTAGCAAATTTGGAAAATACAGAATGGAAATATAAACAGTTTTTAAAGCATTCATGATTGCATCATCCAGGAGTTTACCTCCTTCTAGTCCCTTTCTTATTATGTATTGAAAACCTTCATATACTTGGGAGACTGAGGCAGGAGTATCAAAGACGGCCTCAGCAATTTAGCAAGGCCCTAAGCAACTTAGTGAGACCCTGTCTCAAAATAAAAAGGACTGGAAATGACAATGTAGCTGGGTGGTAGAACATCCCTGAGTTCAATCCCAGTACTGGAAAAAAAAAAATTTACAAATATGAATACTTAGAAAAACAACACAAAATTGATGACTACATCCAAAACTTATTAAATAACATTAATCATCAATAGATTGAAACATAAAACTTCATTTGTTAATATAAAACGGTTACAAATGGTCAAAGAGTAATTTTAGGTTGTTCACCCTGTCTTTCGCCTACATTTTTGACTGCATATTCTTTTTCTTTCCTTAAAAACTTTACATCAAGCTGGGTGTGCTATAATGCCAGCAGCTTGGGAGGCTGAGGCAGGAGGATCCTGAGTTCAAAGCCAGTTTCAGCAATTTGTTAAGGCCCTAAGCAACTCAGTGAGACCCTGTCTGAAAATAAAAATAAAAAGGGTTGGGGATGTGTGGCTCAGTGGTAAAGTCCCCCTGGGTTCAGTTCCTGGTACCAAAAACAACAAAACTTTATTACAATTCACATACTATACAACTCATCCCACAAAGTGTACAATTCAATAGTTTTTACTATATATTCAGAGAAATGCATCTATTACCACAATAAATTTTTGAAATTTTTTATTAGATCAAAGAGAAACCCAATTAGTTTACACTGGAAATCCCCACATCCCTCCGCAATCATGACACTATTTTGGTTTTTATCAATTTGCTTTTTGGTGGGGAGAGTGAGGGATACTGGGGATTGAATCCAGCCAGGGTCCTTCTAACTACACTGAGCTACATCCCTAGCCCTTTTTTATTTTAAGTTGCTGAGGCTTGCCTGAAACTTGGGATCCTCCTGCCTCAGCCTCCTGAGGTACTGGGATTATAGGCATGTGCCATTTCTCCTGTCAATCTGCCTATTCTGTACATTTTGTTATTTATTTATTTATTTTCTAGTGCCAGGGATTGAGCCCATGACTTTACACATGCTAGGCAAGTGCTCTATCACTGAACTACATCTCTAACACTTTTTATTTTGAGACAGTTTTGATAAATAGCCCAGGCTGGCTTTGAACTTGTGATCTACCTGCCTCGGTTTCCAGAGTAGCTGAGATTACTGGTGTGCACAAAATGCTGGCTATCTCGGACAATTTATAATCATACAGCACGTGGCCTTTTTCTTTTGAGTCTGACTTCTTTCACTTAATGTTTTCAAGCTCCATCTATATTGTAGCACCTACAATACTTCATTCCTTTTTATTTTTATTTATTTATTTTTGTGGTGCTGGGGATTGAACCCAGGGTCTCATGCATGCTAGGCAAGTGCTCTACCACTGAACAACATCCTCAAATCTTTCTTATTGTTGAATATTGCATTATACAGACATATATTTTATTCATTCATTTGCCAGTTAATGAATATTTGAGTTGCTTCCACTTTTTGGCTGTTCTGAATAATGCTGCTATGAACATTCATCTGCAGGTTTTTGTGTAGACATGTTTTCATTTCTCTTGGGTGTGTACCTAGGAGTGGAATTCTTGGGTTACATGGTAACTATGCCAGGGTTCTTCAAAGAAACAAAATCAAGAGGATATATATATATAAAGTCTTTTCTTTTTTCTTTTTTTCTTTTCTTTTCTTTTTTTTTTTTTTTTTTTTTTTTGGTACCAGGGATTGATTGAATCCATTGAACCACATCCCCAGCTCTTTTTATATTTTATTTTGAGACAGGGTCTTGATAAGTTGGTGAGGCTGGCCTCAAACTTTTGTTCCTCCTGCCTCAGTCTCCCAAATTGCAGGTCTTACTGGCATATGCCACTGTGCGTGGTGTCAATTGATTTAAATGTTAATCTCATTCACAGAAATAACCAGAATTTTTGACCAAATATCTGACCACCCCATGCCCAGTCAAGTTGACACATAAAATTAAAACATCACAAGAGGTATATTTTTAACTTTCAGAGGAACTGCCAAACTATTTCCCAAAGTACTACCCATTTTACATTACTACCACAGTGAATGATTTTAATTTCTCTATGTCCTCAACACTTGGGAGTGTAATTTTTTTCTTTTTTCTTTTTTTTTTTTTGGTACTGGGTATTGAACCCAGGGGCTTGTAACCCATGAGCCACATCTCCAGCACCCCTCCTTTTTTATTAAATATATATTATGTTGAGACAGGGTCTTGCTGAGTTGCTTAGGGACTTGATAAGTTGCTGAGGCTGGCTTTGAATCCTCCTGCCTCAGCCTCCGGAGCAGCTAGGATTACAGGAGTGTCACTGTGCTTGTGATTGTATCTTGATTGGACCCATCTTAGTGATATGAAAGGGCTGTAGAGTCTTTGTTTTCAAGCAATAATGATATTGCAATATCACTTTCTAAAAAAGAACAAGAAGAAACTATAGTCCTCTTATTTTTTAGAATACAGAATTATTATTTTTTGATACAAAATTTTTATTATTGACAATTCTGGAAATTTTCTCATTGCCGTCCCTTAAATTGTTCCCAGATGCATGTTTACACTTGTTCATTTATCTTGCAGGTATCGCCCCTCAGGCGGATGTTCTAGACAGCCAGGTCCTCACCGCTCTTGTTTCCACCCCCGCACTATGCCAGTCCTTGCGGGGCTCACTGGCCATGAAATTGGGATCATGGTGGAGTAGTGTCTTGTTCAGATCATTCTTTTTGAGGTCAACAATGGGGTCTGGATGCTGGATGAGGGCAACCAAGGGCCTATTGTCAATGGAAGTAGGGTGTAATCCCAGGACCACCTCTTCCAAGGCACAAAACCGATTCCCAGGCTGGAGCCAGGGACAAAGGCCCCTTTCAATGAGGAGTCCTGAAGCTTAAACTACAATATTTCATAGTAAATCAGCCTCTTGAGTAGCTGGGATTACAGGCGTGGGCCACTGAGCCTGGCACATTTTCTATTTGTATAAGTGTATGACGCACAGAAGGTGCTTAAAAAATAAATCTTGAATAAATATTTTTGCCAATTTTCTATTGAGGTGTTGTGTCTAAGACTAACAGCTGCCCATTTAAATTTGTTGTCTTCTTCCATAAGTATATGGTAACCTTCTTTGCAGTTACACGGGTAGTTGGTCTGAAGTTCTCTCTAATAGAATGTAAGCCAACTTAAGAGTCTAAGTCTGAAGATAGCAGGAAAATCTCTCCAGTCTTTCATTTTTCCTACAAGATGTTTCGGCACACCAGTACTTACCATGAAGATGAGAACAAAGCTTGCAAATGGCAGAGAAATAAGATGGAAGAAAACTGGGACCTTGAATGACTGTCAAGAGTGGATGAAGGGCTGGGGATATAGCTCAGTTGGTAAAGTGCTTGCCTCATCAAGCACAAGGCCCCGAGTTCAATCCCCAGCACCGCCAAAAAAAAAAAAAAAAAAAAGCAGATGCAAATTCAAACTTTTTTTTTTTTTTTTTGCAGTCGCAGGGATCAAACCCAGGGCCTCACATCTTTTCTACCACTGAGCTACATCCCCAGTTGCAAATTCAAACTCTTACCTGAGAGGGAAATACATTTTTTATCTGAACCATTTTGGGGTCTCTGTTAAAGCAAAGTGTGCTATCCTAATCAATACAAACAATATTACTTGGTAAGAGGATATTTATGGCCCAAAGAGTGGGCCAACAGCAATTACTTTCTAGGCCATTATATTTTCTTGCCCCCACTGAATTCTGATGATAGACTACATTTGCTTACATTGACTTCAGACTGAATTCTAAAAATCGGCATGCAAAAGCCTATCATTTAGACCTTTTGGTAGAGGTGTTTCTAGGTGTTTAATTGATCAATACAGTTTTTGTTATATTTAGGAATTAAAAGAAAAAAAAGCTGGATGCAGTGGTGCACACCTGTAATCACAGAAGGTGGGAAGGCTGAGGCAGGAATTGCAATTTCAAAACCAGCCTCGGCAACTTAGCAAGATCTTGAGCAACTTAGGGAGACCCCATCTTAAAATAAAAAGTAAATAGGGCTGGAGATGGGGCTCAGTGTTAAAGCACCCCTCGGCTCAATCCCTGGTACTCCCTCCTCCCTCCAAAAAATATAGTAATTCACTGAAGCTCAATTACTTGATTCCTAGTTCACCCCTAGAAATGTTCTTTTCTGAATTTTTCTCATTTGTTCAGAAGTTTTAAATTTGGCAAAATGGTTCCCAAGCTCCCAAGAGTTTAGAAAAGATAAATTAGAACTGGGAGACATTGTCTTGTATAGATCCAAAAACACTGAAGTGTTTTTGGCTCTCAAAGCCAACTACAGAATTGTGCCAGGGTAGGTACTGGCATAATTCAGTGTTGGGCCAATGGAAGTCATTCTGAAGTGCACCTGGGAGCACAGATGCTCAATGACTTAACTCACAGGAAAGGTAAAGGTATGTTCAGTATATTCTGGTTAACTAAGCAGGAACAGTCATAAAGTCCTTAAGAGGTAATCTACTAAGTTCACGTACTTAAAATGGGTTACAATGTCAACCTCTTTCCTAATTTTCCTTTATCAGCTGTTCAAAATTCTGAATAGGAGTTATATACTATCTTTTCCAAATCCCATTGGGTTTGAAGGCAAACCAGGACTGCAAAAACCTAAGTATATTGTTCACCCATGGCTTGGGCCTCTCCTCCTCCTCACTACCCTCTTCATACATCCCTGCACAAGCAGCAATATCTTTTCAGGGGTGCAAGGCATAAGTGTTACCTAGGGTCTTCCAGGACCTCTCACCTGAGAAATAGGAGAGGGGCCCCTCTCTTCTCTCTCTCTCTTTTTTTTTTTTTTTTTTTTGGTGCTGGGGATTGAACCCAGGGCCTTCAGGGCCTTGTGCATGCAAGGCAAGCACTCTACCAACTGAGCTATATCCCCAGTGCCATAAAAAAAGGTCTTATTTATAACTCACAGTTATGAAGGCTCAAAGTCAAAGACTAAGCAGCACTAACAATTCAACCTCTGGTGAGGGCTTCACAGTGGATGATATCATGGGAGCTTGTGCAAGAGTGGTCACATGGTGATACAGGAGGCCAGAGATTCAGGGGGGCTTGCTCTTTTAAAACAATTCACGGGCTGGGGAGATAGCTCAGTTGGTAGAGTGCTTGCCTTGCAAGCACAAGGCCCTGGGTTCTATCCCCAGCACTGCAAAAAAAAAAAAAAACCAAAAAAAAAAAAAAACCAAAAAAAACCAATTCACTCACTGGGTCTGGGTGTGATGGCTTTTGCCTGTAATTTCAAGAACTTAGGCAGCTGAGGCAGAAGGATCATAAATTGGAGGCCAATCCCAGCAATTTAGTGAAACTGTCTCAAAATTTAAAAATACGATAAACAAACAAAAAACACTAGTACCCCTGGTTTCAATCCCTAGTACCAGTACCAAAATAAATAAATTATATTAAAAAAAGTTCACTCTTTTGGGAATGAACCAGGGACCCACAGGAACTATCATCATCTCTTCTAAGAGCAGCACCTGCAACCACCTAACTACCTTCCACTAGGCTTTACCTGTTGAAGGCACTATCCCCTCCCAACATCATAACACCAAGGGTCAAGCTTCTACCATGTGAATCCTTGGAGTATAGACCACATCTATCCCATAGGGGCCTAGCTATTCCCCTAGAGAACAGCTCTTGGAGACCATTTGTTGGGCTGAGGGAGATTAGAAAACTTCCCAAAGTCTGCAAGGTTGAACTTCTGTGCTCTGGTTTGGTTGCTCTCTTCCCTTGAGGCTATTGCAGCCCCATCTCCAGTCCAAGGCAGACTCAGAGTGGCTGCCCCAGCCCTTGGGTCAGGCATTAATTCCTTTTTTAATGTTTGGTACTGGGGATTAAACCCAGGGGCACTTTACCACTAAGTCCTTTTTATTTTTTTGAGACAGGGTCTTGCAAAGTTGCTAAGGGTGTAAGTTGCCAAGGCTGATCTTGAACTTTTGAGCTTCCTGTTGCAGCCTCCCAAGCAACTGAGATTACAGGTGCAGTAGCCAGGCATTCATTTTTTCAGCTTTGGATCTCAGGACAAAGAAATCCCAAGAGGCAGGAGAGCAGAGGCAGAAGTCTTGAGGGCAATCACAACAGCACATTCTCCACCACTACCTGCTTTTGGAAGGAACTCGGTAGCTCCTGAGGAGTGAGATAGGTAAGAATTGGGGAATATCTCAGTAAGGAAGCATATTTCTTTTACCTGAGGTACCAGGAACTGTGAGAAATGTGAAATATGTAAATTTTGTAACTTCCCCTGTCCAATATTGTCTTTACCTGGTGTCCAAATTTTTTGGTACCAGGGATGGAGCCCAGGGGTGCTTAACCACTGAGTCACTTCCCTAGTCCTTTTTATTTTTCATTCTGAGACAGGGTCACACCAAGTTGCTTAGGTTCTAACTAAATTGCTGAGTCTGGCTTGGAACTTTCACTCTTACTGCCTCAGCCTCCAGAGCTGCTAGGATTACAGGCATGCACCATTGAGCCCCACTGGTGTCTTGTGTTTTGATAAGCAAGAAAACTAATTAAGCTGGTGTGCATGGTGGTACACACCTGTAATTCCAGCTACTATGAGCACTCAGGTGGAAGGATTACAAATCTGAGACCAGCCTGGGCAACTTAATGAGACCCTGTCTCAAAATAAAAAGAGCTGGGGATGTAGCTGTAGCTCAGTAATAGATTGCTTGCCTTGCATGTGTGAGGCACACACTGCTTGTGCACGCACATGTGCGCACGCGGGGACACACACACACACGGCGCATGATGCTCCTTTGACGCAGCAGCTAGAAGGGAAGTCCATTCCCAGCAGCTTGCCATGAGGCAAGGGAAATTGGTGGTAAGGAAAGGGAAGCCGCCAAGCACCAAAACCTGAAGCAAGGAAGTAAGGGACACAGGAGAGGCCATGGGCTTGGTAATAAGCAAGGCACCCAGCTCCTTCAAGGTTCCTCAACCACCAGGAAGGGGACCTCAGACACGCCTCCCCTTCTCCCTTTCCTTTCAACTTCTACCATTTTGACACCTGGCCCTGGGGACTGTCGTTTAGGATTGGCATTTCCATAGCCTGCTCCTGGGGCTGTTTGCTCCAGATACTCCCTGAGTAGCAAATGGGTGGGTCATTCTCATGAAGGAGCTAAATATTCCAAGCTCCTGCCACTTGAGTCTTCAAGGACCCCAGTCAGATACCTTTCTTAGTACCATTTGCTACCTTAGAGCAAGTAGCTTGGCACAGCCAGAGGCTCTTTCTCTAGAATAGAACCTGCCCTCTACATTTAAGTGGTTTGAAGGTGCATCATAAGATGGTTGGATTGGGCAACCAGCACTAATCATGTTGTGTCCCAAATTGCAGGGTTTTGCCACTCCCTAGCAGTCTCAGAGAAGCATGGGAAGGCAGTCAAATCTCTCCATGTTCTTGAGAAAGGCTCAGGAATTAGCTGAGGAAGCTGACTGGCCCTGAAGAAGTCTGATAGTCCCCACAAAAGGACAGTGTCCAGGAAACACAGACATTCCAGTGAGTGATGGCAATCAAAGACATGTTGCATCTTGGTGGAGGACATGCAGGAGAGTAGCAGCAGTAAATTAGAGACCTTCTTGCATATCTAATGTATTTAATGAAGATGAAATCCAAGGAGAGGACCACAATGGAGAAAATAATGAACTGACAGTTTTAAAATGAAACAAAACAAAACCCTGAGAAAACACATACAGGACTATTTTTTTCCTAAAAACGCTGGAGTTTCATTTTTTTGTCATCAGGTGAATTGAGTAATAGAAAAAAGAGAGTTGCATTTCCTCTGGGCATGATGGTACATGCCTACAATTCCAGCTGCTTGGGAGGATTACAAGTTTGAGGCCAGTCAGGGTAATTTAAATACTCCATCTAAATAAATAAATAAATAAATAAATATTTAAAACGGGCTAGAGATGTAACTCAGAGGAACAGTGCTTACCTAATATGTACAAGGCCCTGGGATTGATCCCCAGCAAAAAGGGCCTCCTGTCCAAGGCCGAACAAACAAGATGAGAGTTTATTCTGACTGGCAGATTTGGAAAATAACTTAGGGTCTTGTTATTCCAGGTGTGGTCCAAGGACTGGTAACATGGCCATTATCTGGGATCTTGTTAGAAATTCAGCCTTAGGCTTCATTGAAGACAGAAGCAGAAGTTGCATTTAAAGAAGACCCCAAGGTAATTCATATTCATACTAAGTTTGAGAAACATCACCTTACAGGATAATTCAGGTTTCAAGTTTATTTTGCTTTACAGCCAAGCTCTTCAGGCAAAAATCTTTCCATGGCATGTAGAAACAGGCTGTGTTCAGATGGGGAGGGGAGTGGGTTTGTATCAGTCCTGGAAGCACATCTGAGAATCTCTAAAATCCACCAGCTAAAACCTACTAATCTAGTCTGAGCTCCTGATTGTGCATTTAAGGAAACTAAGATCTGCTTCTAGGGCCAGGTGGTGTAGTGTGAGGGATACAGGGATGAGGGCGTAAGGACTGCACTTGAAAGCCAACAAGACTATGAATGGAACGTACCTGCAGACACTAAGGTCAGTCTGTGCAGAACACATTAATTTCATTGCTCAGTCTGTTCTGCCCACCTCCTACCCAGCCCAACCTCTCAGGCCTCAGGCCTAAGTAAGTCTAGGAGCTGGTGTCCAGAGTCCTGGAAGCTTAGATAAACTCCTACACAAAGAGGTGACAATAGTCCAATTTAGATCCTGGATTTCTAAGGATGATTATTCAGACCATGTGTGTGTATGATTTTTTTTTTTTTTTGTACTGGGGATTGAACCCAGGGCTTCTTTGTGTATGTTAAACAAGTACTCTATCATTGAGCTACACCCACAGCCCTTTCTTAAAATTTTATTTTGAGATAGGGTCTAATGAAGTTGCCCAGGCTGGCTTCGAACTTGTGATTCTTCTGCTGGATGCAGGGGCACATGCCTGTAATCCCGGTGGCCTGGAGGCTGAGGCAGGAGGATCACAAGTTCAAAGCCAGCATCAGCAACTTTGCGAGGCCCTAAGCAACTTAGTGAGACCCTGTCTCAAAATAAAACAAGTGTGTGTGTATATATATATATGTATTTATTTTCATAGTGCTGGGGATTAGAACCCAGGGCCTTTTACATGCAAGGCAAGCACTTTACCAACTGAGTCAAAATAAAATATATTTAAAAAAAGGGCTAAGGATGTGGCTCAGTGGTTAAGTGCCCCCATGTTCAATGCCTAGTAACCCCCCCCCCAAATGTGATTCTTCTGCTCCAGTCTCCAGAGCAACTGTGATTACAGACATAAACCACTGTGCCAAGCCAGACCCACAATCTTAAAATACACACTTACCTAGGCTTGTGGAGCTGGATCACATGGCAAGGTGACCCTGGCAAAAGGGACTGGTTAACTGATACAACTCAGGTCTTTATGTAGTACTGGATTTCTGATCCTACTAAGGGTACTTCTTTTAGCCAGGCTGGAGTTCTCCCCAGCATTTTTTCAGTGTTCAGAAAAAAAACTGAGGTGAGTTGGGCTGCCTCTCATGTGGGAGACATGTCCTGGAAGTGGATAGCTGGGAAATGAACTCAAGTTGTTATTGAGTCTGAAGCCTTCATTTTAAAATTCAGAGCTGGGCGTGGTGGTGCACATCTGTAATCCCAATGGCTCAGGAGGCTGAGGCAGGAGGACTGAGTTCAGTCAGCCTCAGCAACTTTGGGAGGTCCTAAGAAACTCAGCAAGACCCTGTCTCTAAATAAATATAAAAAAGGGCTGTGGGGTGGGGTTGTGGCTCAGTGGTAGAGTGCTTACCTAGCATGTATGAGGTACTGGGTTTGATTCTCAGCACTGCACATAAGGCCCATCAAAAACTAAAAACAAATTTAAAAAGGGAACTGGGGATGTGGCTCAATAGTTAAGTGCCACCTTGCGTTCAATCTGTTACCAAAAATAAATAAATAAACCAAGTCCCATTCCTCTATTCTCAGTTAAGGGAAGGACAGGTGTGGGGGACATTAAGGCGGTAAGTTTGCCTCAATATGGTATATTACCTTTGTTTTTAGAGACTAGATTGAAGAGGTTGAACAAGTATTATAAATGTTTGCAGACAAAGACTATGAATGGAACATACCTGCAGACAAAATAAAACATAAAAACCTCACATCCATTTCAGAAGAGGAATGGCCTAATCGCATGTACATGAAGCTGCTTGAGCATCTCAGAGCTGTCAGATCTCCAGGGAGGTGCTGCTATTAACTCTGGCAAGACTTCTGCAGGAATATACTAGAGGTCTTGCTGAGATGAAAATGGGAGAACCTATCCTAATGGGCCCTATTAACTCTCTAGATCATAGCAGCCACAGTGGTGATAGCCACAAGGCATGGTACATTGGAATATGATGTTGGTTTGTATTGTATGAAACCTTGGGCAGCTTACCAGTAAGAAAAACAAGACCTAGAGTATCTGATAGTGCTACCTGAGAATGACAAAATGAAGAATGGCTGATCCTTGTGACTGGGGGGTGAGTAGCAGCTGTCCAGGAGATAGCTCACTCTGATCAAAGCATGCAGGGTGAGCTAATGTTAGGGAGGCCACACAGCCAGCTAAAGTGGGAACAGCACAAGCTCTACTCAAAGATGATGCAAGAACATATCAGTGTTTTAGTTCAATCACAGAATCACTGACTGTCAGCCTAGGCTGGGAACAACTGCTCTTTTCTCAACTGATCACTGAGTTAAGTTTTCATAGCCTGATTATCTCTCGAATCCCGAGGAACACATTTCACAGTTTCTGTCATAATTCTTGAAAGTACAGCTAAATTGGAGACACCCCAAGGCCCTTGGTGCTACACGCTAGGCACTTGGTCAGGCGTTCCTTCTGATGGCTGGAGGCAAAATCCTAAGTCTAATAAACACTGCTACTGAGGAAACACCCACAGTGCACTTTCCACTAATCCTATCCTCTGATCATAGAAGGACAATAGGGCTCTATCTTCTCTTTATCCTGCCACATTCCCCGAGGGTCCTACTTTGTTCCTCAAGAGAAGCCGAAAAAGACCACAGACACCCTGATTTACATAAAATTATCTCACTCCATTTTATTTAAGATTTTTTTTAATCCAGTTAGTAAAAGAAAGAAGTGTCTCTCTTTATACATATGTACAAGTTCAGTTATAAAAATAGACAGCACATTCAAAGAGAAAAAAGGCTTGGCATTTTTCTGATTCCCTCTAAATAGCATCTGTACACAGGAGTCTGGGTTTGGTCAGGGGAATCTTAATGATTTAAATTAAATGATTCCCCTAGAACCCCTACTCCAAAAAGAAAAAAAAAAAAATTTAAAAATCAATCTATCTAAACTCAATTCCGCGATTTTCAGGTGTGCAAATTAGAGGCTGGCCCAACTGGAAGCACCTGCTCCACCAGGGACATCAGGCGGTGGGCAAGCAGAAACCCCTTCTGTCAAACACCACCCCTTGCCTCTCTCCGAGGCCAGCAAGCTCAGGCTGTTTGGGTTGGGGATGTGAGGGTTGGTGCCGAGCTTTTCCCCTCCTCCACCCTCTCCACCTCATTCCTGTTGCCCCTTCCTTTCTCAGTGCAATACAGACAGTGCATACAGCCAAGCAGGGGCTGAAGGGCAAGGGTGGGGAGACTGTGCATTCAGGATGGGCAAAGGGGCATCTGCAAGAGGGGCAGTGAGGATGTCCTGCTGATTGAGGTGGCTCCTGGTCTCTTTACTGGCTTCTGGGAGTCCCTGGGGTGGGAGCTGCTGCTACTGTTGCTGGTGGGACCTGAAGGTTCCCTGGTGTGAACCATGCAGGACAGGAAGGAAATGCTGGGAAAACAACTGCCTGTGGGTCTGCTTCCTTTGGCCTTTTGTCATCCTTATAAGCCATCAAATTCTCTGGCGTACACTGCTCTCTCTTCAAAATGACAGTGTCGAATAGGGTTTGCAGACCTGGGGAGCTGTCCAAAGATTGTGGACACCAGGTACACAATTTTCTCCCTTTCTAGTCCTACAGGAAATCACAACCTTATGTGAAGTCTCCACCATGGAAGGCTCTTCACAGCACCTGTAGAGCCTCTGTAAGGGACATGGTCAGAGCTGAAGAGTGGAATGGGAATGGAGACAGCATGCCTGAGCATCTAAAGAGGATCTATGTCAGGCCCTTCCCCAGTAGGAGGTTTAAGACTTGGCCATAGAGTTCATTGGGGATATTGTGGGGCTGACCCTGTCCTTGGGCCCTCTTCCTATAGGCCACCCCAGAACACTCTTTTGGAAATAGGTGATGAAAGTGCTCACACTAACCACCTATCTTTCCCTTGCAGCAACTTGTCCTCTCCACCCTGACTTGGGATGTTAGATGCTGCACTGGGCAAGCCATCCAAAGACCATCTGCAGGCCAGGACTCTAGCCCCTGGTTTGGTTGAAGGAAGCTGAAGGGCCCAGATGGTTACCGTCCTCCAGTGGGGATGGTGCCTTTGCCCTGTTTCCGGACCATAGAGTCTGAGGCTAGGCTGCTGGTCAAGTGGAGGCTCTTGGGAGTCCCAGGAACATTATTTCCTTTGCTCAAAGGGGAACTCAAGGGAGAAGAGGCGCTTGAAGGTCCAAAGTCAGCAAGGCCAGCAGGCCTGACAAGGGATGTCTGAAGAGGACTGCTGGCAGAGATTCCTGTGGGGATGGAGAAAGAGAATGATTTGTAAGCACCAGTCAAGTGTGAACCCGTGGTGTTCGTTACCAGAATCTGGGCTGGAGGACAGGGGCCTCTTCTTGGCATATTTGCTTGCTCTTCCTGTCAACTATTTTTTCAGAAAGAGGGATTTATTTTTATAATAAAATGACTTCTAACCAGCACTCCCTACATTCTCTCACTCAGAGATTAAAATGTTCTCTTGGCACTCTGTACGTAGCACACATACAACTGGGGATGCCAGGGCTGCAGGATGAGTGAGAACTGTAACTTACTAGGCACCAATGCATTTTTTTCCCTTCTCTTTGGATTTTTTTTTGGTACCAAAGATTGAACCCAGGGGTGCTTAACCACTAAACCACATCTCCAACCCTTGTTTTTTTAAGAAAATTTATTTTGAAACAGGGTCTCCCTATGTTACCTAAGGTCTCACTAAGTTGCTGAGGCTAGCTTCAAACTTGCAGTCCTCCTGCTTCAGCCTCCCAAGTTGCTGGGATTGCACCTAGTCTTTTCTTCTCTTTTGGATACCACTTGAAATTAACTGATTCCTTCTCGATTTTACTCATATACCCTACTCCCCGTAAGTTTGGCCAGAGGGCATAAGTAAGTCTGTCCACTCTCTATCTGTGTCTATTATCCTGACATTGGTCACGACCACTCCTCTTCTCCAAGCCCTACTTCTTCAAGAACCCCTCAAGGTTCTTGAAAAGATGAGGGATTCAAGGTCGAATCCCTCATCTTTGATGATGGCTTGCTGTCTGGGCAACACTGAATGTATCCTTTTGCTAATACAAGCCCAATCAACTTTCATCTGATAAAACATGATTCTTAAGTGTTTCTTGTATACTGTTTTACTTTTGTAAAAATGAATTCTAAGTCCTTGGTAGACAGACAGGTGTCTATGTTCATACACAGTGGAATAGCAGGTAACTTCTGAGTCAGTTTTTCCCCTTGCTTTCTACTCCCAGTTAGCAAGCACTTTTTTATTTTCTAAACACTCAGTAGTGGGGATTGAGTTCAGGGTCTTACACATACAAGACAAGTGCTCTACCACATCCCCAACCCTTTTTAAAATTTTATTGAGACAGGGTTTTGCTAATTTGCCCAGGCGAGCCTTGAAGTCGTGATCCTCCTACTTTGGCTTCCTGAGTAGCTGGAATTATAGGTGTGTATCACTATGCCCAGCTAGTATTGTTGATTTTTCTTGTGCTGTACTACCCCTTTGCCTCTTGCACCCCTCTTTTAGTTCAGGTTTCCAGGAGAAACCCTGATGAGTGGCAAGCTCTGCCCTACCCATGGATGAGACTCGGTCATAGCACCCCTCACCACTGGAATGCCTACGGTTTTCCAAAGATATGATGAATTGGCAAAGGATTAAGACACATCAGGCCAGACTATTATACATCATATTTTCTGAATGAAATCAATGAATAAAAGCTGAGATTTCTGCAGCAGGAGAAAAGGGAGGTGAACTAACATTAACTGAACACTTATTACTGGCCAAGCACTTTCGATTCAAGAAAGCCTTTGCTTGCTTCAATAATCCTATGAGCTAATGCTAACCCAGTGTGGAGAGAGTGCTATCAATGAGTTCTCCCCTTCTCACCATATCTGGATGTCCAGTTTGTCCCATTCACAACAGCCACTTCTCTTCACAAACTGTCTTTAGCTGCTTACATATATCTGCTAAGCTCTTGACCATCAGAACTTGCTATATCTTTGCAACCTTGACTCCCACTGATTCTCTTTGGTCTGACTGACCAGCTGGGTGACCCCCAATGCACCTTGGTTGTTGCCAACTCTTTGTTGTCTGTCCAAATCCGTCCTTATCCATCTCCTTTCTGAATTGCAATCTAGAATCCTTATCAGCAGCTTCGTGGTTCCTCCCCCTCCTGACCTACAACCACAATTAAACCTTCTCTCTTTTTTCATTTATCTGTATACTGCCTTCTATCACTGTTGAATATACTCCCCTTCTCATTTCTATTACACTCAAAAGCAGGGCCCACATTTTATACTCTTATGCACACAACATGTGCTTAATACCTAAGGTGATAACTGGATGAATGTTACTAATTTTTGTTAGTCTGGATATTGAAAATGTGGGTATTAGAAAAAAAAATAAAGAAATCTAGGAATTAAAAAAAATCAACTCTCAAAGCAGGAAAACTTGTGAATGTTTAAAGCAGTATAGTCCATAACTCAGCTCTTTTCACAGCTACTTCTAATTCAAAGGTGGCACTATATCAAATAAGAAGGGCAAGGGAATAGTCAAGACTGCTCAATGCAAAGAAGTAGAACCTGAGTCTGTGTTCTGGGAAGGAAGTTTCTGGCCTGGAGGTATGCCACATTTTTTACCTCAGTAGTATTCTCAATAATAGACTTCCAGATATATAAAGAACTCAAAAAACGTAAAGCAAAAACAAAACAAAACAAAACAAAAAAACAAATCCCAAAAAACAACAACAAAAAACCCCCCAAATAATCAATAAATAACCCAATCAATAAATGGGCTAAGGAACTGAACAGATATTTCACAGATGAAGAAATACAACTGATCAACAAATATATTAGAACATGTTCAACATCTCTAGCAATTAGAAAAATGCAAATCAAAAGTACACTGAGATTTCATCTCTAGTCAGAATGGCAATTATCAAGAATACAAGTAACAATACATGTTGGCGTGGATGTGGGGAAAAAGGTACACTCATACACTGCTGGTGGGAGTGCAAACTGGTGCAACCATTCTGGAAAGCACTCTGGAGATTCCTTAGAAAACTTGGAATGGAACCACCATTTGACCCAGGCATCCCACTCCTCAGCATATACACAGAAGACTTAAAATCAGCATACTACAGGGACACAACCACATCAATGTTTATAGCAGCTCAATTCACAATAGCTAAACTATGGAACCAACCCATTAACAGATAAATGGATAAAGAAAATGTGCTGTATTTATACAATGGAATATTACTCAGCCTTAAAAAAGAATGAAATTATGGTATTTCCTGGTAAATGGATGGAGATGGAGAACATCATGCTAAGTGAAATAAGTCAATCCCCAAAAAACCATTCTCTGATATGCAGATGCTAATTCACAATAAGCGGGGAGGGGGCTAGGGAAGAATAGTTACTTTGGATTAGGCAGAGGAGAGAGAAAGGAGAGGAGAGGGTCTGCAGGTAGAAAGGATAGTAGAATGAATCAAACATTATTCTCTATGTGTATATATGATTACATGACTGGTGTAATTCTACATCACGTACAGACAGAAGAACGAGTAGTTTATACTCCATTTATGTATGGTGTGTCAAAATGAATTCTACTGTCATGTATACCTAATATGAATAAATTAAAAAACAAAACAACAACAAAAAACAGACCGCCAGACCACCTCTGACAGTCTGCAGGCACCCCTGGCCTCCGCACCTTTAGACACATTGTACCCGTATGCAGCATAGGCAGCTGCCGAGGCTGCTGCAGCTCCTGCTTTGGCTCCTGCCATTGCCGCAGCACTGCCTGCGGTGGACTTCCGGCTTCGGCCTTTCCCTGCTCCTTTGGCTGTGCTTCCTGAACCTTTGGGGCGGCCTCGGCTTCGGGCTGAGTGACCACGACCTGCAGCTGGCATTTCCTGAATGGAAATTCCTTTGGGAACAAGTGGCCAAAAAGGGGGAAAATATGAACATCATTAAAATGTTACTATGATTCTCTCTTGACAGACAAAGCTTACTCTCAGGGTGTTTTTCTTCTTTTTCTTTGTGAGATAGGTCTTGGCATGTTGCTGGGCAAGTGCTCTACCACCAACTTACACCTCAAGCCCTACTTTCTTTTCTTTCCTTTTTGGTTTTGATGGTGCTGGGGATCAAACCCAGAGCCTTACACATGCTAGGCACGTACTCTACCACTGAGCTATATCCCCAGTCCTTAAGCCCTACTTTCAGGTTATAACATTTAGAGTTCTCCAAGAAACAATAGCAATACTGGGCCCCATATGACAAAGGGAGAAAATGCCCAGACAAGCTAACTTTAAAGTTCTTACTTTGTTTTCTCTAAACCTTCCTTTACCTTTCTTCCTCCCTCCCTCATTCCTTCCTTCCTTCTCATTGAATCCAGGGTCACACTGAGCCACATCCCCTGCTCTACTCTGTATTTTAAGTAGAGACAGGGTCTCACTGAGTTGCTTAGCACCTCACATTTGCTGAGGCTGGCTTTGAATTTGTGATCCTCCTGGCCTCAGCCTCCTGAGCTGCTGGGATTACAGGCATGCACCACTGCACCAAGCCTTTTTTTCATTCTTCAGACAAGGTCTCACTAACTTGCTGAGAATGCCTTTGAATTTATGATTCTGCCTCCCGAGCTGCTAGGATTATAGGTTTGCATCACCAAGCCTGGCTAAACCTCTTTCCTCCTTTCACTTGATAAGATTATTGAAAAAATAAGCCCATAAAATCTTTTTGCTTCCTCTACTCTTCTTATAAGAATGACCATTCCCTTATCCTAGAAGGAATCAGGACCTCCACCCATCACCAAACCAATGCTTTCTACAAGGTAGTGAAACAGGCTCTGACCATCTGGGAGAGCAGCAACACTCACCATTCACGGTGTCTGAGACGGAGCCTGTTATGGAAGCAGGAGAGTTGGTGGCTCGAGATTGAGGGGCTGAGGAGGCTGGGTCATCCACAATGACTAGCATGTCACTGCTGCTCTCATCAGGGGGAATGGAGCCAGTGTGCAGCTCACTGCTGATGGAGATCTAGAAGTGGAAGGATTAAGATCACTACTACTCTTAGTGCCCACAGCATATAGCACTGGCACCCAAGCGAGAACATTTTTCACAGGACTTGCCCGTATTTCTCTCTCCTGCCTGGCTTCACTGTTGAGGTTCAGATCCCCCTGCTTTGCTTCTGAGTAGCCAGCCTGTCCACATTTGCTTTTCTCCTTATGAATCCCATGTGCAACCCCCTTCCAAAAGGCAGGAAGACTCCAGAAGCAAAGGGTGCCCAGCAGTGTGTCCCTGGTACAAGGCTGGGATGCAATGCAATTCCACTGCTGTGATGAAGGCATCAAGGAGCCTCACCTCACTGAAAGGGCTGGGCATAGCTGAATCCACACTAATGAAGGAGTCATCCCCGTCAGCAGAGAGGTTGGAGTTATCAGCTGAAGGAACAAATGGGATCACCAGGTTCACACCTTCTTTTCTCCTTTTCCCATCCAACTCATCTTCTTTTTTCTTCTGGAAACACAAAGAATAGCATATATATAAACCATAAAGATATACCTCAAGAGAGAAGTGGGGTTAGGGAAGAAAACTGACTGAGCCTGTTCTTTATTTTTATTTTTTTGGTGGGGCGGTGGTACTGCAGATTGAACTCAGGGGCACTCAACCACTACAACCACTGAGCCACATCCCCAGTTCTATTATTTTGTATTTTATTTAGAGACAGGGTCTGAGTTGATTAGTGCCTTGCTATTGCTGAAGCTGGCTTTGAACTCATGATCCTCCTGCCTCAGCCTCCTTAGTAGCTGGGATTACAAGGCATATACCACCATGTCTGGTTCTATTTATTCTTTTTTTTTTGGGTGCTGGGATCGAACCCAGGGCCTTGTGCTTACAAGGCAAGCACTCTACCAACTGAGCTATCTCCCCAGCCCCTATTTATTCTTTATAAAATTCTCAATTACATTTTTTTTATCCCCTAGCCCTAGGGATCAAGTCCAGGGCCTTGTATGTGAGGCAAGGGCTTTGCCAATGATCTACACCCAGGCTCCTCAATTACTGTTTTTAAGGAATTAAAAGGGATACCTTAAAAGCTTATGTGCATTTTACTCCTGAAATAGAGTTGATTTTTTTTTTTCTTTTCTTTTCTTTTCAGGCTCTGGGGATTGAACCCAGAGCCTCACACATACTAAATATGTATTTTACCACTGAGCAACACACCCCAGGCCAACAGAGTTTAGAGGTAGGCCAATTACCCTGAACCAGAACCACAGTAAGTGAGCAAAGGATGCCACTGACATATCTAAGCAGCAGCAATTACAGAATGAATGCACTCTCACAAAAGAGAAGGCCAGTGTTTTACACACACACACACACACACACACACACACACACACAATTTTTTGGTACTGGCAACAACCCATGGTTTCACATATGCTAAAGATGCACTCTCCCACTGAGTTACAGCTCCTATATATGTTTTTAAAGACTTTATTTTTGGGTTGCTTTTATCATTATCTTCTCAATTACATGTAAGCTCTTGAGTGACTAAGGTATACCAGGCAGTTCAGGAATCAAGTTCAGCAGGGCTCCATCACAGATTAGAGACCTGGAATCATGGAGTGTGCTTGGATACATCTGGAAATCTCACCAATCTACTGTACCACTGCATTTGTATTTACATCTACTGTAGGGTTAATACAGTATGTCTCTGTGAAATTTATATTTTCAATGGGCATTGTCTATTTTACACTTTGAGCAAGGATAACACCTGATGTAAACTATTAATTCATATAATGCTCCATGTGAGAAATTATCTTTTCTTCTTTGACACTGTTTCTGGATATTAAAACCATTTGTATTTTAAATAGTGGTAAATAATGGGTTAGATATTTGAGGGTAGTGGAATAAAAGAGCCTGGGGAAAAGGGTAGAGATGCCAGCTTAGTCTTATAAGGATCTTGATTCTTCATTCTCAGGATTTTTCAGATTTGTAAAAGAAGTGAGTATCAGGGGTATCCTTTAGGCTAAAAAGAATTCTGCCTAGGGTTGGGGAGATAGCTCAGTTGGTAGAGTGCTTGCCTTGCAAGCACAAGGCCCTGGGTTCGATTCCCCAGTACTGCAAAAAAAAAAAAAAAAAAGTGTTCTGCCTAGAGCAGATCCAATCAAGGACATGGATCTGTAACAAGGAAAGCTAGCACATCTACTGGAAGATGATGATGGAATATATACAGGATCCTAGGTTGACAGGATAGATAGACAGGATCCATCAAGCTTCATGGCTAAAGGGACAATAGCCCTTTCTAAACTCCTAAGGAATCTAATAATGTATGCAAGTAACATCAACTTTGCCCACATTTGGCACTGATAAATAGCTTCTATAATCAAACTGTGGCCATCAACAAGGTAGGTCTTTGAGGTGAGTACAGTCCTACCTAGCAAGTCTATTTCTCTTGATCAAATGGTTAGCATGGAACTGCTGCAAATCACACACAGCTGGGGCTGAATACTAACCAATAAGCAAGACAAGCTGTGGAGCTTGCCTGGCCCCTATTTGTACCCCAGGGAAGAGATACCTTCTCTGCATACTTTTCCCGCTTGCGCTTGCGCTCCTTTACTCGGTTGGTTTCCTCCTGCTGCCGTTTTTCTTCCTGCCGAAGTCTCACTATCAAAAGAAACCAAATCAAAACAAAACAAACAAAACACGGGATAAAGTAACTGTGGCAATCATAATCCTCATTCTCTGAAAATAAGGAGGCCACATCCTCTGATATTAATGCTCCAAAGTATGACTTTAGTCTTCTTATGGCAGATAACTGGTGCTTTTCTAACTTGAAGGGAGTTTGTGAATCTCAACAGATTTGGAATTCAAACCATTATTGCACTTATTATTACCTTTTTTTTTGTACTGGGATTGAACCTAGGGGCATGCTACCAGTGAGCTACATTCTCCTGACCTGTTCTTTTCTTTTTCTTTCTTTCTTTCTTTTTTTTTTGCGGTACTGGGGATCGAACTCAGGGCCTTGTGCTTGCGAGGCAAGCACTCTACCAGCTGAGCTATCTCCCCAGCCCTCTGACCCGTCCTTTTCATTTTTACTTTGATAGGATCTTAAGTTCCTGAGGCTGGCCTTGAACTTGAAATTCTCCTGCTTCAGTCTCCTGACGCGCTGAAATTATAGGCATGTGCCATCATACCCAGCTGCACCAGAACTATTATGAGCCTTTCTTTGCCTTGAGTCCTTACTCCGTTTCTCTTTAGTATTTTAATATTTTAGCATTGCACAGATGAATAAAGGGTTTTGAGAAGGTGCTGCCAAATGTGAGCTTAATTTTCTAATGGGGTGCTATGGAAGTCCTCAGAAACTCATAGGATAAATCTGAAACTCCATGTTCTCAAAAGTTGAAAACACTGGAGAGGGATTTGAATGGTTACAGGAGTGTGCTTCTTCAACTTCCCTATAAAAACATTTCTCTGGGCAGAAGAGTAAATTCATTATTGCTGGAGTTGGGCAGAACCTTCCTTGTGCAAGTTGAAAGTATATTTGAAGTATATTTACTTTTAAAATACATATAAATTTTGCCATGTACTTTACAAACTTGCTTGTTTAGAAAGTAATAAAGAGTATTAATATAAAAATGTTCCTCCCCAATATGGCCTTTGGCTTTGTCTAGCTCTTGCATACATGCAAATGCTTCTTCCATTCTCATTTGTGTGGGTCTGGAGAGGAGAGGGCACAAAGTGGTTAGAGTACGTACATTTCTTCTCCAACTCTTCATCATCGAGAAGAAGACTGACCACCTCTTTTGGTTTCAAGGTATCTGGTTTGAAGTTCCCACCTGAAATCACCATCCGCTGAATCTACAAAAAGCAAATCAAAACATCACCTCCAGGAATCCATTCCCTCACAACAAACATGGAGAAAGAAATAAATGTCCTTCTCAACTTTCTCCTCAGATGAGAAAGTTTCTCATCTGAGAAACTCTAGTTTCTCTATTTCTTGCTTGTTCATCTGACTGGCTCCTCCAGATTATGTGCCCAACAGAAAGGACAAATAAAATTTCTTTGCTTGAGACTGTTAATTCAAAAGAAAAACCTAAAAAATATTGAATGAGGATGGAAAAAAAAATCAAACCAAATTATTTCCTTGGAACAAGCGGATTTGGCATACAACTCAGAGAGAGAATGCCAGAGAGAAAGCTCAATAACGTCATTCCTTCTGAATGTGACAGGGTGTCAATCATGAGGGTCCTACTGGTGTCAGCATACAAATGAGTAGCAACTAAGACTGCTATTGTACCAACTCTGATTTTGAAGAAATTTGTTTCTCTATGTCCAATGAAAGGCAATAGTCTCAAACAATCTTAATCCAGTTAATGTGGTGGACTTCCTACTCGCTCCACTAGTACAGTCATCCCCTTCCCTTGTGCTTACCTCACTCTTCTCCTTGGCTCTCTGCAGAATGCGCTCCTCAATGGTGCCTTTACAGATGAGCCGGTATACTGTAACCTGCTTTGTCTGCCCCAAGCGGTGGGCCCTATCCATGGCCTGCTGGTCTACAGTGGGGTTCCAGTCACTGTCATAGAAAATTACCTACACAGGCGAGATGAGAATACAGCAAAGACTGAAGCATTCTCAAGCAGGACCAGAAATACTGGGGGCAACCCAGTCACTCATATTGTTTGTAAAGGTTTAGCATCAGCAGGGTCAAGCTTCTTTCTATACTAGAATGAGAAGACAAGCTCCTTGTCTTTTCAGTTTTCATTTCAAAAGAAGGAACAAGCTGGGCATAGTGGTGCATGCCTGTAATCCCACTGACTCAGAAGGCTGAGGCAGGAGGATACCAAGTTCAAAGCAAGCCTGGGTAACTTAGTGAGATCTTATCTTTAAAAAAAAAGAAAAAAAAAAAGGTAGTGGGCTGGGGATGTAGCTTGTGGCTCAGTGGTAGAGTGCTTGCCTAGAACATGAGGCACTGGGTTTGAGCTCCAGCACCGCACAAAAGAACTAAATAAACAAAATAAAGGTATTGTGTCCATCTACAACTAAAAGTATTAAAAACAACAACAACAACAACAACAACAAAAACCAAAAACAAAACCAAGTCAGGTGCAGTGGTACCCCTATAGTCCCAGCACTTAAGAGGCTGAGGTAGGAAGACTGCTTGAGCCCAGGAGTATGAGGCCAGCCTAGAAAATGAATCAAGATACTTTCTTTAAAAAGGGAAGGAAAAGAGAGATACTATAGTTCCTGGTAGAGCACTTGCCTAGCATGAGTGATGTCTGGGTTCAATTTCAAGTACTGATAACACACATACACACACACAAATAGTAGTAGCTAACATAAAACTATTAACACTTATGTTAACATTTAGTGCTTAATATTGTTAACCTTAATGCAGTAATTTTTCAAGCGGATTAACTCATTTAAATCTAACAATCTCCATAACTTGGGAACTATTAAAACCTCTATTTTAGTGCTGGGTTTGTGGCTCAGTGCTAGAGTCCATACTAAGCAGCCATAAGGAGCTGGGTTCAATCCCAAGCACACACTTCCATCAACCCCCTCCATGCAACAACAACAAACAAACAAACAAAAAAAAACCAACACAAAACCCAAAAAACAACCCTCCACTTTATAGATGAGGAGACTGAAACACAGAGAAATTAGAGAATTTAAAGATGGCACAGTCTAAGTAAGAGATGGGAAAGACTTCTCTTAAGCATTGGGGTTACCGGTAGGAAAGAAACAGGCATGGCTTTCAGTGTATTCTTAGGCTCCCATCAACAGAATCGTTTCCTGTTTCATGAATTTCAAGGACAGAATAGAATGTTTAAAGGGGTCCTTGTAAGCTATTTTTAGTTTGTTGAAAAACAAATAACAAAACATTATAACACCAAGTGATTCTAAAACTTAGACTTTTGGTCTTCAGCTGTTAAGTCTACCATACTATACAGTAGACTTTCTAAAAGAATTTCGGTTCAAAATGTCCTTATCTCTTTTGTCACCAAATCTGGCCAGTGCTTCTTCAGAAATGAACTTGTGCTTTCTATAGTTCCACTGTCACCATCCTGAACTGGGCCCTCACTGCCTCCCTTCTGGATCACCAGAGCTCTGTTTTATCAACAGGCTTCCTAGATCTTGGTTTCTGTATTCTTCAGTCTACCTTGGTTTCCACCACAGATCACTCCTTCTATCAGTTAAGTTGTAACAAACCAAATACAAATTGAGCCCTGCTATAATGAATTAACTTCATACCCTATTTTTCCCTAACATAAATATGTCCCTTCCCTTTAGTTAGATGTGTCTTTTCAGTGTTCCTTATTTTTATTTGTTTGCATCTCTTTTTGCCGAAGTTGTTTCTCTGATCTAGAATCCCTCTACTATCTCTCTCTTTTTATTTTTGATACCCTCCATCCCTATCCTGGGATTTTCTCCACAAACACTTCCTTTGAGCATCTCTTCTTTAGGCTTTCAGCATTGCTTTCTCTCTGGTGTATTACACTAGGATAAAATGACCTATTGATAATTCTGCATTCCCAATTGCACTCTAAGCTCTATAAAATTTAGGAGTCTAAAATGAATAAAATTCCACTTTTTCCCCCCTACTTGTTGTTTTTATACTAAAATTGAACCAAGGGGTGCTTAATCATTGAACCACATCCCCAGCTCTTTTTATACTTTATTTAGAAACAGGGTCTTGCTGATTGTTTAGAGACTTGCTAAAGTTGCTGAGGCTGGCTCTGAATTCATGATCTTCCTGCCTCAGCCTCCTGAGCCACTGGGATTACAGGTGTGCACCACCGTGCCCAGCTTATTTTTCATTTTGAGACAGAGTTTTGTTCAGTTATTCAGGCTGACCTCGAACTTGTGGTCTCCTGCCTCTGCCTCTGTTGTTGGCATTATGGGTGTGCACCAACATGCCCAGCTGTGTGTGCCATTTTATTTTATTTTTTAAAAACATTATTTTAAAAACATTACATAATATTTTAAACAATTATAACATAATATTTTAAACATAATATTTAAACAATTATGTTTGTTTGTAAAACAAACATAATATTTAAAAACATTATTTTGGATGTTGATAGACTTTTATTTTACTCATTTATTTATATGTGGTCCTGAGGATCAAACCCAGCACCTCACAAATGCTAAGCAAGTGCTCTACCACTGAGCCACAACGCCTGTCCATGTGTACCTTTTTTTTTTTTTTGGTGGGATTGAACCCAGGGCCTTGTGCGTGTAGAAATTGAGACCTTGGATTTAGAAGGACAAAAGGCATCAGTATTTTCAATGTTCTTGCTTCTATTAAGAACCCCCAATCACTCTTTGTTTTGGTACTGGGCAATGAATCCAGGGCACTTGACCACTGAACTACATTCCCAACCTCCCCACCCACGCCCTCATTTTAAGACAGAGTATCACTAAGTTGCTTAGGGCCTTGCTAAGTTGCTGAGGCTGGCCTTGATCTTATGATCCTCCTGCCCCAGTCTCTCAAGTTGCTGGGATTACAGGTATGTACCATTATACTTAGCTCTTGCTCTTTCTTACGGTGTCCTCTTGGTCATACTTTTACGTGGCATTATCCTTCAATTTTTAGCATAGTTTAGAAACCTTGGAGAGAAAACCACAAACTCCCAGACAAAGAAAAAGTCATTGAAGGCCAGGGCTGTAGCTAACTGGCAGAGTGTTTGCCTAGCGAATGTGTGAGGCACTGGGTTCGATCCTTATAGTCACATAAAAATAAATAAATAAATAAATAAACAAATCAATAAAGGCATTCTTTCCATTTACAACTACAAAAACAAAACAAAACAAAAACTCATTGTAAGCCAGGTGTGGCGGTGGCACACACCTGTAATTCCAGCAACTCAGGAGGCTGAGGCAGGATTATAAATTCAAGCCCAGTCTTGGCAATTCAGTCTTTAAAAAAATAAAAATAAAAATAATGCCATGAAAAAGCTTATTATTATTGATGCACAGTGTTCACAAACCTGGTTTGGAAGTGTACAATGCTTGTCACTTGTAAAGGTACACAGCAAACATGACTACAAGACATATTTTGGAGTTTCAAACAAGACATGCATAACTCCAGAATCTATTTTAACTCTCAGGGAGAACAACATAAGGGAGGATAGAATTAACAAAAAGGAGATCTCCAGTTGGACTGGGAATGATAGTCCCTGTCTGATATACCTAAAATGATAAATATAGGGTAAGTAGAGGTAATGCAGAATGAATTCTTTAAAAAAATCAAGTAATGTGCATATATAAATATACTGTAGGAAACTTTAAGTATAGGTAGAAAGAACCTATCAAATATAAGTAAATAGACAAGTGAAAGGAAGTCTAATGAAGCAGAGAAAGGAGAATGGGAGAGGGGAATGAGGACTGGAAAGAAAAGGTGGAGGTAAAGTGGAAGGGGGATCATGAATTGAAATGGAATTCCAGGCAGGAGTTTATCAGAATGAACCAACTACTATGCATAACTAAAAAGCTCTAATAAAAAAATAAATAAAATGATACATATATAGAAATTGAGGGCTGATGTCATACCCAAAGATCGTACCTGGAGATGTCTAAGACTGGGGAATGGTTCCATATACATTCGAAATGGATAAGCTTATATCACAAATCATTTTAGGTATTAATATTTACAATTTTCCCCTATAAATTTCAGTGGCAACCAAACCCCTAATTCAACTTGAGTTCTTCTGGGATCACAAACAGTAAGACTATTACAGCCAAAGAAGATAAATTAACAATTTAGGTTTAAAAGAAATGGGGGATTAAGGAAGAAAAGAGAATAAAACCCAGGGATTTTTAGAAAAATAAACAGGGAAAGCCAGGTGTGGTTGCACATACCAGTAATCCTAGCTACTTGGAAGGCTACGGCAGGAAAATCCCAAGTTTGGGGCCAGCCTGGGCAACTCAGCAATACCTTCTCTCAAAATAAGATTTAAAAAGGGCTGGTGGGTTGGAGATATAGCTCAGTTGGTAGAGTGCTTGCCTTGCATGCACAAGGCCCTGGGTTCAATCCCCAGCACCACCACCACCACTACCACCACCACCACCACCACCACAACAACAAAAAAGGAATGTGGTTCAGATGTAGAGTGCTTCTAGGTTTGAACTCTAGTACAGAAAGAAGGAAAGGAAAGAAAAAAAAAAAGAAGGAAGAAAATACAAAGGAAAAAAGAATAATGAACTATGTATAAGCTCATAAATAGGTTAACACAAGAATAAGGCCAGGCACAGTGGTACATGCCTAGAATCCCAGCAACTTGGGAGGCTGAGGCAGGAGGAACACAAAGAAGAGGCCAGCCTAAGTAATTCAGCAAAGCTCCTAGGAAACAAAGTGAGTATGTCTCAAAATTAAAAAGATACAAACAAAATAAATAAATAAATAAAAAGGGCTGGGAATGTAGATCTGTGGTAAAGTGTCCCTGGGTTCCAGCCGCAGTACACACACACACGCGCGCGCGCGCGCGCAAAGAATGAAAAACCAAGACAGATGTTTATTTATCTAATTTGACAACCAAATGAATGCTGGATCACCCATGACGTGAACTGGGGTGAATGATGGAGACAGTGTACCACCGTAGGACAGAGATGATACCTGTATTTTATTATCAGGTGTAGGAGCTCAGTGAGACATACTAGAGAAAAACAACTAACAATTACAGGCCTAGACCACCTGACATACCTAGGAAAGATTAAAGCAAGTCAATCTACAATGCGTGGCCTAGCAATGACTAAGGGGAAATATATTAATAGTCAGCACTATCATGAAGTTGTAAACACCATGCCAGGCAGACACGGGGGGAAGGGAGGTGAGAGTAGAGATGTGGTGGAGGGGCCCAGCTATAATACAGCTGAGATGAGAGGGAGTTCCAGGAGATGAGAGTGAAATGAAAAACAGGAAAAATTCTAGAGAACAACCGGAAAAAATTGGACCAATATTTGGAGGGCGGAGCTTTTCTCCCAAGAGAATGTGTGGAAGTTTAGTCCCTTGGGAGGGCTAAAAGCTGACCCACTGGACATAGGTCTTGTCATATTGCTACTAACGGACAGAAGCTTCTTGTTCTCATTATATGTAAGCATTTGAGGCAGGTCTAACAGAAACAAAAACAACTGGGGCAGTTTAACAACCCCCAGTAAACAGAGTTAAATGCAAAAGATATCCCCAAAGCTAGGAAGAACATACAAAGAACAACTCCAACAGTAAGCAGCAAATGCTAATCATCACATGCTAAAAACATGTTTTTCTAACCAAGTGGACAGATAGATTTCTACTCTTTACAAATACATGTTTACCTATGCATTCTCAATCATAAGACATTAAGTTTTTCCTAACATTATAGGCTGACTAACCTCTTCCTTGTCCATAAATGGTTCTAGGGACCTCCCAGAGCTAAATAAATCTTGGAGCAAAGGAAAAATGCCAGACAACTAGCTAAATCTATTGTTCACTAATACACACACACAGCATAATTTGAGTTCACACAAAACATTTAAGAATTAATTTCAATCTTGCTGTACCATTTCTCTAAGGAATATTCTCTAAGCTTATAATTTACAAGTGAATCACAAGCCTTCTCCAAATTAAAATGTAAATTATTTTGGAATTCAGAACTCAGAGCAATCAGAGCCTCTCTCCAGCCCCCAGATAGAAAAGGAATTCTTAACTTTTATTCCTCTTGCTATGGGTTAGGGGTCTAGAACTTTGGTTCTTTGTGGCAGGAGGTCCTCACCCCAACAGGACAAACTATATGAATCTTGCAAGCATAATATGGGTCACCCCTTCAAATCTGTTTAACATCTTGACCATTCAAATAAACATCTAGGGGAATTATTTCTTAAGAAAGCATAGCCAAACCTAAGATAGGCAAGCTAGGAAGGGAAAAACAAATGAACTTATGTTAGCTCTCCCTAGGTGATCTCACGTAGCCTCAGTCTTAAATATTACCTATGCCTGATGATTCCAAAATACATATTTAGTCACAATCGTTCTGAACTCCAACCCCTGCTGCCTGGGCAACACTGCCACTTAATGTCTGATAGTCCCAATTTTCCTGTTTCTACTTTTCTCCTGACACTGTTTTGTACTGACCCCCAATAGAAGCCAAAGGGGTACATGGTGGTGTGTGGCTGGAGTCGCAGCACTTAAGATGTTAGAGAATCTTAAGAAGTCAGAGAATCGCTTGAGCCTACGAGTTTGGGGCTGGCCTGGGGACACAGTGAGATTTCATCTCAACAACAAATATACAAAACCCAAGCTAGATCATGTTACATCTCTGTCAAATTCTTCCAATGACACCCACATTTCAAAGTCCTTCGTATGGCTTATTTAGTCCAGCATGCTCTGCCTTTGTGACACAGCTCTTACCAATCTTCCCTTGCTGATTCTGTCTGCCTACTCTGGACTTCTTGCTGTTGCTTGATTAAGACAAGCATTTTCTTACCTCAGGGCTTTTGCATTTATCTCTTCACTTTAGAATGCTCTTGTTTCTGCCAGACAGACACTTGGTTCATGTCCTTGTTTTCTTCAGATCTTGGCTCAAGTATCACCATATCAGAGAGGCTTTCCCATCCCACATAAAACAGCAACCCTGATCACTCTACCACTCCTTACTTGCTCTATGTTTCTTTGTAACATTCATGTTTGTTCTTTAAATTTTGTTTATACCTTATCTCTTACCCTCACTACAAATATAATTTTTAATAATTATGAGGACAGAAACTGAACTTCATTGTGTTGCATGCTGAATTCCTAGTACCTAAAACAATGCCAAACCCTTGGATGATGCTCCTTAAACATCTGTTGAATGAATGAATGGTTCCGTGCACTAGAAATAAGATTTCCTTCCACTGATAAGGTCTAAGTCCAGTATGTAAAATAATTAATTACAATATAATGTGATTAACGTGAGTAGGGGGAGGGAACTGGGAAGGAATGTGATACCTGAATGGGGTTTTGAAAAGCAAACAAGTTTACCTGGAGGAAGAGGTGGCTCACAGGTCAATCTATGGCTGAGGGAACAGTTAATCCAATAGTGTGAAATGGTATGGTGTGTTAAGAAAATCAAAAGTCAATCATTTATTTCTGGAACATAAATTTTGGAAGGGAACGGTCTGGCAATTAGGCTGGAAAGGAATATAAAGGCCACAAATTAAGAATCTTGTATGTAATGTAAAGGAGCTCACACTCCATTTTACAGATGATGAAGAATCCCTAAAAGAGTTTTAGGTGAAGGAATGGCACAGTTAATAAAGAAGGGTATGGTGATGTGCATTTGTAATTCCAGCCTGGGAGGCTGAGACAGAATTTCAAGTTCAAGGCAGTCTTGACAATTCAGCAAGACCTGTCTCAAAATATAAAATAAAAAGGGCTAGGGGCTGGAGTTGTGGCTCAGTGGTTTGGTGCTTGCCTGGCATGTGTGAAGCCCTGGGTTCAATACTCAGCACCATATATAAATAAATGAAATAAACGATGCATTGACAACTAAAAAAAAAAAAGTTAAAAAAAAAAAAAAAAAAAAAGGAATAGAGACATAGATACAGCTCAGTGGTAGAGCACCTCCATTCAATTCCCAGTACAGGAAAGGGGGGTGGGCAGGGGGGGAAGAGAGGGAACAAAACAAAATGGGAGGGGAAAGAATATAAACAAACTAATAATCAGTACAATAAAGAATGGATTTGGGGTAACAGGTATGGGTCTGGGGACTGAGATTGGAGCTCAAAAGATCAGTGGGGTTTCGAAAGCAGTGATTCTTGTACTCGCACCGAGAGCCTGTAAGAAATGCATGAAAAACAGAGCAGAAAACCAAGAAAAAAAGGACAAATTTCTACTATCTGATATGAAACAAGGACAAATTTCTACTATCTGATATGGCATCAAGTGATCTACCACATCAGAAAACCCACAAGAACAACATCTACCACCACTAACAACCTACCCAGAAGACCACAGAGACTGATGATGTGTAGCTATGCCTGCAGCAGTCCTCAGGCCTTGAAGCAATGCCCGACCTGGCTAACTGGTAACTAGTAGAGCTGGGACCTATGGTTGATACTTTGGGATATTACATTGCCAATTTTTCATTATGAAGGCAGGGAGCTAAACATATAGTAGTTAATAAAGAGAAAGCATAGACCCAGCACAGAAGTGGAGACTGAGAGATGCAGGATCTAGTTCCAGTTTTGCTGCTATCTCTTCAAGAATCTCTGTACTTGATTTCTTCATGACTTTCCTGGGTTTGTTTCCTTCGCATCCTCTTCATACATGTGGGAAATTGTTGTTGTACAGGGCCACAAGCAAGCTAGGCAAATGCTCTACCACTAAGGTAATTACCCAGCCTTTTAAAATTTTATTTTGAGATAGGGTCCTGCTTAATTGCTGAGGCTGGCCTTGAATTTGTGATCCACTTGCCTTAGCCTCCATGCTGCTGGGATTACAGGTATGTACCCACACACCTAGATTTTAATTTTATTATTATTTTTCAGTGGTGCTAGCAATCAAACCAAGGGCCTCATATATGCTACGCAAGTTCTCTACCACTAAGCCATATCCTCTTCCTGCTATTTTATTTCTTAGATTAACACTCTCATTGCTCTCCAAAAACCTTTTAGGATGCAAAAAAAAAAAAAAAAAAGTTTAGGATGCAAAAATGTGAGTTTTTCCAGTAATAGAATAATGCATAAAAGTAATGAAATAATCCTTTTTAATCTATTTAGTTACAGCTCCTAAAACAAATCTAGTTTTCTTTCCCCCCTAGTCTGTTTATTTTCACTTATGTATTCCAAGTGTCTAGAATAGTATCAGACACTACGAATAGACATTCATCAAATACCTGTTGAATTAATGTGTAAGAAACATAAAGTCCACAAGGAAAGCTAAAAGCAGTGTATTGTGCTCTTATTATAACTTACTGTATCTGCAGCAGTGAGATTAATACCCAGTCCTCCAGCTCTTGTGCTTAACAGGAACACAAAGATGTCATTCCTGCAGAAAAGGGAGGAACACGTTAAGAGGAAAAACTGAAAAGAAAAAATGGAATGTGGGAAGAGAGAGGTCCCTGAATACAGAACATAAGAGTCTAGAGCTGAAAAGAGTTTTGGTGGTTACTGAGGCCTGCTGATATTCCCTTAAAACACTGCACAAAGGTGCACTGTTCCTAAAATAAAATGATGGGAGTAGAAACTTGCTGCCCACTAATATCTGATTACTTAGCACACAAATAAAAACATGTAGCAAAGATAACAGGAAAATAATGTTACCATGGAAGTAGAGACCTCTTTCTTTGCATGAACTTCCTAGTTCATAAAGAGAGGAGCAAATGAATATTTCCTGATGTTTTCCTCAGGAATCATGAATTCCAATAGTTTGGAAACTTATGATTATTAGAGCAAAGCACTCATTTTAAGATGAAGAATGTAAGTCCCAGAAAAATGAACTGAGGTCAGGGAACAAAACCTAGTCTCTGACATCTATGTATGAAATTGAATTTGAGATTAATTCTTGAAGATAAGCTACAATTAAAGTACTTTTGGATGCATGTCAACACAGCTCTTACACACACACACACACACAGGAAAAAAAAAAGGCTACATTGTAAAAAATTCTTTACATCCCAGATCCTTTTTTTTTTGTGATGCTGGGGATTGCAAGGCAAGCACTCTACCAACTGGGCTATATCCCCAGCCCTACATCCCAAATCCTTTAAAAAAACAGAATTACAAATAGGCTATAAATTAAGGAATCACTCATTCAGGCAACAAATAATTACTGAATACAGTATTTTCTAGGAATAAGACTCATGACAGATCACAAGAAGCAGGATTCTGACTTTAAGATTTATCTTAAACAAGGATGTGCTCAGCTATAGCCCAGTTCTACAGATAATATAAATAAGATTATCTGGCACTTTCATGTTCTTGTCCTAGGTTATTTTCAGAACATTTCTGAGGGAAAGGGACTGCAGTGTACTGGTGAGCAAACCTGAAAACCCACTAATTCAAGCTGCTAATCCTCTTCATGTCTTCAGTGAGGAATATAACTAGATATTTACTCAGATCAGTGCAGGTCACACCTATTCTTTTGGTGGATCTGGAAGCATTTTAAAAAATAAAGACTAGACTAGAAAATTTTTTAGTGCATCACAGTCACAAGGGTACTATTCTATAAAGTTTTAAATATGATATATAGGTACTAAATCACAATGTAAAACCCAATTTTATTATGAGAGTTTTGAAAAAAACAAACATACTGACATCAGATATTCTCATCCCTTCAGGCTCGTCTTCCTTGGTGAGGTCACTTGACTACACCATATCTGTTTCCTGGACTATACAATCAGGATTCCATGAATATAGCTGAAGTGACTAACTGATGACATCAACATCAAATATGAATATCACTGAAGGAACTATTTTGAAATAAGCAACCTGGTTAATCATTAAGTTGGTCGTGGTAGAAATTTGTCCATTATTTGCATTCAATGAAATACAACTTTCCTAGAGGGAGGTATGGATAATAGTATGTCTGCAGGTCCCTTGTAGGTCATGATTCCAAGAGTTTTGCATTTCTAGGAAAGTTCTACTGGGGGTAGTGGGTATGTGTGTGGTAGGGCTGGGGATCGAACCAGAGGCACTTTACCACTGAGTTTCATTCGAAGTCCTTTTCAGTTTGAGACAGGGTCTCCCTAAATTTCCTATGCTGGCCTTGAATTTAACATCCTTCTGCTTCAGCCTCCTGAGTTGCTGGGATTATAGGTATGTGCTACCACAACTGGCCTGCTTTATCCTTGGATCTTTTAAAAACTTTTTGGTTTCTGTCCCCTCACCCTTTTTTAAAAATCACTGCTGCTTCCATGAAGTTGGGGACTGAACCCTGGATCTCACAAAAGCTAAGCATGCACTCTACCCAAATGAGCTACAACTTCAGCCCCTAACCTTGAATTTCATCATAAAGTTGTTTTTTTTTTCATCATAAAGTTTTAAACAAATTTTACTGAATTTATAAGATACTCTTTTTTTTATGATTGAATAATACAGGAAAAACCAAAAAGGTGAAAGGCATCTGTCAGTTTACTTTCTTTTTTTTTTTTTTTGGTGTTGACGATTAAACCCAGGGCCTTGTGCATGGGAGGCAAGCGCTCTACCAACTGAGCTATATCCCCAGCCCCTACTAACATGTTTTTACATAGATAAAGGATGATGTGAAGGAAAGCATGAAAACTCACTGGTGAACAGAAGAATATTTAATCACAATAAGGCTTCAAATAAAATTTACTGAACTTTTTAGGGCACTATTAGTGTCTGTCTCACTCTGGCACTGACATTGTTCTTGCCTGCATATACCTGCTTCTGCTTCGGTAGGAACAGAGGCACGGGGTGAGAGGCTTTTCAAATACTTGTGTGAGAGCTGACAGTCTTCCAATGGTCAGGACTTTTTTGGCAGTTTCTGAAGAAGCTCTGACCTAAGAGCACAGGTCAGAGTTGGGTGAGGGAAACACTGGAATGGAACAAGGAGGGATTTAGAAGGCAACTGGGAAAGATAACAACAGAAAAGTGTAGAAGCAGAAAGAAAGGACATTTCACATAGTCTGGAGAGTATGATACGTGATAGCCATTTAGAAATAGTGCTATATACATAAAAATGCCTGTCAAAGCAATGTAGATAAAAAGAATAAAATAAATTTAGAAATATAATGGTAGAAAATGCTTCTTTTGGATATCAATTATGTATTGAGATGCCTTCTATAATGTACTTGTATATAGCCAAAGACTGGCTGCATTCAAAGTTATTTTATTATACTGTTGTGGAAAATAAGAATTATAGAAATCCTGGGTTGGTATAATCAAAGAGATTAGTTCCCATCCTGGGTTACTTATAAAAATATATAAATTAAATTGATGAGAAGTTCCATTCTCCTTAATAAATCTAGTATTCATGTGAGTTAATGTTTTGAGAATTCTGATTAAACAGAAGAAAACCAAATTCTGGAAGGCAATGGGGTGGTTTGGGTGCCCTCTAGAGGCTGAAAAGGAATCTCACTCAGGGTCTCTGTTGAAGCAGGTCTTAAGAGACAAGGTTTCTGGGTGGTCTACATAGGAATCTATGAAACCACACATGTCTAAGGCTCACTCTCACATGTTTAAGGACACACCAAGGACTCAAGTCCCCAGACAGTGCTAGTTACCAAAGACTGCAATAAAGGCTTGCTGACTGACTAAAAAAGAACCGGAATGAAAGAAGATATTAGAGCTTTTAACATTCTCACCAAAAAAGAGAAACCTACAAACTAAATTGATGCTACAGTCACTTTTTCTCATGTTTTCTAAAGGGTCATCTTGAATGGTCAGACAATCAAGGTAGGGTGGGAATAAGTAGGGAATCCTTTTGGTAAAATTCATGGGGTAGGAGGAAATGAAGTAAGGGCCAAAGCACCAGAGAGCGAAGACCTTGTGAATGGCTTCTAGGATCACGCTCTGGTCACATGTTCTGAATGTTGCCCAGTCAGGACATCCTGGCCAAACAGTCTTTAGTCTCAGTCAGACTTTTTCCTGGAAGGATCCCTCATAAATAAATCTTGTATGAAGGGAATGTAAATGGCTTTTTATAGGAGTTCTTGTTTACTCTGGCTGACCTTTGAGCCAGAGGGCTCTTCAGTTGAAACTGTATTTTTTCTTTTGATGTCTTTTCATTAATAATAATGAAAATATTTGGCAAGACATGCCTTTTTGTTTTCAAAAACACCTGCCTTTTTCTCTATATTGGGCTACTATAGCCACTCAAATGTATAAGGTGAAACTTCTTCCTGATTTGGAGGGTCAGTTTGATAACCTCTGGTTAGCAGAGGCATAGTTTAGAGAACATACATGAGAAGTATATTATTTCTGAGCAATAGCCTCAACTTTAAGAGTCCAGCTAGTAATGCAAAAACAGACCAGAAGGCAACTTTAGTCTCTTTTTTTTCTCCTAATTCTAGATTCAGGGTGAAATGATGGCTACCCAGATGTTGACTCATAAATAACTCACTGTAATTCTCAGTTAAGAGAGTATGGAGGTTCAAGTAAGGGTTCCCAGTTAATGCTGTGCAAATAAGATTTTCACTAAGTAGTTATAATACAATTTAGTGGTAGAAATATCAAATTTTTTTTTTTAAGAGCTAAGCTTTATAAAACTACTATGCATTACTGGGACTGCCCAAATAACTATTTCACGAATTAATTGAGACTGTTAAGGTAATAAATTAGATGTATCTACTGATTTTTTTTTCCCATTAAAAGGTTATAATTCAGTTTTCTGGAATGAATTGGCTAGAATAGTTCTAAAACTCAGAAGCCCAAGTACTATCACTCAGAAGCCCAATACAGCTCTGATTAGAGTCTAAATCAATGGAACTTTTCTGCAAAGCAACTGACAATCTGTATGGAATCTTAAAGGCTTATCCCTTCACCTAGTGATTTCCTTGTTTGAATCTATGCAAAAAAGATCATTTGAAATAGTGACAAAGTTTTATGTGTAAAGATATGGTCTCAAAATTAAGAAAATAAATAAAATTAAAATAAAAAGGGCTGGGAACGTAGCCGAGTGGTAAAGTACCTCAGGTTCAACCCCATGGTACCAAAATATATATAATAATGATTGTAAAAAACTTTAAATGGTATGTGCAAAGTGAGATCCTTAAATGTACACTATTGGGGCTGGGGTTGCAGCTCAGTGGCGGAGTGCTTGCCTAGCATGTGTGAGGCTCCGAGTTTAATTCACAGCACTAAATAAAAATAAAGGTATTGTGTCCATTGATAACTAAAAATATTTTTAAATTGTACACTATCAAATATACTAGTGGGAAATAAACAGAAACAGAACTAGGTGAAATAATATTACTTAATGGCTTTTCTTATAACAATGCACAAACCTCATATCAACATACCAATGTGTCTATGTGATGAGAAAAGAAAGACTTCTTGGGGAAACATACGCTCTATATTTATTTATTTTTTTGGTACTGGGGCACTTTACTATTGAGCTCCATTCCCAGTTCTTTCAATTTTTTATTTTGAGACAGTTGCCACAACCAGGTGGTGGGCTAACTGTATGTGTTTCAAATCAATTTTGGAATCTGATTACTTCTGCTAAGTAAGAAACTAAGTCAGTCTATCACCACAGCTGATCCAAGGTAACAAACCGAAATAGGTTCTAAGGGGATCTTCCCTTCCACTGTTGGCCAAATAGCCATCTGGAATTCTTGTGTGCCGTTTTAACTTAGGAGTTATTAGCCTAACTGGGTATACATTATAAACCAAAACATCAGCATATGCCTCTACCGGTATTGTAAAGGATAGCACAATGACAAAAAATCTGAATCAGAAGAGACATTCTATGTTGAACTATAGATGTGTTCTATCTTCAACTGTTTTATATTTGAGTTAAACCCTGTTCTAAAACACAAATAAAATTAACAAATCGTAACAAAAATAAAAATGGCTATATTTTCTTCCCAAGAATTAATAAATATTATTTAATAGGTCATGCAATTAAAGGTCAGAAAGTCAAAACCATTCTGATTTACAGACATTAAGTTCTACTTTATTTTTCAATTCTCCAGGTCTAAGGAAGAAAATTAAGGGTGAAGTTCAGCAGATTTGTCATGAGCAAAGTTTGGCTTTCTCTGTGGAGAAAGCAGTAACCAGACTCTGCTTACTCTAAGAAACAGCATTTAGGATAATTATGGCTCTGTAAACCATCAGCATTCAGCAGGTGGTATTTGAAATTTCATAGGTGCATAGGCTGGTAGGAGAGGTTCTGTGACTGACAGCCACTGAAAAGACTGTACACTACTGCAATTTGTCAAACTGCCAACAATGCTAGAAGAAAGCATGAAAAGGAAAGATATTTTCCCTTAAACACATACAAAATGAAATACAAAAACAAACTAAAACTCAACACAAGCTGGGCACAGAAGTACACATCTGTAATCCCAATGACCAGGGAGGCTAAGGAATGAGGATTGTAAGTTTGAGGCCAGCTTTAGCAACTTAGCAACACCCTGTCTTCAATAAAAAAAGTACAAGGGCTGGGGATGTAAAAGCACCACCTCCTCCCAGCCCCAGGTTAAATTGTCAGTACAAAAAAAACAAGGCTGAGGCAGGAGGATCAAAAGTTCAAAGCTAGCCTCAGCAACTTTCAAAATAAAAAAGGGCTGGGGATGTGGCTCAGTGGGTCCAATCCCTGGTACTGAGTGGTGGGGGGGTGCAGGAATGTAGGGCTGGGGAAAGGGGAAAATCAACCCTAAGTATAGAGTAGAGCTGGCTGGCCACTGTTAACATTTAGGAATAGAGCCCTAAGGACTTCTTTCTACATATTTATTATCCATTGAGGAGAATCTTCATTCACATTCACAAATCTTTTGTTAACCAAGTAAATAGGCAATGACACAGTAAGAAGGCTTATTTAAAACATAAAAATGACCCTGTGTATGTTCTCATTTTTTCTTTCACTCAGACACATACAGCTGAATCAATATAAGCAAACACAGCAACCTCTAAATGGCAGGTACCTTACTGTGACTGCTTAACAATCTAAGATGAAATAGTATTTCTTTTTAACTTACCATTTCAAGCACTAGAGGAAAATCAAAATAAGAATTTTTGTAATTTTCATTAACCTTACCTGTTCTGAAAATCAGCAACCATGTCCCGCCTCTCTGAGATCTTGGATGACCCATCAAGTCTCATGTAAGTATGCTTCCTATAAACCATATATTCCTAAAAACCAGGAGAAAAGGATATAGTAAGTCTGATGCAAATTACTGTGTTATAATTCTCATGAGCATCTACCCATCTTCTACTTCATCCATACTGAGTACAAGTCATTAGATCCAGTATGGGGAGAAAGCAATCTCCAAAGCATAAGAAATTAATCTGAATATGAGTTAGTGCCAATATGTGGGAATCAAGGACAAACTACACCCTCAAATTCAACATGAAATCTAATGTTATTCCTGTGGATTTTAGTAGATTTGATTAAGAAAAAAAATTTTTTTTATTGTAAACAAATGGGATACATTTTGATTCTCTGTACATGGAGTAAAGGCATACCATTCATGTATCATAAATTTACACAGGGCAATGTTGTTTGATTCATTCTGCCATTTTTTCCCTCCCCCCCCCCACCCCTTTTTCCTCTATACAGTCCTTCCTTCCTCCATTCTTGTCCTCCTCCCTAACCCTAACCCTAACGCTAACCCCTTCCACCCCCCATTATATGTGAGAAAAAAATTTCTAAGTTAAAAAAACACATCAAAATGAAATACCCATATCAAAATGGCTTTCAGTTATCAACCAGATGTTTTTCACAGCTAGGAACATATCCAGTTTCCTTTCAGTGATTAAGGTTCACACTAGAAATTGAAGATGACCTCAGAAATCCCATGTTCATGGAGAGGCAGAATTAATATTAAAATGGCCTTACTAATAAAAGCAATATACAGATTCAACGCAATCTCCATTAAAATACCAATGGCATTCTTCACAAAATTAGAAAAAAAATTCCTAAAATTCATTTGGAATAAAAAAAAAACAAAAACAAAAAACAGAAGAGCCAAAGCAATTCTAAGTCAAAAAGCAATGTTGAAGGCATAATATTTGACTGCAAATTATACTACAGAGCTATAGTAACAAACACTGTATGGTACTGACATAAAAACACAGACCAACAGAACAATGACATAGAATAGAAGACACAGAGACAAACCCACACATCTATAGTAATCTGATCTTTAACAAAGGTGCTAAAAACATATAATGGAAAAAAGACAGTTTTTAAAACAAATGGTGCTGGGAAAACTCATTATCTATATGTAGAAGAATGAAACTAGACCTTTATCTCTCACCCTGCACAAAAGTCAACTCGAAATGGATCAAAGATGTAGGAATTAAGACCACAAACTATGTAACTCCTAGAAGAGAACGTAGGCTCAAGACTCCAGCACACAGGCACAGGCAACAACATTCTTAAAACTCAAGAAATAATGACAGGAGTTAATACATAGGATGGCATCAAATTAAAAAGCTCCTGCACAGCCAAGAAAATAATGAGGAATGTGAAGGCAGAACCTACAGAATGGGAGAAAATCTTTGCGATCTACTCTTTTGACAAAAGATTAATATCTAGAATATGTAAAGAACTCAAAAAACTAAACACCAAAAAACCAAATAACCCTATGAATAATGGGGCAAATGAATTAAAAATAAATAAAATATATTAAAATACATGAAAAAAATGTCCCACATCAGGAATCAGGGAAATGCAAATCAAAACCACAATGAAATTTCATCTCATACTAATCAGAATGGAAGTCATCAAGAACACAAATAATAATAAACGTTGCAGAGGATGTGAAGAAAAAGGAACACTTTTACACTGTTGATAGGATTGTAAATTAGTACAACCACTATGGAAATCAATATGGAGGTTGCTCGAAAGACTAAGTATTGAAATACCATATGACCCAGCTATACCGCTCCTTGGTATTTATTCTCAAGTACTAGTTATCATACTATATTGATACATGCATACCTATGGTTTATAGAACAGTTCACAACAGCCAAACTTTGGAACCAGCCTAGGTAGCATATATACACAAAGGATGAAGAAAATATGATGTGTATACACACACACACGCACACACACAGGCAACAGTTTTTATTCAGCTACAAATACAAAAAATTGTTATTTGCAGGAAAATGGATGGAACTAGAGACCAATTATGTTAAGCGAAATAAGTGAAACTCGTGTGTTTTCCATCACAGGTTGAAGCCAGAAAGAAGAAAAGAAAAGGATGGTAGGAGGGGCAGGATCTCATGAAAATCAATAGGAGATCAATGGAGGAGAGATCAGTAGGTGTGATGTTGGGAGGGAGAGAGGGAAGTACTAGAGAGTGACACTGGCCAAACTGTGTTATATTGTGTGCATGTATGAATATGTGACAACAATCCCACCATTATGTACACTATAATGCACCAATAAAAAATATGAAAAGGGGGGGGGGGAAGATTCACATTAAAATGCCCATACCCGCCCCACACAAACGATTCTGTCTGGCCAAAGAATTTGAATTTACAGCCTCAGCATTAGAATGAAACAGAAAACAAGATAATTTCTTATCTGCCAGAAATCTTCTTGACATCATCTATAAAAGGAATTACAACATTAAGAATGGAGAAAAGGGCGCTGTGGTTGTCACTTAGTGGTAGAGCGCTTGGCTAGCGTGTGAGGCACTGGGTTCAATCCTTAGCACCACATAAAAAGAAAGAAAGAAAGGTACTGTGTCCCTCTACAACTTAAAAAAAAAAAAAAAAAAAAAAAGGAGAGAAGACACTTCAAGAGTTGTAGGAGAGAATGTCTTCCCATTTTTACAACTTGGAATTCCTCTTATAGATATGTCCAAATAAATACTAATTTCCTTTGTTACCTTCTGATTGCATTGAAAATATTACAAATAGTCCACTGTGGAAAAGTCAATGCCTATTCATTAAAAAAAAAAAAAAAAAAATCAAGAAACAGTTATGTCCCTCCTTATACATGGTTTGTTAGTATTAAATGGAGAATTCCAGAAATAAACATTTCATAAGTTTTAGATAACTAGTACTATAGCTTACTGTTGTAATTATTCCATTTTATTACTAGCTATTATTACATCTTACTAATTTATAAACTATCAAGTGTGTATAGGCAAAAAACATAGTATATATGGTATTTGAAATGATTAGGCACAAGGTCGGGTTCTTGGAATAAATGTATCCTCCACAGATAAGGGGAGAGTATCCTTAAAGAGGGAACTATAGTCCATCTACAGAGGATACTTTAATCTATTTAAAAATATTTTTTAAATTAGAGCATCATAATTATACATAACTGGGTTTATTTTGACAAAATCATACATGCTAGGAATTTGATCTCAATTCACATCCCCCTCCTTCTCCTTTCCCCCTCCCTCTCACTATCACCCCTCCCCACTTCTTTATTGAACTTCCTTTCTAAAATTCATAAAGGTTAAATTCCCTTTGGTACCTTTAAATATGATTATAACATAATTTTGTTAAATTTATGCCATATATCTTCCCCTTTCCCTTCCTTCCTCCCTCCCTCACTCTTGTTCTCCTTCTGCGCCACTAATCTTCCCTGTATCTTTTTGATATCTTATCCCCTCTCCAAGATGAACTATTTCTACTTTTGGAAAATGGTTGTATTAGTCTTCTGTGCTCAAATATTCTTTTATCGCAATATTCTCATATGTATTTCTGAACATAAGGTTACTGCAGTTTGGTATGACTGGTGAAGTATATGTAGCAGCCTATTCAAGAGCAAATGATGTTCAAAACTCTAGCAATTAGAGAAATGCAAATTAAAACTATACTGAGATTTCATCCCACTCCACTCTGAATGGCAACAATCAAGAATAAAAGTAACAAAAAATGTTGGCAAGGATGTGGAGAAAAGGGTACATTCACACACTGCTTATGGGACCACGAATTGATGCAACCACTCTGGAAAGTAGTATGGAGATTCCTCAGAAAACTTGGAAAGGAACCACCATTTGACTCAGTTATTCATTCCACTCCTCGGTATATAACCAAAGGACTTAAAATCAGCATACTACAGTGACACAGCCACGTCAATGTTTATAGCAGCTCAATTCACAATAGCTAAGCTAGGAACCAACCTAGGTGCCCTTCAACAGATGAATGGATAAAAAAATGTAATCTATATACACAATGGACTATTACTAGGCTATAAAAAAGAATGACTTCATGACATTTCCTGGGAAATGGATGGATCTGGAGACTATGATGCAAAGCAAAATCAGCCAATGCCCCAAACAAAAGGTCAAATGTTCTCTCTGATATGTGGATGCTAACACACAACAAGGGGCGGGGGTGAGGAATAACAGAAGTTCAATAGCTTAGACAAAGGAAAATGAGGGAAGGGAGGGGAGACAGGAAATAGGAAAGAGTGGAATGAATCTGACTTAACTTTCCTATATACATATATAAATATAGCACAGTCAATATCCACATCATATACAACTACAAGACTGGGATCCTAATTAGAATAAGATGCACTCCATGTTTGTATAAATATGTCATGTTATACATTATACATGTATAACATGTATAATATGTCATGTACGGTCATGTATAACTCAAAGCGACAACAACAACAAACAGCAAATGAGTGTAAAGAACTTGACAGAGATCTTGATCTTGGGGTAGGGTACCTTTGAGGTGAAGCTGGTCAACAAAGTAGATAAGGCGATGGAGGCACTAGCTTTCATTGTGTTTTATGGTGTTTGTTTGCTTTAACTATTTTTTCCCCCCTGTTTTGGTATAGTTCCTTAATGGCTTTAATGATCAAATAGGGGCAGAAAATATTCAGCCCAAGTGAACTTTCAAGGTCACACTTAGTGGTAAAAGCCCTACAACTGGACTGGGTTAATGGTAGATAAGAATTCAGGAAAGAAGGTGAAAATGGTAGCATGAAGATGGGTTTTAGAAGCTCACTTACACCTTGGCAGCTAATCCAATAAGGAAATGCTGCAATCCACAACAACAAAATAAAAAGACTATACCAGGACAGTTTACAATACAGAGAGATTTAAATCTAACAAAAAAACTTGGCTTCTTAAACAGACTTTTTTTTTTTTTTTTTTTTTAAAGTACTAGGGATTGAACACAGGGCCTCACACCTAACAGGCAAGTGCTCTGCCACTGAGCTACACCTCTAGATCTTTAAAAAATTTTTGAGACAACACAAAATTATTTTACCTTCTGCTAAATGGCCCAGTCTGGCCTTGAACTTGAAACCTCTTTTCTCAGCCTCCTGAGTAGTTGGAATTCCAGGTACAAACCCCTCTTTCTTGCCCACACAGGCACCCTTTAGCCTTTTCTTTTTTCTTTTTTTGGCCTGTTACTGTAGTCTTTAAAAAAAATTTTTTTTAATTTGTTCTAATTAGTTGTACATGACAGTAGAATGCTTTTTTACATTTTTTTTTTTAAATGGTGCTGGGAATTTAACTCAGGGCCTCATGCTTGTAAGGCAAGCACTCTGCCAATTGAGCTATATCCCTAGACACATTTATACATTTTGATAGATAATACATAAATGTAGTGTAACTTTTCATTTTTCTAATTATGCCCATTATAGGATCACATCGGTCATAAAGTCATATAAGTATATGAGGTAATAAAGTCTGTTTCACTCTACTAATCTTATATATACCAGGAACTTTGTAGAAATTAAGGGTATCGGACTTAAATCCATTATTGGCATTAGGAAAGGATCACTCAACACGATTAAGTTTCCTGAAGTCTCTTAAAGCAAGCAGAATTCCTTCTGCTCCATTTAAGACAGAAGAAAGAATAGAACCAAAATGTACAACTTTCTTTCCTATAGATTTAGTCCTTTCCTTTGGCTAAACAGACATGAACATCAGTACTCACAGACATACTACTGTGGATCAATAATTATGAACCAAAGTGAACGCTATTTGAACTAATAAAATAAAAAATTATAGTCTTTAACATTTAGGAAGTATTGAGACCTATACAGTTTTAATAGGCATTATTTTAATTTTAAAATTACTCAAAAAAAAGAAAAAAATTAACAAAAATAAAAATAAGGGTTGGGGTTGTAACTCAGTGGTAGAGTGCTTGCCTATCATGTGCGAGGCACTAGCTTCGATCCTCAGCATCTCGTATAAATAAATAAATAAAAATAAAGGTCCATTGATAAACTAAAATAATAATAATAATAATAAAAAATAAATAATTACTGAAGTCAAAGGTATTATGGGTAAGAATATCATTGGCATTTGAGTAGTGATTCTCAAACAGGATTAAAAATACATATGCTGGTTGGGCTGGGTTTGTGGCTCAGTGGTAGAGTGTGCTTGCCTAGATACTGCAAGGCACTGGGTTCAATTCTTAGCACCGCATACAAATAAATGAATTTAAAAAGATCCATTAACATCTAAAAATATATACATACATATAAAAAATACATTTGCTGGGACCCTCCCTGGTGATTCTGACTTTGTGGGCAGACTAGGGCTGATTTATTTTGTTAGAATAATAGAAATTCTATTTTTGGTAATAGAAACCAAAAAGACAAAAGATAACAAGTGTTGATGAGGTTGTGGAAAAATGGAATCCTTGGACACTGTTGGTGGGAATATAAATTAGTGCAACCATCATGGAAAACACAATACAAGTTTCTCAAAAAATTAAAAATAGAAGTACCATATTATCTGGGATTCCCACTTTTGGGCATATAGTCAAAGGAAATGAAATTAGTATCTTGAGATGACTGTACCACAATGTTCGTTACAGTATTATTTCTTATAGTCAAGAAATGGAATCACCCTAAATGTTCATCAACAAAGGAATGAATAAAGAAAATGTGCTATGTGTATATATATATGTATACACATGTGTAATATTCAGCTTTAAGAATAAAAAGGAAATCCTGCTACTTGTAACAACATGGATGAACCTCAAGAACGTTATGCTAAGGTAAATCTATAAGTCAAATTCATGAAAGTAGAGAGTAGAAGGGTATGTACAAGTGACTGGGACTATGCTGGGCAAAGGATAAAAAGTTTGAAGATCTAATGTATAGATTGGTGTAGTTAATAATACTGTATTGCATGCTAGAAATTTACTAAGGTGAGTCCATTGCTAAATGTTCTCACAACACACAAAATCATAACTACATAAGGACATAAATATGTTAATTAGCTTGACTGTGGTAATAATTTCACAATGTATACATATGCTAAAATATGCTGTGGAGCCAGGCATGATGGTGCACCCCTGTAATCCCAATATCTCAGGAGGCTGAAACAGGAGGATTATGAGTTCAAAGCCAGCCCCAGCAACTTAGCGAGGCCCTAAGCAACTTAGCAAGACACTATCTCTAAATAAAATACAAAAAAGGGTTGAGGATGTGGCTCAGTGGTTAAGTGCCCCTTGGTTCAATCCCCGGTACCAAAAGAGAAAAAGTTGTTCAAGACGGTGTCGATGCACATGCTTTTAATACCAGTGACTGAGAAGAATGATGCAGGAGGATCACATTACCAACTTACCAAAGCCCTAATCAACTTCGTGAAAGCCTGCCTCAAATTTTAAAAAAAGATAGGACTGGGGACATTGCTAAATGGTAAAGTACCCTTGGGCTCAATACCCAGTACCAAAAACAAAAAAAAATTGTACTGTCTACTTTAAATACATACCACAATTTCTATTTTGTAACTATTACTCATTAAAGTTGGCCAGGGTAAAAAATATTTCGAAGATGATACCAATAGACATCATATACCAGCTGAGAACACTACAGAGGGAAAGTAGAGCAGGGTCCCTTTGATCCTTCCTATGCAACATGGCCCTCAGATGAGCATCACTGGCAATACCTGAAGTTTGTCAGAAATGCAGGATAGAGGAACATACACAATGAACAGTGAACCAGAACTGTATTTTAATAACAATTTGTAAAACACACATTTTAAGAAAAATTGTAGAACATATGCTATTTTTAAAGCACTGGGACTTTAAGAACTTTAATACTAAAAAATACACTATTTTTAAAGTAAAATTTTTATATGGAATCCCTCTAACATGTAAAGTAGAAGTATTACTATTCTGGTTGACAAAGAAGGGAAAGGAGTTCAAGGACCCATATGTTTCATCTTTACCCTGTCCTCTGCCTACCATATCCCACCAGTCTGAAAACCACTGTTATTTAATGCAAGAAGACATTTCAGTTTTGGATCACATCCACGAGTCCTATTTGTTAAGCAGTAATATGAAGATGTGTCAACATAACTCAAGATAGTTCGAATAAATGCTTTCTCACTGCTTTACAACATAAATAGAAGCAAATACACATGTACTCTGTAGTACAATACAAAGGGACTAGGCTCACTTGAAGCAGCAGTGATAATTATGACAGCATTTATTGACTATCACTAAGTTATAGTCACTGTTTTATGTACTTTATCTAGCTTAACTTATCTAATCCTTAGAACAATCTTTCTTTTTTTTTCTTTTTTTAAAAAATTTTTAGTTGTAGAAGGACACAATACTTTTGTTTTATCCATTTATTTTTATGTGGTGCTGAGGATGGAACCCAGTGCCTCACACATGCTAGGTAAGCATTCTACCACTGAGTTCAAATCGCAGCCCAGGAAAACCTTTAAAATAGTGTTATTATCCCATTTTATAGACGTTAAGTAAGGTCTCTAAAGCAAAACAGGTGGTAGGGAGTGAATCTAAAACTGGAACTCAAGTGGACTAGATCTAGAGACCTCAGCTTAATCCTCTACTGCTTCCCAAATGAAAGGAATGCTCACTACTACTAAGGAGAAGAGATGAGAAGAAAAAAAGAGGTTGGGGGTATTTCACTAATCCTAAGGTTCTTATTACATTCTATCCACAAGATCTGTCATCATCAGAAAAATTAGACACTTGTAAAAATAGTCAATTGTCACATCCCTACATTATCAACCTTCTATTCTGAAACTTCTATTTCACAGTTGTCTTTGAAGTTCATTCTAACCCAATTTCACTTTGATAAAACAATCTAAGGAAAGAATCAAGGGTAAGTTCAAACCTGGGTTAACTTTATTTTCTTGGACATGCTTTCCATCTTTGGGGCGTATCACCAGGAAAAAGTCAGACTCTTCTCTATGTGCACCAGTTTCTTTGTAGTCCAAGCAAATTGCAACAAGAGAGTGAAATATGACAGCCATATTTCTCTATGTAATACAGAAAGCTCTTTAGAGTATGTCCTTATCACAAGGCCTTCCTGGGCCCATCATAATCTGCCTTCAACCTACTTAACATGTTTCCTTTTCTCCTAGAATATATATTCTAGTCTCACTGGGCTACTTCCCTCAAATGTCTTGTACCTTTGCATCTCTTTGCCTAAATTTTATACAAGGTTTCCTTAGTCTTAAGTTCCTTCCCTCCCAACGGTTAATATTCTGTTTAAGTTCAGATATCATGGTCTATATAAAACTTTCCTCAAGAGTGATCCTGAAAGAATATAAAATAAATGTATTCCCCTCTTGCTGTCCTTAATTTTGTCAATGTTTCATTTGAGCACCAATATTAAGGATCACTTCATGATTATTTTTGTTGTTTCTCTACTTGCTACATTCCTTGAAGTCAAAGACCAGGTTTGACTAACATTCATATCTGCTTAGCATAATGCCTTATGCACAGGTGCCATGGAATGAGGGGGACAACTAAATAGATTATAAATACTGTGGTAGGAAGCTGATAAATGTCCCTCTATCATTCTTAGACCTCATGAAGATTCCAGTTCACAGCAATCCAAATTTGCTTTTCATTTCATGAGGGCAGTTTTAGAATCCTTAGCTTCCCAGAATCCCAAATGTCACCATTTACTATGGATTATTTACTTTTAACTCTATGATGTCTTATGTTTTCTAAGATTTTTTTTTTAGTTGTTGATGGACCTTTATTTTATTCATTTATTTATATGGTACTGAGAATTAAACCCAGAGCTTCACACATGCTAGGCACACACTCTTACCACTGAGTTACAACCCCAGTCCTCTATGATGTACTATTTTCATACACTGGTTAAGCTTAAGATTTGTCTGGATTTCAGTACTTAACAATCACACCACATATAGCATCAGTTGGCTAACACTTTCCAAGTAATTTTGTATTGCAAAAAAATATAGTGTGGCCTACTTTGTTAAACTACAGACTTAGTTGTTTGATGCAACAGGAATAGATCTCAAAAGACGAGACTCTGAGATAATGTTAAGTCATCTGTAATGAGTTAAAAGCACTCTGCAATTACTGAATACAGAAGGGATCTCCCAAGAATGGTAATACTGGTCAGGAGAAAAAGAGTTTTGTCTGATGTCTACACCATCATCCCAATGCACAGGGGTTATATCTACTTTAATAGTACTCCCAACAGTCAAGACACCGTAGGTGACTCATTAGAAAATATAAAATAAATCTACTAACATATAACATTCCTACTCCTAGAAATTAAGCAATCACCTTTTTGATAACCCTCTAATCCAGAATAATTAGAAGTCATGGGAAAGAATAAAACATTTCAAAATGCAGAATTCTATTGAAAGAAGTTCTGATACTTACACAAGCAATTTCAATTAAAGTCATATTTTTACCCCAAGGAAAAAGGAGGCTATCATTCTCTTTAGAAAATACTAAGCAAATACTAAGTGCCTAGAACTAATTTTTCTCACAGAATGGAAACCAAGCATGTGAATCTTTAATGCCATCTAGTTCTGCTGAGTTCCAGAAATAAAGAAATGAACAGCTAGGGCTGATACAAAACGATATGAAGGGAAAAAAAAAAAAAAAAAAAAGCCAAATGAAAGAGAAATACTAGCATGTTACACAGCTATACAACAGCACTTCAATGCCTTTATGTCAGTGTCTAATTCCTAGTCTACTGGAAACTTCTCTTTCCTCTTTGTCTGAGGTATAAGATATTAATGGAAAAAAAAAAAAAAATCCTGGGGGGGGCGGGGGACACTCAACATGTCATGACTGAAGAAGCAAGGCAAGGATCACGTGTTTCTGCTAAAGAAAAAGTCAAAGTCAAGTGTACTCAACCAAAAGCATACGTATAGAAGATTCTTTCTATGACAGGATCCTTAGGATTCATGCACTGGATCACATTTTAATGCTAAAACATGGCTCTCAGGAATGTTTTTACTGAAAGTGTCCATTATGAAAGTGATGAAAATACTCTGTGAAACAAATGTAGACATACTCATGCATTATCCCAAGATTCACAATATGGTTACATTTCAATAAATGATTAGACATAAAAATAAACACCGTAGCCATTATAATTCCATGCTCACAAAACGAATTCTATTTGAGGACTAGTCTCTTAGAATACAGAATGTGGTTCATTTGAATGAATACGATTAATACAAATGAACAAAAAGTAATAAATTTTCATGAAGAAAATACATTGAAGAAACGACATTAGTAAAATATAGTACTAAGGAAACTAGGGAACACTTTCATTTCAGTTTTGGAAACATACTAACAATTGCAACATTCTCTGGCTTCAGCATCCTAGATGCACACTATACATATGGTTAAGGATTCTCAGCAGTTGTGAAATTCATGCTTTAAATTGGTTTTCCCTAATTTAGAATTCCCCATAGAGACAGGCATCTACATTTAAAGGTTCTCAAGATGCCTTGTTTGCAAATCCTAGATGGTATGTCTACCCTACTCCCTCAAATAAGTGCTGGATTACACAGATGTAACCTGTGGGTGGGGCTTTACGGCATACTTCCTAAACAAAACTCCTTATCATACTTTAAATTATCTACTTTAGTAATATTTAATGGGTACCTACAAGTGTGCAATATACAGAATAAGGGACTAAAATGTAGCGCTGTATTAAACCAACTATACTCACCTTCATCTGCCAGAGCTAGCTCATTTTTGGGTTGCTGCCCACATTGCCTTAGAAATTCCCTTTAACACAAATCAACTTTTAGGACTCTCTACTATGTTGCGATAGCCTTGGGAAAAAAAAAGATTATCACCTCCCTTACTAAATCTGTATGCAGCATATTGCTTTTTTTCTGTAATTCTTAGCAGCTAAAGAACACTACTTTATCTGGATTACCCCTGACTCTTTAAGAACAAGACAAGTATACTTTACCTAAAAAGGGCCTCAGTGTAGGAAAATTGTTTTGGTTGTTGGCATTATTGGTTTTGAACAGAACATTAGAAATGCAGGCAGCCCTTTTATTTTGGATTGCTGCTGTCAGTACCTTTAATAGTCAAAATTTATATCAAACATAATGGTTTAATCACTTATTTTATAATGACTTATAGCTTATAAGCATTATTGTCAACCTTCAAAAATAGGTGATCTACTCACAATATAAACCAGAAAGTTTGTCTTATCAATGGCATTCAAGGGGCTAAACATTGTATGAAGCCTAAGACTTAGTGATTAAATTGACTTCAGATATTACATATCTCTTGCTAAAAGAAGTTCCTAAATTAATAAAAGGAGCCTGACACCCAATTTGGATAAGTTCACTGCAAAATTCAGTAAATCAACCTTGGCTTCCCAAGAGCCTAAAAATCTTCCCTACTGCTACTTTCATTCCTTCTGCACTTCTGTGGTCCCTATACTCTTATTCATAGACAGGGATGATCATGGTCCAATTTCCATTTACTAGAATATAAAGCCTTACAAATATTACAGCCAAGGAAAAACATGAAAACATTTATATGCTCCTTACAACTAGGCACTTTAGCCTCTCCAACGTTCTTGTATAAAGATTTAATCTAGTGGTTTATAATTATCTGTTCTCATTCTCACTTTCCTGTTTCTGTATCTATGATCTCCTCTACTTCAAATAATAAGCCATTATATTAAGGCAAGAAAGCATGAGAACCTGAACATAAAAGTAATTAAAGAAAAAAAAGCTGCTTTCCTATAGCTATCTTTTACCACCAATCCAGTGGTTGTGAACTCTGGATGTATATTATAATCACTTCAGGAAATTTTAAATATCCTAATGCTCAAGTCACATTTCATACTTACTAAATAAGAATCTCTGGGGTTGAGACAAGATATCAATATTTTTTATAACTTGCCAGATAATTGCAATATATAGTTAAGAATCATTTTGATAATTAATTCTGGTTTTCTACATAGAAAAACTAATTCCAATCTTGTTTTTTTGTTTGTTTGTTCTTTTAAAATTTGGTCAAGAGATTGAAAGATTGAAGGTAGTGTTGCTTAACCACTGAGCCACATCCCAAGTTCTTTTTTTTTTTTTTTTTTTTTTTTAATAGAGTCTTGCTAAGTTGCTGAGGCTGGTTTTGAACTTGTGATCTTCCTGCCTTAGCGATTCAAACTGCTGGGATTACAGGTGTGCACCACAGCCCCCAGCTCCTAATCTTGTTTTCCATACAGAATTTCAAAGAACTTTTCAAAGATTCTTGGACTGTGCTTTGCTTTAATAATGGGAAATTTCACCAGGTATGGTGGCACATAACTATGATCCCAGCAATTAGAGAGGCTGAGGCAAGATTTCAAGTTTAGTTCAGTGAGACCCTGTCTCAAAAAAACAAACAAATAAATAAAGATAAAAAGGACTAGGATGTAGTTAGCTCAGTAGTAGAGTACTGCTGGGATCAATCCCTAGACACCCCTCCCCCAGCCCCAACTGGGGGATTTCACCCCTTGTAAAAGGATGTTTTACACTGGATGTGAGGAAGGAGGCAGAAGAAGTTCTTTTGTATGCACTCCATCTGCCAGGAGCTGTTCTGCTCCCTTTGTAGACTAAAAGCACAAAAAGGAATATGGGGGTTCTCATTAAATAGGAATAACACTAGTCATGAAGATCTGATTCCTCCAATGTAAAAGCCAAGGAAGCCTAGGTCCCCAAGGTTCCTTCTCCTACCTCCAGCAGGTCTATCATCCTGGTCATCTGGGAGTAGATAAGGACCCTATGTCCTTGAGACTTGAGCCGTGTCAGAAGGACATCAAGGGCATACAGCTTTCCACTGTCAGTGATGAGGCTCTCCTTGCCTGGGGAGAAGAAAAAGGGGGAGGGGGTAAACTATTTAATTGAAGCAACAAACTGACTCACTGCAAAGCGGCGTGCAGCCAAAATTACTACAACCAGGATGCTTATCATTATGAGAACAGGAAAATGCATCAGAAGAATGCAAAGTCCTATTTAATCATGACTCCAGGAGGACTTGATATTCTAAAGAGGTAGGTACAGACTTTCTCCCGACTGATAGCTCCCAATCAGACTCTGCTGCAAAGGGATCTAAAAGCTTCTCTGCTCCGCATTCTTATGCAGGGGACACCAGGTACATGTGGGCAACTGTGTCTATGTCATACCTGCTATAAAGTAAACTGAAAAATCTTGTTTTTTTTCTTTGTTTGACTATCTCCAGATAGGTTTCTATTAGTTCTTTGGTTAAGTGTTTAATGTCCTGAATGAGGAGCATAAGAATGTAAAGAAGAAATGGCTGTTCCTGCCATCCCCTGGATAAATATAAACACTAAGAAATGTAAATACACATACCCACACTTGATCTTTTATTAAAATGGGACTAGGGTTGTAGCTCAATGGTGGAGTGATTGCCTAGCCCATGTGAAACACTGGGTTCAATCCTCAGCACCACATAAAAATAAAAATAAAAGGTACTATGTCCATTTACAACTTAAAAAAAAAAAAAAAACAAAACCAAAAATCCAAAAACCAAACCAAACCAAAAAACCCCCAACTAACCAACAAAACAAACTGAACAAACAAAAAGTAAAAAACCAAACCAAAACCAACCAACCACCAAAACTCCCTCTTCTGGATGATTTAAAACAGGCTGGCTGATAAATGCCATAAACCCAAGATGTAATTAAAGAAAGACATCAGGGCTTGTTCAGTTTTCAATAAGACTGACTTTGGATTTCTGTGAAATGAAGTTGGTTTCACTTGCTAATGTGCATTTTTTCCCTTCCTCTTCCCATAAGAAATACATCTCAGCCACAGATCTTTGAAGAACACTTAACTCACAAATTTTCATCTTATCCAGTCAGTATCATTCAACTCCATCATATTTCAGGAAGTAGAGTTTCCTGTTTGTAGACTGGTCCATAAACATGCCCTGAACAATTGCTGCCATTAAGAGGATAAAAGAAGAAGCTTGAGGGGTTGGATAAGAGGATATATGGAAGTGGCTAGGGGACACAGAAAGGAATGGAGACTGTATATTGACAACTAACAACTGAAAGTAAAAGACAAAATTATCAAGAAAATTGCATTATGCATCCTTAGTGTCTAGGTTTGAACCCATGAATATTTTTCAGAACTAAAGAGGCTGACTCTTGAGAGGAGTTCAAGAGTTCTCAACTGTCATTCTCACCACTATTTGCCAAGTACACAATTATTGTTTAAACTGAACAAGAACGGATGTGCTGACAGCACCATAACAAATCATGGGCTGCTGTTTCTGCTACAAAACTATGGGTTCTGGATGTTTACTCCTCTGTGCCACAGCCTGCTTTTTCCCACCTTCAGAACACTACCATGCCACATCTCTCCCTCCCCAACCCTTCCCTGTCTCTGGGACATATATCATTTTTCAGTTTCTTTGTTTGGTCCTGTTTAGATTACTGGAATGCTCTTCTTTTTGTTGCTTTCTTACCAACACAATCAAACAACTACAGCTGGGACAGAGAGACTATTAAGCCTCCTCTGTGGCATCAGACAAGAAGTCCTGTATAAATTCCAAGTCTGATCAAGCAGCAACACACTTTTAAACAAGCTGAAGGTTTCCTATCACAATTACCCTTTTTAAGCTGGATTGCTAAGGGGGTCTCTCAATGTTGACTGTTCCTAAACAATCCCCACTGAGCTACCTATCAATCAGCTTCAGACATTACGCTCCTTTTTGTTTTCATTAAAAGCACAGATGAAAAAAAGTCTAGCTCTGTGTGTGTGTGTCTGTGTGTTCTTTTTCTGGGTGTGTGTGACCAAGTGTGACTATGCCTGGCAAGCCCGGTGGCAGGGGCAGAGCATGGGGGATTGAACTCCAGGGGTTCTGATATACATTCCCAACCCTTTTTATTTTGAGACAAGTTGCTTGCTTATTAGCCAAGTTAGTTGCTGAGGCTGGTCTCAAATTTTGTGATTTTCCTGCATCAGGCTCTGAAGTCACTAAGATTATAGGGTGCACAACCAAGCCTAGCAAGCACATATATTTTAAGCCACTGAAAGAGGGTGGACAAGCTAAGTTCTTTAGATTTCTGCAGCCTATTTATCTACTGTCTCCAGATATACTCCCTCAGCATAAATATTAAAGTGTACATATAGCTGTCTGATGTATGAATTTTGAGAAGCTTCAACTGATTTCAAAATCATGATTGAATGGTTTTCAAGCATTCCTGCTTTCTACATTGACTGCTAACCAGAATAACCTCATGTGAAGATTAGAAAAACTCAGAAAGGAAGATGTGTACACACTCAAAAGGATAAACTCTCGTGCACCCAAAAAATTAAGAAATGGTATCAACTGTCAGCTTGTTACTATGTGAGTCAGGGAGGCAGAAGTGGATGCACTGGACTTCTTTGGACAGCCCAGAAGAAAAGCCTACAAAAAAATAGCAGCAAGGGCTTACAAATGAGAATACTTTTGATTCTCTGGTAAGTGTGCTAGACAGGGAAATCAGTATTTTTCCAAGTATTTGGACTATAGTAAAATATGTAGGAAAAAACAAAAACAAAAACAAGATTCTTTTTCTGCATACGTTGTTGTCTTCTTTGTGTGGCACACATCATCCAAATTTGAGGAACTACCAAAAGTCACACTGGACAAGAACGCACCTGTTGCTAAGCAGGGCACAAAGCCAGGGGGAGCACAATTCCATAGCAATCGGACTAATTCTGCCAAATCAAACCAAGGCCCAGGCTGTTCTTTAAAACAGGAGCTCAAAGGATGTTCAAACAAACAGACCTATCCTACTCTTCTAATCTCTCCTATAATCCTATTGTTATGGGCAGGTTCTTACTGCCCATAGTATAAGATCCTGGTCAGTGACAAAACAAAAAGAATATAGCCCAGGATAGTAAAATTAGGGTAACAGATTAAATAATCTCTTTGTTTTCCAAGGAAAGGAGCTTTCTGAAAGGATCATACATCCATTGGTGAAGCATGGGGAAGCAACCAAGGTGAGGAACCCAGGAGATTCTGGTTCAGTCCCTCAAGGAATGCAAAAGAACCAACACTTCCCGGTGTTAACAAAAATGTGAAAGTATAGAGGAAAGAGAGATAAAATACAGGTTACAGTGACACCCCCCACTGCCCACCGCTGGCCCAGATAGTCTACAGAGCACAATGGGGTCAGCGAGGAGCTGGTTGGTTCTCACAGTAAACAGCCAGTGAGGCTGGTGCTTTTTATCGATGCAAAAAGAACTCAGACACTTCCTGCTATTTAAACAAGGTCCATTTTTCTTTCAAAGAACAGGAAAAGCCACAAGAGATTCCCACAGCGCCAGCAATAAGCCTTCTTACTCCTGTACTGGGAATGAAGAAACCAGAATGAAGAAGAAATAAGGTGCTATCCTGCCTCTTTTGATACCTGCACCCACCTCCTATCTAGAATCCTGAGGTTCCATTCTGTTTTACACTTGGACTTTCCCCTGATTTCCAAACAATACACTTTCACCTACCATATTTGTGTGTTCTAAGTCAGCTCTAAGTATGCAATATTGCTTTTTAAAAAAAAAATATTTATTTTAGATGTTGACACACCTTTTATTCATTTATATATATGTGCTGCTGAAAATCAAACCCAGTCCTCACACATGCTAGGCAAGCACTCTACCACAGAGCCACAACCCCTGCAGTATTGCTTTTACATATCAAAAAAGGTATCTTCCAGTCAAAGCTTGGACATGCTACTAGAAGGCTGACACAAAGCCCCTTGACACTTGTAACAAAGTTAACATTAAATGGAAAAACCAGACTTTCAGCAAATCCAATTAACCTTTAGAAATAGATGTTTGCATTTGAATGTTTAGCTCTAGTTTACTTCCATTACATGTCACTAAGATGAATATACTTAAGATATCAGAGAATTAGGACAACCAAAACTAATACTGTAGCTCCAAGCTAGCTATTATTCCAATATGCCAGCAGGTGTAAGTAAAGAACATGAGCCTATGAACACTCTGTTCAACTTCCTAACAAGTAGTCTCACCAAAGCAAAGATGAAAACCTAGTTTCCTCTCAATTCCTGACCTTGACCCTAGGGGGTCTGGGAATCTGCTAGAATTTTGGTACAAAACCCACTGTTTTTCCTTTTGTTATCATTCAGATCTCTAGTGTTCCATGCAGAACAGTGTTTATGCTACTTAAACTAGGCTTTCTGGGAGTGACGACATTCTCATTCATTTCACTGGCAATGACATAGACAACTAAATTCATTCTACCTGAAGCCTTTCCTCCTACCATGTTTTTTTTTTTCTTCCCCTTCTTCCCCGCCCCGCCCCCGCCCCCTACTGGAGATGGAACCCATGGCTTTGTGCATGGTAGGCAAGTGCTCTACCACTATGCTTCATTTCAGTTCCACTCACCCACTTTTTTTTTTTTCTTTTTGGAAAGAGTGGCATTCCTCTCTCCTAAAAAAACATTCACATTTTCAAGTCGTAAATAATTAGTATTTTCACTTAGAACTAAAAATGAAATAGAAACCTTAAGATCTCTGAATATAAACTTTGCAAAACCACCATATGGAATATATTCCATATTCTCCTTTTGCTAAAGCTGAGAATACATTCTAAGAGAATGAAGAACTCACCTGGAATCCTGATGAAAGACCAACCATTCTGGGGTCTGATGCTCCACAGTCCTCCAGCTGGCTCTGGGAAGAATTGAGATCGTCGATTTAGCCAGTCTGCAGCCAGTTCAGGGGCCCCATTCAACAAACACTGCTTGGCTGCCAGACTCCCTCCTTCCTTAAGAACTCGCCTCTCATATTCTGCACTTCGGTCATTGCAATAAGAATCCAATGGCACTGCGGTGACCTGTAAAGAAAGATTCACGAGATAGCTTTAACATTTTTCATACACTTTAAGTCTCTTGGGACTTTGAAACCAGACTAATATGGAAAACTCTTAGGCTGATTAATTTTAAATACCCTGTAACAAATTAAGCAGTCCCAAATGACTGATTTAATTAGCTTCTCCAGAATAAAAGGTCAACAACTTCTAATAACATGAATCTGCAAACAAAAATAAAGATACAAAGAGAGCTACAGTGGGCAGATAAATGAGGATATCAGGCCAGCAATAATTGTTTATTTCAGTCTTTTATTTTCCTGAGCTTAAGTATCAGTGGGAAAACACATGAGGTGGAATCAGGAAAACAAACTCTGGAGAGATACAGGTGGTGTGATCTCCTAGGACTGTCTGAATAAACTTACTTCTGTAGTGAGCCTGGGTGTTTTAGAACTCTGAATGCAGTTTACAATGGCACTTTGTAATTTTGCATACATTCTACCACCTCCATTCATTGATAGATTACATTCTTGGCAAAGTGCTACTAGTGATACACATGATGGTAATGCCTAAAAGGGAGCTGGAGTTAGTCATCATTATACAACTAAAAGAGTATTGATCTGGCACATCTGAAGCCACCTTGAATGCTCTAGTAGCAAAATTCCCAAGCTGATCAATATTACTTTCTCTGACCAGGTTTTCTGACTGTCAAACCTAATGGAAGACAAAGGAGCCTTTCTTTCAAGCGATAAGCCAGGGAAGAGGGAATTGATGGGGTAAAAAACAGGAGAGAAGCAATTGCCAGCAAGAAGCAGATTCACTGCTTGGGTAGGGAAGAGACTGAAAAATTCTTATCTGATCAAAAGGTGCTTTAAAAGTAGATTATTCAACCAGGCACACTGGTTAACAGAGTAATCCCAGTGGCTCAGGAGGCAGAAGCAGGAGGATCACAAGTTCGAAGCCAGCAACTTAGTAAGGCCCTACGCAACACAGTAAGATTCTATTTCTAAATAAAATATAAAAAAGTTGTTGGGATGTTGCTCAGTGGTTATGCACCCCAGGTTTCATTCCCTAGTACCAAAAAGAAATGTAGCCCACTATGATGCTGCCCTAACAAAAATGGTGTTATATTCAGACGGCTGTGGCAATATCTGATAAGGAGCCTGTGGAAGATGAAAATATAGAGGCCAAGAATAATAAAAATGCTAACGCCCGTTATAAGCAATAAATTGGTCACAAGAACCTTGGAACTAGAATGAGAGATGTGAAGAAACTGGGCATAAGGAACAAGGGCAAGAGTATGGGAGAAAATAAAACATAAAGCATTGGCTGTACCTAGTTAGGTAGCTCTATTACTTCTTAGAAGTAGGCTATTAACTATCCTATTTTTACATCAATGAATTTTGAGGGCAACGATTCTCAGTGGGAATGGATCAAAAGTGCACATTTTAATACAGAAGGTCTGATCTAGGTTTTTAATACGCACCCCAGTATCTCACACCAAGCCTTGAAAAATAGTGGCCTGGGGTATAAACAATCAGTTAGCTAGATGTGGCTATAGGTGATTGTATGGGGAACCAGAAGGAACATCATTTACCAATAATTGGAGAATAACCTACTCTGGGGACAGATGAAGTTGATGCAGTTTGCTAGGGAGCAGTGCCATCTATAGTCTGTATGCAAAATTACAAAGTGCCATTGTAAACTGCATTCAGAGTTCTAAAACACCCAGGCTCACTACAGAAATAAGTTTATTCAGACAGTCCTAGGAGATCACACCACCTGTATCTCTCCAGAGTTTGTTTTCCTGATTCCACCTCATGTGTTTTCCCACTGATACTTAAACTCAGGAAAATAAAAGACTGAAATACAAAGGAGGAGCATAAAAATTAGATCTCTTCTCCCTGTTATTGCTTGCCCTGGTAATACCCCAGGTAGATTCTCAGCCAAAGTAGATATTTCCCATGTAGGATGTGAGTCCTATAATCTCATAATTTATAATTCCTATGCGTCAATAAAAACAGCTAACGTAGTAGTAGCCTGGACTTCAGAAATATGATCAGCTCTACATATTTCCAACAGCATGCATACTCTTGAAGTAAAGCATACCTGGTTTTTTCTAATGAGACTGATAATGATCAACTGTACATTCAATGACAATTGCTTTTCTTTTTCATAAAAAGCAGAACTCACATGGGAACTATATATATAAAGATTTTGGGCCAATACTCTCAAGAGAAAAATCAAGAGCTAGAAATTCAGGATGAATAGGCAGAGGACAGTGATACAGAAAGTGCCTTTCTGCTGAGGACTCATTTCTAAGCACTCTTTTTTTGTTTGTTTGTTTGTTCTTTTTAGATAAACATGATACAGAGTATTTTGACGTATTATGCATATATGGAGTATAACTTACTGTAACTGGGATCTCATTCTTGTGGTTGTACATGATGGAGAGTTTCACTGTTGGTATATTCATATATGAACGTTGAAAAGTTAGGTCTAATTCATTCTACTGTCTAGGAACTCAATATTTCAAAAACAAAACACTTTTTCCAGTTATAAACTTTCACCTAGTTTTCAATATCCATTCTGCTGATATCCTTCCAAGACCAGGACTAAATGCAAAGCACAATTCTTAGTGAAATATGTTTTAATGTTTTGATAAGCTTCTTTGGCCAGGAGCCCTGGGCCAAGATAAATGCAGAAGCACTGAATGTCACGTTATAAGTACGTAAGCAGTGTACTTGTGAGGTCCTAAAGAGGGCAAAAAAGTTCATTTCTCTTAGAATTAATCTTTCTTCCAAGTCAGCTCCATTCTAGACAGCTTTTACCCATTATGCTTCTGATGGCACAGAAGCAGGTATAGATGAAGCAGGATAAACCATTCTTCCATCTCCACAAATGCAAACACATACTCCCTGTAGTCCTACAGTTGCTAACCCATTTCTTGCTTCATGAGCCTCTTCAGAATCTTAAAGGTATGCCTCAAGTATTCAGTGTGTTTTTCCTGAGAACATGTGTGTTCTTGTTCTAGCTCTGGGAAGTGTGACCATTTCAAGCACTTTTGTTTTTTGGGAAGATGAATTCCAAGGGCCTTCATTTATTAACCCTGTAGAATTATTTCTTCAGCCATTGATAAAAGTTTCATAATTCCTTCCTTAGTGGGACAGTGCTTCCTGAACTGACCCTAAAAATTTCATAGTATATATCAGGGAAATTAATTCCTTTTAAGCACATGTTGAGGCTTCAAAGGAAATAATTTTCTCTCATTCCATCACAGATGGGATGGAAATCAGTAGAAGAGCTGAATGTGGTAGCATATGCCTGTAATGGTAGCAACTCCAGAAGATGAGGCAAGAGTATCAGGAGTTTAAGGTCAGATTATCTGGCAAATTAGCAAGATCCTGTCTCAATATAAAATAAAAAGGGCTGGGGATGTAGCTCAGTGGTAGAATATTTGCCTAACATGTGCAAAGCCCTGGGTTCAATTCCTAATCTTAGGAAAGAAGAAGAAAAAAAGATAACACGATAATTAAGGTATGTCATGATACATCATCTTATTCACTGATCTGAAAAGTGAGAACAACATGTATATACATAAACTATTCAGACATGCTTAGAATTCTTACTATCTTCATAGTCTTGGTGTTAATTACTACAATTTTCAGGTTCAGCACAGGCTATATGACGAAACTTTACAAAACTGAGAGGGTCTAGTAGGAAAGGAGGGTGCTGGGGAAGAGCCTTTCAGGCAAACGAGTAATTGGTTGTAAAACACTGGAGGATTGAGTGGTAACAAAGAAATTTTATGACCATAGATGCAACTACAGGTCAAGATAGTTCATTTTTATTGGCTCTATAAAATACTGGCAATGTGAGAAATAAAGTCTTGACATCCCTCTCCCTGAAATCTAACTCCCTCTATTAGGCCTCTTGCTATACAATGACCAGATTAAGAAGAACAAAACCACAGATGTAAGGCTGTCTTCTATGGAAACATTGGTTTTAGATGCTGCCTAGTGTACGTGTACTTCCCTGCATCACCTTAAGCTTCTAAGACCATGAGTGTTTTGGAAGAACAGGATGCATACAAAATCCAAATTCTTTCTAGATAGCCAGTGTAACCAAATGAAGTTGATAGTGGCAAGGGAGTGAAGTTCACATAGCACAGGACTAGTAGAAAGAAATCGAGGTAGGCAGGAATCAATGGGACTCGATACCTTATTTCCATTCATCATTTCTTTGGATAAACTTAAAGATGCAAGCTGATAAAAGTAATGGTAGAAAAGGTTTTCAAGGAAGACTGAGAAGATGACCTCTTCTTTGACTAGAACTATGAAAACAGTAGACCTGTTAGGATGAGTGGAGAAAAAAAGATAAAACACAGAGGATAAGAAACATCAGCTTCACAGGCATCAAGAATATAGATAATACTGCTGGAGAGGACGTAGAGAAAAAGGAGTACTTGTACACTGTTAATGGAACTGTAAATTAGTACAATCACTATAGAAATCACTATGGAAGTTCCTCAAAAGACCAGGCATGGAATCACCATATGACCAAGCTATACCACTCACCAATATTTATCAGGAAGAATTAAAGTCATCATACTACAGCAATACATGAATACAAATGTTTATAGACACACAATTCAAAATAGTCAAACTATGGAACCACCTAGATGTCCATCAATAAATGAATACCGAAAATGTGATATATATACACAATGATATTTTATTCAGTCATAAAGAAAAATGAAATTATATCATTTGCAGGTAAATGGATGAAATTAGAAACCATCAGCTTAAGGGAAATAAAGTCAAACTCAAAAGGTTAAGGGTGTGTGTTTTGTATAGTATGCAGAAGCTAGAGAGGAAAAAGGAAAAGAGGGTGAGGGTGAGGGTGAGGGTAGATCTCATAAAAATCAAAGGGAGATCAGTAGAGGAAAGGGACCCAGGGATGGAAGGTGGGGAAGGAGAGGGCAGTACTGGGAAGTGATAATGGCCAAATTATATTGTTATATAGTCTGTGTGTAAGTAACAATAAATCCCATTATTAAGTACAACTATATTGCACACACAAAAAAAAGAAAAAAATATAAAGGAGAAAAAAAAGGAAGCAAAAAAAAAAAAAAAAAAAAAAAAAAAAAAAACCCAAAGAAAAAGAAAAACAAGTATCAGCTTTATAGATTTCCCTAGCTAAAGAGTAGTTGTCCATTGGAGCAAAAGAAAACAAGCTGGGTAGACAGAAATTTGCTTTTCTCTAACCACTTCGTCTGGTCACATGTCTATTCTGCCTCTCTCCCGTCATTACTTCTTTGTAGATATAAGGAGTTTTTGTCTGACTCTGATCAACATGGACAGGAAATACAGGGAACATATAGGCCAAGTAAACAACTCCGTGAGCCAATGAAAGCCTTTGCAGTGACACTTGTTAGCAATCATGGAAGTGTTATTTTGATAAACAGGGTATTAGGAAGGATCCAGACAGCTGCTCCAAATTGAATCACAATGGAAATCACTCCTGGTCTGCAAATAAGTATGTAACTGCTGAATGGAGAATAAGATGCAATAGTCACTTTTTAGATGGAATGAACTTGTGAACCTCCAGTCTAGGCAAGACTGTTTAGGAAGTGAGAAAACACCAGAATGAGAAACTGCTTGATTCTGAAGTGTAATGTTTCCTTTTATTATGCGGAAACTGTACTGAGATGATAAAGCCAGATCAAATCTTCCCCTTAATTGGGGTCCCTCCTATGAAAACCCTTTAAAACCTTAATGTTGGGTTGGGCTTGAAGCTCAGTGGTGGACCCCTGCCTAGCATGTGTGAGGCACTGTGTCCCATTCTCAGCACCACATACTAATAAAGAAACAAACAAATAATGGTTCATTGACAACAACAACAAAATCTCAAATGCACGTGACAAATGGCTTTGACCCTGTAGTTGAGTGATAACCTACCTGACAGATGACTTATTCCTACTGTAGTTTAGAACCCCTGATTAAATGCAAAGTAGCAGCTATCAAAGAAACTATTCTCAAATCTACACAAGATAAGAAAGTGCTGTCTTGTGAAGGCCAGGACCATGGATGTCATTCTTTTTAAACACTATGACTTCTATTTAACTTAAAATTTGAATAGCTTTAAAACAGTTCTGTTTGAGGAGCAGATTCCTTGAAACTTGGTTTATTTCTTCTAGTACTATTCATTCAATCTCTTCCCCCTCCTGTAGCACTTACTCGTGGACTGGCCACACACAAAAAAGATGGCAGCTCAGTGAGCAGGCAGCAACGAAGTGAGGAGGTAGCTGATCTCCGCTGATGGACAACCTGGTCTGAATAGCCACCCACGGCTTTACAGTGGCTGCTGAAAACAAGAGACTACAAAACAAAAAAGCAAGTTAGTGCCAGGATAGAAATGCTTAATGAAGCAAAATGAAGAGAAAACAAAACAAAACAAAAACACATGTTAAGTATATGAATTAACTTTCTTCCTAGCCAATACTATTAATTCTAATAAAAAAATTAATGACTAATAGAACCAAGTATGTAACAGAGCTGATGCCCATGCTAATTTCAAAATGTGTTTCTATTAGTGTACCTTAAGTGTTAATACTAATTCTAAACCTGGAAGATACACTGTTGATAATAAATAGACACAGTAAAATTTTAGGAGACAAAAGTGTATGCAGTGGAAAATTTGGTTCATTTGTTACACTGTGGACTCAAATTCATCTTGAGTTAAAAACAATGATGACTAACACTATTCTAAATTTTTAAGGCAATTCAGCATCATGAACATTAACATAGTATAGTTCCAGCAAATGCAGATGTTTTCTTTATTTTAAAGAGACATGACTATAAGTGGTCAGGAAAAGCAAACCATATCCCTTCAGTACACTATCTCATAAGCACTTAAATATATATATATATATATTCTTGACATATTTTTGTATCAAAAATACACTCTTTAACAGATTTTACAGCTGCCATTCATATGAAAGATTCTGAGCATGGAATATCAACATAAGTCCACAGTGGGATCAAAGTTTTATGTTGGAAATATAGAGGTTCTTTCTAAAACAAAGTTAGACATTTTAGCTTTGGATATTCATTCTTGATTATTTCATTTATTTGTTTTACTGGTTTTTCAGTAAGATGGGCTGGTAATCTACACAACCATATGGATGAAGATAAAACACAAAGAAGTCAAATATATACATTGTTGTAAGGTCAAGAAAACAAACAAGGCAGAACAGCAACCATGATGCTGCAAGAGAATGATAGTTATAACTGTAGTCACATCTTTCTGAAGATGTTTTTTTCAGTACATATCCTGTTCTTCCAGTCATATGGCCTATTTTATACACGGGTTTAATCCTCTGAAATAAAGGAGTTTCTCAGGATCATGGTTTGAGTAAAGTCATCTCAAGTCGTCTAGTAGAACATCAATATCTGCTTCAATGAACAAATCACATGTTCTAAATAACGGTTATGAAAAACCTCCACGACTTTTGCTATTTCTCAGCAGAGCACAACTGTCTTTGGTGGCTTCTAATCACAAGTATGGAAGTTTTTACATGTGTTTTGCTGAATTACATGGGTAAAAAGTTACATGGTTAACTTTGACATGTTTGGCTTTGTCCATAGATGCAGAGGTCCTGGTTATTACCCAGAAAAGAATTTTAACCTTCTGGTAGTTTTCCAATATCATCTGTGTTCTCATCTTGACTGGAATCTGCACTGAAGGTCATCCATCTTGCTACATGTTTATGTTCCTTATCATCTGAATGCCTAGTATGAGGATTATTATAAAGATTGTTAGTCTAGTTGTTACCTCATTCTTCCAATACTGAATATTGAATTATTTAAAAAGCCCTACTGTTACTGCAAAGATGGAAGATTAAAAAAAAAAAAAAAAAAAAAAAAAAGGCCACCAAGTTTGTTTGGTTTCCAAAAGCATATTTCTGATCTTGACCCACCTGGTGTTGGAGAGATGACACAGGTCTATTAACTTCTGTTCATCTCAGCCAGCTAAAAAAGTAGTTCAGGACTGCTAGGTAGGAAGTCCACTGCCTCAGACCATTCCTAGGCAGGTGTCTGAGGTAGTGACGGGAGATGGCCTAAAGATTATCTGAATTCTTTATTAACTTCTAGAGAAAGTAAAAAAATGTCTGTGAGGGATCTCTGTAAGTTGTTCTCATTTTGAGAATTATCAAACAAAATTCAGCAGAAACCTGTTTCTTATTACATCTCAAGAATATAAAAGTAGGGGCTGGGGTTGGAGCTCAGTGGTAGAATGTTTCCCTAGCACATATGGGGCACTGAGTTACATTCTTTGCACTGCATATAAATAAACAGAGATCCATCAATAACTAATAGAAAAAAAAAAAAAAGAATATAAAAGAAGAAGAGAGAATGAACATGTCCTCCCATCTCTTCCCTTGAACAAAATAGTTATTACTAAGAAAGGGATACAATACTCACCACAGAGTGGTCCTCTTAACAAAATGTTATTAGAGGCACCTGTCTGGAAAAAGTCTTTCTAGTAATAATTCTATTGCTAGGGTGGTCATTCCCAAATTAGAACACATTTACTTATATCTTATTTGGGACAGGTAAAAATGGAATTCATATTGAAGTCACTACACCAAAGTGATGTATTTCTTTCTGATTCTAGATTTAAAACAAAACAGCAGGTGATGAGGGGATATGCCTATAATTCCAGTTACTGAAGAGGCTGAGGCAGGAGGATCTCAAGTGCAAAGCCAGTGTTAGCAGCTTATCGAGACCCTGTTTCAAAATAAAAATAAAAAAGGTCTGGGGGACGGGCAGTTTAATGGTAGAGAACCCTGGGGCATTCAATTCCCTAGTACTCATAAAAACAAAACACAAAACAAAATATGACCAAAAAAACACCAAAAATCAGTAGTTCAGGAGCTGGGGTTGTGCTGGGGTTGCCTAGCATGTGTAAGGCACTCAGCACCACATATAAATAATAAAGGTCCATCAACATCTAAAACAAAATTTTTTTAAAAATTCACTAGTTCAAAATGTTAAACATACAGCCTTTAGAGAAATCCTGATGACTCCTGGAATATTATACTCATTATATACTTTTCTAGATTTTTTTTCTTTTAACATTAGTTCCATCAATTCCTCCTTAATCCAGTGGTCCTTTGTAGCACATTAACTCCCTTTCATTTAATGACATGAACACCGGACACAGAAAAATTTAATGTTTCAAAGAACACCTCAAATACCGTTGTATAATATGACTGGAGGGTAGAAATAGAAAATAAGGTTCTTACTTCTTTGGGCTAGTTTGTCACAAAAAACAACTTAGAAAAAAGTAAACAGGGCTGGGGATATAGCTCAGTTGGTAGAGTGCTTGCCTTGCAAGCACAAGGCCCTGGGTTCAATCCCCAGCACAGAAAAAAAAAAAAAAAAAAAACCGTAAACAATGTCAAACTATGGGGGATGTGACTTGGTTTTAATTCGGTCACAGGTTTTGATATTCTGTTGTCCCCTTCTCTTGCTATTGAATGTCTCATTACCCTGTAAGCATTGGCAGCTGCGTGTATCTAGATGTCAGAACCACAATATGTACATAGTTGTGAAGTTACGTTTCTCGAAAGAGTCTCTTCGAACCATGTAAAAGTCTCAAGTGAAAATAAGCAGACCAGGATGGCAGGCCCTCAGAGCTACACACTCCTTGCCAATGTGTAGCACAGAAAACACACAGATGTTTTTCCTTTACTCATTTGACAAGGTGCCATGTGTCATTCTCCATGTCAAAAATTAAAGAAAAGGTCTCATGTTAAATGAAAGGGTGCAGTGCTTATAAATCAACCACCAGGGTACACAGATTTTATTTTCACAGATATTTTAAGTATTCAAACAAAAAAGGGGAAAATAAAATGCAGAAAAACACAATGGTTCCCCAGAGCTTTCCATAAGGGGCGTTGGCAGCTCTCACGATCTCAGGAAATGATGATAGGTATAGGTACTGCAGCTGAAAATTAATATTTAGTGGAAGTTTTTTGAAAACTTCCTGTTTCAGGGCTTCCTCATCAATAGCCAGTTAACGTTCTTTTAAGGATTTAATAGAGAACAGTGTTTAAAATCTAATCATATGCCACTCTTTTCAAACAACTCCCCCACCTCCTTTTGGTACTGAGGATAGAATCCAGGAGTGCTTTACCAATGAACTACACCCCCAGTTCTTGTTATTTTTTATTTTGAGACAGGGCCTTCTTAAGTTGCTGAGACTGGCCTTGAATTTGCGAACCTCCTGCCTCAGCCTCCTAAGTTGCTGAAATTACAGGTATAATTCTGACCACAACTGAATCAAAACAACTCTTTATGTTGATACTTTTGTATTTTTTAAAAAATATTTTTAGTTGTAGAAGGACACAATATCTTGATTTTATTTTTATATAGTACTAAGAATTGAACCCAGGGCCTCACGTGTGGTAGGCAAGCACTTTACCACTAAGCCACAACCCCAGCCCCAATAGTTTTATGTTTTAAATTGAAAAATCTGAAATGTCCATTATTCTATAAATTAGTTGGATCACTAGAGTTGTAGAATATATAAAGTTTTCAACACCCACTATGCTAAAGTAGACCATTACCATGACAACTGTTCACTGAGACTGAGTGGAAGATAGATACTGGTACTTAAGTCTGCCATACATCATTTTTAGTGCAATACAGTTTAAAATGTTCTGCCTCAACAAGAAGAAATGGTGTTATTCCGGATTTTATTTTTAGTCTTCTAAGGAAAACATTTTTAAAAATTCCTATGTATGAGATATAATACTCTTTACACCCTGAGTACTCTTTACCCCTCTGCAAAACAGTAGAGTAAGAGACTTGACCAGAATACCACAGTTGGAAGGAAGGTGTGTGTGAGAATGAATTTATGAAAGTTTTGAACTAAATACTATTCCTTACTGAAATTCTCAACAACAAAGCAATACGGAACACAATGGAAAGTAAGTGGAATTCAGGAAGACATGCTGGGTTTTGTTTGACAAATAAGAGAAGGCAATGTCAGAAAAGCATTCATATTAAGTAAGAGATATCAAAAGACCCTAAACATTCTCTTAAACATGTCTAAATTTTAACTGATCTTTTTACTTTAGCCTAGTATTTAGCTTCTTATTATTTATGTATCATCCTAAAGAATACAAGAATACTTCCCTGAATTTGTAGCACAGAATTAAAATTTAATATTGATTATAGGGCGAGGACAAGGGTTTTAGTGGCACATTACATTGCAAGGGAGGAACAGGAGAAGAAATTCACATTCATGTTCATGGCGAGAAAGGGAGAAGAGGGAGGATTAGATTAGACTGCTCAATATGGCTCCAGTAGTAGGTGGCATAAAAGGTTACCAAGAACCAGATGACCACATTATTTGTCTCTCTCAGAGGAATAAGAACAAATACTTCACCTTGATTTGATAATATGAAGCTGTACTTAGGAAATGGGCTGCTGGAACATTATCTACTACTCTTTTATAAAAGAAATGAAGACACACAGAGGAACAGAATAAAGGATTTTCTCCCCTCAGTCTGAGGACAAAGCTGCACATGGGAAAATTAATTTTATTTGTTCTAATTGGTTATATATTCAAAGGCATTTTATTATAAAATATTAATGGAATATTACAAAAGAAAGAATTGTAACACCCTTTCTAAAATGCTTCCATTTCCCATTGTCTCTTCTCTCATCTCCACGTGCCTGAGAATAACTCAGAATTTAACCTTCAAGATAGATCTGGGCCAGGTATCTGGGCAAATACATATAATCCCCACGTTTCATGATGCTGAGGGAGGAGGACACAAGTTTGAGGCCAGCCTCAGAAACTTATTGAGGCCCTAAGCCAATTCAGTGAGACCCTGTCTCAAAACAAAAAGATTGATTTGGAGGGCTGGCGATATGAGCACAGTGGTAGAGTACTTGCTTGCCATGTGCAAGGCCCTGGGTTCAATTCTCAGACCTGGGGAAAAAACAAACAAACAAACAAACAAAACACCCACTGATTTGGAACATGGAATCTGGATTCAACATAAAAGTTCTTCCATTAAAACCTTGAAACATAATTTATGTTCACTCTGCATAACAAAAAAGGCAATTCTACTTCCTGGTATCAAAAAAGAAAGGAAGAGAAACTGCATCTCACTTGCATTATGTGTACAAATAATCAAAGGTATATAATCAGAATTTGTGGCAAAGTAAAGGAAAATGCAAAATCCAGAATGAAACATAGCTTGCAATGAAAAAAACTGTTCATAAGGGTTAATTATCTGAAACTTCCTTATACTGTTAGGTAAAATAAACAAAACAAATGTTGCTTAAGAAATTCTTGCCAAGCATGGTGGCACACACCTGTAATCCCAGGACCTAAGTGAGCAGATATTCTGAACATACAACTTTATTTTCAGAAAACAGAGAAGAATACAAAAAAGTGATGCTTATCTCCAAACATTACAAGATGCAAGTGTCTATGTTAGTAGGGCAAAACAATATCTTAGCAGAATGATGCTTCAATACCAAAAACAGAACTACTAAAACTTTATTAATGTAGCAACATACATTGCCAAATTTAGTGGCTGAAAGAAGAAATTCGTCTACAGGAGATTACACAGTTTTTTATTAGACATATTAGTGCTCTCAGTGGATACACAAGAAATATTTCAGCTTTCAGAAATCACACTGCCACCACTTCTACATTATTCCAAACAGGCTCAATTCTATTCTCCTTTTGTATTACTAATCCTAACTTCAAAGTCCAGAAAAGTATACTGAGCAATGCTTGAGAAACCAATTGGGAAAACAGAAGGAAAATATAGGGTTTTCAGGGCATAGGGAGCAAATATTTGATATTGGCTATAGCAAGATACAAAAGGAAACACAGCTTGCAATGAGAAAATAGTTCATAAGGGTTAGTTATTGGCTATAGCCAATATTTGCCCCATGTACACTGAAAAAACTCCTATTTTCTTTCTATTCCTACCTTCCATAACAGTGAAGTATGAAACAACTATAAAATTTTCTAGAGGTCCCAAGAAAAATAACCTAGCTTCTAAAGTTTAAATCAAGTTGAAGGGGCTTCGGTGTGATGGCACATACCTATCATTCTAGCTACTTAAGACCCTGTCTCAAAAGTAAAAAATAAAAAGGGCTGGTGATATAGCTTGGTGGCCCTGGTTTCAATACCCAGTACTAAAAGAATAAATAAACAAACAAACAAATCTAGCTGAAGGTCTAAAACATACAAACTGTTACTTCCCTAACTCTCTAGGTAGTACCCATCTCATTCAGAATAAAATCAAAATCCTCAGCAGTACCTATGAGGCCCCACATAACCTGAACCTACGTCTATAACTTCATTTCCTGCTGCTTAGCCTGTCACCTACTCTGCAACCTCCAACAACTGCATGAAAAAGTACCCAACAACGTTTTTTCATGGAAATGCAACAAAAAAATCAAAATGAGATACAACTAAAATTCATAAACATGACTAAAATGAAAAGAACTGAAAGTATTAGCTGTTGACAGGGATGCTGAACAGCAATTTTTACACACTGCTGGGTGTATAAATTTGAAAAATCAAATGTTTTGCAGCAACTACTAAATATAAGCATATAGGTACCTAGTGATGAGGCAATTCCACTTCTGGATATAAATCTCAAAGAAATTATAACACAAGTTTATCCAACAAAATATGCAAGAATATGCAGAGCTGTTTATTCATAAAAGCCCCAAACTCTAAAGAACCTAAATATTCACCATATGTAGAGCAGATTAATAAGCTGTAGTTTATACAGACAATGAAATAATTCATGATAACAAAAATCTTTATGTGCAACACAAAGGAATCTCATGATAACAATGTTGAGTGAAAGGATTCAGACAAAAAAGAATATACCATATAATTGTATTTACATAAAATTCAAACACAAGCAAAAAATAATCCATGGTGACAGAACCCTAAACTTTATTTGTTTGTTGTTTTGTTCTGAACTACAAGTGTTAAATGGGAAGGAACACAAAGGAGAATTCTGGGCACTGGTGTACCTTGATCTGGCTGATTGTTACATAAATATATATACACATATATAAATTCACGGAACCATACAGATAAAATCTGGGTACTTCAAAGTTATATACAAAAAACATTTATATACCAAAATACACACATGTAACATAAAGTTATAATTCAATATACAGTGCCCACTTCCTTGGGAACTTTTTGGTTCTATCAGGACATTTCTTATCATTTTTACTGATTCAAAGACTGAGGGAAAGGGATACTACTGTAATGGAAGATAGCATATGCTCAAATAATTGCTTACCTTTAACAAAGGGCAGCTGCAAAGGTTGGGAAAGGAGAGTGGAAAATTAACTCCAAGAAGAAAATCTTTGTTTCTCAGGTATCTCTGTTGGCTCTCCCCGTCTGACTCTCCCCATGAGCGCAGCTGATGGAGCCTGTAGGAGGCTTTCAGAGACAGGAAAAGAGCTAACCATCTGAAACAAACCACAGCAGATATGCTTATTCAATGCTCCATGGAAGTCTGAGGATCATTTACAACAGTGAGGAACTATCCAAGGGATATTTCTCATTGTACATTTCTTCGGTAAATTATGAGCATTTTAGAAACAATTCTCTTTCAAATAAAGCTGTTATTTTACATATCTATTTTATAAATTCTTTGGCATGACTTAGTTTGCTACAAGACTAAAATTCTCCATAAAGCTCTTCTCAAAACTCAAGAATACTCATCTCTGTCATGAAAACTCATATCATAAAAATATCTTCATATTAGGGAAAGAGTAGTTTCTATTGAGGTCCCTATTACATGAATACAAAGTAAAAGTCAATGAAAGTCAATAAGCCTACATATAGGAATACAGAAGTAAATCTCCCAGAACACTTGAGGCAGGTTAAACTGCAATTATCAGACACCATTTATCCTGCACAAGCAAGTAAAACTAATTTGATACTTCACAGTGTGAGGATCTTCTGGCAGCATACAGGAACATAAATACTCTTTATTTAAGAAATATCATGTAATTAAAGAATCAAAAACTGTAGCTTCCTTTTAAAAAAGAACCTTATTCTTAACTGAAAAAGAATGAGAGGCTAAGATAATGTTAAATATTTAATTCCACAGTGTTCAACTTTTGTTCCTGTTTATTCCCAGTCTCTCTCTCTCTTATCAAACAATAATAAAACTTCTTACCTGGCCAAAAGTCCCTGAAGCATGAGGTTTGCCATTTCAGCTGGAGATACATCAATAAAACGAAGGAAAGAAAAACAGCTTTCTTCATTAATACCTGTAATATCAAAAAACAATGTCAAACCCAATAGCAAATCTAGGTACAATACTCTACTATAGCCTGCTGAATTGCTGAATTTTGACAAGCACAGTGGTGCATGCCTGTAATCCCAGCAGCTCAGAGGCTGAGGCAGGAGGATGAGAGTTCAAAGCTAGCCTTAGCAATGGCAAGGCGCTAAGCAACTTAGTGAGACTCTGTCTCTAAAAAAATACAAAAAAATAGGGCTGGGGATGTGGCTCAGTGGGAATGCCCCTGAGTTCAATCCCCAGTACACTGCCCCCACCCCCAAATTCTGATCTAGCCACAGTGTCACATGTTTATACTAAAATCACAGGTAGAAAAATCAGGCCCATGAGATATGGCATATACAGGCCAGAATGGTGATGGGTCATCAGTTACCTTTGGGGTTTTTTGATCCTTGGTTAAATACCTTCACTCTTTTATCATGCCAAGAAATAGAAAATGCAGAACACAGGTGAAAGGTTCTGAACCCTGCTTGGCCTTAATATTTTGGCCAATGCTTGAAGTTGAGCAGTTTATTTTCCTCAGGCTGAGGAGGAAGTCTTTTTTTTTTTTTTTTTTAATAGCATTTATGTTTTAAAAGTTAATGTGTGCATTACAGGAAAAATAAAAACACAAGCAAAGAACAAAGTCATCCAGTCACAAGCAGCTTAATTGGACGTGTCCTCCAGGTCATGAGAATACATATACAATATCCCATTTTGTGTGATTGAGATTGTAGTGTGTATCATGCTTTTCCACACATCGTGAATATTCACCAATTCAAAATCCCAAAGCTACATGAATATTTTTGATAACCAAGAATACACTATATACCAACTCAATCTGTTATCCTTTCTTGGGAACAAAACTTCCACTGAAGACAGAAATGGCAAAAGGCCTCTAGACAGACATATTGGCAGAGTTACAACTAAAATAATACCAATTTGTAAATAACTTTTTGTTAAAATTGATAGAAAAGGTGCATCTCGGACATGGAATTGCTTTATCTCTGGGCAGTGTGTATCAGGACTTGTTCACTGGGCTGGCAGCAGAGGGGCACGGGCACATACAGGGATAGATGGGAGCAAGTGCTCAAGGATTGACATTTCGAGGTGAGCCACTGGTGTGTGCATCTTCTGGCTGTACTATAGGAATACTTTAATTCACTGGGAACATGCATTCTTGCTGATATTTTAGTAGTAGAAATCTGGTAATGAAACAAGCTTGGTGTATTCTGTTGCTCTGTCTCATTTTAAATTGAGCATTAAAGGAAGTCTTATTAGTAAGAGTTCAGCTTTCACTTTGTCCAGTTTCAAGGGTAAGAAATTCTTAAGAGGTAGGTATAAAGTAAAGATGGAAAGTCAGCATAAACATTTTCTAGTAATTCCTATTACAGCCACAAATTATAGTGCCTGTAAATGAAGATAACTAATTTGCTGAGTTAAATCTTATTAAAACATTATAAATAAAGAGCTAGTATATAGGCAAATCCACTACAAGGTTCACATCAGTCCCTCAGTAAAACAAAGAGGTTACTGGTAAGTTTACACACCCTGACACACCTTCCTTCCAAAGATCAGAACACCTACCTTTTCTGTGGAAGAGAGACTGTTGGATATAGTCTGGTGCAAATGGAGAAAGAAGAACCCTTAACCACCTATAAAGTAAGTAAATAAAATAAATCCAAGCCCAAATGCACATACTGGGCAATTAAATAAATGAGAGGTTTCAAACTAAGAAAAATTTTTTAGGTTTGAAAGTTGTTGTGCTTTTAAGAAGTTTCTTGTCATATTATCAGGCAAATCATGGCATAAATGTCAAAGTACAAAGTACGTAATAGTGAAGAAGATAATACAAGTTCAAATAGTCTATTTCAGAATAATTCTAACATTAAAATGATCAAATACTCTATTAAACAAAAAGCACTAGTTCTGGTCTGTTTTTCCCTGTTCATCTACTTAAAAGGGAAGTTTTTTTTTTTTTTGCGGTGCTGGGGATTGAACTCAGGGCCTTCGTGCTTGCGAGGCAAGCACTCTACCGACAGAGCTATCTCCCCAGCCCTGTTCATCTACTTAAGAATTAAGCTGAAGCTATCACAAAGATCTCAAAGCCAAACCCATGGAATACATCTTAATTTCAGTTTCAATAGGCCATGCTGATGATTATTTTTATACCATGGTTTATACTGTTTCCCTACAGAGGGAAATTTCTAAGTTCATGTTTCTTGAATGTTGGCATAGAGAAGAATCCTTTGGGAACACATGAAAAGTCCAGTAGCTGGGCACAGAGGCACACAACTCTAAACCCAGAGATTTGTGAGGCTGAGACAGAAGGATCACGAGTTCGAGGTTGGTCTCAGTGACTTATTGAGGCCCTAAGCAATTTAGTGAGACCCTGGCTCAAAATTAAAAAAGGGCTACAAACGTGGCTCACTGGTTAAGTGCTCCTGGATTTAATTCCTGGTACAAAAAACAACCATCCAGAAACCAGAGGTGTAAACTATTTTTTGAATTAAGTAGTCTCTAGCATATTAGCTTAATGACCTCTTCAACTTTTACCAAATGTATCATTACTAACTCTATGAAGAAGGTAAACTTGATTAATGTGAAATCCAATCAGTTCCCTGATATATGTGTTCCAAATATACTGCCATCCCAAACCAATTTCTATATTCTGGGGCATTTCAAAACATTTGCTGTTCACTCCTGTGCAAGGACATACTTGCATACAGGTGCATATTCCTGATTCAGACAGGAAACTGGAAGTGACTAGAGTCTTTGAGGTCATCTAGTTCAAGCCTTAAAGGTGCTTAATTTCCAGGCTGGGGTTGTGGCTCAGTGATAGAGCATTTGCCTAGCATGTGTGAGGCACTGAGTTCAATTCTCAGCACCACATATAAATAAGTGAATAAAATAAAGGTCTAGCAACATCTAAGAAATTAAAAAAAAAAAAGTGCTTAATTTCCTACTTTAAGTTTCCTCAACAAATAGTTCTCCACTCTTTCCTTATATTTGATCTCATTGTTAAAACTTGCAAATTCTTCATTAAATTTATCTACAAAGTCAAAAACCTACAAATTACAAAAGACACCCATACTGAACAGATGTTCACCTGTCTCGTGAATGGTTGAAGACCCTGATCTGTCCGTGACGGTAGATAAACTTTGAAATCTCATATGGCTTTAGGGAAATATGAAATGGAGACCACGTTTCTTGCCGTTCAAATAATTCTGGGTGATTACACACCTAAGAGAAAGGGAAATGGTAAGACCAACATTTTACTATGCAGACACTAATCTATGAAATAATGAGGGTCCCAACCCTGAACGTTTTCTTTCCCATTTTCATCACTTTCTCACAACCGGTTTTGTTTAGTATCAAGCCTAGACCCCTTTCCTTGAAGTGTGTTAATAAAGACAACATCGAGGCAGCTCTTACCTTCCTAAATTGCATGACTAGATTCATGAGGCTGCTGGTGGTGTTCTGTGCTTGTTGGGTAGAGCCCATAGAAGACTGCAATAAATCCTCAATGGATATTTTGTTCTTTAGTGCCTGATATAATAGTTTTTGTCGGCTAGTCAGTTGGCAGTACATTAGAATCTCAATCTAAAAATCAATGAAGAACATTCATATTTGGAAAAAACTGCTTGTAAGAAAATTCAAAATCAACAATTTGATTGAAACTTGAAAACAATTTGAAAACACATGCAAACCAGATCATGACTGAGAATAATATGTGAACTCATAATCTCTATGAACCTATGATGTGGATTTTCATTCAGAAACAATGTGCTTTCGTTGACTTCTTTCTGTATTCATGCTGTTCTCTCCTAACAGTACCTTGCATTTCTGATAACATCAACTATCACCCTTCACAATAATTTGCAAAAACAATTCCCAAACAATTCCGGCCTCATACTTTTAAGTACTATGAAAGTACCAGTCAGTCTGCAATGATTGTATATGTGAAATATCAGGGGGAAAAAAATTACCTTTTCCACAATTTACTAAATGGGTAAATAGCATACCATTCACTCAGTTGACCCAAAGACAAATGTGGATTTCTCTTTCTCTATTCCCCCACCCCCAACATGTTTTATCATTTCCTAGATCTTGAACTCTACCTGGGAATTCATCACTAACCACCCTTTCTGACCATTCCCAGAGCTCCTCATCAGATTTGGTCTAGACTACTATTATTTTGGGTCTTCCTGCTTTTAGTCTCTTCTGGTTTCTATAATACTTCTCAGAAAAATCTTCCAAAGTAATTCAACTGCTGTGAAACCCACAATGTGTATTACTGTCTATGGTAAAACATGAATACTTTTTGTGTAGGCGGAAAAGAACTCCCATATTCCAGTGCACTCTACCCTCCCAGACTCATTATCATCACACCCCCTTAAACATTTAGCCACAATAATCTGAATACTGTTTGACAAAATACACTACATGTTTGAACACAGCTCTACCTTTATTGCCTAACCTTTCATACCCACCATATTTGTCTAGGATATGCCAACTCATTTTTCGAGACCTAGCTCACAAGTCATCTCTACTGATACCTTCTCTAACCTTCCCTAAGAGAACTATAGAGATTAGAAATATTAAATTATATTAAAAACAGTGAGATTGATCAAATTATGTTACACGCATATACAAAAATGGCATAATGAATCCCACATATAATTATAATGTATCCATTAAAAGAAGAAATGGATGTTAAAAAAGAAATGTATACTATCTACAGGAGTTAAGAACCATACTACAGCTGGGCGTGGTGGTGCACACCTGTAATCCCAGTGGTTGGGGAGGCTGAGGCAGGAGGATCGCAGGTTCAAAGTCAGCCTCCCTGATACAAAAACAAAACAAACAAACAACAACAAAAAAAAACCATACTGTATCTTCTGTCACTTTACCACTAAACGATAGAAGTTATGACACAGTTATTTAAAAACCCTTTTTGGTATAAATGTTTCAAGGATCCATATTTCATACCGTGTTTTCATACTACTATGGTTGTTATTAAAATCAGGAAATTTCACAAAAAGTAATTATGATTTTAAGGAAAAAAGAGAGAGAGAGAGAGATACAGTTCTACTCCTCTCTTTGAAGCCATATATCCACACAACAATCTCTGAAGGAGTCATTAATTTCAGTATGAACAAACTTTCTGCTGGTGAATAGAGGACAGTAACAATAATCTGGGAAGATGCAGAAAGAACTTTAACAGGTGTAATCCAGGGAAGATGGGGAAAACCCCTAAAGGACTGGAAACCAGGAGAAAAAAAATAATATAGGAGACAAGGAGCTAACAGAAAATTACAGAAGTTTGAGAAGGATTTAAAAAAGAAATAACTTTTAGTATTTCATAAAATATAAATACTGATATTAAATAAAAACCTTTTAACACTAAATTTCTACAATTAACTCTTAATTTGCAGAAATATATAAGACAAAGAAACATGTTAGATAATACCAAAATGATACTAGTAACAAAATCTAGCATATGGAAAACTCAAACAGTTTTCCAACTCAGTTTCTTCAACAAAGAACTGCAAAGAAAAAAGAAAGTGATCAAAGGATACATACACCTATGCTATGTGTGGACCTTGCTTAGATTTGAGACAGGCATAAAGAGACCCAAAAACAACTAAGGATATCTGGGAACTGACTGGATATGTGATATTGTCATCATTTTTTTTTTTTTTTTTTTTTTTTGGGAAAAGTGATAATGGTATAGGGTTATTATTATTATTTTTTAAAGCAAATATTTCAGAGTTACATATAAAAATATTTGTGAATGAAATAAAATATCTGGGATTTATTTGAGAATAATCCAGAGGAGTACAATAGTCAGAAATTGATCATTGTTGATGCTGTAAAACAGGCTCAAGAGAATTCATTATACTATTTTTTTCTACTTTTGAAATGTTTCAAATTCTTCACTAATAAAAGTATAAAACAAAAAGAAGGAAAAAATGTTACCTTTTTTGATTATCTGACTTATTTTAAGTCCTCTTTAAACCACTCAACTTTAAAGGCCTGCTCACAAAGAAATAACCCTTCAACTAAATATGTCAAGTATTTTCCCCCCTCAAATAATAATTTTGAGCCTTTTGAAACTTCAATTTATGAGGTCTTCTCTCCTTACCTTATCAGACAATTCATTCTCTACATCTTTCTTGATTCTCCGCAGCATAAATGGCTTCAAGATCATGTGTAAGCGAGAGAGTTGATCTGGGGAAAAAACAAAACAAAACAAAAACCACAAAAACAATAATATGTCAGATTGCTTTAATTCAACCAACCAAAACAAATACCATGCTCATCTCTCCTAAACTCTCCAAACTTACCTTCCGGCTCAATGACATTCTGAAAGTAGATTGGAACTTTTTCTCAGGTAGGAAACCAAAGAATTTAAAGATTCTACAGCATCTTGCTGTAGTCAATTTGACACATGCATTAGGTTCTATTTTCTTTCTTTTTTATAGTATGTGGTACTTGAGACAAACCTAGGGTCTCAAGTACACTAGGCAAGTACTTTACCATTGAGCCACATCCCCAGCCCATATTTTTATTTTTATTACATTTACTTTTAGAATATTTTTGGAACAGTCTATAAATAAAAGGGTTCTAATATAGGACTAATGAAAGTTATATGTTCCCCAAAAATGATCTTTCAAAGAACATTGACAAATTAACCTATAGTGTAAAATCACTAAGAACTTATATTTTTATGGTACCAAGGATTGAACCCAGGGGCACTTAACCACTAAGCTCTTTTTCTATTTTTTTATTTAGAGACAAGGTCTCACTAAGTTGCTTAGGGCCCTGCTAACTTGCTGAGGATGGCTTTGAACTTGTGATCCTCCTGCCTCAGCCTCCGGAGCTGCTAGGATTATAGGCATGCATCACCATGCCCAGTTACAGAACTTTTCCTATAGTCAGTATAAGACACCTAAAGTTTATGTAATAAACATCCCAGAGATTGTTCTTAATATCAAGCAGGCATCACTCAACAAGGCCAAAAGTATTGATAAACAAGGTTAAAAATGTTCATGATAGAAATATATCCTAAAATAAATGGGAAAAATAAAAATGACCCTTCTAGTAATTTTGGTTTTGATATTAAGAAAAAAATCACGAACCATGACACAAAGAATATAATTCTAATTCTAATATAACTTTTTCAGGATAAATATTGCAAATGGTGACTCTATGAGCCAAAATGTAGTATTTTATGTATTAAGTTTGTTTTTCCTGATTAAATAGTCAAGACTAGGACAGTCATTACCTAAATTAGTTAATTTTGTCTCTTAAACAAATCCAAAGCACATAATTATTTTATAGGAGAAAACGCTTTTTGCCTGGGCCGAGGGTTGTACTGGGGATTCAACTTAGGGGCACTCATCACTGAGCCACCTCCCTAGCCCTATTCTGTATTTTTTGTTTAGAGACAGTGTCTCACTGAGTTGCTTAGCGCCTCGCTTTTGCTGAAGATGACTTTGAACTCATGATCCTCCTGTCTCAGCCTCCAGAGCCACTTATTTTGGGGGGAATACCAGGGATTGAACTTGGGGGCACTCAACCACTGAACCACATCCCCAGACCTAGTTTGTATTTTATTTAGAGACAGGGTCTCACTGAGTTGCTTAGGGCCTCGCTAAGTTGCTGAGGCTGACTTTGAACTCTCAGTCCTCCTGCCTCAGCCTCCTGAGCTGCCTGTGCCACCTCACCCTGCCCAAGTAGTCTATCTATGTTTAATGCAAGAAACATTCTTTACACAGAAGAAAATATACAACTATGCAGTTACCCACACTGATCAGTAGATGAAAAGAAATTTCTTAGTAGAACTCACTCTCATCAATGGCAGATTTGTTTTCGGCATGGCTCTCAATGTCCTTGGAAAACCATTCATTAAACTCTTCATGGGAATCAAATAATGTAGGCATAATGAAATGTAGCAGAGCCCAGAGCTGGAAAGAAAGGATAAAATAAAAGGCTGTAAAGTAATGAAAACACAGTGAGTGATGATACATTAGGGTTTGGAAAAAGAGTCGTGGGTGTGTTTTTTATATTTGTACATGTCTAAGTAAAAGAAAAGTGAGAATAAGTTTATGCAACCAATCCTGTTTCTGTTAGGTATTCTAGGAAAATATGACTATTTTCAAACAAAAAGACTAAAAGTACAACTATGGCTGAGTTATTGCAGCAGGATAGTTTTAAACACACACACACATATATATAAAAAGTCCATTCCACAATTGAACACAATCTGAGGTACCATAACTTGCTATATAAAATTACAGCCTCTGGAGCCAAGTCTGTTCTGTCATCTATTTTTTGTATATAAAATTTTATGGGAGCAGAGCTGTAACTACGGTTGTTTTCACATTACACAGGCAAATCTGAGTAGTTAGGACAGTAAGTGTGTGGACTACAATGTTTCAATATATTTACTATCTGGACCATTAAAGAAAGTTTTCTGAAGTCTATTCAAGAGAATTAATCAACTATCTTTCCTGAAGAATGAATTTAGTTCCTCTTGATGTTGAATAGTATTACCTTTAAATTCTGCATAAAAACATCTTTGCATTTAGATAGGTAACATTTTCTGATGTGGTCTCTGTTACATAAACATACATGAATAAAATAATTAAGAAATAAGAATATAAGAAAAAATAAAAACAGGACATAAGAATGATGATTAAAAGACCACCTAAGGAAAATCATGGTCAATTTCTCCTTTGATGTGGGAAATATAATTTGTACAAAGCAATAGTACTCTATGAAAACAAGGGTAAAGAATTCTATGCTGTGCTGGAACTCTGTCTTATAAAGACAGACAAGCGGGACCTTGACTAGTGTTTACCTCTGCCATGGTGTTCTGAATGGGGGTCCCAGTTAACAAAAGCCGATTCCGACACTGGAACTGTAAGAGGATCTTCCAACGAACACTGTTAAATAAAACAAGTTATGATTTCCAAGTAAGCTGTATTGTCTTTCTTTAGTTACCTTACTAAGACCCCGTATTTCTTTTTTTTTTTTTTGAGATAGACTTTAAAAATTTTTTTATTTCACTTTTTTTTTTTTTTTAGTGGTGATTGGTCTGTTCTTTTTTTTTTTTTTTTTTTTTTTATTGTAAACAAATGGGATACATGTTGCCTCTCTGTTAAGACCCCGTATTTCTAAAGATGATTTCCAAACAACACTCATAATCATGTACTCCATCATGTAAACAACTGCAAAATACTGTTCAATTTCAGCAGAAATAACTCCTCTATACTGAAAACATGGAATTAGGGTTTCACAAAAAAAAAAAAAAAAAAAATAGACCATGAATGAGATGAATAGGATTCTTTCTTGTGTTAGAAGTCTACTGCCTTTGGTCTGTTTTTTAATTTTGTTAAAAACTCACTTACTTAAAAGGCATTTACTTATAATAAAACTATTAATCTGTGCCCTTCCACTGTGAATTAGGAGGGAGCAAAGTAGGAAGAAGAATGTGGAAAGAAGATATAAAGTGAGTATCCGCCTAGCATGTATGAAGTACTTGGTTTGAATCTAAGCACCACATATAAATAAATAAAATAAAGGTGTATCAACATCTAAAAAATTAAAAAAAAAAAAAAAAACAAAAAAAGGACAGTATGAAGTAATGCCCTTCAAAGGATGGAAAATACCATGTGCTGGTTAATATGGACCTCTTTAAGAACCATGGACTCATCAAAAGTTAGAAATTCATCTCATTCATGGTTTAATACCACAAAAAAATAAATAATGCATATAACCAAACATACTTACATTCAGCTTGGAAGCTTAAAGGCATTGAAATACCTAAAAAAACGTATCTTACAATAAAAAAATTCTTAGAGATCTAATAAATCATGCAATAACTGAGATAACCTATATAAAACAAGATGGAAACTTTAATACTCCAAATTTAACACTCTACTTCCTACTAAGAACTCCAGTTTAAAATAATCATTCAAACAAAGGGCAAAGATTTCTTCCTGTACAGAAATTTCCCCACAGAAAAAGACTTATAAGGATGTCATAATTATTGAGTGGGAAAATAAAAGCTGAAGAAAATCTATGTACAATAAGCATCAATATTTGTATCCCATGAAAAAGTATGAGAATTTTTTTTTCTTTTTTAAAGAATCTTCATGTGTGTTTATGTGTTTGTCTTCATTGCCATTCACGGAGTTTGATTCCTACAACTTATGTTACCTGGAACTACTCTTGAGCGCCTGAGCCTCGTCCAGTACCATGTACTGCCACTTGACCCGCTGGAAATATTTTACATCCTGCACCACCAGCTGGTAGCTGGTGATAACCACATGGAAGGGGGCATCCTGAGTGTAGAGGGTCTTCTGTAAATATAAGACGCAAAAGGTAAAAAGAGGTACCTAACAATTATAAATAATATAATGACTACAGTATGGACTATTTTTCAGGGACAACAAGCTGAAGACAGCCCTAAAGATGCTTCTCCCAAATGGTAGGGAGATGTACAGTGAGATGAACCATAAATTTTTTTTTTTTTTTTTTTTTTTTGCGGTGCTAGGGATCGAACCCAGGGCCTTGTGCTTGCAAGACAAGCACTCTACCAACTGAGCTATCTCCTCAGCCCCCATAAATGTTTTTAAAGCAGTAACCTTTATAACAAACTATGTTAACAACTAATCTCCAGTTTGTTAAAGAAAAAAGTTTTTAAAAAATCCTTGAGTCCAGCTGACTGTCTGTAACAGGAAAAACACTGCATCAGTAAATTACACTGGGTCCAAATACTGGAGCAGTATATCATTTGTGAGATCTTATGTATAAGAAATCATTCCCATCAACTAGAGAATAATAACTACATGGATTGCATGGATGTATATGTATGTATACAGAAAGTTGAAAGTTACCTGACTCCAGAATCTCCTGATAACTTTTCGATCATGAGGATTACCCCAATATGGTAGCACCTGAAAAACAGGGTAATATATACATTATCTTCTATTGATGATCATAAAAGTATCACCATAAATGTTATTCAAAATAATTTTTTAAAAAGCTAATAAGATTGAATATAAGAATTTATTTTCTGTCAACAGTGGAGTAGGTGGTTTTTTAATCAATCCTCCTGCTGACCAAATAAACATACACATGCAGTATATTTGTTGGGAAGGCATCAAAGAGCTACTAAGGCAATGGAGAACTATGGACCCAAGACAAGAATTAAAAAAAAAAAAAAAAAGACAGACCTGAAAGGTAAGCCCACTAAGTGGTATATTTTCCCTCTGATGGTGTTGATTCATTCCAAAAGTTCTAGTTGTGAGGATAAGAAACTTAGGAGGGTTTTTGTTTGTTTGTTTGTTTTTGAAGGAGATGTAGGACTCAGGAAAAAAAAAAAAAAAACACGTCAAGATGGAACTCTAGTAAGCACCCACATCACTGAAGACTCAAGGGTTACACACTACTAGTAAAGATAAACCACACATATACTTGCCTTAATGAGTACTGAATCTAGTCTTTAAACCATCTCAAGTTCTCAATTTAAGATGACTTTGGATTATTTGTGCACCAGGGGAAAAATATTTACTATTGGCAATAAACAAATAAATAAAACCCCATATAAATCCTGTCTAGAAGAGAACATTAAGCATAGTCCAGGATTATCTCTAGAGTTTTTCCTACACAATGTGTGGCATACAATAAAAAAATAACCAGTCATTTGGAAAGATGGTGTCGTAAAACTGAAAACCAACATGAAAACAAAATCAGAAACTGAAACAAAATCAGAGAAGATCCAGATAATAAAAATATAAGAAATAAGAGTTCCTAAAAAATATTCTAATTTGCTAATGAAAGACAAAATTGAGAACTTCAGTAGTGTATTATAAACTATAAAAAATCCTAAGGGCCAATGCAGTGACACACACCTATAATCCCAGTAATATGGGAGGCTGAGGATGAAGGATCACAAACATTGAGGCCAGCCTCAGCAGTTTAGCAAGACTGGCTGGAGATGTTGCTCAATGGTAAAGCACCCGGGGTTAGTTAATTCCCCCAGAACCAATAAAAAAAGGGAAAAAAAGAACCAAAAAAACCAGGGGAATATTTAGAAGTGAAAAATTACAATAAATTTGAAAATTCAATGAATAGGATTAATGACAAATTAGATGCAGAAAAGCAAATTAGTGAACAAAACGACAGATTAGAAGAAAATATCCAGATTAAAAAATGAAGAAACAAAAGAATGCAAAATTCAGTGCCCTTTTCTGTTACATTTCTAGAAAGGGGTTGGGTTTCTTTTTCTTTATCCTTATGAGGCTTGAAACTTGTCTTCTGTAGTTTTGAAAAATTTCAGCCAGATGAAAGCACAAATATAAAGAAATAAAAACTATCAGTTATGAATAAATTCAAATAAATATAAAGTATACTCATGAGGATTAAAACATAAAAAACACCAAAAAAAAAAAAAAAAGCCAGGTATGGTGGCACATGTCTGTAATCCCAGTGGCTCGGGAGGCTGAGGCAGGAGGATCACGAGTTCAAAGCCATGCTTAGCAAGTGAGATACTGGTCAATTCAGCAAGAACCTTTCTACAAATAAAATCTAAAAGTGGGTTGGGGATGTGGTTCAGTGGTAAAGTGCCCATGGGTTCAATCCCTGGTATCAAATAAAACGAAGTAAAATAAAAACAAACATACACACACAACCAACAGTACATAATTACAGAGAAGGGTGATATACTTAAAAGTTTACTAGGGTCTTTGTACCATATGAAAAGTAATAAATATTAGTTAATAAACTTTTTTAAAAAGTCAAGGATATATGATATATTCTCCAGGTTATCTACTAAAGATCAAATGACTATGTAAGAAAGCCAGCAAGCTAAGAGAGGATAAAAAGTAATAAACTACAATCAACTGGAAAAGACACAGAGCTGGGCAAAGTAGCACATGCCTATAATTCCAGCTACTTAGGAGGATCTCAAGTTCAAGGCCAGCCTCAGCAACTTAGTGAGATCCTGTTTCTATAAAATAAAGAGCTATGGATGTAGTTCAGTGGAGAGCATCCCTGAGTTCAATCAGCAGTACTGTTCAAAAACAGAAAAAAAAAAAAAAAAAAAAGAGAAAAAGAAAAAAAATTCCCAAAAGGGCACAAGAAAGGAAAGACAATGGAAAGTAAAAAGCATTAAGACAAATATATGTCAAAAGGTAAACAATTACATTAAAAGCACAAATATTTCAAATAAAGGCAAGAAATTTATGTTAAATGTAAAAACAAAAAATGGTTAAAAGTAAAAGGAAGAAAAAAATATTGTGAAAAAATTAAGCTAAACTTAGTTTATATATAATGACAAATGTCCAAAAGAATTTCATAATAAAAGATTCAATTCACCAGAAATATAAATCTGTATATTTTTATCTTTCTTTCTTCTGTTTCTTTTCTCTCTTCCTTTTTTTTTTTTTTTTGTGTGTGTGGCATTGGGTATCAACCCCAGGACCTTGTGCATGATAATCAAGCACAAGGGTTATACTCTTCAGCCCAATATGTATACACCTTAAAACTACAAAATATATGAACAGAATAGAAACAGACAAATCCATAGTCATGGTCGATTTTAACATTTAGTCTTAGTCTGTGATAACACAGGCAGGAAAAAAACCCAAAATGAAACAAAACAACCAAAAAAAGTATCTATCAGTAAAGATACAAAACCACTAAATATGTTAATAAATTTGACTAATCAAATATGTCCTATATATAGGACACAGCACCAAACAACTGAGGAATACCTGTAACTTTCAAACATTTTATAAGCATATAAAAATCTGACCATATGCTAGGCTACAAAGCAAGGTCCAAAAATTTTCAAACAATTAAAATCATAAGAAGCATGCCCTCTAACTACAATGAATTTAAGCTATGAGTAACCAGAAGGAAAAAAAAATAAAAGGAAGTAGAAAATCCTACCTTGTTTGAAATTTAAGAACTACACTTAAAAAGCCCATGGGCCAAAAAAAGAACATGAAGTGGGATTAAGAGAATACTTTGAATGAAGAGATAATGAATATACAACACATCAAAACTGGTTAAAGTCATGCAAAGAAAACAATACTATTAAAAGAACAATTAAAAAGCTGCAAATCAATGAATTAAACTCAAGACATTAGAAAAAAATTTTATGAAGAAAGTAGAGAAAAAAATAAAAACAGTAGAAATACATTAAATAGAAAACACCAATATCAGGAATGAAAAATGGAACAAGCAAACATTAAGAAGAAGTAAATAAATCACATTTCTTGGGATAAAGAAGGAAGAGAAAAAAGGAAGATGTTAGAGGCACTGATCATAATAGAACCATAAAGTATTATTCAGATACCTACCAAATACAATAAACTTTTAGATATTATCATCAAAAACCTAAGTATGTGGGCTGGGATTGTGGCTCAGTGGTAGAGCACTTGCCTAGCACATGTGAGGCACTGGGTTTTCATCCTCAGCACCACATAAAATAAAGGTACTGTGTTTCCCTTCAACTATAAAAAGAAAAAAAAAAAGATTAAGAAAAAGAACAAAAAAAACCTAAATATCTTTGAATATCTATCTATAAACCTGAGAAGAGTATACATCTAACTATATTCTGTAGGAAAGCAAAAACAATAGCAACAGAAACAATGAATCAACTGTGTGGTGGTACAGCCTGTATACCCAGCTATTCAGGAGGTTGAGACAGAGGATTGCCAAATTCCAGCCCCCTTCAGCAACTTAGCAAAATTCTATCTCAAGATAAATGAACCCGGGAAGTAACTCATTAGGAGTGTACACCTGGGTTAAATTTCCTGCACACAAAAAACAAAGAGCAACAATGTATCAATACAACAGGGCTCCGCAAAGCTTCTCTGCAAATATTTTAGATAACCCCAGCCCACAGTTTTCCATCAAAACTCAACTCTCCTGTTATAGTGTAAATGAAACCATAAGTAATACATAAAAAGTGTACCATTAGTTTTCAATAGATATTTATTAGAATTTCATGTCCTGTGACAAAAATATATTTTATCAATGATTTTGAAAAGTACAAACTATTAGCTTTTAGGCCACAGAAAAATAGGTGGGTGTTCCTCAATAAGTAGAATTACCATATAACCTAGAAATTCCATGTAAGAATATATCTAAAACTAATGAAAAGATGTTCAAAGAAAAACTACACATGAATGTTCATATCAGTACTGGTCACAACAGGCAAAAGGTGGAAAAACTCCAAATATCTATGTACACATGAATGGATAAACAAAATGATATACTCATTTAATGGAATATTATTTAGTCATAAAAGACAATGAAGCATTATATATGCTACAACATAGTGGTAAAGTCACCTCTGGGTTCAATCTTAGTACCTCTTCAAAAAAAAAATAAAGAAGGTGGCAAATAGACTTGGCCCACAGGCTGTATTTTAAAGACTCCTCCACTACAGTATTATAAGGAAGCTCAACATGCAAAGAGAGCTCAGTTCCAGGCATCAATTTCAATGACAAAAGTAGTACTACATGGTCATCTATAAGCCAATGGAGAAGACATTGAAAACAAGTGATTTGGTAGAAATTTTTAAGACTTTATTTTTCAGCATTCTAATTGTTCCCCATGTACCAAACACTGTATGAAAAGGAAGTATAGCTGGGCACAGCAAGGCACTCCTGTAATCCCAGCGGCTAGGGAGGCTGAGGCAGGAGGATCGCAAATTCAAAGCCAGCCTCAGCAACTTACTGAGGCCCTAAGAAACTCAGTGAGACCCCTGTCTCTAAACAAAATACAAAATAAGGCTGGGAATATGGCTCAGTGGTTGAGTTCCCTTGAGTTCAATCCCTGGTACTCCCCCAAAATAATTATAAATAAATAAGAAGTAGAAAAAAAGGTGATCTCCATATTCCATATGGATAAGAATTCAAGAGAAAATATTCAAAACCTGTTAGAATGATCTCATCTTCTCCTTACAACTGAAAATGAGTGTACCAAGTTAAAAGCAAATACCTAGTATCCCTTGTAAACAGTTTCTAAATCTACAATTCAGCCACAATAAAAGAGCAGAGTCATAAAGATGCTCCACAGTGAGAAATTCCAACCATATTCATATTTCTTACAAAACATGCCAGAAAAATATCTGCTCTCTTTTATCTCCACTCTAATCCCTACCCTTTAAACTGTATGCAACCCACAACCACTGTAAAGAATCAAATTCAAAAAGATCATGTAAACAAGAAATTTCCCCACTATACATCGACTTCATTATCATTATAGTCTTTAAAAGCAGAACACATATTTAAATCATTTCCATTCTTTCAAGTTATAAGCAATGTAATCAATCCTACCACCTCTTCTTTCTTACATCCTTAAAACATTCCATAATTGAATCTGTTGTTTTGTGGTGCTGGGGATCAAATTCAGGGACTTGTTTATACTAGGTAGGCACTCTACCATTGAGCCACACCCCTAGTCCTAAATTACTATTTAAATTGTGTCTATGTCTGGCCAAACTTAATGCAACATTGCTTCCCCACTTATCATTTCCTACATCAATCCCAATTCTTTGCTTCAGAATTAGTTATATCAATTTTTACTTTATCTACCTCAGGTATTATAAGTTAGGCCAAGATCAAAGATCTGGCTTTGATCCAGGTGAATGGGAGACTAAGACGGGAAGATCTCTTGAATCCAGAAGACTCACCCTCGGCAACATAGAAATACCCAGTCTTTGTTCTGGGTATTTCTACCCATAGAAATACCCAGAACAAACAACTCATAAGTAATTAGAAAGGAGGGAGCAATGCACAAATTATGGATTTTTGGTTTTGGTTTTGGTACTGGGGATTGAACCCAGAGCACTTAAATGCTAAACCACCCTGCAAGCTCTTTTAAAGAGACAGGGTCTTGGTAAGTTGCTTAGCGCCTCACTGAATTGCTGAGACTGGCTCTGAATTAATAACCCTCCCGCCTTAGCTTCCTGAGCTGCTGAGATTACAGGCCTGCTACACCATGCCTGGCTAAGATACATATCTTGATGATAAGACCTGCCAAACTTATAACCAAATAAGGCTATCAATATGACAATGTGGCCAGGAGCAACAATTCATGTGACTAAATATAGCAATTCATTCAAACAGGACTTTGGTTTTCCAACTTATTAAATATAAAAATGTAATATGCTCTCTTATTGTTCCCATAAGTAATTTTTAAGGAAATGGACATACGGCATTTCAGAAACATATAATAAATATAAGAAATTTTAAAGGAGAGTAATTAAATTAGCAAGGTAACAAAAAAAAAAAAGTCAGAAAGTTTAACTTAAGGAGCAACAGGATTTTTTGTTAGACTGATTTTTACCTTAAATTTAGGAACAAATCTAGTAAACTCCTGGTGCCAATTGTTAAGTGTAGAAGCAGGTGAAATTATTAAGAAAGGTCCCCAAATGTTCTCTCTCTGCAACAGAAAAACCAGGTAAGGCAACTGAAGAAAAACTGAAAAAATGTAATTAAAAATTATAATTAATGACAAGAGCAGTTTAAGAATAGGTGACACATTAGAACAACAGAAATAGTTGTCTATTTCCCAAATCACCAAATCTGTACGTTTAATAATAATGGCCATTTTAATATAGTAATATTGGCAAGGACCATGAGAAAAGAAATATTAAAAAACTATGCCATCTTCTGACCACTTACGGATCTTTTTCACCCATTTTTTACTGATGTGTTATAACTGTATAACCATTTATGACATACTAACTTGAATGTATTGTTTTATACTAGATTATCATAATAATTTTACTACTATTTAATGGGTATAGGGATTATTCCTTTTCTTAAATTGTATTTTTACACATATTTTTTCATTTAATTCTTGCAAAATTCCTGTAAAGCATAAGTTATCCCTATTTTACAGAAAAGGAAACTAAGCCTCAGACAATTAAAGTGAAGTCAACTTCAGAAGGTTAAGTGGACGGCTTAAGTGTACTCTGGCAGGAAGGGTACAACTTCGAATGAATACAGATCTTCTGTTCTAATAATCAGAGTATTCTGGCCATTATACTGGTGGTTCTCAATGGGGAGTGAGAGACAGTGATTCAAACCACACATGTTTAAAAACTGTCCTGACTCCCCTTGAAAATCAAAATGTTACACCATTCTGTTCCCCTGTAAATAAATTCAGGACAAAAACCACGTCTTGTTCTCTTGGTATGCTACAGAGCCTAGCACAGTGCTTTTAAGTAACTTCCTCAATATAAAAATGACCGTATGTTTTAAAGAGTGGAAGATGAGAGACTGAATCTACTCACCTCAGCCAGATGGGCCAGGAGGGCAATGCTCTGTACTGTTTTACCAAGGCCCATTTCATCAGCAAGAATGCCATTGATACCCTGGGGGGGTGGGGTAGTGGGGAGATACATGGTCAACACCTCACACCTTTCATTACATAGAATTCCACCTACTGCCAAAAACAGCAATCAGACTTGATTAAACAAAAGTGAGTGCAGACACACAGCCTTCGTACTATCACTGAAGTCTATAATGATGTTTTTTGCCAAAGTTATAGCACTGATACATGAGACCAATAGGCCATGGCCAGTTCCTTAGTTCATCGTTTAAACCAGACACAGAGGCAAACAGTGAGGTTTATTGAGACCACCCAAGACAAAACTACATGCATGATACAAATATTCTCTGGGAGACTCTCCAGGTTACAAACATAGAGATCACCTTCTGCCCCTTGTCAACAGAAAGTTTTTTAAAGAGTGAAAATCTAACCTCGTATTTGTTTCACATTATATCAAATGAAAAAGAAAACAGACAATCAAAAGAGAATGGGAATGACACAGTTCTAAAATTCACCTGTTCATAGAGATTGGCCAACCAATTCATGCCTTTCAGTTGGTAACCTTTCAATTTCCCATTAAAAATTGTGGGCTGTGGAATATCTTCACCGGCCCGGATAGATGGGTTTGCCAAGCTATAACTCTCCCCAAACCCAGTGCCAGACTTGTTGGCTGCCCGTAGGGCAGCCGCTCGACTTTCTTTTGCATCTTCATCAAATGACCTTGTCTGGAAATAAAAAATAGAAGAAAAAATATTAAATGCAAATAAATTCAAAACGAGGTATCTACAGTACTACAAAAAAAACTGAAACAAAATTTCTGATAATATAATTTGATATTCTATTATTATATATAATACATATATGATAATTACTAGTATTATTTAACATACAATTACATTAAGAACATTTTTAATACAATGTTTTCAAAGGACATACACTAAATTCTATTACAACATTACTTGCTACATCAAGGGATTTGTTAAAGATTGACTGATTGGAAGTGGTGGGGGAAGGCGTTCATGTTGATCCTTGATCTGAACCCTGTCAAAGTAACAAAGAGTCTCCTACACAATATATTTAACTTCATTTTCTTTACTTAACCCAACTTAACCGTACTTTCTGATTTTATTAAACATCTCTAAGGTAATAACAAACAGCAAGTTATTACTAAAGAAATGAAAGAAATAGCAGTTTCTTTAAGGCATATGATTCAACAAGGCAACACTGTGGTCTTTTTAACTAAACAACCACGATACATTTCATACTATATTAATCATGATTACTCAAGAGGGGGGAAAAAGGGCAAACTATTCTAACTTGGATCAATATACTCTTAATGCTTAGAAAAATACATGTTCATTATTCTACCTTTCCTAAAGTATTCTTGCTATTCTAAAGTAAAGACACATAGTCACCACCATATTTACACAATCATATGCTGGCTAATGCTTTTAAATGAAATGTGACTAAGAATAAAGGACAAACACAAAAGTTAAAGATTGTTTGTTATTTCCAGAGCCAATTATATCACCACACCTTTTCGTTTTTAAGACTCACCCGAGCTTGGTGAATATGGTAAGCATTTTCAGCATTCTTCAGGGCCTGGGCTTTAAAATGGTTACTATCTGAAAAGGAAAACCTGTAGGTTATCACACAACATCTCCTTCAAAGACAATTCAGGCCAACATATGTGGATCCCTGATTCCCCCATTCTACTAATCCCTAAACTCACAAAGGACGGAGAACAAAGCCTAAATTCTTTGACAGAGTAAGGAATTAGAAACGTAACAGAGGCAGAGGGCTGCCCTGGTCTTCAACAGTTGAAGGCAGCTCATAAATTCACTGGGCATAGAGATCCACTGCTTCTCAATACTAGGGTTTCTTTTACAACATGATTTCAAGTTGGTGACACAAGGCCTTTAATCACAGTGACTTAGGAGACTAAGGCAGGAGGATAGGAAGATCAAGGCAGCCTCAGCAACTTGGTGAGATCCTACCTCAAAAAAAGTTAAAAGACTTGGGGATGGGACTGTGGCTCAGTGGTAGAGCGCTTGCCTCGTATGTGTGAGTCACTGGGTTCGATCCTCAGCACCATATAAAATGAATAAAGGTATTGTGTCTGTCTAGAACTAAAAAAATATTAAAAAAAAAAAAAAAAAAAGTTAAAAGACTGGGGATATAGCTCAGTGGTAAAGCGCCCCTAGTTCAATCCCCATTACCAAAACCATCCAACAAAAAACAACAACAAAAACAAAAAAATCTGATACAATTGTCAAGACAAGCAAGACCATGAGGATTCAAAATCATAATATATTTATTCTGGGTATAATTTTTGAACAGATGAAATAAAGGTATGTATAATTCAAATATACTCTAAAACATTCCTATTCTCATTTATATCTAGGTCTATATAATCATCACTACTCTCTGTGAAGTATTTCTCAAATTTCATTCCAATTTCTCCCTTCCCTTGTGGTCACAAAAATACCAAAACTGACTAGTCTCTTCCTCATGCTTTCATCACCAAGGATCTTGTTACATAAGCTGATTTTCTTTGCTACAAAAGTTTGCTGAATTTCTATTAACAAATCACTACATATATTCCCAAACTTGCAAGATATCCTAACCATATCCTGTCCTTTGCAAATTATTTTATCAGTTATTTTATAGGCATCTTCTCTAGAAACACATTCTCTTTTCTCTACTACAACCAGTTCCCCTTTTTAAATCAAGATTACCTATGAATCAAAACAAATCTTAGAAGAATTAATAACCTTAGATATGAAAAATAAAGGGAACCTGTGTTTCTAGCTTCTGGCTCAGTACTCACCATAATCTTCCTGGGTGATATTAACTACAACACCTCCACCAATGTCAATTTGTCTCTGGGTAGAGCTGTCTTCCAGTTTCCGTAGAATTTCTTCCTGGATCCCATCATGACCTATGTCTCGCTTGCGACTCATGAAATGGGCATACAACTCTGTCTGGGTGATTAAGAAGTTGAGTTTTCGCTGTTGTCTCTTAGCCTAAAGCAGGGGGAAGTTCAAAGTAAAAATAGAGCAAAATTATTAATTGTATCCAAGGGGTAGTCAACAGAATTCATCAATACTTCATATACTTTATACAAAAATTCCTTTACAAGCCCTTGGACTTTATTTTTTGGTACCAAGAACTGAACCCAGGAGTGCTTAACCACTGAGCCACATTTTTATATTTTATGTTGAGACAGGATCTCACTAAGTTACCTAGGGTGTTGCTGAGGCTGGCTTTCAATTAGCGATCCTCCTGCCTCAGTCTCCCAAACTGGTGGAAGTGCAGGTGTGAGCCATAGTACCAGTTTTAAAAAGTTACTTTTTAAAGAAGATAACTAACGAACAATTTTATTTTAGCCAAGTCAATGGTGATGAACACAAAAAGGAGTAATTTTCACTTACAGTTTAATAATAACTGGCATTTTTCTCTCTTTTACAACATGAAAACTTTTGTCCCTTAGACTTTTGTCTAAGATGTTTATTTCTTTGCTTTATTACTTTTCTATAATAGCACTGAGACATCAACTGAATTTAAACAGATTCTGTTCTAATCACAGGGGTAATGTGTATAGCTTTATTATTTTAAAAATATGTGTTAAAAACTTCTCTAGTAAGACAAGATGGTGCACACCTGTAATCCTAATAGCTCGGGAGGCTGTGGCAGAAGGATCTCGAGTTCAAAGCCAGCCTCAGCAACTCAGTGAGAATCTGTCTCTAAATAAAATATTAAAAAAAAGGGCTGGAGATGTAGCTCCGGGGTTGTGTCCCTTGGTTCAATCCCCAATACCAAAACAAAACAAAAATCTCTTCTGTATTATTAAGAGGCAAAAAAAGTAAGTAGAAGCTATAAATTATTCTCAAAGTCACTATGTGAGAACAATAGGACAAAGGAAGAAAACTCTCTCCAAATCAATCTATAATTCATCTGTAATGATGAATATAAGCAAAACATGAATATAAACTGACACAATGGCAAGCAGCTGTAGGCCCAGAACATAGGAGGCTGGAGGAGAACCACTTGAGTTTAGGAGTTCAAAGCAAGCCTGGGTAACATGTAACATACTATCACCAGAAAACAAAAAAACATGAATATGGACCAATGTGGACAGCACACACACAAGCACATAATTTTTATGTGGGGGAAGTGCTGGGGATTGAATCCAGAGCTTTGCTCAAGGTAACCAAATTAAACCCCAGCCCTATACAGCATTTTTTAAATGTGAAAAAACTACATTAAAAGAAAAAACAGATAAAGAAAATAATCGGTGTCAATAAATAAAAATCATCCTTAAGAAAAACAATAAGTCAATAATCAAAACAACAATCCTGAATGATATGGAATATAGCAAATACTATAAATGAAACCAAACTCATTACTTTGAATACATTTATAATAAAATTCAAGTGAAGTATAGTTGATTTGTTCTTAATCTACTTTCCCAAAAGGAAAACAATAAAATAAGGAATACTGCAAAGTAAGGACTGAAGTATACTTTATAAAGCAGTACACTATGTATGTAAAATCAACCCTTTTCTCTTTGAGATATTATTATACTTGAGCCAGATTCAAATTAGAAGAAAAGTCTGAGGTCTACCTCTCAAAGCTAAAGTGTTATCAAGAAAATCTTTCTACACTAAAAGAAATTTTTAAAAAGTGACATCTCCTGGCTGGGGTTGTGGCTCAGTGGTAGAGTACTTGCCTAGCATGTGTGAGGCACTGGGCTTGATTCTCAGCACCACATATAAATAAGTAAATAAAATAAAGATCCATCAACAACTAATAAAAGTATTATGGAAAAATAATTTTTAAAAAATGAGATCTCCTTTTCATCTTAAAGTTAACTATAACATGATTTAATTGATCAAAGTAAATTAAGGGGCCAATAAACATACATCAAAAAGTTTATTTCAAAAGTTCTGAGAAGAAAACATACAAATCAACATAACCATGATTGAAACTACCACCAGTTATCTACTAACAAGTACAGAGAATGTAGGTCTCATAAACCTAGATGGTTTTGAAAGCCAAGCTGGATCCTAAAAACAAACAAGCAAACTTTAAGATTTGTGGCTAAGTCTCAAATGCCTATAAACTCACTGTATTAACTAGTCCCCACAGCAACAACTATTTATGAATTCAACACAGTTATCTGGCATGCTAAGAAAGGTTACTTAGGAGACTCAAGAGAACAAGGCAAAAATTCAAACTCATTCTCAAAGCCATAAGAAAAAGGGAAAATGAAGAACTCAGAAGGGGTTCCAAAGCTTTGTTCTGAAAAGAGTACAACCATAGCTGAAAAAAAAAGGTCATCCAATCCATTAATTACCTTCTTTCTCTGAACCTCAGCTTTTCTTCCATTCATGTCAGTTGTTCTATCATTTGCAATGGAATGACTTACTTCCTCTTGCTTCCATCAATGATACACACAGTCTATTATCAGTTAACAGCAGGTCTGCCAACAGTACTAGCTACAAGTTCAAACTATAAAGTAGGGGTAGATCTTAGAAAATTGGGCAAATTGTCCATTGTACCTCTCTGATCTAAATTTGACACCCACACACAATAATCCAATATACTGGAACTGCAATCAATACTTGGAAACAAGATAAACTATAAGCTGTTTTCTTTTTCTTTTGTTCATTCTTTCTGCTGTTGTTATTCCTCCAGATATATAGAGGAACAAGATTATACAGAATAGAAGACAGCGTAAAGAAAAGAGTCAAAAGGCCAGGGGAAGGCCTTACTGGAAGAATAAAAACAATTGGGTTTAGAGGACTAAAGTCACCATCCTCAAAATTATGTCTTTAAAAGATTTCTAGAGGTGGGAGCGTAGCTCAGCATTAGCATACTTACGTAGTATGCACTCAGCACTGGGTTCAATTCCCAAACACCAAAAAAAAATTTCTTCCCCTGACAATTTCATCAGTTAATTAAATGTATAATGTTCAAAGCACATTTCTTGACAGGGTGGAAGTAATTAAGATCTTCCAATTTTTACGCTTTTGCCCTACCTCCCGCATTTCCTCATCCAACTTCCGCTGCTCCAGAGCTTCCTTCTCTGCACGCTTGCGGTGTTCCTTCTCCACCTTCTCATATTTCTTCCAGTACAGAAGCATCTCCTTGGTGAGGCGGCGAGCACGAGGCAAAGTTTCCTTACAGTTCTTCTGGGCCTGCAAGGCAGCTCGACGTACCTCCTTCATGCACTGGTGGGCAAGCTATAACATAAAACATTGCCATGACAGGGGAGAATCCAACACCAGGTGACAGGCCTCTAAACCACATTCTTCCCCAATTTGCATAATGTCCGTGGTACAGTACTGTGACCCAGGTTTACAGCCTGAGCTAATATTAAGGATAAGAAATCTATACACATCTTAAAAGATGAAACAAAGTATAATTACTAAGAAGAATCTGGGAAGTTATCAAAAATTATCACACATATAACAGCAATACCTATCTAATCACTACTTTTTATACTATTTTAAATTTAACGTACATTAATTTAATCTTCCCAAACCCATGAAAATGTTATTATTTCATTTTATAGATGAGAAAACATAAAGGCTGAATGACTAGTCCACAAAAATACAGTTAGTAGTATTACCTCATGTGATCCTGAAGAAAACCCTTGAAACTTCTATTGTTTCCCTTTAAGGGAAGATTTTCACAACATGATTTCTTAGATTAAGAGGCTGGAGCACAAATTCATAATTTGTCCAAGGAAATAAACAGACTATGGATGGTCTTATGCAAAAAGATCTAAACACCAGAAAGGTGAAGAATAATTTTACTTATTAAGTAGACTCAGAATATTTAGACACTCTCTTAGGTACTATTAAATTTATGATCAACAGGTCATAACAGACAATGGCGAGAAGAATGGATCCAAATAGGAACATACTTATACCAGTAAAATATGAAATGAAAAATATAAAACTACAATGTTACCTTTCGGCTATTGGTGAGAAACAGGTTACGAGCTGAAGCTTTCTGCTTGTTGGCCTAAAACATTTAAAAGTAATATTTCTTTTAGGATTAATTTTTTCAAATTAAGATTATGTAGCCTGACAGTGTCTTTTATTCAATTTCTAGAGGACTGAAAAATAAAATATCAAGTAAACACAATATGCATTACTTCTAGAAGTAATACAGATACACTGCTTTGGAATCACATGCAAAGCTACTAAAGCAGCATTCAGAATACCTATTGCTACAGTTGCCTAAATATGATGAATACTTCTGGAAAGAATTTAAGTTATATTTTATAAGGCTGGAACTCAGTGAACTGAGAGAATGTATTATATCCAAACTTTAATCTATCATGATTACAGCACATTGCTTTCCATGATCAACCTGCAAAGCTGGTAGGACACCCAGATAACCCAGATACAGGATCATTATGAGGAAGTAAACTAGCTTTCCAGTTCCACCTCCAACCAGGGTAAGCCTGCTGCCACTATTACTCAATTTGTCACCAATAAAGCCTCAATTTCACTATTTTCTCTGAGACAGACCTAAAATATGACTGAGCAGCCCAGAACACAGTCTCTACCTTTTAAAATCTTGTGCTCCCTGCCAAGCATGGTAGTGCATACCTGTAATCCCAGTGGCTTGGGTGGATATAGCAGGAGGATCATAAGTTTAAAACTAGCCTCAACAACTTAGCAAGTCCCTAACGGTAGCAAGACCCTGTCTCTAAATAAAATACAAAAAGAGCTGGGGATGTGGCTGGTTTTAATCCCTGGTAATCCCCCAACAAAAGAAAGAGAGAGAGAGAGAGAGAGGGAGGGAGGGAGGGAGGAAAAGAAAAGCAAACAACTTCCACTCCAGCTTAAAAAACAAAAACAAAAGAAAACCTTGATAGCTGGGCACACTGGCCCATGCCTGCAATCCCAGAGGCTCAGGAGGCTCAAGCAGAAGGATTGTGAGTTTAAAGCCAGCCTCGGCAAAAGTGAGGCACTAAGCAACTCAGTGAGACTCTGTCTCTAAATAAATACAAAATAGGGCTGGGGATGTGGCTCAGTGGTTAAGTGCCCCTGAGTTCAATAACCCAGTACAAAAACAAACAACAACAACAAAAAAACAACAACAAAAAACCACCTCAATAAAGAAACCCAATTTCTCATGTCCACTTAATATGGATGAAGACAGAAGAGAAGAGGCAGAGCTGAATGATTCTCTGACAATTCAGCCCTTCCCTTGATACTGAAGAAACAGTGGGTTCAAAGTTACAGTCAAAGGCCATTTCTGTAATGCCTTTTATCCAAATTTTAGCCTTTTATCAAAAATTTCCTCTTACTAATTTGAGAATTAGTAGCTAGTTAGTAGCTAAGCAAACAATCTCAAACATTCCCACTGAAAGCCTTTATCATTAGAACATCATCATCTGAAACTCCATCGGGTGCTAAAGCCAGGTTTCCCCTTAACTTTCCTATGAAGAATGCTCAGAGGTAAATGATTTCCAGAAATACTATGGGGGAAAAAAGGAGTAAATTTTATAATAATGAAGTACCACCATAAAAAGAATCAAAGCTAGCATTATCAATATTGGGGCAAATATATCATGTGTCACCTGATAAATCAAGGACATATGACATCTATTATAATCTTACCCAACTGTATAGCCCAAAGATAATCATGTAATGAAAGTAGTAAATACAAATTGAAAATCATCTACAAAATAACAGACCTATACTCTTCAAAACAACAATGTCACAAAAAAAAGAAAGACAGAGGAACTGTATCAGATTCAAAAGATTTAGCAACTAAATGTAACATTCTGTACTGAATGTTACAATTATATTAGATTGCATTCTGTACTGAATTGGAAGAAAAAAAGGGATATATAAAGTAATTATTGATACAGGTAATAAAATTTTAATATGGACTGTGGATCAGATAACAGTATTGTCACTGTTTAAGTTCCTAATCTTATAACTGCATTGTGCTTCTGTATGAGAATTCCTTTCTTTTAGAAAACACAATGAAATATTAGGAGTAAGTTTAAAAGATGGTCTCAAACTAACCCTAAATATAGTTGAATGGAAAAAAAACCTAAAAATAGTTGAGAAAAAAAAAGATACATATGTACATAACAGAAGCTAATGAGACAACAATTGCTAAGTATGAGTTTAAAATATATACGGCAAATCCTTTATTTATTCATGTCATGTATTAAATTTTTGAATTAATTTTACATTTACAAAAAGTTGCGAAAACATTACAGCATTCTCTTACACTTCCACCTGCTTCCCTAATTTTGGCAGATTATACATAATCTCAGAATAATTATTAGGAAAAGGAAATTAAACAGTGACACATTATTACTATTATAATTTTGTCAGCAATGTGGAGAATAGAACCCAGTGAGTGCCTCGTGCATACTATGCAAAGGCTCTACCACTAAGCTATAACCCTGGGGTGCTACAAAATTATTACCATAACTACAGATTTTATTTGAAGGTCAACAATTTTTCTACTTGTATCTTTATATTGTTCCAAGATTATATGCACAATCCCACATAGCAGTTCATTTTTTTTTTTCTCTCTCTCTCTCTCTCTCTCTCTAATTTCTTCAGGTCTTCTCTTTTGTGTCCTCGACACTTATGATTTTTCATGAAAAAAAAAGAGGTTATGCATTTTGATACGAATGGCACAGAAACAATGTGTTCATCTTAGTGCATTAAATCAAGGAGTTCCTGATGTCAAAATTTAAAATATTTATTTGAATATTTGGTTAAGATGCTTTCTGCCAGTTTTCAAGATGAATACAGTCACCTATATTTCTGTGTCTTCTCTATGTATGTCACCATGATTTCATAGCAAGTCCTTTGATTCATATTCAATTCCAGGCTTCATTTAGGCTTTCCCAATTTCTTTACTTATAACTTCACTCTCACACAGTTAAGAAAGTGGCTCCCATCTATAATACAATTACCTCAGTTGTTGAAGGCTAGTATACACATGATTTTTTTTTTCTTTTTTTTCAAACCAGGGATTGAACCCAGGAATGCTTACCCACTGAGTCACATCCCCAGCACTTTATTTTTTTTGTTTCAAGACAGGGTCTCATTAAGTTGTGTAGGGCCTCACAAAGTTGCTGAGGCTGGCTTTGAACATGTAATCCTCCTGCCTCAGCCTCCTGAGCCACTGGGAATACAGGCATACACCACTGCACCCAGCTACACAGTTTTTAAATTGTTAATCCATCCCCTTTAAGAAACACGTTTACAATGTGAACCCCAGCCTTTCTGCAGACTTCTTTTGGTTTTCAGTTTTTCATACACAGTTACTGTTTTTTTCTGTTACTTTGGTTAATTCATTTCTTGTCCACTCCCTGAAATGTGTTTGATACACATTTTTAAACACAGTTAAGTTCATTTATTAGTGTTTATATTTCATTTGCCTACATACACCATTACATACACATCTACCCACATCTTGGTAAGTTTTAAGTGTTCTGTTTATTTTGGAGTGTGTGTGAAGAGTCTGTGAGTGTGTGAAATAATAATGTTTCTAAAAGTCATCCCTAAACCAAATGATAGACTTCAAGACTCCGTCTTTATTTCTGCTACCCTGTTCCCTTAAATCCCTTTTATAAAAATCTCTTTCACATACCCACGATAGGGAATTACATTATTTTTGTTTATCCTTCTTGAATTTTTTTTGCAGAACTGAACAACTATTTGTATATTTACTTGTATTCTCATTTTTCTTACATGAAGAGTAATATACTCAATTGTGCTTTTTTGCCTACTTCGCTTAACAGTACGTCCTAGAAATTATATCAGAACAAAGAGAAACTCAGTATTTTTTAACAGCTGCACAGTGCTTCACTGTGTGGATCTATCACAGTTTTACTCAGGCATTCTTTCAAGGATGGGCCTTTAGTTGTTTCCATTATTTCACAACTAAAAATACTGCTGTAATGAATAATATTATGTTCATGTATTCTTCTACAGTTTCAGAGTAGATTCATAGAATCAGGAGAGCTAGATTGAAAGCTAAGTGCATGTGGTAGTCTGTGAGGTACACCCAATTTTCCCACCAGTAATGCCTCAGAAAGCCTTTCTCCACAGCATTCTTATTAGAACTGTTCATTTTCAAATTTTTTATCAATGCAATAAGTATCTGTCTTTCCTTTGTCATTCGACTTTAAAGAGGTTTGTTTTATTTTGTTTTATTCTGGTATTACTGTGGATTGAACCTAGGAGCACTTTACCACTAAGCTACATCCCTAGGCCACTTTTGTTTTTTTGAGACAGAGTCTCAGCTTCCTGAGTTGCTGGGATTATAGGTATGTACCATTGCACCCAGCAAGAGTTCTTAATATATCAGAGATAACAGTCCTTTGAATGTGATATTCAATGTGAATACTTTCTCTCACTTTTTGTCTGTTGTTTTCTGATTCTGGTTGTTTCTTGCTCATGTAAAAAAAAATTATATACTCAAATGTGTCACTATTTTATTTTATTGATGGTAGACATTACATCATAATGACAAATTCCTTTCCTACACAAATGTTTAAAAGGAATGCAATCACATTCCTTTCAGAATTTGTGTGATTACCCCCCCCCCTTTTCTTCACACTGAGATCTCTACTCCCTTTGGGGTATACAGCATATTTGTGAAATACACATCTTATTTTATCTATTTCCAAATAGCTATCTAATTGTCCCAGGACCACTAATTAGAAAGTTCACTACCAGAATATTTGCCTATGCATGTGACAAAACCATACTTTTTTAAATTACAGAGGTTTTATACTATGTTACAATGTTCAGTGGGGCTTTTTCAATATTCCCTAGCTACTCCTGAATACTGACTATCCATATAAATTTTAGTATCAATTTTAATCAATTCATAAAATATCCTAGTTAGAAAATATTCAACTTAAAATGAAATACTAAGTCATATCAGGATTACACAATTCATCATTAAGGGTAAAAAGCAAACAAGTGGTAAATCTGAGTGATGAACTATCCTCACAACTTTTAATTCTGAAATAATATCAGAACAAAATGTTATCCAAGTGTGTATGTATGGATTCTCTAAGAAACATCTCCTTTTTACTTAATTTTATCTATTAACCCCTATCAATTTGCTGTCAAATATCTGCTGCTATTTTTAGGAAAACTATTTTCTTGCCAGGTGCTGTGGCACATGCCTATAATCCCAGCTACTCAGGAGACTTGATGAAGGAGGAAAATAAATTTGAGGTGAGCCTGAATAACCTAGGGAGAGCCTGTCTCAAAATAAAATAAAAATAGAACTGGGCACAAATGTCAGTGGTCTGCTTGCCTAGAATATACAAGGCCCTGGGTCCAATCCCCAGCATCAGAAAAGAAAGCACTGTGCATGGTGGTACACACCTATAAACCCTGAAGTTGGGGAGGCTGACAAAAGAGGATTGTAAGTTCAAGGCCAGCTTCAGCAATGTAGTGAGACCGTGCTTCAAAATAAAAAACAAAAGTGGCTGGGGTGTGTCTCAGTTGTAAAGTGCCCCTGGGATAAATCCCCAGCACCAAAAAAAATAGAGGGAGGGAGGGAGGGAGGGAGGGAGGGAGGGAGGAAGGAAGGAAGGAAGGAAGGAAGGAAGGAAGGAAGGAAGGAAGGAAGGAAGGAAGGAAAAGCTACCTATTTCTTCACCAAAGGTTTCCCTCTGGTGGTTTTTTCTTTTTGTTGCTGTTATTTTCTTTTGTTTTGTGCTGTATTCCCCCCCCCCCCCCCCCAATACTTTAGTGGCAAATGGACACAGTATCTTTATTTTTTTTTTTTTAATGTGGAGCTGAAAATTGAACCCAGTGCCTCACACATGCTAGGCAAGCACTCTACCAATAAGCTACAACCCCAACCCCTGTACTACATTTTTTTAACAGGGGAAAAATACACACAAAATTATTGCATGTCCAATCATGGGAGTTTTACACTTTTCCCTGTTTGTTTTGTTTTGCTTTTTTTTCTTTAAACCAAGGAACATGATGAAATTGTCTTATGAATTCTGACGAAAATTCTGGAAAAAGTGAACTGAAGAGAGTACTACTATTCTCTTAATTCCAAAAGATTAGCTTCATTTGTTTACTTCCTTTCCTGAAAGGTTCTAGCTCTCACAGATGCTTCTTAGAGAGTGGGGAGAAAAAGCATTCACTTACCTTTGGTAATTCCTTTTTCACAATGCTGAGCCATACTTTCCTGCGACGAGCATTAAGCTGCTCAATGGATAAGTGCTTCTTCTTGGTGCCAGGAGGAGGTGCATCATGAGAAAACTTGGCAAACACTTTGGTCTGGAGGTGGTGGCGACGAGGGGATTCTTCAGAGGAAAGCTCTTCATCTCTTCGTCTTTTTTTCTTTACTTTTTTCAACTTGGCTACAAAGGAAACACATGCTCATGAGGCTGAATTTTTCCTTTCCATAGGGAAGAGACCCAGAGAAACCTCATCATTATAAGAAAACTCTAGGTGCTTTCCCCATTCTACCAAAGCAGGTAACATTTCTCCCTTTATTCAGGCCCATAAATATTCCAAGAGTAAGATCTCACTAACTTGGAAAAGAATACTGGATACTCCATCTGTTTCCATGAAGGAGAAATACATAATAGGGCTGGGGAGATAGCTCAGTTGGTAGAGTGCTCGCCTCACAAGCACCAAGGCTCTGAGTTCAATCCCCAGCACCACAAAAAAAAAAAAAAAAAAAAAAAAAAAAAAAAAAAAAAACATAATAAAACCCAAGAATCAAATTTCTTATGAACTCAATGCTAGAAAAGAGGTTTACAAAGTAGCATCAGGCTCAAGGAAGAAACATAAAGAAATAAACCTATTTGTATTTGGTGGCCACGTAAGCTAAAGAAAAGTAACAAAGGAGAAATAAATGCATTAAGTGATATGACACTAAAATTTGTGAGAAAAGCTGGTGGGTGAGTGAATAGAAAATGAGAAAACAGATATAAAAGGAGGATGTGGGATAAGAAAGGAGAAAGCCTAAAAAGAAGTTTTTTGAGTACAACTTATAACTTCAGGTAATAAAATATGCCTTCCACAGATAGTTTAAAACTATCCCCTCCTGTTTCCTTCTTGTCTTCCAGCTGCTTAGAGCTCAACAAGAAAGGAAAGACATTGCTAGCAAACTGCAAACACTACAAGAGATCATCAGGAGGTGATCTATTTTTAAATCACCTCAGACAACAACAACTATAACTTACTCTAAATATTTCAGGTTACTCTTCATACCTACCGATGCACACGCAACTTTTTCCCATCCCTGAGCACTTTCAACATTGGCAGAGTGCACAGAGAAAACAAGGAATATATTAATTTGCCGAAAATCTTTGGCTAGGAATCTCTAGTTCTTAAGTTTTCCAACTCTCAAAAGACCATAAACCAAATACGAAATAAAATTAATGCTCACTACTGAACAGAAAGGAGACTCGGGTATTTCAGATAAAGCAAATTTCAACTTAAGGTATACCATACTTATGCATCAGCAGACCACACAATTCATTCTTTCAGTTTTTGTTTGTTTGTTTGGGGGTTGTTTTGGTACTGAGGATTAAACCCAGGAATATTTTACCACAAAGCTACACACACAGCTACATAAATAATGGCCACACCACCTTTTTTTTTTTTTTTTGAGACAGAGTCTCAAGATATCCAGACTGGCCTTGAACTTGCAGTCCATTTGCCTCAACCCCAAGGTGCTGGGATAACATGCATGTACCACAGTGTCCAGCTTAGCCAAAAATAATTCTGAAAATTAACAATGAACAAATGTGGAAGGCACTTCAACATGCTCACCTTTAAGCTTCTTGTCCTCCTTGAATTTCTTTTTTTTGGGTCCAAGTAAGTGCCGTTGTTGTTCATAAAAAGGGTCGTAGGTGGAAAGCAAGCCTGCACTATAGTACTGGTACTGCTGCAACTGAAGAAAGCAAAGTCTGTCATCTCTAACAAAGAAAACTGAGCAAAAGGAAATCTTAGCTCCTAAATAAAATATTCTTCCCATGGAGATCAGTAAGAATTTACTATCTCAAAGGAAATTTCCTTAACTTCAAAGCAAAACAGCTTTAACTGCTATGCATAAGAAAAGACTGCTGAAAAAAACTTAGAAAGGAAAAACCTTCAGGCTTCTGAATTTATACCAGAGAATTTATTTGCTCCTGACGTACACTTGAGATGAAATTAATTCCTTACAGAAAGGTGTCTCTTTGGAAATTCATTAACAAGAAATAAATCATATTTCTCTTACCAAGAGGTCCACAGACTCCCTAGGCTCCTGATGCTTACCAGTCTGACCTTTACCAGTTAACCCAATTATCCAATCTTTCACGTCCTCTCTAATAGTCTCCCATTAAGAGAGTCTGTCATTATTACCGATAGTGCCTGTATTACCAGAATTCTAACATGACTCTCTAATTGTTTCCATCCAGGAAGTGGTAAATCCTTTTAAAATTCACTGAAACTGACCCCAAATCTCACATTAATTCTATCTTATTTATTGTGAATACATAAATATGAAAATAAATTCAAATCAGATAGTCCACCATTGACACTTTTTCATGTCAATTACAGACAAATGTATTGTCCAAGGACTGAAACTAGGATAGAAGAGTAATATGGAGAACTCTACAAAGATCCTTGGTCAAAGGTCAAAATTAAATAAGCATTCATCAAGGTGTATGCTTATAGTCTGTGAACTTTTCTACAGGTATTCTGTACCTAAATTTTTAAAGTGAGCCAATTTGAAGTAAAGTGCCTTAGTAGGAGACTTTAAAAAAAAAAAAAAAAAAAAACAACTCGAATAATACGTCAGGTATTTTTATCACTTCCACAGGATTATCATTTTCAGCATATTATATTCAAAGATTTCTGAATTAACTTTGGACTATAAGAAATTGATGGAAAATCATTAGGTTTTCAAATATGCTACTATTCATATGGACAATGAATTATATACTTCTGGCAAAAATCAAAACACTTTGGTAAGAGCATCAAAATAGTTATCACTTAAAACTATCATCATTTTAGTGTTAGTAAGTGAAGAAAACAAGATTTTCCAAGACAGAACACTTTGAAAGAGCAGCTGCATTAATAAACAACTACTAGTATGTAAACATTATGGCAGATCTTCAAAAGGATTTAAATAAAGATAGTAACCATATGACCCAGTAATTCCTCTGCTAAGAACATACCTAAGAGAACTGAAAACATATCCACAACAAAAATTTACATACAAATCTTCTTAGCCGTACTATTCATAAGTGGTAAGAGGGGCTGGGGAGATAGCTCAGTTGGTAGAGTGCTTGCCTTGCAAGCACAAGGCCCTGGGGGTTCAACCCCCAGCACCAAAAAAAGAAAAGAAATGGTAGAAAAATCACCAGCTGAATGATAAGTGGCAAGAAGTGGAAATAACCCAATCAGTTGATCAAGTGAAGAACAAATAAATAAAATATGACATAAATGCAACAGAACATTTGGCAATAAAAAGGAATGGAGTATAAAACATGCTAAAACAGGGATGAACCCTGAAATAATTATACTGAGAGAAGCTGTACACAAAAAAGATAACATGTTGTACAATTCCATTTGTAAGCAATGTTGAGAATGGGCACTTTTAGAGGGGGGGAAAAAAAAAAAGGCACATTCTTAAGTCCCTTGGTTTGAACTCTAGCCCAGGCTCCAAACAAGGAAGACAGACTGGTAGCTGCCTGGCATTAAGGGAAAAAAGAGAATGAATGGCAACAGCTCAGGAATATGAGGTTTCTTTCTAGAGTAATGAAATGTTTCAGAATGAGTGATGATACTAACATTATGCTATAAGTATACTAAAAACCATTGAATTGTATATATTTTAAAGCTGAAGTTTTGGTGTGTAAATTATATCTCAATAAAGCTGTTCACAACCACAACCACCCTAAGTATAAAGTTTAAATGATGTATATCTAATGACTACAAACCACAGAGAGTAAATACCCAGTATGAAGGTCTGAGTTTTCTCTTGAAACCCTCACCTCCTTGTCTTTACTATACTTATTTTGGTGAAGTTTCTTATATTTGTGTAGTCGAAGCATGTTGTGAAGTTCTTCTCTGCTGAGATTGAGCTCTTCTTCTTCATCATCATTGTCTTCACTCTGAGAATCTGCCTCACTGGATTCATCACTTAAAAGAATGTTCTGAAAAATGGTAAAAAATGAAAATATAATTTTTGCTATGGAGCTATTCAATTTATAATCCAAGAATGTTTTTCCCCTGATCCTAAAACAATGACAAAAACAGCTAGAGAACGACATTTCAGTTTCCCTTATAGTCCATTTACCAATTCAACTGAAAAACAAAAGGATACTAATTAAACCTAATAGCAAGGTTATATTGCACAAAGTACCAGTACATTATATGTAAGATATTCAAACTAAATTTTAAATACCAAGGCAAACAAAAGCAAACCAAAACCTACCTACAGAATATACAGGAATAATAAAAAGTAATCTTTAAAACTAAAAAGGGGAAAAAACCAAATAGCCATTAATTAATGAATGGTTAAACAAAATGTGTAATATCCAGGTGAAAGATTACTCTGCTATAAAAAGGAAAATAGTACTAATATCATGTGTCAACAAATCTTAAAAACATTATGCTAAGTGGAAGAAACCAGTCACAAAGGACAACATATCACATGATTCAGTTTATGTAAAATGTCCGGAATAGGCAAATCAAGAAAGATGGAAAGCAGATTACTGGCTGCCAGGGACTGGGGGAACTAGACTATGGGGAGTGGCTATTAGTGACTATACAGCTTTTTTTTTTTTTTTTTTTTTTTTTTTTGGTGGTGCTGGGGATTGAACCCAGGGCCTTGTGCATGCGAGGCAGGCACTCTACCAACTGAGCTATATCCCCAGGCCACTATACAGCTTCTTAATGAAGTAATGAAATGTTCTCAAATTAGATGGCTGACAGCAACTTCATGAACACACAAAAATTTACTAAACTATATGTTTTAAAAGGTTAAATTTATGGCAAGTGAAGTATATCTAAATTTTAAAAAATTTGATGGCTTCGTATAAAGATTTATGCATTTCTACCAGAAATCAGACATTGAGTAAATCAGACCTTTTACACATAAGCCTTTTAAAATGCATTTGGTAACAGTAAAGAATTTACACTTCTTTCAGTTCTTCACAAGAATGAAAGAGTGAAACAATTAGTTTTGTTCATTTATTTTATTAATTTATTTTATTTATTTATTTTGGTGCTTGAGGTTGAACTGATGGTCTTGTGCATGTTAAGGGAAAAGCAATTAGTTTTCAATTTTTTATTTTTTTTTTAGTTGTACACGGACATGCTACCTTTATTCTATTTATTTATTTTTAATTGGTGCTGAGGACCAAACACAGTGCCTCAAACATGCTAGACAAGTGCTCCACCACTGAGTTACAATCCCAGCCCCAAACAATTAATTTTAATAGAGGAAATACTACACTTATTTCAGTCTGGCCATTAGTAGTAGCTTTTAAGAGTATAAATGACATTATACATGCTACTTGTTAAAACTCCAATGGCTTGTGATTATTATTAGATTAAAATACAAATTTCTTAACTGGGTGTATAAAGCCCTATGTGATCACACTCTCCAATTCATATTCTACCACTGCCCTCCATTCACTGTGCTCTAGTAGACTGGCCGTACTTCCTTCTCCCCAAGACATACCGAGTTGCTTCTTTTCTTTTTGGTACTGGAGATTGAAATCAGGGACACATGACCACTGAGCCACATCTACAGTCCCTTTAGTTTTTAATTTTCAGACAGGGTATTGTTAAATTGCTGAGTCTGGTCTAGAACTTGCAATCTTTCTGCCTCAGCCTCCCAAGTCACTGGGATTATAGGTGTGTACCATTGCACATAGCACTAAGGTTCCTTTTTAACTCATCACTCCTGCAGTTGTTTCTTCTATTTCAAATACTCTTACAATTAAACCTTCACATAGTTATCCAGCCATTCTGAAGTCAGTTGAAGTACCACAACTTCTCAGTTTACAGTCTTACTCGCTACCTCATTTAGAATATAAGCTGCACAGGGCAAGAAACCAGTCCATGGTCAACAGTACCTGGTACATGAATGCACTTAATCAACATTTCTTGAATGATTGAACTACTCATGGATTGATGGAAAATTGATATTTCTGATGACATGAGCCAATGAGGGCAAGGATCTTTTTTCTCTTAAAAAAAAAAAAAAAAAAAATTTTTTTTTTTTGTAGTTGTAGATGGACGGAATGCTTTCATTTTATTTGTTTATTTTACAGCGAGCTAAGGATTGAACCTTGCCTCACACATTTGAGGCAAGCACTCTGCCACTGAGCTACACAATGAGTTAATAACTTGCCCTCTATTAGTAATGTCAGTGGATTATTTGGATTGTAAACATTCTGCCTTATTTCTTACCTTTAGCCATTTTCTGCTTTTCTTCAACTTAGAGAAGTTATACAAATTCCCCTTGTCGGATTTTGATTCTGTGTAAAGAAACAAAAATAAAATGAAAGAATCATTTCTATCCCAAGAGAACTGTTAGACCAAAGAGAGATCTCAAGCTACACAGACCTGACTGAAGAACTCCATTCAGCGAGTATGGGTTTAACATTCCAGAACTGCTTGCTCCAGAAGTTTCACCAAGCAATGAATTTGGAGGTTCTTCCTTTACTTGTATTAAGGGATCCCCAGACTGAGGCAATAAGGGATTGTTGTCATCCAGTCCATCTTCACTGTCATCACTATAAATTGAAGAATAGCAAATCCATACTCACAGCTCACCCAGCAAAATATTAAGTTTAAAGTCAGTAGAACTAGATACTTTATAGAAGAAATTGATTCCTAGAAAAGGCTGACTGTGTTTTACTTGAAAGAAGGAAAAAGAAAATATCAAAGATAACAAAATTCATAAAATACTTCAACCCTAAAGTCTACAGGGACGAAGGGAATCAGAAATGGGGTATATTATAATATTACAAAGATGGAATAACATACCTAGAAATATTCCTGTTGAAGATGGCTGATGTTTGTCGCAGGAAATGATCCAACCGGAGGGCCCTCTCCAGATACTGTAGATAGAGGGGCTTTGCCAGCTCATTGCAGCCGCCATCGTCCCCGGCACCCAACTCTGAGGCCATAGAACAAATCTGTCTTCATGCACAAGGGCCTCCAACTGCACAGCTGCAGAATGGAGATAAGTAGTAAAAAAATGAAAGACTATTCATTTTCTTTCTCTTGCCTGCTTGTTCACAAAATGAAGACAAATCAGATCTTCTAGAACATAAGACACTGAGAAGATAACATACTACAGAAAGATCATGATAAAACTCCTTAGACAATGCCTCTTAATGCAAAGGCAGAAATTAAAAGCATGGGATGAATATCAAAATATGTACCACTGTCATATGTTGCAAATAGAATTTATATTACACATTTTTGAAATAGCACCTCAAAACCCACTTCCCTTTCCTCCTACAATTAACAATTGTTAATAACTATGAGTAAGGGGGCTGGGGAGATAGCTCAGTCGACAGAGTGCTTGCCTTGTAAGCACAAGACCCTGGGTTCAATCCCCAGCCCCCCCCCCCCCAAAAAAAAAAAACTATGAGTAAACAACTACCCAAATCTATACCACAAGCTCACTACTGTGTTCCTCACAGAGAAGAGTACTACAGGAGCACTTCTCAGCATCACCTTCAAAGTAGTTGTGTTTCATTTTGCATTAAGATACATATGTGAGAGATATCCTATTTACAGAGGAACAGATATATTGGCAGAATTTTTTACAATATCTTGTAAAAATGTCATAATAAGTTTAATCTTAAAATGATTTAGAGAACCGGAGCACAACGATAAAAGGATGAGAAAAACAAGTAGAGCATATTTTTGCCACCTTATGTTGTTAAACACAACGTCAAAATGTCTTCACTTTATTTAAATTCTTCAGCACCAAAAAAAATTTTTTTTAAAAGTCTTCACTTGAGGATTATCAGTACAACTTTTCCCATAACTGTCTTTCGTGTAATACCTTCTTTCTTTAAAGACTTAAAAGGATTTCATTAAATAATGAAATAACTAGACACAGCAATTAAGTCACCATCTGACACAGTGAGTACAAAAGACCCTAGATTATTATTATTAATTTTTGGTCCAAGGATTGAACCTAGCGGCATTTAACCACTGAGTCACATCCCCAACCCTTTTATTTTTTATTTTGAGACAGGATCCGTCTAAGTTGCTTAGGGCCTTGCTGAATTGCTGAGGCTGGCCTTGAATTTGCAATTCCCCTGCCTCAGCCTCCTGAGCCACTGAGATTACAGATTAGTAACACCATAACCAGCCCCCTAGATTATTTTTTAAAAGCTTCCAATCTAATAAACCAAGTACAACATAGAATTTCTAATCTAAAAATCAGAAATGTGAATGGTCGAAACTTCTGAGCACCACTTTCATATTTCAGAGCTTTTTAGACTAGGGATGCAAAACCAGTAGTTTGCAAATATTTCAAAATCTGAAACACGCATTTTGAATAAGGGATCCTCAACCTGCAATAAGTTTTAAAGGAAGCCAGGTGCAGGAGCCCACACCCGTAATCCCAGCAACTCGGGAGACTGAGGCAGGAGGATTGCATGTTCAAAGCCAGCCTCGGCAATTTAGCAAAGCCCTATCTCAAAATGAAAAATACAAAGGGCTAGGGATGTGGCTCAGTGGCTAAGCACCAGTGGGTTCAATCCCCAGTAACAAAAAAAAAAGAAACTTTTAGGGGAAATCACAACATCTTTATCTTGAGCTGTCTTCTTTTTGTTGTAATTTTTTTAAAAGTTTCCTACTATAATCTTCCTACTTAAGAGAATGTTAAAAAAATTCCCTCCCAAATGATCTAGAGATTTAAGACCATCCCTATCAACATCCTAGAAGGCATTTCTTTTTGTTGATTTTTAAACTTATATGGACTCAAAAGAACCCAGAATAGCCAAAATATATTTTTTGTAAATAGCCGGTTTGAATGTCTTATACTACCTGATTTTAAAACATAAAGTTACAGTAATCAGGATGATGTGACATTAACATAAGATAGCCATATAGACCAATGAGATTACTAAGCTAACAATCTAAAAATAAATCCTTTAAATTTAGGGCCAATTAATTTTCAACAAAGATGCCAAGGGAATTTTGGTAGGAGTGTAAAGGACTGCTTTTTCAACAAATTGTGCTGGGACAACTGGACAGCTAAAAAGAAAAGAATGAGTTTAAACTCCTCTAACTCATACTATACACAAAAGTTAATTTAAAAATGGATCAGATACCTAAGTGTAAAACCTAAAACTATACAACTTCAGACATAACAGGAGATCTTTATGACTGGCCATGGTTAGGCAAAAAGTTCCAGATATGACTTCAAAAGCATACTGCATGAAAGAAACAATTGATAAATGAAACTGTCAAAATATGAAAGTTTTATGCTTCAAAAGATACTGTTAAGAAAACACGGGGGTAGGAGGGGTTAGCGTTAGGGCTAGGGTTAGGTTTAGGGTTAGGGATAAGGAGGGTGGTAAGAATGGAGGAAGGAAGGACTGTATAGAGGGAAAAGAGGGGTGGGGGGAAGGGAAAAAAGAATAGAATGAATCAAGCAACATTGCCCTATGTAAATTTATGATTTTTAATAAAAAAATGGAAAAAAAATAGCTGGAAGTAGGGGAAAAAAAAAGAAAACAAAGATAAACCTGAGTAGGAGAAAATATTTGCAAATCATCTACTAGATAAAAGTCTTATATCTATGATACATAAACACCTCTCAATAAGACAAATAGCCCATTTAAAAAATTGGCAAAAGGCTTTTTTGTTTTTTTGTTAATCTTTTTGCAGTCCTGGGGATTTGAACCTTGGGCCTTATGCTTGCGAGGCAAGCACTGTATCAACTGAGCTATATCCCCAGCCCTGCAAAAGGTTCTGAACAAACATTTCATGAGGAAGATACACAAATGGCTCCTAGGTACACAAAATGATGTTCAACATCAATAAATACAAATGAAAGTTAAAGCATGGTACAAATATATACCCTCTAGAATGGCTACAATTAAAAACAGACAATAAAATTCTTGGTAAAAATGCAGAGAAACCAAAAACTTGTACAATGCTGATGAAAATATAAAATATTAATGTCACATTGGGTATGTGTGACAGTTTCTTTAAAAAATCTCAATATAAATTTATCATGTGGCCCAGTACTTCCATTCCTTGTTATCAACTACTCAAGAGAAAAAAACACATGGTGCCCACCTAGAGCCTTTTATGTTAATGTTCACAGCAGTACTTTTCATAATAGTAAAAAAAAAAAAAAGTAGGACAATCCAAATGTCCATCAACTGAAGAATGGATAAACAAATACATCCACAAAATGGAATACTATTCAGAAATAAGGGACAAACTATCATTACATTCAATGTGAATGGATCTCAAAAACATTGTTAAGTAAGAGAAACCGGACACAGAAGACCACATTTTTAATGATTCCACTTACATGAAATATTCAGCACTGGCTGTGGTAGCACATGCTGTAATCCCAGCAGCTCAGGAGGCCGAGGCAGAGGATCACAAATTTGAGGCCAGCCTCAGAAACTCGGTAAGACCCAAATTCAAAAAATAAAAAAATGGGTTGAGGATGGATCAGTGGTGGAGTACTTGCCTGGCATGAGTGAGGACCTGGGTTTTATTCCTAGCCCAAGGGAAAAATAATAATAACTTTTTAAAAGGCTGGGGATATAGCTTGATGGTGCCTCTAGATTCAATACCCAGTGTGCACGCACAGACACACACATACAAATCAGAAAAGGAAGGTTACAGAGACAGTAAACTAGTGATTGACTGGGGGTACAAAGGGGAATGGACTATAAATGGATACAAGAGATCTTTCTGGGGGGATAAAAAATGTTCTAGGGCTAGGGATGTAGCTCGGTGGCACAGTATTTACCTAGCATATATGAAATCCTGGATTCAATCCCCAGTACCCAGCTCTCTCCCTCCCCACACACACAGAGTTCTAAAACCACATTGTAGCTGATGGGTGGCACAATTCCGAAAATTCACTATCAATGAATTATAAATTTATTTTCTTTTTAACTTTATATATTTTTATTTTTACAGACTGCATTTTGATTCATTGTATACAAATAGAGTACAACTTTTCATTTCTGTGGTTGTACACAATGTACATTCACACCATTCATGTAATCATACATGTACATAGGGTAATGATGTTTGCCTCATTCCATGAATTGTAAATTTAAATGAGTTCTATGGTGGGTAAATTATCAGTCTTGGTAACACAGTTAAAGAAAAATAATGTTAAAAATACTAAAAAAAAATAATGTTAAAAATACTAAAAAAAATACTGAAATAGCTCAGTTGGTAGAGTGCTTGCCTTGCAAGCACAAGGCCCTGGGTTCAATCCCCAGCACCACAAAAAAAAAAAAAAAAGAGCCGGGATGTGGCTCAGTGGTTAAGGGCCCATGAGTTCAATCCCCAGTACAAAAAAAATTCCAAAATACTAAAAAAAAAAAAAAAAAAAAAAAAAAAAAAAAAAAAAAAAACGGTTTCAATAAATTCTCCTCTGTCAATTGAGACCTAACACTTCACTTGGTTTTAAAAATACACCAAAACTCCCTCACTCCATGCACTCCATGGGTGCAGCATGCCTGTAATTCCAGCAGTACAGGAGGATGAGGCAGGAGGATCATTTCAACAACAGCCTCAGAAATTTAGGGAGGCCCTTAACAACTTAGTGAGACCCTGTCTCAATGTAAAAAAATTAAAAAGGGCTGGGGATGTAGTTCAATCCCGGCTTTAAACAAAAAAAAAAAAAAAATTTTTCAAAATTAATTTCTCAGTAACTAAGCTATATGAAGTCAAAATCTGTTTCTCCAGGAAAGCTTAGTTATTTCCATAATTGCACAATGCTCAATATAGCCCCTTGTTAAATATAACCCATACTCATAAGTCCTAAAATCTCATTCATCCCAGCATCACTTCTGTAGTAATCATCTCTGATGGCTGAAACGGTAATCCTGATGGTAATCATTCCCTCATGTCCACAAACCTACCAGAAGGTGCTACAGGCACGAAATTCTTGACCTATCTCCACAAGTTTTACAACAGTATCTGGAAAGTCAAGTAATAATATTTTTAAACTGTTCATTTTTTTTATTGTGGTAATATATAAAATTTACCATTTTAAGAACTTTAATAGGTCAGTGGTGTTAAGTATATTCACAATGGTGTGCAATCATCCTTAACTTTTATTTTTAAACTGCCTTTTAAGATTGGTGGGCTCTCTTTTCACCTCAGGTGGCTTGAGTAGCCTGTTAAAAGTTCTTAGTATACTAGACATTCATCTCCTACATTTGTCTTTCATTCTCTACAAGAAAACTGCAGGACCATGCTAACTGACCCACTAGTTGTTATCCAACTTCAGGAGTCTTGACATTTCTTAATAGTCCTTTTACCGACCTTTTATCAACTGTTTCTCACTATCTATAAAGTTTACTTCAAATCCTTTCTTCTTCAAAATTCTAAAGTCATGCCCCTCCTCACCTTGGAAGGGCTTAAAGAGCAAATCTCTCCATTTTTAAAATTTAACCTCAGTTCACTGGTTTCCGCACTTTGATATTTGAGTTAATAAGACAAGTTGACTTTATCAGTCTAGATTTGCAACTCTTCAGTCAAGGTGATTCTATATACTTGTTCAAAGGATCTATTTCCTATGTCTTCTATTATGGGTCATGTCCATGAATTCATATTTTAAAATATTGTTTACTGTAAGTTATTTATGGTTCTCCAATATATTACAATTGGAGCATACTGTGTTGGTTTTAATTATAGATGATGCTACCTATACATTTCATTTGGTGATTAAAAAGAAATTATCATAAAATATTTGTAAAAAGGCAGAGTTGGAGCTGACCAAATTAAAAGCCACACTTTCTTGATAACCACTGTTTATCAGAATGGCTATGATATTGCTGACCAACTAAGTCTTGTTTCTGGATACTCTCCATATCTTTCAAAACTTCTGTCCTATTCCATCTTTATCCCCTTAGTTGAAACTTCCTTATGTTAACTGTAGAGAGTTCACTAATATTCTTTCACCCAATTTTATGTGACTGATTCTCTGGCCCCCCAACTTACAAAGTACACAGTCCACATTTCTAGATGCTTGTTGGATATTCTACCCTTGATAGCACCTACTCTATCACTAGCACTTACGAATTCAAATTTCTCATATACCCCCAGACCAGCTAGTTCCTCTGTCTCTCCTATTGAATAGTTATTCAGACTCAAACTCAGAGAATCACTTATTACACTCCCCTCTACTTATCTCCTTACATTGTAACCAACGGGTAGTTGATTATTTCTTGGGAACCAAGTCTGGAACCTGACCTTTCTTTCCCTATTAAAGTTCTCCTTTAAGTTCTTCACTCACATCTAGCCCACTGCTTCCTAATGTAGTTTCCCAAGTGCTCATAGCTATTATCAAATCAGTACTCCCAAAACATCATTCTATGTCATTACCATTCTCAATACCTTTCCAAAATTCAATGAAGTCTTAATAATTCAGACTGAAATTCAAAGACCTTATCATCTGGCTTCAAATTATCTTTTCCAATTTATTTTTTTTACTGCTCCACTACACTCCAGAAAAATTAAGAATTCCTGTAAAAATTTCTCTTAAAGTCTTAGCAGACCTACTCCAATCTTCAATCCAAGAGCTCTTTAAAATTCATCTGACTATAGGTTCATAGGATGGAAGAAGGGCTAATACATGCTGTCAAAGCAATTCACTGTTGACTGGCCTGTTTCACAGGCTCTTTCACCCTAATTAACCTGAAACTTGACTCTGATCATACCACAGGTGCCCTTACAACAGTCTAATGTCCACAAAAAAGTGTCTGCTTCTGAACCGTACCCATATATATTAGACTTATTAGCCTGTGTTCATGAGTGATCCTAGGCTGATTGTTTTCAACTCCCTAGTTATTGCTATGTCCTTACTGATGATGTCTTGCCCTCGTCCCATAAAAAATGCCTGTGTTAAGATGTTTTCCCAAGTTGTAATAAAATCTTTCAAACACAAAATGAAATACATGTTCTGGAAAACACTTTGATTATTTTTAGTTAAGCCTATTCTCTCTCTCCTCTGAATTTTTCAATGGTAATGGTGTTCATATGATCTTATATTCTATGTAATGAATATATGTATGTGTGTGTGTGTATATATATATATATATATATATACATACATACATATATATTCCCCCCTATTAAACTCTAAATTATTGGGGAAAGGAATTCATAGCTCATGAATCTATTTGGTGCTGATATTTTACAAATAATTACATTAATTTCCTTCTCCTTTTTTTTTTTTTTTTTGTGGGGGGGGGTGGGCAGGCAGGAAGGGTCTAGAGATTGAACCTAGAACTTGTGCATGCTAGGCAAGAATGAACTGCATTTCCAGTCCTTTTAATTTTTCACTTTGAGACAGGGTCTCCTCTCCTAAATTGCCCATACTGGCCTCAAATTTATGATCTTCCTGCCTTAGGGCCCCGAGTAACTGGATTTACAGGTATGCCCCACCATGACCAGCTAATTTCCAGTTTTATATCCAGTCTAAATTTCAATGCTACTATAATTCTAATATTTTACATAAAGACAATCTGTAGTTAATGACCATTAGCCTCCAGCCCCATCTTGGATACATTTGAGAACAAAAGTTTAAAACAAACTGAAAGGTACAAAAGTCAATAAGTAGAATGAGTGTAATCATTCCTTATCTCACCCCTGCTGAGCAAGGACAGAATTCATGAATTGATAGTCTTTCAGTCAATGGACCACAAAAACTGTTTTTCAGACAAGTGTTTAAACACTGGGCAAGTGAGACCAAGGTTTTATTTTTAGATAAGACCTGAAGTGCAGCTGCACCAATCACCAATTCTTACCTGAGGACAGGACTTTTTTTGGGGGGGGTAGGAGGGGGAGTGTTATGCCATTGAGCTACATTCCCAATCTTTTTCATTTTATTTTGAGACAGTTGCTGAGGCTGGCCCCAAACGTGCAATCCTCCTGCATTGGCCGCCTGAGTTTCTGGGATTACAAGGGGTTCAACACCACACCCAGCAAGAACAGAACTTTTCATATACTCCCCTAAATAAAGAGCCTAATAACAATACCTACTTGGAGATAAAGCAATTTGATGTCCAGTTAGAAATGAAAAGGTGCTGTTCAAATGGCAATCTAGTCTAACAGTCAATTTTTAGTTTGGTTGCATTTATTTGTTTGTTTAAAGATGGGTGATAACGGATTGATTCTTTTTTCCTAACTGCAATGGCAAGAACAATATACAGGCTAGTGATGGAACTAAGTGGAAAAGCATGCACTTTAGCATGAAAGAGGCCATTGGTTCAATTTCCAGCACACATGTGCCCCGACACATCCACACACTAAGAATGACATCTAATGAACACCACATACATTATTACAATTACAATAATAACCATTAAAAGTTTGTACTATCATTTACATATTTAGACTTTCTGGGCCCAACCCTCAACAAGGCTTTTCCCATTAAAAAAAAAAAAAAGAAAAAGAAAAGAAAAGAAAAATATCCACTAATATTTAAAATATTAAAATAACAGAATGAATCAAACAACATTGCTCTATGTAAATTTATGATTACACAAATGGTATGCCTTTACGCCATGTACAAACAGAGAAACAACATGTATCCCATTTGTTTACAAAAAAAAAAAAAAAAAAAAAAGACCAAAGGGAAAAAAAAATAAAATAAAATAAAATAAAATATTAAAGCATTAAAGTTAGACCTAAGAGTTTTTTAGCATCTTCATTATGGTAATGTGCTATTTGTCTTTTCTCCATTAGGAATTTCAAACTTAGTTGACTTTTTTTTTTGGGGGGGGGGCAAAATACCTATCAAAATATCTCAGAGAAAATTAGTTTGAGAACTTTGGTTTACACTTAAAAAATTAAATCATATCAACCTTTAAGAACTAATTTCTACATGAGGCAGGAGGTTCACAAGTTGGAGGCCAATCAGGCAACTGAGACCCTTGCTCAAAATAAAAAATAAAAAGGGTTAGGGGTATAGGGACATAGCTCAAAGGTAGAACGCATGCTTAACAAGTGAAAGGCCCTTAATTCAATCTCTAGCATTTAAAACACACACACACACACACACACTCCTAAATTTACCAAGTCTAGAACAAAAAAGGTTGAATAAAGGCATATGCCTCTTAAGGAAAGAATTGTAACTTAAGGCATTTAGATGATTTAACGTCCAGTGGCGAGGCCCACACCTATAATTCCAACAACTCAGGAGGCTGAGGCAGGAGGATTACAAATTCAAGGCCAGCCACAGCAATTTAGCAGGGTCATAAGCAACTTAGATCCTATCCTAAAAGAAAACATAAACTGTTGGCAAGGTGGTGTACACCTATAATTCCAGTGGCTCAGGAGGCTGAAGCAGGAGGATGGAGAGTTCAAAGACAGCCTCAGCAACTTGGCAAGACCCTAAGCAACTCAGTGAGACCCTATCTCTAAATAAAATATAAAAAGGGTTAGAGATGTGACTCAGTGGTTAAGCAACCCTGGGTTCAATACCTAGTACCAAAAAATAAAAATAAAACAAAAAAAAAGGGCTGAGGATATGGCTCATCATCCCCTGGGTTCAGTCTCCACTACAAAAAATAAATTAAGAAAGAAAGATAACATGCAGCTAGTTAGGAACTATGCTTTATACAAAAGGCCAAATACTAAGGAAATATAAAATCTGAATTTCCCACCTGTACTCCAAATCTGAGAAATTCTGTAGCCCAAACCTATTATGACCAAATTTGATCCACAGGTAACACTGATAATTCATAACACTAAGCCATAAATGACAGAATCAAGTCAAATAAATGAACTCCAAAATATTTTAATAGATGGAAAAAAGAGCATAAAGAAGTGACAAGTGACACACAATAACACTAGATTAACCATTTCAGTCACCCAACCTTTAAGTGCAGTGTAGGAGAGGGTATTTCCTTCAGAGAACTCCTTTTAACACAAGAAGTAAGATGAAATGTAAATAACTACAATAAAAAGTATACTTGGGGCCAGGCACAGCGGCACATGACTGTAATCTCAGCTACTAGGAAGGCTGCAGAGTAAGAAGTTTGAGGTCAGCCTGGATAACTCAGAGACAATGTCTCAAAATAAAAGGGCTGGAGATATAGATTCAGTGGTAGAGCATCCCTTGGTTCAATCCTCAGTACTGTGTGCACGCACACGCACACACATGGGGATTGGGCGTTGTAGCCCAGTGGTAGAGCACTTGCCTAGTCTGTGCAAGGCCTTGGGTTTGATCCCCAGCACTGCAAAAAGGGGAAATAAATAAATAAATAACTTGAGAAGTGACTTAAGAGATGTACAGATAGTGTTACAGATTTTTCGTTTTGTTTTGTTTTCTTGGTGATGCTAGGGATCAAACCCAGGGCTTCATACATGATAGGCAATCACTCCACCTCTGAGCCATCCCCAGATAAAGAGCTACAGGAGTTTAGGAAACAATGATTACTTTAGATATTAAACCATATTAATGTTTCATGAGAAATTTATATACCTCATGATTATATCCTTTATAATATCTGTAATCTGTGATGAAAAAATGACGGGCTAGGATATGGAAGGTCTTTCTATGGACATATAACCTGAAAAACAAAATGAAAAGTCTTAAGCCGGGTGGTAGTGCACACCTGTAATCCCAGCAGCTCAGGAGGCTGAGTCAGGAGGATTGCATCCTCAGCAACTTACTAAGACCCTGACTCTAAATAAAATATTAAATGGGCTACAGATGTGGCTCTGGGGGTAAGTGTCCCTGGGTTTAATAAGGGTATCAAAAAAAAAAAAAAAAAAAAAAAAGTCTAGTAATTATGATCACATAAATAATGCTTCTACCTTCACATAAAGAAAAGCCCAAACCAAATGGCTCACTAATGAATTCTACCAAACATTTAAAGGAGAATACAAATCTTTCACAAAGTCTCCCACAAAACAAAAAAGGAAAGAACACTTACCAATTTATTCTATGAGTTTGACAGCACTCTGATCCCAAAACCAAGTAGATATAAACTATATACCAATATCCCTTAATAACTAGATACACACAAACATATGCAAAAAAAATCCTCAATAAAATATTAGCAAACTTAATCCAGCAATACATAAAAAGGATTATATTATAGGCAGAATTTATCCTAGGAATGAAAGGTTGGTATAACATCTGAAATCAATTGTACCGTACACATCAGTAAAACTAAGGACACAACACAACACCATCATCTCAATAGATAGAGAAAACTGATCTGACAACACCCAGCACATTTTCAAGATAGAAATACCATACAAACTTAAGCATAAAAAGAAATTTCCTAAACTTGGTAAAGGGTATATATGAAAACACAACTCTTATCATATTTGGTGGCAAAAGACAAAATGCTATTCCCTTTAAAATCAGAAACAAACCAAGAATGTCCACTTTTACCATATGTATTCAAAATTGTATTGAAAGTTCTAGCCAGGCCAATGAGGCAAGAAAATTAAATAAAGGGCATCTAGATTAGAAAGGAAGAAGTAAAACTATTTATATAGATAACATGATCTTATATACAGATAATTTTGACAAATCAACTGGAAAAAAAATTGACTGGAATAAGCTCAGAAACCTAGCGAAGGTACAAGATCAATACACAAAAATCAATTATATTTATAAGCACTATCAGTGAACAATCTGAAAATAAAATTAAGAAAACAATTTCATTTAGAGATACTAAAAATGACAATACTTACTAATAAATTTAACCAAACAAGTAAATACATATACACTACAAGCAGGAAGACATTATTTTAAGAAATTAAAGAACTAACTCTTTTCATCCCAGCTACTCAGCAGGCTGAAGTAAGAGGATCACTAGAGCCAATGAGGTAAGGGGCAACACAGCAAGAGCCTGCTGTCTCAAGGCCTGGGGCTGTAGCTCAGTGGTGGAGTGCTTACCTAGCATGTGTCAGGTCCTGAGTTTGATCCTCAGCACCAGATAAAATTAAATACATAAAATAAAGGCATACTGTCCACCTACAACTACATAAAAAATTTTTTTAAAAGAGCCTCTCTCATTAAAAAAAAAAAAAAAAGAAAAGATGGAGGAAGAAGAACTAAATAAGTGGAAAGACGTTCCATGTTCATGGATTAACTGTAATTATTAAAATGACAATACAGATTCAATATAATACCTGCCAACATACCAGCTGGCTTTTTTCTTTATTTTCTTTTTAAATAAACAAGCTAATCCTAAAACTCCTATGGAAATGCAAGGAACTCAGGATAGCCAAAAGAGTCTTAAGGACAACTCCTTTAAGTGTGAGTTGGAATCACTCACTTTCAAAGCTTACTATATAACTGCAATAGTTGAGGCAAGGTGGCAACTACATAAGAATAGATATACAGAACAATGGAATAGAACAAAAGCACTGAAAAAAAACCTTTACATTTATAGTGAGTTGATTTTAAACAAGAATGTCAAGATAAACCAACAAAGAAATAAAAAGCTTTTCAAAAATGGTATTGTGACAAGTGAATAGTGACATGTAAAATAATGAAGCTGGATCCATTCTTTTTTTTTTGGGTGTCGGGGGCAGGGCAGGGGATGGAACTCAGGGGCACTCAACCACTGAGCCACATCCCCAGCCCTATTTTGTACTTTATTTAGAGAGGGCCTCACTGAGTTGTTTAGCACCTCGCTTTTGCTGAGTCTGTCCTGCCTCAGCCACCCAGGTATTGGACCCCTCCCATTTAAAGCAAACAAAAATCAACTTAGAAGAAATAACAGATCTCAGGCTGGGTGGGGTTGTGGCTCAGTGGTAGAGTGCTTGCCTAGCATGTGTGAGGCACTGCGTTCAGTTTTCAGCACCGTATGTAGATAAATAAAATAAAGGTCCATTGGCAACTTAAAAAAAAAAAAAAAAAGATCATCGATCTAAATTTAAGAGTAAACTATAAAACTTTTAATTGCAAAAATGAAGGAATGAATGAAAGAGAGGTTGATGCTGTTAAATAAAGATTGCTTTATTATTGGACCCGAGGGGGAAAAAAAAAAAGAGTAAACTATAAACTCATGGAAGAAAACAGTGATAGTGAATGAGGTCACAGTTTCTTAGCTGTTAAAACAATAGAAGAAGTAACAAACAACAGGTAAATTAGGCTTTAGTAGGCAGTACACATTTGTAATGCCAGCAACTTGGGAGGCTGAGGCAGGAAGATTATAAGTCCAAGGCCGGTTTGAACAACAGAGCAAGATCCTGTCTCCAAAAGTAATAATAATTTAGTGTTATAAAAGATACCATGAGGACACTGAAAATAAAACCCATGATTGTGAGAAAATATTTCCAAATCATTTATCTAATAATAGTATCCAGAATATATTTTTAAATTCTTTAAAACAATTACAAAAATATCTATTTCAAAAATGAGCACATTGGGTTCAATCCCAAGCACTGCAAAAATAAATTAATTTAAAAAAATTAAAAGTAAAAGATTTCAAATAGGTACTTCTCCAAAAAAGATATGCCAAAGGCAAGCACATGAAAAGAAGCTTTAACATTGGTAGCCATTAAGGAAATGCACAACTAATCAAAATCACAATGACAAGCAAGCACCATTTATTTGTAGTTCAGCCTCTTGGGAGGCTGAGGCAGAATGACAGTTTGAATCCAGGGGTTTGAGGCCAACCTGGGCAACATGGTGAGACTACATCTCAAAACAAAACACACACACACAAAAATATCCCTCAATGACATATTGCTTAGCACTGACTAGGATGGCTATAATTACAAAAAAAAAAAAAAAAAAAAAAAAGAAAACAACAAGAGTTGACTAGAATGTTAAGATGGAGCCTTCAATCACTGCTAGTGGGAATGTAAAATGGTTACAGGCACTGGAAAGTTTGGCAGTTCCTCAGAAGGTTTATAAATTTACTACATGACCTAGTATATCCACTTCACCCAAGAGAAATAAAAGCATATGCACATACAAAAACTTATACATAAATCTTCACAGCAGTATCACAATAGCCAAAAGAGTAGTAACAACCCTAAATGTCCACTGACTGAGGATGGAAAAATAAAATGTGGTCTGTATACCCAAAGGAATATATCATTAAGCAATAAAAAGGAATTACTGAGAGATGCTACAACATCGATGTATTTCGAAATCATTATGCTACATGAAAGAAGTCAGTCATCAGAGGTCACATATTCTTTGATTCCATTTATATGAAATGTCCAGAAAAGGCAAACCTAGGGTCTCACAAATGTTAAGCACGTGCCATGGGCTGACGATGTAGCTCAGTGGTAATACACTTGCCTAGCATACCTGAGGCCCCAGTTCAATCCTTGGCACAAAAAAACAAACAAAAAATTTCAAATGTTTGCTTTTTCTGAACTATAAATTATAATTCAATAACCATGTTAAAAACATAACATTTCTGCACAAAGAAAAAAATCAAATAGTTAAAAAGTAAATTATAAAAATGTGAGAAACATTTTAAAATCCTGTATGTACCCTCAGAGTTCTTACAAATATTTAGAGGTACAATACCTCTAGTACATAGTACTCACTTAATAATTTCCAATTTAAAGAGACTATTAAAATTATTCTCCCATTTACAGACAAAGAACCAGATAAAGGGGTATATCATTGTGATTTTAATTAGTACATTCCTGATGACTGATAAAGCTGAGTATCTTTTCACATATTTTAGGCTATATGTACAACTTTTTTTGTGATCTAAGTTTTATGATCACCTTTAAAAAACAGTGGTCTTTTCATCACTGAGTTATGGAAGTCCTGCTTATAATACAGACAATTCCTTTGCTATATGTGTACCTATATATTATTCATACATGTTCATGGATTGAAATATTAGTTATTATCAATTCTTTCCTAATTCATCTATAAATTCAATTTCCAATCAAAATCCCAGAAGGGTTTTAGAGGAAACTGGTAACTGAGTTCAAAATTGATACAGAAACAGAAAGGATCTAGGACTCTCAAAACACATTTGAGAAGATGAAGAAAGTTTAAGTTTATATAACCTAAATCCATGACTGACTAAATTTACATTGGTATAGACAAACTGACCAAATGGTATAGAAGAGATTACAGAAAGAAACCTAAACTCACACATATACTTAACAAAGGCACTGAAACAATCCAACAGGGAAAAATTTTTCAAACAAATGGAGCTGAACTGAAAGGAGATCTATATGGGGAAAAACAATAAACCTCAAATCCCTATAGAATACCATACACAAAAATGAAATTAGCATGAATCACAAATAAAAGAACTAAACTGATAAGGCTTCTAAAAGTAAACATAAGAGCGATGTCTTTGCGATCATGTGGTAGATAAGAATTTTGAGGAATACAAAAAGTATTATTATTAAAATTAAAAACTTCTGAATTAAAAAAAAAATTTAACTACTCTCTGGCTTACTCCCTATCAGTTTGCAAATATATTTTTAAAATCAGTCTGTAGAAAACGCTGCAAACAGTGTACCATCAAGTTATGTGGCCCCCTATGCAACTCTACACTAAGTAAATGCCTGAATTCCCTCTAATACAAATATTAAAATTTTACCAGCCTTCTCAGGAAAGTGTAATGAGTTCCTAGATCAACCAAAATTATTCCAGAAGATGCTGATATACTTTCTCTTGGCTGGCTTATATTGGCATTCAATTATAATTGGTTCTAAATTCTGTGTTTCTCCAGATTTAGTTTAAGGTAAAGGATACTATAGCATAAGCTAAGCTTAACTAGCACCCTTTGATAAAATAAGCAAGAGATCCATCCCTAATTCCCCAATATTGTACAGGAAACAACTTACTGTTTACGTGTACATACTAAATTATTTGCATTTCTCTAGTTCTCTTGGTTGCATCTGTATTGTAACTGTTCTTTACCATAAGTCTTTTTGCATTATCTAATTATCTGTTGTTTAATAAGTAAGGAATCATACAAAATACAAGTAGTTGTCTTAGTACCAGAATGGTTCTCTTCAATGCACAATGTGGATGTTTTTAGTAATACCAAAATATATAAAAAATGCTTTTCTTTGGTTTCTTTATAAAGAACATAGGGACGGGGGTGTGGCTCGGTGTGCTTGTCTAGCATGTGCCAATAAAATACTGGGCACCAATAAAACAAAACATAACAAAACCACAAATAAAATAGGTTAAATTAGTAAAACATCAAAACCTCATATGGGAAAAAAGTAATTCAAATATAAGAAAATATATAATTCAATATAGTATAAATATTGATGTTTAATGAAATGCTCATAATTTTTCTTAAAATTTATTTATATTACCCATTTAGTTGACATAAAATGACTTATTTTGCTAGATCTAAATTATTAAAATATTTTTCAGCAATTCTGCAAAAACTTATGGGGGGGGAGTTTTTCATGAATATTTAAATAATAATTAGGCTTGATAGGATGTTTTCTGTCCACAATAAATACACAATGATCTCACAATATAAACTCAATGGCTCATCTGAAAATCCTTTCTGATTTCTAAGAAAAGTTTTTGAACCCCTTACCCAGAAAAAGAGTCATTCAAAGTTAGCTCCAGTTTAAAGTAAAAATTCTATTTATGGCCTGATGGGAGGGATCTAACATGGAATAAGAGCCCACTAGTGTGAGAGCCTTCACTGTCATAAATTTTTAGTCTAGTTTTGGTTAATTTCAATGACTTTACTAAGTTAAAATTCAAATCTACTATCATTGACTCCAAAACCCAATTCTTCACAACCAACTCTGCTGCAGTATAATACAAATAAAGAAGTACCTGAAGTATAGCTCAGCAGTACAGTGCTTGTCTGTGAGGCCCTAGATTCAATCCCCAATACCACAAAAAAGTAAAAATTTAAAAGATAAAGAAGACTCATGACTAGGCTGACCAAGTATCTCTCAGGGGGTTTACCCAGGACAGCCCAAGTTTATTCCTGTTGTCCTAAACATAATTACTAATAGTCTTTCTCCCTTCATTTTCTTTCTTTTTCTCTGTCCTTTCTTTCTCTCCTCTCTTTATCTCTCCCTCTCTCCCTCCCCTCCTCTCCTTCCTCTCCCCTCCCCCCTCTTCTTTGCAGTATTAGGGATTGAATACAGGGTGCTCTACCACTAGGCGGCATTCCCAGTCTTTTTATTTTGAGATAGGTTCTTGCTAAGATGCCCAGGCTGGCCTTGAGCTTGCAATCCTCTCGGTTCAACTTCCCAAGTCACTGGAATTACAGGTATGCATCACCATGCCCCAACTTCTCCCTTCATTTTCAGAAGTATCCAGGTTTAAACAGCAAATTACTTAATTACCCTATCCATGCTAAATAAGAGATAAATAAAATCGCAAAGCTCTTATTTAGTAAGAGACTACTACGTATCAAACACTGAACTAAACACAAGGAAAAAAAAGACCTTACCCAGGCTGTGGTTATAGCTCAGTGTACAGCACTTGACTAGCTCATGTGAGGCACTGGATTTGATCCTCAGCATGAAAGGGAGGGAGGGAGGGAGGGAGGGAAGGAAGGAAGGAAGGAAGGAAGGAAGGAAGGAAGGAAGGAAAGGTATCTGTGTTCATCTACAACTAAAAATGGAAAGGAAGAAAAAAAAAAAAAAAAAAAAAAAAAAAAAAAAAAAAGACCCTACCCTCAAGAAGAGGTAGGCAGAGCCTTCTATGGAGACCAGAAACAACTTGTTAAACTTAAGGGATCACTATATAAGCATGTAAGCAGTCTAGCAATTTCATAAGCCTAGAGTTTACTCAAAGCACAAAGTTCCCAAGATAAAAATATGTCTTGTATTTTAAATGAGAAATTACATTCCCCCTTCCCTTTTTCCTTAACGAAATCCTAATATTATTTCCCAAATTAAATACATATCATCCTCAGTATCCACAGGTGGTTCTAGGACCCAAATTCATGGATGCTGAAGTCTCTCATATTAAATAGCATAGAATTTGCATGTAATATAAATATATCCTCCTATTCACTAAGTCATTTCTAGATTACTTACACTACACATTTCTAAATTATAGTATACTGTAAAAGCGATATAGTACACTGTAAAAGCGATATATTCTTGTTATACTATATTCTTCAACAAACAGGGAAAAAAGTCTGCACATGTTCAAACTTTTCTAAGTATTTTCAATCTGCGGGTGGTTGAATCCTGTTGGGGGGAGAAGAAAAAAATCCATAAAGATGAATTTAATTTCTTCTGGGAAAGACTCATTTCAACTTCCTAGACGAAAATGTTCAAGAAGGCAAGGAACAAAAACATCAAAACAATAAAAGAAATAGCCTTACTAGCACAAATGCCTCAGGGCACACAGTTGTATGGCATACAACTGGGACACAACAGTGACCAAACAAGTTTAATTCCTCATTATGAAGTATTTTAGGGTTTAAGTATTACTACACCAAGAAATTTTAAAGGGGATCCAGGCACTGTGGTGCAGGCCAGTAATCCCAGGAGCATGGGAGGCTGAAGCAGGAGGATCGCAAGTCCAAAGTCAGCCTCAGCAATTTGGCAAGTTTTTTTTGTTTTTTTTTTTAAATCATATGCGTATTTTTATTGTTTCTTTTTAGATATAATGACAGTAGAGTGTATTTCAACACATCATGCATACATGGAATATAAGTAAGTCTAATTAGGATCCCACTCTTGTGGTAGTACATAATTCACTGGTAGTATATTCACATATGAACATAGGAAAGTTATGACTGATTCATTCTGTTTCCTATTCCCATTCCTGCTCCCTTCCCTGCATTCCCCTTTGTCTAATCCACTGAACTTCTATTTTCCCTCCACCTCCTTGGTGAGGTCTTAGCAACTTAGTGAGACCTTGTCTCAAAAAAATAAAAAGGGCTGGGGAATGTGGCAAAGCATTCCTGAATTCAAACCCCAGAACCAAAAATTAAAAAGAAATTCAAAAGGAGAGAAATGTTTCCTGATGAAGCTGACATATCTTTCACACAGTAAGCCTAAAAAATAAGTTAGCTATGTTAATGACCCCTAGAATATACTTCAAAACTCTTCTGGGGCTGGGGATATAGCTCAGTTAGTTGGTAGAGTGCTTGCCTTTATGCCCAAGGCCCCAGGTTCAATCCCCAGCACCAAAAAAAAAAAAAAAAAAAAAAAAAATCTTCTGATAGAAAGCACACAAACAATACAAAAAATAAATAAAAACAATTTATCCAATGAGGAATTTGAAAATGGGGGTATTGCTCAGTGTAAAGCACATGCTTAGCATACATGAGGCCCTGGGTTTGATCCCCAGCACCAAAAAAAATGTCATAGATTCTTCTTAATGAAGAACCAGGGACTTCCAACAGCTTCCAGAGCTAGAACCACAGAACCATGAAAACATTTACCTTCTTCAGAGAATTAGCAAAAGGGGGCGGGGGGGGGGGGACCTGAATGCAAAGCCCAGAGAAACTTCAGAGCTCAGTTCATTACTCAGCAGAGGGAAAAAAAACATTAGCTTATTTGGTAGTCACTTGTGAGAAATAGGAATCACACACAAAGGAGTGGAGAAATTTAGTTATCAGTTCCATATAGTTACCATCCATTATTAAACAAATGATAGGGAGAGGTAAAGAAAATAAACTAAAAGACATCCAGAAACATGTGATATTCCAAAATTGACTTTTATAATTAGTTTTCCTATACTAAATGTCAGTCTTTACTTTGGGAGTTGACATGTTCAACTGCTATTTCTGCCAAGAAAGAAGTTGTATAAGAAACCCAAAAATCGAAGTTCAGATACTTCATTCTACAGACAAACCATCTATAAATAAGCAAGAGTTGAATCATACATTAATTGGGTCTTGCTTTTAGATCTCTAGGTATTTCAGTCCCTCAGGTCTATAATGGTTACATTAACAGCAAATATAATTACTTTCCTTCTCTACTGTTAGAGTCTAACAATATGAGCAAGGAGATACACTTATATTAAACTAGGTCTTAGTCAGTAAATATTTGTTAAATTAATGTCAGGCTTTTTTCCTCTATGCAAGCAGCCTCAGGGTAGAAGGAACCTCCATTACAAAGAACTGGGAGGGGAGCAGGGGCCATACAAATTTTGTGATTTTTATCTTATCAAATATTATTATAATAAAGAGGATACATATACATTTTACTGATGTGCTAAACATTTTATGTACACATACATTTTATATATGCATTAATTCAAGTCATGTATCAGGTACATACTATTATAACCCCATTTTACAAATAAAGAAGCTAAGGCTAAGTATCTTGTCCAAGGTCACACTGCCAGAAGTAGCAAAGCTAGGATTAAAATCCATTCAGTCTGACTCCAGAGCTTCACAAGATGACTCCAAAACTCTCTATCAGGACAGGGTTGCACACACCTGTAATCCCAGCAATAGTAACCCAGGAGACTAAATAAGGCAGGAGGATTTTTAAGTTCCAGGCCAGCCTTGGCAACTCAGAACCTGTCTAAAAATAAAAACGGCTGGGGATGCTGCTCAGTTGTTAATCTTTCCTGGATTAGATTCCCAGTACTAGGAAGAAAGACGGGATCGTCCCCAGTTAGATTCCCAGAATGGATGAATAGATGAGTGAATGGATGGATGGATGGATGGATGGATGGATGGATGGATGGATGGACAGACAAGTGTGTATGTGTGTGTGTAGGCTAAAGTGCAGCCAGCAAAAAGAGGCTCCTAGGACATAAACCATGCCACTGCAGTAGTTCAAGCAGGATTTTAATTTATTCAAGTGTTTGTATCAGTATATTTGACTCAGATATTTATACTATGGTTTATAATCCAATAGTCCATGACAGCATTGGCTACTGGGAGCTCTTTTCAGTTGTTTCCTGTGCTCCTTTGACATATCCCATCAATATGGAGTTCCTGCTGCTGTTTTTAAAACCTTCCTTCCTTTCTGGCCCACCAGATGTTCAAGGCTCATCTTACAAATATTTCTTGCACCAATCCTAGAATCAGGCATTTCTCCAAGGAGCGTGAGTTCCTTTTATTGGAGAATATATTAAAAACCAAAGTCTAGGCACTAGGTGTATTCCTAGGTGTCATTTCCTATAACTATGTCGACTAACAGAGCATGGAAATATATATGATTAACCCACATAGGCATACATATCAATATTTCTATATGTAATCATCTGCATCTATATTAAACTAAACATAGGTTTGTAGTGGTATTTCCAACTCTAATCCATTAACCCATAGATCATTCTAGTCTCCTCTGCTTATCTGTAAATTCCCACTTCAGCAGTAAGATTACCTCCCATTATCCATTTACATAACTGTTCAATTGAGCATACAACCATCAGTATCAAAACTGTTACCTTGCACCCCTCAGGATACAACTTTAACAATCAGAATACAGTTCAGTTACTGGTCTTACAGATTTTATTCATCTCCAAGTTTGGTGAGGTCAATACCTTCCTCCCTCATCTTTTTAGTAAGACTGCTTCACGCATTTGGGATATAATTAGATTCCTTCCTGGAAGCTCCTGATCTCTTAAATCATTTTTTAATTTGCATAAAGTTTATTCACCATCAGTGAAATCCACATTATGTACAACCACAAGAATGGGATCCTAATTAGAATAAGTTATACTCCATGTATGTGTAACACGTCAAAATACACTCCACTGTCATGTATATCTAAAAAGAATTTTTTTAATTTAAAAAGTTTATTATTGTGTTGTTAAGTTCGGTTTTTAAATTCTTTATACATATACATTTTTTTTTTTAGTTGTAGGTGGATACATTTTTTTTTTTTTTTTTTAAATTTTATGCAGTTCTGAGGATCAAACCCAGGGCCTCACGTGTGCTAAGCGAGGATGTTACCACTGAGCCACAACTCTAGCCCAGTTCTGTAAATGTGTAAACCTTAGTTTAACCATGACATTATCAAGTAGAACAATTTTATCAAACAGTAATTTTTTTTTAAGTTATTAGGAATTGAACCCAGGGCCCTTTATCACTGAGCTACATCCCTAGGCCTTTTTATTTTATCTTTCGAGACAACTTAATGAGACCTAAGTTGCTGAGGGTCTCACCAAGTTACTGAGGCTGGACTTAACTTGCAATCTTCCTGCCTCAGTCTCCCAAGTTGCTGGGATTACAGGTGTGCACCACCAGGCCTGACTCAAGCAGTAGTTTTAACAAAATTAAATGGTACTACCCTACTGTGCTGATGGAAACAGCACAGTAGGGTAGAAAGAACAGCTGAAGGGCTGTGAGCTTAACGCAATGAATAATAAGCCATAGATAGGTGTTAGGACTATCAGCTCACCTTTAGGTTCCAACAACCTCAGTGTAAAACAAGGGAGTTCGCTTCTGATAATAATATATTCCATTTATGAGGTGTCAGATATCGTTCTAAGCACTTCACACTGGTTGTCTTGTTAATTTCTAACAACTCTATAAAGAAGATAGTATTCTTATCCCCATTTCAAAGACAGAATTAAGGTTCAGAGGTTAAGTAACTTGCATAGCCAGAGTAGTAGAGCCAAGACTCTAAAGCAGGGGTTAGAGCAGAATGGCCTGTAAGCTAAATCTAACCTGCTACCCAGTTTGATAAAGCTTTTGTAAAAGCCAAAAATGAATTTTACATTTTTAAATGGCAGGAAAACTAAAGATAGTATTTTGTGACACCTAAAAACTACATGAATTTAAATTTTCAGTACCAATAAAGTTTCATCAGAACCCAGGCCCAATCCTTCACTTAAACATCAACTGTGGCTTCTCTCATACTTCAACAGCAAGAGATGCTGCAAGGCCTAAGACATTTACTATTTGACCCTTTATAAAAAAAAATCTTTCTAAGTCCTGTTCTAGGGTCCTATGTATTATTATACTACCTACTGTGTACTGATTCTAAAACAGCAAATAATTACCAACATTAGAATGACATCCTAGACAAAAAAATATTTTAGAGTCTGACCTAAAAAGTTGAATATATTGCAAAACAGGAGTTTCATAAACCCTTAGGTACAAATATCAATAAATGTTTTTATCAATCAGAACTGAACTAGGGCTGGATCACAAAAATCTCAGCTTTACAATCCTTAAATTATATTCGGTATGTACTTAGGTCTTAACTACTTTCTTCTCTAGTAAATTTCAAAAACGAACTACTCATTACTAAAGCCCAGTCAAGCAATATTCATCTTTCAAACTAGTTCTAATTTTCCAATATTATTCATGTTTTTCTCTTCTTTCCTTTTTTTCTTATTGTATTTTTTTGCAGTGCTGGAGATTGAACCCAGGGCCTTGCACGTGCCAATTCATAGTCTACTATTGAACCCAAGGCCTCACGCAACCTAGGCCAATGCTCTACCACTGAGCCAAACCCAGACCCTGCAGTACAAGCCTGAACATTACCTCCAATTTTATTGACATTTTCTGGAAACTTCCCTTCTGTTCAATTTATTCTTTCTTTAGGTACAATTACTGGAAATCATTCAAAAGTTTACGAGTGGATACATTATAGTTTCTACCAAAATAAATGATTTCTTTTTTGGTGTGTGAGGGATTAAATCTAGCTTGCATATGCTAAGCACATGGTATGTCCTCCTCCTTTAGTACATTTTCAAATTTTATTTTTTCACTCTCTTCTTGGAAATGACTAACATTTTACTGGGCTTTCTGGCAATACATTCAGGCAAAATTCTCAGGGATAAACTGACCATTTGGCCTAGTATCCTTTTTGCTATACTGTTACTAGTCATTTTTCTGTCTATTCATACAGATATGAATGAACACTTTATTCTGCTTAGTTACTAACTTCTTACCAGAAGAGCTAACTATACCATGCCAAACTGGAGGCACCTTATATAGTCTATTACAAAAAATAACTTTCTTACTGGAATTCCTAAAATGTACATTATATACTTGAGTAACTTCAGAAAAATCTCATATCCATACATGTTGTTCCTATCTACATTATAATAATTTCCCCTCCTCCAAATCAAAACTAAATAAAAGTCAGCCTTCAGTATGTTTATATCTTCAAAGAACAAACATTAATATTATTGATATGCTTTGGTTAAATTAATATATCACTAACTCTCAGAAGGGGAAATTATCATGAACTCCATTTTACAATTAAAAACTGAAACTCAAACCAAGGTCTTTTTAAGTCCAAAACCAGTATCTTCCCACTATACCAGCAAATTTCTCCTTAATGAAACTATGAGTAGTTCTTTTCCTGTAAGAAGTCATGTTCATGTTCTTCTGAACATGATTCAAAAATCAATCCTAAAAAAAAAAAAAAAAAAAAAAAAAAAAATCAATCCTGCCAGGTGTGGTAGCACTCACCTATAATTCCACTGGCTAAGGAGGCTGAGGCAGGAGGATCACAAGTTCAAAGCCAGCCTGAGCAAGTTAGCAAGGCCCTAAGCAACTCAATGAGACCCTGTCACTAAATAAAAATACAAAATAGGGCTGGGGAAGTAACTCAATGGTTGAGTGCCCCCTGAATTCAATCCCCAGTACCAAAAGAAAAAGGCAATCCTACTTCTTGTTACAGAAATCACCATTGTGCCCTATATGAAATAAATTAGTTATTTGCCCAGGACTCTAAAGCAAGATTTCTTAAACTGGGGTCCACGAACTCAAGTGGAAAAAAATTTACATCTTTGCCAGGCAGTGTTCCAGTTACTCAGGAGACAGAGGCAAGTGGATCTAAGTTTGAGGCTAGCATGGGCAAATAAATGAGCAAGATCCTGTCTCAAAATAAAGGGGCTAAGGGTGTGGTTTAATGGTAGAACACCTGCCTAGCATGTACAGAGGCCCTGGGTTCAATCCCCAATACTGTAATAACAGTAACAATTATTATTATTTACATTTTATTTTCACTAATCTATAACTGAAATTAGCATTTCATTCTATTGGAAATGTAGGCAGCACACCATAGTAGTATCAGCAGGGCTACCTATAGTTATTACTTTGTAGTAAGAAAAATATTTCGTGTATAAAAATTGTTTTTTAAATATGTGAACTATATTTTATACATTTAAATGTCATATTCTGAGACAGGAACACAACCCAGTGGTAGAGTACTGGCCTACCATGTGCAATGCCCTGGGTTTGATTTGCAGCACCAACCAAAAGAAAGCATATTCTGAGAAGGTGCTCACAGGCTTTGAAATGTAAAACACTCTACATAAACTTAAGAACATTGCTCTAGAGACCATCGCATTGACTATTTATCAATTCTTGCTAGATAAGGTTTTACATAAAGGTATGCCACAGTTTACCCTTTTCCTTTAGTCCATTAACAATACAGACCACACTGGGGCTGGGGTTGTGGCTCAGTGGTATAGAACTTGTCTGGCATATGTGAGGCCTTGGGTCTGATCCTCAGCACCACATATAAATAATTAAATAAGTAAAATATATCAACTACACTTACTATTACTGATCTTCTACATCTGACCTAACACGTAAGGAAATCTCCCTTATGTAGTTACTTAAGACACAAGCATTAAGTTTTTTGTGACCAGCTTTCCACCCTAAGTAAACCCACTCTATCAGGATCAACAACCAAATCCATTATTTCTACAACTGAACTTCTGGTATGATTTACACAAAGAATCTTATTAGTAACTTTAGATTTCTTTATAAAATATTCTTCAGAATATTTGTGGGAAGGCAAAGGGCTTTTAAAAAGAAGAGAACACTGACTTTAGCATTTACTGGCTGATTTCACAGATTGTCATCTGTAAAATGGGGTACACAGTTTTATGATGATTAAATGATCGTAAGATACACATTATTTATTTTTTTTTTTTGGAGGGGGCACTGCAGATATTGAACCCAGAGGCACTTTGCCACTGAGTCACATCCTCAGCCCCCCCCCCTTTTTTTTAAATTTTGAAACGGGGTCGTATGAAGTTGCTTAGGACCTCACTAAGTTGCTGAGGTTGGTCTCCAACTTGCAATCCTTTTGCCTCAGCCTCCAGAGTCACTGGGAATACATTCGTATGCCAACACATCTGACCATACCATGACTCTTAAGTTTTTGCCTAATATCAGTGCCTACGTTCTTTTCATTCTCCACATGCTAAAGCCTATCACATCAAAATTCTGACACTTAAGATCCAAATTTTAGCTGGGTGCAATGGCACACACCTATAATCCCAGTGGCTCAGGAGGCTGAGGCAGGAGGATCACAAATTCAAAGCCAGCCTCAGCAATTCAGTGAGTCCCTAAGCAACTCAGTGAGATACTGACTCTAAATAAACACAAAAAAGGGCTGGGGACGTGGCTTAGTGGGTAAGTGCCCTGGGTTCAATCCCTGGTACCAAAAAAACAAAAGATCCAACTTTTAAACATTTCTTCAACTTCACTTATTTTCCTACACAAATGCGGTTTCCCATTGATCCCATCCAATTATGACCACTCTAAAATCCACAGCATTTTGACACCTTTTTTTGTGTACTTGTATGTGAAGTTAAATTTCTAAGCCAGATTTTATCTTCTTGTGGGCAGAAAAGGTGTGTAATTATTTCTTACCCACACATGTTGATAGAAGTAACCACTGGTCAAAGCCAATATAACTTCCCTCAGTAATACTATGACAAACTTTCATTAAATAAAATTATAATACCAGTTTATGATCAGTTGCCCTGACATAATCAAATTTCCACTTTGACACACTCAAAATGTTTTTATTAGTCATAAACTTTTCTAATCACATTTGTGCTTTTACAGCTATTTACTATCAAAAGACACAGATGATCAAAAATTGGCTTGAATTCTTCTAAAACAAAATGTAAAGGAAAAGAACACAGTAAACTAACAGAGGAATTCAATCCCTTAAAAACAAAATTCATTTTAGAATCCAGAAGGCAAGCAACATTTACATATACAGTCATGCTTCACTTAACAAAAAGATACAATCTGAGAAAGTAATGTGCTATTTTTGTCCTGTGAACATTATGGAGTGTGCTTATGTAAACTTACATGGTATAACCTACTATACACCTCAGGAACATAGTACAGTCACCATTGTGTATGTAGTTCATTTTTTTTTTACCAAAAATACAATATCATATACAAACTTTAGAGTCATTCTTCAATATCCTGAGGACTGGTTCCAGGTCTCCCCCCATATCAAAATCCAAGAATGCTCAAGTCCCTTAATATAAAATGACACAGTATTCATACATAGCCTATACACATCTTCCCATATACTTTATTCTTTTTAATACTTTTTTAGATGTCAATGGATCTTTTATTTTATTTATTTACACGTGGTGCTGAGTATCGAAACCCAGGGCCTCACACATGCCAGGCAAGTACTCTACGACTGAGTCACAACTCCAGCCCCATTCCCAAATGCTTTAAATCACTAGATAACTTTTAATACCTAACATAATGTAAATGTTAAGTAAATAGTTATACTGCATTGTTTAGGGAATAAATGTATAAAGACACAATCATCACAGATGGAGCTACAAAGTACAGCAAGACATGCAAAGCGGGCTGGGGTTGTGGCTCAGTGGTAAAGTGCTTGCCTAACGTGTGAGGCACTGGGTTCAATTCTCAACACCACATATAAATAAATAAAATAAAGGTCCATCAACAACTAAAAAAAAGACATGCAAAGTGAACAATGCTCAAACAAGTGCTGAGGAGAGGCTAAGGATCTGGAAAATGGTAGGAACTACAGCAGATTACGTCTATCATTTCATTCTTGTGGATTCATCATAGTGATTGACCCACAGAAAATTCCAGTTTTGTTTCTTGGAATTTTCTGGGGTTTTAAAAAATAAATATTTTTAAAATATCAATCCAAAATTGGATATATCCAAGATTGCTGAATCCATGGATATGAAGGACTGACTCATAATAATCTCAAAGGGCTTGAAAATTTTAAGCATAAAACAACCAGAAAGGAATATTATTTGGCAATAAAAAGGAACAAAGTATACATGTTTAAACAGGTATGACTCTTGAAAACATCATATTAAGTGAAAGAAGCCAGTTACAAAAAAACACCAATTGTAGAATTTTCCATTAAATGAAATGGCAATGTCCAAAATAGACAAAACTAAGAGAAAGAAAATATATGACTAATACTAGGAGCCAGAAGAGAGGAAATGGGGAGATTGCATAAGGAGCTTCTTTTGGGGGGTGATAAATAGTGGAAATAACTATACAACTCTATGTATATACTAAAAATCACTGCTTTGTAACTAATTCAGCTGAGTTTTTTTTTTTTTTTTTTGGGGGGGGGTTGTCAATCGTATCTCAACAAAGCTCTTAAAAAATATATATGTTTGCTGATCACAGTGATGCACACCTGTAATCCCAGAGAATCAGGAGGCTGAGGCTGGAGGAACACAAATTCAGAGCCAGCATCAGCAACTAAGCAAGGCCCTAAGCAACTTAAGTGAGAACCTGTCTCAAAATAAAAAAATAGAAAGGGCTGGGGAAGTGGCTCAGTGGTTAAGCACCCCTGAATTCAATCTCTGGTACTGAAAAAAAGAAAAAACAAAAATGGGGGTTTGCCACTTGTAAGCCACAATGAAAATTAGAAAAGGAAATCATAGAAGTCACTGACTAGAAATCTAAGCTGATTACCTGTAATGTTAGAGAGGTCATCCTCCAAATTCTCTCCCCAATTCCTAACAAGTACAAGAACATGAAACCAGGGATAGTGAGAATCAAAGAATTCTGAGCACAGTTTGTTATTAACTAAAATAATTAAGTCCCTTCTTAGGCTCTATCACTCCTAAACTGTAGGGGGCTTCCATTCTCGGTGATTACGGAAGTAGTACTTTTCATCAGCAAGCTCAACAAGAAATGTCAAAATAAGATGACACTTGCCTAGACGCCCCACAAAAGTCTAAAAAAACAGAAAGGATGTCACCTACACACTCCTAAGTCTGTGCACGTGTTAGTGTGCCCCCACGCAAAAACAACCAGCAACGTGCACGGTCCTAGCTTGCTTGCCCATAAATTGACACTCAATACTCTCAAGCTCTTAGATCTCATTTGTTTAAACTGACAGGCATAACTCTCACTGATTCCCACTCCAGCCGGAGCAGCCTCCGCCCTGCCCCTCCCCACCCCCAAACCCACACACGTGTTAGCCCGACACCGCCCCACCGGGTCCCACGTGCACCTGGTCTAACACTCTCCCCACATGTGGGTGCCCCACGGGCTTCCTCGGGTAGCTGAGGTCATCGCGTGACCCTGGGTCTCCAGAGGTATGAGAGGATAAGGACCAGGCCCAGGTCCCTGAGGTCCCAACCCTGCGGGGAGTGTCCACACCCATACTACTAACCCCAACAAATCCAAGGGCCGGGGGCGACGGCCCCTTTAAGACGCGGCCCAGTCGTCGCCCGCAGAGAGGGGCGCAACGGGGCCTATACAACCCCCCTCCGTTCGCCCGCCCACATCTAATCACCTCACCTCGGGCCGCGGGGCCCCGCCGCCGCGACGGCGGCGGAGGGGGGGCGGGGTACGGGCGGGGTCCGGAGGGGGGGGTCGCCCCGCCGACGGTGGAGCCGCGGTTCGCTCTCTGAGGCCGTGGGACGGTGACTGCGGTGGACGTGAACGCTCCTAGCTCGCTCCCTCGGCGGCTCCTGGGACCCCAAGATGGCGGCGGCGCTGAGGCGGCTGCGGGCGCTGGGCCGGCGGCGGCGGCGGCCACTTTCACTCACTGAGAGGAGCGGAGCAGGGACACGGGGAGCCATGGCGGGGGGGAGGAGAGGCGCCATAGCCAGGCCAGAACAATCGAGCCGTTACTCGGCTGGCTTACCCCCGCCCCACCCACGCTCACTGCTAGTCGCCAGCCCGTGGCCGCTCGCAATGCCGCTGTCGTCGGTCTCGAGCAGTTTGTACCCCGCGGCTGCCGCCTGGCGCCCCGCGTGGACCGGGGTTCGGGGGGAGACCCTAATCCATGCCATCTGAGTGCAGATTGGTCGGGACTGGGACTGGCGAAGATTGCCGAAAGGCGGCGGGGAGGAGGAGGAGGATGTCGTCGCTAGAGTGAGCAAGCAGATCTCGCGGGATCAAATATCGCGAGAGCTCTCAGGTCTGCAACCGCCAAAGAAAGGTTACTTTTCCCGGAAATAACGTCAATGGACACCGCCCCGGATCCTGGGAATATTTGTTCTTGGAGGTAGGAGGTGGGAGGGGCTACCGAACACTGATAATATTGACGGGCCAACTAGCCATAAGTTTTATGCCTGTGGTGGGTCCAGCAGATGCGAAGTCGGACACCTGGGGAGTCTCTGCATCTGCCAGGGCACCGTTCGTTCTGGGGGCTTCTCCAAATCGTCTTCAGACGGCGTCACCCACCCTAGGCTTAAAACTGCTTGGAGCAGAGAAATTTCCAAGCTTTGGTGCACATTGAACCAGTCGGGTGAGCCGCCTTGTCACGTGCGACCACAGAATTCTTTTTTACCTTGTAGTTATTATCTTGGTTTCCGACTGCCTAGGACAGTTTGATACATGGATCCTCGCTTTGGATAAGTGTAAGGAATTGTTGAACTTAATTAAGCCTTTTGTTGTTCTTTCTGCAGGAGTTTTGTTGAGTGTGTTTTTTGTCTGCCTGGGTGTCGTGAGCAACTCTAATTTGGTTTCAGATTTTAGCCTGTTAGGGTGTATCTTTTTTAGTTCAACTGCTTTCAGTTATGAGTCTTTGAAAAGGAAGACAGTGATGTGGGATTTTTTTGTGTTTTGTTTGTTTTGTTGCTTGGCTTTAGTAGGCTTTAGACTGTGGAGGAAAAGGGCCCATAAACCGTCCATAAGTCATCGTATCATCGGACAATATAAATTTATTTTGTAAGAAACAAGGCAAGTGTAATGTCAAAATGAAGCTGCTCATACAGATATAGAATCTTGGTTCAACAGGCAAAAAAACCTAAGCCCAGCCTTTCTGATACAGAATGGGAGAAAGACAAAGCAATAACTGCTCCAAATTAACCAAGCCCTTCATATCAGAACAATACATCTCACATAGAAGATTTATTTGCCTCCATTTTGCTACCTATCAACCCACCAGGGCTGATACTCAGGCTCTGGTGAACATTATGCTAATGACTTGAGCCCCATGGCTCTAATGTGTACAATGAATCCTACTAGAGCAGACGCCAGAAAAGGTGTCCCTACAAGAGAACCCAGTTTGGACATAGTAACCATAGATTGCCCCATTTCAAAATTATAAGAGATGCCTGCTGACAGGACTTCCCAGAAGGATCCCTAAAGTACAGATTCTTTTTAGCAATGTTCAAGAGATGAAACAAATACCTCTGGAGGATCCTTCGGAATGTTTGGAGCACTATTAAGAATACCATGGGGCTGGGGTGGTGATTCAGTAGTAGAGCACTTGCCTAGCACCTTTGAGACACTGGGTTCGATCCTCAGCACCACATAAAAATAAATAAATAAAATAAAGGCATGTGTCCATCTACAACTACAAAAAAAAAAAAAAAAAAATACCAGTGCTATATGGGTGCCAGTCCTGAGGCTCCAGAAAGTTAAAAAAAAAAAAAAAAAAAAGGCAGATATTAACTCTTCTCAAAGTATGTCTCACATGAAAAGGAATGGTTGTGTGTGATTTCTGCTTCATGCATTATACAAATGGTTTTTAAAGTTTACAATAACAGACTAAGCACAAGATTTGAAATAACAGAAAATGAAACAACAGTATTCCTTGCTTGCAGCAACATTCCACAGAAACCCAGGGGGAAAATAAAGGATTGTCCCTATTCCTATAAGACTAAGGAATGATAAAATAGACAGTTGGGACTTACAACAGCCCTATAATGATATTAAATTTTAAAAATCTGTCTTGTAAGAGGCTTGAACCATTTCCCCTTCTGAAAGTTTAAAAACCAAATATCATATTCTTTGCTAAAGCTGTCCAGACCTTAAGCACATACTCCTTGTTCACATTCCTGTAATTATGAACTGCTAACTTTGTTGTCTTTGTTCCAGAAGAATGAACTAACTGCATTGCAAGATGATTTACAAGCTTTGTTTCGCAGAACCATAGATTTCTCAGTGTCTGCCAGATGTCCACTAGCATCAAATCTGAAAATTTTGTTTTTATCAAAACCACCAGTATCTCCCCTGGACTCCCCTTTCTGTGCCCTTTTCTGTTCTAAAACACATAATTGTGCTTTTTGGGAAACAGTAGAGTTGAGACTCATCTCCTTTGTTGGTACCTTCTTCATAAAACCTTCAGTGTTTGGTGTTTGTTGCATAATGGGCACACAAATCTGATTTGGGGGTTTGTTAACAATAAGGTCAGTTGAGTGGAAGGATAAACTCAGCTCATATTTTACCCTGTTTCTGGTCCCCCTGGGCAAGGTTGTAGATTGTCCAGGAAGTGCCTATTATTTATGCAGTAATTAGTTTGAGTTCCCCTTTAGCCTCAAATCAAGACACCGACAGGTTAGGTGAGGTGGCATAGTTAAGTAAGACACTGTCCTGGCTTCAGGATCCTAGAACATGAGAACACACCTATTATAAGAGATGTCACACTATTCCCATAGTTGCAGTGAACCTCTGAAAAGGAAATAATTGGATTTACTTGTGGCAACTCTGGTATAAACCTCCTACTACACATGTACTGAATTTAGTGTAGAACCTAGCAGGAGAAAACTATTAAAATTTCCTTAAAGTTATATTTCAGTTCCTTCATCTCTTATGCTTTAATCTATTTCAATCTGACCTTTGGCATTTAAGCAGGAAAACCTTTGCTTAATGGCATACAGCCTTCTTATGCTACTCGATATTTTTTGTGGTGTCCAGGACCTCAAGCTGGTTAAATGTGCTCTACCATGGAGCTACATGTCCATCCCCAATTCAGCAGACATTACAGAGTTTATTGTGCTTAAATACAAAAGTATTTTTACTATGCTATGCTTTTTGTTAGAAAGATGGATATAAGAAAACACACAGTTGTCTGCTTATTTGTGCAAAAGAAATTCAAGAAGAATTTACCAGAAACTAATGTGATTGATTTCCTATGTGTCATGGTGAGAAGAAGGGAAGGAATGGAAACTGGGTAGCAGTATGCAAAAGGTAGTGGCAATTCTTTTTTTATAAGCCTCTTAGAATCATAGTAATTAACACAGTCAGTGCCTCACATACTTAATTTTTTTTTTCCCCTGGTGAGAACTTAAAATCTCTTAGTGCACTAGGGATGTAGCTGAATGGTAAAGCACTTGCCTAACATGCACAAAGCCTTGCATTTAATTCCCCGTACTAACACACACACACAAAGAATCCTTTAAAAATCTACTCTCGCCTGGCACAGTAGAGCACACTCTAATCCCAGAAACTCAGCAGGCTGAGGCAGGAGGATCCCAACTTGGCAATTCAGGCAAGGCCCTCTACAATTTACAAAGACCATTTTACAATAAAAAGGGCTGGGGGCCCAGAGCAGCTGCAGTCGCAGCCATGGCCACCCCTCAGTTAGCAGTGTCCACACCAGCGCCAGTGAGTCATCACCACAGTGAAAATGGTAACTGTTAAGACCCAGGTGTACAGGACAAAAAGCCACCATATCACCGCCTCCAACAGAATTGGTTGCTTGGTTTTTGGACACAATGGAATCCTTTCTACCCCTGCTGTATCCTGCATCATTAGAAAACTCAAAGCCTTTGGGGGGATCTCTCTGACAGCCAGTCACAACCCACGAGGATCCAATGGAGAGTTTGAAATCAAATTTAATATTTCTAATGAAAGTCCTGCTCCAGAAGCAGTAACTGATAAGAATTTTCCAAATCAGCAAGACAAAGAGTATGCAATTTTCCCTGATCTGAAAATGGATGTTGGTGTTCTGAGCAAGCAGCAGTTTGACCTTGAAAACAAGTTCAAGCCCTTCCACAGTGGAAATTGTGGATTCAGTGGAAGCTTATGCCATAATGCTGAGAAACATCTTTGATTTCAGTGTACTGAAAGAACTTCTTTCTGGCCCAAACCAACTAAAGATCCGTATAGATGCCATGCATGGAGTTGGGGCCAAATGTAAAGAAGATTCCCTGTGAAGAACTCAGTGCCCCAGCAAATTCAGCAGTCAACTGTGTTCCCCTGGAGGATTTCGGAGGCCTCCACACTCACCCCAACCTCACCTATGAATCCATCCTGATGGAGACCGTGAAGTCTAAAGAGCATGACTTTGGGGCTGCCTTCGATGGAGATGGGAATCAAAATATGATTCTGGGCAAGCATGGGTTCTTTATGAACCCTTCAAAGACACTGACTGTCATCACTGCCAACATCTTAAAACATTTCTATATTTCTAGCAGACTGGAGTCTGTGGCTTTGCATGCAGCATTCCCATGAGTGATGCCCTGGACCAGGTGGCTAACACTACAAAGATCACTTTGTACGAGACCCCAACTGGCAGGAAGTTTTTTGGTAATTTGTTGGATGCAAGCAAACTGTCCTGTTATAACGAGGAGAGCTTCGACACAGGTTCCAACGACATTTGTGAAAAAGATGGACTGTGGGCTGCTCTTGCCTAGCTCTCCATTCTAGCCACCTGCACACAGGATATGGAAGACATTCTCAAAGATCATTGGTAAAAGTATGGCCAGAACTTCTTTACCAAGTATGATTATGAGGAGGTGGAAGCAGAGGGCACAAACAAGATGATGAACAACCTGGAGACCCTGATGTTTGACCGCTCCTTTGTGGGGAAGCAGTTCTCTGTGAGTAACAAAGTCTACACCATGGAGAAAGACAATCACTGAAGACAGTGACCCCGTGGATGGAAGCATTTCAGGAAATCAGGGCTTGTGGCTCATTTTTGCAGACGGTTCTTGCATTGTCTTACAACTAAGTGTCACTGGGAGTTCAGGGGCCACCACTCAACTATACATCAACAGCTATGAGAAGGATGTCGTCCAAATCAATCAGGACCCCCAGTTCATGTTGGCTACCTTTATTTCTATTGCTCTAAAGGTGTTCCAGCTCCAGAAGAGGATTGGACGCACTTTACCCACCATCATCACCTAGGAAGACCTGCCAGCTGGAGTATGGCCCTTGATCCCAGGACCTATCCATGTCATCTGACTAAAAAGCATGAACAGAAACAAAGCATATCCACCCAGCTTCTTAGGATTTGATTTTTCTACTTAGTGGTTGTTGAAAAACAGTGCATTGCAAGGCACTGCCAATTGAGTGACCATGGGAGCTGTGTGAGAGAAGGAAGAGGACCCACAGACTTATGTCCATTCCTTTTCACACTCTTCTACACTGCTACTGTGACTAGCTGTCTCCTTAGCATCAAGCACGTTTACACAGCGGTGCAAGGTAGAGGCTGTGTCAGCGAGCAAGGCCAGCCTTCATCCTTAGGATGTGCCCACAAAATGACAGTGGAAGTTCCATTCTTTCCCCAGTTTAATGTTTACGTGTACTCCAACAAAATACAATTTCTGGTGCCTTCTCTCCAATCAGTTTTCCTCTAAGTGAGACATATTTGTCTACAGATTTCTGACTTGTTTTGCATCATGATCCCATTTGCACAAATATTGCGGGATATTAAAGCAGAATAAGCTACAAAATAAAAAATTAAAAGGACTGGGGGTGTGGCTAAGTGGTTAAGCGCCCTTGGGTTCAATCCCCAGTAACCCCCCCAAAAAAAAGCAAAAACTGGGCTGGAGTTGTGGCTCAGTGGTAGAGCACTTGCCTAGCATGTGTGAGGCACTGGGTTCGATCCTCAGCACCACATAAAAATAAATGAATAAAGAAAGGTCTATCAACATCTAAAAATATATTTTAAAAAAACTTTTCTATAGTCACCATATTGTCTTGAATTTATTTCTTATCTAACTGTAATTTTGTATCATTTGACCAACCTCTCCTCAATGCTTTGCCTTTCCCATAAGAGTTCTTAATTTATTCTTCAAATTGTTTACTAATTCTATCATGAATATCTTACTTCAGTTTACTACTTACCTTTTCACTTTCTTTAGAATGTCCTTTTGAAAGAAAAATTCTTGATTTTAATACATTCAAATTTGTCGATTTTTTAAAAATATATATTTACTTATTTTCGTGGTACTGGGAATCAAATCCAGAGGACCTCTACCACTGAGCTACATCCCCAGCCCTTTATTATTTTCTTTTCAGACGGGGTCTTGCTAAGTTGCTGAGGCTGACCTCGAAGGGACAAACATCCTGCCTCAGCCTCCTAAATCACTGAAATTGTAATTATACGTCACTGCATCCTGCTAAATTTGTCAACCTTTTATAATAGTGTTTTTAGTGTTGGTTTGTTTTTGGTACTGGGGACTGAACCCACAGATGCTACATCCCCAGCCCTTTTTATTTTGATGTAGGTATCACTAAATTTCTATAGCTAACCTCCAACTTGCCATTCTCCTGTCTCAGCCTTCTCAGTTGCTGAGATTGCAGGCATGTGACACCATGCCCAGCCTTGTGGTTTGTGTTGCCCAAGTTGGTCTCAAACTCATAGCATTAAGAGAACCTCTTAAGTGCTAGGACTGTAGGCATGCATCAGCATCCCTAGCTTTACAAATATATAGATATAGATAACTGTACACCTTAAAAAATAGATGATTGATAGATCTATGTGTGTGTGCACATGCGTTTTTGCACATGCTGGGCATTGAACCAGGGCTTCTTGACCATGGAACCACATCCCCAACCCTTTTCTTTCTTTTTTTTTTTTGTTTTTGTTTTTGTTTTTGTTTTTAGAGACAGCATCTTGCGAAGTTGCATAGGGTCTCACTAACGTGCTAAGGCTGACTTTGAACTTCCTCCTGCCTCACCCTTCCAAGTCACTGGGATTACAGGTGCACACCACTGCACCTGACGTACAAAAATATTTTTGGTGCTTTGTTTAAGATAGCTTTCCTTGTCCAAAGTCTGAAAACACCCACCAATATTTTCTACTGAGTTTAATTTTTTTCATTTATACTTCTAATTCAAGTGGAGTCGACTTTTTCATACAGTAGAAAACAAAACTCCAATTTCATTTTTTTGCGGGTTTTTTTTTTTTTTTTTTTTTTCTTCTCATTTGAGCGGCTTGGGATTCGAACCGCGGTCCTTCCGCATGCTAGGCGAACGCTCTGCAAAAGCAGCTAGTTCTTCAGCTTCCAATTTCATTTTTTTTCAAAACTCATTTGCCTCTTTTCCCACTGCTCTTTCATGCCCTGTTTATTACTAAAGTTCTAGAGTACAATAGTCTCTGTTCTTGCGCTTTGCTGCATTCCACTGACAAATTTGTTTCTCCCTGTGCCCATGGCACTTTGTCTTAATTACTACCATTTCAAAATGAGTCCTGATACATGATAGGCAACTCCATCTCCTTGTCTTTCTTCAGATGTGTTTGGCTACTTTGGGGCTTTTATCTTTACTCTTCCACATAAATTTTAGTAACAGAAATTTTCATTTAAAAATATGGTTGCTATTTTGATTTTATTTTTTATTTGTTTGTTTATTTATTTTAGGAGTACTGGGAATAGAACCTAGGGTGCTTTAGGTGCTTTACCACTAAGCTACATCCACAACACATTTTTTTTTTTTTTTAATGGAACGCTTCACGAATTTGCATGTCATCCTTGTGCAGGGGCCATACTAATCTCTGTATCGTTTCAATTTTAGTATGTGTGCTGCCAAAGCGAGCACTACAACACATTCTTTATTTTGAAATAGGGTCTTGCTAAGTTGCCAACACCGGCCTCAAACTAGCAATCATCTTACCTCTGTCTCTTCTTTGAGATTATAGGCATGTACCAGTGTACCTGGATTTATATACATTTTATAATTTTTTCTGTAGAAGTCATGGACCACTTTTATTAGATTTATTCCTAATTTCTTGATATTCTCAGATATTGCTATATCTAATGTGTTAATAAGTTATAACAGTTGTCTTCTGTTTTATATTGTGTGTCTTTCCTATGCTCCATCAGGAGTCTCTGGGGTATACACCTGTGATTCAAATTGTTAATTTGTGGGGTATATGCATCTCCATCTAAAAGGGCTTTATAAATAACAAAAACCCCACACAAATTTAAGTTATTAGCATTCAAATATTTACTAAAATACCTAATTGAAATGATGAACTGTACATATTCATCACATAAAAATGATGATACAGACTGAATCATACTAGAGAAAAGGCTTGTTTGGAATAAAAGATGTAATATCCTAATAGTTTATAATGAGCATCAACAGGAGATTGAGTTCTTTGGGGTTTTTTATTGTTGTTCTTTTTTGTTTTTTGGTACTGGGGATTGAACCAACAGTCTTGACTACTGAGACACATCCCCAACCCTTTTTATTTATTATTTTGAGACTGAGTCTCACTAAGTTGCTTAGGGTCTCACTAAGTTGCTGATGCTGACTTTGAACTTTTGATCCTCCTGCCTTATATCCTGAGTCACTGGGATTACAGGCATGGCCACCATGCCTGGCTAAACCAAAATTCTTTTTTTTTTTTTTTTTAGCTTCACAGTGTTGGTTTTTTTGGGTTTTGTTTTTTGTTTTTTGTTTTTTTTTTTTAATTAAAAAATTTTCATACATGTATATAAGGTAATAATGTCTGTCTCATTCTACGGTCTTTCCCATCTCCACCACTCCACCTCTCCCCTCACTCCCCTCAGCATAATCCCAAATTCCTTCATTCTTCTCTGCGCATCCCCCACTATGGACCAGCTTCTACTTACCAGAGAAAATATTCAGCCTTTGGTTTTTTGGGATTGATGGTTTCTTCAGTTCCATCCATTTACCTGCAAATGTCATAATTTGATTCTCCTTTAAGACTGAATTATATTCCATTGTATATATATATATACTACATTTTCTTTAAACATTAATCTGTTGAAGGGCATCTAGGTTGGTTCCATAGTTTTGCTATCCTGAATTGAGCTGCTATAAACATTGATATGGCCACTTCACTGTAGTATACTGATTTTAAGTCCTTTGGGAATCAACCAAGGAGTGGGATAGCTGAGTCAAATGGTGGTTCCATTCCAAGTTCTGAGGAAACCATACTGCTTTCCAAAGTGGTTTAACCAATCTACAGTCCCACCAACAATGTATGAGTGTGCCTTTTTCCCCACATCCTCACCAACATTTATTTTTGCTTCTATTCTTGATAATTGCCATTCTGACTGGAATGAGATGAAATCTTAGAGCAGTTTTGATTTGCATTTTTCTAATTGCAAGTTATGATGAACACTTTGCATATGTTTATTGATCAATTGTATTTCTTATGTGAAGTGTCTGTTCAGTTCCTTAGCCCATTTATTGATTGAGTTATTTGGTTTTGGGATGTTAAGTTTTTAGAGTTCCTTATATATCTTGAAGATTAGTGCTCTGAGGTGTGTGTGATAAAATTTTTTCCCCATTCTATAGGCTCTCTTCAAATTATTGTTTCCTTCACTGAGAAGAAGCTTTTTGGTTTGAATCCATCCCATTTATTGATTCTTAATTTTACTTACTGCACTTTAAGAGTCTTGTTAAGGAAATCAGGTCCTAAGCCTACATGATGAAGATTTGGGCCCCCTTTTCCTTCTATTAGGTGGAGAGTCTCTGTTTTAGTGCTTAATTCTTTGATTTTTTTGTACAGGGTAAGAGATAGAGGTTTAATTTCATTTTGTTACATTTGGATTTCTAGTTTTCCCAGCACCGTTTTTTTAATAAACTATCTTTTCTCCACTGTTTATTTTTGTCTAATATGTGATAACCGTATTTATGTAGGTTTGTCTCTGTGTCTTCTATTTTGTGCCATTGGTCTACATGTCTATTTTGGTGCCATTCCCATGCCCTTTTTTTTTTTTTTTTTTTTTTTTTTTTTTTTTATATTTAAGGTCTGGTAGTGTGATGCCTTCTGCTTTACTCTTCTTGCTAAGGATTGTCTTGGCTATTCTGGGTCTCTTATTTTTCCAAATGAATTTCATGATTGATTTTTCTATTTGTATGAAAAATGTCATTTGGATTTTAATAGGAATTGCATTGAATCTGTGTAACACTTTTGGTAGTATGACCATTTTCACAATATTAATTCTGCCTATACAAGAGCATGAGAGATCTTTCCATCTTTTTAGGTCTTTTTCAATTTCTTTCTTTAGTGTTCTGTAGTTTTTGTTGTAGAGGTCTTTCACCTGTTTTGTTAGATTGATTCCCATGTTTTTTATTTTTATTGAGGCTATTGTGAGTGGGAATTTCTTTTGCAGTGGGTTCATCGCTTATGTATAGAAATGCATTTGATTTATGGGTATTAATTTTATGTTCTGCGAAGTTGCTGAATTCATTTATGAGTTCTAGAAATTTTGTGGTGGAATTTTTTGAAACTTCTAAATATAGAATCGTGTCCTTGTTAAATAGTGATAGTTTGAGTTCTTCTTTTCCTACTCATATCCCTTTAATTTCTTTCATCTGTCTGATTGTTCTGGCTAGGGTTTCAAGGATGATGTTGACTAGAAGTGGTGAAAGAGGGCATTCCTGTTTGTTCCAGTTTTTAAGAGGAATGCGTTCAATTTTTCTCCATTTAGAATGATGTTCACCGTGGACTTAGCATAGTTATTTTTTATAATGTTGAGGTATGTTCCTACTATCCCTAGTTTTTCTAGTGTTTTGAACATGAAGAGGAGCTGTGTTTTGTTGAATGCCTTTTCTGAATCTTTTGAGATAATCATGTGATCCTTGTCTTTAAGTCTATGGATGGGATGTTTTACATTTATTGATTTCCATATGTTGAACCAACCTTGCATTCCAGGGCTGAACCCTACTCGATCGTGGTGCACTGACTTTTTAATATGTTTTTGTATGTGATTTTCCAGAATTTTATTGAGAATTTTTCCATCTACGTTCATCAAGGATATTGGTCTGAAGTTTTCTTTCCTTGATGTATCTTTGTTTGGTTTTCATATAAGGGTGATACTAGTCTCATAGAATGAGTTTGGAAGCGTTCCCTCCTTTTCTATTTCATGGAATAATTTGAGGCGTATTGGTGTTAATTCTTCCTTGAAGGTCTTGTAGAACTCAGCTGAGAATCATCTGGTCCTGGGCTTTTCTTCGTTGGTAGACTTTTTTTTTTTTTTAGATGTTCATACACCTTTATTTTTTTCATTTATTTATACGTGCTGCTGAGGGTCAGTACTTCACACATGCTAGGCAAGTGATCTGCCAACTGAGCCAAAACCCCAGCCCCAAGGCTGGTAAGCTTTTAATATTGTCTTCTATTTCATTGCTTGAAATTGATTTGTTTAAATTGTGTAACAGGTGTTGGCGAGGATGTGGGGAGAAAGGTACACTCATACATTGCTGGTGGGGCTGCAAATTAGTGCAGCCACTCTGGAAAGCAGTGTGGAGATTCCTTAGAAAACTTGGAATGGACCCGCCATTTGACCCAGCTATCCCACTCCTTGGCCTATACCCAAAGGACTTAAAATCACCTTACTACAGAGACACAGCCACATCAATGTTCATAGCTGCTCAATTCACAATAGCCAGACTGTGGAACCAACCTAGATGCCCTTCAATTGATGAGTGGATAAAGAAACTGTGGTATATATATACAATGGAATATTACTCAGCCATAAAGAATGATAAAATTATGGCATTTGCAGGCAAATGGATGAAATTGGAGAATATCATGCCAAGTGAGATAAGCCAATCTCAAAAAGCCAAAGGACGAATGATATCGCTAATAAGTGGAGGATGACACATAATGGGGGGGAGGGAAGGGTTAGTGTTAGGGTTAGAGTTAGGGTTAGGGAGGGGGGCAAGTATGGAGGAAGGAAGTACTGTATAGAGGGTAAAGAGGGGTGGGAGGGGTGGGGGGAAGGGAAAAAATAACAATGAATCAAACAACATTACTCTATGTAAATTTATGATTACACAAATGGTATGCCTTTACGCCATGTACAAACAGAGAAACAACATGTATCCCATTTGTTTACAATAAAAAAAAAAATTGTGTATGTCCTCCTGCATAGATCATATGTCTCTAGAAATTTGTTGATGTCTTCAAGTTTTTCTACCTCATTTGAGTATAAATTTTCAAGATAGATTCTCATTCTTTATTTCAGTATTATCTGTCACATTGCCTTTTCCATCATAAATTTTAGTAATTTGAGTTCTCTCTCTCTCAGTGTGGCAATGGTTTTATCAATTTTATTTTTCAAAGAACCAACCTTTTGTTTTGTCAGTGTTTTTCCATTGTTTCTTTTGTTTCAATTTCATTGATTTCAGCTCTGATTTTAATTATTTCCTCTCTACTGCTGCTTTTGGTGTTGATTTGTTCTTCTTTTTCTAGGACTTCAAGATGTAATGTTACCTCATTTATTTGTTGACTTTTTATTCTTTTATTGTATGAGCTCAATGCAATGAACTTTCCTCTTAGCGCTGCCTTCTTAGCATCCCAGAGATTTTGATATGTTGGATTGGTGTTCTCGTATACCTCTAACTTTTTTTTATTTCCTCCTTGATTTCTTCGTTTATCCATTTTATCATTCAGTAGCATGCTCTTTAGTCTCCAGGTATTGGAATAGCTTCTATTTTTTATTTTATTGTTGATTGCTAGTTTCATTTCATTATGATTTGATACAATGCAGGATGGTATTTCTATTTTTTTGTATTTGCTGAGAGTTGCTTTGTGCCATACATATGGTCTGTTTTAGAGAAGGATCAAGTCTGAACCATTGATTGTATTATTATAATTCTACAGTTTGTTTAGTTTTTATCTGGAAGATCTATCCAGTAGTGAGAGAGGTGTTTTAAAGTCACCTAGTATTATTGTGTTGTGGTCTGTTTGATTCTTGAAATTGAGAAGGGTTGGTTCGATGTACATAGATGCCTCATTGTTTGGGGCATTTATATTTTATGTCTTGTTGGTGTATGATTCTCTTAAGTAGTATGAAATGTCCTTCTTTATCCTTTCTGACTAACTTTGGCATGAAGTTCACATTGTCTGATATGAGGATGGAAACCTCTGCTTATTTATGCAGTCCATGTGACATGTTTTTTCCCAACCTTTCACCTTCAGTCTGTGGATGTCTTTTCCTAGGAGGTGAGTCTCTTGAAGACAGCATGTTATTGGGTTTTGTTGTTGTTGTTTTGGTTTTTTTAATCCAATTTGCCAGTCTATGTCTTTTAATTGATGAGTTTAGGCCATTGACATTCAGGGTTATTATTGACATAACATTTTGGTTTATTTTTGGTTTTTAACTTGACTTAGTTTTTTCTTTGATTGACCTTTCCTTTCCTTAGTGTAGTTCCTCCCTTTTTTTTTTTTTTTTTTTTTTTCATTTCCTCCTCATAAACTACTTTGCTGAGAATGTTCTCTAATGCAGGCTTCCTAGTTGTGAATTCTTTTAACTTGTTTATCATGGAAGGTTTTTATTTCATCCTCAAATCTGAAGCTTAATTTTGCTGGATATAAAATTCTCAATTGGCATCCATTTTCTTGATAGATGTTATTCCAGGACCTCCTGACATTGAGGGTTCTGGGTTGAGAAATCAGCTGAAATCTGAATTGATCTCCCCTTATATGTAATTTGATTTTTTTTCTCGCACAGCCTTTAAAATTCTATCTTTATCCTGTATGTTAGTCATTCTCATTATAATGTGCCTTGGTGTGGGCCTGCTGTGATTTTATACATTTGGGGTCCTATAAGCCTCTTGTAGTTCATTTTCCATTTCATTCTTTAGATTTAGAAAGTTTTCTGATATTATATCATTGAAAAGATTTTGCATTCCTTTGGTTTGTATCTCCATAAATCTTACATTTGGTCTTTTCATCTGCCATATTTTTAGGAAGTTCCGTTCATGGTTTCTTACCTTTTACTCTGTGCAGTCAACTTTATTTTCAAGAGTATTTATTTTGTCTTCATTGTCTGAGGATCTGTCTTCCAAGTGGTCTAGTCCGTTGGACTGGATATTTTCCATTGAATTTTTAATTTGATTTCCTGTTTCCTTCATTTTGAGGATTTCTGATTGATTTCTTTTTATAATCTCTGCCTCTTTGTTGAAGTGATCTTTTACTTCTTTATTTTCTCTCCAATACCATTCTTTATTTCAAAGATCAATCTAACTATGAATTTTCTAAACTCCTCTGACATTTCTTTTACTGTATTTTCTGTGGATTCTATTGTTGGAACATCTTGGTTCGTTTGAGGCACTTTGTTCCCGTGTTTTTTCATGTTATTTTTCTTCTCATTTAGTGGAATGGAACTGAGGCAGTACAGATTCTACCCTGTAGTCTTATAGTGTCCCTGAAGGCATCCAGTACTTCACCTTTAAGGGGAAGACATATATTAACAGTACCCAATGCAAACGATGTAACACCTTAAACCAAATGGCTCCTATTAAGGCATTTACAGTTTTGTCACAGTAGACAGAAATGAAGTGTTCAATTATTGTCTACAATATAAACAGTAAATTTGCTGAAAGGGTTTATAGTTTCAAATGATGGACAATGAGGGAACAGAAGTAGTATAAAATGTGATTTTTATGAGGGACAGGAGAGAAGATAGAGGTAAAAAATTATAATATGAGTGAAGGAGGAATTAATTGAGGTTGGCTGTTAGTGTGAGAGAAGTGAGAAAGAATCCACGGAGACAGGTGAGAGAAAAAAATACAGATTTTTTTTTTAAAGTAAAAATATAAGAATGTACTACAAAATTATCATATACTATTGAGACATCCCATTCCTCAATAAATTGATGCATGAAAAAAATGTTTGGATTCAAAGATGGTAGAGGTGTGAGAGAGAGGATGAAAAATGAAAAAAAAAGGAGAAAAGTTTCAATGGAAAATTGAGTGTTTGCTTCTGTTGGCTTTCAGAATTTTTCTCAGCTTCCCTTCTCCACCGATAGGTGGGGTTGTCTGTAGTTTGATGTTAGCTACAGTGCAGTGGGTCCTGGACGAGCCAGGTGTGTGAGCTGATAAGATGCCTTACACCTTCTTACCGTCTTTCCACCCATTGTAGCCAGCCCCTTCCATCCCTGCTCGCTTCAGGACTCACTGAGCTGGAGAGAGCCCCATTTTCTCCAGCTTCTTCAACCTCTGCTCCCCCTAGGGAACTACCTATAGTCTCTGGCTTTCTGTAGGCTTGCCAGATGTAGACTGGCCCATGCAAACCTAGCTGCAATCTGATGGATCTGGATTTCAGTTCCCCCAGGCCATGCTTTTCGACAGTCCCAAAATCTCAATACCGGATGTGCTCACACAGAGGAGCAACCCTCAAAGAGGCAGTCAGATGGTGGCCACTACCACACCAAGCCAGAAGACCTCTGGTGCAACCAGACCTGCTGGTACAACCAGTATATCTCCAGGCCCTGGCCTGAGTTCCCAGACTGAGATTCCCACACCCTAAGATTGCAGGGCCTGGCTGTTCCAAGATGACAGCAGCCTCCTGTAACCAAACCTGCGGGTACTGTGACAATGGACTTCCAGGCAACAGCAAGTGATCCACTGGTGGTCTGCAGGCTAACTACAGTTGATTGGCAGGTGGATGTTGGCCAGTGTGCAATGGGTAAGCGAAAGGCAGACAGTGGGCAGGAAGAGGCAGGCAAATGACAGATGATAGGCACCAGTCAGTGAGCTTTCGGCACTCAAAAGACAGGTGAAATGCTGACAGACCAATGGGATAAACAGCGGGAGATTGGTAGGCAGCAATGACTGCCTCACAGAGAAACAGTATTTCCTCTGCTTGAATCCAAGGTTACAGAATGACAAGGAACGTGCTCTTCTACTCCACCATTTTAAATCTCTCCTAAACCAAAATTGTTGAAACAAAAGATTTTCTGAAATAAAAGAGGACTTACTGAGCTGTTGATGATACTATTCAGGAAAAAACTACTTCCTGGGACAAATTCTGCAGTTACTAGCAGGGAAGCTAAATAGCAGCTGGAAAGATTTACACTGAAATAAGAACCAAGAGCATTTTTATAATGAAAATTAGGGGGAGGAAAGTATAAAATATTTACATTGACTCTACATAGGCTGTACATAAAGGAATGGAATAACATGAAGCAGGGAAGTTTGGTGATAGAACAGTAAGCAAAGAGAAGTACTGGTTGTGGTTAATAGGAAGTTCATTTACAAACTGGAAGCAGTGTTCCCTGGTGGTCAACCATCTTGGAATTTTAGTCAAATTTCAACATTCAGGAATGTGGAATTTTTTTCTTGACCAGTCAACTTATTAGCATACCTTATTTCTCACAATATCTTCCAGACCTTGTAATTTAAATTTAGGGCATCTCAGAATTTTTATTTTATCACAATACCAAAAAGAAAATCAGAAGAGCCAACCCAACGGCACATACTTGTAATTTCAGTGAAACAGGAGACCAAGTCAAGGGGATTACAAGTTCAAAGCCAGGCTGGGTAACTGAGTGAGACCCTGTCTCAAAATTAAAAGGGCTAGGAATATAGCTCAGTAGTTGAGTGCTTCTGGGCTCCAAAGAAAGAAAGAGAAGGGAAGGGGTAATGAGTTCTGAGGCACTGTGCAAGAATTTTGGGAAATCCTTAGGGCATACTGGAGCTTCAAGACAGTAAGTTAAGTAGTCAAAATGCAAAGAAAATTAATTAGATATATTTAGTGGTAATGACAACTGATCTTTTTCATATGATGCTAGCGTCAGAAGCCTCCCAAGAGGACATGTAATAAATTTAGTTGTGA